>NC_136067.1:7768982-8968982 GCF_964261635.1 Lissotriton helveticus | reverse complement strand
TCCATATTTAGTCATAGCCAATGCAGTCCAAATACGGCAAGGCTACTCCCATGGACTCCTAGAAAGCACAACGTGTTCTTTAAACAAACCAAGCCTCCAGCAGCCCGGGAAATCCCCCTGCTTTTGTTTTGATTTGTGCACGAACTCCTGGAGTCCAGAAAGAACTGTAAGTTCTTAGTGACGTCTTATGTCCAACCTTACGTCAAACTCGGCACCTTCCAGGTATAAATATACCAACGTTGCCTTAAGCAAACACACGGTGGTTTGGAGCAGCGCGGCTATCTACTTGCCCGAAATCCTAGCTGATGCGAGAGCCGAAGGAAGCCGACCCTCCCATTTGACGCACTGAAAGAGATGCTGTCTTTTCTCTTGCCGAGAAATCCAGCTCCAGTGTTTCCAGTCACCCTTGTGCGTTTCTGGAAAATCGAGTCCTGAGAACGAGATACAAGACCTCCTTCATTCTATAACCAAGGTACGGAGCTGACTAAACCCTTAAGAGAATTCTTGATTCAGATTCTTGGCAAAAACTAACTTAACTTAAACTGCAGCTCACTTACTTCTTCCCACGTACTAGGCTTAGGTTAGGTACACCGGGGTAGGCGTATCTTAGAAGCACCAGTTGAGTACGTTTAGTCAATGATTTTATGTATGTATATATTTTATCCGTTTTAAGTATCATATGGCTCAGAAACCATATAAATGATTTTACAGTATTATTTCATAATACTCCTTTTACTATACGCACTTTACTTTATGACAAGTATTGCAATTGTGGCAATTCACTTCTCTTGCACGAGAAAGAGGACTGCTCAATAAATAACAACATTTATTGAAAACGCCTGTCTCTCTATTTCTCTGCACTCTGGTGAAACTAAGCATGCACGATTGACTGAGTGAAATAGCTGTCTATTGTTTTCACACGACTCTGGAGATATACTCCTTATTCTGGAGGGAGCAAAGTTGTCATGTTAATGCGGTTGTCAGAAGCTAATCCCTTCTTGTCTATTCAGGAAAGTTAACTCTTTCCTGTTTACTCGAGAAAGTTTCTAGTGACCTCTGAGCTAGCTGGCATTCATAATTAAGTCTAACATATTCAATAGAGACCTAGTCGACCAAAGTCCCACGTCTAAACTATCGTTTATGTTATTCCAATGCGCAGAGTCTATTGGGAATATAGGAACTACACTACATGGCGCCCAACGTTTGGTAAGGCGATAATCTAGCGCAAGATACTAGAGTGACTCAGTCGTGCTTTTCACACAGACCCCTTTTTCCCGTAAAAACTCCAAAAGACGTCTGGAGTGGGTGAAAGGTTAATATTCGCCGGAACTTAGTAGAATTGAGAATATAGGAACTACACTACAGCTCCTTTGGAGAGGGCGAACGTCCGGGAGCGGTGCTGGTCAAAATGGCTAAGCAGCGCAGACAAACTCCATCCCCTCATGTTGTGCAGTCTCCTGAGGAGGGGGAAGAGCAAACTGATGAGCAGAAAGCGGCTCGTTTTCTGGATTATTATGCCACCTTATATTCTTCCAGAGGGCCAATCTCGGATAGTAATATCCTCGATTATCTTACATATATTCAGTTGCCCTGGCTCACGAACACTCAACGCGAGTTCCTTATTCGTCCGTTCGAAAGGGAAGAGATAGTTTTGGTGCTGTCTTCTATTTCCGGCATTCCGGCATTGTTCTACAAAGCATTCCTAAATTGCTAACACTGGTAGAACAGGTCGCGGAATGCGGGGAGATGCCTCCTACTATGCGCGAAGCCACTATTATAACATTATTGAAACCAGGCAAACCTCCTGGTGACTGTGCCTCCTACCGACCGCTATCACTACTTAATGTTGACGCTAAGATCCTCGCGAAAATTATCGCGAATCGCATCAGCCCCTTGATTCCATCCCTGGTGGCGCCCGAACAGGCGGGCTTCGTGCCATGCCGCACCCTGACTTATAACTTACGTACAGTATTTGCAGCATTCCAGCATACTCGGCAGGAAGTACCTGCAGTAGCGGTCTTCCTTGACATGGAAAAGGCGTTCGATTCTGTCGAATGGCTCTTCCTGCGAGCGGTGCTGCGGCGCATGGGGGTAGGGGAACTCTTTATCCAACTCGTGAACATACTCTACACCTCACCAACAGCGAGAGTCAGAATTGGCGCGGTTGCGACTGAGCCCTTTCCCATCAGACGCGGTAATAGGCATGGATGTCCGCTTCCCCCCCTCCTCTATGCCCTTGTTGCGGAGCCGCTCGCTTGTGCACTTCGAGAATATCATGGACACCGCGGTATTCGGTTTCCCGGGTATAATTTAATTGTGTCAACATACGCTGATGACACCCTGCTTTATGTCAGGGACCCGGAGGTCAACCTCCCGAGAGTGTTGAGAGAGGTGGTACTGTTTAGCTCCCTCTCTGGCATTAAAGTAAATTGGAGTAAAACAGTAATGTTCCCGCTCACACCAGCCACGAGTAGAGTAGATTCGGAGTATCGCATACAATAGACCACCGATGCTGTTCGATACTTGGGGATACAACTTCACACGGATTCAGAAGTGGTACTTCGAGAGAACTATGGGGTGGCAGTCTCCAAATTGGAGGATGATGTGGAAAAATGGAAGAGCCTACGACTCTCTCTTATGGGCCGGATTTCATTGTTAAAAATGATGGTACTCCGCCGTTTTTTATTCCTGTTCAGTAACATACCGATGGTGTTATCACAGGTATTTTTTAAACAGTTACATGTGCTGGTGCTAAGATTGGTGTGGGCTGGTAACCAGCCTAGAGTGGCGTGGGATATATTGTAGTGTAGCTCCTATTTTCCCAATAGGCTCTGCGCATTGGAATAGTACCTACAGCAGTAAAGGCCTAGACCAGACGTTAACTAGGTCTACTACTGTCGATACTAGACTTAATTTTTGGGTTTGCCAGCTAAGCTCAGAGTTCGCTAGAAACTTTCTCGAATGTTCAAGGAAGGATTAACTCCCCTGATTAGACAAGAAGGGATTTAGTTTCTGACAACCATAGAACATGACAACTTTGCTCTCCCCTAATCAAGAGTCAATCTCAAGAGTCGTGTGAGCACAAGGCAATTATTTTACTCAGTCAGTACGTGCATTCTTAGTCTCATCAGAATGTAGAGAAAAGGAAGAGACGGGCGTGTTCAATAAAAAGGTGTTATTTATTGATCAGTCTCTTTTCTCGTACAAGAGAAATGGATCGATATTATTGCAATACTTATAGTTAAGTAAAGTGCATACATTAAAAGCAATAGTATAAAATAATACTGTAAAAACATTGATATGGTTTCTGAGCCATATGATGTTTTAAAATGATTAAAATATATTTACATACACATATACATTTGACTAAACGTACTCAACTGGTGTTTCTAAATACGCCTACCCCGTGTACCTGACCTAAGTCTAATGCGTGGGCGGGAATAGAAAGTTACAGTTTAAGTTAAGTTTGTTTTTGCCAAGTGAATAACTAAAGAATTCTCTGTGAGGGGTTATTCAGTTCTGTACCTGGAATTTAGGATGGATGAGGAATGGTATCTCTTTCTCTGCTCTCGATATTCCAGGCTGCCTGCGAGGGCTACCCGGAAGCGCCGGTGCTGGGTCTCTCGGCTTGAGATAGCAGCGCGTCTCTCAGCGCGTCAGGAAGGCGGGGCTGCTGCCAGCGGGGTCTGCTTCTGCTCTCGGCTTCGGCAAGTATGGCTGCTCCGTCTTGTCACCACGCGTGTGTTTGCATAGGGCAAGGTCGGCAATATTTATACCTTAAAGGTGCCGGGATTGACGTAAGGATGGACATAGGTACGTCAATAAAGATGTCATACGACTTGCTCGTTAGCACATTCTTTACTAAAGTTCTCTGTGAAATCAAAACAATGGCCGCACGGATTATCCAGGTTGTCATAGGTTTGATTTGTTATGAGAACGTCGTATGCCTTATCAGGGGCTGGAGGAATGTCGCTTGTCTAATTAGATCTCAAGCGTTATGACCTAATCAGATAACACGTTCCTGTGCCGTAGTGTGACTGCGTCAGATAACGGTATCTGCATCATGGGGGATTTCTTGCCTCATGGGCTGACTGTTAGTTAACTAGATAGTTAGTTTAACCAGAATAGGGTCAGGAATAGGGGGATCGATTCAGAACCTATAGAAATACACGACAATATTGATACGACCGTATGAGGATGGGGGACTACATGCCCCGATCTTGAACTGTATTATCGGGCAGCTCAGGGTGCACATGCTTTTGGATGGATGCACGGCCCAGTCAACGCCCCTCACATCCGCATTGAAACAGTAGTGGCAGACCCGACGCCACTGCCAGCTTTACTCGCCCGTCCACGGAATCGCCGTACGGGCCTGCTGGATTCGCTCAACGTGGCCACGCATGCATGGCACTGTCTCATGGATGCACAGGCCTGTTCGCTGCTATACGCTCCAGATGCCAGGATTGACTGGTGTGCATGGCTCGAACCATGCAGGGACTGTGGAGTTTTATCGGCACTTGTGAAGCTAAACGTCCATAAGATGGGTGATCTATTTCAGGGCAGAGTGGTCAGACAGTGGGGTGAGTTGTGTGAGGGAGACGATCAGGATACTACAGCGCTCACAAAATTCCAGTTTCACAGAGTGCGACTGGCTCTCAGGGACTTGCTGGGAGACGATATGGCGGAACCCCCGACTGTTACAGTGTATGACTATGTTGTGACGGCCAAATCACCTGCCAAGCTTATTTCACGAATTTACCATGGCACGCTGGCCGAGAAAACGACACACTATGCCAAACCCCGACTAGCCTTCGAAAGCAGATATAGAACAGGATCTTCTGGAAGATACTTGGAAGTATTGCTGTGCAAACATTAAAAGGGTGTCCTTGAATGGACGTCACCGACTATTGCATTTTAAATTTCTCAATCGAGTATATTACACCCCTGAGCGACGTTGTTCGGCACAGAAGAGCGATTTTTTGCACCTTGCCTGGCTCTGCTCTGGGATCGCAGACTTCTGGAGTGCAGTATTCCGCAAACTGAATGAGGTCTGTAGCCTGTCACTGTCCCCTACCCCATTACTGGCGCTGTTGGGTTACTCTAGGGATATAACTCCGGAGCATCGTAGACTGGTCAACATAGCTTTATTGGTTGCCAATCGATGTGTGGCACTTACATAGATGAGGGGGCCGATACCTACACTATCCAGGTGGTCCCGAGACATGCTGAATTGTTGCACACAATCAAGCCTATACAGTGAGCTTATGCCCCCCACGTAATCGTCCCAAGAACTACTGGTCATTGTACATGGAGAGGAGGTCTGTGGAGGATAGTGGGGATGCGGGTGGCACTGAGCCTGACAATGAGACGGGGGCGGATACAGAGCCTTGAAATACACTCAATCTACATGGAATATTTGAGGATGCCCTATTGATTGTGCCTCTCCGTTGTTGTTGAGGGGAGGGGGTTGATGTGCACTTGAATTAACTGTTGATATACCAATGTTGCCACTGTGGGAAGTGACGTGTACATATTGCAAAGTTTTCCACACTGTATGTCGATGATGCTGTCATTGAGTCTCTGGATATTTGATTGTAATTTTTGAATATGCCAATAAACACAATATAAAAAAATTTAAAAAAAGTCTCACAGGTTCTCCTGAGGCTTCAACAGCATGGTATCACAGAAGTGCAGACTGTGGCGGCTGGAGTCATCTGACTAATTAATTTATGGCATCGGACCTGAGACAGCTTTATGGTCTAGGCCCAGTTTGTGTGTGGGACAGAATAAGCAGCATGGAGTTTAGTGAAGCTCCTCACCTGGTTTATTTATTATTTGGGCTCTCTCTAAACAGCTGCAGTCCATCAGTTCACAGACTCTTATCAGCGTGCGTACTGACTGTCACTCGAGACAGACTACATTTGCACTTACCTGTGTGTGTCTGAATCTGAAGGCGAGGTGTTAGATTCAAGGGTCTTTTGACACTTGCTGTTCTCCAGGCTTCAAACAGCAATACAGGGCATACACAATACCCGACTTAAGACAATGCTACTTTTGTGCTGTTTCCATGTTTTCACTTCTTGACCATGGACAGAAAACACATTTCAATTTTTGCCAGAAGTGTCATCTGTAGTATTTATGCTTGGTGTGTAACTTGTCACTTGCAGGATCACGCACACACACTGTGTGACACTAGAGATATTTATGCCAGGACATCAGGGCAGGCTCTGGTGATGCTCAGGTCCACCACACCCCTGAATGCCTCATGTGCACCCATCAATACCCCTTCTACATTGGTGGGACATGTTCCAGTAAAGAGCTGTGTTCTCTACTAAACGGTTGTCTTGTATTGCCAGTGGGACTTATTGCACAGCTTTGCTCAAGTGGTTCTAAAGCCTAAACGCAGGTCCTTGCTCTTTTTGGTGTTAATGCTTAGCGGAGCCATGTGACCTGCTTTCTAGAGCTCCATACCTGCCAAGGTTTTAGATTGCTATCTGTAACATTGTCATAATTTCATTGTAATTATGAGTCAGCTGGGGGCATTTCCAGAGCCTGACGCCGCCGTGAGGGAAATGGCTCCAGGCGAACTCACCTGTGTGTCCTGTGTGTCCACCACCGCCAAGGCGAACTCACCTGCGGACTACCGCTCCCAGCAGCCCCAAAGAGGGCGTGACACTTCTCCCCGCGCCCGGAGGCGCCATAAGAGCGCCGAGCGCTCCTGGGGGGCATTTCCAGAGCCTGACGCCGCCGTGAGGGAAACGGCTCCAGGCAAACTCACCTGTGTGTCCTGTGTGTCCACCACCGCCAAGGCGAACTCACCTGCGGACTACCGCTCCCAGCAGCCCCGGAGAGGGCGTGACACTTCTCCCCGCGCCCGGAGGCGTCATAAGAGCACCGAGAGCCTCCCGCCCCGCGGGACGCGCGCGGGCGGCCGTCAGAGGCCAGAGGAGGCTGGGCTGGGCCACAGACCTTGGATCTCCCTCCTAGAGACTGTATATAACCGTGAGTGCTTATTGTTGAGAGGGGTTTCTGACTGCTTCATTGGGCAATATTAAGCCAGTTAGCCATGGCTAAATTGCGCTCTTGCAAAACCCCATCTTTGTCCGGACCAATAGACAATTACATGGTAAAAGTGGTGAATAAGATTAATACAGCACGCCGTATGTCACTGGGCCGAGTCAGCCCTCCAGTTTCACCCACTAATGGTTCTGTGCCTGTAGAGTTTTGTGAGGTGGCTACAGGAGGCTCCCCTAGTGTTCAAATAGACGCAGATACTGATATACCTGATAGTCCCGTTTCTGAAGTGACTCAATTAGATAGTTCTCTGACTTCCTCTATTCAACCGTTGCCTTTAGTGTCTCTGGAGTCTCCCCCAGCTCCACCGTCGTTACAGAGGAAAATGAGATCTTGTAGAGGTGCACAAAGTAAACGTGGAGGGCATAAGAGAGGAAAGAAGGTAGCTACTATCCCGGATGACGATGGGGGAGTTCTGCCGGATAGCCTAAATGAGGAGGGCACGCAAAAATTGAATAGTGAACAAATGAACTCCTTGATTAACATTCTCGCAGAGAAAATGGAGAGTATGCTTAGACCCCTGGTAGACAAAGTTGAAAAAATCACAAAAGAGGTGTCCAAACTGGGCAATATTTTATCTTCCCACCTAGTCACCTTAGAGTTAAACTCCCAAAAATCTAATGCCAGTCTGAAAGAAACTAAGGGCCCTGCAGTTTCCAGTAAAGGGGTCGGGGATAAAATGGATCAGGTGTCAAAGGAGGTTTCGAGGTTGGGCATCCTGCTGTCCACACATTTGTCTTCATCTAAAGTAGATAGGAGTACTAACATGGGCACCGCTGTAAATGCTCCTATTGTAAATGAGGGGGCTTCAAGTTCTTCTAGTGGGAGTAAAAATGTCATAAACATCGCCCCAGTTGTAGCACCTGAGCAGCCTTGAGTAACCAGTCCACTTCTTCTCCTATCCCTCCTATCCCGAAAGCCAACCCTGTCCCTATTGCTGTAGCGAATAACCCAGTTAATACCACAGGGTTGAGGGAGTACAGGCAAAGACAACCAGTCAACTTACCACCAGAATGTGCTTCTTACATAGTAGTGCTAACAAATGTTCCTGGCATAGATTCACGGGTGAACGATGTAAGGGGGGAAACGGTGGACTCGTTGAATCATAAAGTACTGGCATGGCTGGGTAAATATTGTGGTTTTCCTCTTATGTTTCGAAATTACATTTTATCAACACACAGAGTGGGCTGGATTGGCAACTCTAGGAAAACATCCAAGGGAGACTGTATCATTATACTTTTTAGGCACCCTCAGCATGTAGCTACTGTTCTCCTGAGGGCTGTCTCTTTATCAACTACAGAAGAGTTTATCTCTGCACGCCCCCTTGGGTTTTTCTATCACCACCTCAGTAACACATCTAAATCTCATGTTACCCACCAGTACCCTCCACCATCCCCTTTTATACAATGTGCCGGAGTGGGTGCTTATCCTGGTCAACAAACTCCAATTGCAATGGACCCCTATTGTTATGCTCTGTGTAGGCCAAACTTCCAAGCCGAACAAATTCTCCCACTTTGTAATCGGTTTACGCCTTTGGCATCCTTGGAGGAAAATGATTGACTGGTTGACAACCCAAGGTCTAACCCACAGTTCTGCAGAATCATGACCTGGAACATTGCGGGGATCAGGGCCAAATGTGAAAATGAAATATGGATTGACTTTTTGAAAACTTTTGACATTTTGGCGTTTCAGGAGACTTGGGACACAATTAATAGCTTTTCCTTGGATGGTTATAGACATTTTTCTATTCCGGCAACAAGTGGTGTGGTAGGTCGAGCAAAAGGAGGATTACTGAGTTTGTTTAAACTCGACTTAAAAGGTGTTTTAACTCAGCTTGATTCAGGCTGTGAAAACTGCTTAATTGTTGAATTGAACTCCCCTGATTCATCAATTATTTTGTTTATTAATTTTTATAATGCTAATGCCACGGAAGGTACCAGACATAGGGGCCTATTATGATTGCGGTTTTTCCGCATCCTCCGGGCCGGCGGAAGCCACCGCCGGCCCAGAGGATACGGAAAAACCGCAGCGGACCCACCAAAGACCCACCGCCACATTAGGATGGCTGGTGGGTCCTGGTTTCCGTCCGCAGCTTTTCCGCCGCGGTTGGCTTACAACCGCGGCGGAAAAGCTCTAATATGGTGGCGGTGTCTCTCAGACACCGTCCACCATATTAGGAAGGGCTTTAAAAGATGCTTTTCCGCGGCGGGTTTTCCGCCGTGGAAAAGCATGTGTAACTTCACTGCGGGGGCCCGTTGCGGGCCCCCTAGGTGAAGGGGGGGTGGGGGGTGCACATGAGGGGTACCTATGGTACCCCCCTGCATTTGTATGCAGTAATCGGCAGGCACCGCATGGTGCCTGTCGCTTTCTGCATACAAATCCAATCTATGCATTTTTAACATTGCGGCGGATGCAGCTTGAAGCCGCACCCGCCGCAATGGTAAAAATAGAGAATGTGACCGCCAGGGTGGGGGTCACATCCTAATTGCACAGGAGGGAACTCCGCAGGCAATGCGGAGGTTCCCTCCTGCTCTATGGTGGCGGACGGACTCAGGTCCGTCCGCCATCATAATCGGCCCCATAATCTGGATCACATTGATAAACTGTTTCGAGATAATTCTTTTAGGAGACTTCAATATTCACCCTGTAACCAGTTGTGTGCTAACTCAGTGGAAGAGGGCCCCCTTGTTCTACTGCGACGCACTTTGAACACTCAAAAAGAGGGGAGACACTTGAGGATTTCTTGGCGGTATGGAATCTTTATGAATCTGGTTGCGGTGAGAGTGAAGTTAGAGTCCCTACTTTTAAAGGATTGGGTGATGGCACAATTATTGATTTTATTTTTATGTCTTGTTTTATATTAGGTAAAGTGTTAAGATATAATACTGTGGTCTCAGCCTTCAGTGACCATAATCCAGTTGTGATGGATGTAGTGTCCAGGGATTTCTTAACCATGAAATTATCGTCTAAAATGGGTGGCCGAAATGTGACTCCTATAGATCAAGGCCGTAGGTTAAAGTGGACGAACATAAATCCCGGAAATATTGTCGAGGAAGTCCTGGTTAGGGCGGAGGGTGATGTAGCTATCTGCCTTGACTCAGGGGCATTAGACACTCAAGTAATTGTGGCGTTTGACAATATTTGTAAACACATTAATCAAAGTTTAACTGGGGCAAAAGGACCTTCCAAACCTCATGTGAAGAGATGGTTCGATCATGCATGTACTAAGGCTCATGCCGATTTACTTAGGGCTTTAAAGACCAGTCCTAAAGATCGTGCCTCAATAGTTAAGTCAAGAGTACACTATAAGAAGACAATTTTAACTAGGAAGAACGAGTTAAAAGAAATTGCCTGGTCTAAATTGCTTGATCCTATGACATTAAAAAATAGCAGCCAGTTCTGGGAAGTTGTTAACCAGCCACTTTTCTCAAATGAGGATACCCGTCCTCTTGAGTCTAACATACCCGACGAGGCATGGATCAAACACTTTGGCAGCATATATGCTAAGACGGTACAACATAACTCTTTAAATGAGTGTATTTACTTAAAGGAGGGTTCCTGTGTTATATTCGATGTGAAAGAAGTTGAAAGGGCGATAGAACAAACATCGATAAATAAGGCTCCGGGCCCCGATGGGGTCCCCGCCGATATTTTTAAACACGCCCCAAAATTATGGTTGAAGATCTTATGCAAGGTTTTTAATGCGTTAAAGCATGACAACATCCCAGCATCCTGGAAAGAATCCATTATTGTTCCAGTCTTCAAAAAAGGTAACAGGGCAGACCCTGCTTGTTACCGACCGATATCCTTGATAGATTCTTCTGTTAAGGTTTTGGGTCGGGTTATCCTGTATAAATTACAGGAGTGGCTGGACGATAAAGGTATATTGTCAAATGCCCAATATGGATTCAGATCCAAAAGAGGTACCTTAGATCAGTTCCTTAATTTACAATTGCTGGTCGATAAATATACCAAGGCTAAGGATGGGTCCCTATATTTGGGATTCATGGACCTGTCCTCAGCATTCGACCTTGTAAATCGCACAAAACTTTGGTCGATTCTAATCGACCTAGGTCTTGACCCCGTTTCGGTTAATTTCCTAGCCGACCTGCATTCTGATCTTTTAACTTCAGTTAGGGTGACTACAGAGGGGCGTTGTTCTAGTCAATTTACATCCGAAAGGGGAGTCAGGCAGGGATGCATTATGGCCCCACTTTTGTTTACAGTTTATATTAATGCCCTTGAGCCGGTTGTCAGGGAGGCCGCGTCTGATATTCCGCATATAGGGGAACTGGGTATTCCTGTTCTCCTGTATGCGGATGACGCTGTCCTTCTGGCGCGGACAGGTGTTGGCTTGCAACGTTTGCTGGATGCCTTCGATCTTTTTATGAAGTCCCTGGATCTTAAAATTAACGCTAAGAAATCCCAAATTATGATCATGGGAAGAGGTAAAAGAAAGACAAACTTGAAAACGTTTTTTTGTGGCCAGGAGGAAATCTGTAGAGTCCCCACATTCCCATATCAGGGGATTACCTTTGAAGAGAACGGGAACTGGGGACCACAGATTAAAAACAGAAATGTGGCTTTTGCTAGAACCTCCACAGCAATTATGGGTTTTAGCAAAAAACTGGGGGCTAGGCCCATAAAGGCTTTGTTGAACATCTACAAAGCTAAATGCTTGACTGTAGCCACATATGGGTCTTCAATTTGGGGGTACAGCGCAATAGACTGTCTACAGGTCACTGAGAATAAATTTTTGAGAACAATCCTATCAGTGCCACAGTGCACCCCATCCTTAACAATCCACTCAGAACTAGGGGTCGGTTTTATTACAGATGCGATCAGAGTGGCCCCCTTAATATCCTGGCTGAAGATGTGGATGAATGAAGAACTCTCTTTGAACCATGTTATCATTAAAGACTGCCTCTTATTAGATAATGTAAATAGAATTAAGTGGCTATCTTATGTTAATCACTGGTTTAATAAATTAGGGAGACCTGAGCTCTTTCTTACTCCTGACAAAATAACCCGTAGACACATAGCATTAATAAAGGGGGCTATGCTACAAATATTGATGACAGATAGAGAAGAAATTGAGCTAAAAAAACCACGGTAAGGAGTAATCTCATTGTTGGTAATCCCCCTGGACCCGAACTTTACCTTATTTTAGTCAACCGTCCTTTCCACAGGTTTCTTTTGACACGCTTTCGTTTTAATATGAGTCACTTGAACTTAGGTCACTTTCCTGAATGGTGTAAACCTGAGAAGGCACCACCATGTTCCTGTGATAATTTTTCAACGCAGGATACAATGCATCTTTTGATGTTTTGTGGTAATTACACAGCATTAAGGACCAAGTTCCTTGTTCCTATCCTTAACCCCTTCGACGCTCATGACGAGCTGGGCTCGTCATGGCGTAGCCTCCTCGCACGCTCATGACGAGCCCAGCTCGTCACGTAAAGTGCGGTTTCGCAAAACCCAGCGTACGGGCGGAATTCCGCCCGCACGCATGCGGTTAAGGAGGCAGGGTTCTTACAAGTTAAACCCGCTCTCCTATACTTGCAATTACTTAACAGCCCACAAATTATTTTTCATGTTGCCAGTTATCTGACAGGCGCTCTTAGGGTTAGGAACAAGAAAATGATAAATTGAAAAACGATAAATTGTAACTGTTCAAATTTTACTACTGTATATATAGGTTTTTATCTTTTTAAAAAGTAATGTAATATGGCAGCCATTTTTATGGTAAATGATTTTTAGTGATTTTATGAACTCTGTGGGATATTTTTAAAATATGAATTGTAACTGGTTTTTTTAATGTGTACTTTGAATATTTTGAATATTTTGAATGTATTGTATGCTTTCACCTTCTTTTTATGATATTGAATTATCGAAATAAAGTACTTTGACTGACTGACTGAGTCAGCTGCCGCAGGCGTTTGCAGTAAGTAGTTATAAGACCTTAGAGTTTCCCCTTGCTCAATTGGGTCTAATTTCTAATATTTATATGATTCCCTCGTCTAAATCGCTAGATTTTTGCTCGCAAGACAGTGTTTTATTTTATTTATTCATTTATTTAATGACTTTTTATAAAGCGCGGACTTTACCCGAAGGTGTCAGAGCACTGTACAATAGAACCAGTTACGTTACATGAGAGAACTGTTGCAAGAATAGAACAAACAAAAATAGCAGGCCATAGAATCAAAGCGACGCAGGCAAAAGGCACACAATCTCAAGCACAGCATGAACAGACTGTACAAGCAAAAGTAAGAATAAATATGACAAATTTTAAAATGACTAAAGAACTTCCTGGCGCACAATAGCAGGCCATAGAATCAAAACAAGGCAGGCAAAAGGGACACAATATCAAATGCAGCCAGCACAGGATGTACAAACAAAAATATAAACATATGTGACAAATTTACAATGACTAAAGAACTTCCTAATTACATAAAAATTCTGAGAATGTAACACATAGCAATCTGGAACCTTGGCAGCTGTGTGCATTAGGACCCCCAGGGAGCTGTAGCGCCTAGAACCCTGGTCTGGCCCTCCTGCTCCTCAGCTCTAGGTCTGCAGAGCTGCTTGTAGTCCTTTCTTTGTGTTCATCGCGTCGTGACCCTGCTGGAGAACGCACCGCGCTGGGCCGCACGGCGTGCGTTCCACGTGACGCGGCGCCGCGGCCAGGCGTCATTCCTCTAAGTGCCTGGCGCCGGCCGGGCCGCGGGGCGGCGGAGTGCGCATGCGCAGCGCCGCACCCGGAAGTGAGCGCTGGAGTTTGACAGGCCCGGGTGTAGGCCGTGGGCGGGGAGAGGAGCGCGAGGAGCAGCGCCCGGGGGGGCCCGGAGGGGGGAGACACCGGCGGCAGGTAAGGGGCGGGGTCCGGGCACACCCCCGCCGGAGGGCTGGGGGGGTCACAGGCGTCACCGGGGGGCACACGCGTGTCAACTCATGCCTGCCCCCATAGCAGCCCCCCCATGCCAGACCCCCGTCCCCATAGCACGCCCACACCCCCCCATACCAGGCCCCCACCCCCCCATACCAGGCCCCCACCTCCTGTCACCCCTCTCCTGCCCCCATACCAGGCCCCTCCACCCCCATACCAGCCCCCACCCCCCCATACCAGCCCCCCCATACCAGCCCCCACCCCCCATACCAGACCCCCGTCACCATAGCACGCCCACACCCCCCCATACCAGCCCCCACACCCCCATACCAGCCCCCACCCCCCATACCAGCCCCCACCCCCCCATACCAGCCCCCACCCCCCATACCAGCCCCCCCATACCAGCCCCCACCCCCCCATACCAGCCCCCACCCCCCCATACCAGCCCCCACCCCCCCATACCAGCCCCCACCCCCCATACCAGCCCCCACCCCCCCATACCAGCCCCCACCCCCCATACCAGCCCCCCACCCCCCCATACCAGGCCCCCACCCCCCCATACCAGGCCCCCACCTCCTGCCCCACCCCAGGCCCCCACCTCCTGTCACCCCTCTCCTGCCCCCATACCAGGCCCCCCCTCCTGTCAGCACTCCCCAGCCCCCCTTACTGTCAGAACATGCCTGCCCCCCCCCACCCTTCTGTCACCCCTCTCCTGCCCCCATACCAGGCCCCCACCCTCCTGTCACTCCATGCCTGCTCCCATTCCTACCTCTCATACCATCTCACCCAACCTCCTATTACCCCATGGCTGCCGCCCCTCCCCTCCTGTCACCCCCCAGGCCCCCACCCTCCTGTCACCCACCCTCTCATATCAGGCCCCCACCCTAAGTGTGATCCCAACCTGTTCCCCACCACAGGTTATCACCAGACCCTTAGCTGACTCATCCCCAGGCCTGTCCACCAAGAATAACCAGGCCCTCAGCATATGTCCTAAGGCCCCATCCTCTGCCCATCTTCCAATACAGTTATCACCACACCTTCTGCATATGTCCGAGGGCCCCATCATATGCCTGCCTCCCACCGACCATGTCCCAGTATCAGCAGACCCTCAACATATATCCGAGGGCCCGATCTTATGCCTGCCTCCTGTCACCGGTATCCCCAGACGGTTACCATATCTTCAACAACCCCATCATATGCTTTCCTCCCATCACAAGTATCACCAGACCCTGAACCCCGACCTGTCCTCTGTCCCTTCTCCTTCAGTGTCTTCTTTCCCACACAGCAGAGCTTTAGGTGGGCCGGTCCATCCAGATCTCAGGCCTGGCTGTAAATAAAAACACATTGAAAGGGGTCCCTATAATAATGTCTTTAGCTTTGTAGACAAAAACACTGATCAAGTGAACAACAAAAGTAAAAACCAATAATGTAATCCACGTCAGTATTCATGCTTATATTTGGCAGGTTTTATTTCATCTTGCATTCCTTAAGTGGGTTTGCTGTTTCAGCGACAGTAAGTGTTTGTAGTTTTTCTCGTGCACAGTATTCCTCTTGGATTGTACTTCATGCGGACTGAGTCATATTGGTGTGTCTGTGAGTTCAGCTTGTAGGTGAGTGTTTATAAGCGCCCACAATTGAGAGCTCTGAATTTGAGACCGAAGGCAGTCTGAGTTTCTCACAATGTCTTGTCAGTGGGTCATGAAGGGGTGCAGAATAAATGCTCCTCCAATCCTTCGGCTCTCTCTAGATCTCTCAGAGCAGCAGTCATTTGTGCACATTTTAATTGTAGTTGTGATTCTATGAGAAAGTGTGTGAAGGAGGGAGGTACAAAGCTGCCAAAATATCATCCGTGCGAAAGTAAAAGAAAATGCAGTGCACCCGGGCGAGTGGATGCTATGTGTGCTTAGATCCGTGAAGTGAAGGAAATGCAAGGAAGCGGATGCAGGATAAGGTGGAATGAGGTGCTGAAGAAGAAAGATGAGGCATGGGATGTGCAGATGGGGATTTCAGAAATGTGGGTAGAAATTCGGCAGATGTGTGTAATGTAGGGGTGGGTGGAATTTGCGTAGTCTCGCTACGCAAAGCTCTGCAAAACGGTAAAATATCTCCACGAGCATGCAAAAGTGCTGTGAACATGTGGAATTGCTTGTTCTGCTCTTAATGCTTTTTCCCTGTTTGCAAACGCTGTTTGCATGCTCAGGGAGAAATGTCTCGCAAACACGCATTTTGAAAGCGCGAACAAGCAAAAAATTCCATGAAGCCGAGGAGCGCAGAATTTTTGGCAATTCCGCATTCTCCACGGAACGTAAAATTACCCAAATTCCGCGAGCAGACCGGAATTTACCGCCCAGGCCTAGTGTAATGGAGAGACTACAGATAGAAGCAGACTGACTGGAAGAACGGGAGTGCTTGAGACACTCTGAAGCCTACCCCTCCCCTTTCCACAGATCTCCTAATGTTTAATATTTAATGCCCTTGGATAAACAAACTGAACCATTTTTTTATACAAATTGTTCACACAAAAAATACTCATTTATCTTATACTGATAACAGGCATTGGTAAATTAAGTCAAAAAGTTCGGATTGGCTTAGGTGCATGTTAGTTATTGTGAGATATGTCTTTGATTAAAGCTCACAGATACGCTCCAAAGTACTGGTCAGTGATATTATGGGAAACACAGGCTTTTTCTTTACATTTTCTAAGCCCTGCCCGTAACTATATATGCTGCACACTTTGCGGACGATTCCTAGTTATGTATCTTAGGTGACACCCCTTTTAAGGACCCACACTTTTTCATCTTACTTAAAGCCCTACATACAGGTTTCAGCAGACTCTCCACCCATCCATGTCACCTTCATGTCCTTTTAAATGAGTTCTAGTAGAATGACTGAAATATCCAGATATGAGCATACTTTTCACCCCGCCATGTCCCCTCTGTATCCGTGCATACGAGTTCCAGTAGAATGACTGAAATATCCAGATATGAGCAGACTTTTCACCCCGCCATGTCCCCTCCCCATCCGTGCATACGAGTTCCAGTAGAATGACTGAAATATCCAGATATGAGCAGACTTTCAACCCGGCCATGTACCCTCCCTGTCCTTGCAAATACAATTTAGTAGAATGACTGAGATATCCTGATCACTTTCCTAGACTGTTTTTCTGAGTGTTCCACTGATAATGTGATATGTTCAGTGTAGGAGGCTGGCTTAGTGTATGGTGCACACTTTTAGTGAAGCGAAGCACCTTGCAGTAATCCAGACAACCCATGTGGCGATTTTAGTGGTCTTAGACAACCATACAAAGCTCTCTGAGTGGTAGCTGTGGAGAGCAGACTTCAGGCTTATCCAGAAGGAGTGTTAAGCAGCTTGTTTTACCAGATGTAATCATGTAATGTGGGATAAACGAAAAAGAACCACACAGTGTATATATAAAAAAATGTCTATTTATTACACAACATTCACTAACTCATTGGTATATTCCTACCCGGAGATATATCAACACAAATACACAACAATCCTTCAATTGCAAAGGTAAGTAGGCACAATACACATTGGGCTACATAGGGAGACCAAACCATATACTAATAAAGTGGAATGTGCACTGCGACCAAAGTTGGGACTTGGACCAGGAGTCTCAGAAGAGCTGGGAACACAAGGAACCACTCATGGTACGTACCAAGGAATCTCATGGAGGCTGTGTGCAAAGTGGAAACCGTGTACTCAGTAGAAGTCAATGGGAATGTCGTGGTTGCAGTTTTGAAGATGAGGGACTTACAGTAATGACTCGTGGGGAGTCCCCGGATTCGAATAATGATTCAGATGGGGTTCCCGGGTTCCAGTAATGATTAAGTGGGAGTCCCCAGAAGTCAAAAGTTTGGCAAACACTGCCCTGAAGAAACCCCGTGGAAGACAGAAGGTTGGAGAGTCACCCCACCTGTGAGTACCCCAGGAACCAGGATCCCTACAGCAGGAAAGGTGGGTGTGAAGTAACATTGGAAACCGCTGTAGACCACAATGGAGGACTTCAGTAAAGATGCCGCTGGCGAAGATTGGGAAAGAGTCTGGTTGAATCCAAGGGTGGATTCTTGAAGAAAAGGCCACTTGGAGGTGACCAGGAGGCACGGAAGAGCAATGCCCACCGATGTCAGAAGGTACAGGAGTGATGGCAGTGACCTAGTTGTTGCAGCTGTGAGGACCAGGTGATGCTAAGGAAGACAAGGAGCCGTGCACGAGCTGTCCCATGTCGTAAGTCAAGAACCAGGGGGGTCTGTGTCCGGTGGGAGCACCAACAAGCCGTGGCAGATGCAACAGGTGTGGAAAGTGAAGAAGGAGTAATGTGGGGACCAGCAAGGTCCAAGGGGCTCACCACAAGCAGGAGAGTCCGAGCAGGCTCAGAGCAAGAAGGGAAACCCAATGAAGCAGGAGAGCACCCCAGAGGGCACCCACAGGCCGAAGGCACAGGAGTCCCAAGAGGATGCAGCGAAGATGATGATCTTGGCAAGAAAAGATGCTGGAGCTTCTTGTAGCCCAAAGAACTCTGGAGTGCAGAGCCAACAGTCGACTGAGTGCACAGGGTTTCGTTCCCAGCAGTTCCGACGAGGGATACTGGCCCCAAACTTGCTGAGAGGACAAGTAAGGTCTCGCTCAAGGGAGTTGCAGAACCACCACCTGTGTTGCTGTTCCCTTTGAAGTTGTGGGTCGTCCGGAGAAACAGACCAGCCAGCTTTGTTGTGGTGCCTACAGATGCAGGGAAGTGACTCCTTCACTCCAAGGAAGATTTCATCTGGTGTCCTTGAGGCCCAAAGGTCTGTTGAAGAACATGAAGAAGCACAGACAAAGATGACGAAAAAGACGTGCAGAAGAGTGAGACCAGGAGAGGCAGGCAACATCTGTGATGCATTCTCGGTTACAGGCTAAGTCCAGCGAAGTCCAAGTGTCCAGACTGTCGTAGAGTGACTTGGTTTCAGGCTTGAATCTCGTCCCATGACAAATCGGAGGACTCACCCACAGGTAAGCCCTTTTATACCCTATGAAAGGGATTAAGACGACTTGAGGGTCGCTCCCAGAAGAGGGGCTGAACAAAGGAGAGCATACTCCCATATCATTTGTCCAGTTTTGCTTCAGAATGGAAGCCAAAGGCTCCCTGAACTGGCTCCAACCGGAGTATGCAAGGAGGACACCAAATGAGCCCCAAAATAAGTCTGGTGGTGCTGGCAAGCCCTCCCACCTCAGTCCAATACACTAAGTCCTGCCTGTGAGGTGGTCACACCTCCCAGTGACAGGAAACCTATTGTCAAGCCTTCCCCTGCTCAAGCTCAGCTCAGCTGCAGGAGGGCAGAACTGTGTCTGAGGTTGGCAGCAGCACTAGCTTGCTGGCAGACCCACAGAAGCCCCCCAGTGCATGGAATCATACCTCCAGCACTGGTAATGGGGTTGCGGTATGATTCCAACATGTTTGATACTAAACATGCCCAGGTTTGGCAGAGCCATTATATAGTTAGCCATCGCGTAAATACATTGCTGCATCCTGTTCACCATCAACAACAGATTCAATTTGGAGTCAGTTTCCAAATCCTATGCCTTTTTCACCATTGAAATGATATTTCTCAGTTTTGTGCTACATTTCTTTCAATTCCAGGATTGTTGAAACAATTCCAGGGACTTCTTAACCGCCTTTAATAGTTAGGGACTGATCGGTTCAAATATTTGACAAACGTGCGTGGCTTATTTCGAATTTAGCTATCTCAGAACTCTGTGTGCACAGAATAACAAACTTTTGTTTGAATACATTACGAGCTGGTCTGCTGGCTGATGCCCAACATTGTGCCCTTGGCCTTCTTTCTGTGCTCTTCGAAAAAATGTAACCAACCAAAGGCTGATATCTAAGTAGAAAAGAAGGCCCATTTATGGTGATCGTGTCTCTAACCTGTTTGTACAGGGCTTGACGAAAGGCGAACAGCCATATGTGATGCAAGGCATTGTTCTGCAGACATTTAGCAAAACTATGGACCCTATGTCTCTAGGATACTTTATTTCCATCCTAGTTTTCATGAACTGGCGTAGTGCATGTGAGTTTTGTTAAGAACTCACTCGATTATCACACTTAAAATCAAACAATGACTGCTTACGTCTGGAACGTGTGTCCCTGTTACATGAATTTGTACAGTAATCATAGGCACATGTATCAATACATGTCTGCTTTAATATCAGTCACGCAAAACATGATTGGAGGAATTTGTGCAGCCAGTGTAATGGCTCTGAGGTGCATTCCACCCCATTGTTTTTTACCCACTGACCCACTCTAGACAAAGGCCTGCCTTATGTAGATCATTACTGGACCCACTCATGGGAACTCCTGCTGAGCTGCCAGCTCTCCCTTAGTGACTGCCAGTGGGGAGACACTTTGCAAGCATTCATCCCATCAGTTTTTGTGTCATTGGTCTGCTTTAATAATTTGGTGAGTAAGAACCCTGGGTTGTGGCGCAATTGTTCACTATGTTTCACTTTTAGTTTTACAACAGCCTAACTAGGTCATGCAGTAGTCAATGGTATCTGTTTAAAGGGCTGTGCTTCACAAGAAGGTTTGGAGCACTTCCCAGTGCTCGTACAACCACGGGCAGCCGGATTATAGGTAGAAGACATACCAAAACGTCACACTCCAGGCTTCCAACTGGTTAGTGCCCCTCAGTTTTGAGACACCAAGAGACTGCAAGGCTGAATCCACACACCTGGAAGGTAGTCGTTCCGGGAACCCTAAGCTTGCGTTCTAAAATGCATTCCAAGAGGCCTCGTCGAGCTGGCGCTACAGGTCCCCCGAAGGGTCACTTTGGCAGTGATCTTTTAAGAGGCTGCCGTATGATGAGTGCGGCTCACCCGCGCCTGAAGCATGACATCCCCTAGGGCAGTCTTTGCCTAACTTTTGACTTCTGGGGACTCACACTTAATCATTACTGGAACCCGGGAACCCCATCTGAATCATTATTCGTATCCGGGGACTCCCCACAAGTCATTACTGTAAGTCGGGGACCTCAACCTAAGCAATGTTGTTGAATTTAAACACAAAACAATGCACAAAAATACAGAAAAAAAGCATTCATCAAACAAATACCCAACAATACATTTTATTTAATTAGAAAACACATATAAATAAAAAAAAAAAATGTAATTTTAATAGAATGGTAGGAGCTTTTCTAAATTCAATTGAAGCCGGTAATCTTCCATACTATATTCAGTTTGATGCACGTGCACTGCTCCCACATATCAGTCTGAGGAGATTAATTACATTTTTAACCTCTAGTTTCAAATTCCTTCACATTTACAGTATGTTTTAAAATGTTCAATTGTACATTTAGCATATATTTATATATATATATATATATATATATATATATATATATATATATATATATATATATATAAATATATGTGCACTTTCTTAATCTGTTATTATTTGATTTTCAAAGTTGTTGCGGACCCCCTGAGGAGGCTTCAGGGACCCCCAGGGGTCCCTGGACCCCAGTTTGGGAACCACTGCCTTAGGGGATGCGTGAGGGTACCATAAACAGTCCCACTCACTGTCCCCATTCGGTACTCTGACCCAGGCACTCTCCACCTTAGAGAGACCGTGCCTCCCTCTCTATCCTTTTCAGGAACATTAGTCCCTTGTTGGAATTTGGATTCTATCCAGGAGCACTGGCTTCTGGACCTCACGATCAGGCTCCCTGTCCCCATACCCCTTCCTTGTTAGCAAGGGGTCCTTCTTGATACATAATAATACTATGACCAGGTATCTGGTCAGTAATGGGTGTGCTGTGGCTCTGGCAATGCCTCTAATGGGCTTTTTAAAAGTCTGAAATGGACGCTGACAGAGGTCTCGGGCCAGCTCGGATCCCAGATTGGGGCTAGTGAAAAGCATGCTGGGTCTTGGTGGGTGTTTGGTCTAGCAGGATTGTTTTGGTCCCCAGCCAGTATGTGATGGAAGAGTTGGTATTGTCTGCAGTGATGGCCATACCTTTGATGAAGTGCTAGGCCTGTGATTGAGGGGGGATGGGTCAGGCTTGTAATGGCGGGTTGGTGATGAGGCTGGAGCTCCCCAAGCCTGTAATGAGAGGCATGGGTGAGGGTCTGGGGATCTCTGTGATGCCAGGCAGGTGGAGTTGCATGGTCACGTTGGGTTCGCGTTCCTCCTGTTTTGCATTCAGTGCTCATATGCCTTTGAGGTTGTCCCGGTCTGCAGGTTCTGGCGGTTAATTCGAAATATGGGGGACTTTTCCCTTGAGGTTTGTCTATGCGTGTTTTTTTGTTTTATTTTGTTTTATTACTCCATCTTTCTTCTGATAGACACTTAGGACACATTAGCGCTGCTTGATTGTGGATTATCGTGGACCATTAGTGACCTTTCGTTTATTTGGTGTGTACTTTCTTCATTGTTTTGTGATTTTTTTATGGCGTCTGTTTGCATCATCACAGCTGTTCAGTGACTGTTTTGGTTTGTATTTTTTTGGCGATGCTTTTCTCTCCGGGTGATATTTTATTTACCCCATTGTTCGCTTGGTGCTCCACTTGTGTCTGCTTTCACCATGGTTTGCAGTGTGATCTCTGTTTACTTCATGGTTTTAGCATGGGAGTCACTGGATGTGTTGGCTTCCTTATCTAAGATCAATACTTTGACACAACTGCACTGTGCAGCGTATGCTGAAACCTCTATGTTTTTAGCATACGCATATCCATTTATTTAGAAATTGGGGGGCCCTTTTGTTCAAACATACAGTTCTGAGGATTGTCTCGTATATCAAATACTTTGGAGACCGTAACGTCCATACACACTTCGCTTCTTCCTTTTGACATAACTAAGTGCCTTTGGATAATTATGGATACAACTGCACTTGAGCGGAGTAGCAGGTGTGTGCCCGAGCATTGTGCACATATTTGTTATTTTTCTGCTTGACATACATGTGTATATACTGCAACTGAGCCTCTTATGCTCAGAGTATTGAATTAACATTATGTCTGTGATTAAAACTATTTGTTCTTGTATACAGTGCACTTTTTAATCCATTTACCTACTGTTGATTTACCCTGCATTTATTGCTACATTGAGGACTGATGTTTTATGTCCTTCCTCCTCAGATTCGTTCGAACACCTGCCCCACCTAAGTTGATTGGCAGTTCCTTTGGGTGCATCTGTTTATATTGGTATTATCTCATATTCTGTTAGTAGGTAGGACTGCTGGTATGGTAGGCTTTTGGGCTCTCTGTCTCTCGTGCATGGGCGTAACCATGCCCTTTATAAATGTGGTTATTATTATGATTATAATTATTATTAGTCCATACCCAAGTTCTCAAGGTTTTATTGGGCTGCCTTTTGTTAGTACTACATGTTTCTGTACCCACACCCCCAGAGGTTTTTAGGGTGCCCTTTGTTAGTACTACGAGTTTCTATACCCAAGCTCCCAAGGGGCCTTTGGGCTACCTTTGTTAGCAATACAAGTTGCTGTGGCCAAGTTCTCAAGGGGTTATTAGGCTGCCTTTTGTTAGTACTACGGGTTTCAGCACCCACGCTCTCAAGCGGTCATTGGGCTGTCTTGTTAGTACTATGAGTTTCTGTGCCCAAGTTCTCAAGGGGTTATTGGGCTGTCCTTTAATACTATGCTTTTCTGTACCAAAGTTCTCAAGTGGTAAATAATTAGGCTGCTCTGTATTAGTACTTCAAATTTTGGTACCCAAGCATTCAAGGTGTCATTGGGCTGTTCTTCGGTAATACTACGATCTTCAGTACCAAAGCTCTCAAGGGGTCATTGGGCTGCCCTTTGTTAGTACTATGAGTTTCCGTGCCCAAGCTCTCAAGTGATCATTGGGCTGTCCTTTGTTAGTACTATTAGTTTCTGTACCCAAGCACTAAAGAGGTCATTAAGCTGTCCTTTGTTAGTATTACGAGTTTCTGTACCCAAGCCCTCAAGGCGTTATGGAGCTGCCCTTTGTTAATACTGCAAGTTTCTGTTCCCAAGCCCTCAAGGGGTTATGTAGGTGCCCTTTGTTAATACTGCGAGTTTCTGTTCCCAAGTTGTCGAGGGGTTATTAGGCTGCCCATTGTTACTAATACAGATTTCTGTGTCCATGCCCTCAACGTGGAATTGGGCTGCCCTTTGTTAGTATTACGAGTTTCTGTGTGGCATTGGTTCGCTTGGGAAAGTTGGAGCATCACTTAACAAATTGTTATGGTTGGAACGTCTTTTTGTATTCCTGGAACCAATATTTACATTGGTACTGTGAATCCCAATTCATTCTGATACATCATTTTATCAGGACAACTGTCCCCTTTGTTACGATTAGCGATGCTTGTTAATGGTGAGAGCTGTTTACACTCGCTTGTGAGTGATTTAGTGGTCACTTTAAATCTGTATTCTGTATCCCTCTGACTCCTTAGAAACTCTATCACAGGGCAAATCTCAGTGCTTGTCACAACGAAGAATGTTTACCATATAGCACCACAGGCAAAACGAATATATATAGGTCTATGGCCCTTTCTGGTTTGTGGGAAACAGACTTTTCACAACATTTACTATTTCACTTGTTGAGCAATTCTTTTACATTTTGCATTGCAGGGTGTTAAGTTGTAGTTTAGAGTTGTAATTTGTCCCTTAAATGGTGGCATCAGAGCTGTTTTGAAACCCTGCATTTCACGTTTCTCAACATATGGGGCCAGGTGATTGTGCCAGAATTCATCCGAGGGTCATTTACCCGGGTTCCACTTCATTTGGTTATAATACCACATACATACAGATTGTCTTGACTCAGTTGCTAGCCAGCTCAGTTCCTGCTATGTAAACACCATACGTTGGGTAGGAATTTTACTAATCAACCATCTTTAAGTTTTGATAAAGCTTTCCTTTTGACTTGGTCTGATCACAGGGCAGTCTTTTTTAACCTTGCGCTCCAAGCTAGAAAATCCTGTTCTTCTAAATCTCAGAATATCATTAAAGTTCACCCCATGCGTAAAATTGATACATCTGAGCTAGATGGCAGACTAAAAACGCATAATCCAGCATTGGATACCAATATTGAAGACGCTATCTTCAATTATACTATTGGATAGATTCTGCAGTGTCAGGATTAGCCCCAGAAAAGACAATAAAAAGTTACAGAAAAAGTCTCTGTGCCCCTTGGTAGTCTCCTGAGCTAAGAAATCTTAAACAGAAATGTAGAGCCCAAGAACAGAGATGGAGGAGGGAATATAGCATTGAAGAGAAAAATAAATATAATTTAGTCCTTGGCGGGTGCAAAGCACTAATCGTGTTAGAAAAAACAATGTTTTACAGTAAAAATAAATACCGCCGAAGACTCTGCAAAATAACTTTTTAAAACTGTCACTACCCTTTCAAACTTTGATCAAATTAAACCTTCATCCCTGATCAAGTGTTCTGCTACAGATTGGCAGAATTTTTCCAATCATAGATAAACAGCGTTTATGATGAGTTCCCCCGTAATAACCTGGGTGTCTTCTAGTATACCCTTTTTTATTTCCAGGGTGGCACGACAATACTAACGGCATCCAAAATACTCTTGAGAATTTCACTCCATTTACCGAGGATAGACTTAAAGAATTCTTGGATACCATAAAATCAGGATTCGCGGGGACCCCTGTTCTCCTTTCATGCTACAGTTGGCTTCTTGTACGATCTCTGAATGGCTTACCACACTGCTGACCAGCATCCTGTAGCGTGGAACAAGGCTTCGATGCCTCCCATTCTTTAAAAAAAAACTAAAAACTCTCACTTGACTCAGGTGATACTCAACATTATTGGACCATTTCAAGACTGCCGTTGCCCGCCAAAACTTTAGAAAAGACCATTAATGAAGAACTGACTGCTTTTCTTGATTCTAATAGTCGTTTGGACCCCTGTCAATCTGGATTTAGACCGCAGCACTCTACAGAATCTGCCTTAGTTGTCGCTACTGAAGAGATTTGAATGCTGGTAGTTGGCGGAAGGAGGCCATTCTGATCCCGCTCGACCTCTCTGCTGCGTTTGACAAAGTCAATCATTTGGTGCTTGTCAGCCGGCTAGAGCGGATCGGGGTTAGAGGCGCGGGCCACACCATCCTTTGTCCTTTTTTATCCAACAGAGCGCAGACTGTCGCTTTTGGGGAGTTCTTACCAGATTTGTTCTCGGGTGCCACAGGGATCATCTTTATCCCTTACACTTTTCAACATCGGTGTCACCCTTCGGTGAAAATTACTCGATCACACAGTTTCTCTGTAGTTTCGTACCCTGATGACACATACATAGCATTATCAATTTCATCGGATGTCCTTGTAACAGTCAACAAATTAAAAAAATGTTTATTTCTGATTGCAGTCTGGATGCAGGAAAACTGCCTTAAATGAAACACTGAGAAAACGCAGGTGGTCCTCTTTGGCCACACACAAAACAGCTTTCTGGAATACCTCACGGTGGATTTGTAATCTCGCCCCACTTCCATCTTCAGTTTTTAAAGTGAAGAACCTAGGGGCTCTGTTTGATGTAGAGCTCGGCTTCTCCAACCGAGTTAATCGCATCATCTCTTCTTGCTTCCATCTTTTTAGCGTATTACACTTTTTTTGTTTCCTTTTATTCCCCTGACATGCAAAGATGGTCATTATAGCAGTGGTTCTCAGTAAAATTGACGATTGGAATGGATTATATTTCTTCTAAAAATACCCAAAATTTGTTTGTGTCAAAGAACCTTTCTAGCCGTCGTTGGCTTCCAGTCTGTGGGGGGGTCAAATGTAAGGCTTTGCGCGTGGTCCGTAGGCCCCTCTATTTTCAGAGGATTATTTCTTGGCATACCCCTCATCTCACTCTTCGACCAGGAACAGCCAAATTAGTGTTCATCCCAAAGATAAGGAAAACCAGGGGAAGACGCAGATGTTTTTTTTTTTTTTTACTCAGCAGGTAACATTTTGAATAGTTTGCCTTTCACTCTGAGGTCCCAACCCAGTCTGGTTCTCTCCAGAAAACATTTAAATTCTTCGCTTTTTACCTCCTGCAGGACAGAGTTTTCCCATTATGCTTTTGTTATAGGACGCTAGTGCCAAGACGCCTCAGCATTCGCGTGCTTTAGAAGCCTCTTACTTGGGTACTTCCAGATGTACAGGTAGTATGCATGAGTAGAGCCTGTGCCTCCGTTGCTGGCCAGCTCGGTTCATGGTATAGAAGCACCGCATACATACAGATGGACATGTAGTATGAATGAGTAGTGTATGCACACTGTTCTGTCTCAGTGGTGAGGCAGCTAGGTTTGGAGATACCAAACATAAACATACATTGTCTCGTGCCATGCCCTTTTCGTCTGGAGCTCATGTAGATCTGTGAGTCAGACCTTGAAATGGCACAGATTCGACCTACAAGGTTTACAGAGTAAGGCATATCTTCCCCATGGCCATTTATTCTTTTTAGATGACTAGCAGCATTTCACCAAATGACACAAGAAGGTGGAGCCCCAGTATCCTAAGCTAATCTTAATTTATACCAGTATGGTGCTGTGTGTAGGCTCCATTACCATAGTCCTCTGTACCAGCAGGGTAGCTCCTTTTAAGCTTCAGCACCCTCATCCTCTGTACAAGCATGGCAGCACCTTTAGGCTTCAGCCCCCCAATCCTCTTTACCAGCATGGTAGCCCCTGTACCCTCATTCTCTGTACCAGATTGGAGGTGCCTGTAGGCTTCTGTACCCTTATCCTCTATACCAGCATGGCAACGCCTGTAGGCTTTAATATCCTAATTCTCTATACAGCATGGACGCGATTGTAAGCTTCAGTGCCCTAATCCTCTGTACCAGCATGGTAGTCCCTGTAGGTACTCCAATTATACCAGTGTGGCAGCGCCTGTAGTATTCAGTACTCTAATCCTCTACAACAGCATGGCAGTGCCTGTAGGATTCAGTACTCTAATCCTCTACAACAGCATGGCAGTGCCTGTAGGCTTTAGTATCCTAATTATACCAGCATGGCGGTGCCTGTAGGCTTCCGTACCTTAATCCTTTAATCCAGTATGGCGGTGCCTGTAGCCTTCAGTACTCTAATGCCGTATACCAGTATGGTGGCATTTGTAGACTCCAGTACTGTAATCCTCTATACCAGCATGGTAGTTAGTGCCTGTAGCCTTCAGTACCATTATCCTCTGTACCAGCATGGCCTTGCATGTGGGCTTCAGTACCCTCCTCCTCTATATCAGCATGGCAGTGCCTGTAGGATTCAGTACTCTAATCCTCTACAACAGCATGGCAGTGCCTGTAGGATTCAGTACTCTAATCCTCTACAACAGCATGGCAGCGCCTGTAGGATTCAGTACTCTAATCCTCTACAACAGCATGGCAGCGCCTGTAGGATTCAGTACTCTAATCCTCTACAACAGCATGGCAGCGCCTGTAGGATTCAGTACTCTAATCCTCTACAACAGCATGGCAGCGCCTGTAGGATTCAGTACTCTAATCCTCTACAACAGCATGGCAGCGCCTGTAGGATTCAGTACTCTAATCCTCTACAACAGCATGGCAGCGCCTGTAGGATTCAGTACTCTAATCCTCTACAACAGCATGGCAGTGCCTGTAGGATTCAGTACTCTAATCCTCTACAACAGCATGGCTGCGCCTGTAGGATTCAGTACTCTAATCCTCTACAACAGCATGGCAGCGCCTGTAGGATTCAGTACTCTAATCCTCTACAACAGCATGGCAGCGCCTGTAGGATTCAGTACTCTAATCCTCTACAACAGCATGGCAGCGCCTGTAGGATTCAGTACTCTAATCCTCTACAACAGCATGGCAGCGCCTGTAGGATTCAGTACTCTAATCCTCTACAACAGCATGGCAGCGCCTGTAGGATTCAGTACTCTAATCCTCTACAACAGCATGGCAGCGCCTGTAGGATTCAGTACTCTAATCCTCTACAACAGCATGGCAGCGCCTGTAGGATTCAGTACTCTAATCCTCTACAACAGCATGGCAGCGCCTGTAGGATTCAGTACTCTAATCCTCTACAACAGCATGGCAGCGCCTGTAGGATTCAGTACTCTAATCCTCTACAACAGCATGGCAGCGCCTGTAGGATTCAGTACTCTAATCCTCTACAACAGCATGGCAGCGCCTACAGCATGGCAGCGCCTGTAGGATTCAGTACTCTAATCCTCTACAACAGCATGGCTGCGCCTGTAGGATTCAGTACTCTAATCCTCTACAACAGCATGGCTGCGCCTGTAGGATTCAGTACTCTAATCCTCTACAACAGCATGGCAGCGCCTGTAGGATTCAGTACTCTAATCCTCTACAACAGCATGGCAGCGCCTGTAGGATTCAGTACTCTAATCCTCTACAACAGCATGGCAGCGCCTGTAGGATTCAGTACTCTAATCCTCTACAACAGCATGGCAGCGCCTGTAGGATTCAGTACTCTAATCCTCTACAACAGCATGGCAGCGCCTGTAGGATTCAGTACTCTAATCCTCTACAACAGCATGGCAGCGCCTGTAGGATTCAGTACTCTAATCCTCTACAACAGCATGGCAGCGCCTGTAGGCTTTAGTATCCTAATTATACCAGCATGGCGGTGCCTGTAGGCTTCCGTACCTTAATCCTTTAAACCAGTATGGCGGTGCCTGTAGCCTTCAGTACTCTAATGCCGTATACCAGTATGGTGGCATTTGTAGACTCCAGTACTGTAATCCTCTATACCAGCATGGTAGTTAGTGCCTGTAGCCTTCAGTACCATTATCCTCTGTACCAGCATGTCATTGCATGTGG
Source organism: Lissotriton helveticus (assembly GCF_964261635.1). NCBI lineage: Eukaryota > Metazoa > Chordata > Amphibia > Caudata > Salamandridae > Lissotriton > Lissotriton helveticus. The sequence continues at coordinate 8,939,243 of NC_136067.1, read as the reverse complement.
GCTTGAGTACCCTCATCCTCTATACCAGCATGGTAGTGCCTGTAGCCTTCAGTACCATTATCCTCTATATCAGCATGGTGGCGTTTGTAGGCTTCAGTAGTCTAATCCTGTATAATAGCATAGCAGTGCCTGTAGGATTCAGTACCCTCATCCTCTACAACAGCATGGTTGTGCCTGTAGGCATCCGTATCCTAATTATACCAGCATGGTAGTGCCTGTAGCCTTCAGTACCATTATCCTCTATACCAGCATGGCAGCTTTTGTAGGCTTCAGTAGTCTAATCCTGTATAATAGCATAGCAGCGCCTGTAGGATTCAGTACTCTAATCCTCTACAACAGCATGGCAGTGCCTGTAGGATTCAGTACTCTAATCCTCTACAACAGCATGGCAGTGCCTGTAGGCATCCGTATCCTAATTATACCAGCATGGTTGTGCCTGTAGGATTTTGACTGACACTGAACTGGTCCTAGTGATAGTAAATCAGTCTTCTAGCACTGGTGGTTCACACCTGAGTTCTTGCGCGTGGTCATCAGTGCATGGTTCATGAGGTGCCATCTTTTCCGTACACTCGGTGCAGTCCGAGTACTGTGTTAGTGTGAAGGGATGCTTTGTGGAGGATAACTTACATCGGGCTAAGCTACTGCTGCACAGATTCTTAGAGAGGCTTGGTAAAGGTCATGTGTTAAGTTTTATTCTGTTTGCAGTTTTACCTGCATCCTGTATAAACAATGAGCCCTGCATGTATTACTGTACTATTTAAGTGCCAGAGTCAGCTAATCAGCCAAGACGCCTAGGCAGGGGAAACCTACTTATAGTAGGCTTCCCATATAAGCATTACTTCTAGTCCCTTCCAGTGACCTAGCCTGTGCAGTTTGCTTTAGATAAAACCGCTTTTTGTGTTACTTATGTAAACATCTAGGAGCACTGTCTTAACTGTCCAGTTTTACAGCATGAAATGCACAAATGAATATTTGTGAGTTACAACTGGATTATGTGTTTTATGTGCAGGTCACTAGTTCAAGCCCCATCCCGTTCACCCCTTGGAGATTCATAACATTAGAAGTGTTTAATTATCATGAGGTCACACAAGGTGTGTTAGGAAGCTTCTATACCAGGGCATGTATTTACAACTTGATGAACCACTTACCAGTGCTAAGTAACAGGTCTTCCCAGAGGCCATGAAAGAGCAGGAAGCAGAGTCCTGTTCTCTGCAAACAACCTGCCCTCTTGCTTGTGTGTTGTGGTGCTTTCCATGTGTGCCCTGTGTCAGGAAAGCTTTTCTGTCCAAAGCTTACCCCAGCCATGGATTAGGCTGAGAAGAGCGAGCTGACATGTTGCATCTGGTGAAATCTGCCATCCTTTGCTTGGTATGGGACCGGTTCTGAGCTGCAGAAGCCTTAGTTATGAGGGAGAAGTACCAGTGTTGACACTGAAACCCCATGCCTGTAAGACCTTCTAACATCAGGATGCCTTCGATAACCTTTTTATTTCTATTTCGATGACCTGTAATCTTTTTTTTATTTCTAGCCTGATTGGTAAGAGTAGGTAAATATAGATTGAGAATATGTCTTTGATAATTTTTAATTCACATATACCTGCGCATATTTAATCAATGCATTATTTCCTTTTACTGCTCCCTCCCAAAGCTGAAGTCGGAGTTGAATGTTCAAACGTGGCGCTCGTTTCTTCAATGCTGGAGTTGAGGGAGAATGTAAGGTTTGACCTGTGGTGGTGGTTCCATGACTCACCCAGGGCCCTAGAGGCGACAGGAGTGTTTAAATTGTGACAAAGGTTATGGTGTGGATTACACTTGCTTTCTTCAGTGCTAAGGTCAGTAGACCGTGGGCTGCAGCTCTGATTTTTGTTACTGGAGTTGGGGCAGATTTTAGTGTGTCTTGTGATCTCCCTGGTACTAGGGGAGAGTTTACAGTTTGTATTGTGGTCTCCCTGGTTCTGGAGTTAGAAGAGAGTTTACAGTTTGTATTGGGAGCCAGACTTCTGACCTCCTGGTCTGGGACCTGCTCTCTCTCCCTGCAGCTCCGCTGGTAAGTGTCGCTGCCTGTGCTGTGCTCCATACAGGTAGGGGTTCGAGGCCCTCCTCCACCCGCCGGCTCCTGCCTGCACCTCATCCCTGGTGGTCCAATGGGAGAGCCTCGCTCCTCTGCTGGTTCCACTGCTGTCTGCGCCATATTGTGCCCATTTTGTTTTCTGTCTTTTTCTGTGTTGTAACTGTGCCTGTTTTCGAACATCTGCCCCTGTATTTTTGTCTTTGTTTAGCTGTTTTGCCCTGTTTTCCTGTTTCCTGCCCGTTTCCCTTCCCGCCGATGCTGCCTCTGCGGCCCCTCCCCCTGCCTATTTCCCGCTCCAGCCTCCCAACTGCGATTCCCTCCCCTCTTCCCTACTTAATGGCAGCCGCTGTACGGCCAAAGGCAAGCTCGTCTGCGCCCGTCCACAACCCAGCCGCAACTACCGCCAGGGACTCTGAATCTCTGACCTTCCACCGCTACGACCCAGCTGCCCTCCAGGCACTCAACCCCGGAAGGAACAACAACTGCCAGCTGTCAACGGCGAGCACCACCCACGGCCAGTTCTCCTGCCGAAATTGCGCTATTCCTTCACCATCCACAGCACCCCCACGACCTCCGCACCCACACCGGATGCCCACACCAAAGAAGCCCTGAAATGCATTCTCCGCAACGTATGCTCCCTGCACCCGCTGTAGGAATATGGGACCTCCTCAACACCCTCTCACCAGACGTCGACTTCTTCACAGAAACCTGGACAAACGCTGCCCCCGACATCGCCACCGCTATTCTCGAGGGCTACAAGGTCCAGAGGAAGGTCTGTCCCTACCGCCCCGGAGGAGGACTCCCCATCGCACTCAAGAGCTCCCTCTAACTCTCCACCTCCAGCACGAACGACTCCCTCTCCAACCCCGAACACCTCCACTTCCATCCAGACCAGCCCCAGAACCAGGCTATGCCGCACCCTCGCAGACAAACCCCCCTGAGCCCTGCACTCCTTTCACAACCGCCATCGCTGACCTCATCTCACCCCACGCCATCGACTCCACAGACTACGCACTCATCGGAGACCTGAACTTACACCTCGACAACCGCAGTGATCCCGACCCCACCGCCCTCCTGGACAACCTCGCCAATCTTGGTCAGAAGCAGCTCTTCACCACCCCCACCCACAAGGCCGGACACATCCTCGACCCCATCTTCGCAGGAGGGACTAACCTCCACTTCAGCCACACCTCACAGCCCCTCTGGATAGACCACCACTGTGTACACTTCGCCTTCAGCACCACTACTGCACACAATCTCGCCCCGCTCCCATCACGAAGGAACTGGAGCACAGTCACAGAGGAGCACCTCTCTCGTCCACGACCCCCCTCAGCTATGACCAAAACCAACTCTGCAGCCACGGAACTACACCGCTGGATCACCAGCTGCTCAGACAAGCTCACCCTCCTCCGCAACCCCGACAGACAACACCCTCTGAAGGCCACCTAGTTCACCACCAACCTCTAAGAAGCCAGGCGCTCCTGCAGACGTCATAAGAGCCACCAAGAGGACCTTCATCCGGGGCAAAATCCTCACCATCGCCAGCAACTCAAAGGAACTCTTCAACATCATTCAGCAGTTCACCAAACCCCCCAGCGAAGCCACGGACATCACACCTCTGTAACAAGCTCTGCTTCTACTTCCACCTGAAAATCAAGGCCCTCTATGACAACTTTAGAGAACAGACTCAAGAAACCACCCTCCCCTCCAGAAATGACAGCCAGCACACCATCACCACCTCGACACCGGTCACCACCGCAGACACCACCACGACCATGAAGAGCACCCACTCAGGAGCCCCCACGGACCCCTGCCCGCCTCACATCTTCCACAGAGCCGCCGCAGCCATTGCGCCCGAACTACGGCGCACCATCAACACCACCTTCGAATCCGGCATCTTACCCGACGAGTTATCCCTCCACAATGCATGCAGCCTCGCCAGACAACTTACTACATGCCAAACCTTGACTTGCCTCAACTATTTTCCTCCTCCACACCAAGTCTTCAAGGCACATGGCCCCCTTTGGGCCTTAGATGCTTGGCCCAGTGCTTCTCCCTCACCTGGAAGCATTCCTTGTCAGTGCGCCACTTGCTTCAGAGGCACCATGACCATTGCATACTTAGCCACCTCGTCCACCCTTCCGGCTCCTCACCCACCGCTCCTTAAAGAGACCCTCTGGTGAGGGGTACCCTTTATTCCGTTGTGGCCATTACCTTGTGTTCCTCCGGAACCCCTTGTCTCCCCTGCTTCCCCTTGCGTTGTGCCTCCCCTGCTGCTGTGTTCTTCACCCCTCCACTGTTGCTGCCTTTCTTATGTCTCCATTGCCTCTGTGTTCCTCACACCTCTGCTGCCACTGTGTTCCTCACACCTCTGCTGCCACTGTGTTCCTCACACCTCTGCTGCCACTGTGTTCCTCACACCTCTACTGCCACTGTGTTCCTCACACCTCTACTGCCTCTGTGTTCCTCACACCTCTACTGCCACTGTGTTCCTCACACCTTTACTGCCACTGTGTTCCTCACACCTCTCCTGCCGCTGTGTTCTTCACACCTCTACTGCCGCTGTGTTCTTCACACCTCTACTGCCGCTGTGTTCTTCACACCTCTACTGCCGCTGTGTTCTTCACACCTCTGCTACCGTTCTGTTCTTCACACCTCTGCTGCCGCTGTGTTCTTCACATCTCTACTGCCGCTGTGTTCTTCACATCTCTACTGCCGCTGTGTTCTTCACATCTCTACTGCCGCTGTGTTCCTCACACCTCTACTGCCGCTGTGTTCCTCACACCTCTACTGCCGCTGTGTTCCTCGCACCTCTACTGCCGCTGTGTTCCTCACACCTCTACTGCCGCTGTGTTCCTCACACCTCTACTGTCGCTGTGTTCCTCACACCTCTACTGTCGCTGTGTTCTTCACACCTCCACTGCCGCTGTGTTCTTCACACCTCCACTGCCGCTGTGTTCTTCACACCTCCACTGCCGCTGTGTTCTTCACACCTCTACTGCCGCTGTGTTCTTCACACCTCTACTGCCGCTGTGTTCTTCACACCTCTACTGCCGCTGTGTTCTTCACACCTCTACTGCCGCTGTGTTCTTCACACCTCTACTGCCGCTGTGTTCTTCACACCTCTACTGCCGCTGTGTTCTTCACACCTCCGCTGCCGCTGTGTTCTTCACACCTCTACTGCGGCTGTGTTCTTCACACCTCTACTGCGGCTGTGTTCTTCACACCTCTACTGCGGCTGTGTTCTTCACACCTCTACTGCGGCTGTGTTCTTCACACCTCTACTGCGGCTGTGTTCTTCACACACCTACTGCCGCTGTGTTCTTCACACACCTACTGCTGCTGTGGTCTTCACACTTCTGCTGTGGTCTTCACACCTCCGCTGCCGCTGTGTTCTGCGCGCCTCCGCTGCCGCTGTGTTCTGCACGCCTCCGCTGCCGCAATGTTCTGCACACCTCCGCTGCGTTCTGCGCACCTCCGCTGCCGCTGTGTTCTGCGCGCCTCCGCTGCCGCTGTGTTCTGCGCGCCTCCGCTGCCGCTGTGTTCTGCGCGCCTCCGCTGCCGCTGTGTTCTGCGCGCCTCCGCTGCCGCTGTGTTCTGCACGCCTCCGCTGCCGCTGTGTTCTGCACGCCTCCGCTGCCGCTGTGTTCTGCACGCCTCCGCTGCCGCTGTGTTCTGCACGCCTCCGCTGCCGCTGTGTTCTGCACGCCCCCAGTGGCGCTGTGTTCTGCACGCCCCCAGTGGCACTGTTTTCTTCACTCTTCAACTGCCACCGTGTTTTCTCATGCCTCCACTGCTACCCCCTTGCTTCACACCTCTCCTGCTGCTCCCTGCCACTTTGTTGTATTGTTCCTCTCTTGCTGCGCCTTTGCCTCATGCTGCCCCTTGCCTCACACCTCCCCTGCTGGCCCTTGCCTTGTATTGCCTGCTGTATATCACCTTATTTCTGCTGCTGGACAGGGCTCTTTGTGACTCTTTGTGTGTATGTGTGCCTGTATGTTTGATGCATGTGATGCACCCAGTGAACACGTGCTCTGGGTATTTATTTCTGTCGGTGTGTGCAAATCTTGTGCTGCTCAGTGTACATGGTAGCTTTTATGGTTTGATTCAAGTTTCATGTGCCTCTGTTCGTCTTGGCTTGGTGTGTGGTTTGGTAAACATGGGACAAAAAGCAGGGAGCTGATGGTGTGATCTAGAGGGCTGAGCTTTGCATCCTCTGCCAGTGACTGAGCACAGTGTACACGACTGATGTGTGTGATGGAAGCTCAGGGCTTGGTCTCTGGCATACAGAAGCTTCCAGCCTGGGATATTTCCAGGCTGGAATCTGTGGCTGGAGCTGGAATGGAAGCTGTGAGTCACTGGGACATAATCTGCAGCCTAGCTTTGTGGGAGCAGAAAGCTCTCATTCGCCTTAGGAAGAAGTCAGTGTGAAAGCGTCTATCCTAAGGTTGTTGAGGAACAGAAGCTTTGTGCTACTGGAATAATCAATACATTTTATTTTCATACAAATGAAATTTGAGCCTACAATTCTAGGTGAGCCCATGTCATTTTAAGTTATATTCCACAACAATAAGATTGATTTTTCTAGGTCATTATAACTGTCATTCTGTAATTAACCCTGTGCATGCATCTCCTCTATCAAAACGTTTTTGTGTGCAATTGTGTTGCTTATACCCAATTTGAAATATTTGCAGGACGACAGCAGCCCCCATAATCAATAAATACTGATTAAGTTCATAGCACCGTGTGCAGGTTTGGTTATCCCACTCATACTTTATTGGTGTTAGTGTATTTCCCTCGTACAGTCGGTTTGTTCATGTAGTAGTGCGAGAAGGTAGCACTGAGGATGAAAAACGTATTCGGATTCCTTGGCATTTAGCGTAAGATATTTGCTTGTCCAAGTTGAGTTACAGCTTCACCTTGTACGTAAGCTTTGTTTTCCCATTTGGGGTTTCTCAGGCTTTATAACTATGAGAGAGCATTTTGCGTGTTGAAGGGTAATACAGGGTGGAATCTGTCTGTATTTCTTTGGAAGAGCCTAATTTTTGATTAGTCGAATATGATATCAAATGTTGGCTTTGTATATTGAGGACCATACAGTTTCATGTTGTGTGATAGGCAGGGGAGCAGTCTGAAGTGTTAATGTCTTATTTGGGCATACAGAGGGGTTGAAAGTTCTCTTTTCATTTATGCTCTCTATCGGTATGGCAGCGTGCCCCGCGGTGTAGTAATACTTCATTGGTGGTTTGTGTTTAGGCAGAAGCCACTTTAAATTACTCAAGAAATAAACAGGCAAGTCTGGGCGTCTGTATTCTGATGGATACTTCTACCTGCAGAATCCTCAAGTTGTGAGTAGGCATCAGACTGGGGCTAGAAACTTAAGAGCAGTGCTCCTGCAAACTGATTCGTCGTATCGTGTGACTCCGTGCTGACATAGTTCCACTCCGGAAGTGACGATCAGAGCATATAAGCACCACCTATGCATGCTGATGTCAGTTTCTTTCTTCTCGAACCTTTAGATGCGGATCCGCTACTACTCCATCATTGACAGGACTTTCCACAATAGAATCTTTTTCAGTTTCTAGTTTGCCAGTGAAAATGTCACCTCCCAAAATGACAGGGTTAAATCTTGTGCAGATTGTCACAAATTGAGGTTCGTGACAGATCCTCACGTGGTATGCCGTTGGTGTCAGAACTTGTTCCCAAGGTCTGCGACGACTTCACCCAGATGAATCTGACGGCCATATGCGACCAGAAGGGGCGAAACTCTGTTGCCAAGCATCAAAAAACCCCATGCAGTGACAAGTTGTAAGGAAGGTCCGTTCTCGCTGCCAAAGTTTTTCCGATGGAAGATCTTTGTCGAAATCTTCGAGTAAGTCTGAGAAGAATCACAAGAGGTCTACCTGGGATTGGGCCCTTCCTTTCACTCTTGAACTCCAGAGAAGGTACAACAGCGTCTACATACCACCAAGTCTTGCTCCTAAACTTCTGAGGAGCCAGTTCCAATTTTAATCCCAATGCACCCTGAGTTTTTAGGTTCATCCGCGATGCAGCAGCAATTTGAAGCCTGTAGGGAGGCCTTGCTGCAAATCATGGTCACTTTTTCTTGTTCACTCTGGTGCATTATTGGTCCTCAAGGATCCCCGGGCCTCCAGTCGGACTTCTGCTGGCGGGGCTACACTTGGCGCTGTTTGTGCCCCCTGAACCTACTTCAAGTTCTGCACCAACTCTGGTATGACTTTGGTCTTGGCTCAACTCCCTGCGCCAATACCTTTCACATTGATACTGATGCTGCAGCTGCAAGAGGAGGTTGTAGAAGTCCTTGTGCTTTCGGTCTCCAAGCTGAACTCGCCTCGACCTTGACGGAGGCCACATTTTGATCCCATCAAAGCTCAGCCACCTAGAAACCCATCTGATTCTGTTATCTTGTCTTACCTGGTTGTATATAATGTTTGGCTCTGATTCAGACAATGACAATTTTAGTGAAGGGAATAAACTTATTTCACTTTAAGATGAGGACAATTTGTATGATGAATGACAGGATGCTAATGACCTTGACTTTGAGAAATCTTTATTTCGATCACAAGATCATAAAAGATGTGCATAACATTCTATACAAAAATTTAAAAACGTATTAAACAACATTAGTGGTCAGAATAAAGAGCTAAAAATGGAAGTGTGCCACGAATTTAAAACTATCTCAAGTCTTGAAGTCTTTTACACAAGCAATTTAACACAACGACTTCGGGCGTACCACATAGAAGTAAAAAATTTAGATAGAGCAAAAACTACGGTAGGGGATAAATCTACTACGGTAGGGGATAAATCTACTGACCTTGATACTTACTCCGACACTGGCTCTGTTACTCCTCTTCATCCTATATCAGAGGAAAGCACCTCCTTTGCTGTCGTTATGCAGAGAATGGCAGAAGTACTTAACGTACAACTACCTACTACAGAGGTAAAGATGGGATTAAATATTAACATAGTTAATGTGGACGAGAGATTGGGCACTAGGCAAGGCAAACTTTTAAAGCCTGTAGCAACTTCCTCCACTGGTCTGGTCCTGGTGAAGCAAAGGTAGGCAACCCCTGTGTGTATAATGATCTGTTGTTCATTGAACCAGACACGGTACCATCAATATTTAGTCCAGCCCCAGCCAAAAAGAAAGGATGTTCCTCATGTTATACATCAGAAGACTAACACGACTTCAAATATGCCTGGTTCTGCTTCAAACCCCTCTAGCGGGAAAGCCAATGCACACAGCGGGATGACCTCGAGTGACTTCAACAGCTAATGACAAAGCAGCTGGATAATCCTCTAAGTGCCGAGGAAAGCTTTGTTAACAGCATTTTTGATGCTGTTTATCTTAAGCCCAAGGGCTTTGAATCTTTGTTATCTACTCTTACCTAGTGTGTAACTAGTATATGTTCTAAAGGCAGATGAATGTTGTACAACAGGGTCAGATGATGGGTAAGAGCAGTCCCAGACCTAGTGAGAATGAGCTGGCGTTAAGGTACTCCCCATCATCACAGACCGAGTGAGGATGAGCTGGCGTTAAGGTACTCCCCATCATCACAGACCTAGTGAGAATGAGCTGGCGTTAAGGTACTCCCCATCATCACAGACCTAGTGAGAATGAGCTGGCGTTAAGGTACTCCCCCATCATCACAGACCGAGTGAGAATGAGCTGGCGTTAAGGTACTCCCCATCATCACAGACCGAGTGAGGATGAGCTGGCGTTAAGGTACTCCCCATCATCACAGACCTAGTGAGAATGAGCTGGCGTTAAGGTACTCCCCATCATCACAGGCCTAGTGAGGATGAGCTGACGTTAAGGTACTCCCCATCATCACAGACCGAGTGAGGATGAGCTGGCGTTAAGGTACTCCCCATCATCACAGACCTAGTGAGGATGAGCTGGCGTTAAGGTACTCCCCATCATCACAGACCTAGTGAGGATGAGCTGACGTTAAGGTACTCCCCATCATCACAGACCGAGTGAGGATGAGCTGGCGTTAAGGTACTCCCCCATCATCACAGACCTAGTGCGGATGAGCTGGCGTTAAGGTACTCCCCATCATCACAGACCGAGTGAGGATGAGCTGCCGTTAAGGTACTCCCCCATCATCACAGACCTAGTGAGGATGAGCTGACGTTAAGGTACTCCCCATCATCACAGACCGAGTGAGGATGAGCTGGCGTTAAGGTACTCCCCATCATCACAGACCTAGTGAGGATGAGCTGACGTTAAGGTACTCCCCATCATCACAGACCGAGTGAGGATGAGCTGGCGTTAAGGTACTCCCCCATCATCACAGACCTAGTGAGGATGAGCTGACGTTAAGGTACTCCCCATCATCACAGACCGAGTGAGGATGAGCTGGCGTTAAGGTACTCCCCCATCATCACAGACCGAGTGAGGATGAGCTGCTGTTAACGTACTCCCCCCATCATCACAGATCGAGTGAGGATGAGCTGCTGTTAAGGTACTCCCCATCATCACAGACCGAGTGAGGATGAGCTGCTGTTAAGGTACTCCCCCATCATCATAGACCGAGTGAGGATGAGCTGCTGTTAAGGTACTCCCCATCATCACAGACCGAGTGAGAATGAGCTGGCCGTTAAGGTACTCCCCATCATCACAGACCTAGTGCGGATGAGCTGGCGTTAAGGTACTCCCCATCATCACAGACCGAGTGAGGATGAGCTGGCGTTAAGGTACTCCCCATCATCACAGACCGAGTGAGGATGAGCTGCCGTTAAGGTACTCCCCATCATCACAGACCGAGTGAGGACGAGCTGGCGTTAAGGTACTCCCCATCATCACAGACCGAGTGAGGATGAGCTGCCGTTAAGGTACTCCCCATCATCACAGACCTAGTGAGGATGAGCTGACGTTAAGGTACTCCCCATCATCACAGACCGAGTGAGGATGAGCTGGCGTTAAGGTACTCCCCATCATCACAGACCGAGTGAGGATGAGCTGCCGTTAAGGTACTCCCCATCATCACAGACCGAGTGAGGACGAGCTGGCGTTAAGGTACTCCCCATCATCACAGACCGAGTGAGGATGAGCTGGCGTTAAGGTACTCCCCCCCCCCCCCCCCCCCTTCCCATCATCACAGACCTAGTGAGGATGAGCTGACGTTAAGGTACTCCCCATCATCACAGACCGAGTGAGGATGAGCTGACGTTAAGGTACTCCCCCATCATCACAGACCGAGTGAGGATGAGCTGGCGTTAAGGTACTCCCCCATCATCACAGACCGAGTGAGGATGAGCTGGCGTTAAGGTACTCCCCCATCATCACAGACCGAGTGAGGATGAGCTGCCGTTAAGGTACTCCCCCATCGTCCCAGACCTAGTGAGGATGAGCTGACGTTAAGGTACTCCCCCATCATCACAAACCGAGTGAGGATGAGCTGGCGTTAAGGTACTCCCCCATCATCATAGACCGAGTGCGGATGAGCTGGCGTTAAGGTACTCCCCCATCATCACAGACCGAGTGAGGATGAGCTGGCGTTAAGGTACTCCCCCATCATCATATATTGATTGAGGATGAGCTGCCGTTAAGGTACTCCCTATCATCACAGACCTAGTGATGGTGAGCTGGCGTTAAGGTGGTCTTGAGGATGAGCTGGCGTTAAGGTACTCCCCATCATCACAGGCCTAGTGATGGTGAGCTGGCGTTAAGGTGGTCTTGAGGATAAGGTGCCGTTATGGTACTCCCCATCATCACAGGCCTAGTGAGAATGAGCTGGCGTTAAGGTACTCCCCCATCATCACAGACCTAGTGCGGATGAGCTGGCGTAAAGGTACTCCTGAGGATGAGCTGCCGTTAAGGTACTCCCCAGCATCGCGGACCTGGTGATGATGAGCTGGCATTAAGGTACTCCCCCATCATCATAGACCGAGTGAGGATGAGCTGGCGTTAAGGTACTCCCATCATCATAGACCGAGTGAGGATGAGCTGGCGTTAAGGTACTCCCATCATCATAGACCGAGTGAGGATGAGCTGGCGTTAAGGTACTCCCATCATCATAGACCGAGTGAGGATGAGCTGGCGTTAAGGTACTCCCCATCATCACAGACCGAGTGAGGATGAGCTGGCGTTAAGGTACTCCCCATCATCACAGACCGAGTGAGAATGAGCTGGCGTTAAGGTACTCCCCATCATCACAGACCGAGTGAGGACGAGCTGGCCGTTAAGGTACTCCCCCATCATCACAGACCGAGTGAGGATGAGCTGCTGTTAACGTACTCCCCCCATCATCACAGACCTAGTGAGGATGAGCTGACGTTAAGGTACTCCCCATCATCACAGACCGAGTGAGGATGAGCTGGCGTTAAGGTACTCCCCATCATCACAGACCGAGTGAGAATGAGCTGGCGTTAAGGTACTCCCCATCATCACAGACCGAGTGAGGACGAGCTGGCCGTTAAGGTACTCCCCCATCATCACAGACCGAGTGAGGATGAGCTGCTGTTAACGTACTCCCCCCATCATCACAGACCTAGTGAGGATGAGCTGACGTTAAGGTACTCCCCATCATCACAGACCGAGTGAGGATGAGCTGGCGTTAAGGTACTCCCCATCATCACAGATCGAGTGAGGATGAGCTGGCGTTAAGGTACTCCCCATCATCATAGACCGAGTGAGGATGAGCTGGCGTTAAGGTACTCCCCCATCGCCACAGACCGAGTGAGGATGAGCTGGCGTTAAGGTACTCCCCCATCGTCCCAGACCTAGTGAGGATGAGCTGGCGTTAAGGTACTCCCCCCATCATCACAGACCGAGTGAGGATGAGCTGGCGTTAAGGTACTCCCCATCATCACAGGCCGAGTGAGGATGAGCTGGCGTTAAGGTACTCCCCATCATCACAGGCCGAGTGAGGATGAGCTGGCGTTAAGGTACTCCCCATCATCACAGGCCGAGTGAGGATGAGCTGGCGTTAAGGTACTCTCCATCATCACAGACCGAGTGAGGATGAGCTGGCGTTAAGGTACTCTCCATCATCACAGACCTAGTGAGGATGAGCTGGCGTTAAGGTACTCCCCCATCATCACAGACCTAGTGAGGATGAGCTGACGTTAAGGTACTCCCCCATCATCACAGACCGAGTGAGGATGAGCTGGCGTTAAGGTACTCCCCCATCGTCCCAGACCTAGTGAGGATGAGCTGACGTTAAGGTACTCCCCCATCATCACAGACCGAGTGAGGATGAGCTGGCGTTAAGGTACTCCCCATCATCACAGACCTAGTGAGAATGAGCTGGCGTTAAGGTACTCCCCCATCATCACAGACCTAGTGAGGATGAGCTGACGTTAAGGTACTCCCCATCATCACAGACCGAGTGAGGATGAGCTGGCGTTAAGGTACTCCCCCATCATCACAGACCGAGTGAGGATGAGCTGCTGTTAACGTACTCCCCCCATCATCACAGATCGAGTGAGGATGAGCTGCTGTTAAGGTACTCCCCATCATCACAGACCGAGTGAGGATGAGCTGGCGTTAAGGTACTCCCCATCATCACAGACCGAGTGAGGATGAGCTGGCGTTAAGGTACTCCCCATCATCACAGACCGAGTGAGAATGAGCTGGCGTTAAGGTACTCCCCATCATCACAGACCGAGTGAGGACGAGCTGGCCGTTAAGGTACTCCCCCATCATCACAGACCGAGTGAGGATGAGCTGCTGTTAACGTACTCCCCCCATCATCACAGATCGAGTGAGGATGAGCTGGCGTTAAGGTACTCCCCATCATCATAGACCGAGTGAGGATGAGCTGGCGTTAAGGTACTCCCCATCATCACAGACCGAGTGAGGATGAGCTGGCGTTAAGGTACTCCCCATCATCACAGATCGAGTGAGGATGAGCTGGCGTTAAGGTACTCCCCATCATCATAGACCGAGTGAGGATGAGCTGGCGTTAAGGTACTCCCCCATCGCCACAGACCGAGTGAGGATGAGCTGGCGTTAAGGTACTCCCCCATCGTCCCAGACCTAGTGAGGATGAGCTGGCGTTAAGGTACTCCCCCATCATCACAGGCCGAGTGAGGATGAGCTGGCGTTAAGGTACTCCCCATCATCACAGGCCGAGTGAGGATGAGCTGGCGTTAAGGTACTCTCCATCATCACAGACCGAGTGAGGATGAGCTGGCGTTAAGGTACTCTCCATCATCACAGACCTAGTGAGGATGAGCTGGCGTTAAGGTACTCCCCCATCATCACAGACCTAGTGAGGATGAGCTGACGTTAAGGTACTCCCCCATCATCACAGACCGAGTGAGGATGAGCTGGCGTTAAGGTACTCCCCCATCATCACAGACCGAGTGAGGATGAGCTGCTGTTAACGTACTCCCCCCATCATCACAGACCTAGTGAGGATGAGCTGACGTTAAGGTACTCCCCATCATCACAGACCGAGTGAGGATGAGCTGGCGTTAAGGTACTCCCCCATCATCACAGACCGAGTGAGGATGAGCTGCTGTTAACGTACTCCCCCCATCATCACAGATCGAGTGAGGATGAGCTGCTGTTAAGGTACTCCCCATCATCACAGACCGAGTGAGGATGAGCTGGCGTTAAGGTACTCCCCCATCATCACAGACCGAGTGAGGATGAGCTGCTGTTAACGTACTCCCCCCATCATCACAGATCGAGTGAGGATGAGCTGCTGTTAAGGTACTCCCCATCATCACAGACCGAGTGAGGATGAGCTGCTGTTAAGGTACTCCCCCATCATCATAGACCGAGTGAGGATGAGCTGCTGTTAAGGTACTCCCCCATCATCACAGACCTAGTGAGGATGAGCTGCTGTTAAGGTACTCCCCATCATCACAGACCGAGTGAGAATGAGCTGGCCGTTAAGGTACTCCCCCATCATCACAGGCCTAGTGAGGATGAGCTGACGTTAAGGTACTCCCCCATCATCACAGACCTAGTGAGGATGAGCTGGCGTTAAGGTACTCCCCCATCATCACAGATCGAGTGAGGATGAGCTGGCGTTAAGGTACTCCCCCATCATCACAGACCTAGTGAGGATGAGCTGGCGTTAAGGTACTCCCCCATCATCACAGGCCTAGTGAGGATGAGCTGATGTTAAGGTACTCCCCCATCATCACAGACCGAGTGAGGATGAGCTGGCGTTAAGGTACTCCCCCATCATCACAGACCGAGTGAGGATGAGCTGCTGTTAACGTACTCCCCCCATCATCACAGACCTAGTGAGGATGAGCTGACGTTAAGGTACTCCCCATCATCACAGACCGAGTGAGGATGAGCTGGCGTTAAGGTACTCCCCCATCATCACAGACCGAGTGAGGATGAGCTGCTGTTAACGTACTCCCCCCATCATCACAGACCTAGTGAGGATGAGCTGACGTTAAGGTACTCCCCATCATCACAGACCGAGTGAGGATGAGCTGGCGTTAAGGTACTCCCCCATCATCACAGACCTAGTGAGGATGAGCTGGCGTTAAGGTACTCCCCCATCATCACAGACCTAGTGAGGATGAGCTGGCGTTAAGGTACTCCCCCATCATCACAGGCCTAGTGAGGATGAGCTGACGTTAAGGTACTCCCCCATCATCACAGACCGAGTGAGGATGAGCTGGCGTTAAGGTACTCCCCCATCATCACAGACCGAGTGAGGATGAGCTGCTGTTAACGTACTCCCCCCATCATCACAGACCTAGTGAGGATGAGCTGACGTTAAGGTACTCCCCATCATCACAGACCGAGTGAGGATGAGCTGGCGTTAAGGTACTCCCCCATCATCACAGACCGAGTGAGGATGAGCTGCTGTTAACGTACTCCCCCCATCATCACAGATCGAGTGAGGATGAGCTGCTGTTAAGGTACTCCCCATCATCACAGACCGAGTGAGGATGAGCTGGCGTTAAGGTACTCCCCCATCATCACAGACCGAGTGAGGATGAGCTGCTGTTAACGTACTCCCCCCATCATCACAGACCTAGTGAGGATGAGCTGGCGTTAAGGTACTCCCCATCATCATAGACCGAGTGAGGATGAGCTGGCGTTAAGGTACTCCCCATCATCACAGACCGAGTGAGGATGAGCTGGCGTTAAGGTACTCCCCATCATCACAGATCGAGTGAGGATGAGCTGGCGTTAAGGTACTCCCCATCATCATAGACCGAGTGAGGATGAGCTGGCGTTAAGGTACTCCCCCATCGCCACAGACCGAGTGAGGATGAGCTGGCGTTAAGGTACTCCCCCATCGTCCCAGACCTAGTGAGGATGAGCTGCTGTTAAGGTACTCCCCATCATCACAGACCTAGTGAGGATGAGCTGCTGTTAAGGTACTCCCCATCATCACAGACCGAGTGAGAATGAGCTGGCCGTTAAGGTACTCCCCCATCATCACAGGCCTAGTGAGGATGAGCTGACGTTAAGGTACTCCCCATCATCACAGACCGAGTGAGGATGAGCTGGCGTTAAGGTACTCCCCCATCATCACAGACCGAGTGAGGATGAGCTGGCGTTAAGGTACTCCCCCATCATCACAGACCGAGTGAGGATGAGCTGCTGTTAACGTACTCCCCCCATCATCACAGATCGATTGAGGATGAGCTGCTGTTAAGGTACTCCCCATCATCACAGACCGAGTGAGGATGAGCTGGCGTTAACGTACTCCCCCCATCATCACAGATCGAGTGAGGATGAGCTGCTGTTAAGGTACTCCCCATCATCACAGATCGAGTGAGGATGAGCTGCTGTTAAGGTACTCCCCATCATCACAGACCGAGTGAGGATGAGCTGCTGTTAAGGTACTCCCCCATCATCATAGACCGAGTGAGGATGAGCTGCTGTTAAGGTACTCCCCCATCATCATAGACCGAGTGAGGATGAGCTGCTGTTAAGGTACTCCCCATCATCACAGACCGAGTGAGAATGAGCTGGCCGTTAAGGTACTCCCCATCATCACAGACCGAGTGAGGATGAGCTGGCGTTAAGGTACTCCCCCATCATCACAGACCGAGTGAGGATGAGCTGGCGTTAAGGTACTCCCCCCCCCCCCCTTCCCATCATCACAGACCTAGTGAGGATGAGCTGACGTTAAGGTACTCCCCATCATCACAGACCGAGTGAGGATGAGCTGACGTTAAGGTACTCCCCATCATCACAGACCGAGTGAGGATGAGCTGGCGTTAAGGTACTCCCCATCATCACAGACCGAGTGAGGATGAGCTGGCGTTAAGGTACTCCCCCATCATCACAGACCGAGTGAGGATGAGCTGGCGTTAAGGTACTCCCCCATCATCACAGACCGAGTGAGGATGAGCTGGCGTTAAGGTACTCCCCCATCATCACAGACCTAGTGCGGATGAGCTGGCGTTAAGGTACTCCCATCATCATAGACCGAGTGAGGATGAGCTGGCGTTAAGGTACTCCCCCATCATCACAGACCGAGTGAGGATGAGCTGGCGTTAAGGTACTCCCCCATCATCACAGACCTAGTGCGGATGAGCTGGCGTTAAGGTACTCCCATCATCAGAGACCGAGTGAGGATGAGCTGGCGTTAAGGTACTCCCCCATCATCACAGACCGAGTGAGGATGAGCTGGCGTTAAGGTACTCCCCATCATCACAGACCTAGTGAGAATGAGCTGGCGTTAAGGTACTCCCCCATCATCACAGACCTAGTGAGGATGAGCTGACGTTAAGGTACTCCCCATCATCACAGACCGAGTGAGGATGAGCTGGCGTTAAGGTACTCCCCCATCATCACAGACCGAGTGAGGATGAGCTGCTGTTAACGTACTCCCCCCATCATCACAGATCGAGTGAGGATGAGCTGCTGTTAAGGTACTCCCCATCATCACAGACCGAGTGAGGATGAGCTGGCGTTAAGGTACTCCCCCATCATCACAGACCGAGTGAGGATGAGCTGCTGTTAACGTACTCCCCCCATCATCACAGACCTAGTGAGGATGAGCTGACGTTAAGGTACTCCCCCATCATCACAGACTGAGTGAGGATGAGCTGGCGTTAAGGTACTCCCCATCATCACAGACTGAGTGAGAATGAGCTGGCGTTAAGGTACTCCCCATCATCATAGACCGAGTGAGGATGAGCTGGCGTTAAGGTACTCCCCCATCATCACAGACCGAGTGAGGATGAGCTGGCGTTAACGTACTCCCCCCATCATCACAGATCGAGTGAGGATGAGCTGCTGTTAAGGTACTCCCCATCATCACAGATCGAGTGAGGATGAGCTGCTGTTAAGGTACTCCCCATCATCACAGACCGAGTGAGGATGAGCTGCTGTTAAGGTACTCCCCCATCATCATAGACCGAGTGAGGATGAGCTGCTGTTAAGGTACTCCCCCATCATCATAGACCGAGTGAGGATGAGCTGCTGTTAAGGTACTCCCCATCATCACAGACCGAGTGAGAATGAGCTGGCCGTTAAGGTACTCCCCATCATCACAGACCGAGTGAGGATGAGCTGGCGTTAAGGTACTCCCCCATCATCACAGACCGAGTGAGGATGAGCTGGCGTTAAGGTACTCCCCCCCCCCCCCTTCCCATCATCACAGACCTAGTGAGGATGAGCTGACGTTAAGGTACTCCCCCATCATCACAGACCTAGTGAGGATGAGCTGCTGTTAACGTACTCCCCCCATCATCACAGACCTAGTGAGGATGAGCTGCCGTTAAGGTACTCCCCATCATCACAGATCGAGTGAGGATGAGCTGGCGTTAAGGTACTCCCCCATCATCATAGACCGAGTGCGGATGAGCTGGCGTTAAGGTACTCCCCCATCATCACAGATCGAGTGAGGATGAGCTGCTGTTAACGTACTCCCCCATCATCACAGACCGAGTGAGGATGAGCTGCCGTTAAGGTACTCCCCCATCATCACAGACCTAGTGAGGATGAGCTGCCGTTAAGGTACTCCCCATCATCACAGACCGAGTGAGGATGAGCTGGCGTTAAGGTACTCCCCATCATCACAGACCGAGTGAGGATGAGCTGGCGTTAAGGTAGTCCCCCATCATCATAGACCGAGTGAGGATGAGCTGCTGTTAAGGTACTCCCCCATCATCATAGACCGAGTGAGGATGAGCTGCTGTTAAGGTACTCCCCATCATCACAGACCGAGTGAGAATGAGCTGGCCGTTAAGGTACTCCCCATCATCACAGACCGAGTGAGGATGAGCTGACGTTAAGGTACTCCCCCATCATCACAGACCTAGTGAGGATGAGCTGACGTTAAGGTACTCCCCCATCATCACAGACCTAGTGAGGATGAGCTGGCGTTAAGGTACTCCCCCATCATCACAGATCGAGTGAGGATGAGCTGGCGTTAAGGTACTCCCCCATCATCACAGACCGAGTGAGGATGAGCTGCCGTTAAGGTACTCCCCATCATCACAGACCGAGTGAGGATGAGCTGCTGTTAACGTACTCCCCCCATCATCACAGACCGAGTGAGGATGAGCTGCTGTTAAGGTACTCCCCCATCATCACAGACTGAGTGAGGATGAGCTGGCGTTAAGGTACTCCCCATCATCACAGACCGAGTGAGGATGAGCTGACGTTAAGGTACTCCCCCCATCATCACAAACCTAGTGAGGATGAGCTGCTGTTAACGTACTCCCCCCATCATCACAGACCTAGTGAGGATGAGCTGACGTTAAGGTACTCCCCATCATCACAGACCGAGTGAGGATGAGCTGACGTTAAGGTACTCCCCCATCATCACAGACCTAGTGATGGTGAGCTGCTGTTAACGTACTCCCCCCATCATCACAGATCGAGTGAGGATGAGCTGCTGTTAAGGTACTCCCCATCATCACAGACTGAGTGAGGATGAGCTGCTGTTAAGGTACTCCCCATCATCACAGACCGAGTGAGGATGAGCTGCCGTTAAGGTACTCCCCATCATCACAGACCGAGTGAGGATGAGCTGCCGTTAAGGTACTCCCCCCATCATCACAGACCTAGTGAGGATGAGCTGCCGTTAAGGTACTCCCCATCATCATAGACCGAGTGAGGATGAGCTGGCGTTAAGGTACTCCCCCATCATCACAGACCGAGTGAGGATGAGCTGGCGTTAAGGTACTCCCCATCATCATAGACCGAGTGAGGATGAGCTGGCGTTAAGGTACTCCCCCCATCATCACAGACCGAGTGAGAATGAGCTGGCGTTAAGGTACTCCCCCCATCATCACAGACCGAGTGAGGATGAGCTGGCGTTAAGGTACTCCCCATCATCACAGACCGAGTGAGGATGAGCTGCCGTTAAGGTACTCCCCCATCATCACGGACCTGGTGATGATGAGCTGGTGTTAAGGTACACCTGAGGATTAGCTAGCTGTAAGGTACCCCTGAGGAAGAGATGGCATTAAGGTACTCCCCATGAGCTTTGCCAGGTAAGCTCCTTTAAATCCTTTATTCTCATTGATCGCAGAAAACACAGTAACATTCTTTTTTTAGAAATGAGAGTTTCTTCTTGTGACGGAAAAGTCCTACGCATGGGGATGGGTGCGCACCCTTGTCCTGAGTGCTCCAACTGTAATGATGCCTGGATCCCTAATGCTGATTACTGTTGTCATGTGCAAACACAGATCATGTTTGTGCACTGTGGCGTGGGTCTGTCTCACCGATTGTGGTATTTCTAAACCTGGTGGGGTACACATAGCGGTACCATCATAGTGGTTAAAGCCTATTGTATTTGACAGGAGTTAGGCAGCACAAGCGCTATGGTGTAGCGATCAGTAGGAGTCTACAGGTCCTTTTCAGTTGGCAGCTCATGCACTGCTCTGCAAGGCATGCTCTATTCAGGTAAGGACTTGATGCTCCGCCCACTCTCTACCCATATTTTTCATTGGCTTGTGTAATTTTCCTTCGTAAATGCTTGCTTCTGATTCGTTAATAGACTTGTTAGTACCTCCTTAGTACCCTCTTGTCTTCATTTGTAACCTTGCCATGAGAACTGGGGTTTTTATTTCTGTTGTTACACGGTACGTCTTATTTAGTCTGTAAGCACTATTTTCTTTCATGAGCTTCGCCTGCTGCCGGCACGACGGGCTTTCCTGCAACATTCAGCGCGCCATGCGCACTTTAACCTTCCAAGCAGCACGGGACAATGGCGGCCGCTTCTTTAAAATGAAATGGGTCTCGCATTTACACGAGTTTGAGCTAATCATATTGTAAATAATGCCTGATAAATATGTGTTAATTATCCAAACGGATAAATAAAAGTAACAATGCCAATAGCTTAAACTCTCGCAAATGCGAGACCTATTGCATTGCAAATGCTTGTTACCTGTGTCACTCATTAAAATTTTCGCTGCTCTGTGCTTAACTCATCCTTGGCCTACAACGGTTGTGTTTGTAGCGTTGTGCAATACATGTGTAGTACACATGTTCTGATTGTATGTGTATCTGTGTCTGGTACAATACATGAATAATACTGTACTATGCGGTACGTATACGCTATAGGCATGAGCTGAATGTGTGTCCCTGTGAGTTGTACAGTACATGAATAATGCAGTACTGTGCAGTGCGTGTTTGCTTTAGCCATGTGCTGGGTGTGTGTGTCCCTGTGAGTTGTACAGTACATGAATAATGCAGTACTGTGCAGTGCGTGTTTGCTTTAGCCATGTGCTGAGTGTGGGTGTCCCTGTGAGTTGTACAGTACATGAATAATGCAGTACTGTGCAGTGCGTGTTTGCTTTAGCCATGTGCTGGGTGTGTGTGTCCCTGTGAGTTGTACAGTACATGAATAATGCAGTACTGTGCAGTGCGTGTTTGCTTTAGCCATGTGCTGAGTGTGGGTGTCCCTGTGAGTTGTACAGTACATGAATAATGCAGTACTGTGCAGTGCGTGTTTGCTTTAGCCATGTGCTGGGTGTGTGTGTCCCTGTGAGTTGTACAGTACATGAATAATGCAGTACTGTGCAGTGCGTGTTTGCTTTAGCCATGTGCTGAGTGTGGGTGTCCCTGTGAGTTGTACAGTACATGAATAATGCAGTACTGTGCAGTGCGTGTTTGCTTTAGCCATGTGCTGGGTGTGTGTGTCCCTGTGAGTTGTACAGTACATGAATAATGCAGTACTGTGCAGTGCGTGTTTGCTTTAGCCATGTGCTTGGTGTGTGTGTCCCTGTGACTGGTACAATACATGGATAATGCAGAACTGTGTGCATGTGCTGGGTTTGTGTCCCTGTGAGTGGTACAATACATGGAAGATTCTCGGTTCCATTTTGCGAGACCCTGGCCTGAAGGGAGAAACAATTCCCCCAGACAGATTTGTGTATTGCTCTATTCCTATGACCTGGGTGGGACCCACTGGAGGAAGGGAGATCCAGGCGCTACAGTGCTATAGTTGTAATTTTACACTTGTAAATTATTTATTTCTTCTTTTTGTAACTTAAGGTCAGATGCAACAAAGTTGGTATGCACAAGGCAGTTGGTATTGAAATTACACAAAGGAGTAATGTTTCTTTTGTTTTAGCTCCAGTTATGAAGTCGATGGCCACTGAGCATTTTTTTGTTATGAGTTCTTGGGTTTCAGAGGCTGCAGCACACAAGCTGGTCAGGGTCTTGCCAGGAAACGTGGCGGCCGGGGAGGTTATCAGAGAGCAGAGATGATCACAGTAGATCCTTGATGACGAATATTGGACCGTACAGAGATTCTGTCGCTTGCCGTTCACTGGAAACAACTGCTAGTTGAATTTAGTTTTACAAGGGCCTTTTGGAGCAGGGTGGGTTTTAATTCCAATCTGGACCTAAGGAGGTGGGAATGCAACTTTTGACATTCCTTTATTCTGGTGTTCAAAAGGTTGGTGAGTTGTGTTATTTTGTCTCACAGTAAAGTTTTTCCTGGGAAGGCCTCTTTTCAGATTAACAAGTACCACAGGTTGAGGTGGGCCAGTGAATCATCATTTAGCTCTTAGGGGCGCTGTCTTTTTGAGCCGCTCAGTGTAGAGTGAATAGTAAACTTATTTTAACTCTGTGCTTGCTCATGTTTCCAGCCTACGCATGCACAAGTTACACAGGCCAGCCAACACCATAGTTCTCTCAGCGTAGAGAATTGTGAAAACTACAGCTGCAGATGTAGCATTAAAATTATTTCTGCTTCTCGCTAACCTTCCCTCATCTTTCTTGCAGAAGCATTCACCATGGTTGGTGAGAAAGGAAATGGCAACCTGCTCGTACAACTGGGGCCGCGACTGCAGGCCTACCCGGAAGAACTGGTGCGTCAACGCCGCGCTCACGATGGCCATACAGAATACCTGATCCGCTGGAGCATCATCAGCCTGGACGACAATGCAGGAGCGAACACAACAGCCTCCTCATCTGAGAGCAAAACTGAGAACATCCTGATGTGGATGTCGACTGAGGAGGTTTACGCCAACTGCCCGACGCTGCTGGGGAAGCGCAAGCACGAGGGGCAGCGGGTAAAAGAGGAGAAGGCACCCAGCGCGTTCCCTTCCGATGGCACGCTGGACCAGGTCTCGCTGCAAGAGATGAAGGCGGATGTTCGGTCGCTGGTGCAGCGGGCCTCCAAACAGATGTCCAGTACAAGTGGTCCAGAGTCGTCCATCTTGAACACTATCCATGTGCTGAGTGCGTACGCCAGCATCGGATCCCTGACTGGGGTCTTCAAGGAGACGGGTGCCCTGGACCTGCTGATGAAGATGCTGTGCAATGAGGAGAAGCAGATCCGCAGGAGCGCAGGGAAGATGCTTCGGGCACTAGCCTCGCACGATGCAGGTGAGATAACCGTTAAGACTATATGTGCATCACTGTGCCTATCTTCTTCATCTGTCCTGAAAGCTATTTTTAATTTATGTTCTATGTCTACCACATGGGTGCTTTTTGGCAGACTTATTTGGGAAAGTGTGTGTGTGTGTAAATGTGTTGGATTTGTAAAGCGCACGGCTGCCCGTAAGCGTCCCGGCGCTGTAGACCGCTGGGGAACCCGTCCTGGCTATCCCTGTGAGATGGTCCCTTCTGGGTATCTCCAAGGTGAAACCAGGCATCCCCAGCGTCTGTGGGGGGCCGTTGTAGAGATGAGGCAAGCTAATGCCCAGAGTTGCCCAGTGTGATCCCTGGTTAGAGTAGGCGCCGAGACGAGAATTATCGAGTCCGCTGACCCTGGTCCACGACCCTGCCGTGTCGGGAATTGAACCCTGGTCCCAGGCCGTTCTCTGCTTCCGGGTCTGCCGCCTCTAACCAGTGAGCCACACCACTCCCTTATTTCTCTGCACCCTAAAATGCATCCTTAGCTTTTTCTGTCCTACTCACGGAACTGGGATTAGCTGTCTGATATTTTCTCTCATGTACACCATCACACCTCTGGCTACAGCTACTGGAAAGCAATCTCGGATTTAAATCTATTTTGCTCATGGAATTGAGGTTTAGTTAACTGGAGTTGCCTCTCCTGTACACCATCTGCCCACAACCCAATGCAATGGCAGTTAACGGGAGTCGTCTTCTGTAGCGGTGTGTTTTGTGGCTACTCTCTTTCTCAGAAGAGGCAGTGTCCCAATGTTCTAGGCTGTTATTTCTATTTTCTCTGTTTCTACAGATTTTTCATCTTTTCAGTCTGATGTAAATTTTGTTTGGTATGTGTTGCTCTGCTCTTCTTTTTGTGTCTGTATTTGCACATCCTGGGGATTTAAGTGTCAGCAGGTCGTCTTCTCACACCCTAACCCACAGACGTTCTCTTGTAAGCTCTGCAAGACATTTCATTTAGCTTTTTTGTGTCTGGAACAAGCATGTAACTGCTGTGGGTTTTGGATCTCTTCCTCCCAAGAAACGTGGGACTGAAGAACTTGACCTCTGCCATTGTGTGGCTGCCTTTTCATCACCTTCAGTTTCTATTCACGATCCGGGAACCAGCTCTGAAAGAACCCATAGCATGTTTTTTTCATTTATATATTAATGGGGATTTCTAAACGTCCCAGGTGGAGTCTTTTGCTGCTTGTATCTGCTGGTGGTGTGGGAGGGGATGGACAGAAGAGAAGGTAAGAGGAGGACCAGGACATTTTCTGAAATGAAGGTGATGAGGAATGGAACTGATGTCCGAAGGAATGGAGTTTCTGAGTTTACAACTGAGCACACTGAAATCCAGCAACCCCTGTGGGCGAGTAGAACAGTGGGATCTACAAACAAGCTCTGGGAGTTTGAACGAAAGGGATGATATTTGTTATATTTGTGGTACAGAAGTGTAGGTACTCTGCCTGCCTGAATTTTGTATATATTGCTTTGAATAGAATCATTTTATCAACTGGAAGCTAATGCAAGGATTTCCCATGATAGGAAATGTACTCACATTTTCTTAGATGGAAAATACTTCTAATCCAATAGTTTTGGAGCTTTTGAAACCTGGTGATGGTTATTTAGGGATGTGCAGGTAAACTGCATTAAGGTAGTCAAATCTGGAGTTTCCTACGGCGTGGGCAGTGATGATGAGATGGGGGAATGAAAGGAATCTTAAGATCCTCCTGGGTAGCCTAATTTGAAGAAAGGTTTTGGTGACATTTGAGATTTGGGAATGAAGATCAAATTTATGATCTATAAGTGTGCCCGATTCCTGATCTTGGAAATAGGGGAGGGATATGTTTCAGGTTTTGAGGCTGGTCCGGACTAGTGAGCCAAATCAACCTGCCGAAAATGCTAAAACCGACCCCGATTCCTTCATTTCCTTGTGTAATCTCTTCCTTTCGATCAATCATCTCTCTTCTCCCTCTCAAATATCTTGACACCTCCCTGTGCCTGCTGGAATTAACCCAGGGTAGCTGGGGAAAGTGACAGAGGCACCAGGAGCGTGCCCCAGCCCTAAAAAATGGCGTCAGGTCCTGCAGTCTACCAGGGGAATGCCTTTTGTAATAAAAGGCCTACCCTACCCTGTTCGAGGCCATTGGGAGTTGTTCCAACGGTTGAGTCTTGGAAAGACGGGAAGAATTTCAGATTTTATGGGGTTGAGCTTCAGAAATTTAGAACCCATGCAGGATGCAACACAGTTCATAATGGGATGAACACCAGTGAAATGGTTGAAAGGGTCGCCTTGGAGATCAAGAAGCAGTTGCATGTTCACCTGGCGTTTCAGTTCAGTTTTGAAAGCAGGACCTGTGGAAGAAAGACTATTACCTTTCCTACCTGCTTTTATTCCTGTAAGCTCCTTACTTCTTGAATTTTTGAAAGTCTGTTTCCTTGGAAGGTAGCAGTATACAGTGATTTTCTTCCCCATCTCTACTCCCTGTCCACACACAGAGAGCAGCAGGGTGCCTGCCCAGTTTAATTCTGACAGGGCTACAGCCCTGCACCCTTTTTTTATTCCTACAATTATTTGACATTCTTTTTGAGTTTTTAGCCTGTGCCCGCCATTATTAAAGAAAGATGCGTTACCCTCTGTGCTCAACTCATACCCTCGTCTACTTTGGATTTAGATCGCCAGTGTAACTGACTGAGATTTCGAGACACTCCAGTGGAGAGCTAACCTCCGAACGGCAGTTGAAGGGAGGGCGAGAGGTTATAAGCATTGATTGGATAAAGCAAAGATGATGTAATTGACAATAAATTCAACATAGCATAGTATGCCTAATTGTGGTAAGAAAAAGCCAGTGACAATCTAAGGCAAACCCCAATGAAACTCTTTGGATGAAAACCTTCCTAGAAGCTCCTTGTCCCACATTAAAATATATGGGTAATAGTTTTTATCAGTTTCCATGATGAAGTGGTGAACATTTCTTCCAAAGGTATATTTTCACCATGCTAATAAGGCAGACCATTCCTCTTCTAGGGTAGACAGTAGTTGGATAAAGAAATTGGACCGTCTTGAGTTGGCAAACTATCATAGATGCTACAAATGATAGGGCTATTCCGTGCTTTAAACCTTTCCAGCCAATCTGTGAGCTCAATAAAATGCTAGCTTGCTTGAAGTCTGTGCAAGGGACAGGCGTTTTCAGCTGGTGTTGTGTAATGCGAGAGAAAAACAAAGGTTGCAGGGACTTTATAGTTAGGCTCAGATTTCACTTGTACAAAACCATTAAAATTCAGCAGTTATAATTACCTGAGCTAACTATAACTTATACCTCCGCAATGCACTGCTTATGACCTCACATATTGCATTACTCCTGACATGTTCAGTGACATCACTCATGACATAGTGAGTGTAAGTGTTTGTAAGAGTTTATGGGTGTTAAACATATATACTAACCTATTACAAAAGTTAAATCAGTATACTAGTTGTACTACTAATGAGTGATACTATCTCTAACATACGTAATCTGAGTGGGTGTGTGACTATCAGTGTGTTACTGGGTGTGTGAGTGGCTGTATGGGTGTGTGAGTGCATGCATGAGTGACTATGGGTGAGTGAGTGGCTTTCTAACTATGTTTGTAGGTGTTTGAGTGGGTTTGTCAGTGGTTGTATGAGTGTGTGAATGGGTATCTGAGTGGTTGTATGGGTGTATGAGTGGGTGGCTTTGTTGGTGTGTGAATGGCTGTTTGGGTGTGTCGGTGGTTGTATGGGTGTATATGTAGGCATCTGAGTAGCTGTGTGGGTGAGTGAGTGGATGTGTGAGTAACTATGTTGGTGAGGGGGTATGTCAGTGGCTGTATGGGGAGAGTGGCTGTGTGAATGACTGGGCGAGTGAGTGGGTGTCTGAATGGCTGTATGAATGAGTGACTGGGTGTGTAAGTGGCTGTATGGGTGAGTGAGTGGCTGCTTGAGTGAGTGTTTGATTAAGTGAGTTGGTATGTGAGTGGTTGTATTAAAGAGTGAGTCTGTGAATTACTATGGGGAGTGAGCATATATTGGAGTGGTTGTATGGATATGTGAATGGGCATGTAAGTGGTTGTGTGGGTTTGTGTGTGAGTGCTTGTAGGGGTGAGTGAGTAGCTGTGTCGAGAGGCTGTACGGGTGTGCGAGTGTCTTTGTGGGTGAGTGACTGGTTGTATGAGTGGCTGAATGGGTGAGTAAATTGTAGTGTGAGGGGCTCTGAGTGAGTGGGTGTGTGAGTGGCACTAAGGAGGAGTGAGTAGTTGATGTGAGTACTTGTATGGGTCTGTGAAAGGGTATGTGAGCAGTTGTGTGAGTGTGGAGTGGGCGAACAAAAGGTTGTATGGGTGTGTGAATGGATCTGTGGATGATATTGTCAGTGATGTCACTGACCATGTCATGAGTGATGTAATATGTGAGGTCATAAGCAATGCTCTGCGGGGGGCATACGTTTGCACCGACTGCCAGAAGGAGATATATATCCTACTGGCGTACTCCAGTATGTAGTTTTAATTAGGACCTAGTTTACATAGGAAGAGCGTTTTTTCCCATGCCAATAACTTTGGCGTCATTTGACAAATCCTTGCGAAATTTTCAAAACTAGTATGGCGCTCACTTCAGCTGCTGTCTTTTAAGTTTCGGGGTGATCCGTCTGACATAGGCAGAGAAAAGGGGGTGTCCCAAAACGCTATTTTCCAATGTTAATTCTTATAGAGATTGTAGACACGACTACAGCCCGAAGTGCTGAATGAAGTTACACCAAATTTCTCAGAAGGGTAGCCGCTAGTCCAGAAAGCGACCTTTTTGTAAATTGGCTTACATCTGTTCAGAAGTTTTTGAGATATTAAGAGAAAAAGCTAATTGTATGTATAGGAATGCAAAGGCTCCGTGAGCCCTCTCGATCTCGTGCTGAGATCTGATTGGCTGCAAACACTTCAAACCAGGAAGTGTTGGCAGCCATCTTAGGACTCTGCTTGAGTAAAGCCCCACAAAAAAGCTTTTTAAAAAATAGAGAAGGGTTCAGGGTGGAATACCCTGATCCTCTAGGTCTCTTGTGGAGGTCCCACAAGAACCCTGAAGGGTAAAATTGAAATATTTTTGGCAGGAGTTCTGCTGGATCACCATAAAAAAACAAAAACAGAAACGGCCATAATCAAAATATATATGCAGGCACGCCCAATGGGCCCGACTGCTACCTCCCCGGGGCAAGTCAAATTAAATTAATGTGTGGGTGGCCCCCACGGTCTCTGGGATCGCCATCTCCCCGGGCAATTCGTTACATTTAAGAGGGGGTGCAATATATATCTCCTACTGGTGGTCGCCAGTTAGGACCATTTTTCCATGGAAAAAGCGTTTTTTGACTTGCCTAAATATTTGGCGAAATTTTCCCTAAAAAGTTCCTCAGTGATTCTTGTATGTGGAAAGTTTCGGGGCGATTAGTCAGGTGGGGGTTGAGAAAAGGGGCGGGAGGGTGGTAAGAAAAGAACTGTGTTTCCCATGTAAATTCCCATAGACTCTTCAGACATGGCTGCAGCCCGAACCGCGGAACGAAATGACACCAAATATGGCAGAAAGATAGCTTTTGGTCCGCAGATTGTGCCTTTTGTTATTTGGTGCAAATCCGTTCAGTAGTTTGCGTGATATTAACGGAACAAAAAATCTGTATATGATCGCAAAACCTTCGTGAATAACGAGCTTGTGCAGAGATCTTCGGAGCTCTGATTGGCTGCTAATAGTTCAACCAGGAAGTGTTGGCAGCTATCTTGGGCCTCTGCTACAGCAGAGTCCCCCCAAAAAATAAAAAGGCAACAGGATAGGAATACCCTAAACCTCAAGTCTTGATCTGGCAGGGTAAAAAATCTTTTATTTTTTTTAGTCGCCTGCACTTGTTGTAAATGTAGCCTCATGGTGGCAAGGTCTCACTTGCATGCAGGCTGTAATGAAAAATGGACGGTCCCAAACCGCCTACCCCCCACCCCCCCTCCCTCCAAGGGCTTAGAAATGCCCTGGGGACCAACACCTCCCCGGGGCTAATTTTAATAATAAGCGGGGTGGGCTGTGCAGACCCCTCCCCAGGAACCACCACCTCTCCGGGGCTACAAGTTAAAAATGATATGGGGAGGCCGCGTGGACAGCTGTGACAGCTCCCACCAAGCAAACGCAAACACTCAAGTTACAGCGGGCGGGAGCTTTTAAACAGCTCCTGCTTGCTTGAAGTGAAAGTGTAATCTCTTTTCCTGTCCGCAGATATGCGGGCAGGGAAATAGATGAAAATGATGCTGTTTCTCACAGGGAGTTACATGTCCAGCATCTCCCTTTGTGCAATAGCAGTGCCGGCTCCTGCAGGAGGCGGGTAGCCTGCTAGGGCTGTTGGGGCGTTGAGGCTCTCCCCGCGGTCCCCGTCCTGCACACTGGGTGATCTGGCTGGGACCAGGGCACCCAGAGAATACATGGCTAGGCCCCAGGAATGGGGCCCCCGGGGCCAAGATCAGGGCGGGGTGCTGCACCGCTCCCCTCCCCCATTGAGTTAAGTTGGGAGGGGGTCCCTTGGGCCGAAACTGACCGAGGAGGGAGGCCAGGCGGGCCTGCTCCACACTGTATAGTAGATGGGTCCCAGTGCCAAAATTGGCCCTAAGAGGGGGGGCCAGGCGGCCCCTCCCCCACTGTATCATAGCTGCCAAATTTTGAGATCTCATATGTGTGTCATTTTGAACATTTCAGACTGTCTGTGAGTGCCATTGTTGTGTCAAATGTGTGACACTTCGAGTTACACTTTCTAGCGAGCAAATCAAAACAATGACCACTGTTTGAGTGTCTCTGACTCTCAGGTTCTGTATTGAGACATGTCACATATGCCTCTTTCATACAGACATATCGCAAGCAACAAGACAGACCAATTGGTGTTGAAGTACCAGTGCTTATTAGCCAAATCAGATCAATGCGTAACAAGAAAAAAACTAATAGAAAAATGTTTTAATTCTGAACATGTTAGACTAGAACCAAACAGTTCCGAATCTGTGGTGGTGACATTTGGAGCGTCTCCCTCACTCGTGGTCTCACCTTCACATGGTTTTCCACTGCAGTTTCTCATTCTATAAGCCACTTACATTTTTCTGAAATTGTCCATCTTCATTAGCTCACACATTATCTTCTACAGCACTCTTTTCACTTTCTTTCTTTCTGTATGTCCTTGTTTCTCATCTTGAAAACACACACACACACACACACACACACACACACACACACACACACACACACACACACACACACACACACACACACACACACACACACACACACACACACACACACACACACACACACACACACACACACACACACACACACACACACACACACACACACACACACACACACACACACACACACACACACACACACACACACACACACACACACACACACACACACACACACACACCCTAACCCCCCCCCCCCCCCCCCCCCCCCAATAAAAACACAATTTTCTTATTATTTGTTTTGTGAGGTCAGTATTTATAAATGGTGTACCTCCTCCACAATCCCTTACATAAAACTGTTATTATAATTGGCATAAATTGGACGATTGGTCTGTGCACACTGTAGAGAGCCCAAAGATTCGATGACGATGCAGTAAAATGGCATTTGGATTCCCTGACGGGCACTGTCTGAAATTCGCTCTGCATTTAGTTATGGAACTGGAGCTCAGGTTTGTGCTTTAAGTGGAGCCAGCCACCCCACTGCAGCCACCTTCAGTGAGTACTCGCTGCTGAACTCAATTGTGCCCCTACCAGAAGAAGGTCTTCCCCCCTACAGTGCCAGGCCGAGCCAGAGAGAGTGCCTTCGGCCCATGTTCTGCAAGGGGTCAGTGATTTCACAGTGGCACAGCTGCTGTACTTGAAGGTAGGTGCCCGCTGTCTCTCAGACCGTTTTGGTGCACTGCTAACCAAGAGTTGGATCCACTTGCCTGGTTGCGGCACATCCACTGCAGCTGGGCTCTGGCACCACACTAGTGCTCTCCAGATATATGTGTGCCAGTGCCAGGTCTCTCATCTGCCTCTTGCAGCTGCGCGTCATCCTCTTCCATTCTACCCTGCAGTTACTGGCAGATAGACAGGCACTAGCCTCTTTAATTGTGCACCTGTATTGAGAGTATTACCTTGGTTCCCTTGCACAGGTGACCGCTAACAAGGGC
This sequence comes from Lissotriton helveticus, assembly GCF_964261635.1. NCBI lineage: Eukaryota > Metazoa > Chordata > Amphibia > Caudata > Salamandridae > Lissotriton > Lissotriton helveticus. The sequence continues at coordinate 8,907,209 of NC_136067.1, read as the reverse complement.
AGGCGAAGTTGAAAGTTGTTCATGGCGACATACAATTGTCAAAAACATAATTTATAGATTCTGCAGCAAATATGTGAAGTTTGTGTTGGCGGCGGCCCAGGAGGAAGGAAAGTATGTGCAACTTGAAAGTCTGCCCTGACCCAGCTGAAGGTGGTACAGAGAAAACAACCCGCTCTGCGCCTGCACTGCAACGCCTCCTCCACAGGGGCACATTTGGTTGATAGCATTGCACCACATAGTGGAAACAGTCTCTGTTCTGTCCACGTGGGATCATCCGAACTGAGAGATGCCCGCGGTTCTAGGAAATACCATTTTTTTAAAACAGAAATTTAAAGATAAAACCAAAGGTTACAGGGATGTTATAGTTAGGAAATAGAATTGAAAAAAAAATTGGAATTCACTGATAAAAATAAAGCTTTCAGAGACATTATAATTGGACTCACATTTCACTTAACAAAAATTATCGAAAATAGATCTTTAAATGATAGCAGTCTCCACCGTATTGTTTTTCAGAATACAGTGTTGCCCTTTGAAGTGGTCTTCTAAAATTCCTAGTCAATGAATCATGAACTAGGAAGTTGGCCAACTTTGTGACAGTTAGAAAAACTTTAGCACAGGTAAATTTACTCCATTATTCTCAGTCTCAATAAAGCAGTCTTGATTTGTCCTAAATATCTTCAAAACGTATTTGTATTTCATCAAGCTCATTGGTTCTTTGCTACTACTCGTCAGCAGCTTTAAAGGTCAGGTTCTCATTTATCTGTCCCTTTAAATGACATCAAAGGATAACTAGACATATGTATGAGAAATCTCCAAGAAAGTGTGTCCTGGGATCTGATGAGGTCCTCAACCAACAGTTTTCTCTGGCCTCGAAATCAAAGAGTAAGTTGTGTGAATTAGCGCGGTCACTGCCAAAGCGCATTCCTTGGCTTGCTTCCTATGTTGGTGTCATCGGACACATCCTCCGTTACCAATCACTAGCCTGCGTTTGAACTGTTTTTGGTTCCATGAGTCACTATGCTTATGATCCATTCATTTCTTCTCTCTGACCTGCACTAAACAGGCTTTTGTCATGCTGTCAGTTTCCTTGATGTGTAAACTTTGATGTTGCTCTTTCACCAACAATTTATGTATATCTGGCTCATGTAGTTAAATTCCAGATAAACTTTGACTCATCTTAAATAAGTGTTTTTATGGGACTGCGATTGGGGTTTTGGAAAACGAATGTGTTATAACTAGGAGAGGGCGGAATTTGCGTAGTCGCGCTACGCAAAGATCTGCGAAACAGTAAAAAATCTCTGCGAGCACGTAGAGTTCCAGAGACACGCGGAATTGCTTGTTCCGCCCGTTTGCGATGCTTTTTTCCTGTTTGCGAACGCTGTTTGCGTGCTTGGGTAGAAATATCTTGCAAACACGCATTTTGAAAGTACGAACAATCAAAAAATTTGCAAAGCCGCGGATCGTGGAATTTTTGGCAATTCCACATTCTCCGCGGAACGTGAAATTACCCAAATTCCACAAATTCCATGAGCAGAACGGAATTTACCGCCCAGGCCTAGTATAACATGATTCTGGGAGATTCTTGTTAGGTTGCAATTCTACCGTTACTGTACGTTTTGTTAATCAATGAGTATTGGCATACATTTTGTTTTTAGCAAATTTAGAAATTAGATGTATACAAATATATTTGTTTTGGAAAGTCTAGGGTATTTTTGGTGTCTTATTTATTAGTTGCTTCAACAACATGTGTCAATTAAAAGATGCTTTGCCCTCAACTTACTGCCGCAAAGTGGCAAGAGTTGGCGTTCTTCTCCATGTTTCTTTTGATGTTGTATTGTGCCGCTCAAGTGTGTCAGGATCTGCATGTTTGGCTAATCTGTTTGGCATCATTCATCTGCTTCCTGTGTTATATTGAGTTCTGATTTGGTGGTTTGACTGTGTACATCTTCCCCATCAGGTGGTAGCTAGTGTAGTAGTATTGTTACTGGGATGACCATTAGACAGAATCATGATGGGTTTCTTTTTCTGGTTTGTGCAGGAAGCCGGGCCTACGTCCTCCTGTCCCTGAGCCAGCAGGATGGCATTGAGCAGCACATGGACTTCGACAGTCGCTACACCCTCCTGGAGCTGTTCGCAGAGACCACCTCCTCCGAAGAGCACTGCATATGCTTCGATGGAATCCACCTGCCGCAGGTCGGATTATATTGTTGGAGGCTGGTTGAGAATGATGCTGAGTGAAAAGCATTCTCTAATTCTGTGTTAAAATGAATATTCTTAAAAGGTTTATTCTGGAAGATTAGGAATGGATGGAAGTTGAAGTTGGCTAGCAACATGGCAGAAGGGCAATGGAACTGTGGGCATGAGCGTGAATCAGGGTTGATCCTTATCCTTTCTTCATGTCTTACAGATTCCTGGGAAGCTGCTTTTCTCTTTGGTGAAACGTTACCTGTGCGTCACCTCCCTGGTGGACAAACTGAACAGCAGCAGTGAGGAGGTAGCTCAGCCCAACAATGGGGCTGCAAATGCGAGCCCTCTGGGGGAGCAGAGCCGTGTGCTGAGGGAGTTTGAGTTCAGTATGGCCATGGCTAACCTCATATCAGAGCTCGTACGTGTCATGGGTTGGGACCGTGGACAGCACAAAAAGTTTCGATCTCCGTGGGAGGTCCAGCCCCGCGTCCTCCGTTCCATTTTCCAGCCAAAAGTGCCCTCTTGCAACAGTGTCCAGTTGGCTCCTCCGCCTCGTAAGAAGTCCTCCAATGGTTTCAAGACACGTTCAGACTTTGCAAGTCGCAGTGGTTACGTTGAGTATGTGCAGGAAAACCTAAAGCCTGGCATGAGTGTACGGATGCTGGAGGACTATGAGCAGGTCAGCACGGGTGATGAGGGGGAGTTTCGACAGAGCAACGATGGGACGCCGCCTGTCCAGGTAATGAGTGCAAAACTGGAGGGCACTGTTTGAGTGTCCTCTCGTTACCCTTTGATATGAGAGAGAGAGAGAGAGAGAGAGAGAGAGAGAGAGAGAGAGAAAGACAGAATCCTTGCATACTGTCATGTTGTAGTAATTGATCTACCTGTCTATATTGTTGCACCAGACCCATCTGTATATATCAGTTTAATTTTCTTCCTTTCAGACTTTGCTGTCAAGTAATAAATTCCTCCTAATTTGCCTACTGTGTCCTTTGCAGATGTTATTGTTCCCTGCAGCATCTTTGTTGACTAGGCAAGAGTGGTGCTTTCCTAGTCTATTAATGCACTCTTGTCCCCAGGAATGTGGCTGGTCAGATGGCATTCTAAGCACACATCTTTCTCATGCTTCTATATATGCAGCTCTTGTTTTACTTTTCATAACACCCATGTGTTCTACAGTTTAGGTGAATTGTCTGTGTTCTGTTTTTTATCACTTAAGACCCAAAGTGCATCCTGGCGTGCCCTAAGTTCTGTGGCCGGTGTTGTCAAAAAGGCTGCTGTTCAGGCACATGCTTCAAAAGCATTCTGATGCTTCAGTGCAACCTCGGAGAGTGACGGCTCCCTGAAATTCTAATAAGGAATTTCCTTTGAAGTCATCGTAATATGTTCTTAGCCCTGAGCAGTTTGACTGGATATCAAGGGGCGTGTTCCAAATAATCTGGATGATTGTACAGTTTGTTCACAATTTTAATTAATTTTTCTGCGTTTGAGTACAGTGCTGTGGGTATGCTCTTTTGGTTATTTAGAGCCGTACATGACAGTAACTGTTTTTCCACAGCTATTGACACCTGCCTCCTCAGATTCCATTCCTTTTGAAACCTTGACTACATTTCCTATTTTTTCAAAACCATTTGTTTCTTAAAGGGGTCATTGGGGGACGGTTCTGCAGAGAAAAACATCTAATTGAGCTTGCCTCAGTGTGAGGAAATCTATACTGATATCAGCAAATAGGTTTCAGTAATTAATAGAAAATGTGCAAAACAATAGAGATGGGTGTTTTTGTAGAAAGTGCAGTTGTATCGCTGTCACGTTGGGTCTCATCATAGGGAAGAGAACAAAGGGGAAGGTTAAAGATTCCATTAAAAAAAATCTATTATTAACATTATAGTCACTGTATGAATAGAATAGAATAAGATTTATATAGCGCTAAAAGTCGAGTTGGAAATAGTGACACTAAACCCAAAAAGGGTATCAAGGCGCTGATCACACACTGACTTTCACCAGAAACAAGTGGCAAATCTAATTTCTTTCTAAAATTGTGTCGTATTCAGTCACCCTTACTCATCAAATGAAATGAAATGAAAACCAGTATTTGTAAAGCGCACAACTACCTCCGAAGTGGTGTCCCGGCGCTGGGGACCATCGGAAATATTAAGCGAGCTATTGCCCAGAGTCACATGGTGCTGGGCTAACCTGCCGCCGGCACCGGGGATCGAACCGTGAACCCCGTAGCCCGGAGTCAGGCACCCTGGCCACTGCGCCACACCTCTTCCACTTACCTACACTACCAATATACCTACACTAACTCAGACCTCAGCAGCATCAGGAATTCCTTTTTACTCAATGAATCATCATATCTCTAAGTAGTGCTGTCCTGGTTACCATATCTTTCCCATTTTAGGCCATCCTCTACCCTCATAGACTTACTTTCAGCTACCCACATTTAGCGGAGCGCTCACTCCCCATTGTTTGGCAATTTTTTCTTGATTAAACCAAGGGAACCTAGTAGTTTGCCATGTTTTTGTCAAGTACCCACCCCCATACATTGAGTAGTAACCATTAGCAGCTCCAACTCCTTTCGAGCTGCTGACACGCCCCAAGGATTCCCTTACCCTCACCTTGAAGTGCTCCATATGGGGACAAGACCATCATGTGTCTATGAATGTGCCTCTTTGTTTGCAGCCTTTTGTGCATCTATTGGTGTCAGTCTTCCCCATTTTTAATTGTGTGTTCTTGTGTAGTGTGATCTGTACAGGATCCGCAGCTGTACGGTTTGAAATCCTGCTCTCTGTCTGCCAGCGCCCATTCTTTCGCCTCCATTTCACCAAGATCTCTCTCCCCTTCACTTCTCAGCTTCTTCAAAAGAATTGGGGAATAGACTTTTTTTGTAGATCTGTGAAATAGACTTTTTTTGTAATGGGAGAGAGTCCTCTATGGTCACACCCACCGTCATGGGAGTTGCTAGTGCGAGCTTGACTGTACCTTTGTAGTCACCTGTGTCTGTCAGCTGCTACTCTCACTGAAGAGAAACCACTGTTCCACAGGTCACCTAATTTACTTATTCCTTTGGGTTCCCACTTATGGAAACCCTTTAACTTACCCAACTCTGCACACCGCTGTATGAGAGTGGTGTTTAATAGGTTAGGACTCCTTCCCATCCCATGTAGTTGTTTACCTCATTGAACTGATTTTTTTGCGTATGGATAATATTTAACCAGTTTGGTTCTATAGAGGGCTTCAGGGTATTATCTGGATCCCATAGTGTGTCTGCCAGTCCTTAGGGCTGGTTCCTCCTGAGGGGAGACCATCCATGTGTTAACCATCACAACTGTGCTGCCCAATAATATTTTCTTATACCCAGGATTCCCTTACACCTACTCTCCCTGACCCCCAAGTGGGTCAGAACCCCCCGCCAGCCCATTTATCAGTTTATTGGCAGGGATGTATGGCGACTTTCTATTCTATAGGATAGGGGATTCGTATAAAACCACAGTACAATGTTGGCTATCCAGAGCCATTACTTCAAAACCACCATGAGCACAACGGGAATCCCCTTTGAAGAACTAGGTCCAGTGGATCCATGCAATCTGTGCTAAAAGGTGCTCGGAGCACCACAGTAAAAGTTAGACCTAGTGCCAGCCTGTGTATCTGGGATAAACGCGAGAAGGAAATAACAGAAGATTGGAACTGAGTAGCCAAAGCCATCAACAACAGACGCCTATACCCATGACAGACCATGAAACAAGAAAAAGAAGCTCCACGACTAAAAATCTGCTCCTGGAACATTAACGGTCTAGGGTAAAAAATGACGTTTATAGAGCTACTAATGTATTTCCAGCAGTTCGATCTAGTCCTACTTAAAAAAAACTGGATACCATTCCACCTATAAGGCTATAAGTCATATCATTTACCATCTAGCAGAAGTTCGAAGTACGTTCACCTGAAGGAGGTCTTACCACGTATGCCTCAATGTAAACCGTAAGCTCAGTTAAAGAACTGACGAAGTATACATCTAACAATGGGATTAATGCAATTCAGATGGAGATAGCAGGCCCTAAGAAAAACAAACAGCTGGTATTGGTTAACACCTATATACACCCCAGGGAGAAACAAATTTCTAACAGTACAGCATCCAAAGAGACCATATATTTATATGGTCCCTAAGATGCACAAAAACGCACTAGATCCCCCTTTCAGACCCATCGTGGCCGGATGCGGGGCAATGCATGAGCCGCTGGGGACGTTTTTAGACCACTTTTTGCAGCCACTGGTTCAGCAATGGACAACGTACATACAAGATACAACCGATTGTCTAAAGCATATTAATGAAGTCATCATTTCACCAGATGAACAAATACTATTGTTTACCATAGACATTTCAGCTTTGTATACGTCAATCCCACATCAGGAGGGAATAGAGGCAGTGGAATGGATGTTGTTGCAACATGATTATGAAGAGGGCATCAATGTTTTTTTGTTGGAACTGTTACACTTTTGTTTGTACCATGGGTATTTTTGTTGGCAAAAAAACGTTTTATTTACAGAGAACAGGGACCTCAATGGGTTTTACTGGGGCACCCACTTTTGCCAATATTTTTATGGCTCGATTTGAAGACATGTATATACTACAGAACAAACAATGGTCGGATCATTTGAAATTGTATGTCAGATACATTGACGATATACTCATTGTATGGAAAGGTACACATGATCAGTTGACAAGAGAATTAAACATTTTGAATACATGTCATGAATACATCAAGATCACATATTCGATTGATGAAAACACAATTAACTATTTAGATGTCCCTATTGAGAAACAAGCACACAGATTGAGTACAAGAGTGTACAAGAAAGTAACAGACAGAAATAGTGCGTTGCACTATCGGAGTTTCCACACCACCTCATTGAAAAACCATTTACCGTTCTCCCAGTTCCTGAGGGTGCGGAGAATCTGTTCTGATGAGAATCAGGGACTACAAGAGATGGAAAACTTATCTAAGGCATATGAAGAAAGGGGGTATCCATCCAAGATTTTACAAGAGGCCAAATGTAAAGCTGCGTCAGTGCAGAGAGAGGCTTTACTAAAAAAGACCACAAGGGTACCTCTCAAGAGGGAGGTATTTGTTATCAAATACTCTATAGCAGCTAGAGCGATTAAGAAAAGTATTCTTAAAAGATGGGAAGTAATTGAACAGGAGAAGGATTTCCAACATGTGTTCAGAGGCACACCAATGTTCGCACATACCAGGTTGCAAAACTTGAAAGAAATCTTCAAGCGACACAGTAGCAAACCTGACTGCACACCATAAAGGGATGACTAAATGTCACAACTGTGGTCACTGTGGGGATGTGATAATAGGAGATGTATTTACACATCCACACACAGGCAAACATATCAAGTTGAGACACACAGCAGACTGTAATTCGCATAATGTAGTTTACGCCATTAAATGTCCTTGCGGGCTGGTGTATGTAGGAAAAACTACAAGAAAGATAAAAATTCGTGTTACTGAACACAAGAGTCTGATAAGAAATTGCAATCCTAAATCAAATTTGGCAGTTCACTGGAAAGACAGGCAACATTCCATTCCACAATTACGATTTACTGTACTGGAGAAATTGGATGAATCATTACATGCTGATGTCAACCGTTTTCTGTCTTGATTTGTTACTTGAATACGTTAGAACCTTGTGGTCTTAATGACAAATTGGTAATGTTATGTTTTCTATAATATTCATGTATTTTGTAATTCTGTATGTATGCAATGTACGAAAATTCGCAGTAGTTGGTGGCCAGTTGAATTATGAATCAAACAATGGTGGGTGCACACTACACAACATTTTCAGTTTCAGCATTCACACTAGAGTAACACATTGTGGGCGTTAGGATTTTAGCATAGTTATTATTTTGTTCGCATGCACCCATCGACTTTAAGGGGCACTCACATGTGTTCAGTGCTGCTGTACATAGGAATATCATGAGGTTAGACATTAGGCTACGATGGGGGAATTTTATTGCTTGAAGGGCTCGTGGTCCTTCTTTTATGTTTGGTTCAATGACGCCAGACGCGGTTTGTATCTTTCGCGTTAGGCGCAAGCAGACCACGGCGGCTTTTGGACGATGTTGGAACACCGAACCGACACCAGTTAGCGGGTTATATTGATAACTCTGTGACAGTAAGGTAAGAGTTAGCAGCTGAGCGGGCAGAGGAACATTAGAGAAGGTAGAGGGAAGGCTGTCAGCAGTCTTTTTCTTTGTCGTTTGATGCAGCACCGCAGGACTGAGCTTTGCGAGCAGGGTATTGTTACACAAGTACTAGCGCCGACAAGATATTGAAGAGAGATACGAAAGGTATGATCACACGATCTCACAGTTCTCTCACCATGGCTAGCCAGTGATGCACGGATAGTTACAGTAGTGTTTTATATGTTTTATTTGTTACTGGTGACAGCAATCCAACAGGTCAGTGCAAGTCCCGATAGGGTGTTTTTCAGTTCTAGGGGTAAGGTAGCACATTGTTTAGCACACAGTTCTTTGGTGTGTGGTTGTGGTTATAGATTTCAGAATTCTTAGGCACCATTTGTTTCATTTTTTAACCAGCCTGATAACCAACGAATCATAATTACACTGAAGGTCTATCTTATTTCCTAGTGAATTGCTTGATGGATACTGGTATCAGTTTCTGTTGTTTTATTGTAGACATTCCTCTGATGAAGGTATTGAATACCGAAATGCATTGGGAAACCACATAGATTCTCTGTCAAGGAGTGGATACATGAAGTAATGCGTTCACCTCAAACAATTGAAGTATCAAGAAAAAGAATAAAAGAAGAAATATGATACACATACTGAGTGGATTAATGTGACATGCATTGTGTTTGAAGTTTTTTACAAGTACAGTAGGATTGAGTGTACTAGCTTTTATAAGATTTAAATTTATGTGAAGTAGCAGCACCCACGGGGTAGTGAAAAGTGCGCCATTTGTAAGCAGTTTCTGTTTATTTTGGTAATTTCTAACTGACTAGAGCCAGTCAGTTAGAATGACAGCACCCTGATTACGATGAATGATTAATGTGAAAAAGTATTTAATCTAAAAGTTAAACTGAGGGTGTGCAGGGCATCACACGCAATACATTATTTTATACCTCAGTCCGGTGTAGCCATGAGTGTGGGTTTTGGCCAGCAAACGGGAAGATGCCTTCATTGGTAGACAATAAAATTAAGCTTACATGACTAATTGGACCCAGGGCAGCCATCATTCCTTCTTATCCTTTTGGGCATTGGTGCTGCTGTTGGTACTGTTGATAATGAGTAGTCATCAGCTGGCTTGAGGGAGTATCTTGAGATGTCCATCTTGGCAAAAAGTGAGTTGTCTCTCTCCTTTTGTGAGAGAAACCATATGGTCAGGATGGCCTGTTCCAAACTACTCTTGACTGTCCACTAGCAACCACTGGCTAGATTACTCACAGCTTAAAAAGAGGGACCTTCAAGTGTACACAGATGAAATCCAACTGGTGGTGTGAGTAGGGGGCAAAAGTGGGAGTCAGACATAGTTCCTTGCTGATATCCTTGGGTACAGGGCTAGATAAGTTCAAGTATTCTTGCTTTGAATCCATTAAAGGTGTCTGTATTGCTGGCAGGGAATAAAGTTTCCTTCCTTTTTTCCGTTAGATTGGCTTTCATTGCTAGGACTGACTGTGAATATTAGCCTCCTTGTTTGATATGGTAAGCGTAGCTAGCAGAGATCTTTCAGAGGTGCTCTAGGTTCTTCCTTTTCATCTTTGTCAGATCAGGAACATTAGTCCTTGCATTCCTTTCAAGGCCAGATCTACCCAATGCATTCCACCAATCCAGGCTTGATAATGGAAATTGCTTGCATGTGAGTTTAAAGTTTAGTGCATAAGGTTAAATATAGTCATTAAAAGCATATAATGAATAAAACAGCGTAATAGAAATTGATATAATATTAGTCATTTTGTTATTTTACCTTATTACGACTACTCTTTTGTTACAAACAATAATAAAGATGTTTATCAAACCGAACTTCTTAAAAGAAAAAATAAGAAAAAAAGGACAAATTAACACACAGTCACAGTAAGTGTACAAAGTTCACATCTATGGTTTCTCGGTGGTTAAGCTATTAAAAATATAATACGTTAAGAAGTCCATTTCTTTGAAAATATACTTTATTCAAAACCTGCTGTCAATAATGAGAAGAGTAATAAATTATAATTCAGAGACTTGGGTAAAACTTCAGTTCAGTAATCGTACATTAAGGCTATGTCATTACCATTACAGTAATCATACATTGAGGTTTTATCATTATCACGGTAATGGTATATTAAGGTCATATTACCATTACAGTATTGGTACATTAAGATTATACCATTTTCATTACTACTACAGTTACAGTACACTAAGGTTGTGTCATTACTCTTATACTAATTTTACATTAAGATTGTATCATTACCATTACAGTAATTGTACATTAAGGTTGCATCAGTAATATTAAAGTCCTAGTGCATTGCTGTCGTATAATTACCATTACAGTGATCGTACATTAAGGTTGTATCATTACCTTTACAGTAATAATACATTAAAGTTGTATCATTATCATTACCATCACAGTAACGATACATTAAGTTTGTATCATTACTATTACAGTAATAGTACATTAAGATTCTTCTGTTATCATTACCTCTAAGATTCTACCATTATCATTACCACTACAGTAATAGTACATTAAGGCTGTATCATTACAATTATAGTAATGTTACATTAAGATTGTATCATTGCCATTAACATTACCATAACGGTACATTAAGATTCTACCATTATCATGAACATTACAGTGAGAAAGCATTAAGGTTGTATCATTACTATCATTACCATTACAATAGTAGTACATTAAGGTTGTATAATTAAGAATATTACCCTTACAGTAATAGTAAGTTAAAGTTGTATCATTACCATTACTGTACTAGTACATTAAATATGTATCAGTACTATTGTAGTAATACTACATGAAGGTTGTATCATTAACATTACATTAAGGTCATATCATTGTCATTTCAGTAATACATTAAGGTTGTATTACCATTATCAAAACCATTACAGTAACAGTACGTTAAGGTTACATCATTACCATTACAGTAATGTTACATTAAGATTCTACCATTATCATTTACATTGCAGTAGTAGTACATCAAGGTTGTAACATTACTATTACAGTATTAGAACATTAAGGTTGTATAGTTGCCATTATTACCATTACAGTGTTGTGTAGTTCCCACTAATCCGTAGGATCTGCGCATTGTTTGGACAACATAAACTAAGGGCTTGTTGTCAAGATTGATTCCGGACACTCCCGCAGGATATTTTGGCCTATAGACCAGCTAGCTTACAGTGCCACCGTAAGCCCCCCTAACCGATCAGGGAGCAAATGGTTTCTGGCAACCACTGAACATGACAACCGTATCCGCTCATGGATCGTGGAAACAGTACAGAACTTTTCGCTCAGTCACTTGTGCTCACTGGTTCTCAGATAAATATACAGAGAATACACAGTGGGACCTTTTCAATAATATTTTTTGAATCAATGTTATTCTTGCATATAATATATGTGCTGCAATGATTAGTAGGTAGAAGCAGATACACGTGATTACAACACCGAAAGCCTAAATAGTAGGTAAGAGTTTCATCGTGGTGCTAAAACGTTGTATATATATGCCGGCATATAAAAGAAGGCAGTCATCAAGCGTAGTCGTATGATGCAAACTTTACTCTAAGTGTACCTAGAGTGTGTGTAGGTGTAAAGCCAAGAATCCCCCCTCGCTCCCTCCCACCCTAAGGGACGACTCAACCCCATTACATAATGGGATAAAGTGACGGCCCCAGTCTTGGTCACGCACTGGACACCCCTTACGAGATGTCAGGCCACTGCGTGGTGATTTCTCAGCATGCAGGGACCTCTGTGTCAGCGGAAGTGCCTCCTCTGCTAATCTATCGGGATGTTCATCTTTTATAATAGAAAGCAGCCTTGTGATGTGCATATAGATTAGTGATGTTACGAATATGTATATAGCTGTCGCCCCGTGGATGAAGATAGTGATGACATTTGTACATAATGCGAAACAAGATCTGAAACATGATGTTCAGGGTGTTGTGCAAAGCTAGGTGTGTAAACAAGTTTAGTTTCAGGGAAACTAATCCAACATTGTAGTGCACGCAAATATGTGCCAAGCTTCACAGCTGAAAATTGTATTTGTGAGTACAATCTAAGAAATAAGCTGCTTTGTACATGGGCCTAACCTGGGAATATAACAACAGTAATAGTACACTAAGGTTGTATCATTACCATTACTGTAATAGTACAGTAAGATTGTATCATTACCATTCCAGTAATATTATATTAAGGTTGCATCATTACTATTACAGTAATGGTGCGTTAAGGTTCTACCATTATCATTAACATTACAGCAATGGTACATTAAGACTGCGTCATTACCATTATCATAAGCATTGCAGTAATAGTACATCAGAGGAGAGGTGTGGCGCCGCGGCCAGGGCGACTGACGCTGGAATCTGGGGATCAGGGTTCGATCCCCGGCTCTGGCGGCAGGTTAGCCCAGCACCATGTGACTCTGGGCAATAGCTCGCTTAATCTTCCCGACGGCCCCCAGCGCCTAGAGACCCTTACGGGTGATTGTGCGCTTTACAAATGTGGATTATTATTATTATTATTATTAAGACTGCGTCATTACCATTCTCATAAGCATTACAGTAATAGTACATTAAGGTTGCACCATTGCTATTTCAGTAATGGTACATTAAAGGTCTACCATTGCCATAAATATTACCATAATAGTGCATTAAGATTGTATAATTGCCATTTCAGTAATGGTACATTAAGCTTATCATTACCATGACAGTAATAGTACATTAAAGTTGTCTCATTAAAATGACATTAATTGTACATTAAGGTTGTATATTACCATTGCAATAATTGTACATTAAGGTTGCATCATAACCATTATTAATGTCATTAAAGTAATAGTAAATTCAGTTTGTGTCATTACCATTACAGTAATAATACATTAAGGTTGTATCATAACCGTTATCATTACCATTGCAGTAATAGTACGTTAAGGTAGTATTACTATAACATTGCAGTCATAGAACATTAAGGTGGTATCATTACTGTTACAGTAATAGTAATTTAAAGTTGTATCATTAACATTATATTTAGGTTCTACCATTGCCATTATCATTACAAGTGCAGTAATAGTACATTATGATTGTATAATTACCATAAGCATTAGCATTACAGTAATAGTACATTAAAGTTGTATCATTAACATTATTGTAATAGTACATTAAGGTTGTACATTACCATTTAGTAGTTTAAGTTTGTAGCATTAACATTACAATAATTGTACAATAAGGTTGTATCATTACCATTACAGTAATAGTTCGTTAAGGTTGTATCATTACCATTACAGTAATAGTTCGTTAAGGTTGTATCATTACCATTACAGTAATAGTTCGTTAAGGTTGTATATCACCATTATAGTAATTGTACATTAAGGTTGTACCTTTACAATAATAGTACACTAAGGTTGTATCATTAACATTGCAGTCATAGTACATTAAGGTTGTATAATTACTGTTACAGTAATGGTATATTTAGCTTCTACCACTGTGTCAGTAAATTCCTACTTTGTGTCTAGCCAGGCAAAGCTTGTATCACTGGACTTGGCGTGGTGAGTTTGTATATGGCCGTTTTACCTTCTTCTGTGGGTGCTGGCACTGTTCCGTCACTCATAATAGCCCCCATAGTTCAGATTCTCTTCTTTGCTGTGCTGCCATGCTAATTTCTGTCTTTCTGCTTTAGTACTAGGTTAGTGATTCTATCTAGCTTTTGACTGTGCTCAGAGGGCAGTGTTTTTCGTTTTCTGGCGCCTAATATTGACTTCAGTTTTAGATCCCTTTCTTCTTCTGAGCTTCTCTTCTGTGAGTTGCTTATTATTGGTTAGAATTGTGACGAGGGGCCTCCATTACTAGAGCCGTTATCTTTTCTTGCTCTTCCTGTATCCTGGAGGAGGCTTTTTAGGAAATGGATGTGGAAATAGTGAGTTCAGCTTTTCTTGTGTGCCTGTGACTCGGTCTCTTTCTTTCAGAGAAGTGCTTTAACACATTTAATGCTCTTGTGGTTGGTGTGGGCTGAAGGATCCTCTCAGATGGTTTGGTAGGCATGTTGTTAAGGGTGGTACATATAAAGAACTTTAGTTTCTGTGGATGTCTGTAAAACAACAGCTGATTTGTCAGCGAAGCACTGTAGTACCCTAAGACTCTCTGCTCATGTCCATGTACCAGGCGAGTGGTCTAGAGGTTTGTGGGACGGTAGCCTGGACTAGGCAGATTTCCAGCAGCTTTAAGGATCCCACTCTTGCACAGTGTGTTTCGTCCCCGTGGGAGGTAGAATGACCTTATTGTCGCGTTTGAAAGGTGTTGATTCTAATGGTGGTGTTTTGAATAATTTGTTTTCTTCTAAGCTGATATCCATTGGCCAGTTCAGGAAGGATGATCAACTTCGCCCTGGGTAACAATCGATTCACTGTATGGATGTAGGTTCACATTTCTAATCCCCTTGTTTCAAGGCGGTATTCCTAAGAGGGGCATCCTTTCCTTCTCCTTTTCCTGCTTATTGCCCAAATCCCTGTGTTCCCACTTTGATTTTCAGTGCGCTTATGTGTTACTGCTTATTCTCTGGAGACATGACCCTGGTTCAGCAACGTGTGGTTCCTGGTGGAATATGTGTATTTCAATAGCTCCGAGTGATCTTTGTTACATGTCTTTCTTTGCTTTTCTGGTTTCATTGGGCTCACAGAATTTGCTTCATGTTACTGTGTTTTTTTGCCTCTGTTCCTCTGTTTTTCTTTCTTACCCTGGATTGCTTACTCTCTTCTAGAAGCAGGGGTCTACTTTTCCTTGTTCTCCACTTTTTGTTTTATTTGGCGTTGTCCATTTGGTTATTTTTTCCATTACTTTTGTCTCAGTCAAAGCATCCCCATCATTTCTGTGTTTTCTGTCGCCCCATCCTCCCCAGGACGTATCTCTCTTCTTCCTGCTGCTCTTAGGCGTCCTTATCTTGCTGCCCTCCCACAGCTCACTTTTGTCTGAGCGACTAGCATATGTGTCCCATCACTTGCATTATTTGTATCAAGGGGCAGGTGAGTAAGTCTTCACTTAAGTGGGTCGTCCCTCGAAACAGTGTGTATGGACCATGTTTTCTTTATCTTTTTTGCCCCTCTCGCCCCCAAATCTTCATCCTCCTCTTCGGCAGAATCCCAAATTTCACAGAAGTGGTTACATAAGGGGTCTTTGACCTTTCCCTCTTGATGGTTGGCCTTTGTCTTTTCTTCTCTGACTTTCTGAGCTTCATGCAGTGAGGCCCCCAATCCAGTTAGGTCAGACCTGTAGTGCAGCAAAATCTAATTCTTCTTTTCCTCCACACCACACGTTTGTAGAATTGGAGTCTCAAAGGGTTACTCCACAATTCTCCTTGACTTGTCTGGGGGGGCTTGAGAGTGTGCTGAACATGGGACAAGGCAGGTGTGACTGCTCTGACCTTGAACAAGCTCCCAGACATGCAGCTGCACAAAATAAATTTGTTTGGTTTCAGTTTTTCAGATGGATTGTGGGCAGTCATTGAGATCCTGAGTGTTAGAATTGGGGGTCTCTGGTTGGCGCAAGTATGCACTTGTGACAAGCAGGGACCCTCTCCTCTAAGTCAGGGCGAAGGATGACCCTTAGAATTACCCTTGCTCACCCTCTAGGTGCGTGGCGTGAGCAGCCAAGGCTAATCTTCAGGCGTTAGTTAGTTAAGCATTTGTAATCACACACACAGTAAAATGTACCAATCCCCCCACAAATGGACACCAGGCTGTAAATATATAAAAATACGCTTCTTTATGTAAAAATATATATATGTAACTCAACAGACTTATCACAAGACCAAATAACGTTTTTGTTGCACCACAGGTTGTAAATAGGCAAAGGTTCTCAGCTGTAGCTTTCAATGGTTGTTTGTTCAAAAATACTTTAATGGTTTCACTTCAAGAAAATAGTTCCTTTTCTCCTTAGTTGCAAATAATTTACAAATGTGGATTATTATTATTATTATTATTATTAAGACTGCGTCATTACCATTCTCATAAGCATTACAGTAATAGTACATTAAGGTTGCACCATTGCTATTTCAGTAATGGTGCATTAAAGGTCTACCATTGCCATAAATATTACCATAATAGTGCATTAAGATTGTATAATTGCCATTTCAGTAATGGTACATTAAGCTTATCATTACCATGACAGTAATAGTACATTAAAGTTGTCTCATTAAAATGACATTAATTGTACATTAAGGTTGTATATTACCATTGCAATAATTGTACATTAAGGTTGCATCATAACCATTATTAATGTCATTAAAGTAATAGTAAATTCAGTTTGTGTCATTACCATTACAGTAATAATACATTAAGGTTGTATCATAACCGTTATCATTACCATTGCAGTAATAGTACGTTAAGGTAGTATTACTATAACATTGCAGTCATAGAACATTAAGGTGGTATCATTACTGTTACAGTAATAGTAATTTAAAGTTGTATCATTAACATTATATTTAGGTTCTACCATTGCCATTATCATTACAAGTGCAGTAATAGTACATTATGATTGTATAATTACCATAAGCATTAGCATTACAGTAATAGTACATTAAAGTTGTATCATTAACATTATTGTAATAGTACATTAAGGTTGTACATTACCATTTAGTAGTTTAAGTTTGTAGCATTAACATTACAATAATTGTACAATAAGGTTGTATCATTACCATTACAGTAATAGTTCGTTAAGGTTGTATCATTACCATTACAGTAATAGTTCGTTAAGGTTGTATCATTACCATTACAGTAATAGTTCGTTAAGGTTGTATATCACCATTATAGTAATTGTACATTAAGGTTGTACCTTTACAATAATAGTACACTAAGGTTGTATCATTAACATTGCAGTCATAGTACATTAAGGTTGTATAATTACTGTTACAGTAATGGTATATTTAGCTTCTACCACTGTGTCAGTAAATTCCTACTTTGTGTCTAGCCAGGCAAAGCTTGTATCACTGGACTTGGCGTGGTGAGTTTGTATATGGCCGTTTTACCTTCTTCTGTGGGTGCTGGCACTGTTCCGTCACTCATAATAGCCCCCATAGTTCAGATTCTCTTCTTTGCTGTGCTGCCATGCTAATTTCTGTCTTTCTGCTTTAGTACTAGGTTAGTGATTCTATCTAGCTTTTGACTGTGCTCAGAGGGCAGTGTTTTTCGTTTTCTGGCGCCTAATATTGACTTCAGTTTTAGATCCCTTTCTTCTTCTGAGCTTCTCTTCTGTGAGTTGCTTATTATTGGTTAGAATTGTGACGAGGGGCCTCCATTACTAGAGCCGTTATCTTTTCTTGCTCTTCCTGTATCCTGGAGGAGGCTTTTTAGGAAATGGATGTGGAAATAGTGAGTGCAGCTTTTCTTGTGTGCCTGTGACTCGGTCTCTTTCTTTCAGAGAAGTGCTTTAACACATTTAATGCTCTTGTGGTTGGTGTGGGCTGAAGGATCCTCTCAGATGGTTTGGTAGGCATGTTGTTAAGGGTGGTACATATAAAGAACTTTAGTTTCTGTGGATGTCTGTAAAACAACAGCTGATTTGTCAGCGAAGCACTGTAGTACCCTAAGACTCTCTGCTCATGTCCATGTACCAGGCGAGTGGTCTAGAGGTTTGTGGGACGGTAGCCTGGACTAGGCAGATTTCCAGCAGCTTTAAGGATCCCACTCTTGCACAGTGTGTTTCGTCCCCGTGGGAGGTAGAATGACCTTATTGTCGCGTTTGAAAGGTGTTGATTCTAATGGTGGTGTTTTGAATAATTTGTTTTCTTCTAAGCTGATATCCATTGGCCAGTTCAGGAAGGATGATCAACTTCGCCCTGGGTAACAATCGATTCACTGTATGGATGTAGGTTCACATTTCTAATCCCCTTGTTTCAAGGCGGTATTCCTAAGAGGGGCATCCTTTCCTTCTCCTTTTCCTGCTTATTGCCCAAATCCCTGTGTTCCCACTTTGATTTTCAGTGCGCTTATGTGTTACTGCTTATTCTCTGGAGACATGACCCTGGTTCAGCAACGTGTGGTTCCTGGTGGAATATGTGTATTTCAATAGCTCCGAGTGATCTTTGTTACATGTCTTTCTTTGCTTTTCTGGTTTCATTGGGCTCACAGAATTTGCTTCATGTTACTGTGTTTTTTTGCCTCTGTTCCTCTGTTTTTCTTTCTTACCCTGGATTGCTTACTCTCTTCTAGAAGCAGGGGTCTACTTTTCCTTGTTCTCCACTTTTTGTTTTATTTGGCGTTGTCCATTTGGTTATTTTTTCCATTACTTTTGTCTCAGTCAAAGCATCCCCATCATTTCTGTGTTTTCTGTCGCCCCATCCTCCCCAGGACGTATCTCTCTTCTTCCTGCTGCTCTTAGGCGTCCTTATCTTGCTGCCCTCCCACAGCTCACTTTTGTCTGAGCGACTAGCATATGTGTCCCATCACTTGCATTATTTGTATCAAGGGGCAGGTGAGTAAGTCTTCACTTAAGTGGGTCGTCCCTCGAAACAGTGTGTATGGACCATGTTTTCTTTATCTTTTTTGCCCCTCTCGCCCCCAAATCTTCATCCTCCTCTTCGGCAGAATCCCAAATTTCACAGAAGTGGTTACATAAGGGGTCTTTGACCTTTCCCTCTTGATGGTTGGCCTTTGTCTTTTCTTCTCTGACTTTCTGAGCTTCATGCAGTGAGGCCCCCAATCCAGTTAGGTCAGACCTGTAGTGCAGCAAAATCTAATTCTTCTTTTCCTCCACACCACACGTTTGTAGAATTGGAGTCTCAAAGGGTTACTCCACAATTCTCCTTGACTTGTCTGGGGGGGCTTGAGAGTGTGCTGAACATGGGACAAGGCAGGTGTGACTGCTCTGACCTTGAACAAGCTCCCAGACATGCAGCTGCACAAAATAAATTTGTTTGGTTTCAGTTTTTCAGATGGATTGTGGGCAGTCATTGAGATCCTGAGTGTTAGAATTGGGGGTCTCTGGTTGGCGCAAGTATGCACTTGTGACAAGCAGGGACCCTCTCCTCTAAGTCAGGGCGAAGGATGACCCTTAGAATTACCCTTGCTCACCCTCTAGGTGCGTGGCGTGAGCAGCCAAGGCTAATCTTCAGGCGTTAGTTAGTTAAGCATTTGTAATCACACACACAGTAAAATGTACCAATCCCCCCACAAATGGACACCAGGCTGTAAATATATAAAAATACGCTTCTTTATGTAAAAATATATATATGTAACTCAACAGACTTATCACAAGACCAAATAACGTTTTTGTTGCACCACAGGTTGTAAATAGGCAAAGGTTCTCAGCTGTAGCTTTCAATGGTTGTTTGTTCAAAAATACTTTAATGGTTTCACTTCAAGAAAATAGTTCCTTTTCTCCTTAGTTGCAGTTCGAAAATGGAGATTTCTCTGTTAAGGCGCTTTTGTTATAAATCTCCTAATTTCACAGTTCTCTCAGTGTTCTTTCCTTTCAAAGAGAAAGCCTCTCTCTGTTCTGGGGCTTTGGGACCCTCCCCGGGCCTTCGGCGTGCCTTGCAGCGCCTCTCCTGCCTTCAAGGGTGAAACTGACACAACTCTCACGCATCGGGCGTGAGCACGCCTGGGGCGCAGTGCAGCAGGCAGGAGGCAGCTCAGGGTCCCTGACGGGGAGTACTGACGGAGCACACAGCTCTACTCACCCGTGGGGACTCCGGGCACTCGGAGACTTCTCGGCTCGGCTCTCAGTCGAGCAACAGCTGGAGGGCAGGGAAGGAAAGCGTTGCGGGCCCCGAGCCCGAGGGAGACTTTGCAGAACACTTCAGTCACTTGGATCAGAGTCGGCACAGGCTTGTGCGACTCCAACGATGGGGGCACTCGTGGATCTTGACGCCAGCGGGCGTATGCAGCCAGGCAGGCGCGGCCCGCGACCCTTGGCACGACGGTGCAGGAGTCTCCTCAGCGGGGGCGGCGCGGCCTGGCCAACCTCGGGAATTGCGAAGCGGGGTCACAGGGCACGGACTGTGCAGCTGTGGACCCGGCGTGGATCACAATCCACAAAGGAAATTCCGGCGGGAGGGGTGAGAGCGCTTCAAGGCACTCCAGTAGCAGGCAAGGGGCAGAGGAGCAGAAAGCCAAGCCTGGGGGCAGAGAGCGACTCCGATCGGAGCGAGGCTCTCACAGGGCAGAGGCTGGCAAGCTCCCGAGTGCGACAGCCCTAGGAGGGGGCGATGAGGGGCGCAGTCTGGTTCCAGCGGGATGCACACACGGCTCGAATGTCAAGACGAGCAACAGCACCAAGGACCCACTAGTCCTGGGGTCCAGGTCAGGGGGCAAGCTCAATCAAGCCCTTGGAGAATGTTTAAAGCACAAAGAAGCAAAGTCTTTTCTCAGCAAGTCTTCTCCTCTCCTTTCTCAGCAAGGCAAGCAGCAGGCCAGTCCTCCCAGCGTCTCTTCTCCTTCTAGTCGGGCAGAGGTCCTTCGTGGTAAAACAGGATTCTAATTTACAAGGAGCAGGGCTCCTACTTTTATACACAGTTTCTTTTGTTCTTACAGGCCAGGGGGGCCTTTGCATAACTGCTCCCAGCCCCTGAGCACTTGTGGGGGGTACTTCTGGCTTCTGCATTCAGTGTGAGGACAGGCACATCAGCCGCTCCCCAGGGGGGCGGAGCCAGCATTGTGGGGACAGGGGCAGCCAGGAGCACTTTGTTGACAAGCTTCGGTCCTTCCTGGGCCAGGTGCAGGCTGAGTCATCAGCCGCTCCCCAGGGGGGCGGAGCCAGCATTGTGGAGGCAGAGCACAGCCTGAAGCATAGTTCAGGGAAACTCCCGCCTCCCACTAAGGTGTCATCCTGCCATTCACCACCTGTCACCTCCCAGCCCTGTAACTCATACAACTCAGACAGTCAGATACACACAAAGCAGAGGCGGGCTGAAATGGTTAGGCAAGCAAATGCTATCTTTCTAAAAGTAGCATTTGCAAACACAGGATATTAAAATAAACTTTACTAAAATAAGTATTTTATTATTCTGAGTTCAGGCATACTAAACATTAATTTCTAGCATGTTCCCTGAGCCTGCTGGGATTATAGTGTGTAATAATTCCAGCAGCCCATCTAGCCTAAAGGGAACAGGTAGCCTTACAATAGTGAAAAACGAATTTGGCAGTAATTCACTATTAGGACATGCCACACACATCAGGGCATGTCCTACCTTACACTTACAATGCACCCTGCCCTCAGGCCTACCATAGGGGTGACTAATATGAAGTTACGGGAAGGTTTAGGGGCTGGCAAGTGTGTGCACTTGCCCAGCCAGCATGACAGTACCAGACTGCACGCAGGTTCTGCAATGGCAGACCCTAGACATATTTTAAAAGGCTGCTTCTGTGGGTGGCGCAACCAGCGCTGCAGGCCCACTAGCAGTATTGGCATTCACAGGCCCTGGCACTCCTGGTGCACTTTACTGGGGACTGACAGTAAATCCAATGGACCAATCATGGAAATCAATCACAGTTACATTTTACATAGGGAGAGCATATGCACTTTAGCACTGGTCAGCAGTGGTAAAGTGCCCAGAGTCATTAAACCAACAAAAACAGGTCAGAGAGAGTATTGGAGGAAGGCAAAAAGTTTAGGGATGACCCTGCCAAGAGGGCCAGGTCCAACACTGAGTTAACTTTGAAATGCCAGCTATTCCAGGGGCTCACTACAGCCCACCCCAGGTACCACCGTCTGGAGGCCTCCATCCCCTCTGACCTCCTGAAGAGCCCTCCTGTGTGTGTGAGAGCTGCTCTCCTAGAGTGTGTCAACAGTGGGGCAAGCTCTAGGTCACCTAGGTCTACTCTCTCTGCTTCTGGTAGCAAAGATCAGTACTTCAGGAATTCCTCATGTAACTTGCATCAACATCATCAGTAGATGAGACCAATGTGTCTGTACAGGTTCAAAGATTGATTGTTGGCAAGACTCTAGTCGTGGACATCTCTCCTAGTCACAGAGCTCTTCAAGAGGTTGTGGTCCCAAACACCAGATCCCTAAGGCACAGTCAAAGTAATCCAATGAACAGTCCAGAAGCATCTCAACGTGTGGAAGAAGTGGAGATGCAGCTAGTAAATTGGGAGCCACAGGTGAATGAGGTGCATGACTCACCTCTGTCTGAAGCAAAGGAGATTATTTCTTTTTTAATTTACGTATTTACTTATGTATCGCTGGCTAGACCCGGATGTATCAGAGCGCTTTACATGGGGTTCAGCGATTTACATGTTACACAAATACATCAATTACAGCAGCCAAGTATAGACATAGGAGAAAAACATGAGATTACACCATAATATGAATCATGGAGGAAGGAGGCGGGGGAGTGAAGGAAACACAACATGGTGGGCAACGCTGAGTGAATTCAGATGCCCACCCCCCACTGCTCCAGCGAGGCTAGCCTGAACAGCAGAAAGGGTACTACGTGGTTTAGCAGAGCAATAGTGACCAAGCAATTGCAAAGAACACATCGAGACTCCATACTGTCTTTAATCTTAGCTGGCCTACCCTCTTTCTCAGATCCAGCACTGATAAGGAGCTTAGGTTGCTTAGAAAGGTTGGCGTAATCTATATATCTTTTGCATTTGCAAGTGCTTATTGAAATTCTGTTTTTGCTATGCAGAGTATTATCAGTATGTTGTTGTCCAGCGTGAATATTGGCATAGGTCTAGCATCTGGAGAGCGGTGGAACTGGGCGGAGGGAGGTCTCGACAAAGGACTAGAACTACAGGTTTAATTGCTCCAAGTGATGTGTACTTTGTACACATTTTAGTCCCCGGATGCCTTACCACATCCATCCAGCTTCCAAGTGTGATGCGCAGGGAGCTCTCAACTTCCTGATTTTGTTGTTGGAGATTTTGTCAGGATCAAGAAACCTGTTTTTTTAGCCATAGGTTGTTCCAGATTTGGTCCTCCTGTTAAAGTTTTGAAGGTGTGTAAAAACAGTGTGGTTACTCAGGATGGTAGGGTCTGCAATGTAAGAAGAGTTGTCAAATGCAGGTCTTGTGAAGACTCACTGTTTTTAAAACATCTTTGGAAATCGTCCTGTTCCTGAGGAAGGTTTGTCTGTTGCCTCAAGGGTTAAAATTAACAATAGAACCATTTCTGTGCCAAAGAGGTCCAGCACTTAATGTTATCATTTTTTCCGTTGTTTTTTTAAATTGAGTTTTTAGTTTATTTTTTGTTATTTCCTTTTGTGTTATGGGGTGAGATGTGTTACATTCTGATTTCATCAGTGTTTTGCTTTCATATGTTATACATTGTATGTTTAAAGTCGTCAAGTCAAGTCAGAGAATTTGTATAGCGCACTACATACCCAGAGGGTTTCAAGGCGCTTAGGAAGGGGGGAGGATTACTTGTCAAATATCCAAGTTTTAAGTTGCTTTCTGAATGCTAGGTGGTTCTGGGTAAGGCGAAGGTAAGCGGGGAGTGAGTTCCATGTTCTAGCAGCCAGGTATGAAAAGGATCTGCCTCCCATGGTGGTCTTGTTGATGCGGGGTACAGTGGCGAGGGCTTGGCTGGAAGAACGTAGTTGGCGGGAGGGGGTGTAGAAGGATAGTCGTGAGTTGAGGCATTCTGGACCGATGTCGTAGAGTGATTTGTGTGCGTGGGTAAGCAGTCTGAAAGTGATCCTCTTATTGACGGGTAGCCAGTGGAGGTCTTTAAGGTGACCAGAGATGTGTTCGTTGCGTGGGATGTCTAATATGATTCTGGCTGAGGCGTTTTGGATTCGTTGGAGTTTCTTCTGGAGTTTTGCGGTAGTACCTGCGTAGAGGGTGTTTCCATAGTCCAGTCGGCTCGTGACCAGAGCTTGGGTGACTGTTTTCCTTGTGTCGGAGGGGATCCAGCGAAATGTTTTTTTGAGCATGCGAAGAATGTTGAAGCAGGAAGAGGATACGGCGCTGACTTGTCTGTTCATTGAAAGTGAAGAGTCCAGGATGACGCCTAGGTTCCGTGCGTGGTCTGTCGGGATGGGTGCTTTTCCGAGGGCTTCCGGCCACCAGGAGTCGTCCCATGCAGATGGGGATGTACCTAGGATGAGGACTTCTGTTTTGTCTGAGTTCAGTTTCAGGCGGCTTAGTTTCATCCATTCGGCAACTTCTTTCATTCCTTCGTGTAGGTTAGTTTTGGCGGTGCTGGGGTCATTGGTGAGAGAAAGGATCAGTTGCGTGTCATCCGCGTAGGAGATGATGTTGAGGTTGTGTTGGCGTGCGATGGCCGCAAGGGGGCTCATGTATACGTTGAAGAGGGTGGGGCTGAGTGAGGATCCTTGTGGTACGCCGCAGATGACTTCAGAGGCCTCTGACGTGAATGGTGGAAGACGGACTCTCTGGGTTCTTCCGGTGAGGAACGAGGTGATCCATTCAAGTGCTTTTCCTTGGATTCCGATGTTATTGAGGCGATGTAAAAGTGTTTTGTGGCAGACTGTGTCGAATGCTGCAGAGAGGTCAAGGAGGATGAGGGCGACAGTGTCACCATTATCCAGTAGAGTTCGAATGTCGTCTGTAGCTGCGATGAGGGCGGTCTCAGTGCTGTGTTTTGCTCGGAATCCGGATTGTGAGGGGTCGAGGGATTTGTTGGCTTCGAGGAAGGCGGCGAGCTGGTTGTTGACAGCTTTCTCGATGACTTTGGCCGGGAATGGAAGAAGTGAGATGGGGCGGTAATTTTTGAGTTCGGTGGGGTCCGCTGTGGGTTTTTTCAGAAGGGCGGTGAGTTCAGCGTGTTTCCAGTCTTCCGGGAAGGTGGCGGAGTTGAAGGAGCAGTTGATGACGTCTCGGAGGTGCGGTGCTATGACGGAGTCTGCTTTGTTGAAGATGTGGTGAGGACATGGGTCTGTGGGGGATCCTGAGTGGATGGAATTCATCAGGCGGATGGTGTCCTCAGTGGAGATTGGGTTCCAGTCGTTAAGGGTGTTCGCGGGGGGAGGGTGATCAGCAATTGGTAGGGTGGGTTGGTTTCCGGGTTGGTTGTCAAAGCTGTTATGGATGTCTGCAATCTTGTTGTGGAAAAATGAGGCTAGGGAGTCGCAGAGGGTTTGAGAGGGGGTGATGTCGTTGGAGTTGGCCGAGGGATTGGAAAATTCCTTGACGATGTTGAAAAGTTCCTTGCTGTTGTGAGCGTTGTTGTCAAGTCGATCCTTGAATGCTGTTTTCTTGGCTTTTCGGATTAGTTGGTGGTGAATGCGGGTGGCGTTTTTGAAGGCGTCCTTGGTGCTGGTGGCTGGGTCTTTTTTCCATGTCTTTTCAAGGGTGCGGCAGAGTTTCTTGGACTTCTTAAGATCATCGTTGAACCATGAGGCCTTCTTGCTGCCAGGTTTGTTTTGACGTTTTTTCAGTGGTGCTAGGGTGTCAGCGGTTTTGGATAGCCAACTGGTGAGGTTGGCGGCGGCTTCGTTAGTGTTGGAGGAGAGGGCTGGGGTGTTTTGAAGGAGCGAAGCGGAGATTTGGTCCGTGGTGATTTTGTTCCAGTTTCTTTGCAGGGTGGGTTGGAGGTGGATGCTGGGTTTTGGTTTGTTGTAGGAGAAGTGAACGCAGCTGTGGTCAGTCCAGAGGAGGTCTGTGGTGTGGCTGAAGGACACATGGTTGCTGGAAGTGAAGATGGGGTCGAGTGTGTGACCTGCGATGTGGGTGGAGGTAGTGACAAGTTGTTTAAGTCCGAGGTTGGCGAGGTTGTCCAAAAGGGTGGCGGTGTTGCGGTCGTTGTTCTTTTCAAGGTGAAAGTTGAGGTCTCCCAGAAGGATGTAGTCTTTGGAGGGGAGCGCGTGTGGGGTGATGAAGTCCGTGATGTCTTCACTGAATTTTGCGCGGGGTCCTGGTGGTCTGTAGAGGAGGGTGCCTCGGAGTGTGGTTTTGGGGTCGATGTGGATCTGGAAGTGAAGGTGTTCGGAGTTGGCGAGGTTGGCGTCAGAGTTGGTTGATATGCGGATTGATTTCTTATGGACGATAGCGATTCCTCCTCCTGTGTGGCTGGTACGGTCTTTTCGAGTGATCTTATAGTCTTCAGGGATGGCAATGGTGATGTCTGGTGCGGAGGAAGCGTTCATCCATGTTTCCGTAAGGAAGGCGACGTCTGGAGAGATGGTGTCTAGTAGGTTCCATAGGTCAATGGCGTGCCTGTGGACTGATCGGGTGTTGAGAAGGATGCATTGTAGGTGGTTGGGGTTGGGAGTCTGTGGTGTGGTCGTAGTGGTGATGTTGTCTGTGCCGCAGAATTTGCAGGAGTAGCAGGAGAAGGGTCCATGGGTGTGTCCAGGGGCGGCTTGGACGCAGTTCGGGGCGCGACCGGAGTTAAGGGCTAGGAGGGATGCGGCATCGTAGGTAATGCGGGGGGGCTGGGCGGCGTGAGGGGCAGGGGGTCTGGCGCTGGGCGCAGTCCAGGCGCGGACGGGCGTAGACGGGCTTACCTTTGGCGCACCTTCGGCGTGTCCGTAGCGCGTGGACGCTGCGCGTGGAGGCATTGGCCATAAATGGATGGTGGAGGGGGCGGAGGGTGGGAGGGTCAGCAGCTGGGAGGCGGTAGCGGGGAGGAGGGGCAGGGAAAACAACAACAGCAAACAAGATGGAGGTCAGAGGGGAGGCGAGGCAGGGGCAGTAGGTCGTCTGGGACAGCGCAAATTAATACAATACAATAATGCACGTTGCTGCCAGGTGGGCAAATATAGTTAAATGCAGTGCAGGGCGGGTGACGCTACAAACACATGCAAAGCAGGGCGGGCGGCGCTACAATCACTGTGAGTTATGAGATTTGAAATACAGCGCAAATTGGTCAAATGCAGGCGATGCCTCTAGATTACAGAATGCAGGCGATACCGTGATGTAAATCAGCAGTGCGGAGATCCCCAAGAAGACAGCAGCAGCAGTACTGGGAGAGGAGCAAGGAGGGAGCAACCGGTCAGGAGCGAGTCCGGGCGGTCACCTAAAGCGGGCCTGCTCTCCCTGCTGTTCCATGTTCTATGTTCTGTTTGTGGCAGTTCTCTTCTACCGGCTGTGCTGTTCAGACGTATTATATTGCTGCTAAATTAATTCTTCAAAACCACTTACCTGCTGGATTCCCTTGTCTTTACATCATAGTACTCTTGTGTACAATGCTTTGTATGCAAAGCTTACTTTCCCTCCAAGAGAATCAACTTGATTCTCTCCTACTGTGCTTGCTTTGAGATTCTGATATTTAACATCCAAGGAGCAAACTCCCCTTTATAGAGCGACCTGTGGTTGTAATGTTCATTCAGATGCCTAGACAATGATGGCTTGGTTTCCTGGCCCAGTGCCTGCCACGTGTATGATAGCTAATGTTTGGTTCACACTTCCCTTCTTTCTAGGTGTACTGGCAGTCACTGGGACGCACATACTGGGTCCATTGGCACATGGTTGAGATTATCAGCTCCTCTGGACAGTCGGAGAAGGAGACTCAAGAAAAGGCCTCCCATTTGACAGAAAACTTAAAGCTGACAGCAGGTGAGCACGGGCGCAGCATGTTGAGAAAGAACTGCCAGTGTAGGTTATGTCCAGTGTCTTCCACACAGTACAACAGGCTGGAAACCATATGAGGCCAGGACCTTGAGACTGGAAGCGTAGGCGGTGATGTGGTAGTCAGATGCATTGGGATGGGGTCATGTCGTTGCCACTGGTAACTGCAGTGAGGTTACCAGCCCATGCCTGGCAGACCAATGAGTTCTCTGCTAGATAGTAAGGAAGGCTACTAATGATGACCAGTTGAGTTCGGTCAAGATAGCAACAGCCTTGTGCCAAACGAAGAGGTGAGTTGAGAAAAGAAGCGGCCTGGCTTAAGATGGATAGCCGTTATTGTGAGTTTTATTGGCAATGGGTGTAAGGAGGTATAGCCAGACTTTTCTAGGAGGTGAGATGCAATGCAAAATACTTTTAGCGCAGTTGTTGTAACATGTAAAAACAAATAGTATATCATAGCAATAATAAGAAAATAACTTGAGGGAAAATAACTGCACACAACTGTATGTTTAATATGCAGATTTAATGGTCATTGGAACAGTTTTGTACAGTGAGACCTATGCTATATTGACCACAGCCATATTGCTCCCACCTCTAACAGCAGTACTGGAAAAAGTGAAACGTAATTCTGTCATTTGGATGAATATCCAGGTAGAAATGTTTACACTTTTTTGGAAATGATACAGAATCCGACCTTTGTTTACGGAAAAACATGAAGCAGCAATGAAGTGTGTTCCTGCCACATTATGGCCTTACCTATGCATGATAGTATTTTTGAAGCAACCCCATGGTGTGATCCTGCCACCTTATTGCCTTACATATACATGAAAGCATGTTTAAAGCGACAACAGTGTGTTTCTGTCGCTTTACGGCCTTATGTTTGCATGATAGTATTTTTGAAGAATCAACAGAGTGTGTTCTTGCCACATTGTGGCCTTATGTGCGCATGATAGTATTTTTGTGCCGTGTTATTCTTTAATACCTTGGCAAAGTGAAGTGAAGTAATTTGTAGGTGGGTCTGTTTACTATTGTGTCGAAGAGTTGTGTGCCATGGGTCGCTGACTCCTTTTGTCCTTCAGTAGTTGATGATGTACCATTAAGTTAGAATAGCCCCTTTGAGGAGTATGGGAGGACATTACACATGATACTAGAATGTATTTTATTTGTCAGACCTTGTCTGCTTTATTCTAGCAAGTCATTCACTTCAGTCTCTGACACCAAACTTTCTGATGACCTTAAACTTAGCAAAACGTTTTTGTCTCACACTCTTGAGTTCCTACACTGGTAGGTTTTGGCATAGAAACATTCTGCTCTTAAATGCCTATTTTTACCCAATCTTTCTTCTGCTTTTTAAATTTTCAGTGTCTCAGACATTTTACTACAAGCCACTTGGGGGTCTGTACACCTTGCCGTACCTGACCGACAGCCAGAACGAGGCCTCTGGAAAACTCAGCCAGTCTGAATGGTGGGAGCTTCTCTTCTTCATCAAGAAACTTGAATCTCAGGAACAGCTAGAAGTGAACCAACTTATTCAGCAGAGCCAGAAGGCACAGGTGAGTGAGCGGAAATGACACAAATGAGGTGAGAGAAAGGTAGCTGCAACAGCGGGCGAGTGAGGGGAAATGGCACAAATGAGGTGAGAGAAAGGTAGCTGCAACAGTGGGCGAGTGAGGGGAAATGGCACAAATGAGGTGAGAAGGGTAGCTGCAACGGCGAGTGAGAGGAAATGGCAACAATGAGGTGAGAAGGGTAGCTGCAACAGCGGGCGAGTGAGGGGAAATGGCACAAATGAGGTGAGAAGGGTAGCTGCAACAGCGGGCGAGGGGGGGAAATGGCACAAATGAGGTGAGAAGGGTAGCTGCAACAGCGGGCGAGTGAGGGGAAATGACACAAATGAGGTGAGAAGGGAAGCTGCAACAGCGGGCGAGTGAGGGGAAATGACACAAATGAGGTGAGAAGGGTAGCTGCAACAGTGGGCGAGTAAGGGGAAATGGCACAAATGAGGTGAGAAAGGTAGCTGCAACAGCGGGCGAGTGAGGGGAAATGGCACAAATGAGGTGAGAAGGGTAGCTGCAACAGCGGGCGAGTGATGGGAAATGACACAAATGAGGTGAGAAGGGTAGCTGCAACAGCGGGCGAGTGAGGGGAAATGGCACAAATGAGGTGAGAAGGGTAGCTGCAACAGCGGGCGAGTGAGGGGAAATGGCACAAATGAGTTGAGGAGGGTAGCTGCAACAGCGGGCGAGTGAGGGGAAATGGCACAAATGAGGTGAGAAAGGTAGCTGCAACAGCGGGCGAGTGAGGGGAAATGACACAAATGAGGTGAGAAGGGTAGCTGCAACAGCGGGCGAGTGAGGGGAAATGGCACAAATGAGGTGAGAAGGGTAGCTGCAACAGTGGGCGAGTGAGGGGAAATGGCACAAATGAGGTGAGAAGGGTAGCTTCAACAGCGGGCGAGTGAGGGGAAATGACACAAATGAGGTGAGAAGGGTAGCTGCAACAGCGGGCGAGTGAGGGGAAATGGCACAAATGAGGTGAGAAGGGTAGCTGCAACAGCGGGCGAGTGAGGGGAAATGACACAAATGAGGTGAGAAGGGTAGCTTCAACAGCGGGCGAGTGAGGGTAGCTTTGAGGACTCACTGTGATGCAGGTTCAACGCTGATAAAGCTTTTTTTCTCCATGTTTCGTAGGAAAGCCCTGTGGTTGCTCTCTTCTGGATGGCGGTCTATGGCACCCAGATCACAGACCACCATCCTCCACCGAGCCCCTTGATAGCCCTCCTGGGCTATATCAAGGACACGCCCAGTGTCCATTGGAGCCGGTGAGCTCCAGACGATCAGTGGGAATGTGACTGATTTCTGTTAGTTCATAAATTTCCTAAAGAATTTGCCATATGTGTCGAGCATCTCCAGCTCCTCAGTGAATTTCTCAACATCAGTTCGTTCTGCTTTTTCAGGTATACCCACGGAGTTAACATTATTACGACGGGATCAACCCTCAGCGTCCTCATTTCTGACCTGGAGTTGTTTGGTTGTCTCTTTGAAGCAGTGGGCGTCCGCAGTCAATATGATAGACCGATGATGGAGCCCAAGTGTTCATTCAGGGTGGTGGCCAGTGATGTCACATGGTCCGCAATTGTCCCCATTTCAGCCCGGATTAGCATGACGTCGACCGATGTCTGTTTTTGTTTCGAAGGCTGTCCTGGAGGCCGGAATGGCTTGTAGCAACTCCTTAAGGCTGGGGTCTTCATGTTTTCTTGTTACCCCTTCAGTCTCAGGATCTCAGTCTGTCATGTGATCCTGTCCTTTTACCTCCCCCGTCCTCCTAAATACAGATTTCTCTTTCAACGAGATTGGGACCGCATTAAGCCTTTGTCCCTTACCATGCACCGGTGGGTAATTTGTAATAGAAATAATAGGAGATCTCTTACTATTCTTTATCTGAAATACTTTTAGCTGTCAAGTATAATTAGCCTGATAAAAGGTAGGGATGTTCCCTTCTTTTCCTGTTGGTCCTGCCCACCCACCATCTAGTAAAGGATAATTTTCTGGTTTTATGATGAGGGTAAAAACAACAAAGATAAAAAATAACCTAAAGATGCAAATGCGCTTTCTAGTATTTCCAATCTCTGGTTTCCAGGAGTTTTTCAAACGTCTGTCTTAAGCCTTTCTAGTGGGTAATTCACTTGGTAATCCTTAACGCGGTGCTGCTTTCCTGGGAATTACTCTTATTCTTAAATTGCCCGAAGGAAGTATCATGCCTCAATTAATTTGGGAAAAAAAGCCCACTATTTAGAGGCTATATCTACCTCTGGAAATGGACAGAAGGAGATTTTTAAGATTGTCAACAGCTTCACCAATCCTACAGCTCTCTCGCAGGAAATTCCCCCCTCTCTACCTCTCTGTAATGCTATTGCTAATTATTTTGAGAAGAAGATCTCAGACATCGTGAAGGATTTCCCCCCTGTGTCATCGGCCGCGATGAACCTGGAAAGGATGGGGCTGGGCAAGGAAACAATTAATACTACCTGTCTTGATTCATTTGCCCCCATTTCCCTAGAGGAGTCACATGAGGCCATTCTAGTAAGTAAATCGGGATCCCCCTTCGACCCCTGTCCACCTTTGGTTTTACAGGCATTAGTGGAGGAGGTAAATCCAACTATCAATAGCATTATTAATTCATCACTGGCTACGGCAGAAATCCCTTGCGAATGGAAGCTTGCAGCGGTCAAGCCCCTTCAGAAAAAGGCTTTACCTGACCCAACCACTCTTTCTAACCTGCGTCCTATTTCCCTGCTCCCCGTGGTGTTTAAGCTGACGGAAAAATTCGTTAATACCCAACTTACGAATTTTCTTGAGGAGAATAACATCCTGCACCCCAATCAATCAGGGTTTAGATCTAAAAATTCGACTGAATCTGCCCTTTTGTTTACGGCAGAGACTCTGCGAATGGCTCTGGATCAAGGGAAGAAGGCCGTTTTAATTTTACTCGATCTATCGGCGGCCTTCGATACGGTCTCACATACAATTCTGGTCGACCGTTTATATATATCCCTATAAATATATATAGGGATAGGAGGAGTGGCATTGGCATGGTTTAGAAATTTCCTCAACCAAAGACGTCAAGTCACGGTACCGGGTGAATTTAATTCTGAAGTAAAAGTCATCAGCTCAGGGGTCCCTCAGGGCTCCAGTTTGAGCCCTGTACTCTTCAACCTTTACATGGTACCCCTGATTGAGCTAATCGCTTCTTATCAGATTAGCACAATATCATACGCTGATGACTCACAGCTTATCCTGGTGTTGGACAGGGAACTGCCCGGAGCAGAGGAAACTCTGAAAAACTGCCTTACGGCCACATTTGAGTGGATGAATAACAATCACCTCAAGTGCAACTCTGGGAAGACGGAAATCCTGCCCTTCGGTCCTCATAACT
The DNA here is from genome assembly GCF_964261635.1 of Lissotriton helveticus. Taxonomy (NCBI): domain Eukaryota; kingdom Metazoa; phylum Chordata; class Amphibia; order Caudata; family Salamandridae; genus Lissotriton; species Lissotriton helveticus. The sequence continues at coordinate 8,874,404 of NC_136067.1, read as the reverse complement.
TGTTCTCCCCCAAACAATGGTGGCCCGAGGATGCAGAAGCTCCCCCAACACTATTTCTTCTGCTCGTAATTTGGGCATCAAGTTTGACGACCAACTGTCATTTAAGCAGCAAGCGGTAGGCGTGGCTAGCACGTGTTTCCATATTATTAGATCGCTTAGGAAGTTCTTTGATCTTCTTCCGTTGGCAGCAAGGAAAACGGTAGCAGTAGCATTGATAACATCGAGACTGGACTACTGCAATAGCCTGTATGCGGGAACTAATTAAGCCGTGCTCCACAAGCTGCAGTTGGTCCAGCATGCTACTGCCCGTTTGGTACTTCGCTGGCCTACAAAGTCATCTGCCTCGGCCGCGCTTAAGACTCTCCATTGGCTACCAATACACAAGTGTATTTTATTTAAGATTCTTATCATCACCTTTAGAGCTTTTCAGCTACAAGGGCCCAGGTACTTGTCCAATGGCTTCAAACGTTATCAGCCAGCTCGCTGCCTGAGGTCCGCCACTCAAAATCTATTGGTAACCCCTAGATTCAGACTTGTCACTAAAGGTGGGAAATCTCTTTTTGTCCTGGGTTCCAGGGCTTGGAATAAACTGCCACCTCAGCTTCGGCTATTGTCCAATGAGAGCCACTTCAGGAAGTCCCTGAAGTCCTGGGTGTTCTCCCTCACTGATGCTGCCTGTAGGGCACTGATGTAAAGTGTGTAGTATGTACTGAGCTGCCTCTAGTCCACCAACCTATTCCAGCTGGGTTGGTCCCAAGCGCCATGATGCTCCATGGAGTGGTAGTAGCGGTATACAAATGTGACGTTACATTACATTACATTACATTCACTCTGTAATTTATCCCTTCTTCTAATATGTCCTCATTTTCCTCTCTTCACCTCCCCACTTTATCGGGACCATGACGTAGGATCGTCTTCTCCCTCCTTTGTAATTGTATATGCTTCTGGTCAGTGGCTTAAGTAATGTGGTCAATTGCCTGTACAAGACTCAACTGACAAAACCACTTCCCCCCCAGGAATGTAGCGGGAGCCTGATGCCTTTCTGGCCTGTTTGGAGGTGCTCCGGCCGCTTTTATTGCATCACAGAGTCTTCGGCTGCTGCTCCAGGGGCACCTTTGTTTTCTGGTCTACACTGTCCTCCTCCATTTGCTGAGCACTGCCTTCTTGCTTGTGCATTTCCTCTCAGCGTGTTCACGTTAGTAACCTCAGTGGCGTGTCTAGCCTCTTGTGTCTTGCGTCGGGTCCCTGGGGATAACTAAATAGGCTTTGATCTTCCTCTGTTTCTTCCTGTTTCTGTTTTCATTGTCCCTCCTTTGTTTTAATGATCTTCCTTTCTTTTTCAGGACTCAGCGCAGCGTGGCGAGGCCAAGGAGGAGAAACTCCCTCAGGTAAGTTCTGTTTCCTTACACTGTATCAACAGGCGAGCACGGTGCAACAACAAGGACCAGCTGAGTGAGTGGTAACAGCAAGGAGGAAAGCAAAATGCAGCCGCAGCAACCGGTGAGTGAAGGTTAGCTTCACAGAGAAGGTGAGTAGAGGGGTAACTACGTGAAAGATGAGTGAGAGGTAAGAGCACGGTGGAGCTGAGTAAGGGGTAGCTACATGGAGAACGGGAGTAATGGGAAACGGCATAGAGTAGGGAAACGAAAGGTAACTGCAGCAACAGACGAGTGAGGGGTGAGAGCAGTGAGGGGAGTGAGGGACAAGAACATAAGAGTAGGAGTGAGGGGTAACAAGATGAAGAAGAGGAGTGAGGAGTGAGGGCATGGAGGACGGGAGTGAGTGGTAACGGCATTGAGGTAGGGGGTGATGGGTAAGGGAAGCAGCGAAGGTGAACTGTATTGCGCAGGGGAGTAGATGGTTGCAGCAGTGGTTACTGAACCGGTGTGCTGAATGTCTAGGACTGTACCGGACTGTCTGTCATTGAGTAGTTTAGCAGAAAGTTGTGTGTTTTGTGTTTGGTTAATACGTGCTGTTGTCTAAACCAGAGCCCTGCAGATGCCTGTGTAAGGTTGAGCCCCCCCCACCCCCATGAAAGGAGAGTAGTCCGTCCTATCAGAGCGAAGCGGGGTATGTACCTCAGACAAACAGTGCAAGATCACCCCTTTTCTAGAAGAGGTAAAGTTAAAGCAGCTGGTACAAATGGAGCAAAATTTATAAATGAGATGGCGTTATTGTCTACTAAGACCTGTCAGAATCTGGTCTGCCCTGTGGGAGAAAAGGGTGAGGAAAGGCACAGAAATACAGATCAAACCACTGCAGTCAGATAACACTTAGGGCATGAATGTTGTAAAGGTAATATCCCGGCGTTAATTGACAGTGATGCATTTGAGGCAAAGTAGCTTGACCTGAGCCACCAACATGTTGGGCAGACGTACCATACATTCCTTTCTGCAGAAAAGGCTGCTGCTGTTTTACTGTGATCCTATTAATTTCTAGTGTGGAGTCAGTCATATCTATAATGGATGATCCCTCTTAGTGCGTCTGTAACTGTCCTTTTCTACAGCTTTCAGAGTTGCCGGAAGAAGTCCTGGTCCAGCTATCAGTGCCCGTTGAGCTGGCACAGAAGATATTGTGGTTCCTAAACCAACATTGCAAGGGCTGCACCCTCAGTGACCTGACCAGCTCCCATGTCTTCATGAAATACTTCCTCGACAAAGGAGGTCCTGAGAAGATTGGGCAAAATGGAATCAGCATCCCAACGGAATACTCTGGAGCTGCTCTGTCCAAAAAATCCAAAAAAGACTCTCTGTCTGTCGATGCCGCCCCAACACCGGGCCTCCCGACCGAGGAAACAGATGTACAACTTTTCAATGAGCTCCTGAAAGCAGAGGGGATACAACTTCCTGAGATGGATGAAAAATCCAGAGGTATGCATTCGGATTCAAAACACCTCAGGAGGGTGATGTGTGCTTAAGATGAGTGGTCGGGATTTTAGAAGATACTGTTTTTAGGTTTGCATCTATAATATCTGTATACTCACTCCTCGATAGCATGCAGTTTCCTCTACATGTGCAGGTTATGGAATCCTGAAGAATTCCTTCCTGCCACCTTCGGGTGTATGTAAACCTCTGAATTTCATCAAAGCCTTTCATTGAGAATGTTGCTAGGCTCGCTCAAGTGCCTCAGGATTCTTCTCCTGAAAATAAATCTAAGTTGGGCCCTTTCCTATTGATTCTCAAATGCAGACAGTGTTTAAATCTGAAGCTACAGCCAGATGTGTTGACTGGTTCTCCGTCGTTGATGCATGAATGTTGACATAAACCATGGCACTACTCTGTTTTACATTTGCTGCTTGTGTTGCTGTTAATTTAAAGATTTTACATGCTGGTGCCACTAACACGTGTTTCTACCCGAGCTGCAGGAATACCAGCACAAACTGCAGTTCGCACTGCACTCCGCCACTCGCGGAACTTCGCAGAGTTTTTTTGTAACTTTGCGGAGTTCCGCAAACTACGCCCAGGCCTATTTTTGGTGCAGTCACCTGGTGCACAGTCACTATACGTGCCGCCGTCAGTATAAAGTCTCTCAAGATTTGCACTGGCTTGCTTGCAGAGTAAGAGTACCTGATCACACATTGGGTAGAAAAGTTTGTCACATAAGGACCTTTCCCCTCCTATGCTAATGTCATCTGTATTTTCCTTACACAGGTTGTGCAAATAATCCTGGAAAAGGTGAAAGCACTGAGTGTTTCCCAGTACTCAACAACCTGTTAAAAACAGATCTAGTAGACCCATAAACGTGGAGCTAAGCCTAGGGCCCTTGGAGGACCAAACCTCAGCTCAGTAGACTGTCTTGCTCCATTGGGTTTGGCTGGGGCAGGCTGCCTTTCACTGTAGGATGAATCTAGTCTGTTCTTCCAGGCATGGTGCTCCAGGCCTGTTGAAAGGCAATGAGACGTTAGTCAAATCCCTGTAATTGGGGTCTTGTCAAGGACCAAGTCTTAGTTCACGTTGGTGTCTCTAAAGACTTGTATCAGATAATCTAGCCCAGATCCTCCCTTGAGCAGCCTCTGCCACAGTTCCTACCTATCCAAGTAGGACTATCTCTGTGCTTCTCCGCCCTAGCACTGTGTAGGTGGTAGTTGAGTGAGGTGAGCTCCCAGTCGGCAAGAGCAGACGTTCATTGCAAGTAGCAGTGCAGGAGGTCTGCCTCACCCAGTGTTCTGGCACGCTGTCCGCCCATCCATCTCCAACCCCCTGAGGCACAAGAGAGACAGAAAGAACTTGAGGTAACGGGTTTTTAGGAACCCGCTGGTGTCAGGGGATAACACCCGAAGACCTCTGAGTTCCCTTGTTCCGGACCACAGAAACACGTAGTCTTCTAGTCGCAGTCAAAGATCAAGTTTTATTGGTAGCTACCAAGTAACACGTGTCCCAGAAGTACACCACACAGAGAGTAGGTTCTTGGGAGACTGTTCGTTTTTACAGAACCAGCCGTCTCCTTATATATCAAATATATGGCTTCAAGCAAGAATTCTTGAGTTTATGGTATGGCAACACACATATTTCTACAACAATACAAAGAGCGAAGTCATGTAAGCAAGCCCATATTTTAGATGTCCAGTTTGCTGATAGATTACCCAGTTGGATCGGGAACTCCCATCAGATATAGATGAACCGCCAATAAAGGAAGGTACAACCCAGCCATAAAAAGGGCCATAAACAAGATACGGGGACAGGTGCGTGTTTGAAGGAAACATGGGCTGTATGTAGTGAATGGTTTGTGGAATGTTATGCGTAGATGCTATCGTATTCGGCCACTGGGCGAGGAGCTGCCTAAACAGGTGTGGCCGAAGACAGTGGAGTCAGTTGGGACAGGTCAGGGGAAAGTCACGAAAGGTGGACGTGTCTATTTGGATCAAGCTCGACCTTTAATTGACTTATCATGAGGGCAAGATGCAAGATGGATGCCGTTCACAAAATGGAGTTTAAGGGATGGGACGGAAACTGTGATTTAGGGGTGTTGGCAACCCTCGATTGTAACACAAATACATAGGAATGATGTCCTAATCATTATCGGTTCGTAGACACCAAAATCGTCTCGGTACGTTGAGGTTTCGCGACACGGGTATTGGACCTCGATATCGGGAAAACCACAGGGTCCGGATTTTGGGAACCACAGACCCTCCTTTTGCCCTCATATAAGGCAATAACTCATGCTAATCTGAGTCCAAATCGGTATGAAGAAATTCGTGGAGATGTTGCTGGAGCATCATTCTGCTACTCAGCTCATCCTGTGACACAGGCTTCCGTACACACGAGGTAGCACAGAGGCCACATAGTGCAGGAGCACACTGTATACACAAGCAAAACATGAACAGAAGTGCCAAGATCATCCCGATGAAAATCAAAGTTTTCCATCCCCAGGCAGTGATCAGTTCCCAGAACCACCCCAGCAGGGACCAATCCCCTTTCTCAATGTGAAGGGAACCAGATATTTCGTGTAGTTTGGAGATGGCCTGGTATACTGTTGGTGCGTTATCAGGGATGAAAATGCAGCAACTGGATTGGATGACTCTACACACACCACCACGATCGGCGAGTATAATGTCTAAGGCAATTCGGTTCTGAAGGGTCATAAGTCGATCCGACTGAAGCTCTGTTGTCAAATTGCCAAGTGCTCCGGCCGTTGTGGTCACGGCGGATTCAACTATCCTCGCTAACTGGCGAATATTCCTGCTGTTCACCATAGGCCCCCAAAATGGCAGAAAACCCTTTACGAAGTCAGCGAATTCCTGACCCGCGGTGTCGTCTTTACTCACGACACCTCTAGCTGTCCTTGTCCGGTGGTAATCTGCTCGGGCCGTGTAGGTAGGAGGCAGCAGAAATGAAATGAAACATATACCTGAGAAATCAGGGGGCAACCACGTGTAGGCTTGGTCGTGGCAAAAGAAATACGTGCCTTTAGCTGCCAAGAGTATCGGGGAAGTTCGGGAAGCAAATACATATGTTTCCGTGCAAATGCTCTTTCCTAACTGTGCTGTGGGGTTCCTACCAATACCCTGTAAGCATAAGTGACCTCGGTGGGGAACTATCCAAACTGGGCGAGATTTCTGTGCTGCCTGGCTCTTGACCAGGTAAACCCCATGTTTGGTCACGTTCCAACGGGTGTAGGGACTCAGTTCATCTTTGGGGATTGTCAGATAGGTGTCGATATCCCTACTCATGTTCCTTATCCCTGCAATTAGTGCCTTGTTACTGGAGTCGCTCGCAGCGGAACGGGTCGGGTATGGTTCTAGGGCGAATAGGAACATGGTCTGGAAAGCCCACAGAGAACCATAGTACCTAAATGGCAAAATGGTGTTGGTGTAGAAGCTGGATGAAAGAGTTGTTTACAAATTCGAGTCTTCGGGCAGACTCGTGTTCAGGTAAAGGGTGAAAGTAGTGTGGAGAAATAGTGGGAGGAGGTGGTGTCTGGGTGTCATTCGAAAAGGTAACTTTAAATACGAACAAGGTATAACCAATAAAAAACACAAGTATGCTACATAACATTAAAACACATAATATCAGGGATCCTCTTCTGGACAGTATCGTGCATAACTGTTTTTCGAAGTTCGTGAGTCTGACAGGTCTCTCTACCCTTGGAAACTCCATCCTCTAGTTGCTGCCCGCGGTGGTTGATTGATTCTCCCAGGGAGCGCGCTCTGCTCAGTCCGGGGTAACTCCCGTGGACCAATCAGAACCGTGGACCTAGAACTTCCCAGTTGCACTCCCCAGACTTCAACCGCGACCCTAGCAGCAGAACCGGATGGCGGTTCGAAAAATCAAAAATGAGCTAGATCCCTTGGGACGAGAGAGCTGAAAATTCAAAAAATAGTTCTTAGGGGAGAAGAGGAAATTACATTAGATCAAGCTTTTATTAGTTCTTTTGTCTAGACCGCAGGTTGTATCGTCGTTTCCCAGGTACGGTGTGATCTTCAAACAGCGTTTCAGGGTCAGTAGTGTCCAATTGCATAGATGGTGACACAAGTCCTTGCAAAATATGATCACTCTTCTTTTCGGTGCTAGTTTCTTTCAAACGGGCATCGCTGAAAGGGATGAAGCGAGGTACGGATTCTGTCTCAGAGTCAGCAAGTCCTTTGTTGACCCACCGGTCGTATGGAAGGGGTAGAGGGACCCGTTTGCAGTGGGTCCCATGTACCCAGTTCTTCTTGCCTTCAACCCGAACAGCAGATCTTGTTGAAAGTAGTACCAGGTGCGGTCCGGTCCACCTCGGTTGTCTGTTGTTGGTGCGCTGAAAATTCCGCAACAAAACCCACGAACCGGGTTCGATGAGGTGACCTGGATCGTCAGAGGCTGGTGGAGAAGAACTGTGAACCTGTTGGTGTAAAACACGCAATTTAGTTGTCAATTAGCACAAATAGTCAAGCAGTACGGGGTGCTCTATCTCGCTCAGTTTCTTGGGTCTTGGCACGCCCCAGACGTTGGCTGGGCGGCCAAACACGATTTCATGGGGGCTAAGTCCTAACCTGGAGTGGACAGTCGTCCTGGTTGACAAAAGTGCTAGAGGCAAGGCATCAGGCCATTTAAGACCTGTACTGGCTTGGATTTTGGCTAGTTTGAGTTTCAGAGTGCCGTTGTAGCATTCTACTAATCCAGCCGATTGGGGATGATTCGCAGAGTGGAATTTTTGGTGTATGCCTAGACACTCACACACTGTCTTCATCACGCATCCTACGAATTCACTTCCGTTATCACTCCAGACAATTCTAGGCATACTGAATCTAGGGAAGAACTCTTTGACAAGGGCTTTGGCAGTCGATAAGGCGGTGTTGTCCTTAAGGGGGTACGCTTCCACCCACCTTGAAAAGGCGCAAACAACAACGAGAACGTATTTCAGGTTGTTGCACCTCTCCATGTGGATGAAATCTAGCTGCAAAACCTCGAACGGGTACGTTGGAGGCGCAAAATGACCAGCTGGAGTTGGCGTTCCCCTACCGGGATTGTACTTCAAACATACCATACACTTTCTGACCACGTTTTCTGCGTACTTTGGGATATTGCTATTCTGCCATACTGGGGCCAATAGTTTACATATTCCTCTCGAATTGATGTGTGCCATTCCGTGAGCCATCGTTACCACTGCAAGTACGTATGCATTAGGTAGTAACCATCGCTGGTGTTCCGATAGTTCGACCCAACAACCATTCGCATCCAATCTACCTGTGCTTTCTCTCCATTCATTCATATCGTTCTCAGTGGCCTCGGCTTGTATTGATTTTACGCTTTCAATGGTGTCCTCACACATTCCTACATCAGCAGTCCATCTAGCGGGACCCATGACATACATCCGATTCATTGTGTTCCTTGCAGTTCCTTTCGCAACCTCATCTGCAAATGCATTTCCACGGCCAACATCATCCTGAATCTTTCTGTGTGCACTACATTTTATAATGGCGACTTGTAGGGGCAAGGTGAGTGACTCAAGGAGCTCATTAACTAGCTGGCCATGTTGTATCTTTGCACCATGGGACGTAAGGAACCCACGTTCACGCCATAATCTCCCAAAACTGTGAGCCACACCAAAGGCATATTGGCTGTCAGTGTACACATTCACTCGCTTTCCTTTCGCCAGAACACAAATTCTCTAGTAAGCGCTATCAACTCTGCAGCTTGTGCAAAACTGTGGGGAATGCGTGCAGTCTCTACAATGGTGTGTAACGTCGTTACGGCATATGCTGTAGTCGTATCACCATTCGGCAACTTGAAACATGAACCATCAACCCATAGAGTATCATTGCATTCGGGAAGGGGAGTGTCCTGTAAGTCTACTCTCCCTTTTGTCTCTTCCTCTGTCCTGAAACAGCAGTCATGCTTGTCAATCTTGTCTGTCTCTGTCGGGATGGGTAATAACGTAGCGGGATTGAGTGTATCACACCTCTTTATATGGATGTGACTTGCTAGCAGGGTAAGTTCGTAACTGGATAGTCGAGCGCTAGTAAGGTGTTGTGTCTTTGTCCTATTTAGTAAAATGTCTACTGCATGCGGAACCATAACGATCAGAGTGTTATTCATGACTAATCCAGCAGACTGTCGAATGCAGACAGCTGCTGCGGCTGTTGCTCTTAGACAACTTGGCAGTGCCTTAGCCACTGGATCCAGAGTTGCCGAAAAATACGCGCATGGGCGCTGTTTGTCCCCAAAGAGTTGCATTAAGACTGATAATGCACAACCTTCTTTTTCGTGGACATACAATGTAAAAGGCTTACTGTAGTTGGGGTTTCCCAACACAGGAGCCGAACACAATGCATCGCGCAACTCGCGGAAACTCGTCTGACAATCTTCAGACCAAGGCATAGGTTTAGGCGTGTCTTTGCGGAGTAGTGACAGTAAGGGTTTGGCTAGTAGTGAGAAATTCGGTATCCATTGTCTACAGTACGATGTAATGCCCAAAAAAGCTCGGACACCTCTCAGTGTCCTTGGGGCACTTAGTTCTGTGATTGCCTGTATTCTTTCTGGTGTCAGTCTCCTTCCCTCATTCGATAAGATGTGACCTAGGTAGGTTACTTCTGTCGACAAAATTGCAGTTTTGAAAGGGAGACTTTGTGCTTCATGTCACATAGGTGACGTAATAGCGACAACGTAGCTTCCTTGCAAATCTCTTCAGTGTCTGCAGCGATCAGTAGATCGTCTACGTACTGAATCAATGTTGACCCATCTGGCAGTACAATTGTGTCTAGTTGTGTTTTCAAAGCCTGACTGAATATTGATGGACTTTCGCAGTAGCCTTGAGGAGCGCATTTGAAGCGGAAGCTTCGTCCTCCTAAATTGAAGCCGAAAAGGTCTCTACTCTCTTCGGCGATCGGGATGCTGAAGAAAGCGTTCTTCAGGTCAATCACCGAGAACCAAGCTGCTGAAGCTGGAACCATTGTCAATAAAGCAGTAATGTCGGGGACGACTGGAAACTGCGGTATAACTACCTTGTTTACTTCTCGGAGGTCAATCACAAACCTATACACAGGGGGCTGTGAAGGATCAGTACGTTTCAAGACCGGTAAAACTGGACTGTTACAAATCTTTCCTGTTGTTTCCTCGATAACATCTTTATCGACCAAATCATAAACGATCGTTAACAATGCCTGTTCGCAGTCGTTAGAAATTTTGTATTGGGGAATACGTGGCAATCTGACCTTTGCTTTCAAAGTTATGACATACGGTGCTATCTCTAAACGACCTACATCGTTGGAACCATTAGCCCATAGTATATCTGGAAGTGATGACAATTCGGTTGGGATACCTTCTTTGGACAAGTACATTGGAGAAATGACTTTTCTCCCTAAAGTAAGCTGTACTCCCGAGGGAGAACAGTACAAAGTCGCGTACAACCTCTTTAGCAAATCCAATCCTAAAAAATTTTCACCGCATCCTGTTGTAAGAATGAGGGGTGCTTCTAATTCACAGGGGCCAACAGAAACGGAAACAGGACTAGAGATCGGGTTTCTAACAGGGGGGCCAGAGAAGCCTACTGAGACATTCATTTCGCCAGACAAAGGTGCGCCAGGAAGTTTTGAGTGCATAATACAACTTTTTGTAGCACCAGTATCCAGCAGAAATGGCTCTGACACTCCTGAGGTAATTACCTCGACATAAGGTCCATCCTGATCTACTGGAACTGAAACAACTCCCTCTCTTTGTCCATGGCTGTCCTAGCGATCGTTACCCTCATTGTCGTGTTCGGTGTAATAGTCGTCAGCATAGTACTGAGCTGACTTGGACGATGAATTACCCTGTTGATCAAAGCTATTCATTGATTTCTGAGGTGGAAAAGAAGTTATATTCTGAGTGAAATTTCCACGGCCTCTACCTCTAGAGGCATGCTGAACACCTCTTTCCCTTACACCTTGTGCACCGTTTAAACGTCGTGCAAGAGCCGGACAATTATTCCTAAAATGGCCCTCTTCTTTGCAATACGCACATTGATTCGGGCCATACGTAGGACGCTGATGGGAAAGCTCGTTTCCTTGCGCGTCTCTAGAGTACTGCTGATTCTGTTGATAATTAGGCTGGCTAGCCATACGAGGCTGATAGGCCTGTTGGAGAAGAACTTTAGTTTTCAAATCTTTCGTCTTTTTGTCTGCCTTGTCTAACTCGTCTTTACGCCTATTTTCATAGTACTGGGCTGTTGCTAGAATCTGCGCTGACGTAGAGACAGCCCAAGCACTTTCTGAGTCTTTTAGTTTAGCACACAATTCAGGAAGCAAATTGTGTACAAACTTGTCTACAAACAGTCTTTGGCCACCCTCGGTAGCCATATCCTGACCACTATGGTCAGTGAAGGTTTCCTCAAATCTCGTGAAGAAGTCAGACACATTCTCGTCTTTCTTCTGCTTGCACGCGGATAGCTTGTCCCAGTTTACACGTACTTCAGGCATAATTGTCTTCATGTATGCGATAATTCTACCAGGAAGTGCAGCTATTAACGGCTCAGGCTTGAAACCACCGATTTGTCTAGCATCTGTAGTCGCAATGTTTGCCCATGAGTCACCTAATTCTTGGTCATGATCCGTATGACGTATCTTACTCCATAAAGGATGTGGAACAATGTTCCCAAACATGTCTATATCCGCTAAATTCATTATACATGAGCTTGCAGTTTGGGACAACTCCTTATAATACCCAGTCGGGTTTTTACGGGGATCGGGTAGTGTCTGCTTGAGTGCTAGAACTTCGGATCTTTTCCAGGGGACATGTACCCATACACGCTGGAAATGAGGCAGAACCGGTGGAACTGCAGTTGCGTCACCTTCCCTCCAGACCGGAGGAACCTCTCTCATGGGGTACTGTCTCGCTCTTTTCCTACTATACGTACCACTGTCAGAGGATGACCCAGAATTACCACCTGTACTTCGATGTGATAATAATATCTCTACTGCTCTTTCAACGTCGGGACCAACTATCATACCCTCCCCAAATTTAAATCGTAACCTACACAACTCCTGCAGGTTGCTCTTCTGACCATTATCTTCCAAATCCTCACACAGGAAAACACACATCTGCTCAAAGACGTATCTTTGCGTTGGTTCATCCCATTGACGGAAAACGTTCATGACAGACTCTACATCATATCTCGCTGTATCCATAGCCCAATTTCGTGCTAACTTATTCAATGTTTCCCTTTCCTGATAATCAGGCATTTGGCTTCGCAATTGTCTTCGTTCCGTGTTAGGGGTCGTTTTAGGCGACCGAAAAAGTGGTGAAGGAAAGTTAGTAACAATGCTGGCCGTTTTATGCCAGACGAAAGGTGAAAGTGGAGGAATAGCTGGTAGTAGAACAGAGTCACGCAAAGCAGAAACAGAAATGTTCGTAGAACGAGTATCAGAGAGACTAGAAGGTGCGCTAGGCGAAATTTTAGAAGGAACGGTAGGAGAAATAGATGTGATCGGTGAGCCTTGAGGAGGCTGTGCCAAAGAAACAGGAGCCAGCTGAAGAGTAGCTGGTGAGTGCGGTAAAGGAGCCTGTATTACAGCTACCAAAGGTGCAACGAAAGGTTGCGGAGGTGCTGTGGCATTTTGTGCATAGGGTGGCGGAGAATTTAATAGGTGGGACATCAATGGATCTTTCTCGATCCTTCCTGTTGACCTTTTCCTCTATTTGGCAGCATTGGGTAACATTTATCTATCGCTAGTTTCTTGCTCCTAAGCATCTGTTCGCTCTCCTGCTCTTCCTCGTTATCTCTGTATGCAACGGCAGCTTGCACCATTGACATACCTCTTTTATTTTTTTTGCTAGTCTTATTTCTTTCTGTTTGGCTTCCTTGCGCCATAAGCGGAAAGAGTCAAACATTGCCGGCCGGGCTTTCTTCTTGAACAATTTGACCTCTAAGTTATCTAATATTTCTTGGTCGAAACTACCATATTGGGGCCATTTTAAAACACCATCCTTGCGGGTGTATTTTATCCATACCTCGTTATATGTGATAGGACCTATGCCGTGCTTCACATAGAGTTCATACATTGGAGTTCCAATTGGAGGAACCGGACAAGAATCTTCCAACTGGGAGTCCTTACTACAACCAAGACAAAACAAGTTTCCAAGTTTGCTAAAACCAGGCATCTTCGCTCACTGGTCTAGCTTCAAACTTCAAAGGATTATCTGTTACGATATTTCTCGTGAATACACGAGTCCTTCGGCTTTGGGGCTTGCAAGTTCCAAATCAAGTCGTATCTCAAGGATACCAAAAACTAAGAACAAACTAAGGACTAGGAGACGCTCCACTTATACTTAACTGAAGTATTTGAAGATCGATGACGTCGCTAGAAGACTCGTCTATCGTTTCGCTCTACCAAGGATCACTGGGTCCAAAACAAGGCGATAGTCAGGGCAGCAGTCCTTCGTAGCCGTCGGGACGCGGGGAACCTCGCAGCAAAGACCTTCGGAACCACGTCGACATACAGGGGTCGCTGAAGTGGCTGGCCGTCCTCCGGAATTTTCACACGAAGCTCCTCGCGAACATCTGGCTTGGACCGTCACCGCTTGATATCGCCCCGAGTTGGGCGCCAACTGAGGTAACGGGTTTTTAGGAACCCGCTGGTGTCAGGGGATAACACCCGAAGACCTCTGAGTTCCCTTGTTCCGGACCACAGAAACACGTAGTCTTCTAGTCGCAGTCAAAGATCAAGTTTTATTGGTAGCTACCAAGTAACACGTGTCCCAGAAGTACACCACACAGAGAGTAGGTTCTTGGGAGACTGTTCGTTTTTACAGAACCAGCCGTCTCCTTATATATCAAATATATGGCTTCAAGCAAGAATTCTTGAGTTTATGGTATGGCAACACACATATTTCTACAACAATACAAAGAGCGAAGTCATGTAAGCAAGCCCATATTTTAGATGTCCAGTTTGCTGATAGATTACCCAGTTGGATCGGGAACTCCCATCATATATAGATGAACCACCAATAAAGGAAGGTACAACCCAGCCATAAAAAGGGCCATAAACAAGATACGGGGACAGGTGCGTGTTTGAAGGAAACATGGGCTGTATGTAGTGAATGGTTCGTGGAATGTTATGCGTAGATGCTATCGTATTCGGCCACTGGGCGAGGAGCTGCCTAAACAGGTTTGGCCGAAGACAGTGGAGTCAGTTGGGACAGGTCAGGGGAAAGTCACGAAAGGTGGACGTGTCTATTTGGATCAAGCTCGACCTTTAATTGACTTATCATGAGGGCAAGATGCAAGATGGATGCCGTTCACAAAATGGAGTTTAAGGGATGGGACGGAAACTGTGATTTAGGGGTGTTGGCAACCCTCGATTGTAACGCAAATACATAGGAATGATGTCCTAATCATTATTGGTTCGTAGACACCAAAATCGTCTCGGTACGTTGAGGTTTCGTGACACGGGTATTGGACCTCGATATCGGGAAAACCACAGGGTCCGGATTTTGGGAACCACAAACTGAGGGTCTGTCAAAGGATGCTCACCTCAGGTGGTCTTATTGTTTGTGTCCCCACAGCTCTCTTAGACACATCGTACCCAGAAATCTGTGGTTTTCTCACTCCTGATCCTGAGCCGGCTTTCTGTTTGGGTCTCTGGAGTCTTTGTACGGTCTTACCTTCTCTTTTGGACTTCATCTTTGTATTCTTTTCTAGATTTCCTCCTATCATGGAGAGAGGGACTTCATTGTGAGTAGCTCAGACTCCTCTTACCCTAGAGTTACTAAGCTTCTTCCATTTAACCTTTGACCAGATTGCAGATTTTACCAAAATGCTTCCCTCCCTCTCTTACTCGCTGCTCTGAGTGCAAAGCGGCGGCTTAGAGAGTCTGTGCTTCCTAAGCCTTCAGTGCTGATGCAACGTTTGTTGAATTCTGTACAATGCCTGCCAACGTCATTGCAGCTTCCACTGATTCTGGGGCCATCAAAAGGAGCAGACACAACACTCCTGTCTTACCTGGCTTATCTGAATCGATCCCATTCGCTGCATGTTGACATGCACGGGTGGGCGCACCTTCATGGATCAGTGGTCTAGGCCTCCTTCTAATAGGTAGTCCTATTAGGGACACCCCGTGATTAATCTGCAGGCCAATGTCTGCGACTTTAAAGGCCTGGACCTCACAAGTCACGTTTCCATGCAGTTCTGGTCAGTGATTTAAAGACCCTGCCCTGTGATGGCTGCCAGAGAACGAGGGATCTATGCCGTGTTTCAGACTCTCCTCTCCCGCTGAAGCCCACCCGGACCATTGAGCCTGAAGTCATCAACCAAGCCTGGATGCTTTCCAAGACCTCTGACGTCAAGTACCTCTCACATTGGCCCAAGAGACTAAGCGTCTTGAGAGATTTGGGAAGTAAATGTGCCAGGCAGGTGGTCTCTGCCACAGACGAGCCAGTCCCATCTTTGGGCTGCGCCCATTTCACGATTTCAACAGATCCAACTTCTTGCTCCCAGATTATGTCCAAGAAGAGAACATGTTTTGTTTATCTTGGGCAAATAAGTTGAACAGCTGCAGCTACCACTGGTGTTACATGACCTCACCGCCATCAGGTCCTTTTACTCCGCTGTATTTGCAGCAGTAGCCGCCTCCTCTTCTGCCACTGATGTTACAGACCCTCACTGCCATCAGGGCCTTTTACTCCGCTGTATTTGCAGCAGTAGCCGCCCCCTCTTCTGCCACTGATGTTTCAGGACCTCACTGCCATCAGGTCCTTTTACTCTACTGTATCTGCAGCAGTAGCCGCCTCCTATTCTGCCACTGATGTTACAGACCCTCACTGCCATCAGGGCCTTTTACTCCTCTGTATCTGTAGCAGTAACTGCCTCCTCTTCTGCCACTGATGTTACAGACCCTCACTGCCATCAGGGCCTTTTACTCGGCTATATCTGCAGCAGTAGCCGCCCCCTCTTCTGCCACTGATGTTACAGACCCTCACTGCCATCAGGGCCTTTTCCTCGGCTATATCTGCAGCAGTAGCCGCCTCCTCTTCTGCCACTGATGTTACAGACCCTCACTGCCATCAGGGCCTTTTACTCCTCTGTATCTGTAGCAGTAGCTGCCTCCTCTTCTGCCACTGATGTTACAGACCCTCACTGCCATCAGGGCATTTTACTCCTCTGTATCTGTAGCAGTAGCCGCCTCCTCGTCTGCCACTGATGTTACAGACCCTCACTGCCATCAGGGCCTTTTACTCCGCTGTATTTGCAGCAGTAGCCGCCCCCTCTTCTGCCACTGATGTTACAGACCCTCACTGCCATCAGGGCCTTTTACTCCTCTGTATTTGTAGCAGTAGCCGCCCCCTCTTCTACCACTGATGTTTCAGGACCTCACTGCCATCAGGGCATTTTACTCCTCTGTATCTGCAGCAGTAGCCGCCTCCTCTTCTGCCACTGATGTTACAGACCCTCACTGCCATCAGGGCCTTTTACTCCTCTGTATCTGTAGCAGTAGCCGCCTCCTCTTCTGCCACTGATGTTACAGACCCTCACTGCCATCAGGGCCTTTTACTCGGCTATATCTGCAGCAGTAGCCGCCTCCTCGTCTGCCACTGATGTTACAGGACCTCACTGCCATCAGGGCCTTTTACTCTGCTGTATTTGCAGCAGTAGCCGCCCCCTCTTCTGCCACTGATGTTACAGACCCTCACTGCCATCAGGGCCTTTTACTCGGCTATATCTGCAGCAGTAGCCGCCTCCTCGTCTGCCACTGATGTTACAGACCCTCACTGCCATCAGGGCATTTTACTCCTCTGTATCTGTAGCAGTAGCCGCCTCCTCGTCTGCCACTGATGTTACAGACCCTCACTGCCATCAGGGCCTTTTACTCCGCTGTATTTGCAGCAGTAGCCGCCCCCTCTTCTGCCACTGATGTTACAGACCCTCACTGCCATCAGGGCCTTTTACTCCTCTGTATCTGTAGCAGTAGCCGCCTCCTCTTCTGCCACTGATGTTACAGACCCTCACTGCCATCAGGGCCTTTTACTCGGCTATATCTGCAGCAGTAGCCGCCTCCTCGTCTGCCACTGATGTTACAGACCCTCACTGCCATCAGGGCCTTTTACTCGGCTATATCTGCAGCAGTAGCCGCCTCCTCTTCTGCCACTGATGTTACAGACCCTCACTGCCATCAGGGCATTTTACTCCTCTGTATCTGTAGCAGTAGCCGCCTCCTCGTCTGCCACTGATGTTACAGACCCTCACTGCCATCAGGGCCTTTTACTCCTCTGTATCTGTAGCAGTAGCCGCCTCCTCTTCTGCCACTGATGTTACAGACCCTCACTGCCATCAGGGCCTTTTACTCCTCTGTATCTGTAGCAGTAGCTGGCTCCTCTTCTGCCACTGATGTTACAGACCCTCACTGCCATCAGGGCATTTTACTCCTCTGTATCTGTAGCAGTAGCCGCCTCCTCGTCTGCCACTGATGTTACAGACCCTCACTGCCATCAGGGCCTTTTACTCCTCTGTATTTGCAGCAGTAGCCGCCCCCTCTTCTGCCACTGATGTTTCAGGACCTCACTGCCATCAGGGCATTTTACTCCTCTGTATCTGTAGCAGTAGCCGCCTCCTCTTCTGCCACTGATGTTACAGACCCTCACTGCCATCAGGGCCTTTTACTCCTCTGTATCTGTAGCAGTAGCCGCCTCCTCTTCTGCCACTGATGTTACAGACCCTCACTGCCATCAGGGCCTTTTACTCGGCTATATCTGCAGCAGTAGCCGCCTCCTCGTCTGCAACTGATGTTACAGGACCTCACTGCCATCAGGGCCTTTTACTCCGCTGTATTTGCAGCAGTAGCCGCCCCCTCTTCTGCCACTGATGTTACAGATCCTCACTGCCATCAGGGCCTTTTACTCGGCTATATCTGCAGCAGTAGCCGCCTCCTCTTCTGCCACTGATGTTACAGACCCTCACTGCCATCAGGGCCTTTTACTCCTCTGTATCTGTAGCAGTAGCCGCCTCCTCTTCTGCCACTGATGTTACAGACCCTCACTGCCATCAGGGACTTTTACTCCGCTGTATTTGCAGCAGTAGCCGCCCCCTCTTCTGCCACTGATGTTTCAGGACCTCACTGCCATCAGGGCCTTTTACTCCTCTGTATCTGTAGCAGTAGCCGCCTCCTCTTCTGCCACTGATGTTTCGGGACCTCACTGCCATCAGGGCATTTTACTCCTCTGTATCTGTAGCAGTAGTCGCCTCCTCGTCTGCCACTGATGTTACAGGACCTCACTGCCATCAGGGCATTTTACTCCTCTGTATCTGTAGCAGTAGCCGCCTCCTCTTCTGCCACTGATGTTACAGACCCTCACTGCCATCAGGGCCTTTTACTCGGCTATATCTGCAGCAGTAGCCGCCTCCTCGTCTGCAACTGATGTTACAGGACCTCACTGCCATCAGGGCCTTTTACTCCGCTGTATTTGCAGCAGTAGCCGCCCCCTCTTCTGCCACTGATGTTACAGATCCTCACTGCCATCAGGGCCTTTTACTCGGCTATATCTGCAGCAGTAGCCGCCTCCTCTTCTGCCACTGATGTTACAGACCCTCACTGCCATCAGGGCCTTTTACTCCTCTGTATCTGTAGCAGTAGCCGCCTCCTCTTCTGCCACTGATGTTACAGACCCTCACTGCCATCAGGGACTTTTACTCCGCTGTATTTGCAGCAGTAGCCGCCCCCTCTTCTGCCACTGATGTTTCAGGACCTCACTGCCATCAGGGCCTTTTACTCCTCTGTATCTGTAGCAGTAGCCGCCTCCTCTTCTGCCACTGATGTTTCAGGACCTCACTGCCATCAGGGCATTTTACTCCTCTGTATCTGTAGCAGTAGTCGCCTCCTCGTCTGCCACTGATGTTACAGGACCTCACTGCCATCAGGGCCTTTTACTCGGCTATATCTGCAGCAGTAGCCGCCTCCTCGTCTGCCACTGATGTTACAGGACCTCACTGCCATCAGGGCCTTTTACTCCTCTGTATTTGCAGCAGTAGCCGCCTCCTCTTCTACCACTGATGTTACAGGACCTCACTGCCATCAGGGCCTTTTACTCCGCTGTATTTGCAGCAGTAGCCACCTCCTCTTCTGCCACTGAGATTACAGCACCTCACTGCCATCAGGGCCTTTTACTCCACTGTATCTGCAGCAGTAATCTCCTCCTTTTCTGCTACTGTTCAGCAGTGGACGAGTAGACACTTCAGAGTGAACAATAGATATCCCGCTGCCCTACTCTGGCATCTCAGGAGGCCCTTTATAATGGGTGAGTGGGGAAGATTTCTCTCCCTTACTGCCTCTGGGCCCTCATAACTCCTGATGCATTGGCCCGCTTACTGCCGATCACTACTCTACTACACCTTCTATAGGGTCCTCTCAGGGTCACTAAGTACTCTCGACTACATCTTCTATTGAGTCATTTGAGTTCAATAACTTCTCTGGACTTTAACCTGCAGAGCCATACCGATCTGCAGAATATCAAGATGTTAATCCTCATAACCACAGGCACATGGATTCCCCCAAGCTGAACCATGGCTCTCGACTGCAGCTTTCATAGCCGAACCAGTCTGCAAAGATGCATGGGCGCTCTTGGCGTAAATAACCGCTCTGGGCTACAAAATCCGTATGGTCCTCTTGAGCTTCATAACTGCTCTGGACTACAGCGTCCATAGGGTCCTCTCAAGCGAAATGACGGCTCTGGACCACAGGTTCCATGGCAACACCAGTCTACGGAGGAGCAAGCTATTAACCCTCATTACCACTGAAGCAGAGGCCATCTCCGGTAAATAGCAGCTCTGGACTATCGCTTCCACATTTCTTAAACCAATTTCTATTGTTTTTATCATAACCTAGTTGCACACTACGTATCATGTTTACATAAACATCAATGTGACTTGACCCCCACCAGTATGTGGAACAGACTGTGAGACTTCGGTGATATTATATTATGGCCAAAGAAGTCGGCACAGGCAACAACAGAACATTGAATAGATAAAAGCATCGCTAATGAACAAAAAATAACAAAACCCTAATGTGTCCGGTGTAAAAGCCAAAGAGCCTAATGAATTACTAATAATGTGAAACTGAGAGAGTTGCACTCTATCTGGGGCCCCAGAATCAGTGTAGAATAGGAATCTGCGTCCATGTTTTAGGGAGGTATTAGAAATGGGGTTTCTGGATGGTTAGGGTATGCACCCAAGCTAGGTAGAACCCCCGCTCTAGTCAAGAGAGAGTAAGTTACACACAAAAATTAACCTGTACTCACCCTCTGGTAGCTTGGTGCAGAGCAGTCAGCCTTATCATGCGAGGCAATGTGTAAAGCGTGTGCATAACACACTCATATCGAAGCACAATGAATACACCACAAAAGAGACTCCACACATGATTATATAAAAAATATATAATGTATATTGGTCATAAAACATAGACCAAAGCTACATGAAACATAAATACTGTGCATACTATGCTGTCACTTATATAGTACTAGGTATCCTGAACAATGCGAACAACATACATTATGGCATCAGGCATGAAATGCCGCAGTTTGGTGTGGAACAAAGCATATAAATCACCAGGTATCGCTGTGAGTACAAAAATCATCCTCTATCACCATCCGCATATCCGTAACAAGAAGCCCACACAGGCATAGAACTCCCGGCACCCCTATCAGCAGAGTTACGGTAATTTTTGGGGAGCTTGTTCAAATAGGGGAATGTAGACCTAGTTGTAAAACGTAGAATCACCTGCGCGTCCACAACGGATGATAATGTAATTTTTCTGACAGTGGCAAGCTCTGGAGCAGGGGCTTCCATTGAGGACTCACCCCGCAACTCCCACTAGCCAGCAAGGACAGGAGTCACCAGGTACGACACTAATGGCGAAGGACCACCTTAGGTCCTTCGTGTGTGAAAGCAAGAAAATGTGTCGCTACCTGTGAGTGCACGGCAGTACAGCTGGGGAGGCAGATTTCTGTCCAGCTGCTCGCATGCGCAACAGCAGTTTATACCTAATACCGCTGGCGGTACGATTCAGGTGGCTATACACCTCTGATGGGCACGGAGGAGGGTAGCTCTTCGCTACGAGTGGTGGACACGGTAGTACCACGCTGGATTCCACTCTGGACTTGGCGATGATGCTGGCAGGTGGCGGGTGCCTCAGTAGGACACCCGGCTCGAAACCTCTGCACGTCACAGTTCCTCTGTGGGAGGGGTCGTCCTGGGGGAAAATGCTAACCATAGTCCCTGAAACCAGATGCTCTTGAAACATGCTATCTGGTTGACAACAAAGCAGCACTCACTCCGCGCTGACCTGAGGAACGTAGAACGAGGAGTAGGCAATCATAGCTCACCAATTAGCAACGCTGCTGCTGGACCCCCTAGCAGTGGGGTCCCAAGGCAGAGGTGGTTTCCGGTAATGTTTTGTGGCCCAGAGATTAAAAGAATAGGGGCTAGCCAACCGTCCGTGGATAACACTAAGGGGGGCTCAAGAGTTGCATTAGGCAGGCAGGCCAGCTCATCAGGGTTTCTTCAGCAAAGCGCCCGTCCTTCTCACTGCCCAGCAGGCAACGTGTCAGCAAAACAAAGCAAGTTGTTCCAATGGTAGTGTCTCCTGACAGCCCTCTGGCAATGTGCAGCATGTAAAACAAGCAGCATCTGGTTACAAGTCACAAGCAGTATGTTATACCAGAGTCAGGGAGCTCCAAGCAGCGGGACAACAAGCAGAAAAGCACTCTAGATGAGTCCTTTAAGCAGCACAGCAGTCCTTCTGACTGAAATTCAGCTCCTGATCCAAAAGTGCTTCACCCAAAATTGGGTCAGAACCCTTGTACTCCTAAACGTTTTTGATGTAGGGGGTGACTTCATAAGAAACCTTAGAAGTGCACAACACTCCCTTTCAACTCAGCCCTGTTTCCAGACATCAGTGGGGGGTAAATCAGACCTTTCCCGCTCTCCCAGCCCAGGAAGACCATCAGTATGCAGATGAATGCAGATGTGTCTCCTGTCACATCCAGCCCTTCCTGTG
This sequence comes from Lissotriton helveticus, assembly GCF_964261635.1. NCBI lineage: Eukaryota > Metazoa > Chordata > Amphibia > Caudata > Salamandridae > Lissotriton > Lissotriton helveticus. Next base: position 8,852,467 of record NC_136067.1, on the reverse strand, counting down.
TTGTAGCGGTCTGGAAAAGTATGCACAAAGTCTAGCTGTCACCCAGGCCTAGACGTGAATCGGAGTCAAGCTGGAAAGTGCTAAGAGTTGTAAGCACAGAGAAATGCCTACTTTCTGAAAGTGAATTTCTAAAACAGTAATGTAAATCAACCTACACCAGTAAGCAGGATTTTTCAGCACTATTCTAAATATACCAAACATGGCAACATCACTCCTTTCAGATCAGGAATTACCACTTAAGTACACATCAGTGCATTTCCAATGCTAGCCTATCACAGGAGTAGGCCTCACAGCAGTAAGAAACAAAATAGGCTGTTTGTCACTACCAGGACATGCCACACAGTAAAGGCACATGTTCTACTTTTTACTTACTCTGCACCCTGCCCATAGGACTACCCAGGGCCTACCTTAGGGGTGACCTGTGTGTAATAAAAGGGGAGTTTAAGGCTTGACAAGTAGTTTTAAATGCCAAGTCAAAATGACAGTAAACTGTGCATAGGCCCTGCAGTGGTCGGCCTGAAACCGGTTTGAAAGGCTACTTCTGTGGGTGGCACAAGCCGTGCTGCAGGCCCCTAGTAGCATTTAATTTACAGGTCCTCTGTATATAGTACACCACTTTACAAAAGAATTAAAATATGCCAAACAGGTGTAAACCAATCATACCATGTGTTGGGGGGAGCACATACACGTTAGCCCTGATTAGCAGAGGTAAAGTGCCGTGAGTCCTAAAGCCCACAAAAAAAAGTTCTGAAAAATAGTCAGAGATGGCAAAATGTTTACGGATAACCCAGCAGAAAAGGCCAGGTCCAGTAGGAGGTAAGTGCTAAACTAACTCTGCGTTTATTTAAAGTGTCAGCCCATCTAGAGAGTGGCAATGCAGGGGCAGCTGAGGGACAGAAATGGTGAGGAGAGATACAACCACTGGGCAGAGCGGGTGGAAGCCACTCTACAGTGGTCTGGTGTCCTCTCTGAGGCTGTCACCTAAAGGCATAGACCGGGTAGTCTCACTTGGGGTCACTTAGGTGTTGGTGTAATCGTCCGGCCTTCTCCCTCTGCAGAGACACGGATTCCACTTCAGTACATCCTAGCATGCCAGCAGGGAGTCTGGGAAGAGGAGGCTTTCCAGTGCATTGTGAGCAAGCACCGGGCCAGAACAAAAGGCTACTTATTACCCTAATGCATCTGTTCCACCATGATCAGTTTTGTGGGAGCTAGTTCAAGTCTGAGTGATGCATACATTTTAGCAGTTGTCAGGTAAACTGCAGCTTCATTCCAGGAAGTCTTTTTTTTTTTTGGTGACTATAAAATTCATCCTGAGTAAAAGTGAACTGTACTTGTTGTGCCTCAGAACCTGATATACAAGTCAAGGTGGTCCCGTAGGATCATCTCACCTTTCATCCAGTGGTACATTTGGAATTCTGTTTGAAAGAGAAGAACAGTGTTCTGACCTTCTTTCCACCCCTGGATGCCTTCCCTGCAGAGGAGACACTTTTCACCCATGATATAGCACCCTTTTACTTTGCTAGAACTAAGGACCTACTCTGCACTGCCCATCTCTTTGTAGCTTTGAATGTGTAATGGTGGTGCACTAGCAATGACTCAGTCTCTTTTTATCACATTATGTAATGCAGCACCCAGTGCTGCACTGCGCCTGGACCCAGCCTCCAGGGTGAAGATGTCATTGTGGGTGATCTTATGTTTATTTGTCAAAGGCATATGCTGGGCAGCTATGTGGGCTTCTCAACGTGCATTCTACCAACTCTAGGATCTTAAGGTTTTCTCTAGGTTTGGGAAGTAAATGATGCAGCCTCTGCTTGTTTAGAATCAAGCTGACAGAAGAAGCATTCCTCCATTTCCCACGCTCCACTGCAGAGGAATTTGCCCACTGGTTGCATTATAAAGAGCCAGGATTTGATAGTAAAGTTACCTTTATGGATACTTGGTTACTCTTAGCATTCTTGTTCTCACATCACAAAATTTGCAAGAGTCTGTGGATGCAAAAAGAAGTGGCGGCTGTGGGTGATACGAGTGTGTTGAAACTGCCTGTGTGCACAGTACTGGTCTGCAGTTAGTAATGGTCCTAACACAGCCTAGTCCCCATAAAGGTGACTTGCTGTTTGTCAGATCTGAAAGACACGTTAGTGATAGATTCCTTACCTTAGAATATCCCCAGGCGTCAGACTGGATCCGAAAGATTTTTGCATAGCAATACCCCTGCGCTCCGGCTCCGCGTCCATCGTCGGCGTCGACAGCGCCGGCATGACGTCGTCGGAGTACTTAGACACCGCCCTCACGCGCTGATGTCAATTCTTCTTTTTTCCGCGCCAGCTAGCGCAGATCCGGAGAAGCTCTACCCCTTAGTCACTTTTTGACTAAACTTTCTGATCTTTTTGATCATCTCTTTCTCGAGTCTCTCGACTCCTACGGTGCCGGTAGGGATGCCCGGTTTCAAACCTTGCTCCAGGTGCGACCAACTGATGTCGGTTACCGACCCCCATCGCCGGTGCCTTCAGTGTCTAGGCCTCGACCACCACGACGACCGCACCTGCCCCGACTGCCGGGCCCTGACGTCGAAGGCTAGGCGGGAGCGGTCCCGCAAGCTACTGGAGCTCCGGCAGTCGGCCCCGCGCCGTTCCAGGTCCCGGTCCCACAGGAGGTCGAAGGACCGGTCGCGGGGTCGGAGTCCTCGTAGCTCCGGGAGCCGGCATCGGTCGTCGGGATCTTCCTCAGGTAAGAGGCATGAGTGTTCGGAGCGACATCATTGTTCCTCCGACCCACCCCGACGCTCGCACGATGCGGCCGGGGGTTCGGGTGACACCACACCACGTGGCTCCGACGGAGTCACAGGCGCCGCATCCTGCCCCACACCTGCCGGTCCCTGGGGACGATGCAATGCCGGAGGAGATCGAGGGGTACCTCATGGCCATGAGGTCCCTCCCTCCTCAGCCGGATTCCGTGGCGCCTTCGGGTCCAACGGTTCCGGCTGGATGGCCTGGCGGCTCGGGTGCTTCGGCTCTGACGCCGCCGGGTGCCTCTGCGCCGCCGGCGACTTCCGTCCCGGCGCCGCAGGCCCTCACTGGATCCACTTCCGGATCCGGGTCATCGCCGTCGACCTCACGACCTAGCCGGTGCCGGCCCAGCGGGTGTCACCCCTGGTGCCGTCTGTCGGCGCCGTCCCCAATCCTCCCCTCGATTGGGTTCCGGCGCCGGAGCTCTCAACGTCGTTTGGAGATTTCTATTTCCACGAACCGGCCCCATCCGTTGACCCTGAACTTCAGGAGATGGGTGATGAGGGTGATTGGGAGGGGTCTGTGGACCCTCTGGCACAGGAATGCCAGTCTCAACAGGACTGGATATATGAGCTTGGAGAGGCCAGTGGTATTGACACTTCCCAGACACTGGATTTGTCTCCCCTCCTACCGTGGCTACGGAGTAGGGGGATACCTACAGTGTAGTGTTGACGCGGGCAGCCAAGGCCTTGGGCCTGATGCTCCCCGTCGCGGCCGTGAGGACTAACCTCCTCACTGAGGTTCTTAAACCGCAGGCAAGCTCCAGTGATCCTCTGCTGCCGTTTAATGAAGCCTTATGTGACGTTCTTGTGGGCACTTGGTCCAAGCCCGCTACAGGTCAGCCTGTGGATAGGAACGTGGCCAGACGCTACCGCCCGGCCCCGGGCAACCCTTGCTTTTTGTCCACCCATCCCACCCCGAGAGCCTGGTTATCCAGGCCTCCACTTCCCAGACCGCATTCCCGACGGCTCCTCCCGATCGGGAATCCAAGAGGTACGAACAATTCGGAAAGAAAGTGTTCTCGTCCCTGAGTTTGGGACTGTGGTCTGTCAATACCGCTTGCCTCTTGGGCCGCTACACCCACACCCTGTGGGACACGGTCGCGGACGTGCTGCCACAATGCCCAGAGCAAGCCCAGGCTAAACTCGCCCAAGCCCTTGCGGAGGGTCGAGATGCAGCGCGCTACTCCATCCGTTGTGGGCTGGATACCGCGGACTCTCTGGGCAGGGCGATGGCAACGACGGTGGCGGTTCGACGCCACGCCTGGTTGAGGTCCACCAACTTTTCGACCGATGTTCAGGCCACCCTTCTGGACATGCCGTTTGATGGCCGTCGCCTGTTTGGCGACAAGGCAGACCATGCGCTTGAGCGTTTCAAGAACACCAGGGCTACGGCCAAGTCCTTGGGCCTCTCGGTTCCACGCAAGCAAACGGCTGCCTTTCGCTCCTTTCGTGGCCAAGGAAGGGGCGCTCCCACATGTGCTGCCAGCCACGCACTGCAGACTACTACACAGCGCGGTGGCGGCCGTGGAAACCGCCGTGGCAGCGGTCGGGGACAACGGCGAGGCCAGTCCACACCTTCCCCTGCAGCACCCGCCTCAAAACCCTCCTAGTCCGTGCTTTCAGGCCCATGTGAGGCAGGGTCCGCCATCACCTCTTCCACTGGCGCGCTGTCACGTCGGACAGGTGGGTGCTGCAAATCGTCCGAAGGGCCTACTCCCTCCCATTCGAGATGACCCCTCCAGCAATGCCACCGCAGTACCACCGCGTGTCGGGGGATCACTTGCAACTTCTGCAAGAGGAAGTGTCGGCCCTCTTGGCCAAGGGGGCCATCGAGCGCGTTCCTGGGACAGAAGTAGGGTGTGGTTGTTACTCCCACTACTTTCTGGTACCCAAGAAGAGCAAAGGGGGCCAACGCCCTATCTTGGTCCTACGGAACGTCAACGGCTTCCTCGGCTTCCTCCGACCCTGGAGACTGGATGGTAGCGTTGGACTTGCAGGACGCTTATTTTCACATCCCCGTCCTGGCGGCCCACCGGCGTTACCTGCGGTTCACGGTAGGCCACAAGCACTTTCAGTTTACCGTGATCCCCTTCGGCCTTACCAGCGCCCCACGGGTGTTCACGAAAGTGATGGCGGTGGTCGCAGCTCATCTGCGCAGGTTAGGGGTGTCAGTCTTCCAATACCTCGACGACTGGTTGTTGAAGGCGGGCTCGCCCCAGACAGTCGTCAGCCACCTCCAGACTACGGCCGACCTCCTGCACCTGCTGGGGTTTTCCATCAATGTGCCGAAGTCACACCTGTGTCCCTTTCAGAAGCTCCTCTTCATCGGAGCGGTTCTAGACTCGGCGCAGTTTCTGGTTTATCCACCCGAACAGCGGGTTCGGGATATTCAGGCTCTGATTCCAATCTTTCAGCCCTTATCCCGGGTTTCGGTCAGGTTGACGCTGCGGCTTCTGGGGCTGATGGCCTCCTGCATCCTTCTGGTGCATCACGCCAGGTGGCGGATGGGGGCTCTGCAGTGGGACCTGAAGTTTCAGTGGGCCCAGCATCAGGGCAACTTGTCCGACCATGTCTTGATCTCGGAGGGCACTGCAAGACAGTTGCAGTGGTGGCTCACAGACCGCGATTGGGTCAGCGGCAGATCCCTCTCCCTACCCCAACCGGAGCACGTAGTTGTGATGGACGCGTCCCTCCAGGGCTGGGGGGGCCACATGGGAGAAGTGGAGATCAGAGGCCTCTGGTCTCCGGCGGTGTCCCGACTCCACATCAACCTTTTGGAGCTGCGGGCAATCCGACTTGCACTGAAGGCATTCCTCCCCTCTGTCCAGGGGAGTGTAGTGCAGGTGTTCACGGACAACACCACCGCCATGTGGTACTGCAACAAACAGGGCGGGGTGGGGTCGTGGACCCTTTGCCAGGAGGCTCTGCGCCTCTGGCAGTGGCTGGAACATCAGGGCGTGACCCTGGTGGTTCAACACCTGGCAGGTTCTCTGAACGCCAGGGCGGATGAACTCAGCTGTCGGTGCATGATGGATCACGAATGGCGTCTGAACTCGGATGTGGCGCAAGGCCTCTTTCAGCAGTGGGGAGAGCCTTGGTTAGATCTATTCGCCACTGAAGAGAACGTGCAATGTCATCAGTTCTGCGCGTTGGAATTTCCAAGGCGGCACTCGCTCGGAGACGCTGTTCGTCGCGAGTGGAGTTGCGGTCTATTGTACGCCTTTCCGCCTATACCACTTCTGCCCACAGTGCTGAAAAAGATCAGGCGCGACCGGACCCAAGTTATATTTGTGGCTCCGGACTGGGCACGAAGATATTGGTATCCAGAACTACTCAGCATGTCTGTCGATCCCCCGATTCGTCTGCCTCTTCAGGAGGACCTTCTGTTGCAGCAGCAGGGGGCGGTCCTCCACCCGAACCTGTCCAATCTCCACCTACAAGCTTGGAGATTGAGCGGCGACAGTTGAGGCCATTTGACTTGCCTCCTGAAGTCTGTAATGTCATTCTGGCAGCCAGGCGTCCCTCCACAAAATCGGTATACGCCTGCAGGTGGAACAGATTTGTGGCATGGTGCACAGCAAAGGCTGTGGATCCCCTTTCTGCCCCTCTTTCAGAGGTTCTTCTGTTTATTCCATTTCTTGCCCAGCAGGGCTCTGCTCTGGGCACTATCAAGGGCTTATATATTGTAAATCAAAAAGAGACTAGCTTAATTAATCAAGGAAAAAACAAAAAAATGATTTAATTTATCAAGGACTCAAGTATGTTTCGTCACCGGTTAGTGGCACCTGGTAGGTGTGCTCATGAAGCCCTCACCCACCAACCTAGTTGGTGGCATGCTTCATCATCGGGCCCACCCAGTGACACCTAGCGTGTCCCGGGTGTGCTTCGACGCCTGATTACAGCGGAGCAGGTATGTCGCTGTGTGTGCGGTGAAGACTGTTATGAATAGTGGGTTTAAAACGGCTTGGCGGGGATCCCAGTGCCCGGGGACAAATTACACTTTAATGGCTGGGTCACCGTCAGCGGTTAAAAAATAAGGCTGTTGGATGTTAGAGGCGAGTTACGACCTCCCACATCCTGGGATGTGTCAACATGTTTCAGCCAGTGCCTTATGAATAAGCTGGCTTTCTTCAGGACGGGTAAAAGGGTGTGTGCAGTTAAAACTAGTGGGTGTATAATTCAGACTATGTGTATACACGCCCTAAAGTGTTTTTCTATGTGTGAGTGGGGGATTCCCATCTCAGAAAACACCTGTACATAGAACATATAGGACAAGGACAAAACATACAAGGAAAAAGTTAGTCACTTGACTGTATGACTTATATACAGTTGGTTGCCGGCTTTATAGCGGTGTAGGTGCTGGCTATAAGCGGCTATGGTGTAATGGTATTGGTGGTACCATTAGAGTGGGGTTCGCACTGGATTTCGAAGGTGGGGTGGCTAAAACACGAATTGTACAAGGTTAGTGCACAGTGGTACATGAGGAAACATAAGAGTTCATTCTTTAAATAGTGCTACTTCATGGTTTGAGAAGTGGCATGGGTTGACCCTGTGGAATAAAGACAATGGTTTTGCCACAAAGTATAGAGAGAGAGAGAGAGACCTGTGGGAGAGAAAACGCTTACCAGAGGTGTTGGTCGGTCAATGTACTCACAGAATTCTTGGTCAGAGCCTGCTGTAGACCTGTACTGCCTCCTTCGCTGAACCGGTAAGGAATGGCCCTGAAGGTGAGCTTTTTATACTTCTAGTTGATTGCTTGATTGTTTTCACCTGTATGGTGACTGAACTGGACAACTTCATGACTTGGCTCAACACCAGGGATCAATACTTGAAGTTCATTAGCACTGCTAGTAACGAAGCATTGCCCTTCCTGGACCTAGACATCAGGGCAAAAGATGGAACTCTAACCACAACGACTTACTATAAACCCACGGCTAGGAATTCCCTACTACACTTCAATAGCTTCCACCTCCGTCCCCTGAAGGAAAACCTACCATTTGGACAGTTCCTGCGCATCCGGAGAAACTGCACCGATGTGAACGACTACAAAGCACAATCTGCCGAATTAGCCACCAAACTAGAAAACCGTGGCTATCCCAAAACCATCGTCCGCAAAACCCAGAAAAGGGCGAGAAATCAAAACCGGGATGCCCTCTTGGAGACCCACGTGAAGGAGGACCAGGAGCAACCAATCACTTGCGTCACTACCTACAACACGGCATCAAATGAAGTGACCAAAATCATAAAAAAACATTGGAGGATCATTAATTCTGGACAAAGGAATTGGGAAACCCCAAGATTTGCTTACAAAAGGAACAAAAACCTCAAGGACCAGCTGGTGAGCACCAGACCCAGACCACCACCGAAACAACCAGCGAACACCATTCTGAATGCCTGGGGACTGCCCAAAGTCATTGGACACTACCCCTGCAATGATTGTAGTGTGTGCCATCTGACCACACACACCAAAACACTGAACCTTGAGCCTAACAAAGTATGGACGCAGCAAAATCAAACCAACTGCAACTCACGCAATGTAGTATACCTTCTGACGTGCACATGTGGGCTCCGATATGTGGGGATGACCACCCGGAAGATCAAAACCAGAATCACAGAGCATCGAAGCACCATACGATGCAAGAAAAACGTAAGCAAATTGACAAACCATTTCATCACCCACTGTCACACACCCAATGACTTCAATTGGACAATAATTGAGCAAATCCCTGAAAGTGTTGTTGAAAATGACAAAAAACTCCTAGGTAAAGAACAAAGATGGATATATCGTCTTTCAACAGCCACCAATGGGCTCAACGATGCCATTCCCTGGAACTCTTTGTCATACACGTAAAATGCACGTGACCCTTCAACTGTGCCACCCATTCACAGACCAATGTCTGGTTATAATGAAGCATGTCCCATTTCTCCTTAATTCCAGCATTACCAACTCATAGACTCTATGCACCCTCAAGCCAGATAAACTTTCTTTATGCCACCCATACCAGATGGCTTTCAGACGACCACCTACACCAGATGGCTTTCAAATTACGCTACCTCGCATAGCCTTGCTCGCGCATGCGCAAGCGAGTAGCGCTGACGCTCCCGCAGGCGCGCATGCGCAGAAACAGCACTCCCCCGCGCATGCGCGGTAAAGGCGCATTACAACGCGCATGCGCGGAACCACACCACTGCAATGCCTAGCGCTCGCGAGCGCGATGACTCGATAGTTCGAGTCTCTCTACCCTTTCTCCACCATACAGGTGAAAACAATCAAGCAATCAACTAGAAGTATAAAAAGCTCACCTTCAGGGCCATTCCTTACCGGTTCAGCGAAGGAGGCAGTACAGGTCTACAGCAGGCTCTGACCAAGAATTCTGTGAGTACATTGACCGACCAACACCTCTGGTAAGCGTTTTCTCTCCCACAGGTCTCTCTCTCTCTCTCTATACTTTGTGGCAAAACCATTGTCTTTATTCCACAGGGTCAACCCATGCCACTTCTCAAACCATGAAGTAGCACTATTTAAAGAATGAACTCTTATGTTTCCTCATGTACCACTGTGCACTAACCTTGTACAATTCGTGTTTTAGCCACCCCACCTTCGAAATCCAGTGCGAACCCCACTCTAATGGTACCACCAATACCATTACACCATAGCCGCTTATAGCCAGCACCTACACCGCTATAAAGCCGGCAACCAACTGTATATAAGTCATACAGTCAAGTGACTCTAACTTTTTCCTTGTATGTTTTGTCCTTGTCCTATATGTTCTATGTACAGGTGTTTTCTGAGATGGGAATCCCCCACTCACACATAGAAAAACACTTTAGGGCGTGTATACACATAGTCTGAATTATACACCCACTAGTTTTAACTGCACACACCCTTTTACCCGTCCTGAAGAAAGCCAGCTTATTCATAAGGCACTGGCTGAAACATGTTGACACATCCCAGGATGTGGGAGGTCGTAACTCGCCTCTAACATCCAACAGCCTTATTTTTTAACCGCTGACGGTGACCCAGCCATTAAAGTGTAATTTGCCCCCGGGCACTGGGATCCCCGCCAAGCCGTTTTAAACCCACTATTCATAACAGTCTTCACCGCACACACAGCGACATACCTGCTCCGCTGTAATCAGACGTCGAAGCACACCCGGGACACGCTAGGTGTCACTGGGTGGGCCCGATGATGAAGCATGCCACCAACTAGGTTGGTGGGTGAGGGCTTCATGAGCACACCTACCAGGTGCCACTAACCGGTGACGAAACATACTTGAGTCCTTGATAAATTAAATCATTTTTTTGTTTTTTCCTTGATTAATTAAGCTAGTCTCTTTTTGATTTACAATATATAAACCGGGGGATATGGACTAGCTTTCTGGTCCTCTCTCTCCCTCTTGATACACGCACTATCAAGGGCTACCTTTCTGCCCTTTCCGCCTTCTTAAGGCTACCTGATCAGCCATCTTTATTCAAGTCCCCAATTGTAAATAGGATTTTGAAGGGCATCACACACATGTTCCCTCCTGTTCCGTTTGTGATGCCTCAGTGGGACTTGAACCTGGTTCTTACCTTTCTGATGTGCGCTCCCTTTGAGCCACTTCATAACTGTCCTCTCCGCCTTCTTACTCTGAAGACTGCTTTCCTGGTTGCCATCACCTCTGCCAGGAGAGTGAGTGAGCTCCAGGCTCTTTCTTGTACTCCACCTTTCCTTTCTGTACATCCGGACAAGGTTGTGTTGCATACTAAGCCATCTTTCCTGCCCAAGGTTGTCACGGCCTTTCACATCGGGCAGTCTATCACCTTGCTCACCTTCTTCCCGCCTCCGCATCCCTCTAAAGAGGAAGAGCGGCTCCATCGTCTGGACCCAAAACGTGCGCTGTCATTCTATCTAGACCGCACACGCCAGTTTAGGGTGGGTGACCAACTCTTTGTTGGCTACGTGGGCGCGAAGAAGGGGAAAGCGGTGCACAAGAGGACCATCTCTCGGTGGATCATCTTGTGTATCCAGGCATGTTACTCCATGGCTAAGAAGGAACCTCCTGTTGGACAGAGGGCTCATTCCACTCGGGCCACGGCGACTACAACTGCCCTGGGCCGAGGAGTGCCCTTGCAGGACATCTGTCAGGCAGCTACGTGGGCCTCGCTGCACACGTTTGCACAACACTACTGCCTGGACAGCCAAGTCCGGAGGGATGGCTTCTTTGGCCGTTCCGACCTCCAGGACTTTCTGGTGTGATTATTGGTTCGCAGACCCACCACCAGGGTTGGTATTGCTGGGGTCTCTATTATAAGGTAAGGAATCTATCACTAACGTGTCTCTTTCAGATGCACAAGTTACTACTTGTGTAACGATATATCTGTAAGAGACATTAGTTAGTGATAGATTCCTTACCGATCCACCCAATTTCCCCGTTCTGCGAACCGATATCTAGGGTTAAGGTCATCCCCTTTCAGGGCACTAGTTTCATGGCACCAGTGTAGGTTCTATCATGGCTCAGCGCTTCTGGCGCGGAAAAGCTGTGTATAAGAACTGACGTCAGCACGTGGAGGCGGCGTCTAAGTACTCCGACGACGTCATCACGGCACCCCGACGACGGATGCGGAGCCGCAGACGACGCCTACCGACGCGCATGGGTACTGCTACGCAAAAAAATTCCGGATCCAGTCTGACGCCTGGGAATTATTCTAAGGTAAGGAATCTATCACTAACTAATGTCTCTTACAGATATATCGTTACACAAGTAGTAACTTGTGCTTTAAGCTTTTAAATGCATAGTTTGCATTGTGATTGTAATTCTAACCTTTGCATTCTTTTAATCATTTATGGGTTTGTCTCACTATTCCTTAGTTTGATATGAAAGCAAACATTCTTGGTAACAGGCCTCTATAATAGATTTTAAAAACCCTGATGATGCGTTAACATCCACTTTTACCAGGATTTCTGCACAGCACGGTCAGAAATGGTAATGGTGAAAATAAACAGAAAAGGTAATTTGGAATGTTTGCCCTTCAAGCAGTGAAAGAGTAATATTTGGACTTGTGCCTGCCCTGTTTAGGTATCCGTCATCTTCGTGCTTTAGGTTTGTTAGAGCTACAAGAAATGTAAGACCACAGCGTTTCTCTTTATTTTATATCACTTTTTTAGGGCAGAAAGACGATGGTGCATACATGGGATGCCCTTCTGAGATACTCATTGATGGTTTGTTGTTTGAACCGTAGTGTCCAGCAGTTCGAAGGGGCAGGCGAAGAAGAGCTTCGTGGAGAGATTTGGTGACGCCATTGATGTAATCAGAAAATCAAGCTCTGAACTTGTGCTGCAGGTGGCTGGGCTCGGAGTCCTTATCCAGCTCCTTGATGAGGAGGTGGGTCGTGAGAGGCCACTCATCAAAAGTGATACAAGGTGAGTGCCGAACTGCTTCTGATGAAGGCTTCGCTTGTACCTTTCTCAGTTAACTAGCTGAAATGCCATGAATTGATTGGTATTGCGGCAGTTTGTTGCTTTGATTGTGTGTATGCTGATGATTGTGGGGTGGAGGACAGGAGAAAAGCATGACTTGCTCAAGAGCATATCATTAACGTGTCCTGTCTTAGTATACTTAAATTGTGATATCTGATCGAGATTTCTAGCCGCGGATTCCTTATCTTGGAATATTCCCCAAGCGTTACACTGGATCTGAAAACCTTTTCTGAGCGGTCTCCTTGCGCACCAGTAGGTTTCCTCATTCTCCTACACGTGGCATCGTCTGGGCTGGTAGTGACGTGTGGGGGGTGCCTGTATAGGAGCCACCCCAGCGCGCTGACCGAGGTTCCTTCTTTTCTGCGCCATCAGCACGGATCAGGATCGAAGTCCCTTTGTTATTTTTTGACAGGACTTTTTTTTTCTTTTTATAGAACACTTTAAACCAGTGTGGCCTTTTACTATCATTTTGTACTGTGCCCCCTAAAAACCTACTGGTTTAAAGCCTGGTGGTGCCGGTCTCCAGGAAACTTGGTCGGCCTTTGGTGCGTGGAGCCTGACCACTACTCCAGGGCTTGCTCAGATTGGAAGACCATGCGTCCGAAGGCAGTGTGAGAGCGAGCCATGAAGCTCCTGGCTGCCCAACACGCGATTCCGCACCCCTTTTGGTTGCAAGGAATATTCTGGGACCACTTTCCGAGTCGCTCGCACCAGTCAGCTTCTCGTTCCCGTACTTTTTCAGGTAAGTTCACCAAAAGATGTCGAAGCGTTCCTTGACTTCTCCGCGCCTGCCCAAGTCATTGGACGAGTCGCTGGAACAACGTCACAAATCAAGGCGCGATCTTGCCTTCTTATCCAGTATTATGGGTGTCTTTCATAGATTCACATGCCTGAATCATTCCCCGTCGTCGAGATGGGAGCCCCGGTAATAGAAAAGTAATGTCCTATAGACATACATAGAGAAAAATAGGCCTAAGGGCCTTGCCTTAGTAGCCTATCTATGTCCTTTTGTGAAAAGGACCAAATTTCCAAAGGTAGCCAATCAGCTACCACCTCCCTCTAGAACCTTCCTGCCAGGAGCCTCAGTCTCTCAGATTTTCTACCGCACGTTGTGCTAGGGAGTCCCCACCTGAGCTCTCCTCAGGTTTCTTCAAATTCTTTACTTTCTTCACAAAAACTTGGATTCTACTTCAAATATGGCTGAACAACAGAAAAGAGGACTATTCAGAGCTTGTTCTTCTTGTGGCAAGAAGAGACTGCACGTCGACGACAAGCATGAGACTTGCCTCTACTGCCTCTACCCTGACCACACAGTAAAGGACTGCAGGGTATGTAGAACATTCTCTACCAAAACCCTTAAGGATAGAGAAGGCAGACTGCTCCTCTGGCTAAACAGACTAAAAACCAGAGATGTTGAGGTGCTCTCCTCGGAGGGCAGTGAAATGGCTTCAGTTTCCTCAAAACTGTCCTTAAAAAGGCCAAGGGAGGCTTCCCCTGGCCATCCAGACGTCCCTCACAAAAAGACTACTTCAAAGTCTTCTGAGGCAAGATCTGATACGTCTGTGAAGGATGCTGCAACCTTCAGAAAGCCATCGCAGTCCTCGTCGTCTACTTCGATGACATTATCTTCAAGAAAAACGAACTATGTTTCCACATCGACGACGACGATCTCGACGACGGTGGCATCGTCAGCCTTGACTTCAACGACGACGACCACCCACTCGTCGACGACGGGTAAGCCAATATCGTCGATTGTACTTATTAAAAAACAGCAATCGTTTGTCAAAACTCCGTCGTCATCTCCGTCGACGTTGACAAAACAGAAAACACCGACATCGTCGACGAGAATTCAGTCGACGTCCACCGCATCGTCGACGAAGACACCGACGACGGTAGGAGCACCGCCGACGACAACTACACCGTCGACGGCTACTACGACGCCGACGACAAAACTGCCGTCGACGTCCACGACGACGGCGAAGGCACCGTCGACGACCACATCGACGACGGCGAAGGCACCGTCGACGCCAACTCCGTCGACGGCGAAGGCACCGTCGACGGCTACTCCGTCGACGACCGCCTCGTCGACGACAGCTTCATCGGCGAAGGGACACTCGACGCTTGAAAAGCGATCGACGGCGATACCGTCGACGACCTCGTCGACGACCTCGTCGACGACGACATCATCGACGCCATGGAAAAAAGCGGAGTTAATTCCATCAAAAAAGGTCACCAAACTCCCTATTACGCCCGAATTAACATCACCCAGTAGGGTTCAATCACTGCTTCCTTCTCACATACTTCAAGCTGACGAATCAGATGATGACCACTTCGAACAAGCTACTAGCCCGTCAGATCTCAACGTCAAATGCCAGAGTACTGACGATGACGGAGATGATGTTATATTTACGGAAGAAACTATTCAGGCTCAGGTACATACTCAAGTCACTCCAATGATCGTATTACCGGCCGAGATAGTTCAGGATCTTCAATTCCTGATCACAGACTATAAAAAGAGATTCCCAGAATCGTCAGCGACACCATCACATGGCAATTCTCAAGAATCTTCCACACAGCAAAGATCACCAAGGGCAAGACCAACGCCTTTGGTTATTCCTCAAGATACTGAACAGGTTCACAACATACAATCCTCTGATGATGACGACGAACCTCCTGAGGAAGGTGAGGTTAGAGATGACCTCTCTCAAAACAGAGATGATGAGGATTACGTTGCTCATTCTCCGGCCACACCGGAACCCAGCACATCAGACTCTCCACCAGTGGATATCGGTGGATTCCACAATTTAATAGAGAGAGCGGCCACCAGATTTCACATGGCAATGGAAACAAAAGTAACAGATTGTTTCTTGTATGACTTCAAAGACCCCATAAGAAAGGAGGCACGATCCATTCCCATAATAGAACATATCTGGGAACAGGGGCTACAACTCATGCAAACACCTGCATCTGTTTCAATAGTGGTCCCTAGACTGGACAAAAAATATAGGGCTCCGTCAACGGCAGCCACTTGTTTTAATTCACATCCAAAACCTGATTCGGTCGTCACTCAAGCCGCCCAGAAGAACTCCAGAAACCCATCCTCGCCACTCTCAGCACCACCAGACAAGGAGGGCAGGAAATTGGATGGCATAGGCAAACGCTTCTCCACAACGTCAGCCATGACGGTCAAAGTGGCCAACGCCATTGCTCTGCTGGGCAGATACAATAGGCAACTATGGGAAGATATTGCTCCATATCTCACGCACGTGCCTGATGACTTGAAAAATGAGGTCCAGGCACTCCTTCATGAAGGTCAAATATCGGCATCAGAAATCATAGACTCAGCTGTCGATGTCGCCATGACAGGCTTCAGACAGCTTGCAGGTGCCGCAGTTTTGCGCAGGCAAGGTTGGCTCAAAGCGACGTCCTTCAGACAGGAAGTACAAACCAAAGTTGTAGATATGCCCTATGACGGACAACTACTATTTGGAGCTAAAATAGATGAAGCCTTGCAGACGATAAAGAAAGACACCGATACTGCAAGGGCTCTCGGGACTTTACAATTCAGGAACCAGTCCTTTCGAGGGCACAGAGGACGAGGACAATCCACGTACAGAGGATCTTATCAAGGCAAATCCACATATAATCAAAATCGCTCCCAATATCCACAGCGGCAGCAACAACAAAGTCGTCAGACCCCCTACGGGAGACCGAACTTCAGAGGCAAATCGCAAAAGAAAACGGCTGGCGGAAGACAATGACCAATTCCCGCAGCCAGTCCCCCCACCGTCCGGTCCGCTCAAAATTGGTGGCAAGCTAACACATTTCCTCCAAAATTGGAAAAGGATTACGACGGATCGGTGGGTACTACAATTGATTCAACACGGTCACACCTTGGAATTCAACTCCATCCCACCGTTCACCCCTCCTCACAAACATCATCACAGACACCTTCGTCTGTTACTGCAGGAAATCTCTTCCATGATAAAAAAGGGAGCAATAGAGCGAGTCCCATCAGCTCAAAAGGGAAAGGGATTTTATTCCCGCTTCTTTTTAATCCAACAGAAAAAGAAGAAATGGAGGCCCATTCTAGATCTCAGGGCACTCAATGCCTTCCTGAAAAGCCAATCGTTTCGTATGGTGACTATCCAGGAAATCTTAGGCTCCCTGGAGGAAGGAGACTTTATGACATCTTTGGACCTGCAAGATGCATATTACCATATCCCAATACACAAACGACACAAAAAATTCCTACGATTCGAAGTAGCAGGTCTCCATTACCAATTTTGTGTCCTCCCATTTGGCCTCAAATCAGCACCTCGCATTTTTACAAAGTGCCTGGCTCCTGTGGCAGCTTACCTGAGACAACAGAATCACCAGGTCTTCCCCTACCTAGACGACTGGCTGGTGAAAGCACCGTCTCTCACGGACGCACAGCTGTCTTCCAACGCCTGTCTCAACATTTTCCGGAACCTGGGTTTGACTCTCAACTTCGAAAAATCTACTTTACAACCCACCAGGATAATAACATTTCTGGGGGCCACTATAAACACCATTTCCTCCAAAGCTTTCCCATCTCTGGAAAGAAAAAACAAACTGATGACTCTAGCTACCGCGATATCTTCAAAACCAACCATCAAAGTAAGGATTTTCAAATCTCTTCTAGGGATGATGTCTTCCTGCATTCTACTCATCCCTCACTGTCGGCTCAGAATGCGCCCCCTTCAGGAGGCCCTGACCAAACAGTGGACCCAATGTACAGATTCCTTCGAGGATCACATAGTCGTCACTCGACAGATATCCAAGACGCTGGGCTGGTGGATGAAGCACAAGAACCTATCCAAAGGTCTCACGTTCTTGTTACCAGAAACTCCACACGTCATAACGACGGACGCTTCTCTCGAAGGCTGGGGTGCAGTCCTTCAAGACTTACAAATCAGCGGCAGATGGTCGGAGCAAGAGAAGGCTCTGCATATCAACCTCCTAGAACTACGTGCAGTCCTTCACTCCCTACAGGCATTCCTCCCTCGCATCAAAAATTCTGCAGTGCTAGTGAGGACAGACAACACGACCACAATGCACTACTTAAACAAGCAGGGAGGGACACGCTCGCTGACGCTGTCTCGCGAATCACAAAAAATTTGGAGCTGGCTACTGCTCAACAACATCACATTAACATCGGAGTATGTCCCAGGAAAAGACAACGTCATAGCAGACGCTCTCAGCAGACAGAGGTCAATGTCCCACGAATGGGAACTGAACCAGCAAGTTCTAGACAACATCTTCTCGGCATGGGGAACACCTCAAATAGACCTCTTTGCCACCAAGGAGAACAAAAAATGCCAAAGCTTCGCAAGTTGGCATCCCCAACAGGGGTCATTAGGAAATGCATTTTCCATCGCATGGCGCAACGTGTTTGCGTACGCGTTTCCGCCATTTCCCCTGATCAGCAGAGTCATCCGGAAGATGAAAATGGAGCATTGCACATTGATTCTCATGGCCCCATACTGGCCGAGACAACATTGGTTCGCGGACCTCCGACGCCTCTCAGTCCGTCCATCAATCCAACTGCCTCAACATCCTTCTCTACTCTCGATGTCCAAAGGCCAGATACTCCACCCGAATCTGACATCTCTCAGATTATCGGCTTGGCTCCTGAGTACCGAGAATTCTGTCACCTAAGCATCCCGCAGGAGTGCAAAGAAGTCCTAGCTAAAGCAAGAGCAGTTAGCACGAACAAAACTTATTCCTTGAAATGGAAGCGCTTTTGTATTTGGTGTAAAGACAACAATATACACCCTTTTAGAATCACTCCAGAGCAGATACTGCCTTATCTCCTGCATCTGGCCCAAACAGGTCTGGCGCATGCTTCCATCAGGGTACACCTGGCAGCAATCTCTCGCTTCACCAGGTCTTCAAAAGGCCCTTCACTATGGTCCAACAGACTGATAAAACAGTTCCTTAAAGGGCTTTACAGATCTTTCCCTAGACCAAGACGAATACCACCAACGTGGCATCTGAATATTGTACTCAATCAGTTAATGAAACATCCATTTGAACCTATCCATAGGGCTGAACTCAAATACGTTTCCTGGAAAACTGCACTTCTTTTAGCTCTAACATCAGCCAGAAGAGTCAGTGAGTTGCAAGCTCTTTCGATACAGGATCCTTTCTTGCAATTTAGAGAAGACAGAGTCATCTTAAGAACCAACCCACGTTTCATTCCTAAAGTCCCCTCGGACTTCCATCTCAATGAACCGCTTGTGCTTCGCTCATTCTTCCCGAACCCAGGCACAGTGGCGGAAAGATCTCTTCACTCTTTGGACATTAAGAGATGTCTAAAATTTTACCTGGACAAAACGAAAGCTTTCAGAAAGACCAAACAACTTTTCGTTGCCTTCAGCAGGCCGAGAAAAGGCATGCCACTCTCCAAACAATCCATTTCCAGATGGATATCGGCAACAATTGCATTTTGTCATGACAAAGCCGGACGTCCATTACATTCCTCAGTCCGAGCACATTCCACGAGAGCTGTGTCCACATCGGCAGCACTATTCGCTGGTGTACCGATTCTGGATATCTGCAGAGCGGCCACCTGGAAATCGCCGCACACCTTTACCAGACACTACTGCCTGGACACGGAACTGATGCAGGATGCAGCTGTGGGCCAAGCTGTACTTCGCCATCTCTTCCAGTAAGATGAGCCTTCCTACTTCCCACCGTCCTGCAATGGTATGCACATTTATTTACTTTACTCTCTATATTACTGATGGTATCTAGTCACATGATATGTATTATCTCAGACTGTTATATTCCATCGCATATGTGCATAATGTATTGCTTGCTATTCTGATTCAGGCATGTGAATCTATGAAAGACACCCATAATACTGGATAAGAAATGCGTTACTTACCTGTAACAGCAGTTATCCAGTATTGGTGTCTTTCATAGATTCACATGCAACCCTCCCACCTCCCCAGGAAGGACTCATCTCTCACTACAGAGCATATCTTACGTCTACCTAGCTTGGTGCGTACGAAAATCTGAGAGACTGAGGCTCCTGGCAGGAAGGTTCTAGAGGGAGGTGGTAGCTGATTGGCTACCTTTGGAAATTTGGTCCTTTTCACAAAAGGACATAGATAGGCTACTAAGGCAAGGCCCTTAGGCCTATTTTTCTCTATGTATGTCTATAGGACATTACTTTTCTATTACCGGGGCTCCCATCTCGACGACGGGGAATGATTCAGGCATGTGAATCTATGAAAGACACCAATACTGGATAACTGCTGTTACAGGTAAGTAACGCATTTCTTCTCGTGGAGCTTGAGTCTGGGTCTGCTCCCCGCTCCCACTAATTTCCTGGAGCCGAGCTACCCCCGCCCAACTCAAATGATTTTCTAAGGCCATGCACCTCCTTTTTGGGCGGTCAGACCCCTCTGGAGTGCCTTTAGGCCCCACGCTTTAGTTGGGGGCCTCAGCAAGGCCTACCAGTGCTAGGGGTTCTTCCTTCTCTGCACAGAGTCCTCAGACCATAGAATAGAAGTTGACACAGAAACTGGAATAGAAAAGACAGAGTTTATTAACCTCATGAGGTGGAACTACATTCACACAGCACCCTTCGGTAATGTATGAAGTAGCACACTGAACAGAAGGAGCATGGTCCTTTTATACCCACACAGGGGCTCAAAAGAAGGCGGTACAAGTACAGAAGAAGGTTTTATGTACATATAAGGTCATATAGAAATGCACAGTCGACAAGTAGGAGGAGTTAACAGTTTGCCAATGCTAGTAAACACATCCTGACAGTTACATACTACTAACAGCTGCAAGGACAGCTGCAAGCTCAACTGAGCATGTGCGAAGGTGGAAGATGCTAAATATATCTCGTCTCTGGGCAGATTTCAAGAGCAGAGAACAGCAAGGTAGGACAGAGCACATGGCGAGCACATGGTAGCACATGGCAAACAAAATGGCTGACAGAAATACAAAATGGATTCCACAAAACGGGCAAGATAGCCTCTAAATACAAGATGGCTTAAGCCAACGCTAACGCAATCAATGCCAAATTACGACAACGCGTCCTAAAGGGGCCCCCATTGGACTTCTGCTGGAGTGTTTGGTGTTTGTCCTCAGGCCTGTCGTGCTCTCAGGATCTGTTCCTGGCTCTTTACTGACCCCGGTCACAATTACCTCCACCGGGGTTCATTCCAGAGGTGCTGATCCCATCATAATTCCTAACTCCAATGCGGAGCTGGACCGGTGTAGACCGGAACCAAGCAGTCTGAGTCCGTGACAGCCTTTTTTTCCAGAAAGGCCTGTGAGGAATATGACTGGAGGGGATCTGAGGATGCCTATAGTTATCCCGACCTCCTAGAAGAGATCATGGCAGAGGGTAACTGGTTTGAGGAACTGGCTGATGAAAGTGTGTAGGATACCTCACCAGACGCTGGCCTCCTCTCTCCTCCTGCAGTGTCCATGGAGGAGGCCTCCTTTGCAATGATGGTGGGAGAGCGGCTGAGGTCCTGGACCTTATGCTACCTACATTGGAAGTCAAGGCAAACGTCTTAACGGAGGTGCTTCAACCAGGGGTATTCCTCTCAGAACCCCGACTCCCCTTTCATGAAGCCCTCACTAATGTCCTGCTTGGGGCCTGGGCCAACTCCTGTGCACAGGGCCATCACCCAAGTTGACCCTGGCGCAACCCCTACCACACCACTGAATAGGGAATCCAAGAGGCTAGAAACCTTTGTAAAGGCCTACCCACCGCTAGATCATTGGGGCTCACCATGGCCCCTCAGTAGCCACAATCTGCCTATCACTCCTTCCGTGGCTACGGCAGGGGATACCAGCCTTGTCCTTTCACCCCTACCCACCACGGCCACCAGGCTCCTCAGTCCTTTCATACCACGGACGTGGCTCCCACAGACCTTGTGGGAACCAAGGCCAGAGGTCTACCCAGTCCTCCAATCCGCCCCTCCCCCAGCAGCCTCAAAGCCCCGTTAATATGTCCTCAGGCCATCATGGACAGCCAGTTGGCGACAGGATCCGGCCCCAATGGCAAACAATAACTTTGCACAAATGGGGGCTTCAGATTGTCCGACCCTTTATGGAAAACCTGAAGCCCATGTCACCGCCCTCTGATCGGCTGACAGAGGAACACCTTTCACTCCTGTGGGAGGAATTACAGGTTTTTTTGAGCCAAAGATGCTATTGAGACGGTGCTGACATCTGAAGTAGGTAGTGGTTGGTATTCCTGGTACTTTCTGGTGCCAAAAAAGGGCAGAGGACTTTGTCCTATTCTAGATCCACGCCCCCACAACTACTTTCTGAAAAGCAAAAGTTCAAAATGCTTACTCTGGCTCTGGTGCTGTCTGCCCTGGAGATTGGATGGTAGCGTTGGACTCGCAGGACGCATATTTTCATATACCGATCCTGGCAGTCCGCCAATGTTACTTGCGGTTCATGGTGGGCCATGAGAACTTATTTGCTGTGTTCCATTTAGGCCTTACCAGTGCCCCGCGGATCTTCATGAGGGTGATGGTTGCAGCTCATCTACCTTGATAACTGCATGTTGAAGACTATCTCGCCCCAGGCAGTCGTCTCCCATCTCAAGACTACAGCAGACCTCCTACATTCACTGGTGTTCTCTATCAATGTGCCGAAGTCACACCTGACTCCCTCTCGGATGATCGTTTTCATCTGAGCTATTCTGGACATAGTGCAATTCCCCGCTAGTCCAATAGTTCTTCCTTTAAGTCATGTTCCACGGGGAAAATATTCAAATCTGATAGCTAACGGACCACAAGGTTAAAATGATTGGCTACTGCTGAAGTTTCTTACTAATTATTGTTGGTTTATGATTCCTGATTTGTGCTCGGAGGTCATTCGCAGTTTGCCCTGCATATTGTTTTGTACAGCTGTGGTATTGGCACTGAATCACATACATAATGCATGTTGATTGACATGTAAGAGGCTGTCGTATGTCATAGGTCTTTCTCGTAACAGAAAATGTGACTGAGTTTGTGAAAGGTATTCACATCCGAAGCACCTTTTAGAATCGAGTAATGACCCCCGGCCTCTGTTACAGCTTGCTTGAGTTCTTCAGCTCTCACAATAAGAGCTTGTAAATTTGGAGCTCAGTAATAGCAAGGATCAGCGGCTTCCTAATAAAACACCTTTGTAATTTTTTATAGATGACTAATAAGGGAAATGTTTTTGTAGTTCTGGAGCTGAAGGGTGCAAGTCGACCACAAATGGGATTCATTCACTTTTGTTTCTGCTATTGACATTCCCGATCGGGACTTCCTTGAGTAACTGCAAAGACGTGTCCTTCTGATACTTTATGATAGGCAGAGGATAGCCTCTGAAATAATCTTGCAAGCTAACGTAGATTTTCTTTACAAGAGTCCTCCTTGCTGCAAATGCTTCTTATTCTGAGTGCACGACTGCCGATGATGCGGGGATCAGTGTGTTGTGGGTGACAGGAAGTCCAGTTTAGATACAGATGAGCACCCGTAGGCTTGTGGTACAGATCACTTGTAATTTTCTCTTCATGAATGGCGAACAGCACATCCAGAAAAGGGAGATGGTGCTTCTGTTTAGTATTGCTGCTGGTGAATTTGATGTTTGGATGGATACTGTTGATATAAGCTGTAAAGCTTTCCACCTCCTTCGTTCCATAGTATAAATATGTCATCAATGTATCGTAGCCACACCAGTGGTTTGATGCTAGAAGTAGCAAGTGTACAGTTCTCTAGTTTGCCATTGAAGATATTTGCACAGGATGGAGCCGTCCGAGTGCCCATGGACGTTCCTTGTATCTGCAGATCGTGTTTACCATTAAAGGTAAAATGGTTGGATTTAAGGATAACACTCAAAGTTGGTAAGCAGGTTAGTTGATGGCTTTCTCACAGTTCTGTTATTAAGAGCTTCATATACTGCCATACAACTATCCTCATGTTGTATATTGGTGTTTAATGATCTCACCTCATATGTAGTTAGGAGCAGTGTTTCCTGTAGGGTGCGCACATCCGGCTTTTCCCCAGGGCTCAGACACTACTTCTAAGCGTGCACGTCACAGCCTGCATCAGGCGAGAGTGTGAAACTGTTTGTCAGAGCTGAATTTAAGAACACAAGCAGCACAAAAAATTGTAGTTCTTCGCAGTAGAGAAGCACACTGATTTGCAGCCCTTGCAGAGGAGCATATCACAGAAGAGGGCACCGGTAAGTGTTCTACCAGGCCTCTGAGTTTCAGAAGGGTCATGGAGGTTAGAGCAGGCAGCTCCTACATTTGCTGCTTGCTCGGATATTATCCAGGTTGGCGGGCAGCAGTTTTACCATTACTTTTCTGTTGTTGTTCACTTTATTAGTCATAGTTCATTAACAGCTCTAGAACATATTTAAATGTGCTTTGTATTAATATTTCTTATTATGTATTGTTCTAAGATTGCGTTAGTGATCCCTGACTAATAGTTAAAGTAAACCCAGGCCGTATGGAACCCTCCCGCAATTGATTTGAGGCGGAGGCTGGGTGCGGATGTGCGGTGGCTATTGCGAACTGCTCTTAACTTATTTTAAAAAACATATTGTACCCTGCGCTGATTACTAGTGTTTTTAACTTCTTTCTTTGCTGCTGCATTTTGTTTTTGTTTTAGCGCCGTGGGCCAGCGTCTTACAGCTGCTCACTAGCGCCTACTGGCATCTCCCTACTGGTGCGGTATTTCTCTAGCTCCTGCACTGATTTCTAGCGCTGCTATATTTTCGTAGCCAGAGCTGCCTTTACTGACTCCCGCGCTGAGTGCGAGCGCTCCCAAACATTTTTGTGCATTTTACGTAGCTGTGTAATCCTACCTTACTGGGCATTCCTTCTCTTCTCTTCTTTTTTCTACACCTGAGGCGGAAAGCCGGGTGTACTCTCGCTATCTTCTTCTCTTCCTGACGCTCGATCCCTTCGCTTGCTGGGTGGCAACGGCATCGCGGGTGATCCTCTTTCACTTTCTCCACACCTACAGCGGCGTAGGTGCAAGAAAGCGGAACGTACCTGGCGCAGGCATTATGAGGTAGCGGATAAAACTGCATATAGGGAAGCCATCAAACTCTACCATAGTAACCTCATGCTAGAGAAAAAAGCCTATTATGCTAGAAGAATCGAGGCCGCCGCAGATACGAGTAAAGACATTTTTCTTATAGTAAAGGAGTTCACTTCACCTAGCTCTGTTTTGCCCAAACACTCTCACTCTGAACCGTGGGTGTCGCATCTCGCTAATGTCTTTATCACCAAAATTAAAACTATTCAAGACTCTTTTCCCTCCACTAACCTGATTTCTCCCCCTGACACTAATTCTCTTCTTTACACGTCCCTTTCCGGCGATGGTCCCTCTCTATCGGAATTTCCCTCTCTATCTCTTTCTTCTTCTTTGGAGCTTCTTTCTAAACTCAATTCTGGATCACCTTATGACCCTTGCCCGGCAAAATATCTTGGGAAAATGGCCTCAGTGATCAACCCCTTGATCAATCCGGTGCTCAATCTGTCCTTGAGCACGGGAGAGGTCCCTCAGGCCTGGAAGCACGCCCTGATTCTGCCGTTGTTAAAAAAGCCTTATCTTGATCCTTTGGCTTATGCCAATTACAGGCCTATCTCCCTTCTCCCGTCACTGGCAAAAGTGGTGGAGAAGCATGTTCACATCTCTCTCTCCAACTTCTTGGAATGTAACAACATCCTTCATGACACTCAGTCGGGTTTCCGTGCCAACATGAGTACGGAGACCGCTCTCCTTGAAGTCACCGATGCCATCCGTGAGGTGTTAGATGAAGGTGGAAAGGCCATGCTGGTGATGCTGGACTTGTCGGCGGCCTTTGACACCGTACCCCATAGCGGTCTTCTTTCAAGACTCTGGGAGATCGGTCTACGGGGAGTGGTGTTTAGCTGGTTTAAGTCCTTCCTAGCTGGCCGCCGCCAAATGGTCTGGGTCCCCCCTTTCTCCGCTGAAATGCCGCCATTGGAGGTCGGGGTGCCTCAGGGCTCTGTCCTGAGCCCCACCCTTTTTAATATCTATCTGGCACCTTTGGCGGCCTTGGCGGAGTCCTTCGGTGCCCAGATCGTTTCTTATGCTGATGACACCCAGCTTCTCTTCACCTGCAAGAAGGGCTCGGATCTTGACAGCGTGCATATCAGAGGCTGCATGGGGCAGTGTTTGAGTGGTTTGAACATCATAGCCTCAATAGCAACTCCGATAAATCGGAGCTGCTGTTTTTTGGCTGTCCCGCCGATCCCAGATGGCAGTCTTGGTGGCCTCCGGCCATGTTCCCTCCATCGGCTGTTTCCACCAGGGCTAAGAATCTGGGAGTGCAGATCGATGAGGGTCTTACTCTGAAACCTCAGATCCTAGGTCTTGTTGGAAAGTGTTTTGGCATTTTGAAAATGCTTAGGAAATGTCTTCCTATGCTTTCTCTGGCGCATCGAAATGTCACTGTACAGGCCTTGATAGGCTCCCGCCTGGATTATTCCAATGTCCTCTACCTGGGCATGCCTGATGTTATCGCGTATTCAGGTAGTGCAGAATTCGGCTGCAAGAGCCATCTATGGCCTCCATCGTAGAACCAGTGAAAAGGAGTTATTGGAAAAATTGCATTGGCTCCCTATTAAGAAACGGGTGGCTTTCAAGGCACTTACACTCGCCTTCAAGGCACTGCACGACTCTGGAGCAAAATATATTAGAAAGCGATTGGCTTTCTATATGCCGGCCAGAACGCTGAGGTCAGCCTCTCTGGCCTTGGCATCTGTTCCATCCATACGTCGGGCCCGGATCGGGGTCGTTCCTTCCGTTTTCTGGCACCCAAGCTTTGGACCTCCTTGCCAGCTCACCTGAGGAAAGTCCCTAACTTGTTGACTTTTAGGAAAGAGTTAAAGTCCTGGCTCTTTGTTCAATAGTTTTCTGTCCCTCCTCCGCTCCCGGCGCTATTTTTTTTAAAGCGCCGGGACACTCCTCGGAGTAGCCGAGCGCTATATAAAACCATTAATAACATAACATAACGTATGTTACAAAGGCTTGCAGAGATGTTACAGGCCTTTGCATACCAATGACTGGTATTTTTTTCTTGAATAGGAGGCAAACTTAACAGATGTTTTAACATGAATTTTCTACGTTTGTTTTCTTTAAGTATTACTCTGGGATCATTAACGCAGCTCTAGATCACATTTAAATGTGCTTTCCCCTCATATTTTTTTATTTTTCAAATGCCACTGATTTTGGTAGTTGCGCGCTGCACTCGCGTGAATGGATGGTCTGTTTCTCGGTGTACGTAACCTTGGCTGCAGTGCACAGAGGCCTTATGCTGCCACACACAGTGGAAAAAATTGAGGGTACATTGTTTAGGAGAGTGTCACCATCAAATGTGTAGGTTTGGTTTCTTTTGTTTAGTAATCTAAAGGAAGTGACTGGTATCCTTAACAGATGATGGTAGCTAGTGGATGATGGGCTGGAGGTGCAGGTAAACAAATAAAGGTAGTCTCTCAGTGGCTGCATCAATGCCAAGGACGATGGGATGCCCAGAATTGCTCATTTTGAGGATTTTGGGAAGCATATAAAATCTCCCAGGTCTTGGTTCATGATGAACAAGTACATCGGCTATTTCATCAATGAGATTTAAGCTCCTGTACTTTACCACCATATTCTTAATTTATTTGCTCAAGTCTTCTGTGGGATCTGCTTCTAAAGATTAGTAAGTGTTGGGATCCATTGGTTGCCTCGTTCCCTCCTTAATATAATCACTTACTTTCATGGCAAACATGGAACCACCTTTGCGTGACTCTATTATAGTGACATCCATTTGTAGCATGTATGGCTGTAGCTACACATGCTCTCAGTGGCGTAATGATAGCCCCAACAGGCCCTGTGGTACGTGGGGGTCCAGTTCCAAGGAGCCTCCTGTGGCACTCTTCAAGGGCGGCAGGCTTGGGTCTGGCGTGTGGGGGACCCTCTCCATGTAACTTGCAGGGCCCCCCTAAAGTTTTGTTATGCCACTGCATGCTCTGCATACTTTGCCATCTAGAGTTGGGCTTGGCTATTTGCAAGTTTTTCTTCAAAGAAGTCTTTCGAGTCACGAGATGTACTGTGACTCCTCCGTTAGTGGGCCATGGGCATGAGCACAGACTCAATTTTCGATATGTTTTTTCTACGATCGGGTTCTGACGTGTATCAACGGAGCTTCAAGAGCGGATTTACTTCCTCTTTTTTTTCTCATGCCCACAGTGACAAAGTCAACTCCTGGTGTTTGAAGAATCCCTTCGTCGGCTGGGTTTCCTCTGGTTGACATAACCAAGAGACTGATGCCTGGCGACCTAAGTCCCCGAACATCTGGGCCCCCGACGCTATTCCAGACCCCGTGAACCCTCTCGACGTTGGAGAATGTGGAGGTTAAAGGGTGATGGATTGGACACCTTTCCAGTGCTACTTCTAGTGCCATGCAAAGTACCCTCTGTTGGACCATCACAAGGTTTGTAACCTCACCCTCTCTCCAGACAACGGCGATGCCTACTGTGAATACAACCTCGCCTTTTGGTCGAACAAAACCCTACGACACAGAACGGAGAGGCATTGGGCACACAGCAAGATGCATCAGCAGTCCACCTCCAATACCTTGACATTTTTGGCAGACAAGACCACTTCGTAGCTGAGGAAAGAGAGGATGCTGGCCCTGATGCCGAACTAAAAGAACAAGAAGCTTGGTTCAGCGGACAAAAGTATGGCTGAAAGTGTCGTCATCCACTGGTGCAGATCCAGCTGTGATGGACTTCTCTCCATATGCGACAGGACTCAGTGTGAGGAGATACAGGCGCTGCTCCAACATCTCCTGTAGGATTTCAGGAAGAGGGGGAGGAGACTATATGCATGGACAAGACCATCACCAACGTTCTTTGCACCATAGATGCTGCTGATACGGACACCAGGGAAGGAGGTTGACCCCAGAGTCCTCCTTATTCTGCGTGACCGGCTCCGCATCTCTGGGTTTATGCCAAAGGTCCAGCAGAATCTGCTTTACCTCACATGCGATAAGGAGCATCTATTTGGACGACATGTTGACTAGATGCTGGAGAAGATCAAGAAGGGCGGTGACTTTGTATAATCAAGAACTGACCTTCAAACTCTGGCTGCTTGGGGCTCCTCCCAGAGGTCCCTAGACAAGGAGCCACAACCACGCCTCCTGACCTTCCCACTTGTATCAAAGGCAACAGTTCTTCCACCTGCAGGTGTTTAGGGGCTACATCAAAGATACCCACAGGGGCAATAACAAGCTCCTGGTAACATAGCCTCCACCTCCAAACACTGACTTCTCCTTCTTCCCCCTCTGATCACATGTCAGCTGGGAGATTGCAGGATTTACTTCTCTGCTGTGAGGAAATGGCCTCACATGAGTGGCTTCTCGTATTTGTCCACCACGGCTACTAGAAAGTCTCACAACCTCTCCCCATCCTTCCACCCTGCATACATATCCTCAGCAGAGAACTCCTACAAAAAACGGTACAACTACTCGTCCTCAAATGCGCAATGTCGAGGGTTCTCCCTCACCACAGGGACAAATGTGCCTACTTTCTTTACTTTTTCATTCCCAAGAAGAACAGCTCTGTGAGACCAATCCTGAACCTCCGACCCCTCTCTGAATACATCCTTTCTGAGCATCTCCACATGACAGCCCTTTGGCATGTCATTCCTCTGCTCCTGCAGGGGGACCGCATGACAGTGTTAGACCTCGAGGATGCTTACTTTCATATACCATTCACCCCGCCCAAGGAGTTGTTACCCCCACTTTCTGGCAAGGGGCCAGCCCTACTGAATCAAAGTACTGCCCTTTGTTGTCCTTTTGGAAGTCTGACCAACTCTTGGTAGATTTCGCCGAACGCTACGAGGGTCATCCCATCTCGTAGACTGGCATAGCTCGGTGGATAGTTAAGTACATCCAGTCCTGCTAGCACAAAGCAAAAAGAATTATACCTCTCCCTCCCCAGTGCACACTCTACCCACAAAAAATGTATGGCAGTGGCCTTTTTGGAAATCATCCCACTAGCTGACAAATACAAATGACCACTTGGTAAGTTCCACACACCTCTGCTACAGACTGTTTTGTGGATAACCTGCCTGTCCACAGTCTTTGGTTGGCCATCTGCAGGTTAACCGCCGCTTATAGAGGGTACTGCTTTACAGTCTAAGAAAAGTATGTATTACCTCAGTAACACATGCTACAAACGGAAAATGTTACACACCCTGTAAGTATCTGTTCATTGCGTGTAGTGCTGTAGATTCACATGAGCACACACCTTCTCAAAACCTTCTGTGCTGCTAATCTCTCTTTTTTTTGGAGTATCTTATTTGGTTTTTCACAGTGTAACATGCATACATATCAGTGTAAACATAGAAATATTTGCCGTAAGTAGCACAGAGTTGCAGTATATCAGTGTACACTTGGATTATCATTCATGGCTGTGTGGGTATGAGGCCACCATGCCACGTTGACTCAGCATTCCATACATACATGCACCCGGTGTGCTAAAAAACAATGTTACTTGAAGTTGGTGCTGATACACATTGCCAACCAATGCAGAAGTCACAGTACATCTTCAAAAGACTCCTTCAAACAAAAACAACCTGCAAGCGACCAAGCTCCGCAGTAGATGGCAGGATATGCAGCGCTTGTGAATCTACAGCCCTGCACATTATGAACAGACGCTTACAGAGTTATTCATATTTTACTTCTTTTGCGAGGCAGTTGATTTTGACGGCCCAGCATGTCAATCATCCTGGCTTGAGATCTGCCCACAGGTTCGTTCAGTTCGAGACCTATTGAAATATTGATATAGAGCAGTGCAAGGTGACAACAGTACATGTGATGTGATGTTATGTTAGAAATTTGTAAAGCGCCAGGTTACTCAAATACGGAGCGCCCCCCGCTAGGTTTTCTCCTTTGCTGTCAGTCAGAAGTATACAGCAAGTCAACCATAGTCGTTATATGACCGTGGATTGCCTGAAGAACCAGGCTTTCAAATTCCTACGAAAAAGCTCTTCTGAGGGCTGCATACTGAGATCCAGGGGTAGAAGGTTCCACGTTTTATCCGCAAGCAGACTAAAGGATCCGCCACCCAGACGAGCTCAGAGAACTTTGGAAATCGTCACTTTAGCTGTTCCCGACGATCTAAGATTGCGATTGGGCCAATAGAGTTTAATCAGAGGGAACCGGTTTCGAAGACCTTTCCGGTTTACAATTCTGTGGCAAAAATATACCAGGTCTTGTCATGTAGGGATATTCTTGGTTCTAACTAGCTGGTAGGTGCTTTGTGGTTTATGATGATATGCAAGAAGATTATCAAAGAACCGAGCGCTGATCTCTAAATCCTGTCTTTAGGGAGAGGATGGTGAAGATGCTGGTGGATCTGTTAACTAACCAGGTGAAGGAGAAGAAGGTGATGGTGATGGTTCTGCAGTCGGTCTACAGACTGATGCTGAAGTTCGACTGGAGAGTCCTCTTTGCCACAGAGGGCGGAGTCCGAGCTGTGCTGGCCGGCATGGAGGAGCATTCGAGCTCCGCGTCTGTCCAGCAGGCTGCCCTGGCGGTAGGTGCATGCATTTTATTCCTTACACTTCCCCAGAAGTAATGTGGTTGTGATGGAGGACAAAGGAGAGGAGTGTGCTGCTTTCTGAGGTTTGTCATCATTGTGGGTGTTCAGCAATCGTGTAGGGACTGTGGAACAACTTCACCTGCAAACCTAGATTGCTTCGCCCTAACTTGATTGCCTCTATTGATCTACTTATTGCTGAATGGTTAAAAATAAGAATTTCAGCACATACGCTGTTTTTCCCTTCTTGCAAAGTAACCTTTGATGGAGACTTCTAACTTCGTGCTTCTCAAATGTTTTAGAAGCAAAACTCAATTTGTAGAACAACAAACGTTACAAGAAAAACATCAATTAATGTTGAATTGTTACCTGTGGATAAGTAGAAAGGAAAACTTGAACATGTGGGTTTTTTCATGGCTCTTTTCTCTCTGTTTTCAGGTCCTGAAGGTGTTGACAGGGGCTGAAAACCTGCAGCTTCATAGCTCTTCGAAAGCCTACCAGCTCAGCCATGCGGACGCCCAGGTGATGCGCGAGATCTTTGCTAGCATCGGCTCTGCAGCCAGCCCAGATTCTGACAGTTTGCTCTGCGTCATCCCAGCCGCTATTACGAAGATGCTTGCCACCCCTGGGTAAGAACCTGCGGCAGCGTCAAATTCTGCCTCTTTTTACATTTGTAAGTTCATCGCTATCTCCAGTGAAACCGGGCAGTGGTCGCGTTTTCATGTCGGTCCGTGTGGGCCAAAGTTCTAGTTTCATTTCATTGCTGTCGTCTCCATCCGTGGAGGAGCCATCAAGAGTTTTAGATTATTCTGTTGTCACAATAAAAAGAGAAATGGGGCTTTAAAAATGATTTTCATTCTAAATGGAGTGGGTGTTGATCTCAGACATTCCCAGAGGGAACACCCCAGTCAATAAATCAAAGGGCCAGCTAGGACTTGGAACAGATGCACCTTTACTTGTCTGAGCGTTCCCCTTGTTTTAACTTTGACAGTAGAAATTTTATCAGATGAAGCAGATTTGCAATCTTGCGGATCCAGTCTGATGCCTTGGAATATGCAATGGTAAGGAATCCCTGGCTAGATAGAGTCTCTACCTTTGCCGAAGGTAAGTAACTTGTTCTTCAATCTGAACATTGCATGACACAAACACCCTAGCACAGGGCTGTCCCCCTGCTTCAAGAAGGAATGGTGGTGAAAGCTCATATAAACCAGTGCATCTGTGTGTGGGGCAATGTTGCATTCTCTCTCTTACCTGTCTGGGAGAATGCTCCAGCTTTAAAAATTGTCCGCTCAGAAGAACGTCCACATCTTACCCTGTCTAATAAACCGGCAGATCTTCTGTCAGTAGAAAAAGCATTCCACTAGTGGTAACTGTACAACACTTCGGTACAGGAAATATTTGATCCAGTGAAAATATGATTGTTTCTCCCCAAAACACAAGCAAAAAAATGTCCACCTTTATTCCAGACCCTGTTCACCCACAGACTAGTGGCAACATTGGAACACAGAGGTGCAAGGGATCTTCATGGGTCATGTTTAGACTCCGATCTCTGTTTGGGAAGAGCTAATGAGTTGTGCTTTTCTTGATTTATTGTTTAGGCACAATATATATATAGTTTGTGGATTATTGTAATTTTCTTTTGTAAGACTAAAGCACTGTCTGGACATTCATTGATTGGGTAGTATTTGGCCGAGAATTTCTATTTTAAACCAGTATGTGGAGTTATCTATGGATTGCGCGGGTCGTAATCATTTGTTTTGGTGTTAAGTAGTACAGGGGGCTTAAGTCTTCAGTGGCAGAATGACTCCAGTTGTCACCGTTGGAGCCTACTTAACCTCCATAACGCTGGACCAATCTTAATCCTGTTCTCAGACATAGAACTCTCAGCATTGACTTATGCCATTGAGACTGACGGGACAGAATGGTTTAGAGTCTAGCTGACTGCTTTGCTTCACACGAGAATAATATGTTTTCCTATAGTATCAGCCTTGCTTGGTAAGCTTTGTCTGAACAGTGAGTGCCGAGGCCTTCAAGGTTATTTCATCACAGTGGTTGTTGTTCGGACTGATCAGCACACGTTCTAAACATAACATATATGCAGCTGTGGCCACCTCTGATTTTGGCACGTTTAATAATGCACTGCGCAGGGCATGCTAACACACTTGGAGAACATTTGCATGCAGAGAGCTGGTTTAGAAACTGCTGTGATCCATTTCTACTAGAACCAGAGGTATGGGGCTGCCCTTGTAATCCCAAGAGACCTTCTGTAGATATAATGTAATATACTAGCAAGGGAGGGTAAGACTTAGGTGCCATTTAGTCTTCTTCCTTTTAGCATTTTAACATGCTTTCTTCCTTTGTATTTTATGTTATAGTAACTATGCTGATAATCTTGTTGCTTATAATATGTCTGCTTGTATTAGCTAAGATACTGCGCTTGAGAAAACGGCATTAGAAATAAATATTTCAAACTTGCACGTGTCTTCATTTACTCCCTGATATGAGTGTATAACGAAAGAGTGTTCATGTGTTCCACATTGCCTGAGGTGTTCTAAGTCCATATTCTGAGTTGTCTAATCATTGGGGGATGGAAGAACCAACGAGAAACTGATTGCTAGTCAGGTAGGGGATTTTGGATACTAAGGTGAGTTTTTGGCACACCCTAATTCACTGAGGTTCCAAGTCTCTATGCACAGTTCTGTGTAGGAGCAGAATCCCTGCGACAGTGCACTGAGCG
Source organism: Lissotriton helveticus (assembly GCF_964261635.1). Classification (NCBI taxonomy): domain Eukaryota; kingdom Metazoa; phylum Chordata; class Amphibia; order Caudata; family Salamandridae; genus Lissotriton; species Lissotriton helveticus. The sequence goes on along the minus strand of NC_136067.1, from coordinate 8,818,871 downwards.
GTGTCTAGATAAAGGTGACTTTGCAGCTTCCTCAAATCCGCAATCATCAGCTGATTGTTCAGATCAGTTCCTCCAAATTTGAACTCTTTCTCAGGTTCCAAGATGAGTCCTTCTGAAATAGATGGGATAGCTGTTCCAAACACTAAACATCTAAAAGACGGAGTGTTAACCTACAAGACCGTATTTGTCTTTGTAATTTATTGGTAAGATGCATCTAATTGTCACATGCGTTCACAGTGAATAATCAATTTGATTATCACATTTTCATCTGAATGTCACATGACCTAAGCAGTTACCGACCTAGAGTTTCTCTAGAGCCTGTCCGTCGACTGCAGAAGCCTCTGTACACTCTAGAAGCTGAGAGAGTGCTTTATTATTATACCGAAAGCACTATGTTTTTTAACTGAATCATGAGTTATTTGCTGCTTTTGGCCAATCCTACAAAAGCAGGCCATTTGCAAACAGTACATATTTTTAGGATTGTAAAACCTCTTTCATTTACTCACAAACATTTTAATGTCCTGTGATATTCAGATGACACTATGGCAGAACTGACCTCTCCTCTGTCCTCTCTTGCAGGTGCCTCTCGGCGGTGGAGAACGGTCTTTTAGTGGTGAACATGTTAATAAACGGTCACAGAGGGCTGGCAGAGCAGCTGATGAACTGTGGCGTCCAGATGGTGCTACAGAGTTGCTGCGAGAGCACCGCAAGCCCCCAAAGTGAGATGCTTTCCCTGATCATCAAGAACCGCCTCGCTGAACACAAGCTGCCGGTGGATGAGGACAACGCGGAGTCTGACTTGTCAGGTAAAAGGTGACACACTGGTTTGTTTCCTCTCGGCCACCTCTTCTCGATTTAGTAGGAGCAGTCGCAAGATCTGGGCCTAGGATCAACTCTTTGGATAAACCATCTGCCAAATCGTCCAGTTGTTTTTCTCTCTTGTAGCGTTACCACCCAAAGAGTGGGATAAGAGGCCCCCACTCGAATGGAACCTCACTGGTTCCACTTGCAGGTCGTTAGCATTCGTACAACTAGCTGCATCATCCTTAAAACCATCCAGAACTGTTTTGGATTCTGTGAAATTGTTAATAGTGGTTCCGCACAACAGCACTGAAAAGTCACGCCATAGTCATCCTTCTATGTTATGTCATGTAAGTTGGATTTGTAAAGCGCAGTTCTCACCCGGAGGGTATCCAGCTCTGGAGCAGGGGTGTAGGTCATCTGCCGGGTGTTAGTTGAAGAGCCAGGATGTCTGCTTCTTGCAGAATATCAGAGGTGAGGTGGAGGCTCTTATGCGGAGAGAGATTTAGTAGTAAGTTTTGGGTGCAAGGGAGGCGAAGGCTATTCTGCTTTTGGGGATGCGAGGGGTATGTGCAAGAGACAGGCAGGCAGAGGGTAGACGTCTGATGGGATGGTGGATGTGGAGGCGGCAGTTGAGGCCAGCTGGAATAATGAGTTAAAACTTGTGTACCTCCCCAACTAATCCTGTTAGAGTGGTGAAGTTACCCCAACTGGCCCAATCCTTTGTATTTGTGGCTAGGACTGTGTTCAGACTGTGTATTGCATCAGCCGGGTTAGACTCTGCCTGCCGTCTTCCATCAGTGGCTAGTGTGTGTGTTGGCAAGCTATGATTTGGAAAGGGCATTATATGCTTGGAAAGGTAAAAAGCAAGGAGAAAAGGCATTCGAATTTGGGCACCAAATACAGAGTGGATCTCAACCCAGCGCTTAAGTGTAAGTGATTCGGGAGAAAGTGTTGGGGCGACTGGTTGTTTGATCACCTTTGCCTGTACTTGTGTGTTTGTGTCTCCTGCGTAAAGGCCTCGTTCATGGGGCCTGGTGCAGCAATGAAATTTGGCCTTCTGTTTATTGTTTATCAGTATCTTCGATTTAGGAATGTTTTTGACATTCTTATCTTGCGTGTGCAATATTTTGATTTAAGATTAATATTTGATTTGCCTTTTTGAGAAAGTCCTGTATTTTCCATATGTTTCTGCTATGATATGGTGCTGCTTTATTCTGCATTATTATGAATACTCCGCTTGGGTTTTGGGGAGAAAAGAGAAAATGTTTGCATAAAAAATTATTTTTTTTAAAGTGTGAAAAGTGAATGCCACCGTTCTACAAGGGAATTGCTTCGGGCTTCTCTTTAGAGGGTTCGCTAACTCCAAGAAACAGCTGCCCTGATTACACTTTTACATTCTGAGCCGCGTCTCCTAGTAGACACATTTAGAACAGACTACTTTTATATTGGCATTAGGAAGTAGGTTCAGGAATGCCTAGATTTTCCAGAGGGTGTAGGATTAGCCCAGATGTCTCGCACTATGTCTCAGTGTAAATCTAGAGGTGGCCACTCTCACAGCTGCTTCCTGTAGTGGCCTTCTCTCTGTGCATATGTAGGGTTTGCACTTGTGCCTTACTTTGATTGCCTAGTAATAGCACGGTATTTGGAGGGGACTGCCAAATCGTCCAGTTGGTTTTCTCTCTTGTAGCATTACCACCCAAAGAGTGGGATAAGAGGCCCCCACTCGAATGCAACCTCACTAGTTCCACTTGCAGGTCGTTAGCATTCGTACAACTAGCTGCATCATCCTTAAAGCCATCACAGCCGGCACCCTTTCCTATCTGGCTGACAATCACATCACCGCAGCCAGGATACCATCAGATTGGAGATGAAGAATTGCAAGACAAAAGAACTAACACCACTACATTCCTGTATCTGTGAAGAGTAATCAACCCCCAAAGCAGGTTAGGAAGGAGCGGAGATCGCACTGCAATATGAAGCAGTGAGAGTCCACATACCAGCTACCCCTCCAGTCACACTTCACTCTGTAAAGAGCAGTCTACTTGCAGTGTTGACACTATGTCAATACAACATACCTACACCCACTGCCACTTGATGCCACTGCTGTGAGCATGCGGCCAACATTGGTTGATGCATTCTTGCAGAGCTAATATTGACTCAAGAAGACCTCCAACCATCAACCCCTTGCAGACAGCTTTTTCTATTCCCAAATCATGTGTATTTTTAAAGAGTGTTGTGCCAGGAGAGACAGAGTTACTCACTTGTTGCTGAATTTATCCAGCATTAATGTTTCATAGATTCACCTGTGCTGCATCTTTCTCCTCCTAGGTGAGGCTGTTGTGAATTGGGGAGTCTATGTACTGCCTGCACATGGATCGTATAAGCTGAGGTGTGATTTGTCGCTTCACCTATTATCTTAGAGATTAACGGGCTAATAAAACAAGTACTGTTTGTACTGGAGGAATAATAATGTAAAAAAAGCTCTCAGCTTGTCGACATGAGATGTTTCGGAAGCTTTTGACTCGATCAAAGATGCCAGCGCTGGAGCACTTGGGTTCTAGACAGATAGCCTCGCCTTCTTGCTTCCCGTGTGCTTTTGCAGTGTGATGCCACATTTGTGTACATAGCATCTTGCTTGTGTCTTGCAGATTCCAGCTCACCTTTTTACCTCAAGGGTAAAGATCTGAAGAAGTTATCTGTCAGTTTGAAGGAGATTAGTCTACCCAAAGAGATCATTCTTGCCCTGGAGCGCCTTATCTGTGATGATTCTGCGTCTGTGGAACATGAGATTCCTGAGCTCCTCAAAGACCGCAACTGGTTCCTGATGCTGCTGAGAAACCTTGAGCAGCTACGGACGGAGAAGGCCATCCAGCTTGGAATCCTCAGGTAACGCTGCCCTAGCTTTGGAAGTATGATGCTTACAGATTGCCCGTTTAGTGAGGTGAAGAGTTGGTACTGGGCGAAGAGTCCTGGTCTCGGAGTTGTCCTTAATTTATTGGCATGCTGGCTCCGTACAGCAGCAAGTCAGTCTTTGAACGCAGTCTCTGTTTTCTCTCTCTCTCTTGATCTGGGGGTGAACTGATTGGCTGTCTGTGGCAGTATTAAGGTCCTTGATCGCTGCTGGAGTATGTTTTCATCATGTGCCATAGAGTTTGTGCACTCTGGCTAACAAGAGGACCCATGTTGGATTTTCCGTGGACCCGGTTCCATGTCCACGGTCTCTGCAGAAGATCCAGTATGGGCCCTGGATACTTTCGCTTGTTTCTTTGCTAAGCTTTGCGGACCTCAGGGTGTGCTGGGGGCTCCAAACACAGCTCCGTGGTCCGAGACCCCTAGGGCACTATCAGGTATGTTTTTGTTAATTATTCTTAAGGGAAGGGTATTTTTTTCATGCCAAGTTTGGTATAATCTTGTTCGGCATTTCTTTCTGTTTTGGTGAGCAAAGAATCCTACAGCAATTAAAATGGGAGCTGTCACTTTTTTGGCTCCAGCTTGTAGGATAATATGAATTTAACTTACCATGCCAGACTCAAATTTGATGTACTTTTTAATTGTACATTTTGTGCGAAACCGCGATTAACACCAAAAATCTTATTAACTGTAATGTCACGTGTTTTCTGGGCCCAGCGTAGGATAGCAGCAGCAGAGTCTTCCTTCCTACTGGCTGATCCCGGGCTTACTCTGGAGGTTACTCCCCCAGACTCAGCTAGAGCCTAGCCCCGGCCAGTTGCCACTTCATTGAGGGGGACACAACTTCGAAGCCTACGCCTAACACAAAGGCCATATTGCAACACTCAAGCGGGATTCATAGACACTGGTGGGAGAGGCTCGGTAAAGGGAGGTAGGTATCCTGGATCATTACTTGGCCAGAGACAAGCAGTGCCAAAGTTTGGGTGATATTTTTTGTTTGAGTTCAGCCCGCGTCCAAATATCCCACGTGACAACGATGACAAAAGTGAAGCAGCCAATCTGCCCCTCCCTTCCCACACGGTCTCTGCAGATTACCTGGCCCTCCTGAAGGCGAGCAGTCTGGACACCTCTGAAGATGTGAACCTGGAGCGTCCTTACGAGATTCCCTCTGCAAAGGTTGTGTCATAACTTGCAATCTGTAAGAAGGCTGCTTCAGAACTGTGAAGGGGGTGCGCTTCAGAAGAGAGATAGGGTGAGCTTCAGAAGATAGATGGAGTGAGCTTCAGAAGATAGATAGGGTGAGCTTCAGAAGATAGGGTGAGCTTCAGAAGAGGGAAGGGGGTGCGCTTCAGAAGAGAGATAGGGTGAGCTTCAGAAGATAGATGGAGTGAGCTTCAGAACATAGGTAGGGAGAGCTTCAGAAGATAGATAGGGTGAGCTTCAGAAGAGGGAAGTGGTGAGCTTCAGAAGAGGGAAGGGGTGAGCTTGAGAAGATAGATAGGGTGAGCTTCAGAAGAGGGAAGGGGGTGCGCTTCAGAAGAGAGATAGGGTGAGCTTCAGAAGAGGGAAGGGGGTGCGCTTCAGAAGAGAGATAGGGTGAGCTTCAGAAGATAGATGGGGTGAGCTTCAGAAGATAGATAGGGTGAGCTTCAGAAGATAGATAGGGTGAGCTTCAGAAGATAGGGTGAGCTTCAGAAGAGGGAAGGGGGTGCGCTTCAGAAGAGAGATAGGGTGAGCTTCAGAAGATAGATGGGGTGAGCTTCAGAAGATAGATAGGGTGAGCTTCAGAAGATAGATAGGGTGAGCTTCAGAAGATAGATAGGGTGAGCTTCAGAAGATAGGGTGAGCTTCAGAAGAGGGAAGGGGGTGCGCTTCAGAAGATAGATGGGGTGAGCTTCAGAAGATAGATGGGGTGAGCTTCAGAAGATAGATAGGGTGAGCTTCAGAAGATAGATAGGGTGAGCTTCAGAAGATAGATAGGGTGAGCTTCAGAAGATAGATAGGGTGAGCTTCAGAAGATAGATAGGGTGAGCTTCAGAAGATAGATAGGGTGAGCTCACTGGTTAGAGGCGGCAGGCCTGAGAGCAGAAGTCAGCCTGGGACCAGGGTTCAATTCCCGACGCGGCAGGGTCGTGGATCTTGGTCACCGGACTCGATAATTCTCGCTTCAGTGCTTACTCTAATCAGGGGTTCCACTCGGCAACTCTGGGCATTAGCTTGCCTAATCTCCACAACGGCCCCACCAATTCCGGGGATGCCTGGCTCCACCTTGGGGACTCCCAGCAAGGGACCATCCCACAGGGAAAGCCAGGACGGGTTCCCCAGAGTTATACAGCGCCGGGACGCCCCGTTGCTGGGGCAGCTGTGCGCTTTAAAAGTATACTACATTTACATTTACATTCAGAAGATAGATAGGGTGAGCTTCAGAAGAGGGAAGGGGGTGCGCTTCAGAAGAGGGAAGGGGGTGAGCTTCAGAAGAGGGAAGGGGGTGAGCTTCAGAAGAGTGAAGGGGGTGAGCTTCAGAAGAGTGAAGGGGGTGAGCTTCAGAAGAGGAAAGGGGGTGCGCTTCAGAAGATAGATAGGGTGAGCTTCAGAAGAGTGAAGGGGGTACGCTTCAGAAGATAGATAGGGTGAGCTTCAGAAGAGTGAAGGGGGTACGCTTCAGAAGAGAGAGAGGGTGAGCTTCAGAAGAGTGAAGGGGGTGAGCTTCAGAAGAGGGAAGGGGGTGCTCTTCAGAAGAGGGAATGGGGTGAGCTTCAGAAGAGTGAAGGGGTGAGCTTCAGAAGAGTGAAGGGGTGAGCTTCAAAAGAGGGAAGGGAGTGAGCTTCAGAAGAGGGAAGTGGTGAGCTTCAGAAGAGGGAAGGGGTGAGCTTGAGAAGATAGATAGGGTGAGCTTCAGAAGAGGGAAGGGGGTGCGCTTCAGAAGAGAGATAGGGTGAGCTTCAGAAGATAGATGGGGTGAGCTTCAGAAGATAGATAGGGTGAGCTTCAGAAGATAGATAGGGTGCGCTTCAGAAGAGAGATAGGGTGAGCTTCAGAACATAGATAGGGTGAGCTTCAGAAGAGAGAACATAGATAGGGTGAGCTTCAGAAGAGGGAAGGGGGTGCGCTTCAGAAGAGGGAAGGGGTGAGCGTCAGAAGAGAGATGGGGGTGAGCGTCAGAAGAGGGAAGGGGGTGAGCTTCAGAAGAGGGAAGGGGTGAGCTTCAGAAGAGGGAAGGGGGTGAGCTTCAGAAGAGGGAAGGCGGTGCGCTTCAGAAGAGGCAGCTGGATCTTGACAGTGTGGGCTGGGGAGAGGACGTATACACCCGCAACACCCCCTCTCTCCCAAGGATCGTACCATGACTCCAGGGCTTGGGGTGGAGTTGCGATACTGTTCCCACAACCGGACAGCCCCTATTCTAACTTGCATTACAACTATAATGCATGTCGTTTTGGTTCTTGCATTGTCCAGGATAAAGAGTACTATCTCAGTATGCACAGTATTTATGATTCATGTTGTTTTAAGTTGGGTTTTATGTATAATCAGGGCTCTCGGTTTTATGGTATTACATTTTTTTACATTTCAGTCTGTTTTTATCCATATTTATTTTGTGGTTTGTGAATAAATCTAGTAAAAAAATGGTGCATTTCCACATTTATTTAACTGATAAACATGCCCTTATACTCTGATTCCTGAAACGTTTTAGCAAATTCAGCAGGTAAACATGGCAAAACATAATCACAAGTAAATAGCCGCAATTTACCACAAATATATTTTAACATGTGCCTGTATTTAAAGATATCTTAACTTATTTTTAGACTGCTCATGCTGTCTCATTGCTCATATATTGTTTTGGAATTCACAGCAGACAGCATGGAAAGTCATTAAAAGCACACATTTCTGCATTTTCCCGCATTTTAAAAAGGAATACATCAGGAAACATTGTTTTCTGTCTGTATTTATCTGTAAAAATCTGTAAATAATCCTGTGTGGAGCAGTAAATAATCCTGTGTGGAGCCTCTTCTGTGGTGTATTCATTGTGTTGCTGTGTGAGTGTGTTGCACATATGCTTTACGTATTGCCTCCTATAACAAGCCTGCCTGCTTGGCGCCAAGCTACGAGAGGGTGAGCGTAGGTTATCTTTGATGTGTATATGAACTGCCCTGACTAGAGTAGGGGGTTCTGCCTGGCTTAGGTTCATTCCTTAGACAACCAGAAACCCAATTTCTAACAATGACTCAATTCATTTGAACTATAGCCTCCGTAGAGAGGTGCTCCCGTGGTTAATCTCCGGTAGAATCGTGGTGGCAGTAGAAGAGATACTATGGATCATCCAGTTGCTGCAGTCTGTGGTGAGGTTTCAGTGCTGTATGAACAAAAGAGCAGTCTGAAGGGCTGACTCTGTGGAAGAAGGGCACGATGGGTGTACACTGCTGAAGAATCCTGTGCAAGTTGGTTGAGTTCAAGATGCTGCATTTGAACTTGCGTTGTGTTGATAATCAGTGTCCTCTCCTGTAACTTTGCTTCTTTGATGCCGCCTGTTCAGGTTGTGTTGGGCCGAGGAGATAACGCTAGATCTTTGTGGTGCCTTTCACATTGAGCATAGATTGGTTTATTTTTCTCTGACCCTCTTGTTTCTGCTTTTTTTGCAGGATATTGAACAGGTTCCTGGATAACTACCAGGAGGATGTGCTGCCGTGGCACGAGAGCATTGAGCCCTGCTTGTCTTCGATGGCAACTCACAATAATGATCGGGAGGTAAGGCCAACGAAACATCACGTGCATGGCGGGATCGAAGGACGTCCCTTGGTTTGGCTGATAAGGGGAAAACATTTGGAGGTGAGGTGATGAGCCCGTTTGAGAGGAGGGTAAAGAAAGGACTCCTGATGATGTGAGGGCAAAAAGATTAATAGATCATTTGACAGGGACACACATCAAAAGCAACAAGAACACATGGAAAGATGGACATAGTGTCCTATGTGATCTTTTTACAGCTGAAGGCCTCCACACTCCCTCACTGCAGGACATGAAAGACGGAGCTGTTGCGTGCTTGCTCTTGATGGCACTGAAGCACTCCGCCTGCACTGTAAGCGAGCACAGCAGTGATGGAACTAATTTCCTGTGTGCTTCCAATGTCTCCGAAACTCATAAACTTCCTTCCTGTCAGTGAGGATATCAATCAATCATGATTTGTTGAGTGCGATTACTCACCCGTGAGGGTCTCAAGGCGCTTGGGGTGGGGAGGTGCAGGTTCCAGTCCATCAAGGAGGAGGCCAATCGAAGAGCCATGTTTTGAGGTTTCTTGTGAAGATGGGGAGTGATGTTATCTGTCTGAGGTGGAGCGGAAGGGCGTTCCAGGCTCTGGCGGCAAGGAAGAAGAAGACTCCTGATCTGGACTTCCTGGCGTGAGGGACCACAGCGTCGGAGAGCTGGGCTGATCGTAGGGTCCTTTGGGGTGCGTGGAATTCGAGTCGGCTGTTCAGGTATGCTGCTCCAGTGTTGTGGAGCATCTTGAAAATGATTCTAACCTCGACAGGGAGCCAGTGGAGTGTGCGCAGGTGCTGGGAGATATGGCAGTGTCTTGGCAGGTTGAGGACCAGTCTTGCAGCGGCGTTCTGGATGTTTTGTAGCTTGCGGGTGAGGCTTTTGTTTACTCCGGCGTATAGTGTGTTGTCATAGTCCAGTCAGACGAGGGCGTGAGTGACGGTCTTTCTGTGTTCGAGGGGGATCCATTTGAAGGTCTTGCGTAGGAGGCGGAGGATGTGGAAGCAGGAGGATGCGACGGAGTTGATCTGGCGGTCCATTTTGAGTTCGAAGTCCAGGATGATTCCAAAGTTGCGTGCGTGGTCCATGGGGTGGGCGGGCTTCCGATGGCAGAGAGCCACCAGATGTTGTTGCAGGCGTCGGGGTGTGGGCTCATGATGAGTACTTCTGTTTTGTCAATGTTTAGTTGTATGCAGCTGTTTTTCATCCATTTGGCGACATCTTCCATGCCTTTGGCATTTTTTGCATTGGGTTCTTTAGAAAGGGAGAGGATGAGTTGGGTGTTGTCTGCTTATGAGACAATGTTGAGTCTGTGGGTTCTGACGATGGGGGCGAGTAGAGTCATGTAGATGTTGAACAGGGTGGGGCTGAGGGAGGATCCCTGGGGTCTCCGCAGGTGGTTGGTGTAGGGTCCGAGAGGAAAGGAGGGAGTCTGACCCGGTGTGTTCTGCCGGAGCGGAAAGAGTGGATCCAGTCGACGGCCTTGCCCCGGTTCCATGCATTGTGAAGCCTGCGTGTTAGGGTGCGTCGAGAGACTGTGTCGGAGGCCGCTGAGAGGTCGAGGATATTGAGTATTGGAACATGGTCCCAGCATCCCATTAGTTCTTTGACTCTGTGGGACCCCAGAACCTCCTCTTTGTAAATGAAGATATGCAGTAACGGAAGATGGACTTAGCACGCCGTGTGGTCTGGGTGCGCCTCTCTCTCTCGGAGGACCTGTAGTAGTGAAGGGTGAATTCAGGGTCCTGTGTGCCTTTGATGCCTTAGAAGGGTACATTGGTCATTCTCCTTTTCCCCTGCCAGTCCACAAATGTCGCTCTGGTGAAATCCTGTTTTACCTTCACTGGCAAATAGGTAACATTTGATGCTTTTGAAATGAATAGGACACCCATTTCCTGTAGCACCCGACATCGCCACCTCATCTGGAAAACACTGGCGCCAGCCTGTTGAGAATAAGGAAGTCTTTCTTTATCGTCTTCAAACTACTGCTGGTTTTCAGTCTCCCCAGACGAGGAAGGCATGAAAGGCCTTCGTTCCTCTGCCCCTTGTGCAGGCAGTTGAATCTTCATAGCTTCTAGAAATAGGATGGAATGCTATGTTGGATTTGAAAATACCCACACGGTATAATAGTGCCTTCACTGCACTGCTAAGGGTAGTGATACTGGTCCATATAAATAAAATCCTAGATAACTGAGATGTATGTAGCTTGTGAGGCTGGGCTCCATTGTTACACTGGTCTCATGAGCCATCCGGATCAAATGTGTACTGATGGCACACCCAGATTCAACTTGTTTCACATTCATGCTTTGGGTCCTCACAGTTTTCCGTCCACTCCCACCTCCAAGAAAGAAGGTTGCAGTGAGTTTTCCCTTTAATATTTCTCCACACCAATAAACTTTGGAGTTCACCGCACACCTCCAGGTCCCAGACCCTTGGGCCATCCACGGCCCTCTGGATCCTCGTGTTCTTGATCTTCTGTCTTTGACGTCAGAGAATATCCACAAAACGCCATTTAGTCCTGGGCTGACCTACTCAGTGTATATAATCTTTTTCTGTCCCAAGAGCTTAATGACACCAAGTGGGCGTCTTGCTTTGCCTTTCGGTCTAAAAAATCCTGTGTTTTCTCTGAGACACTGGAATCACCGCAGGATGCAGAGATAACCAGTCGAAGACATCTACGGGTATCTGGACCCCCACACCGCCGAAGAGGACCTTGAGTCTTAGGGCATTTCCTCTCCGCTTTCCATGCCAGAAGTGATTGGCTCCAGTACATCAGTCGCTGATTACGAGGAGGAAGAAGGGGCTCCATTCACTTCAGCGGAGTCTGGGTCTTCTACAAAGGCCACACCTAGACTTGTGAGTATGATTGAATTCGGGCTCCGGTCGGCTTCCTAGAAAGGCATCCTAGCCGAAAGGCGTTCCTCCGAATTATGTCTATTCCCATTGGCGATTGGATCCAAAGACGCCTTCTGGCACTGAGAATCTCAACACCCTTCAAGGCCAAAGCCACCATCCACTCCTGTACCTTCTTCGGTGCCTTGATGTCAAGACCTGCTTCCACGGTTGTCTCAGACAACTCTGAAAGACCAATCCTCATAAAGCTGCAAGACCAAACAATGAGAAAAAAAATCAGCTATCCATTAACCTCCCCATATGGAAAATGACTCCCAAAGTACTCCACGCCCCTCCAAGGATTGCCGACTTTGATAAGGAAAAGGATTGACTTTGGAAAAAAACCTGCACCACACATTCTGTCAGAGGCCATACTAACCCCAAAGTGGTATAAGTAGATGACTACTAGCCGACTTCCTTCCCATTACCCTCCAGCACCTCCAGCTCCCCTTTCACCTCTGCAAACTCATCTAAGAGGGTCACAGCATTCATACTCAGACCAGGGGGAGCCTATAAAACCCTACAGGGGATTAGTAGGGGTTGATCCATTCCCATCCCAGGGATGACCCATGGGAGAACTACAATATTGACCAGATTCAGATAATTTACCTATAAAGGCCTCCCCTGATGATGCGACCACCTATCGGGGGGCAATATAGAGTGGAGCTGCCTATCATAACTTTGATGAGCCCACATCTTGGCTGAAGAGAAATATTTTCTTTTGGATATGCTCTCGATATTAGAGCACTCTACAATTTCTTCCTATGCTCATGGGGATACTGAACACTGTCCTTGAAATCTTTGCTGAGCCAGTCAAGGCCAGGCAGGTCAGTCAATCAATCGGGATTTATATAGCGAGGGGAATCACCCACGAGGCCCTGGAGTTGCTAACTGCTTCACGGAGACAGCAATGAAAAACGAGGCAAAAGCAGGGGAAAGCACTCAGCAAAACAAGAAGGAAGCAGAGCAGTACAGCAGCATGGGAGGGCTGGGTCTGGAGCCTACTCAAAAGGGGGGAAAGGAAGGAGGAAGTAGTAAAAAAACACAAGTAAAAGCAGGAGAAAGCACTCAGAATAATGGGGGAGAGGAAGGAGAAAGCAATACAAAATGTATTTGACAAAAGCACGAGAAAGTACTCTGAAGAAAGGTGGGAACGGATGGAGAAAGCAGTAATAAATGAGGCAAAAGCAGGAGAAAACACTCAGAAAAACGAGGCGGTAGCAGAGCAGTGCTGCAGCACAGGAGAGCTGGGCCTGGGGCCTACTGAGTAGGGGAAAGGAAGGAGGCAGTAGTAAAAAAAAGGTAAAAGCTGGAGAAAGCACTCAGAAAAATGGGGGAAAGGATGGAAAAAGGAAAAAACAAGGCAAAAGCAAGAGAATACTCAGGAAAATGGGCGAAAAAGGGGAAAACAGTAAAAAACGAGTGAAAAGCAAGTGAAAGCACCCAGAAAAAAGGGGAGGAAGCAGAGTGGAGCAACAGCACAGGAGAGCTGGGCGCTCGGCTAGGGAGGTTACACCCAGAGTAGAAACATTCATCCCCTCTCCATCTGATCCCAGGTTCAGTAGTGGTCACGTACCTCCAAACTCTCTGCTAGTGCACAGGATAATCACATTTGTAAAGCGCACAATCACCTGTAAGGGTCTCTAGGCGCTGGGGGCCGTCGGGAAGATTAAGCGAGCTATTGCCCAGAGTCACATGGTGCTGGGCTAATCTGCCGCCGGGGATCGAACCGTGAGCCCCAGATTCCGGAGTCAGTCGCCCTAGCCACGGTGCCACACCTCTCCCCAGGAAGCTACAAGTGGGTCTCTGCATAAGGGATAGGAGATGTTCCCACCACCTGATCAAGACGCTAAGAGCTTTTACGCAGCAAGCAAAAGGGTACTAGTTGTGTGGGCCATACACTGGTGCACTCCCAATTCTTTAGGCTACCTCACACGCTGATACAGAGCTCAGTAGAATGAGAATGAAGAGTTCATCCACATCATCGTAACAAATTCAGGAAATGGGGGAGGGAATGGGTTTGGAAACGGTCTTCACTTCCACCACATACGTTGTGCCAGGTGTACGAACACCTTGGTCATACTCCTCCGTCACTCCTGGCTTTGCATATCGGGCTTTAGGGTTGAGGTCCAGCAGCAACTCAGAACTGCCATTCGATGAGGAATATCTCACTGGACCACAGGTGGGTGAGACGCTTGAAAAAATCAGGAGGGACACTTATATCACAAAGTCGATGGATGCCGTCCGCTCCGGGGTTTCCGTTCGTAAGCAGAAGTACAGGGGCGGAACCAAGTCAGAAGTGTAGAGGTACACTTGAGGCTCATTCAGGGGCAGCAATTCAAAACAGGGGCGAGAGTAGCAGAGCTCCTCTTGCAAGGGGGAGCTTCTGCTTCCGAGCACTGGCTTACCCCACATCCCTTCCACTCCAGGAGGAAATCACCCGTGACAAATGGGTTCCTGTAATAATCGAGAGACACACAGATGGTGGACGGAATGCAGAGCAAATCAAACATTCACCCCCAGTCAAGTGATCTGGGTTAAATCCATTGTTTTGCTTACCATGCCACCCCAGTTTAGACCCAGCCATATGCAAATCAGTCTTGACCCTGTGCCTCATGGGAACAGTCCCTTTGCAAATAGATGTTTAACTATTTAACCCTGATCAGGTGCAACCCATGGCAGGATAGTAACACAAGGGAGTACATTTTGGGTCCTAGTCCACTGAGGAGGTCTACACTTCACAAGCGTCATCAAGAACTAGGTACTGGTGACGGGAGCTCACTTAATAAGCGGAGGACGAACACGCTCAAGACAGAAAGGGGGAGCATGGTTCTATAGAGGGCAGGATATCTCTCCCTGCTAGTATGTTATATTTTCACTTACCTGAATATTCTTCTGTCCCTTGAGGGACACTCGTGGCAACCATTTCTCAGAAGCTGGTGAGGGAAAAAGGAGAGAAATGACCAACGATTGTGTCTTCTGGAGGCTGCAATCCCAAGACGGAGAGACTATATGTTACTTAGAAGAGTAATACTGATTGGAAGAAACCTTTAGTTATAAGATCTTGTTGCATTCCCTGTGTATAGAACTTTAAACGTTTAAGTAAAAGCCACCAAATGTAGACCGGAAAAGCCTCCCCAAGCTTATTTTTGACCGTCCCTCCACGATGTAACAGTAGGGGTGTTATGCTATCTCCTGTAGAGGTGTCCTGGAATAAAGATCCTGTGTTTGCATCTTCCAGTCTAGGAGACAGTGAGCAGACTCTCGTCCCTGGAGAGGAGGGTACAGTGGGATCTTTTCTTGGATTTCTGGGGCAGTCAGTATTTCTCATTTTCTACTGCCCTTTAACACATTTCTCAAGTTCATCGGTACCACAGCGCCACGTGAGTCTATTTGGAAGCGAAGCCAAGGAAGTGGAAGGAGTTAAAAGTTCAGATACACCTGAGACAGCAAATACCACCAGTCATTTACAGCTAAGTAGAAGCTATGAGAAAGGCACAACACCGAAGGTGCCAACACCTTCTGGGACCACGGTTTCTTGATTAAATAGGTGTTTCTGGGATCTTCCACAAAGCTCTGTAATTTAATGATTTTAATGAAGATGCTCATGATCGAGAACTAAGTCTACAGTTATTAAACCATTTAAACTCTGTTTGCTTCCAGCGTTCTTTAAATGTTTGACATTATCTGCATAATAGACTGTTTCCTTAGCTGATACTATAGATAATTATTCTAATGAGAGTTTAAGTGCAAACTTCAATAATGCTTTTATCATGTCTGCAGGTCGTTCAAGAATTCATCCGGTTCTTGCACCGGCTGGCCACAACAAACAAAGACTGTGCGGTGGTCATGTGCCGGCTTGGCACCAGGGAGGCCCTCTCCAAAGCCTTAGACAAACACAGCTCCAATTTGCTCCTCGTGACGGAGCTGAAGGATGTGGTGACCGACTGTGAAAAGTATGCGAGCCTCTACAAGAAGATGACCACGAGCATCTTGGCCGGCTGCATCCAGGTGAGAGCCTGGGACGCTTCACACTCTGTGTAGAGCGAGGGGTGACACAGCACGAGCATCCTGGCCGACTGCATCCAGGTGAGAGCCTGGGACGCGTCACACTCAGGTAGAGCGAGGGGTGACACAGCACGAGCATCCTGGCCGGTTGCGTCCAGGTGAGAGCTTGGGACGCTTCACACTCGGATAGAGCGAGGGGTGACTCCACGTGTGAGCTGAGCCTAGGATGCGCTGGTTCCCCTTTAATGCTTTTCTGAACTGGTCAGGGGTAGCTCATAATGAGGTGAGTGGTTGATTGTGTACTGCGCTGATCAGGAATTAGCTTTTTTCCCAATTTTGTGCCTCTATGTGATTGGTGTAGGCAATAAACTAAGCCACTTTCGTAGCTAAACAGGAGCTTGAAGAACTACACACTTGAAACACAGATTTTGCACATAAGAAAGGTTTAGCAACAAATTTGTTTTTGTTTGCCTTTCCTTCTGTATTATTTTATTGATTTGTCAATCGCTCGCTTGTGACATTTGGCAACCAATATAGTGACTGTGTAGTTCATGTCCGTGAGGATGGCTATGAGGTGGCCTATATCTGATTGGATAATATGGGTCTGCAGTATCGGATCTTTAATAGATTCACGTGCTTGAATCACCTCTATCGTTGAGCTGGGAGTCCCACGGTAACACAGGAAAGCTATGACATAGTCACAACAATTTTTTATAAGGACAAGGGAACCCAAAGGCAATAAACTAGGGACCTTGGGCAAGTAATTGTTATTAACGACAGGGGTCCCTAGAAACTAATATTGGTGATCAAATTAACATACACTAAATAGACAGTATGCTCTTTGTCCAACCGGACAGAGTTTATTTAATCAATGTAGGAGACAACAAAATTATTATCAGTAAGTGGGCACAACCTGTGACCACGCAAACTGGAAAAACAACAACAACAACAACAATAGGAAAAAGGAAATTCAGGCAAAAAGAAAAGGGGTCTGTTTCCTAGTAGTCAGTAGACAGACTTGATTGCATATCAGTACCATTGCGCAAAACATTCCAAATTTTTAAGGCATATGGTACATTAGTGTCGACGTTTCGATCCCTTAACTAAGATGTATAGAACAGGGGTGTGGAATTGTTTAAAAAATCTACTTGTCCAAGGGACAAAATTGTATAGAAATCTACTTGTCCTGCAAAAAAATCCACTTGCCTTACCTCTTTACTGAATCAATAAGATAGACAGGCAAAAGTGTAAATTAGGTTGTAGACCGTGCGTTTTAGACATTCAATACATTGAAGCTTCCATTTGGGAGAACAGTGTCAACAAAGGTTGCATATTCGAATCAGAAATTCCCAATATAATATACACCAAGGTAATGTGTAAGTCAGTATTACATATTTACAGGATAACATTTTTGCATAAGGTATTTACAAACAATATAAAACGCAGTCACATATCGGCTAGAACCAAGCTGCTACCCACAATGCATTTAAGATTCATGCAATAGGCAAGGGTGGATATGGATGTGATCTGTGATTATGTTTAGATTAGGGTGTCCTGCTCAGGAAAGCATGACATTTCTAGCTGTCCTGTGAAGGGTAGGAGACAATTCCTATTTTCCAAAGGGACGGGTCTTCAGATTTCAGCCCCACATAGTCTTCAGATTTCAGCCCCACTTAGATCAAAACATCATCTCTGAAAGTGTGTACGGTTTTCATTTGGATCTGTGACATGATACATAACGGCAAGATTGGGGTGGGTGGGGAGGCACACTTAGACCTATGCTGTAGAAGTCTTACCAACATTACACAGTCAGTCCTAGAAGCACAGGTTGGTGCTGTTGTTTCTTCTGCTTAGAACTATTCGTATTGTTTCCCGTTTTTTTCCCCCCTGGCACTTAAACTCATTATGTCTGCCCTGGTCATCTCCCGGCTAGACTATGCCAATGCCCTTTACAACGGCATTCCGGCATATAGCTTACGCAAACTCCAGCTTGTGCAGAACCAAGCATCCCGGCTGGTTTATGGCCTTCCCCGGTTCCATCATTCTACACCTTTGTTGAAGGAACTGCACTGGTTGCCTGTTCGGCAACGTTCGCTTTTTAAAATGGGGTGCATGGTATTTCAGGCACGACAGGGAACGGCCCCGGCCTTCATTTCTTCCCTTTTAACTAACTATGTTCCCGTCAGACATCTCCGGTCGTCTGATCGGTCCCTATTGCTAGTCCCTCGTTTCATCAGGAAAAAATGGGGAGGTTCCAACTTTTCTGTACTAGCCCCGGTATTTTGGAACTCCCTGCCTGACCACCTTCGAGCTTTAAAACAATACTCCCTCTTCCGCAAGGGCCTGAAAACCTTTTTGTTTGCTCAGGCTTTTCCCCTCTAATGGCCCAGCCCTGTTTTATTGTTTGCCGCCAAAGCGCCAAGAAACCGTAATGGTGTATGATGCGCTATATACATTTTTTAAATTCAAATTCAAATTCAGAAGCATTATTAGGGAATGAAGTGCCCTTTGCAGCTGCATGTGAAATAAATCACTAAGCTTGAATCTTTACTGCACCAGAGAAGTCTATCTAAGCCTCCCAAAGAAAGAATCTGCAGCAACTCGAAAGTCCACTTCAATACTGGTTTGCTGGGCAGTATTATCTTCCACCAAGCCCAAGACTCAATTTGTTATACAGGCTCATAAAACAGTGGCAGACACTCCTTAAGGACACCATAAACTAACAGTTGAGGTCAAGGGTGAATTACCCTGCCCCAGCTTGCTATATGAAACCAATACAAGGGCAGTTCATATACTGAACTGCACATGATCTAAATTAACATGTCAGGTGACTTGCTTTTTAAATAAAGTATACAGTGTTGTAAGAGAAAACCCAGCAAAAACGTGAGGAATGTATCTTGCAGGACAAATCTCCTAGCAAAAAGAACCAGGGGTCTATTAAAAAAAAGCCAGAAGTAAAAACGGTTTTGTTTTCAAAACATTCCCCAGTTCAGCTGTAGACTAGAGACTGACCTATCAAACTGTGGGGGCATTTTGAGAGGGTATGAGAAATTTACATTGACTATGGGTCACCAAGCCCTACTACCGTCTGACCGTCAAGTCTGCAAGGAGGCCCTTTCGCTCACTAGGTCCTGCAGGACTTTTTAGTGTGATTCCACTCCTCAGACCCTATGTCTTTTGGGAGTTAATGCTAGTGCACACTTTGTTAGATGAAGAATCTGCATTTATAGGTATCCATCCAAAGAAAAAGTTATTTGCCTGTATAACTATCCTTCTCGTGGATATGCTTCCCACAGATGTCTCACTGCTGTCCTCCTCCCCGGACCTCTGCCCTTCTGAAAAGAGCAAGTGAGGTTTGGCACACTGTCCTCTCCAGTCTGACATGGGTGATCCTCTTCTGGGAGCGCAGAAGAGCTCAGTGTGCAGGGGTGAGGTATAACTGTGACTCCGCTCAGTCACTTCCAAAGGTGACGCAAGGTCACCGTGGAGCCCAATGTCTCCAACTGCTGGTGCACAGTAACAACTGCTGTGCACAGTAACAACTGCTGGTGCACAGTAACAACTGCTGGTGCACAGTAACAACTGCTGTGCACAGTAACAACTGCTGGTGCACAGTAACAACTGCTATGCAAATTTCCAGACCCAGTCTGGTGTCTGCGAGTATTCAAAAGGTGAGGAATCTGTGGTTACATAGAGCATCCACCTGAAAGATTGTTACTGAAGGTAAGTCACTTGTTTTTTCTGAAACAGATTATTCATTGCCCCATGATGTGGCTACGTCCTCCTTTCCCAGTGCAACCGCAAGATCTGCATTCTCTAACTGTCCTGAGTGTGGGGAGCACTATTTCTGTTGGTTAATGGATGGATGTCGGACATATTGTTACGTTTGTAGAATATTATAGAATATTTGGTGGTAGTGCTGCAGGCCTCCAGAAACTTATACCTAACGCTTCTAGCTACGAAAACAAAATAATGGGAGTGTCCGTTCACCCGTGCTAAGATGTGCTTTGAGTCGCATGATATGTGATAACCTTACGTCTAGCGCTGACCGTACACCACATGCAGCGTTAGTCTTTCCTGTTTGAGGCCTCACCGTACCTCGCTGTTTCATGCCTTGTTGTCTCTATTTCCAGATGGTTTTGGGGCAGATTGAGGAACATCGGCGCAACCACCTGCCAATCAATATCCCATTTTTTGATGTTTTTCTGAGGAATCTCTGCCAAGGTTAGTTCTTTACTTAGTGCTTGCAATAGTGCATTTCTCCCAAACCATGGTTCACAATCTGTTCTTAATTAACAAATCAATTCCTTCCCTAAACTCTGCCTTTGATTTCTTCCTGAGGTGATCTCATGCCCCTGCTAGGAAATCCAGTCCTTCACCGCCCTAAATGGCTAAAGCCCTTCCTTCTGTAATCTAACAGGCCCCCTCAATAGGTTTAATGCAAAACAGCCATAGTTGCAGTGCCTCTGGCACCTGGGTCATAATGTTAGGAATAAGTCCCCATAACTTTGCATTATTTATCACTAAATATCAGCTTTAAATGTTTTTGGGAAATACAGCCTTTTTTTCTCCAAACATGAGCATATCAGTTCTTAAAATACATATACTTCTGTCTCGAATACCCGCTTTTCAATTTTGGTATACAAATATAATTTCAACCAAGCAAAACCTTGTTGTTTAGTAGGTGCGGCTGCATTCAGGGAAGCTACTTACTCTGAGTTGGAGAGCTACAATGTAGCTCACGAGATACTCGTTGGAGAAGCCTTCACATTGGTGCACGTGGGAGGCAATCGAGGGGACACTGAGGAGAATGCTTTTTGTTTTATATTTGCATTTTCCTTCATGTCATGTTTCAGTTTCTTGTAATGCTTTGTGACTTGACCTTTTAACTGTACCCTGTAATTTACAGAAGTTTATTTAAATTGAAACAAATTGCCTCATATATATTTATACAGCATGGAGTTAATCTGTTTTCACTTTTACACATTAGTCACATGGTATGTGTTTAAATGTGAAAGTAAATGTTGCCCCGTTATTGGTGAACAAGGCTGGTTACAGCCGAAACACGTTCGATGTAGAATGGCAAATAAAGAATATATATGCCCCCACACAGCAGCGTCGTCCCCTTTTTTCAAGTGGATATTTGTGTGTGTGTGTATATATATATGTAGAAAAAGCTTTATTCGAGTTATACACTCATAAAAGCAAACACATATAAATTGCATACATTTCTTAAAAACATCAAACGTTCTATAACAATTAATTTGTAGTTAAAAATACATAATACACAAGCATAAAAATTGTTTATCAATTGAAGCTAAAATAAGCTTTTTCATAATATGCGGAAACTAAATGCATGTTACAATACAGAAACCTCCGCGTTACGGACCATTCCCGAGTTTATGCAATAAAAACTCATACCATACGTGTTAACCGCATTTTAAAGTTAAAATTCATATATATCTCCTAATTGCTGTCTGCAAGAAGAAGTCATACATGGGAAAATGGGAAAATGTAGAATTCAGAACACATTAGTGGATAGAGCCCTCCTCCTTAAGGACCATGCCCACCCCAGGTATTTGGCAGTTCCGAGTACGATGGACATTTCAGTGGAGGAGCAAATAATTCTCAGCCCCTCAACACCACTTAGGACACCGAGGTTCCTACAAACTGGAGCTAACCAGGATTTCCTTGGGTTTACATAAGCCACACACGAAAAAAGAAAATGTGCGATGCTTTCATTGGGGGCCCCACATGACGGACAACACGCACTACCTCCAGTTTTCCACCTGGACGTCATACACCTCAGGGGGAGAGAGCCTGCCCTTAGCTGGAAAAATAATTTCCTATCTGTTGGAACAGTTATACAGTCCCAATACTTTTCTAAGGATGGTTTTTGTTTCATTTCCAAGAATCTACCCCCCATGGATTCCGAGGTTACGCTCCTCCAAATTTTTTGATCAATGTGGTTCCAATATAGTTCTTTAATACTGGATTTACTAGGGAATACTTCCCCGAGGGGGTTTTCCCACAATTTGGAGAGCCCAAGCTCTGCAAGGACATCCCTTAGCATTTTTAACCATATAATTTTATGGAAAACATCTAGTTTGGCTAATGCTAAGAACCCCTCAGCGTAGTGTCTTATTTCCACCGTAGTCCATAGCCGTCTCCAATAAAGGATAGGCCTCAGACGGGCACGGTCACTAAGCGATCTTCTACCTAAATCTAAACCAAGCGGTATCAGTGGGGTACTTTGAGGGAGACTAGTTATCCCTCTCACAAACCTGTTCTCAGATCTTTGGAGGGTAGTAAGACTCTCAAAGCCCCAGACTTCAGCCCCATAAAGGGTTGCG
Source organism: Lissotriton helveticus (assembly GCF_964261635.1). Taxonomy (NCBI): domain Eukaryota; kingdom Metazoa; phylum Chordata; class Amphibia; order Caudata; family Salamandridae; genus Lissotriton; species Lissotriton helveticus. The sequence continues at coordinate 8,797,158 of NC_136067.1, read as the reverse complement.
CCCAGGGCTTTTGCGTCATAAACCATGAGAACAGGTTTTATAGGCCTGGTTTTGGATTTTACTTGCTCGACCCTGAGTGCTCCAGAAATCTGCTGGTGTTTCAACACCGCCTTCTCTATGTGTCTTGACCAACCGAGTTTACTTGATATCTCGACCCCAAGGTATGTAAAAACATCTACCAACTCTAGATTGATATTGTTCAAAAATACATTGGGTCGAGATTGACGCTTTTGCCCAAAGGCCATCAACTTGGTTTTATTTACATTGACCTCGAGACCCCGTTCTTTACAAAATGAGTCAAAAATGTTCAAGGCTCGCTGGAGACCCGACGGGGTTTTAGACACGATCAAAGTGTCGTCAGCGAACATCAGAATTGGAACTCTGATGCCCGCTAACGAAGGTGCGTCAACCATTACGTCCAATATCCTGTCTACGATGCCATTAATGAACAGGGAGAACAGCAGGGGTGCCATAGCACATCCCTGCCGGACCCCCCGCTCAACTGGGAAGTTGGTGGTGGATTCCCCATTCCTCCCCCACTGGACCTTTGCATAATTGCTTTCATGCAGACGCATTATCAGCGTGAGCAAATCAGGTGGGACCCCTATTTTGTACAGAACCTCCCACAGCGTGCGCCTTGGCACCAGGTCAAAGGCGGCCCTGAGATCTACAAATGCTACATAGAGCCTGCCTTTGCCCAGGAGTACAGTCCCCCACCGCAGCATGGTGAAGCGAAAAATTTGGTCAACCGTGCTAGTTGCACGTCTGAATCCTGCCTGGAAGGGGGATAAAGCATTGTTGTCATCTACCCAGGCCATAAGTTTGTCAACCAACATCTTCCCCACCACTTTTTGCATGGTGGCCAACAAACTTATTGGTCTATAATTTGCCGGGAGTGACCGATCGCCTTTCTTAAAGATCGGTATTATTATTGCCCCCTTCCATATATTTGGGATTTTTGCCCCTTTCGCTAAGCCATTTCCCAACAAGGTCGCGTATTTTGCCCACTGGGCCTTATCGTGTTTAAAAATGTCTGAGGGGATTCCATCTAGCCCAGGGGCTTTCCCCCCCTGCAGACTTGCTATTACAAGTTCCGCGTCCTTGTATAAAAATAAATCACCCTTGCAGATATATATATATATGTTTGAGGCATGTGGGCTGCTGAATTCATCTCTTGTGCATAGATCGCCGCCTAGTGTTGGGTCCGGATGATTGCACATTGTTGTCCTGGAAGAGTCTTCGAAGTATCACGAAATAGGTGACTCCTCCCCTGGATTACAGTGCGCATGGGCATCGACTCCATCCCCAGATTGTTTTTTTCCGCCATTGGGTTCGGATGCATATTTGATCACTCAAGTTCGGAATCAATAGAATACTTTCTTTTTGGCCAAAAGGCCTTTACTATATCGTCGGTATTGTCTTGCGCTCGGTGCCCAGTTCTGTTCCAGCTCAGTTCCCGAGTCGGACATCCAGAGGAGTCGCGTGGCTCTTTGGCACTGAAGGCCCGGTCGATGCCAGAGGCCTTATTCGACAAACCATCATGGAACGGAGCCTGTTCAAGAGGTGCCCCGTATGCAACTCGAAGTATCCTCACATCGACGGCCATCCGGTGTGCAACAAGTGCCTGTCGCCGGATCACGATGAAGCCAACTGTATGGCTTGTTCTCGTTTCCGCTCCAAGAAGACGATTCGACTTCAGCGCGCAAGCAGGCCCAGCAGACGGCACCTGACCGGTGAACATTTTCGATACAGAGGAAGATGAGGCAGACAAGCAGGAAGTTCAGGAGCCGATGTCCGATCCAGCAGCGGAGATCGACTCCAGCTACGACGCTGATGTTGAAATGCTCGATACTGAAGAAGTTGTCAACGAGGTAGGAGACGACGATGGGGCCTATGGGGCCATGGAAGATAGCTCGAGCAAGGAGCTATGCCCAACCGTCGAACCGCTTCATAAGGCTCAGGTCGAGGGATCGCCACATGGCCTTACCCAAGATCTTACACTGGGTTCTACAGCCTCGCCTACAGGCCCGGCTTCGGACACTTCTAAGGAGCCACTGGTTGTGAAAACGAAACCGAAAGAGAAAGCATTGGTGTCTACGCAACCGAAAGCACTTGAGGCAACATCGAAACCGAAAATGCGTGTTGCTTTGGTCGGCTCGAAGTACTCTGACCTATCGGCGCCGACGAAGCTTAAAAGTGTTATCGACCCGGTGAGGTCGCTAAAGGGTGTCGACCTGAAAACTGGGACACCGAAAACACTGGTCAAGGTCGTCGACCCGAAGAAATTGGCGCCGAAGACCGTCGACACAGAAAAAGGACTCTGAGCTCCAAAGGTTATCGATCCTGCACGTCGCCACACAAGCCCAAAAGCAATGCAAGCCTCGAGTCCGCGCCTGGCAGTGGCTCGAAGGAACCAGTCGAGTCGACGCAGCCGTCCGCCTCCTTCTCGAAGCAGGTGTCGGAATCGTTGAAACACATTAAGGAGAAGGCTTCACCTCTCGGTCCGAAAGATACTTCCACGCCGAAGCCTGCCACCAAACCTCAAAAGTCGCCGGCTCCCATTCAGTTTACGCTGCCACCAAAGGTGGTGCCGAAGGCCTTCGCCCCTAAGACGGCCGTCGAAGCGTCCATGAAGGTGTCCACGGGGCCGTAGCCTACACCTGGGGTTGTGGGCACAAAGCATTGACAACCCCCGCTTGAGGAGCCGTCGGAACAATTCATCGACGCCGACACGGGTAATCTTTCTATTTACAAACGAAAGATCGCCCCGGCACAGCCTATGGAGTCCTACAAAATTCCATTAAAGAAGAAGAAGAAGGATTCCACGGCTTCACCCGTTCTTGTCGAACTGATAGGAGCAGTGTCCTGGCCACGTGGAGCTATCTCGCCCACTTACTGGGATGTGGAGACTGGGGAAGGTGACTATGATGAGTACAACTACCCTGTAGACACTGATCCTGAAGATCACCATGAACCCTGGGCAGATGCTAATGACCCAGGAGATCCACAAACTGCCCCGGACAGTCAGGTGTATACCGTAAAAACATCGCCTACTGAAGACTCGGCGGCGTTTAATGCGCTTATTGAAAGGGCAGCCAAAAATCATGATATTCAGCTCCATGCTGACCCTATTGAAGTGGATTTTTTGTTTGACACCTTTTCCACCTCTGAGAGGACTGTCAAGACTCTGCCGATGCTAAAGGGTGTCTTAAAACATGCTGGAGACATTTTTAAGGAACCCACAAGGGCCAGGGTTATAAACCCCAGAATTGAGAAGAAGTACAAACCGGCGCCTGGGGACCCTACCTACATCAAGGACAGTTGCCGTTGGACACTCTGGTTGTTTCCAATGCCCGGAAGAGGGCAAACTCACAAACTACTGGTGATGTTCCTCCCCCTGACAAGGAATCTAAAGTGCTAGAAGCATCAGGGAAGAGGGTGGCGGCTCAGGCGGCCAATATCTGGCGTATTTCTAACACGCAGGCACTCTTGGCCAGATATGACAGGGCACACTATGATACACTTGAGACCCTGTTACAACACTTGCCAGATGAATATAAGGAGGCAGCAGAGATGCTCATACAGGAAGGAAAGCTCATCTCAAATGCTTCTATTAAGTGTGCACTGGACGCAGCAGACACAGCGGCCAGGGCCATTAACACCAGTGTAATGTTGCGGCGACAGGCCTGGCTCAAAATCTCCGGGTTCAAGCCAGAGATACAAACCACCATCCTAAATCAGCCTGTAAACCCTGATCACTTATTTGGACCTGAGGTAGACACCACCTTAGAAAAAATCAAAAAGGACACTGAAACTGCGAAGTCTATGGGGCTCTCCAGTCGCAGCAGTTCAGGGGTGGTTCTTTTCGTCGCTCAGGCAATAGAGGAGTTTCCAGAGGCCAGCTGTCCCAGCAAACACAGTACAATAAGGGTGGCGCGCAAACCACGTACACCAAACAAAGTAGAGGTGGCTATCGCGGAAACAGCGCCAAGGGCAGAGGTCGTGGAAACAACAGCTCCCGATCCTCCGCCGCCAACAAACAGTGACGCCTTGTCACTGCCCCCCGACCATACAACACCGGTCGGGGGGAGACTCCAACAGTTCCTGCCGGTCTGGAAATCCATCACCACAGACAGGTGGGTCATAAAGCTTATCCAGTACGGTTATTGTCTGGAGTTAACATCCACTCCACCCAACATACCCCCAAAACACCGTCCTATGTCCACAGAGCATTTGCACTTATTGCTGCAGGAGGTACTCGTCATGCTGCAAAAAGGGGCAATCGAGCTCGTGCCGGTGGAAGAAAGAGGCTCGGAAGTGTACTCCCTGTACTTCTTAATCCAGAAAAAGGACGGGTCCCTCAGACCCATACTGGACCTCAGGCCCCTAAACCAGTACATTCTATCAGAACACTTTTATATGCTCACACTGCAGCAGGTTCTTCCGTTGCTCAATCAGGGAGATTTCCTCGCAACATTAGATCTAAAGAATGCATATTTTCACATTCCGCTCCACCCGTCACACAGAAAATACCTCAGATTCACCATTCAGAATCAGCATTATCAATTTAAGGTCCTCCCCTTCGGAGTGACCACGGCGCCCAGGGTGTTCACGAAATGTCTGGCGACAGTGGCTGCGCACCTCAGGAGACAAAACGTTCATGTCTACCCTTATCTGGACGACTGGCTTATCCAAGCAAAGTCGGCCCAGCAGTGCGCCGCCAACATGTCCCACACCATTCACCTTCTTCACGATCTGGGATGCTCACTAAATTATCCAAAGTCACACCTTCAGCCCGCCCACGTACGGCAGTATCTGGGCGCAACAATAAACACTCTGGCAGCCACAGCACAGCCAAATTCAGTGAGGATCAACAGCATTCAATTGCTGATACAGAAATTCAGACCGCAACACTCGCTTCCGGCACGAGTGTTCATGCAGTTGATAGGCATGATGGCCTCCTGCATCTTCATAGTCCCGCATGCGAGACTACATATGCATCCGCTTCAGGAGTGCTTAGCACGTCAGTGGAATCAGGCTCACGGACAGTTGAAGGACCTAGTGTTGGTAACCGGTCGTGCATACAACTCTCTGCATTGGTGGAATCCACACAACCTTTGCAAAGGCCGACCGTTCCAGGAGCCTGTTCCACAGATCATCCTAACGACGGGCGCTTCTCTCCATGGTTGGGGAGCTCATGTACTCCATTACTCAGTGCAGGGACTATGGACAGCGCAGCAAAAGAAGATGCACATCAACCTCCTAGAGCTGATGGCAATCTTCATGGCGCTGAAGGCATTCAAAGTACATCTGTGCAACAAAGTCGGGTTGATCCGGACGGACAACATGACAGCCATGTACTACATTCAAAAGCAGGGGGGTACACACTCTCCACAGTTTTCTCATCTGGCTCAGAACATGTGGAGGTGGGCCATTCAGTGGAACATCTTCCTCATGGCGGAACACCTCCCGGGCAAGGACAACCAGATGGCGGATCTGCTCAGCAGGTACAGCCACCAAATGCACGAGTGGGAGATACATCCATCAGTACTCCACCCATACTTCCAGCGGTGGGGTCATCCGCAGATAGACCTGTTCGCCACGAGGGAAAACGCCAAATGCCAAAGCTTTGCCGCCAGGTTCCCGCACCCACAGTCGCAAGGCAATGCGATATGGATGAACTGGTCAGGCATATTTGCGTACGCTTTTCCCCCAGCACCTCTAATACCGCTGGTGGCACGAAAGCTAAAGCAACACTCGATGACGCTCATCCTGGTTGCTCCGACGTGGGCACGCCAACCATGGTACACCACGTTTCTAGAACTTTCCGTGGTACTGCATCAAAGGCTGCGCCTCACTCCCAGGCTTTTGACGCAGAGCCATCGAGACATTCAGCACCCAGATCCGCAACAGCTCAACCTGGCGATCTGGCTCCTGAGGTCTTAGAATTTGGCTACCTCAACTTGCCTCCCGACTGCATGGATATCATACGAGAGGCAAGAAAGCCCACCACCAGAGCATGCTATGCGGCAAAATGGAAGCGGTTTGTCATTTATTGTGCAGACCACAACATAGACCCGCTTGACGCGTCTACGCACAACATCATTTGTTATCTGTTACATCTTTACAAATGCAATCTGGCATATGCTTCCATTCGAATACATTTATCTGCCATAGCGGCTTATCTCCAAAACAGGCAGCATCTCTCCCTTTTCAGAGTGCCTGCCATTAAAGCTTTTCTAGAGGGGTTCAAACGAGTCATTCCTCCCAGGACACCACCAGCTCCAGACTGGAACCTTAATGTGGTCCTCACCCGACTGATGGGTCTACCTTTTGAGCCTCTACATTCATGCGAGCTTCAGTTCTTAACATGGAAAGTGGCTTTCCTGATAGCGATCACGTCACTGCGATGTGTTAGTGAACTCCAGGCACTAACCATCCAAGAGCCATTCATACAAATTCATTCTAACCGGGTGGTGCTGCGCACTAACCCTAAATTTCTTCCAAAGGTGGTTTCACAGTTCCATGTCAATCAAACTATTGAGCTGCCTGTGTTCTTCCAAAACAGAGTCGGTGGCGGAGAGAATGCTCCACACTCTTGACGTCAAAAGAACTTTAATGTACTACATTGATAGGACCAAAGATTTTAGGAAGACGAAACAACTTTTTGTTGCCTTTTCAGCCCAACACAAAGGCAACCCCATTTCCAAAGCAGGAATAGCCAGGTGGATCGTTAAGTGTATTCAGATTTGCTATCAAAAAGCAAAGCGCACTTTAACGATCCCCCCAAGGACCCACTCCACCCGAAAGTTGGGGGCCTCCATGGCTTTCCTTGGAAATATTCCTTTAGAAGACATATGTAGAGCAGCCACATGGTCTACCCCACACACATTTACTAAACACTACTGTGTAGATGTGCACTCCAAACAGCAGGCAGCTGTAGGGCAGGCTGGTCTAAAGACACTTTTTCAAACGTCTGCAGCTGGCACAGGCGGCCGCCGCTAATGGAGGGACTGCTATTTATTCTATGCTATAGATATGAATTCAGCAGCCCACATGCCTCGAACCGAATATGCTACTTACCAGTATGCATCTGTTCTTGGCATGTAGGGCTGCTAACATTCATATCGCCCGCCCTCCTCCCCGGCGCCTGTAGCGGCTGCAGCACTTACACTTACTCTTAGCATGGTCATCACTCACGGTGTTACACTCCATCTTTGCCACAATGGCTAAAAACAATCTGGGGATGGAGTCGATGCCCATGGGCACTGTAGTCCAGGGGAGGAGCCACCTATCTCGTGATACTTCGAAGACTCTTCCAGGACAACAATGTGCAATCAACCGGACCCAACACTAGGCGGTGGTCTATGCTATAGATATGAATGTCAGCAGGCCTACATGCCAAGAACAGATGCATACTGGTAAGTAGCGTATTCGTTATATAGTTAAAGTAAATAAAGAACTTAAGGTCACCAGTAAAAACAGGGATCGGTACTGTCAAGCTGGACATCTTACGGGGTTACACTGTTGGTCCTACATCGAAGCCTAGGCCTGGAACGAGCTCCCGTCAACATCAGATGCTCCCCCACCCTCCACACCTTCAGGAAGAACCTCAAGACCTGGCTTTTCAACTGAACCGGATCTGCAGTCCCCCCCACCCCCTTCACCAACGGCGCCTTAAGACCCTCACGGGTGAGTAGTGTGCTCTATAAATCCCTGATTGATCAAAAAAAGGAAAGGGCATGTTGCTTGTCATCATAACATTCTATTTTTGTCATTCACAAAGACGTACCAAGATCTAGTGAGGCCTCTGCCGGACTCTAGGAAGCTCTGCGGCCCTGGCCTTGTGTGCATTCATTGTCCGCCTGGTGTGTTTATTGCCGCAGCGGTGCTCAATGGTTATATGCACACCAGTTTTACTGACTTGTGGTACCTGAGCTGCCTCCGATGTCACATGCACTCCTTCTTTAATAGGGTGGTTTCAACCTTCTCTGCTCAGACTGTGGAAGACTGACTGTGGGGCAGCTTAATCTCTAACAAGGGTGCAGGCCTGATTACCGGTATCTTTATGGGCCTCATCCCCCATGTAAAGGTGTCTTCAGTCTCTCATAACTGAGCTCCTTTGACCAGTCGCGTTTTATGGTTCACGGTGTGCCGTCAGACTACTTGATGCTGGAGTCAATTGGACAACCTATGTTAGTTGCCATTTTTCCGGATGGTTTTGTCCTGCTGGAGGTATCAGCCTGCAGGCACCTTCCCAATCCTGTTAAGCCTGTTGGGTTGGGGGAGGTAGTCCAGCCCTTCCTTGAATGACGTGATCTGTACGCCTTGTGGAAGGACAGGCCCTTGAAGGGGCAGAGCTCTTTTTGACACAGTTAAACACACCCTTCTCCTTAACTGTTCTATGACCGCATCCCCTTCGAAGTGTCCTCCTGTTTACAGGCTATCCTCATTTCATATTAGACAGCCTAGTCTGATCTCAGGAAGGACTACAGGCTGTGTGACAAGGAGACGATAGTGCCAGATTCATGGCCCCAACAAGATGGGAGGGGCTGATAGAAATTCAAACAATGCAGCCCGCCTGATCAGCCAGTCCTGACCGAAGGGGAAGATCAGTGCTAGCGCCTTTGTCTAGTGCATCCTTCAACCTTTGAGACTTGACAGCCAAGGAGGTCCTGGGCACCAGCCAGTTTGAGGAGTGGAATTGCCGCTGCACCACCAGTTTCCATGGGCCTAAGTACAAGCTAGCCCTGTAGAAAACATCTTGCTGGAAGTTGTGTAGGAAGGAATGACTTTGTTTGTAGGCAGTGATCTCCCTCACAGGGACCACCAAAGCTCAGTTGTTGAAGAACCCGCATGAGACGATTTCAGTGGATTAAGACTGCCGTGGGAACCACAAGGTCGCCCCAGCCAGGTTCACTGGAGAAATAGAATGGTTCTCCACTTGACCAATGCCCTCCTGACATCATAAAATGGCCTTACTGATAGTCCATCCGGCACTCTTTTTTGTTATTATTACTCAAGTGTTTCTCTCACTTTGTTTGCGTGCTCCTCCCACCAGAGTCACCGGGTGGATATAAAATGTGAATTATGATGATGTGAGAATCATAAAAAGAAAGTTTCGAAGAATGAATAAGAGTGAAAAAATCAATAAATAAACATTATGGTTTGAAACGATTTTAATTTGGAGAAATCTTCATTGAAAAAGAATAAAATGGAGTAAGACCTCTAAGGTCTTTGTATCATAGTGCACACCGCTTTTGAAAGCGGTAACACTGCTTTCCCCTAACCAAAATCATAAAATGGCCTCCACTCTTCTTAATACCCTTTTTTTTGTGGAATATTTTTATTAGTTTCTGGGTTCATAAAAACGCAAACGTCTTCGCACGCATAAGACAGCAACATTCAAGACATCTCGTCTGTTTGTATACACACACGATTGATATGCATCGCAGTATAACACACCGTTACACCTCTGCTACCTAATGTGATTATCCCATCACCTCCACATATTTAGAATATAATCATTTCCCCTATAGAGGGGGGGGGGAGCTGCATCTTTTCTTCTCCACTTGTGGCCCGTGTGAACATGTCCAGTAAGTCCAGCCCGTAGTGTCGTCTCCAACTGCCCCAGACTCTGAGGATCTTTCCGGGGCACCCTCTATTCCTATGTGTGACCCTCTCCACTGCCGTGTATGGGCTCATTCCTCTCTTCCATTTGTGTAGTTTCGGTGGGGCTTGAACGCCCCAGTATCTTGCTATATCCCTCTTCATGACCACTAGACCCAAGGCACCAAATAGTAACTGTGGTCTAGCGATACCTACCCGGGTCTGGATCCCCAGAAGAATACATTTGGGGTCCAAGGGGAGGGAGACCTGCAACACTTCGTTTAGTTCCCGGATAATCTCTTCCCAGTAGGCCTGTATGTTGGGGCCGCCCCATATCGTGTGGTGGAATTCCCCCCATTCATGTCGACATCGCAGGCACCTGGGATTTTAAGCCCGCTCAATTCGGTGAAGTTTGGCCCTGTCATAATACACCCGGTGAAGGATCTTATATTGATTAAGGAACAGCCGAGCCATGATTGCCACCTCCCTGGGGTGAATCAGAGCGGCCTCCCAATCAAAATCTTCCATTGCTCTTACCTCGCCCTCCCACGTTTTCCGGAGTTTGCCAAGGTTATCAGCATATTGTTGTTCAGCGTTTTGTAGGTTTGTGACGCTGCCTTAAGTGTGAGTGGCTCCTGCAGTAATCAACCCTCTAGTGGCACATATTCCGGCAGATCACTCCCAGTCAGGACCTTCGCTAGCCTCGCGTGGTGTAGCTAGGCATATTTGAGAAATTGGGACGGATGAAGCGTGAATTCAGCACAGAGGGGCGAAAAAGATCCAACGGTTCCCTTATTAGTGATGTCCCCTGTGGTCCAGATCCCAAGTGTGTCCCGTTGTTCGAAAACCTTCAGTTTACTCAGTTCCTTGAGCCAATTCCCTTTCCACGGTGGTGTCGCCTTAGTAATCCTGTGTGCCCAGCCCTGTGTTCTGGACACCCTGTCCCATGCCTCAAGAGGGGTTGGTGTGGCCGTAAGCATAAGTTGGTTTCTCTAGGTCTTTGTGAGGGTTTGGCTGGAATCCTGCTGTTTGGTCTTAGCTACAATGTAGTCCCTTTCATTTCTGGTAGACTTTATTTATGTGCATTTATTTGAATTTATATCTTGCAGGCTCAAGTGTGGAAGTAAAAGAAGACAAATGCTGGGAAAAAGTGGAAGTGTCCTCGAATCCCCACCGGGCGAACAAGCTGACTGATAGGAATCCTAAATCCTATTGGGAGTCCAACGGCAGCACCAGTTCCCATTATATCAACATCTATATGCACCGAGGAGTGGTGATCAGGTGCGTGAGAGGTGGCTGGAGGGAGGGGGAGGCATATGGGCTTTTGGTGTCGGGAGGACAGTGAAATTTGTACTGGGAAAAATGGCTTTGATGTATTACTAATGTGGGAGTTGTAAGTATAGTAGGTCCTGATACCACACTTAGCAGCATTCTGACAGATTTTTCTTTTCTTCAACTTATGAATCGCCTCCAGGCTGAATGCGTAAATGTTTCTCCCCAGCAATAGCTCTCTAGCGTCACCAGATAAAGCTATGCGGCGTCACCCACACCTTTGCCCATCAAGGATGTGAATATATTGTGACATATAAACCGTTGACTGGTACACTGGCTTCAGTTTGTTTTTTCCGGATGTATGACGTTACAACGCATACTTTTACAACGCATACCGTTACAACAAATTTTTTACAACGCAAAAACTTTTACAACGCATACCATTACAACGCATGTTTTTACAACGCAAATACCTTTACAACGCATACCATTACAACGTAAGTATTGGTAAGTATATAATATTTTTTTATTTTAAATTAATTGTAATTAATATAATTTAATTTAATTAATTTTTTACCCTGTACCCCTGTACCCCAAAAAACCCCAAAATAACCCAGAACCCTAAAAATACCCCTGTACCCCAAAAACCCAAAACTGTCCCTGAACCCTAAAAATACCCCTGTACCCCAAAAACCCAAAACTGTCCCTGAACCCTAAAAATACCCCTGTACCCGAAAAACCCAAAACTGTCCCTGAACCCTAAAAATACCCCTGTACCCCAAAAACCCAAAACTGACCCTGAACCCTAAAAATACCACTGTACCCCAAAAACTGAAAACTGACCCTGAACCCTAAAAATACCCCTTTACCCAAAAACTGAAAACTGACCCTGAACCCTAATACCCCTTTACCCAAAAACTGAAAACTGACCCTGAACCTTAAAAATACCCCTTTACCCAAAAACTGAAAACTGACCCTGAATCCTAAAAATACCCCTTTACCCAAAAACTGAAAACTGACCCTGAACCCTAAAAATACCCCTTAAAAAAACCCAAACATATAAAATATTAAATATAATTATATACTTACCAATACTTACGTTGTAATGGTATGCGTTGTAAAAGTACTTGCGTTGCAAAAACATGCGTTGTAATGGTATGCGTTGTAAAAGTTTTTGCGTTGTAAAAGTTTCGTTGTAATGGTAGTGCGTTGTAAAAGTTGCGTTGTAAAGGTTGTTTCCCGTTTTTTCCACGCCTCTGTGAAACTTGAGTTTGCTTAGTAATTCACTGACTGATGTCCTCAATATTCGCCAGTGACTAAGTTAGGTCTTCTAAGGTTTCCGGCTTTAACTCCTTGCGTGCTCATGACGAGCTGAGCTCGTCATGATGTACGGTGGCCGCATGCTGATGACGAGTTGACAAGCACCGTGGCGCTGCGCGCATCCCCCCAGCGCTGCGGGGGAATTAGCCCTGCGGCGAAGGTGTTAAACCCCATCACAGCTGTCAGATTCATATGACATTTGCATGTGGTGTCTTGGCTCTGACCATGAACCATCTGTCTGCTACTCCTGCTTTTGAATGCGCCCAAAGGCGATCAGAGAACAGGAGGTCAATTTGCTTTTGGCTGAGACACACTGGGGCAGCCCAAAGTGGCCCCTGACCCCTTCAGGTAAGTCTCCTGACAGAAAACAAGCTACCAATAAATTGTCCTACAAAAATAGAAACAGCACCACATGAAGAAGAGATTGTTTTCTTCCTCTGTGAAACTGTCCTGGTCCTGGGACCATTTGTAGACCCAAAACACTTCCTCCTCATTGGATCTGTTCCGGGTCTGAATAAGATGGAGCTGGAATTTTGACTCGATCTGCAGACTCATGGCGGGTTGAGGCTTTTCATTAGGTCCTTCTGGATATAAATATGATGGCCCCACTAACTTCTGGGCCACTTCCCATGGGTGGGTCTACTCCTGTGCGTTTGTCAATTTTACATCTCCGGCTCGACCATTCTCGATTATGCATCAATCCAAGCTCCACGCCCTAAGCTTTTCTTTGTTGCTATGCTTGGATTTGAGCTTGACTATGTTTCCACCCTCCAAGTTGACAAACTTTATCCGGGTGATAAAAGACCATGTTTGCACCAGTTTTCCTGGCAGATCTCTAGCAAAGCATCTCCATACGGCCCAGAGATTTGCCCGCATGCAGGAGCTTTCAGATCAGATTAAGATGTTATAGGTATGCCATACAGAGGCTATGGCTGCACAGAGGTTAATGACTTGGATGCTGATAACCTCTTCTCCTCTTAATGTACTGATGTGGGTCGTTTCCTGGACTTAACAAAGGCTACTGACCTGGATTAAGAGAGTCTAAGAATCTTAAATCCATGGGCTTAAAAGTCTTCAGCTCTGGCAGATTGACTCTTTCTGTTGTTAACACCTCTTGCCTTTATACCCTATGGGAGCAACCACTATCCACCTTTCTGACCGCATGAATAAGCTGTTTCAGATCTGACCAATTGGACTTGGATGCTTCCAAACAAATCTTGAAGCGCGTCTGAGACTCTGCAGGTACGGTGACTGTGTCGCTGTAACCTGTGCTTCTACTCCTGAATGCACTCCGCAGACTCCTCAGGTGATATCCAGTCGACCTTGATGCACATGCCCTGCGATGGAGAATGACTCTTTGTTAAATAAGCTCATTGCTCCTGGAGTCAATCAGACATAGCCGCGCAGTGACTCTCTTGCTGGTCCCGGCCTCACAGGCAAAACAGTTCCACCATCAGTGAAGGAAGCTTCGGGCTCCTTTGGTGTGCAACATTCCTGTCACTGACGCAATCAGCCCAAACCTCGGCAAAGGTAGTGCCCCTTTTGGGGCAGGCGTGGATCTAGCCGCAGCCTCCACCGTCTTCCAGGTGCTCTGCTCTCTCAAAAACTTACTGTGGTAAAAAAATCCTGTTATTTGTTCGCCTATTAGAAGACGACTACAACAGATAGCTGTGACATCCAGCTTATGTATGTTTGTATATGGTATTTCTACGGCACAAACCTGCCCAAAGAGCGTCATAGTGCTGTACATGTTTAAAGACCAGCATAACGTAAACGAGTAATAGAAAAGGAGCTGGGTTAATACATTCTGGTGTGGTGTTCTTTGAAGAGCCGAGCCTTCAACTCTTTCCTAAACTGGACCGGTGTTGTAGGTCCTCATGGATACAGGGATGTTGTTCCTGATGCCGGCTGCATAGATGGACAAGGCCCGCTGTCTTGTATTTTCTTTTTTACACTTCTTTGTCTGCAGTGGTGGCGTCTGTTCCCCCCTTCGTCACACTCCTTTCCCGTAGTCCACTTCCACTTCTCATTACCACTGCCCAGTCATCCTGAGTCCCTCCTCACCACGAGCGCTCTTGTGCACATATTCTTGAATCACACTTACTCACATCCTCATGTCTACAAGAAATTGGTATTAGTCAAAAGTAGATGGAGGCTTCATAAGATTAAAGATTAAAAATGTAGAAAATGCTTCTTCTACAGTACTGGGGTTTTCATAGCTACACATACATGAATCGTTTCCCATCATCACGCTGGGAGTCCAACCGTAACCTTCAAAAAGCAGCATCTGTCACTGAGGCTCTAGAGACTTGTAAACATTGTCAATTTAGCAATCAGACTGTATTGAAGAGAAAGACCTTGACTTCGACCAGTCTGTTTCAGCACTCTGAACCTCACTTACCCCAGAAGCTACCTCAGAGTTTCTGCGGCATTTCTTGTGAAATGGAGTCTTATCAGAGCTCTGCTCTGTTTTCTAAAAAGTGATTTTCTGATTTCTCACTGGGTTTTCATCTCTACTGGCCCTTTTCCTTAGGGTACCAACTTTTGACTTTGATGCCAGTGAGACTAATTGCTTCAGAAGGGAGGAGTCCTCTTCATGGCCAGCACCTGCTATGATAAAAACTAACTGGATGTGGAGACCCGTATAAGAAGTGCAAACCTGCCAGGACGCTCTCTGCAAAAATACTTGAGAGATAGAGAAGGCCGTCTTTTGAGGTGGCTCCTAAAGAAAGTCAGGGCTGATGAGGCCCATCCTCCAGCTTAAAAGCCTAAAAAATGTCAGCTGGATCAAGGTATGGTTCTTAAAGCTGAGGCGACAGCTGATGACATTGCCTCTATGTCCAGGTAGTCGTCACTGAAGGCCTTAAAAATGACTGACAATGCTGAGCAGGCCAGTAAAACTACAATTTGAGGCACGGTCTTGTGTGAAGTGCCAACTTGTTGAACCGTCTACCACTCTGCTGGTGATGACCTCTCTGCCATCTAAGTTACTGCCACCATTGCGCACATCTCCACCAATGAGGGTTATCCATGGACATCAAACATCCCATCAATGACCGCCCCTCTACTGATGATGTCAGCGTCTGCACCATTGGTGATTCCATCATCTTCGACAACTGATGCAAAGAACTACAAAAATCCTTGACTACACACATCAGAAAAAGGAGTTTTGTTTGACTGTAATTTCAGAAAAGGGAGTGCCAGCTAAGCTACTTCCTTCAGGCACCACTTCAGGTCATCTCTTCTCCCTTCTAACGTTTAAGAGACTGACGATGGCTCTGAAGGTGCAGCTCGGCACAGCCAGACGACCAACAGGGCTATGAGTGAAATGTCAGGACCCGGATGACGAGGGAGGTCATGATGGTGTTTGGACTGTCGATCCAGAGACTGAAGGTGACATAGATGAAGACCAAGCCTACCATTCCTATCTTGAGGTTAAGATACATCCACACTGGGGATATGCGTAATCCACATTCTGATCGTCATTATGAGGAACGCTCTCTGGAGCATTTTTCAGGGGCCCCCAGTGTTAAAGTAAACCATCGGCTTCATCTCCGTTCTTCATCGCATGATAAAAAATTATTACACTAGGTTTCAACAGAATGAACCACAGCAACCACCACATCCACCTCCAGAGCAGAAACATTTTAAAAACAGATCCACCTCCAACTCGTCACCACGAGTCGACCCAGTTCCGTGGGTTTGCTACGGCGATGCGGGTAATTGTGAGGAGGAAGAGGAAGGACAGGGTGTGAAAGTGGGATGACTGTTGTTCCCGTAAAAGGAGATCCATCTCCACCTTTCCCAGATTCGCCTTGAAATGCTGTAGCCGAGTTTCCCTCATTGGTGGAAAGAGCTTCCACTAAGTTTACTGTGTAATTTCGAAGAGCTGTGAAGAAACATAGTGAATTACATATAGTTATCGACCGAAATTTGGCAGTACCAAATCAAGCAAGATCCAGCTTCTGTCCCTGAAACGGCGCCACATTTGGATAAAAACAAAATGCTATGCTCTTCAAAACACCTTGGTGTAAGGCTGACTACAGTCAGAAGGCTGCCCAAGCTGCACTGCCAAGGTCCTGCAAACCAACATCCCCCTCTGCCTCTTCTGATGGTGAGCATGGGAAGATGGAGTGTTTGGTAAGAGGGTTTCGACAACGGCTGCAACCTGTATAAATTACCTTATTTGGAGGTTAAAAAAATGAGATACTGAGGCAGCTCGCTTTGTGAGTGTCTTAAAATATCCCCTTTTGAGGAGGTTATTACAGATGTCAACATCAACTAGATTACAACAGACAACAAGACAGTACCCATGCACACTCTAGTAATATACAAACAGTAATGTCAGTGTCGACATGAGAGGCAATGGAGACAAAGCCTGTTTACAACAGCATAAATTGTATTCAAGAGTCAAACGTTGTTGTATGGTGTCTTTAATGTTCATAACACGAGAACCAGCCGACACGTGTTTCGTTGCAATGTGGGACAATCTTCCCGCGACTCTTCAGGGCAGTGTACAAGTAGATAGTCGTGATAAAGTCGCTCTGTCGGTGATAATTCCGACCCAACAAGGCCCTGGACTGCTGGAAAAACGTCTGGGGATACCCCCAATCTAATAATCGTTCTCCGTTAATAAATCAGATTGAGTCAAGGTTATTGAGACACTTCAAGGTGTCAAGGTTCAAAGAATGGCGATCTAATGGTATCAACATCCAGTGATTCCACGTGGTGCTGTATACGGTTACAATTTTCAACGAGGTATTGTGTAGACAGACGGGTGCGTCGGAGAAGAGCCTCTCGTTCCTAGTGCCGGGTGCGGTCACAGGGGTTATAGGGCTCATCCCCTGACCCGTTTGCACCTCAAATCCCACTGAGAATTTACAGAGAAAATTGCGGCAACCCCTCGCAGTGCGCCCTTTTGAAACCGGAGTAAAAACCCTTGTCTGGACCTTTAGATTACAACAGACCTCACCACACTACCCACCAAAGGGGATTCACCAACAACTACATCTACTGCAGTCGGAAGTCCTTACCATAATGGAAAAGAATTCCAGAGAACCTGTCACCCAAGCCCAGCGAAATAAGGAATTCTACCCCAGATCTTTCCGAAGAGTGGCGTCTTATCCTAGATCCCCCCTCAATTGAACAAATTGCTCAGAAAGCAGTCATTGGAGATGGTTACACTTCAAGAACTGGTTCAGCTACTCCAGGGAGGGGAACTGATGGTGGCGTCTGGCCTTCAAGATGCTGAGTTGCATTTCCTGACACACCCAAACATCAAAACTCCAGGATGACAAAGCACAGGATGTCCAATATTTCATCTTCTTGTAAAATGAAAAATGGGTAGTTGTCAGGCAGAGCAGTGAGTGGGGAAAATCCCGACCCCGGGCCCTGACCAGTGCTAACACCTCTTCCCTGATTTGTCATCTCTTTTAAGCCTTCTGTGGTAAATAAATAAATAATACCCTATTTTTGAATGTATAAATGAATAACAGATAGCTCAATAAATAAGAGTCAAGATTCGAGGTAGTAGGAGTTTCGCAGGTTTATTACAGCATAAAGGGCAGGAACAGGACAACCTGCATAGGAATAGGATGGCAGGGCCCAGCAGCGCTGCTGGTGTCAGGATCGGGACAAGGGGAACGGATGACTTTTTTAATAACAGTGCATGAACATATATACATAACGCAAACACATAGCATTACATTGCAATAGGCGTAGCAGTGGGTGGAGCAATAGGCGTGACGCGTAGCAGTCGCGAAAGATAAGGGTGAAAAGAGGTGTAACGGGGCGTATACATAGACATGTGATGCAAACGTAACAGAATATGTCATGAATGGGGCGGAAACCATGGAGGGGGCTACCTGAGGAGCCGGGACCTCTAACCTGATGGTGCGCGCAAACTAGCAATGACGTATCACTAGGAGAAGCTGGGGGCTATGAACTCTGTGCTAGGAGCAGAGACTGAAGTCTGGAGAGTCAGGGCGACATGTACCTAAGCAGTATCTAGTATCTGATGTTTAGAGAACATGTTGATATAAACTAGAAGTTAGGAGAGGAAAGGCTAACTTGATTCTAAGACTGGACCATGCATTATTCTACATGTAGTGCGTGATGAAGAATATTAAATGACCATTAAATGCAGTATTTCTCTAACGTGGAGACGTGAAGGCTAGACAATGACGGAAACTATTGATGCGGTTCAGTAGCTTAGGAATGCAGAGAAGGAGGACTGAACTGATAACTGGAATTATAACATACTTTTGGCAGACTCAGAGGCAGAGCCAGGCTGAACCGGGCACTGTGAGGCAGGAAGTAAGTGAAGGGTCGAGGA
Organism: Lissotriton helveticus; assembly: GCF_964261635.1. Lineage (NCBI taxonomy): Eukaryota > Metazoa > Chordata > Amphibia > Caudata > Salamandridae > Lissotriton > Lissotriton helveticus. Next base: position 8,778,623 of record NC_136067.1, on the reverse strand, counting down.
TACAGGTGGGGGCTGTATCGCTCCTCAGCGAGGTTTCAGGAGACAGGAGCTGAATCTGGTGTCCAGGCCCTTTTGAGGCCTAGAAACGGGGACTTTACAATGGAATAACGTGCACACTGAGAAACGTGGCAACGTAGCTTTACATAGGCCTGATATTCGTAGTATTCACGAGAACTGGAAACTGGCATATTAGAGGTGGACACAACTGTAATTGCGTCATTAATCGGACATGGGGAATGCATATGCATATTTAATCATGCACACATAACATATGATGGATGACACGTAGGGACACAGAACATGGCAAAATTTACTTTTCCACATTCCCTCCTTGTCACTACGTTTCCATCAGGAAACATCAATATTCATGATACCGTCTATCATTTCATACAGTATCATTTGCTCGTCTCGAATTATCCTGGAACGGGATTTAGAACGGGGCTTGGGACTAGGAATACAAGAGGTAGCACAAATGCCGCAAATCGCAGGGCCACATTGTATACAGAGACAGCAGCTGATTATGATCGCTACTGCAATACCTAGGAAGGACAATATTTTCCATCCCCATGCGGAAATTATATTCCAGAACCAACCGGACCATGTCCAGGTGCCTGGATCTTGGTGTAACAGATGGGCAATTTTATGGAGTCTGGTTATAGCTGAATAAACAGACGGCGCGTTATTTGGAATGAAAATGCAGCAACTAGATCCGATGACTCTACAGGCCCGCCCCTATCGGCCAGTATGACGTCAAGGACGAGACGATTCTGTAAAACGACAAATCTTCTAGCAGATTGCTCTTCGGTTAAGTTACCTAGAGCAGAGGCAGTCTCATTTACTACAGCTTCGAGGGTTCTGGTTAACCTACGGATTAGCTTACTATTCTGGATAGGTCCTATAAAGAAGAAGAAACCTCTATTGAAATCTGTATACTGTTCTAGAGCAGTTTCAGTATAATCGACAATTGGGGACTCCCTTCTATGTCTAATGTGTACTAGATGTGTATTTCTATGATAATCAGGTGGGGCTAGGAAAACTGGTGGCAGTAGGAAGGCAATGTAACAGGTTCCCTCCCAATCGAGGGGCAGACGAACATATGCAGTTTGACCACAAATAAAATAAGAATGACGTGAAGCTTTGAAAATAGATTTCCCACTGTCACTATACTTGACAATAGTAGTACAATCACTGTGTCCTACATGTACGGAACCATAATTTCGGACACATAATTCGCCTTTGACTGGTAGTACTGAAATAGCAGGTAAGTCTGGAGTAGTATCAGACTGAACATTCAGGACCATGAAATTCGAAGAATAATTACCTGAATTGTACACTTCATTTTCTAGATCTAACCCTGTTCGGTGAGGGAGACCTTGCTTGTCTGGGAAACATGTACTGTTAAGAAAAGACATATCTGTTGAGGATGACGTTAACGTGGACCATGCTCCACACGAACCATTATGTGAGAATGGATAAGGAAAAAGTGGCAGAACTCCCTTCGGTATCTGGAAAGGGGGGAGTCGACCACACACCCAACAATTAGTGGCATTGCTGGTCTGATGTGAGTAATGTAACATGCGGATGAATGAGTTATTTCGCATAGCGAGGCGGTAAGAGAGTTCATGAGGAGGCAGATCACTAAACGTGTGCTCTACTGTAGCATTAGCAGACTTATTTACATGAAGAACTGGGAAATACAAGAAAAATGCATAACTGGTGCAGGAAATCATAATGCTGAGAAACAATATGAAACATAGAAAAACGATACATCGGATTGAGTTTTGACTAACTCTCTCACTATGGGGGTCTATTTTATACATGTCAGAAACAGTCTAACCGTTTCACCTAGGGGAGGACTTAGACAATCAAACTGACTGACTTATTTTACTAGACCGGAGTTTTAGTTTATACTCCTGTTGCGGAGTTTTCTCTAACAGGGGAGGGTTTGTAGCAATGTCTTTTGCGGGACAGTCCTTGAGAACAATATTTTGGCAATCCTTCAAATCCTGGGAAATGTTCTTTAAGACGGGTTTCAGTCCATTAAATTGTTTTACATGAGAAAGGTGCACCCAGCCTTTGCGACCTTCCAACTTCACGGCTGTACGGGTGGTGAGGAGGACCTGTCGGGGCTCTTTCCAGCGAGGCTCCAGCGGACTTGATCTGTCATAATTCCTCACCATCACCATGGATCCTGGAACGATTTCATGCGGTGCCACCTCGGTATTGTCTGGAAATGCGGCGGCAACCTGTGAACGACATGAGTTGAGGGCAGACATCAAGGAAGCTAGGTAATCTGTCAGCATATTACTTGAAACATCGGTAATACTTCGGGGTCTAGGAGTACCCCACATGTTAGGGGGGCGGCCGAAAACGACCTCATACGGGGACAGACCTGATCTGGAATGTGCGACCATGCGCATATAAAATAAAGCGACTGGCAGAGCTACTAGCCAGTCCACACCTTTCTCTTTACACACTTTTGCAATACGGATTTTCAGAGTCTGGTTATGTCTCTCTACGAGACCGGCTGCTTCAGGGTGGCGTACACAATGAAACTTCCACTGGTACCCTAACAACAGGGAAACATGCTTCATGAGTTCAGATGAGAATGGCTGACCGTTGTCAGAATATACGACTCTAGGGAGTCCATAACGGGGGAAGAACTCACGAACCAGCTGCTTGGCAGTGGTCGCGGCTGTGTAATCTGGGACTGGATATGCTTCTGTCCACCTGGACAAAGCGCATACAACTACAAGAACATACTTGAAACCTCGACATCGCTCCATCTGAATATAATCCATCTGGAGGACTTCAAAAGGGTGGTCAGGGGGCTGGAATCCACCTTGTTCTACCGGGACACTTTTACCTGGATTAAACTGACAACATATCATACAGGTACGGACTTTCTGCTTGGCTGCAGCTCGTAAATGCTTGTTGAACCAGATGTTCTGGATACTGTCTAACATAGCTTTTTCTCCTAAATGTGCTGGACTATGTGCGGTATTAATAATGACTTGAACCATAGAGTCGGGGAGAAACCATGTGGCTCTACCCTTCGTTAACCATCCTTGATCTGTCTGGACCCCTCCTTGTTCGGACCATTTCTTGATTTCTTCGGGAGTAGCATGTAACTGGATATCTATGACATCTTGTGTAGGGTCCTTAACTGTCATACATGTGGTCGGATCTGGAGTATGTGTCTGATTAACTGGAATGTCTGGAGTCTGTGCTGTGAGCTTGGCTGTGCGATCTGCTAAATCGTTACCTTGAGAAATGGTGTCAGTAACTTTCGTATGTGCTTTGCACTTCATGATAGCGATAGATGTCGGTAAGTGTATGGCATCTAACAGAGCTTGAATAAGGAGACCATGCTGAATCTTGGTTCCATGAGAAGTCATGAAACCTCTCTCCTGCCAGAGCACTCCGAAGTCGTGTACAACTCCAAATGCGTAGCGTGAATCTGTGTAAACATTAACTTTCAAGTTCTTGGCGTGTATGCAGGCTTGGGTCAGAGCAACTAGCTCTGCTGCTTGAGCGGACAGGGTGTCAATACGGTGTGTTTCAATAACTTCGGTGTCAGTAGTCACTGCATACGCGGCGACTAGTTCTCCTGTACTTGTTCTCATACATGAACCATCCACATAAAGTGTCAGGTCGGGGTCTGGTAACGGAGTATCTGTCAGATCTTGTCTTGGCTTTGTCGTAATGTTAACTACTTCCACACAGTCATGTGTGGCAGAATTCGAAGTAACTGATGGTAACAATGTAGCAGGATTTAAAATGTTGCAGCGTCTGATTTCTATGTGTGGCTGGAACAGTGTCAATTCATAACCTGTTAAACGTGCAATTGTCAAGTGCTGAGTTTGTGTTCGGTTTAAAAGAACTTCCACGGAATGTGGAACTTGTACTGTCAAGGAGTGTCCTAAGACTATGGAATCACTTTGTCTGATAGCTAGTGCTGTGGCTGCAACTGACTTGAGGCACGCAGGCAGCGCCTGGGCTACAGGATCTAATGTGCTCGAAAAATAAGCACATGGCTTGTATTGTCCTGCTTGATCTTGTGTGAGAACAGATAATGCTGTACCTTCGCGTTCTGTGACAAAAAGTGTAAAAGGCTTACTGTAGTTCGGTGTTGCTAGAACTGGAGCTTGGCATAGGGCTTTCTTTAACTCATTGAAACTAAGTGTATGTTCAGATGTCCAAGGGAGGACAGTCGATACGGCTGCCTCCTGTGTCGTTAACTGTATCAGTGGCTTGGCTAGAAATGCATACTGGGGAATCCATTGTCTGCAGTAAGAAGTGAGGCCGATAAAAGCACGTACCTCCTTCTGGGTCTTGGGCTGAGGAAGACTCGCTATTAACTGGATACGGTCTGGTGTCAACTGCCTACCCCTCTTGGACAGCAAGTGTCCTAAGTAGACCACTTGCTGGACACAGAATTGAAGCTTAGAAGGGGACACCTTGTGCCCCATCTCGGCTAGGAAATACAAGACTGTAAGGGATGCTCGCTCGCAAGCACGTTCAGAACGGGCTGTGATCAGTAGATCATCGACATACTGGAGCAGGGCAGTGTCAGTTGGCATGTGAATGTTGTCTAGTTGTCTCTTAAGTGCTTGACTGTAAATACTAGGACTTTCTGTGAAACCTTGAGGAGCTCGTGTAAACATATAGCTCCTTCCATTTAAACAAAATCCGAAAAGGAACTGGCTGTCTGGATGAATAGGAACACTGAAAAACGCGTTCTTGAGGTCGATTACAGTAAAGAACGTGGCTTCGGAATCAATGGCTGTCAATAGGGAAGAGATATCTGGAACGACTGGGTACTGAGGAATAATACATTTATTAAGTTCTCGTAGGTCAATCACTAATCGATATACCGGGGGTGCATTTGGATCAGTACGTTTCATGACTGGAATGATCGGAGAATTACATACATTGGAGTCAGTTTCTACAACCACTCCCTGAGCCATGAGCTCGTCAATAATTTTGGATAAGGCTGCTACAGCCTCAGGTGGCAATCTGTACTGTCTGATTCGTGGTAACACTACACCTGGCTTGAGAGTCACACGATAGGGTGTGATTTGCATGTAACCTACATCAGTTGGACCTTGCGCCCATAAGTGCTGCGGGACATTAGACAGTCTTGAATCAAAATCTCGTAATACATAGTGACCCTTAAAGTCACGTAGGAACAATCGTATTCCCTCTGGGGAACAGCATATAACTGCACCTAACTCTTTCAGTGTTTTAATGCCTAATAGATTTTCTGGACATGACTTAGTAAGTAACAGATCAGTAGTGCGGGACAATGGACCTACTTCTAGAGTAACTGGCTTTGAAATCTCATTTACGATAGGTTTTCCTGAAAATCCAAGGGAAACATTTCTTGAGCCTGAGAGCGGAGCCCCTGGAACTTCGGCGTGACTAATCGTGGTCCTACTTGCCCCTGTATCAATCAAAAACTTTCTGTCTTTCCCTAATACTTGACTGTGAACATAGGGACCTTCTTGATCTACAGGTATCTCGATGAGAGGCAAGCCTACCTCCCTCTCTAGGCTGTTTCATGAATACTGCTGGTACTCTGGATACTCAGACTGTGCATACTGGTACATCTGCTGTGTAACGTGCTGTGTTGCAGCAATAGGCTGCGGTGCTGTAACTGTCTGTGGTGCATTCTGTGGCTGAGGAATCTGTGAAACTTGTTCTTGTCTAGGCGGACGTGGTCTTTCTTTAGTCTTACCAGTAGCTATGTTGTGTTTCAGAACTGCACACTCATTTATAAAATGACCTGGCTGTTTACAATAATTGCAGTTCCCTTTAACGGGAGCTGCAGGATGACTGGCTTGATTCGGACCCCTCTTCTGACTGTCTTGAGGAACAGATTGTGCAACTAGTACTTTCATCTTCGTGTCTTTCATACGTTTTCTTTCGTGTTCTTGTTCTTCTCTGATTCTATTCTGGTGGTATTGAAGCATCTGCAACATCTGGGACGGGGTATTAGCTTGCCAGGTACTTTCGACTTTCAAAACTCGATTTTTAATTTGTGGGCTTGAATTCTCGACTAATTTAGTAACAAAAAGGTGAGGGTATGACTCACTACTCGTCTTGAGGCCACTGTTGATGCTAAAACATTTTTCAAATCTAGAATAAAAATCACTAATATCTTCGTCTTGTTTCTGTTTACAGGCTGAGATTGCATCCCAGTCTTCTTTTCTAGTTGTCAATAATCTGGGTAAAACTTGTATTAATAATTCTGGTAATTCTTTACATTTCGCTCCAAGACCGGTACCTGGTACTCGTGCCTTGTCTTCAGCTTCTAGAACTGCCCAATCGATCTTTTTCTCTCCCACCTCCCATTCTTTTTCCTTGAGCTTTTCATACACCCCTGCGGGCAGCAGAACTTTTAACATTTTAATTATATCTGGATACGTGTATTCTCCCATACGGAGCATGTCTTTTAATTCTCTATGGAACCCTGCTGGATCTTTGTCATGACAGGGAATTAATTTCTTCATCTCGAGGAGTTCCATCTTTGTAATCGGAGTGTAAACAAACACTCGTTCTAGTTCGCCACCCGTTCCTCTGACTGGGTGGACTTCTCGTAACGGATTCTGTCTCTCCATGAACAAAATGCGGGTTCAGAAACGTTCTATATTTGTGACGCTGTTCTAGAATGACACTAATTAAGTCGGTACCTAAACCTTTCCATCTATACTGGAGTAACTCGTTCAGGACATCATGTAACGGACCTGGATCAGAGTGTTGACCCTCATACAAAGTAATGAGGTGCTGAATCATATACATACCCACCAGTCGTTGTTCGGCTGGGGGCAGTTTCAGAAACATTTGTGCCACTATTTCGTCTGGAAAAGTGGTAGAATCAGTAATCCATCGGACTGCTGATCGGGCTAGTTCTTGTTCATGCATAGTACTTAACTCACTGTAACCGATTCGTGATTTCAGAATGTGATCGGTAGCTTGGAATACTTGTTCTAGAGAACCTTGTTCTGGTGCTGGAGAATGAAAAATAGACTTGTGTTCTAGGCGTAAATGGCGATCTGGAAATCTAGATTTTCCTACATACGCTATTCTGGCGGAATTCTCGTCGTCTATCTCTTCAGTATCAGAGTTACTTTCTTTCTCGCTTACTTGTGCTGCTTTACGTTGTTCGTGTATCTTTATTATTTCTCTACGGATTTTCTTGTACATACTCTCCATAGCACCGACGGTCTTGTGCTTACCCTCGGCTATATTATCACTCCACCTTGTCAGGATTTTCATTTCGGCTTGATCTTTAGACGGCTAATCTTGTTCTCTTATTAGACAGTTAATCAGAAACTTTAATATCATGAGCTGGATCTCGGCTTTCCTTTGAGACATGGCCTCGCTAATGCTTTCTGGATCATCCCCTGTACGGATGAAACGATATATTCTGTCTAGATCTTCTTTCATATTCGGTAAGGTGACTAGATACTCGGCCACCTTTCTTACGCGGAATGAATATAAAACCATATTATCCTCGCCTGGGACTGGATCATAGCCGCATTCGGCAAGGGATTTTCTTATTTCTGCTACAGTCTGATGTCTGGGCGTACGCTGTGACGCTTGTGCATGTAATTCGGCTGTCGTTAAACGCTTGTGTGGCGGCGGGGTTTGAGGAGTACCTCCCCCTGCGGCCCCTAAACTAGAGTCGTCTACTGAGGCTCTTCGTCCTGGCAGAGTGGGAAATGGAAATGCAGGCTGGACTTGTATGGCGGGCTGGACCGGGGGTACCGTAACAGGTACTCCGGTGTCTGGAGGAGCGGGAAGTGCCTGATTTACAGGGACTGGCGGAGCGCGAACAGGATTTGCATATTCTGGGACTGTGTCGTCCAAATAGGACGAAATAAAAATATCAGCTGCGGTCTGTTTGTGACGTAGCTTGGTCGGAACTAATGGTGGCGGGAAATTACTGGATGCCTCTGGGGTCGCTTTTGGCAAGCCCTCGGCAAAGAGAGGATACATACCCCTATTAAGGGCATGCCTCTGTCTGTCTGACTGTTCGGCTTTGACTTGTTCACCTATCTCGATTAGTTCTTTTTCTTGTGCTCGTTCTAAGGATTCTCTACTTAATTCTGACTTTCTGATTTCCTTTTCAGTTCTTTTATGAGCTTCTTTGCGCCATAACTCGATGGCATCTTTCTGTGACTGTCTGGCTTTCTTTTTCCATAATGCTTCTTCTACTCGCATGATGCATTCGGCATCCCATGTACCCGATACGGGCCATCTATACTTTTCTTCTAACTGTTTGGTATACTCTACCCATAAATCTAGATACAGTACGGCGCTTATGCCATGCTTCTGATACATAAAATGACCTGGACTGTCCCTAGGCAGAACTGGAACTGCTGCTTCCAGCAGACCCTTTCTGGTTTTTAACTGACGTAACTTGGAAAACAAGGGCATGACTGGACTGTAATCTAGACACAATACGATACACAATGAACACGATACTTATTCCCATTCATACCACGACATTAAAATACATGAAAAACATTTAAAATAACAGTTCGAACAGAAATACTACCTGGAATACGGAACACAGAATACATGAATTTTCTCGAGAACAGAACTGACTAGAACAGGAACTAGATGCACTGCTGAAACAGTACGAAACTTACCGGTCTCATAAAGAGACACGTCAGGACCCGCATCCACCGAAGTGGACACTTCGTTTGTGGGTCTGTGTACCACCAACCCACGGACCAGAGTCAATTAAATTGACCCTGTCTAGATACTACCCCAGTAACGGTACTCACCGGGCAGCAAGAACGGAAGGCCTCGGACTGGACTGGACTGCCTCGACGTCGGACGGACGAACTTCGGACTTCTGTTACGGGTGGGCCTCCGGATACCTCGGACCTTGAACTCTCGGCTTGGGCTCTGGTCGGGACTCGCCGCGTTCCTCCACCGTCTCGTTTGGATGCTGGACCGCCTCCTCCGTCTCCTCCGTGGGCCTGAGGGATACTTGAAGCAGAAATATCTGCCAGTGCGCAGAAGAGTTCCGTCACGACTGCAGAGGGTCAGGGGGTCGGCGTGGCTTCACCGACGCGTGGGGAAAGGGCAAGTCCCTGTTCGGGCGCCATTATGTGGTAAATAAATAAATAATACCCTATTTTTGAATGTATAAATGAATAACAGATAGCTCAATAAATAAGAGTCAAGATTCGAGGTAGTAGGAGTTTCGCAGGTTTATTACAGCATAAAGGGCAGGAACAGGACAACCTGCATAGGAATAGGATGGCAGGGCCCAGCAGCGCTGCTGGTGTCAGGATCGGGACAAGGGGAACGGATGACTTTTTTAATAACAGTGCATGAACATATATACATAACGCAAACACATAGCATTACATTGCAATAGGCGTAGCAGTGGGTGGAGCAATAGGCGTGACGCGTAGCAGTCGCGAAAGATAAGGGTGAAAAGAGGTGTAACGGGGCGTATACATAGACATGTGATGCAAACGTAACAGAATATGTCATGAATGGGGCGGAAACCATGGAGGGGGCTACCTGAGGAGCCGGGACCTCTAACCTGATGGTGCGCGCAAACTAGCAATAACGTATCACTAGGAGAAGCTGGGGGCTATGAACTCTGTGCTAGGAGCAGAGACTGAAGTCTGGAGAGTCAGGGCGACATGTACCTAAGCAGTATCTAGTATCTGATGTTTAGAGAACATGTTGATATAAACTAGAAGTTAGGAGAGGAAAGGCTAACTTGATTCTAAGACTGGACCATGCATTATTCTACATGTAGTGCGTGATGAAGAATATTAAATGACCATTAAATGCAGTATTTCTCTAACGTGGAGACGTGAAGGCTAGACAATGACGGAAACTATTGATGCGGTTCAGTAGCTTAGGAATGCAGAGAAGGAGGACTGAACTGATAACTGGAATTATAACATACTTTTTGCAGACTCAGAGGCAGAGCCAGGCTGAACCGGGCACTGTGAGGCAGGAAGTAAGTGAAGGGTCGAGGATACAGGTGGGGGCTGTATCGCTCCTCAGCGAGGTTTCAGGAGACAGGAGCTGAATCTGGTGTCCAGGCCCTTTTGAGGCCTAGAAACGGGGACTTTACAATGGAATAACGTGCACACTGAGAAACGTGGCAACGTAGCTTTACATAGGCCTGATATTCGTAGTATTCACGAGAACTGGAAACTGGCATATTAGAGGTGGACACAACTGTAATTGCGTCATTAATCGGACATGGGGAATGCATATGCATATTTAATCATGCACACATAACATATGATGGATGACACGTAGGGACACAGAACATGGCAAAATTTACTTTTCCACACTTCCCTGGCTCCTGGGACTCACAAACCCCCTTCTCTTTCTTCTGTCATTCCTCCTGCCTTTCACACTTCATCTCATTCCAGTTATCTTTAATCATAATAAAAAAGATGCCACTGGTACCCAGATTAAAAATAATAAAGTTGTTTCCCTCTTCCTTGTACTGCGTCTCTTTCCTCTCTTGCAGGGGTCTCTCCATCTAGTCTAAATTTCTTTTTGTGGCTTTGTGGAAACCTGTGGATAATCAATTTTGGCCGCCTTTTCAGTATTTAATTCTGGGCACAATTTTGACTACCCTATAAAACAATAGAAACCCTGCTCAGTAGCTGGGATCCTTTTTTTTCTAACATGTGCAGCTATTTGAGCAAAGAGAGATTAAGATTGTGTACTGCCATTACCGACTGCTGCCTCTTTATATCTCCGATCCCCCTCACAGGCAGCTCATCCTTCTGGTGGCTGGTGAAGATTCCAGCTACATGCCGGCCCGAGTCGTAGTTGTTGGAGGAGAGACCCCTTCAAGCATCACCACTGAGCTGAACACAGTGAGTACATGGAAATGGATCGAAGTCTCGTAAGAAGAATGGTGCCCATAAAACTAGATAGATGGATAGACGGATAGATAGACGGATAGATGGATGGATAGATGGATGGATAGATAGATAGATAGATAGATAGATAGATAGATAGATAGATAGATAGATAGATAGATTGAAGAGTTGGCCTAACGGCTAGGGCGGTCGACCTCGACTCAGGTGAACTGGGTTCGAGTTTTGGCGATGACGCTGAACATCCTGTGATTCTGGGTAAATCACTTAATCTCCCTGAGCATAACAAAAAATGAATGTGTGTCCTCATGTAATGCAACTGGTGCTCTGTAAAGCGCTCTGATACCCGATTCGGGTCTAGTTCGCGCTATATAAAACTCTGCAAAATAAATAAACATGCTAAATCTGCAGAGAATGGCTGAGGTGCTGACACTACTCTGAATTCAGTACCACACACCCCTTCCATTCTGATTGAACTCAACACAGCCCTAGTATTCCTGTTCTCAAATCCATTGTTCAGAGCCTGTTCTGTGAGCCGGAGTCTGAATATAGCATTTGCCACTGATAATGCTGTACAGTTCCACCCAGCCCTGATCCATACTTTCGTTCCCCTTTGGCGTCTCTGACTTGGCTTTGTTTTTTTCAATAGGTGAACATTCCTGCTACTGCTAGCCGTGTAGTTTTATTGGAAAACTTGACGCGGTTTTGGCCGATAATCCAGATCAAAATCAAGCGTTGTCAGCAGGTGAGTGGCCCCGAAAGTCCTGTACCTTGACAAAATGCAACTCATGTTCGTGTTAATTGTGGTTCGGTGGCGTACTGTGACAATCCTATTATAATACCAAAGGTGCACAGAGTGAGAGGCATTTTATTGAGTTTCCACTGTTATAACCGATAAACTGCCTTTACTCTTCTTTTAGAAGGACCTGCCCATTCTCCAGTACTTGTATCTTTCATGGATTCAAATGCTTGATTTATTGCCCGCAGTGAGGCTAGGAGTCGATGTTTACATAGCGTCAGCTAGTTCTGAGAGTTTCTCTATGCCTTTTGTCCTAAACCCTAATTTCTATGCTACTGTGTAATATGAAGAAAGAGGTGAGTTCAGCAATTTTGGTTGAACCAGTTTAGGTCAGGCAATGCAGGTGTTTGGAGCTGTTGAAAAGGTCCATACCATTTCCAATTTAGTTTTATCTACGTTCTCATCAGCTGTCTCTAGAGGAGGACACGTTTTGTAACACAACCTTTAGCCTGACAATTGAGGGAGCGGCTGCTCAGGTCGTGGGGCCTGATTTCGAGTGGCGGACAGGTACCCCATCACAAATGCGATGGATATCCCAAACTCCTTAATGCAAATGCCATAGAATATAATGCACTTGTATTAAGGCTGAAGGGATATCTGTTATGTCTGTCAACTACAAATCAGGCCTTTAGATTTCTGTTCTTTAGACCTCCAAGAAGATTGCCGACAGATTGTGCAGGCGCCCAGGGCTCTATCTTGAACGGCGGCCTGCATTTTGAAATGTCTAATAATAACAAGGGGTACCCAATCAACCGAAAGGCATCTGGGTGAATCTAAACTAACGAAATACAGGTGATGACAAAGGTATTCAAATTGAAACGTAATTATTTGAGGAAACAGATACCATCAATTGTCTATCTCCAACATACACATTTCTACTGATTCAATCAACTGTCCCATTTCTATGTTCATCTTATGGCTAATTTTCTAAAGAAAAAATAAAAACCAAACACATAAATGATATGTAGTCTTCATGTATTAATCTATAAAGAATCGCTTTAAGATCTTCAGTATTTCGATCATACACATTGTAGGAGAGTAGGGTCTGCAATCCTATGATCACCCAGGTTTTTGCTTTTTGCTGCACTGGTTTACGACTTTCCCTGGCTGTGGGCCTGCTAATCAGACCCACAGCCTAGCTGTTCTCTCTATCCAAATTGTACTCAGGTACTGAATTGGCACTGGGCCCTCTCCAAGTCCCTGTACCCAGGGCTGAGGTGCACCCAGAAGTCTCCCAGGGGCTGAAGCATGTATTATGCCACCCCTGGGCTGACTAACTAAACTGACACAACTGGCTGCACGACAGCTGGGGCAAGGTGGTGTACTCACCCTTTGCTTTAGATATAGTATACCTATATCTAACCCTAAAATGGACACACAGATCTCCTATCAGTCACTCCTATGGCAGGCCTTAACAATCCTGAAGGCAGAGTGCTTGGAATCGTGTGAGATGGTGCTCTGGCATGAGCTGAGCCTGTCTGCGGCTTTCGGGATCCATCCCTTAGCCGTTTCCATGATATCGCATACCATATACTCTTAAGTGCATTATAATCCTCGCGGTTATATGCCAACTCTGGTATCGCTTTATCAAAACATGTCGAGTAAGGTGTCATACGAATTGGAATACTAACCCCTCGCCAATTCTGGCGACGGGGTTAGCATTCCACCCTTCTAGAGGGACACGACATGGATGTAACCCCTAACCCCGGTTAAAGTCAGACAGAGCCTTAGCATCCACAAAATGGATGCTGCCACCGAGACACAAGTCTGCCCTCCTGCTGCTGGGAGTCCTCCCAGAGCAGGAGATAAGGACAAAGGGTTTCCTGCCAGGGGCGGTGCCAGCACCGTCCCAGACGGGATTTTGTGTATTGTAGGTAGGCAGGGCTTCAGAGGAAGGTGACTGCACGTGGCACCCCGGTGCTCACTGTGCATAGGCTGGCTTGAACCAGTTCCAGGGACACTCCAGACCCTGTGCTGGGGAAAAGCCCGCCAAGGAAGTGGGTGTAACCACCCCCCTCCTGGTCCCACCCATAGGGCAGGACCTAGTCGCGTGCCAGCCCCCTTTTCCCAGATAAAGGTAGGGACTGGCCCCCTTCCAAATCAGATCATCTTTGAATCCTGAAACTACTTTCTACGAAAGGAACTCAAGACTTCTTCCTAAGATTTCTCCCTTGTGGCTAAGGAGTAGTCACCCTGCATCCGCAGGCACCATCAAGAACACTGCGGTCTGCTGCACGTCCTTCCTCCGGAATCCGACTGCCCAGCTCGACGAGAACCGGCTTCCCTGGCACCTCTGACCTCTACCCACCTCTACAGCCCAGCTGAGAACCGTGGGTGCGACGAGACCTCGAGGGACCGGCCATCGCCAAGACTGCACGACTTCTGCACAGCAAGCCCGCCGAGTAATTTCCTGGTGAGTGCTTTGGGGTCCGAGAAGCCCCGACCCTGAGCAGCTCCAGCACCGAAGAGCAGCCCCCCAGCATCTCCACGATCGGCGTGGGGCCCTTCTGCTTTCTGCTGCTCACCGCGTTGTTTGGCTACTAGCCCGCTGGCTTGTGGCCTTCTGAACGACGCCCGACGACATTTCTGCTGCTGGTCTGGTTGCTCCAGGCTGGCCCTTGCTCCCTTCCAAAAGAGGAGCACCCCGGACCCTCCTGGTCCACTCAAGACGCCATTTTTTAGTCCACCGCGTGGGCTTGAATTAGCCAAGGCTTGTTGCCCAATCCTGGGTAACTTCGACGCCGACAGCTTCATCCATCGTGGGACAGCTCGCCTCTCCATCCTGGTCGCCGACAACGCCTCCTGGTCCGTGAGATCTGCAGAGCCAGCGTCGCCCACTCACCTAGTCGAGGTGACTACCATCCGGTGCCCTCCTGGTGCCCACTGACTACTGGCTAGTAGTCACGAACTTGGTCCCCTCTGCTTTCAGGTGTCATCCTTCTTCCAGATCCAGGCTTGGATCGACTCGAACAATCTCCACTGGTCGCCTGCCAGCATCTTTCTTCCAGGCTCCTGGTCCGGCAACGAGGATTCCCGACGTCTTTTGAGACCTATGCAGCTGCAGCCCCTGGGCTAGGTAACTTCGGCATTTCGGTGCCCCAGCATAGCCTCACTATCCAAGGGTCAGGATCCACTGTCGTTTTCTCCCTACCAGGTCGGGTTCGCCTGTGAACACTAACTTTGTGAACTCTAGCTCCCATAGACTTTGTCCCGCATCCCGCGTGAGAGTGCACACTCTGCACCCGAGTTCCCTAGGCCTCCTGCTAGTAATCTAAAGGTTCAGTAGTCCAGTCCTAGCGATTCCAAAGCCTATTAGTATTGTTACTTACCTGCTAGTAATTCACATTCCACTTTTAAAGTATATGGTTTTTCGTGCCCCTCGGGCATTTGTATATACTGTGCTAACTTAAGTATTTTCGTAAGAGTTTTGTTGTGTGCCTAGCACCCTGTCCTCATAAAGAGTACAGGGTTGTTGTGATTCTAATAAATACATTGTTTATTTTCATAACACTTGTGTGGTGTCCTTTCACTGGGTGTTCAAGGGGTAATGTGATGGTAAAACAGCTGGCTTAACACGCCCTCTAGAGTCTTAGCCTTAGACTGCTCGTATCCACGCTACTAGGATAGCTGGTCTATAAGGTTGACTTACAACCAATCATCAATAAGGGTTGTCTGGACTGATATATAGTGATCACTAGAATAGTGAGCACTGCACATCAGGCCAACTTCTCACATTGGTGAGCAGCGGTTGGGATTTGAGCTTGCTGTTGTTTTACCACACATATCCTAAGAATATCTTGTGAAAGATCACATAAGTACTAAAGGTACATATAACTTAGCTTAGAATACTCTGAGTTCTACTGAACCAGCTGTTGTAGCTCCTAGGGCCTAGCACACCCTAAACTACAACTCTAGCAAGGGATCAGTAGGCAAACACATAGTGTAGGTAAGTGCACCACTTACACCTCACTAGAAAAGCATGTCTACCCAGGGAGAATCTACTGAGACTCCCCTGGTCAGTGTTGACCCTCCACAGGTCACTTCAAGATATGCAGCTCTCAGTTTTCAGGAGATGAGACAAATCTGTGTCTCCAGGAAACTGAAGCAGGGGTCTAACCCCACCATTCCCTTTCTGATAGGTCTCTTAGAGACATATGATGCCAGAAAGCTTTCTCAGTTACATGAGAACATGCCAGCCTTAGAGGGAACCTCTGGGGATCCAGACCTCCCCAACACTGCTCCTGCAGTTGAGGAGGAGGATCAAGAGGAACTCTCTGGGGATGAGGTAGACAAAGGTCTTGAGGTAGTCAGAAGGCTAACCAGGGCCAACTTAGACTTACTTGGGCTAGGATCTGGGGGACCCCCAGTACTGACCCGAAGTGGGCCTAACCTTGGAGTTAGGAGAGATAGATCTCTTTCTAGGGACTCCAATAGATCTCTGCACTCTAATGCCTCTTCCCAGAGGAGAAGGAATCCTCAAAAGAGGAGATTTACTTCCCCTCAGAGAATGGAGCATGAAGCTAGGATGAGACAAGCTGAACTGAGGATTGAAAGGGAAGAACTTGCCCTGGCCAAAGAGAAGCTTGCCCTGGCAAGAGAGCAGCAGATGAGTGGGTTAGCTCCCACTGGTGGCAGCAATCTCCCAAGAGATAGAGAGAAGGGTTTAGATACTAAACACCTGACTAAAATAGTGCCCCCCTTTAAGCAAGGGGATGATATCCAGAAATGGATGGCTGCTCTGGAGAGGGCCTGCACTGTGCAGTGCATTCCCCAGAGTCAGTGGGCAGCTATACTGTGGCTCTCCTTTGATGGTAAAGGTAGAGATAAGCTCCTCACTACAAGAGTGGAGGATGCTAACAATTACCAGGTCCTGAAGAATACACTGGTTGATGGGTTTGGTTTAACCACTGAGCAGTACAGGTTGCTGTTCAGAGACACCCAGAAAACTCAGTCTCAGGACTGGTCTGACTTTGTGGATAGTGCCACTAAGGCTTTGGAGGGCTGGTTGCTGGGTAGCAAGGTTACTGATTACACAGGATTGTATAATCTAATGATGAGAGAACAAATGTTAAACAATTGTCAGAACCAGTTGCTGCACCAGCACCTTGTTGATTCAGATCTGACCTCTCCCCAAGAATTGGGAAAGAAGGCAGACAAATGGGTCAGAACAAGGATCAAGCAGAACCAGAACCAGAACCAGGGTTGTCAGAAGAAAGCAGACCAGAAGGGTAATGTTAAGAATGAGCAAAATGACCAGAAGTCTTCACCAGGTCCCCAACAAACCAAAGAGGGTGGGGGTCAGGCTTCCCAGAAGAAGAAGATTCAAGAAGGCCAGTCAAAAAGGTGGTGCCAGTACTGTAAAAGTAAATCTCACTGGTTTAGTGAGTGCACCAAAAGAGGAGGACAAACTCCTGCCACTACAGCCCCTAAGGCAACTGCACCCCCTAGTACAGTCAGTAGTGGTAGTGTACCTCCCAAGGCATTAGTTGGGTTAACCTTGGGTACTGAGGGGTCTGACAACTTAGTTGGCACACTCACTCAGGCTGTCCTTGTCTGTACAGGGGATATGGATATGTCCCCTGAGATAAGTCCCAATACTTTGGGCAAATACAGGCAGACACCTTTGATTAATGGCAAAATGGCTCAGGCCTATAGGGACACTTGTGCCAGTGTCACCATGGTGACACCTAACTTTGTGGACCCTGGACAGATCATGCCAGGTACTGATTTCCTGGTGACCAATGCCAGCAATGTCACTACTAGTCATAGTGTGGCAATTGTGGCTTTCTCCTGGGGTGGAGTGAAGGGACAAAAGACAGTTGTAGTCAGTTCAGACCTCCCAGTTGATTGTTTGTTGGGCAATGATTTGGAGTCATCACAATGGTCAGAAGTGGAGCAGAGGACTCACATGGAGATGTTAGGCTTGCCAGCACATGTGCTTGCTGTGACTAGGTCACAGGCCAGAAGATGCCCCACTGAACAGGTGCTGGATCCTGAAATTATGGACCAGACACCTTCCAAGAAGAAGAGCAGTAAGGGTAAGGCTTTGCCTTCCCCCTTACCCCAGGTTGAGGATCAAGTCTCTGAGGAGGCTGATCTGAGAGAACTGAGGGAAACTGAGCCTAAAGAGCTTGAACTTGATCAAGTTGAGTTTCTGGGCTCAGGGGGACCCTCCAGAGCAGACCTGGGGAAGGAACAGTTGAGCTGCCCTTCCCTTGAACCCCTCAGACAGCAGGCTGCTGCTGAGGCTGCAGGGAATGCCACAGGTGCCCACAGGGTATACTGGGAAGATGGACTCCTGTACTCTGAGTCAAGAGACCCCAAGCCTGGTGCAACCAGGAGGCTAGTCATCCCCTTGTCTCTGAGAGGTTTCCTTCTCACCTTGGCCCATGAGATTCCCCTTGCAGGTCACTTAAGTCAGACAAAGACTTGGGACAGGCTTGTCTCACACTTTCACTGGCCCCATATGAATGAGAATACCAAGGAGTTTTGTCGCTCCTGTGTCACTTGCCAAGCCAGTGGTAAGTCAGGTGGCACAACAAAGGCCCCCCTCATACCACTACCTGTGGTGGGGGTTCCCTTTGAAAGAGTGGGGATTGACATTGTTGGTCCAATGGAACCCCAGACAGCATCAGGGCACAAGTTTATACTGGTGGTGGTGGATCATGCCACCAGGTATCCTGAAGCTATTCCCCTGAGGACCACCACAGCTCCTGTGGTGGCAAGAGCCCTAGTTGGAGTGTTCTCCAGAGTGGGTTTTCCAAAGGAGGTCGTTTCTGACAGAGGTACAAACTTCATGTCAGGATATCTGACTGCAATGTGGAAGGAGTGTGGTGTGAACTACAAGTTCACCACACCCTACCACCCACAATGCAATGGGCTTGTTGAGAGATTCAACAGGACCCTGAAAGGGATGATTCATGGACTACCTGAAACTCTTAGGAGAAGATGGGATGTCCTGATCCCCTGCCTCTTGTTTGCTTACAGAGAGGTCCCACAGAAGGGGGTTGGCTACAGCCCTTTTGAGCTTCTGTATGGGCATCCTGTGAGAGGACCCCTGTGTTTGGTGAAGGAAGGATGGGAGAGACCTCTCAAAAAGCCTGCAACCAACATAGTGGACTATGTACTTGGTCTCCGCTCCAGGATGGCTGAGTATATGGAAAAGGCATCTAAAAACCTTGAGGCCAGCCAGGAACTTCAGAAAGCTTGGCATGACCAAAAGGCTGTTCTGACTGTGTACCAGCCAGGACAGAAGGTGTGGGTGCTGGAGCCAGTGGCCCCAGCAGCTCTGAAAGACAAATGGTCTGGGCCCCACACCATCATTGAGCAAAAGGGAGAGGTTACCTACTTGGTGGACCTTGGAACTCCCAGGAGCCCTCTCAGAGTGCTCCATGTTAACAGGCTCAAGGCATATGTTGACAGGAAGGACATGAGCTTGCTCATGGCCACAGATGAGGGACAGGAGGAAGAGAGTGACCCTCTCCCAGACCTGCTCACTCAGAATCCTGATGATGGATCAGTTGATGGTGTTGTCTTTTGTGGCAGCCTCACTGACCATCAGCAACAGGATTGCAGGCAAGTTCTGCAATCCTACAGACATATGTTCTCTCTGACCCCCAGCCAAACTGATTGGTGTACCCATGATGTTGACACTGGAGACAGTCTGCCTGTCAAGAGTAAAATCTACAGACAGCCTGATCATGTTAGAGACTGCATCAAAACTGAAGTGCAGAAAATGTTGGAGCTGGGAGTCATTGAGCCCTCAGATAGCCCTTGGGCTAGCCCAGTAGTTCTAGTGCCAAAGCCTCACACCCAGGGTGGTAAGAAAGAGATGAGGTTTTGCGTAGACTACAGAGGCCTCAATGCAGTCACTAAGACTGATGCCCACCCAATTCCAAGAGCAGATGAACTTATAGATAAATTGGCTTCTGCCAACTTCTTAAGTACATTTGATTTGACAGCTGGGTATTGGCAAATCAGGTTAGCTGAGGAGGCCAAACCCAAGACAGCATTTTCTACCCCTGGTGGGCATTATCAGTTTGTGGTAATGCCCTTTGGTTTGAAAAATGCACCTGCCACCTTCCAAAGGTTGGTGAATCAAGTCCTCACTGGGCTGGATGACTTCTGTGCAGCATATCTTGATGATATTGCTGTCTTTAGCTCCACCTGGGAGGATCACCTGGTCCACCTGAGGAAAGTGTTAGAGGCTCTGCAAAAGGCAGGCCTCACTATCAAGGCCACAAAGTGCCAGATAGGGCAGACACAGGTTGTATACCTGGGCCACCTTGTAGGTGGAGGCCAGGTTCAGCCACTGGAGAGTAAGATACAGGCCATCAAGGACTGGACTCCTCCAATCACCCAGACTCAAGTTCGAGCTTTCTTGGGCCTGACTGGGTACTATAGGAAGTTTGTCAGAAATTATGGGTCCATAGTGACCCCTCTTAATGACCTGACAAGCAAAAAGATGCCAAAGAAAGTTCAGTGGACAGCAAGCTGTCAGAAGGCATTCAATGACCTAAAGCAGGCCATGTGCACAGCACCTATCCTAAAGAGTCCAGATTACTCCAAGCCATTCATTGTCCAAACAGATGCTTCTGAGTTGGGTGTGGGGGCTGTTCTGTCTCAACTGAATTTTGATGGTAATGATCAGCCTATTGCTTTCATTAGTAGAAGGTTGACACCCAGAGAGAAAAATTGGTCAGCTATTGAGAGGGAGGCCTTTGCTGTGGTCTGGGCCCTGAAGAAGCTGAGGGCCTACTTGTTTGGCACTCACTTCACCATTCAGACAGACCATAAGCCCCTCTTGTGGCTAAATCAGATGAAGGGTGAAAACCCCAAACTGCTTAGGTGGTCCATTTCCCTACAGGGGATGGATTTTACAGTGGAGCATAGACCTGGTACTGATCACAGCAATGCTGATGGGCTCTCCAGGTATTTCCACTTAGAGCAAGAAGACTCACCTGGTCAAGGTTAGTTTATTGTCCCAAAGTTTGGGGGGGGGGGGTCATGTAGGAGAGTAGGGTCTGCAATCCTATGATCACCCAGATTTTTGCTTTTTGCTGCACTGGTTTACGACTTTCCCTGGCTGTGGGCCTGCTAATCAGACCCACAGCCTAGCTGTTCTCTCTATCCAAATTGTACTCAGGTACTGAATTGGCACTGGGCCCTCTCCAAGTCCCTGTACCCAGGGCTGAGGTGCACCCAGAAGTCTCCCAGGGGCTGAAGCATGTATTATGCCACCCCTGGGCTGACTAACTAAACTGACACAACTGGCTGCACGACAGCTGGGGCAAGGTGGTGTACTCACCCTTTGCTTTAGATATAGTATACCTATATCTAACCCTAAAATGGACACACAGATCTCCTATCAGTCACTCCTATGGCAGGCCTTAACAATCCTGAAGGCAGAGTGCTTGGAATCGTGTGAGATGGTGCTCTGGCATGAGCTGAGCCTGTCTGCGGCTTTCGGGATCCATCCCTTAGCCGTTTCCATGATATCGCATACCATATACTCTTAAGTGCATTATAATCCTCGCGGTTATATGCCAACTCTGGTATCGCTTTATCAAAACATGTCGAGTAAGGTGTCATACGAATTGGAATACTAACCCCTCGCCAATTCTGGCGACGGGGTTAGCATTCCACCCTTCTAGAGGGACACGACATGGATGTAACCCCTAACCCCGGTTAAAGTCAGACAGAGCCTTAGCATCCACAAAATGGATGCTGCCACCGAGACACAAGTCTGCCCTCCTGCTGCTGGGAGTCCTCCCAGAGCAGGAGATAAGGACAAAGGGTTTCCTGCCAGGGGCGGTGCCAGCACCGTCCCAGACAGGATTTTGTGTATTGTAGGTAGGCAGGGCTTCAGAGGAAGGTGACTGCACGTGGCACCCCGGTGCTCACTGTGCATAGGCTGGCTTGAACCAGTTCCAGGGACACTCCAGACCCTGTGCTGGGGAAAAGCCCGCCAAGGAAGTGGGTGTAACCACCCCCCTCCTGGTCCCACCCATAGGGCAGGACCTAGTCGCGTGCCAGCCCCCTTTTCCCAGATAAAGGTAGGGACTGGCCCCCTTCCAAATCAGATCATCTTTGAATCCTGAAACTACTTTCTACGAAAGGAACTCAAGACTTCTTCCTAAGATTTCTCCCTTGTGGCTAAGGAGTAGTCACCCTGCATCCGCAGGCACCATCAAGAACACTGCGGTCTGCTGCACGTCCTTCCTCCGGATTCCGACTGCCCAGCTCGACGAAAACCGGCTTCCCTGGCACCTCTGACCTCTACCCACCTCTACAGCCAAGCTGAGACCCGTGGGTGCGACGAGACCTCGAGGGACCGGCCATCTTCAAGACTGCACGACTTCTGCACAGCAAGCCCGCCGAGTAATTTCCTGGTGAGTGCTTTGGGGTCCGAGAAGCCCCGACCCTGAGCAGCTCCAGCACCGAAGAGCAGCCCCCCAGCATCTCCACGATCGGCGTGGGGCCCTTCTGCTTTCTGCTGCTCACCGCGTTGTTTGGCTACTAGCCCGCTGGCTTGTGGCCTTCTGAACGACGCCCGACGACATTTCTGCTTCTGGTCTGGTTGCTCCAGGCTGGCCCTTGCTCCCTTCCAAAAGAGGAGCACCCCGGACCCTCCTGGTCCACTCAAGACGCCATTTTTGAGTCCACCGCGTGGGCTTGAATTAGCCAAGGCTTGTTGCCCAATCCTGGGTAACTTCGACGCCGACAGCTTCATCCATCGTGGGACAGCTCGCCTCTCCATCCTGGTCGCCGACAACGCCTCCTGGTCCGTGAGATCTGCAGAGCCAGCGTCGCTCACTCACCTAGTCGAGGTGACTACCATCCGGTGCCCTCCTGGTGCCCACTGACTACTGGCTAGTAGTCACGAACTTGGTCCCCTCTGCTTTCAGGTGTCATCCTTCTTCCAGATCCAGGCTTGGATCGACTCGAACAATCTCCACTGGTCGCCTGCCAGCATCTTTCTTCCAGGCTGCTGGTCCGGCAACGAGGATTCCCGACGTCTTTTGAGACCTATGCAGCTACAGCCCCTGGGCTAGGTAACTTCGGCACTTCGGTGTCCCAGCATAGCCTCACTATCCAAGGGTCAGGATCCACTGTCGTTTTCTCCCTACCAGGTCGGGTTCGCCCGTGAACACTAACTTTGTGAACTCTAGCTCCCATAGACTTTGTCCCGCATCCCGCGTGAGAGTGCACACTCTGCACCCGAGTTCCCTAGGCCTCCTGCTAGTAATCTAAAGGTTCAGTAGTCCAGTCCTAGCGATTCCAAAGCCTATTAGTATTGTTACTTACCTGCTAGTAATTCACATTCCACTTTTAAAGTATATGGTTTTTCGTGCCCCTCGGGCATTTGTATATACTGTGCTAACTTAAGTATTTTCGTAAGAGTTTTGTTGTGTGCTTAGCACCCTGTCCTCATAAAGAGTACAGGGTTGTTGTGATTCTAATAAATACATTGTTTATTTTCATAACACTTGTGTGGTGTCCTTTCACTGGGTGTTCAAGGGGTAATGTGATGGTAAAACAGCTGGCTTAACACGCCCTCTAGAGTCTTAGCCTTAGACTGCTCGTATCCACGCTACTAGGATAGCTGGTCTATAAGGTTGACTTACAACCAATCATCAATAAGGGTTGTTTGGACTGATATATAGTGATCACTAGAATAGTGAGCACTGCACATCAGGCCAACTTCTCACACACATCAAAAAAATCACACAATATATATTCTTGTGTCGATTAATTTTCAACAGGACATACAAGAAAAATACCAAATAAAGTTAAACAATCGTTGACCCTTGCTCCATGGGTTATGTCTGAAGCCCAAAAGTTTGTAACACAAGGAAATTTGGTAATGTCTTTTGTAACCTTAATTCCTTTTTCGAACACCAAAATTATATGTAGGAGTCAGTGAAGCACAACTAAATGTTTTTGTGGCTCCTCAAGTCAATCCAACTCCTAGGGAATGTATCCCATATTGCTTCTAAATCAAACAAAAGGTGTCGAAATCAATGGTAAACTGTCGACGCGTTTCGGCCTGTCAAGCAGTTTCAGGCCTCATCAGGACAATGGGCAAACAAAACACGCAGTATTTTACCTAAGACAAAAAATCAAAAAATACAATAAATATTCATTATAAATAGTCACAATATCATGACAGCTAAATTCATGGACACAGGTACCCTAGGGTGCCACTACCATTCTAGAGGGAGAGATTCATTTTGAAATGGACACGTTTCATATTGTGGGCAAGCTTTAAAGGGGCAGAGATTCTTTCCTCCTCACACCAGCGTCTGCCTAACAAACTGCAGGGAGCCAAGAAAGGGCTAAAATACTCACCCATCAGAGTTCACCTAATTGCTATTTCTTATGAAAAAGCTTCTGTGGAATGCTGTTCAAGGGGTCATTCAAAAGGTGAGGAATCCACAGGCAGATACTGTATCCACCAGAAAATACGTACAGTAGGTAAGTTACTTGTTTGTTACGTAAAGCTCTGTATGCCTGGCTTCTCCCTATCTGGTGGCTGAAGCCATTCCAGTATGTGCAGTCGCTGATGGATACGACTCAGTAGCTGGTGGGCAGCTGCCAGAGGGTAGAAGATCTAAACTTAACCGGTACCTTTGTTACTATGGTAGAGGTGGCCACTCTGCTCCAGGTGGCGCTGGGACAGTTACTGCAGAATGCCACGCTTTCCCTTATGACCCGGGGTATCTGGTTACCCTTCCCGGAGGAGCCGGAGGAATCCCATATGCTAAGCATCTTACTAGATCCGAGCTCTACCGGGGGGGGGGGGTCTCATTTCCCGACCGTATGTGGCACTGAAGGCTGATGGAGACGTTGGTTGGGGCCGACCCGTAATAATTGGACGGCAGACCTGGACGACCCCCTCACAGATGGCGAGTGGTAGCGTGCATGTGCCCAAGTGAAAGACACCGTTAGGAAGCACATTTTAACCAATGAGGCACAGTGGAGCTGTGCTCATGACGAGCTGAGCTCGTCATAACTGCCGCAGAACTCCCATGCGGGGATAATTCCCCTCCTGTCCCCTCCTGTGCTGTGCAGCATGATGATCTGAGCTCGTCACGATCACTGCGGCGCAGCGCGCAGCCCCCCTCCCCCGCACCGCGGGGGAATTAGCCCCTCGGCGAAGGGGTTAAACTCTTGCCATTTTATTACATTCACCGAGCTTGATGCACACCGCAGCGGTTGCATAGCATTTTCGCAGATCGTGCAGATAGATGTCTTATATGTAGTGTATCTTTGGCACATTTTTTCCATATGACAGGAAGCTGTCAACAAATAGTGGTCTACTGTGTTGGAGTGGTGCAAACGCTTAGGGTGGTCACAGGAACCAAGTTTGATTGACCGGCGTGTTATTGCCTACTCTGGCTTCTGCCACCCCCCAAAACAGGGACGAAAATTAGATATAGATTTGCTCTGCTGGGGCTGGTATTGGCCCGGAGACTCCTAGCGATACACTGGATAAATCGTTCACCTCCTCTGCAGCATAAATGGCTGTCGGACCTGTACAAGTCGTCTGTGGCAGATGAGTATAGACTGAAGCGAATGCCGATGGACCAAAACGCGGAACGAGATCTGGAAAAATCTGGGGCGATGGTGGAGCAACTGGAGGAAGCAGATGGAATAAACAGAGAGCTCCAACTGTCGGCCCCTGAGGTGGAAGTGTCGGCCCCTTAGGTGAGAATGTTATGGGAGCAGAGTGAAGACACTGAGTGGTGTCAATTCCGAACCCTTCCCCTACCCATGGGGTAGTGATTGGTGGGATGGGCGTTAGTTGGCCTGTTAGTCTGGGCTGGACCTACTGTAAAGTGTAGAGGATGGATGTGATATGTGGGAGAATGTCCCTGCCAGGTGAGGGCTGATCGAAGCATCTCACTGCCCACGTGGTTTTTCATATGTGTGTATCTCGGATTATGCTGCAGTGTTAGCGAACTTGGGTTGTTTCATTGATGTGCCCTCTGTGAAGAGACAACAGTGCTCCTGTACCCTCTCATGAACATAGAATAATATCCTTTGATGTCTTAAAAGTCCCTCATGTGGTAAATTCAAACATTCGAGTGGGCTCTTCCATTTGCCGTGTTTTAGCCTTACGCTCAAAGCCTTTGAGAGTTGGGAGCTCGTTCTGCACTTTGCAGATGTCCTCCTGCGGCTTGCACCTCTATGAGCTCAGGAATGGGACCACTGTCAAGCTGCTTCCTGCGGTCGCCATAACGAAGGTCTTGCCCTGGCTTCGTGCAGATGCACACATGGAGCATCGCATGCCGCCGTGGTTTGCTCCTTGGCTTGTGGGTTTCATACGTTTCTGAACGGCTTGAGGGTCGGATGCTGCCCGGACCAGTCTGCTCCAATTTCAGTCTTTCCTGTGTCCCACCACAATTGTTGCCTGGTTTCATTCCTTTACCTGACATATGAGCATTCCCTGGGTGGTGAGTAAGCCTCAGTTTGGACACCTTCAGCAGAGGGATTACACAGGATCAGAAATTATCAGAAAGCAGCTGGACTTGGTCGCTGAATGAAAACAGGAGTCTTGACGCCTTAATACCATCTGAGATTACTTTTGTCTCTGCCTGCTTCTCCATCGTCAGTAGTGCTGTTTTGCTCTCTGAGCACAGCAACCAGTTTCTGGTTTCCCAGTGACGTTTACCAGAATAAGGACCGTGATACCTTCACCGATAAAATCTTCTATAATCATAAGTCCTGTTACATTGCTTTGGAGATAAGTAGGCAAATGACCATGACCTATCTCTGTGGAGTGCTTACTCGTCGCCATCTCTCGGTGGTGGGAGTGGCTGATCCTTCCTCTTGTCCAGCTGCCGTGACTGGTGGTGGCGGCGCTTATTGTTCTTGGGATGTGGTGCTTTTCATATGTGCTGCTGGCGAGGGAGGTCTCCTATCCGTGTGCATGTGTGCGCACTTCATTGTTCAAAGTAACTGAAAGAATCCCATTCGGGACACATTGCTGGTTCCACAAGACGTGACTCGTACTCTGGAGGCCATGAAAGCATGCAGGTTCCCATCCTTAGTGCCTCAGTCCTCAAGAAGATTTGCTTGATTGAGGGATGGACAGAATGCTGAGGAATCCTCACCCCCATCCACTGTGAGCCCCAGTTTCCCTGTAGCTCAGTCATACACACATCTCACTCTTTCCTGTGTTGCTGGTACCAACATAGGTTCAGTGTTGCACTAGTGAGTACGCAATCTATACCCTGAGCCGGTAAAAACTGGACAAGGCAAAAGCTGCACATCTCCAGGTTTGGAGAAAGAGCTTGAAATTTAAAGAGCACAGTCCTGGGAGGCCAGGCGTTCCAGCTGTCCTCAAAGTAGGAGAAATACTGACCTTATAGGACAAAACACTTGTGCTCAATTTGGACTGTGGTGTGTGAGATTTGCCAGGAGCCGGAACTTGCTGTTTGCTACATTCCTGAAGTGCTGACTGCAAGGAAACCGGCTTTTTGCAGGTTCCCGAGTTCCCCTCGCCCACCTCCATTTCGACTGCTAATGACTTTGAAATACCTTCAGCCGGATAATCTGGGCTCACTGCATGTGCATCGACCCTTAAAATGTAATATGATTGATTGACGTGTACCCAACTGGCATAGCCTAATTTACTTGTAAGTTCCTAGTATATGGTACCAGGGGTACCTACGGCCTCCCCCAGGGACTGCAACACTTGTTGTGCCGCTCGGAGCGGGACAAGGTAACACATGGCGCCCAGTCTGTCACTGCGGACTGCAAGAGTGGTTTTAAACTGATGACTCGACTGCCTTTTAAGCTAATGGCGAAGCCCAAACCTCCCTTTGTAATATACGTACGTTTCTCCTGAGGCAGGCCTAACGAGCCCAGAGGCAGGGGGCTGTATGGTAAAAAGTGGAACATGTACTTTTACTTGTTCCAGGAGCAGAACCCTAAATTATAGTTTTTACAAACTAAAGGCTAGTAGCCTCTTGGAAAGTACTGGGGTACAGGTTGACACCTCAGCGCTGCTAACTTCTGAATTGGACTACTTAAGTTGGTACTGTTAGGTATCAAAAGTATCAATGCATTAAATCTGATTTAAAGGTTAAATTGAATTTAGTATCACAGCTGGGCAAAATGCAACTTTAGAAGTTGCCACTTTAGTTGCCCTAAGTTTCTAATGCCAACCTGGCATCAGGTGAAAAATGGTCTGAAAAAGGTCCAAGTAGTGAAAATAAAATTATTGATGTCAAGGGTCGATTAGGGGCCATTGAAGGACACAAAACAGTTTTCAAATAGGAATTTAGTAGTGAAAAAGTCAGAAGGCAAAGAACAGTGTTTAAAGGTTGTTGAACCTGAGTGGTAACGTGAACCGATGGGTTTACTGGCAGTGACGTGTATTCTGGCCTCCAGCAGGAACCCGTGTGCCGTTTTGTTTTCTTGGTGTATGAATATCTGCTCATTTCCCTTTGAGGCGTGTAAAGTTACATTAAACTGCACTTTGTACTTATAATTATCATCACAGCACAATTGGCCTTTGGGAAAAACAGAGATTAAAGACATGTGGCCTGTTGAGTTAAGAGTTAGTGCTTGAAAGAGGTTTCTGTCTGTAGGTAAAGTGTGCCAAGACCCTACACATAGGTGGAGATATTCAGTGCTAATAAATGTAAATAAAGATTTCATGATGGCGATCGCATCTTGCTTATTTTCTCAGGAATATTGCTAAGTTTTTGGCTACAATTGTGTTAATGGAAACACATATTCTGCTTCTGATTTTCACTCTAGGGCGGCATTGACACCCGCGTACATGGATTTGAGATCTTAGGACCGAAGCCCACCTTCTGGCCCGTGTTCAAGGAGCAGCTCTGCCGGCGTACGTACCTGTTCTACACCACAAAGGCTCACACCTGGTGCCAGGAGATTTCTGAGGACCGGATGCAGCTGCTGCGACTCTTCAGCAAGTAAGGGGTTAATTACATTGCCTCTGTCTGAGGTGGAAAAGTGTTTTTTGTTCCAGTTATACAGGGATATGAAAAAGAAAGTGCACTGCTTAAGATGCTATAGTTTTATGTATTTACAATGTGGTCTGTGGCAAGTTGAAAGAGGCGCACTCAACCAGCTGGTGCAGGTGAGTAAGGGCGGCTGAACCTTCCAGGTTAATCCAACACAAAGACTGCCAGGTCGAAACACATATTTGTGACTCTGTATTAAACCAATAAACTGCATGTATCTTGAATTTCTGGAGTGCGACACATTTCTTTTTGAGTTGTATGTATTTATATATATGTTACCTACCTACATCGAGTTTTCAACAATACCCAAGAGTAAAATGTTATAACGTCCCAGCAAACAGCATACACAAATTTCACATTGTCATAATTTAATAAACATATAAACCACCCTACTTCTCTGCTTTGATTTTCGCATCTTTCTTGTGGCCCTTCTTTCCAGTGCCTTTCTCCTGTGCTTGAAAGGCAGGCACAGTCGGGGAGTTGATACACTTTTCTATTTCATCATAATGATTATGTTGTCTGCTTGGTGCTGCGTTGGCAATTAATCATCAAAGATCAACAGTATCTGAAAATATCCTCCCTAGAAGACTTCATTTCTCTCAACTCTACCGTGTTGAACATGCAAAACTAGCTCACTGATAACCATCTTAAGCTGAACGCTGCCAAAACGGCATTCCCCCTCATCGCTCCCGCCTAAACACACTCCCGAGATCGACCTCTGGATAAAGCATCTAACAGCCTTAAACTATACGCCTCACATTATTGAGTCCGCTAAATCCATTGGAGTCACTCTAGACAAACACCTGGATATGCAGAATCATATCAGCAATGCCTCCAGGGAGCTAATCACCAAATGGGTATATTAAGGGAACTCAACCCCTCCTTACCACATGATTGTAACCCGTTGACGCGGCGCGTATTCCGCCGCGGTGCAGGTGAAA
The DNA here is from genome assembly GCF_964261635.1 of Lissotriton helveticus. Lineage (NCBI taxonomy): Eukaryota > Metazoa > Chordata > Amphibia > Caudata > Salamandridae > Lissotriton > Lissotriton helveticus. Next base: position 8,749,000 of record NC_136067.1, on the reverse strand, counting down.
TAATGGGTGGGTGTGGTTCGAACAGCCCCTACTGTGATGTCGGATGGCCGGGGGCCGTCCGACGCATCAAAAGGGTTCAACTGGCAGTCCAAGCTCTTGTATTGCCTAGACTAGACTACGGAAGCTCCATCCTTTGCGCTCTTCCTAAATACAACACGGCCCCCCTTAATGCTGCGGCCAGACTGATAGCTGGTACTAAGAGAAAGGATCACATATCTCCAGCCCTAAAATGGCTTCCGTACGAAGCAAGAATTCTGCTAAAGATTGCGTGCATGACTCATAAAGCCCTACATTTCAAGACCCCCATTTATTTGGCACAAAAGCTGGAGTTATCAGGGGGTTGCAGACCCTCACAAAGTGAACACTCATTACTACTGAAACCACAGATTTTCCAAAAAAAGAGAACGAACTACAGAGCCTTGTCGGGCATCGCCCCGAAGATATAGAGCTCTCTGCCACCGGAAGTCCGTCAAATCTCATCTACCTCTTCATTAAAAAATGAAGTGAAATCTATACTAAAGAATGCGTTTTTGCCCTGAGACACAGTATGTTTTGTTGTTTATTTGTCTGGCTATTACTACGATGCTCTGATTGTCCACTACTCGAATGTACAGCCATTGACTCCCGCTTTAGCATGCGACTCCCATATATTTAATGTTTGTTTGTTCCTGCTACTGTATCCCACATACCCTATTATGTGAAGCGCTCTGATACCATTTTAGGTCTTGTTCGGGCTATACAAAACTTTATAAATAAATAAAGTTGTTGTGACATGTCTTATTTCTAGGCTTTTTTTACCCTTGCGCTTGTTTATCCACTTCCCCTCTCTTAACAACCCCCAACCTAAGCAGCGTTCCTTTGGAAAGGAAATTTGCCCCCTCAGTGGGTTTCAGCTCTTCCCCTTGGCTCTCACTTCTCAGGATATTTTCATTCGGATCATTGACTCTAATGACAACTGGTCTCGTTCTACTTGCATTTTAGAGGTTTGTCAGGCTCCATTTCGTGGTACTTTGGTCCCTGTTCCAACTGAGCTTTCCCCCCACTCGATACTCCTCTACCAGAGAGAAGATCAGAGGCCCAGTTCTCAACCTTCCTTAAGGGTTCCTGTGTGGCCTCTCTCAACAGATGCCAATTCTGCTGCAGCAGTTCCTGCCGCCACTGCGGTGCCCTAGGTTTCCCCTTCTGCCACTTTATGGGGCAGCTTTCAGGACCTGGCATTCAGCCTGCTAGAAGGAAACATATCATGTGTTCATTTTCCATCTGGCAAGGCCATCCATTTACTACAGTGGCTCCTCCTCTACTGCGGGGGAGCACCTTATCTTTTATGTTTTATGTGTACACTCGCCCGTACACTTTTCTTTTAGAATAATTTAATTGGGTGTGGATAGAGCACTATGAATCTTTGGACACTGACTCGAGGGGGGAGGGGGGGGGGGAGTATATGAGCCATGGTGGGTGGCTGTGGGGGAGTTCACCTGTGTGAGTTTGCATGCTTGCCTTGGCCACTATTTAGAATTATGAAAATAGGGTTCTTTGGACCCTGCTGCATGAAATGTTTTCTAAATAAAAATTGCTTTTAATTTAAATCGGTTTGTCACCAGAATACCAGAAAGAATTGTTAGCTTTTCTCAAAATCATCACTCAACAATTCTTCTCACCTGCCCAGTCTTGATTTCATCCTGTCCATAACAGCAGAGCAAGGAAAGATAAAACATAAGCAAGCTTCGACTGTGCATCGCAAGGAAGGCCTACATCATCCTCACCTCAGATGCTAACCCAGGAGCTTCGAAAAAGAGGCTAACAGAAAGACAGTATGAAGGAAGAACAAAGCGTAACCAAACAAAACATTTGGCCCTCAGATACCCAGCCCATCCAATGCCACCCCATTTTTAGATTCACCATGTAGTCGTATTTCCAGGAATGTCGTCGTAGAGTCAGCCTGTGCTGAAATAACTTTTTGCCATTGGTTTGCACCCGCTGCTTTACAAGGAAGCTCAAGGATGCTGAGGCACCTCCTACCTTTAATACTAGATAAATGCCCCACAGAACCCTCTTCTTGCCAAAGTTTTAATTCTGTTCACAAAACGTTGCACGTGGATCACCACTAAACCTGTACCCTATCTCAACAGATTTTCTTGGCTTTGTTAAGGGTTCAGAAAGCTTCACAAGTATGTCTTGCATTCTCTTGCTGCATTTTCAGCAGTTCCGCATCTCTGCCAGTTGACCACAGAGATCATCTGGGGGAACCTCTACTGGCTCGTCTGGCACTCTGAGGAAGTGTCGCTCCCAAAGTAGTCTAGACTACAGTGTCATACCTTTCCTCAGCTTCACCAGGGTATCTACTAACGCCACTTTCAAAGAACTTCAATCGAGTACCCAAGTCTCAGTTTCAGTCACTTACTCCTACAATTTTTAGAGATTATTTTCCACCCCCTCCACCTTCCTTTTGACATCTATAACTTCATGTGCCAGTTATTTCCTCACAGTGAGAGTGGAGATCAATTATTTATGGAAGCTTGGTTCTCTCACCCTGTGTCATCTAGAGTCAAAAAAAAGATATAAAATAAAACTAAATCTTAGTTTCCTCAGTGGAGTCCTACTATTTTTAGGAATTGTGATGTGTGCTAAGGTGAATTCACTCTGTGAAAAGTGCAGGCAATCTTCAGAAATTCCATGGACCATCTTTGAGAGAGAACACATTTAATTCATGGAAATTCGGTTCAGTGCTCTAGAATGTGCCCATTTTCAAAAAAATTCTCAAATATCTTCCTCTTCCACATGAGAAAGAAATGTCTTTCAAGTGGTGTGAAACGTACTGGGAGCAGAAGCAGCCACCTATCTTTGGTTCTCCGGTGTTCTTCTGTAGCGTGTACTCTAAAATTCTAATGAACAGCTAGAGCTCTAACATTCTCTGTTCATGACAAATATGACACATCTGAACAACACGTTGCTGACGTGGGTAGCTGTGGAATGTAAAGCCTTCTCTATGGGGAGGAAGCTGTAGAATGTCAAGCCTTCTCTATGGGGCGGAAGCTATAGAATGTAAAGCCTTCTCTATAGAGCGGAAGCTGTGGAATGTAATGCCTTCTCTGTGGAGCGGAAGTTGCAGAATGTCAAGCTTTATCTATGGAGCAGAAGCTGTGGAATGTAAAGCCTTCTCTGTGGATCGGAAGCTGTAGAATGTAAAGCCTTCTCTGTGGATCGGAAGCTGTGGAATGTAATGCCTTCTCTGTGGAGCGGAAGTTGCAGAATGTCAAGCTTTATCTATGGAGCAGAAGCTGTGGAATGTAAAGCCTTCTCTGTGGATCGGAAGCTGTAGAATGTAAAGCCTTCTCTGTGAATCGGAAGCTGTAGAATGTAAAGCCTTCTCTGTGGATCGGAAGCTGTAGAATGTAAAGCCTTCTCTGTGGATCGGAAGCTGTGGAATGTAATGCCTTCTCTGTGGAGCGGAAGTTGCAGAATGTCAAGCTTTATCTATGGAGCAGAAGCTGTGGAATGTAAAGCCTTCTCTATGGGGTGGATGCTATATGATGTAATTTCTTCTCTGTGGAGCGGAAGCTGTTGAACGTAAAGCCTTCTGTATGGAGCGGAATCTGTATAATGGAAAGCCATCTCTACGGAGCGGAAGCTGTAGAATGTAAAGCCTTCTCTGTGGAGCAGAAGCTGTAGAATGTAAAGCCTTCTCTATGGAGCAGAAGCTGTAGATTGTAAAGCCTTCTGTATGGAGCGGAATCTGTAGAATGTAAAGCCATCTCTATGGAGCGGAAGCTGTAGAATGTAATGCCTTCTCTGTGGATCGGAAGCTGTAGAATGTAAAGCCTTCTCTGTGGATCGGAAGCTGTAGAATGTAAAGCCTTCTCTGTGGATCGGAAGCTGTAGAATGTAAAGCCTTCTCTATGGAGAGGAAGCTGTAGAATGTAAAGCCTTCTCTATGGAGAGGAAGCTGTAGAATGTAAAGCCTTCTGTATGGAGCGGAATCTGTAGAATGTAAAGCCTTCTCTATGGAGAGGAAGCTGTAAAATGTAAAGCCTTCTCTGTGGATCGGAAGCTGTAGAATGTAAAGCCTTCTCTATGGAGAGGAATCTGTAGAATGTAAAGCCATCTCTATGGAGCGGAAGCTGTAGAATGTAATGCCTTCTCTGTGGATCGGAAGCTGTAGAATGTAAAGCCTTCTCTGTGGATCGGAAGCTGTAGAATGTAAAGCCTTCTCTGTGGATCGGAAGCTGTAGAATGTAAAGCCTTCTCTATGGAGAGGAAGCTGTAGAATGTAAAGCCTTCTCTATGGAGAGGAAGCTGTAGAATGTAAAGCCTTCTGTATGGAGCGGAATCTGTAGAATGTAAAGCCTTCTCTATGGAGAGGAAGCTGTAGAATGTAAAGCCTTCTCTGTGGATCGGAAGCTGTAGAATGTAAAGCCTTCTCTGTGGATCGGAAGCTGTAGAATGTAAAGCCTTCTCTGTGGATCGGAAGCTGTAGAATGTAAAGCCTTATCTATGGGGCGGAAGATGTAGAATGTAGAATCTTTATTTTCTTTGTCATTAACTAAGAACTTCACCTTGTTGGGAGCCCTCATCTACCAACCACCAGGTTGTCCGGCTAAATGGAATTCCAGTATTGTGGAAGTTCTTTCATCACCTATCCTCCAAATTTCACTCTTCTGGGTGATCTGAACATACACTTTGACAAGGCGAACTGATCTATGGCCTCTTCGTTAATAGAAGGTTTTGCAGCTCCTAACATTTAGCTCATTACGAGCTCTCCTACCCCTGTAGCTGGCCATACGCTGGACCCCATTGTTCCAACCTAGAGAGCTTACCGGCTGATCTACCTCTTCAGTTGACCTGGACTAATCCTTTTGGAGTCTCTGTTTCTCTTCCCGTTCATTCAGGACCCGGCTGTCGGGAGATTTAGAGTTTATCTACTGATACAAACTGGTCAAAGCTTAATGTTCCTACTTTTAACTCTTTAATGGAAGACATTGGCCCCGCAATGAGCCGCTCATTTGAATCAGATACGCACACCATTGATTCCCGGCTCAGATCATCATTCGATGTTTTAGTTCCTACTACAAGCAGGAAACATCATAGAAGTCTTCCTCCTCATCCATCGTATAATGATGTGCTGTATGAAACTAAAAAACGATGTGAAAGTCTCGAAGAGATTGGCAGAAAACTGATAGAAATAAGAACAAAGTAAGATATAACCTGGCCCTAAAGACTATCAAAAACAATGCGGAACAGGTAGATCCAAATTCTATGCCGATAAAATCACTCTGGCCAAAAATAGCCCAAAAATTATTTTTAAAGTGGTGAAGAATTTATCAGATCAATAAAACACTTTACCTCTCACAAACTCAATGTGAGGAAATTGTGGACTTCTTCCTAAAAAAAGTTGTAGATATTCAGAAAACTTTGTCCAGCATGCCTACTGTTAGTCATACTGTAGCTTCCTCCGGCGGGAATGGCGACATGAACATCTTTCACCCTTTAAGTGTGACGGAATTTAGTTCTCCAATATTAAAGATCCGATCAGGCTTCTGCGCTGGATCCCTGCCCTCCTGCTGTTGTGGGTAAGCTTGGGGGAGGTCAGGTGGGGGGCTGCTGCACCAATACTTTAGATCTCAGAGCCGCATTTGACACTGTTAATCATTCTACTTTATTGGTCAGACTCAGTGAAATGGGAATTCAAGGTCTGGCCCTGTCCTGGTTAAGCTCCTTCTTGCACAACCATACCTTCCAGGTCCACTCGCACCGATACAGAGCTAGACCGCACCTGCTCATTTCATTGGTGCCACAGGGTTCCACACTGCACCCACCTCTCTTTAATCTCCATGTTCGACCTCTAGCAGAGATTGTTGACTCTTATGGGCTCAGCCTGTTTTCCTGCGCAGATGATACCCAAGTTGAGGTTTCCTTATCGTCTTAGGATAACCACAATGCAGAAGCCATCAACAGCTGTCTTGTCCAAGTTTCAATATGGTTGAACACCAATTCATTGGAACTGAATGGGGACAAGACTGAGGTTCTGCTGTTGGGCTACCACCCCCATCGTTGGGGCCCATATCCGTGGCCGTCGACCATGGGTTCCACTCCTTCCCCTGCAAAAGTGGTGAAAAACCTTCGGGTACGGTTCGATGATAAGCTCTCCATGAGTCAACAGCAGATCAAAAAAGTAGCTGCTTTGTGCTTCAGCATCCTAAAATGGCTAAGAAAAACCTTGGCCTGTATACCCATGTCAGACAAAAAGAACCGTTGTCCAGGCTCTGGTAGTTTCCAGATCAGAATCCGGCAGTGTTCTGTGTCTGGGTGTCACTCAATCTTAACTGAAGCGGCTTAAGATTGTTCAGACCATGCCCACTTGCATTTTCCTCCATCCTCCCAAATTCTCATCTTCAGCTACTTTGTTACCAACTCTTCACTGGCTTCCAATTGATTGCCGAGTCCAATTTAAGGCCTTATGCTACATGTATAAAGGCCTTTTTCAAACCGGGCCATTGTACCTGAGACATCTTATGTCCTGATCGACACTCAAACGCTCCCTCGTTGAAGCCATCTGCACTTGGCAGTAGTTCCAAGAGTTAAGAAAGCTCGGCAAGGTGGTAGAGGTTTTGAATTTTTAGGACTCAAACTCTGGAACACCTTGCCACAGACACAGAAAGCTTGTCAATCACTTTCAGCTTTTCTTAAGATTCTGAAAATGTGGTTGTTCTGAGCTGTTTAATTTCCACCACCGATTTCAATGGGTATTTTGAAGTGGCTGGAGATACTGTGAGGAGACTCGCGCTGGGAAACCTTTCTTAAGGTAGCTGTCCGCTTTACAAATCACAAAATAACAATTTGGTGTGTATATTCCGCCAACATAGCTAAAAGGCAGCGAAGTGTTGTATAGGGTCAAAGGCAAAGACCCAGACAACATATGGCTGGAGGGGCAGCTGGTTCCTAAGACTAAAAGTGGACTGTTAATGCACCGTGATCTTGAGTGTTCTTTGAGGAGCTGTATCCTAATGTCTTTGCTAAATTCGAGCAGGATTGGGGCAGTCCCGCAGGGTTCAGTTCTGCAGGTTCATATCCTGGGTGTAATGATGGTGAAGGCATCTCTGTTGCTTAAAATCTCCTTCATTTTGAAATAGTAAGATTTAGGGCAGACATAGGTAATTGTAAAATGTAAATACGGTGGAGAACACTTTGTTACACGTGCAGGAAGCTATTTTGTCCCATTTACCAAATATTTAAAATGAGTAATTTGTGTTCTTAAGGGTAGTGAGGCCTCCGACTGACTTGTGGGTTAGACATCAAGTTTCCCTTTTTACATCGCTCACTTCCTTTCATCAGTTGTAGTCCTTTGTTCCTGAACACGCTCTGGTGTCAAATCATTTTTATTATGATTTAAACTTAAGAAAATGATAAAACATATTTAAAATATGTATTTTTCAGGAATTATTATTCAGCAGTTCTCCCTGAATTTGTCCAGCGAGCCCATGAGTATTTTAGATCATGAGCCCTTAGCTACTAAAACGGGTAAAGATAGGTATTTGCCTGCTGATGGTACTAACTCGGTCTACATAGAAAAAGAGTACAGGCAACAGGACAAGGTGACAAGAAGTTGAGATCTATTATGATGGATTTGAGCAAGAATCCGATCTAAACGAAAGAGCCGAGACTGGGGAGCTTGTGTAGACCTCTGCAACACCTGCATCTTTCAGGAGCGGTGGTGTACAACCCCGGTCATAGATCTGGTTTTATAAATGTTCATATCAGCGCCTCTGCTAAAGGAACCCCCATGGCATCTGGTGGGCTCACCATATGGGGCAATGTATTTAGTACATTTAAACAGTGGACATACTTGGAATGAATTTGCACCTGAATTGGGGATTAAACATCAATATTTACAACATCCACAGAACTATCAGAAGTTCCAACAATGCACTCGCACTTTAAGGTTATTGTAAATAAAGTTATCAAGAAACTTTCTTTTATAGAGGACAAGGCCACCCTATCACATCGGAGCCACGCACGGATGACTCTGAGCAGCTACAAACTATTTGGGCCACAGGCGTACTTCGACCTGGGAAACTCCAGGAGGTCAAAAGAATCCTTTTTAAAATACAGGTTAGGAATCCTTCCTGCCATTCCACATCTTCCACCGTGGCTGAGAGAGAACTGTGAGAAATGATGTAGGTTATGCGGAGATTGAAATGAAGATATTGAACATGTGATATGCTCCTTCATTAATCTAAAATAGGAAAGGGCAGACCTCCTAAAAAGCCACTTTAACGGGCGAGGCATACGGACCCGGAGACACGCAGGGCTTGCTTGGTTCAACCCAAGTGACCCGCAGCTAACTGGGAAGTTAGTCAAGTTCTTGAAACTAGTGGCATCTATGCAAGGCCAGGTGTAATGCTGTGGGAACTAAAAACAACAAAAACTTCAACCTTTCGGAAATGTAATCTGTGCACAGACTCTGATTGTTTAGAGGAAAATTGTCACACCGGGAACTCTTCCCTACTCGAACATTCCTGCACTTTTTATAATAGATGTAAATTTTATAAGAGCATTGACTGAAAAGGGTAACTAATCAAAAATGTTTTATCAGAGTGTATTTTTGTAAGGGTTTTTATTAATCATAAACAATAAAAAATTTACTTACACTGGATGACAGCGACTTTTCCATCACAGGGTGGGAAGATGCTATATGGGGGATCCCTGGTTTAGACTCCCCTCCAATAAAAAGGTGGACTCCAACAGCAACTCAAATGTTAGCACCAACTATGCCCCTTGGAGTTTTAGCTTTTAAAGGTCGCACACAATCAGACCCAAAGGGACACCACACCTTTAATAGAATTACGCGGTCAAGTAGAATATATATTCTCGAAGTACTTCTAATAGATAGTAAAATTATTGCGCACTCCGAGAGCAGCCATAGATGTCTTACTCTTATCCATGGAATATTCTCAGAATGTGATGAGGTTCATACAGCCTCGGTTGTGTGTAAGGAACTGTCCTTGTCAAACAGCAGATTGACGATTAAATGGGTTCAGATCTTTCAATCCCAAGAAAAGCTGGCATGCATTTATAGCAGGGCCTTTGAGGCTTTAGAATCGCTGGCGCCTGACTCTGGAAAGGAGCATAGACCAAGCATGATCGCTAATTCCACAATACATCATCCCTTCCCTAAGCAAATGCTTTACTACGATGAAGGCTAACCAAAGCATAAAGCAAGACAAGGCACTTGGTCCTGGCAACATCCCAGGGGAGTTCTTGCAATTTGAAACACAAGTATGGGCACCATACATAAAGCTCTTACCCAACGCCAGTCTGGAAGGACACCCCATTTCTTCACACAAGGCTCTCCACGACACCGGACCAGCACACCTGAACAGCCGACTCAGATTCCAAGCAGCCCCAAGGACCCTACGATCAGCCCAGCTCTCCCATCCCGTGGTCCCCCGCACCCGAAAGACCAGATCGGGAGGCCGCTCCTTCTCCTTCCTCGCGGCCCGAGCCTGCAGCGCCCTACCGCTCCACCTCGGACAGACAACCTCGCTCCCCATCTTCACGAGAAACCTCAAAACCTGGCTCTTTGAAAGACCCCCTCCTTGATGGACTGGAACCTGCACCCCTCCACCCCCAGCGCCTTGAGACCCTTATGGATGAGTAGTCGCACTTAGCAAACGCTTGATTGATTGATTTCTTTAACTTGGAAAGGTGCAGAAATATTATCAGTCTATAAAAAGAGTGAAACAGACAGCCCGCATAATTAAGTTTCATAACCTCCCAAAATATCTTCTGCCTTCTGTTTTGTTTCTCCCTCTCGCTCCCTTTGCATGAGACTTTATTGTTTTAATTTGAATTGATTTTACCATGAGCTGACATAAGTCGTGGCACATTGGAACCGCTTTGAAGCTCGTAACCCATGCAGGGCCCCTTTGCACTCACCTAGTTGGTAGGCCCCTGCATCCTGGAGGTCATACCTCTTTTGTTTTTTCCACCTATCACAAAAGTCTTGTAGGGGCCTCTGAGGCAGATTGTTGTGTTCATTATTGACACTGGCAACGGTAGGTACAAGACCCCGTCAGTGACTGTGTGTGTCAGAGCTGGCCAAAATATGCATTTTATTATGTTTTGTGATTTCTACTCTGATATTCGAAAGACATTTTTGAGGGACAAGGGCTTTTTTTACAAGTTAAACCAGCCCTTTGGTGTTTGCAAATGCTTAAGTCTGCTTGGGGATATTTTCTATATTGCTAGTTTTTTAGTCGCTGCTGTACGCCTTAAACGCAGGAGATTTTCGTTACTGATTAATGTTGCCTGATTTTACATATCCTAATGATTAATTATTGCCTTTATTCTCGCCGTTTTTATCACTACATGAAAATCTCTCACCCACTTACAAACTGCATCGTTTAAAAAAAAAAAATTAAAAAAAATTGCTTTTTTTTATGTAACGTCGTGTTTTGCATTGTGTATTTTTATGTACTATTATGATTTTAATTAATCGAATAAAGTGTTTTTGACTGACTGGCTGCAATTCCTCTCTGGAGTAGTGCTGGAGCTGCATGTCACATTACAAACCGAAGCAAGGATTCAGGGCTGTTCAGAAAGTTGTTCACTCTACCAAGATTCATGCATGTCTGCCAAAGATAAGATTGATTAAGAGATGATCTGTTGTCAATAGCAACAGATGTTGTTTTTCATTAGTTTTACACCATTATTGCGCCGTGGTTCATTTACTGTGTATTTGCCCATCGCGGAATAACCTGAGACGTTTCTATCTATTACACGCATTTTGCACATTTCAAATTAGATCATGTCGGCCAGCAGTGGTGTTAGCACTCAATAGTCAACCGTTACAGGTAGCATGCAGGGCTACCAGATTCTTGCAGTAAGTTAGCCTTTTATTACAGAAAACCGAAAAACAGGGCATGAGATCAAATGCTCAAAACCAAAGGACTGAGGTGTAAATAATAGTTTAGAACCCAAGACAACGCCAATCTTTTTAAAAAATATGATTGTATAGATTGCCTATGTATTTTTTCTTATTTTTTAAATGCCAGTTCGAAGATTTTTGCACAATAATTGTAAAGGTTTTAATTAACTATATACAATAAAAATGTACTTATTTACTTATTGCCCTGCGTATTCTGATTTTTCCTTGCTCAGGTTGAACAGTGCTCTTCGGCATGAACAGGTGTTCGCGGATCGCTTCCTTCCTGATGACGAGGCAGCGCAGGCTTTGGGCAGGACGTGCTGGGAAGCCCTCATCAACCCTCTCGTGCAGAACATCACCACCCCAGGTACTCCGAAGCTTTCCATGTAGGACTGACAAATCTTTATTTAGAATAGTGTGTACCCCCATGGTTCACTAACCCATGGAACCCCCTAGCAGCAACTGTTTGATGTAAATGTTTCAGTCTCTCACATCACCTGTGAAGAGCAGTGATTCATTTGTAAAGTAATGACTGCCGGTGCCCAGAGCACTGCATAGAAGCCGGCGGCCATTGCTTTTAAATGTCAGCATGCCAGACGTCGAGGCTGGGTAGTCCTGAACCCACCTCCGGCCTCTTTAATCCACTGCCAGGCAGTCCCTTCCCATTTATCTCCCTCTTGTGGGTTTCCACTTTTTACCTTGGGGACAGTTTTTCTGTCGTTCTCTTCCTCCTTTTTTCCCATTTATGTATTTTCCTAACTCTTTCTCTTAAGCTTTGTCTGATGAGGTAAAATAGGTGCCGGCTGCCAAAAATGAGTGCCCAGTGCCCCCCACCAGCACCCACAGGCTTAAATTAAGCACTGGTGAAGAGCACTGGTCTACTTCTCTTTGTAAAGTTGCTTACGTTCTGTGATGTCTGAGAACATTTGTTCATCTTCCATGAAACTCATTCAGATGTAGTCTCTCTTAAACATAAGTGGCCTGCCACCAGGACCAGTGGCCAAACTCCCAGGAGGCTTCCAACCACACACCACACACCGCCTTTGGTGTGTGCATCTCCTGGGGCCAATAGGTATATATTAAAGGGAAGGGGGTATGCGCGGTTGGCCTTTGGGCCTGGCCTGTGCCCAGGCTCTGCACCCCAATCTCAGCAGGTGGCCAGCTCCTGCAGTGAACAGCTTTTGGGAATTTGAACAAAAGAGCTTTTGCTGCAGGTTTGCAGATGTGTGGCGCGGTTTGGCAGACTTCAGAGGCTTTGCTGGGACTCCATGAAACATAAAACTTTGTATATTTATTCTCCTTTGGGACCATCTTACTTGAGTTTGGGGGTGAGGGGATGCTGGTGTTGCCCCCTTTTAGAACTTTTCAATCTGTTTTTAAGGACTCTTTGACCGACACACTAAACACTGAAATGCCCACAACAGATTTCTCTCTACATCCAGCCAATCGTAGGTTCATGTCCACAAACTTGGATTTTACAGAACCGAAAAGGGTGTTGGATGGAAAGGTTTCCTTATCCAGTCAAGTTAGATCGTTGAGATAACTTCATAATTTATCATAGATTAGATCACTTTTAAAACCCTAATTTCTCAAAAACCACCGAACAGATTTACACCAAAGCAAGCAGTGGCACTTCCTCTCGGACAGTTGTACTCGCATGCCAAGCCGTGCCGCTGAGCAACCAGCGTATTTCACTAATGCTGGCTCAGATCCTTAATAATAGCGGCTGGATCCCACCTCATATCCTAAACTGATTAAAGAAAATGTGTACAGAGGAGAGAGTGTAAACTAGTGTCGAAGAGGAGAGAGGTGACATGAGGTATCCAAATGGAGAGTTTCAGTAGGATTTTGGGATCAAAAAGGCCCTACAGCCTTGGCCACACCTCACCCAGATGGGCATGCGAAACTGGCCATGTTCCAGCCCCTGCCTGCACGCTTGTAGTTCTGCTTTCATTTGCAATTTCTCCGTGTGCTCTGCATAGAAGAGAGGATTACACGTACCTTTAGAGTGATCATCTTAGTGCCCACTGGCAGCCATTGTGTGAAACTAGTACTGCATTCGGCCTCAGAGCTGTCAACACCCACCCACAAGCTGAGCTCACTCAGACTTCTGGAAGTGGCGCAGTTCACAATCTGTACCCTAAAATAGTCATATGCCCAGACGTGAGTCCCTTGCTCACTTTGCCACTGGATTCAAGCAAGCCGGGCTGAAGACGGCTGAAATGCCAGAAACCGGTCCTCGGAAGCTTGTTTCCGGTCCAGGGAAGGCATGGCTTGGCAGTTCGGGCTGGACTGTTCCCATGAGGCACAGGGTCAGACTGATTTGCATATAGCCATGTCTGAACTGGGGTGGCAGAGTGGGCTAAAGAACGGTGATGGATTAAACCCAGATCTGTTGACTGGGTGTGAGTGTTTGATTGGTTCAGATGCTCCGTCCATCACCACCCCCTTTTGTACCGCTTTGGCCGCCATAAGTGTGGCAGGGTATGCTCAGACGTGAGTTCCTTGCTCACTTGGCCACTGGATTCAAGATAGCCTGGCTGATGAGGATTATGAATTCAAAACCAGTCCCAGGATGCTTGTTTCCTGTCCATGGAAGACTTGGCTTGGCAGTTCGGGCTGGACTGTTCCCATGAGGCACAGGGTCAGACTGATTTGCATATGGCCATGTCTGAACTGGGGTGGCAGAGTGGGCTAAAGAACGGTGATGGATTAAACCCAGATCAGTTGACTGGGAGATGAGGATTGGTTTGTTCAAACGCTCCGTCCATCATCCCCTTTGGTATCGTACAGGTAAGTAACAGCGGTTTGGGAGACCAGTCTCTAGGGGTTCAGACGAGCACTGGTCAAGGTCCAAATCAGCACCAACAATGCACCAGCAGCAGCACTAGGACTTCCGGGTGCAGGGTGTTAATAGAGCATCAGGCGCCCAATGCAAGTCAGTAGAGAAAGGCCAAATCGGAAAAGGGTTGCAAGCTCAGTCCAGGTGGCCGGTCTGGGGGAACCCAACAGCTGAAGAGGTAAGTTTTGATGCTCGGGGACGTAGGGACACCTTTGGTCCCCTTTACCAAGGCCCAGGGTTGACGAGTACAGGGGTGCCTTTTGGTGTCGGAAATGACTTAATTGGGCAGGTCGCGATTGAGAGGGTCTCTGTGCAGAGGCTGTAGGTGATGGCGAGGAGTTCAGGAGGGGTCAGCCAACAGTGGACTCAGGCTCTGGAGTGCTGAGAAACCTTGTTGGTACTGGTGGGCCTTCAACTCGGGCCGGAGGTCTCGGGTTTCACGGTTCTTCAGGTCACAGAGGCCTTGCTTGAACTTTGCTGTTTCTGAACAGTTCCGCTGTTCTCTGAAGGTCTTGATCTCTTTTCAAGGCAGGCTGTCCTCATAAGGTTTTGGAGGTTGCTGTAAGGACAAGTCGACTTTGGTGCAGTTTTCGTCAAGGGCTGCAGGCAGACCAGTGGGGCTGTGGCCAAGTCAGGTACTTTCTGCAGTTTTATCTGCTTTCGCAGCTCTGTGGTGTCCTGTCCCCCTTAGGACCTTAGGAACCGAAGATCAGGGCTTAGGAGGGCCACCTAAACACTGCATTTAGGGGCATTTAAAGGGAGTGCCAGGTATTAGTCAATAGACTACTTACCTTAAGGGTAACTACACCCTCTAAATGCTCACCCAATTGGGGGGGGGGGATATCACTGATTCTGCTTGACTAGTTTCCCTCAATTCAAGATGGAGGGAAGTGAAACTGAGTGGGTCTACTTCAGCTCCGAGCACTTTAGGGATGGAGCATGGACAGTGAACGGGCAGCTCCACTAGTTGGAGTTGCCAGTGGTCGCATAACAGAGGATGGGAAGCCTCTGAGGCTCGCCGTCCTACTATGCTGCACCTGCAGGGGGAGCTGTGAAGCACCTCCACCCAGAGCAGGCTTTGTTTCTGACTCACAAGAGCACGAGGCTCCCACCTCAGGAGTTCAGCAACATGTCTAGAGGTGGCGGGCCGGCGGGGACCAGTCGGGCACACACCAGTGGGTTAGTAGGTTTCAGGGGACCCCCCTAAGGGGTCCTCTTTGTGCAATATTTAATAAATCTGACACTGGAGTCAGTGCAGGTTCATTAAAATCAGATGTTTGGTGCCAAACATCCCGTAATTCAGTGAAGCCACCATGGAGCTGGGACACTCGTAATGACGAGTGTCCAGCCCATGTACTCACTATGGCTTCCCTGTTCACGTACACTGTTCAGGAATCGACATGGATATTGCAGGGGCATATCTGCTCAGGCCGATATGCCCTCACAGGAGATATAGTGCACCCTGCCTTGGGACTGCAAGGCCTGCTTTAGGGGTGACTTACCCATATCCCATGCAGTATCTGTGGACATGGCACACAGGGATGTGTGCTAGGTCGACTCTTCACTATGGTGTGCACCAAGGCACGCTGTCTGCAATGGCAGAGTGCAGGGCCTTGGTGAGGGGACCCTAGGGTGGCACAAAGTTTGCTGCCGCCCTTGGGGTCCCTCTTCAGTGCCAAAGCCCTCGGTACCAGGGATTCCATCTACCAGGGACTTACAAGGGCCATTGAAGTTGTGCCAATTGAGGATCAAAAGGAACGTTTAGGGAACGAGCTCTGGAACAGTGGACCTGGTTGGCAGGGACCCTGGGCACTGCTAGTCAAAGTTGCATCATTTTCCAGGCAAAATGTGGGGTCTGACCATGTCCCAAAGAGTCAAGTTCCTACATATGCTTAAAGATTTTGCTGCAAAAATGGCAAAGGACTTTGTTACTTTGCTAGCTCACAGTGGGTGGCACTAAACTAATCCTGAGCTTAAAAACTTTGCTAGAAAAACCTACATTTGAGGCGAGCTGTTTTAGACTGTTAGTGGTGTTGTAGAGTGTTCCATATATCGGAGCTGTTCTCCACCTGCAACTCGTAAACTACCCTGAGTTCCCTACTTCCTTTTGTTTTTGCATAATTTATGCGGCATTCCAAGCCTGAAAAGGCTTGGAATGCCGTATATATATATATATATATATATATAATCACACTCATGTCCTAAAATATACAATTAAAATATTGATATGGTTACGAATTAGAATTTTAAAAAAACACACTAACATTCACAAATTAAAGTGAACTCCATGATCCGGAATGTGCACAACAGTCGCGGAAAACGTAACTCGCACACCAAACGCAGTGCTCATGAGCCTTTATTTCTAATACATTTAATCTATGTTCAATGAATAGCTTTGAAAGGTATTAATTAAACATAAAATGTATTTTCATTGGGAACTCTTGATTTATCCATAAAACACACACACACACACACACACACACACACACACACACACACACACACACACACACACACACACACACACACACACACACACACACACACACACACACACACACACACACACACACACACACACACACACACACACACACACACACACACACACACACACACACACACACACACACACACACTCCCCCCCCCCCCCCCCCCCCCCCCCCCCCCCCCATATATCTTGCTCCTCTGTACTGCTGCTGCAATATCTGACTGCACGGTCATTAGAATAGTTCTCGAGCTTGTGATCAAAAACCTTTCTTCAGCAGGTTGCCATTCCTACCTGCCCTCAAAACAATGCATGTTGATGATGCGCTTGTGTGCCTTGTTTATAGTCGCCAAACTTTCCTTTTAGAATAAGTTGTTATTTATCTGTCATCTTAAGGAGCGTTGTAGCTATATAGTCAGACTGTCAACATATTTGTCAATGTCATGGTAGTACAGTACAGAAATGTTCCTGTGAAGTCACAGTTTTTTCTGTCAGTGACGTATTCTCGTTGTTTGAAGCAAGACTCTTTTTTTAACACATGACTGACAGTATACCAGATGTATCAGTTCTTTTGTGTTTGTTAATTGGATGCATTTTTATATTCTGATTATTTTCTTTATAAGAACTTACAAATCATTAAAACATAGAAGTGTTTCCCCTGAGGGATGGGGGAGCATGTCCACCTGTCTGACTCGTATCTACCAGTAGTGTCTCACTGTTTCCTCTCCCTCTTTTTCAGATGCCAGTGGCAAGAGCCCGCTGTCCTGGCTCCTTAATGATTACCTGGAGAACTCTGAGAAGTGCCGACGTGCCAAGTGCAGAGCCACCAAGTTCAACTCCAGAGTGCGGCAGCTGAGCCACCTGCTGGTCCACGTGGACATCAGCAACGTGGAGGAGTTGAGGCCGCCCGCCAAAGCAGGTCAGGTCATGATGAGAATCCTTGGAGGCTGCTAAAGTGTCATTAAAATAGCAACAGAACATATATATTTTATTGTGCTTTAGATGCACATGCTTGTGTATTCATGCCGTTGAGTGCTCAGATCCAAAATGATTATTGTAATTTGATATCTGAAAGAGACACGTTAGTGATAGATTCCTTACCTTAGAATATCCCCAGGCATCAGACTGGATTCGGAAATGTTTGCGTAGCAATACCCCTGCGCGTCGGTAGGCGTCGTCCGCGGCTCCGCGTCCGTCGTCGGCGTCGTTAGCGCCGGAATGACGTCGTCGGAGTACTTAGACGCCGCCCATGCGCGCTGACGTCAGTTCTTCTTTTTTCCGCGCCAGCTAGCGCAGATCCGGAGAAGCTCTACCCCTAGTCATTTTTTGACTAAACTTTTTGATCTTTTTGATCATTTCTCTACTCGAGTCTTCGACTCCAACGGTGCCGGTGGGGATGCCCGGGTTCAAGCCCTGTTCGAAGTGCGACCGACTGAAGTCGGTCATGGACCCCCATCGCCGGTGCCTGAAGTGCTTAGGCCTCGACCACGACGACCGCACCTGCTCCGACTGCCGGGCCCTGACGTCGAAGGCTAGGCAGGAGCGGTCCCGCAAGCGGCTCGAGCTCCGACAGTCGGCCCCGCGCCATTCCAGGTCCCGGTCCCACGGGAGGCCGAGGGACCGGTCGCGGGGTCGGAGTCCCCGCAGCTCCGGGAGTGGACGTCAGTCGTCGGGATCCAAGTCCTCAGGTAAGAGGCATGAGAGGTCGGAGCGGCATCATCGCTCCTCCGACCCACCCCAACGCTCGCACGATGCGGCCGGGGGTTCGGGCGACACCGCCCACGCGGCTCCAAGAGAGTCGCAAGCGTCGCCGCCTGCCCCACACCTTCGGGTCCCTGGGCACGGCGCGACGACGGAGGAGGTCGAGCGGTTCCTCATGGCCATGAGGTCCCTCCCTCCTCAGCCGGGTCCCGCGGCGCCTTCGGGCCCAGCGGTCCCGGCTGGAGGCCCTAGCGGGTCGGGCGCTTCGGCCCCGCCGCCGGCGACTTCGGTCCCGGCGCCGCAGGACCTCACCGGACCCGCTTCCGGATCCGGGTCGTCGCCGGTCGACCTCACGACCTCACCGGCGCCGGCCCCGAGGGTGTCGCCCCCGGCGCCCATTGTGGACGCCGTCCCCAATCTTCCCTTCGGTCCGACTCTGGTGCCGGAGTGGCGCCGTTGGGCGCCGCTTCAGACGGCCTTTGGAGATTTTTATTTCCATGAGGAGGCCCAGTCTGTTGACCCTGGGTTACAGGAGACTGGTGACGGAGGTGATTGGAAGGGGTCTGAGGACCCTCTGGCACAGGAGTACCAGTCTCAAGAGGACTGGACATATGAGCTTGGGGAGGCCAGTGGTATTGACACCTCGCCAGACACTGGATTTGTCTCCCCTCCCACCATGGCTACGGAGGAGGGGGCTGCTTATAGCGTAGTGTTAACGAGGGCAGCCAAGGCCTTGGGCCTTGCGCTCCCCGTTGCGGCCGTGAGGACTAACCTCCTCACTGAGGTTCTTAAACCGCAGGCAAGCTCCAGTGATCCTCTGCTGCCGTTTAATGAAGCCTTATGTGACGTTCTTGTGGGCACTTGGTCCAAGCCCGCCACAGGTCCGCCTGTGGATAGGAACGTGGCCAGACGCTACTGCCTGGCTCCGGGCGACCCTTACTTTTTGTCCACCCATCCCACCCCCGAGAGCCTGGTTATCCAGGCCTCCACATCCCAGACCGCATTCCCGACGGCCCCGTCCGATCGGGAATCCAAAAGATATGAACAGTTCGGAAAGAAGGTGTTCTCGTCCCTGAGTTTGGGACTGCGGTCTGTCAATACCGCGTGTCTCTTGGGCCGCTACACCCACACCCTGTGGGACACGGTTGCGGACTTGCTGCCACAATGCCCGGAGGAGGTCCGGGCTAAACTCGCCCAAGCCCTTGTGGAGGGTCGAGATGCGGCACGGTACTCTATCCGGTGTGGGCTGGATACCACGGACTCACTGGGCAGGGCGATGGCAACGACGGTGGCAGTTAGACGCCACGCATGGTTGAGGTCCACCAACTTTTCGGCCGATGTCCAGGCCACTCTTCTGGACATGCCGTTAGATGGCCGTCGCCTTTTTGGCGACAAGGCAGACCATGCGCTGGAGCGCTTTAAGGACTCCAGGGCTACGGCCAAGTCCTTAGGCCTTTCGGCCACGCGCCAGCAATCGTGTGCCTTTCGCTCCTTTCGTGGCCACGGAAGGGGCGTCCCCACACGTGCTGCCAGCCACGCACTGCAGAATACCCAGCAGCTTGGTGGCGGCCGTGGAAACCGCCGTGGCGGCGGTCGGGGTCAGCGGCGAGGCCAGTCCACACCTCCCTCCGCAGCACCTGCCTCAAAACCTTCCGAGTTTCCAGGCCCATGTGACGCCTGTGGGAGGCAGGGTTCGCCATCACCACTCCCACTGGCGCACTGTCACGTCGGACAGGTGGTTGCTCCAAATCGTCCGAAGGGGCTACTCCCTCCCGTTCGAGGCGACCCCTCCAGCCATGCCACCGCAATTCCACCGCGTGTCGAGGGATCACTTGCAACTTCTGCAAGAGGAAGTCACGGCCCTCTTGGCCAAGGGGGCCATCGAGCGCGTTCCTGGGCCAGAAGTAGGGTGTGGATGTTACTCCCACTACTTTCTGGTGCCCAAGAAGGGCAAGGGGGGCCTGCGCCCTATCTTGGATCTACGGAACGTCAACGGCTTCCTCCGACAAGAGAAGTTCAAGATGCTGACTTTGGCTCAGGTCTTAGCTGCCCTGGACCCCGGAGACTGGATGGTAGCGTTGGACTTGCAGGACGCTTATTTTCACATCCCCGTCCTGCCGGCCCACCGGCGTTACCTGCGGGTCACGGTTGCCACGAGCATTTTCAGTTTACCGTGCTCCCCTTCGGCCTTACCAGCGCCCCACGGGTGTTCACGAAGGTGATGGCGGTGGTCGCAGCTCATCTGCGCAGGTTAGGGGTGTCAGTCTTCCCCTACCTTGACGACTGGTTGTTAAAGGCGGGCTCGCCCCAGACAGTCGTCAGCCACCTCCAGACTACGGCCGACCTCCTGCACCTGCTGGGGTTCTCCATCAATGTGCCGAAGTCGCACCTGTGTCCCTCTCAGAAGCTCCTCTACATCGGAGCGGTTCTCGACTCGGCGCAGTTTCGGGTTTATCCTCCCGAGCAGCGGGTTCGGGATATTCAGGCTCTGATTCCAATCTTCCAGCCTTTATCCCGAGTCTCGGTCAGGTTGACGCTGCGGCTTCTGGGACTGATGGCCTCCTGCATCCTTCTGGTGTATCACGCCCGGTGGCGGATGCGGGCTCTGCAGTGGGACCTGAAGTTTCAGTGGGCCCAGCATCAGGGCAAACTGTCCGACCACGTCCTGATCTCGGAGGGCACTGCGAGACAGTTGCAGTGGTGGCTCACGGACCGCGATTGGGTCAGTGGCAGATCCCTCTCCCTACCCCGCCCGGAGCACGTAGTTGTGACGGACGCGTCCCTCCAGGGCTGGGGAGGTCACATGGGAGAGGTGGAGATCAGAGGACTCTGGTCTCCGGCGGAGGCCCGGCTTCACATCAACCTGTTGGAGTTACGGGCGATTCGTCTAGCACTGAAGGCATTCCTCCCCTCTGTCCGGGGGAGTGTAGTGCAGGTGTTCACGGACAACACCACCGCCATGTGGTTCTGCAACAAACAGGGCGATGTGGGGTCGTGGACCCTATGCCAGGAGGCTCTGCGCCTCTGGCAGTGGCTGGAACATCAGGGCGTGACCCTGGTGGCTCACCACCTGGCAGGTTCTCTAAATGCCAGGGCGGACGAACTCAGCCGTCGGTGCATGATGGATCACGAATGGCGTGTGAGCTCGGACGTGGCGCAAGGCCTCTTTCAGCAGTGGGGAGAGCCTTGGTTAGATCTATTCGCCACCGAAGAGAACGCGCAATGTCATCAGTTCTGCACGTTGGAATTTCCAAGGCGGCGCTCGCTCGGAGACGCTTTTCGTCGCGAGTGGAGCTGCGGTCTATTGTACGCCTTTCCGTCTATACCACTTCTGCCCAGAGTGCTGAAGAAGATCAGGCGCGACCGGGCCCAGGTTATCCTTGTGGCTCCGGACTGGGCACGAAGATACTGGTATGCCGAGCTACTCAGCATGTCAGTTGATCCCCCGATTCGTCTGCCTCTTCGGGAGGACCTTCTGTTGCAGCAGCAGGGGACGGTCCTCCACCCAAACCTGTCCAGTCTCCACCTACAAGCTTGAAGATTGAGCGGCGACAGTTGAGGCCATTTGACTTGCCTCCCGAAGTCTGTAATGTCATTCTGGCAGCCAGGCGTCCCTCCACAAAGTCAGTATACGCCTGCAGGTGGAACAGATTTGTGGCATGGTGCACAGCAAAGGCTGTGGATCCTCTCAATGCCCCTCTTTCTGAGGTTCTTCTCTTCCTTCTTTCTCTTGCCCAGAAGGGCTCTGCTATGGGCACTGTCAAGGGCTACCTCTCTGCCCTTTCAGCCTTTCTAAGGCTGCCTGATCAACCTTCTTTGTTCAAGTCCCCTATTGTAAATCGTTTTCTGAAGGGCATCACACACACGTTCCCTCCTGTTCCCTTCGTGATGCCCCAGTGGGACTTGAACCTTGTTCTTACTTTCCTGATGTGCGCTCCCTTTGAGCCACTTCACAACTGTCCTCTTCGCCTTCTGACTCTGAAGACTGCTTTCCTGGTTGCCATCACCTCTGCCAGGAGAGTGAGTGAGCTCCAGGCCCTTTCTTGTACTCCACCTTTCCTTTCTGTCCATCCGGACAAGGTTGTGTTGCGTACCAAGCCATCTTTCCTGCCCAAGGTTGTCTCAGCCTTCCACATCGGGCAGTCCATTACCTTGCCCACCTTCTTTCCGCCTCCGCATCCCTCTAAAGAGGAAGAGTGGCTCCACCGTCTGGACCCAAAACGTGCGCTCTCATTTTACTTGGATCGCACACGCCAGTTCCGGGTGGATGACCAACTCTTTGTTGGTTACGTGGGCGCTAAGAAGGGGAAGGCGGTGCACAAGAGGACCATCTCCCGGTGGATCATCTTGTGTATCCAGGCATGTTACTCCATGGCTAAGAAGGAGCCCCCTGTTGGATTGAGGGCTCATTCCACTCGGGCCATGGCAACTACAACTGCCCTGGGCCGGGGAGTCCCCTTGCAGGACATCTGCCAGGCTGCTACGTGGGCCTCGTTGCACACGTTCGCACGGCACTACTACCTGGACAGTCAAGTCCGGAGGGATGGCTTCTTTGGCCGTTCCGTCCTCCAGGACTTTCTGGTGTGATTATTGGTTTGCAGACCCACCACCGGGGTTGGTATTGCTGGGGTATCTATTCTAAGGTAAGGAATTTATCACTAACGTGTCTCTTTCAGATGCACAAGTTACTACTTGTGTAACGATATATCTGTAAGAGACATTAGTTAGTGATAGATTCCTTACCGACCCACCCATCCTCCCCGTTCTGCGAACCGATACCTAGGGTTAAGGTCATCCCCTTTCAGGGCCCTAGTTTCTTGGCACCAGTGTTGGTTCTATCATGGCTCTGCGTATCTGGCGCGGAAAAGCTGTGTATCAGAACTGACGTCAGCACGCATGGGCGGCGTCTAAGTACTCCGACGACGTCATTCCGACGCTGACGATGGACGCGGAGCCGCGGATGACGCCTACCGACGCGCAGGGGTATTGCTACGCAAAACTTTCCGGATCCAGTCTGACGCCTGGGGATATTCTAAGGTAAGGAATCCATCACTAACTAATGTCTCTTACAGATATATCGTTACACAAGTAGTAACTTGTGCTTTAAAGAGCGTGCTGGCATAGGTGGACATTAACCTAGGTGGTGTCTAGAAGGCTCTATAAAATATCTGCAAAGAATTCCAGTTTGCCTCCCGCTCTCTTGAAAATTATTTTTCTGCCATCAGATCCAGTCTCGGCACTCAGTCCTGAGTTTACGGGAAATCTTGAGGAATTTGTTTTTGTGCTGTGTATGCAAAGTGATACATTGATCTTTGCGTTCCTGAGACTACAGTGATTCTGTGCCATGAATCACTTGGATAGATGAGAAAAAAGTTTGTAGTTGCTATCTGCCACTATCTACCAAGAAGTCCCCACCAGGACAAGTGCAATAATTGGTAGTAAGTTCTGAGCCAGTCCGCTTACACTGGGAGGTAGAAACGCTCGGTCTTGTGCACCATGTCATCTGAGTGGGACACCAGCTCTGAGATTGCAGAAGCTGTAGATCCATTACTGTTTTCAGAAGATTTTGTGGCCTGGGGCTTCCATCTTGATGTCCAGTGTGACTTCCAGAGGGTATGTCAAAGACAGAGCATTGCATCTTCTAAAATTGCTCAGAAGAGCTGTAAACCGTACAGTTGAGCTTCCATAAGCCGTCTTATCAACCACCATTTAAGGATCGCACTCAATCATAAACTCTCGTTATCAGTCAGATGCTTAACCTCTGATAAAACTTGTGTATTGGCTTGAAAACCAAACTCCAGGGTCGGAAGCCCAGAGAGATTCCCTCTGACACCAAACATAAGTATCAGAAGATCCAACATGTAAATTAAAAACATTGGCAACAAGTCTGGTTTCAACAAATTAAAAGAGGCGTGCTCTCTTTAACCTTGAAAAGTCTGGCATATAGTGTTGAGGAGAACCCTTTATCCAATACTCAGAGACATGTTGCAATCACACCCATTCCGAAAACTGGAACCAGGCCAGAGCGCTATTCTTCAGAACAGATGCTCTCATTGCTGCCAAAACCATGATCACACTGCCTGTTGAGGGCACGTCAAAAAAATTGTTTCTAGATATCATAGATTGACCTATTTCTTTCACTAAAACTTCCCTGTCCCTAGTGGGGATCACACCTCCCAAGGTAAATTGTAAATTGTAAATTGATACTTGTATAGCGCACTACTCACCCGCAAGGGTCTCAAGGCGCTTGTACGAATACCGCTGTGGAACCCATCCTGGCTTTCCCTGTGAGGTGTCCACTCCTGGGCACCCCCAAGGTGGAGGCCAGGCATCCTTAGTGTTGTGGGGGCCGTTGTGGAGATTAAGCAGTCCATTGCCCAGAGTCGCAGAGTGGGACTCCATGATTGGAATAGGCACCGAGGCGAGAATGATCAGGTCCGTGGAATTTTGAGCCCAAGACCCACCGAGGCGGGGAATTGAACCCTGGTCCCGGGTTAGACCTCTGCATCAGGGTCTGCCGCTCTAACCATTGAGCCACACTTCTCCACCACAAGGTTGCAGGGTCACCAGTTGCTATAAGCCCATCAAGACCTGGCCATGCAGCCATCTCTCTGGATTAGTGTATAATGTCCCTTGGTTCAGGATGGACAAGGTTTTCTTTCCCTCAGCAGAGGACAGGATTAGTTATTATTCTAATATTCAGCGGTTGGTAAGAAACTAATAAAAGCAATGCCGGGCCGTATGAAGACAAGCTGAGGGGAAGAATGAATGAAGTGCAGACATGTCTTGGTGACAACATTTTGTTATAATTTCTGATGTAGCCCCTGGGGAGTTTGTTTTCTTGGTTTGTAAATAAATATAGTTTGTGAATATGGCATGCTGAATTTACTACACTGACAAGTGACAGATTTTCTCTTTTCTATTAAAGGCTCTTCACCCTCTTGGTTTTTAATAGACGTGCGCCTGCTGAGTGTTTTTTTGTTTTGATTTTTCAGATGACAAGAATAGTAAAGCTGCGGAAATCGGCATTGGGGCAGTAAATGTGCAGACAAACAAATCCAGCAGCATATCAGGAGTCACCCAGTGCTGGCAGGGCGTAGTTCAGGAGCAGGTAATGTACTGCCTGTGAGCGCCGCCAAGACTACTATAATGTTTGGTATTTCCCACTTGTAGAAAAGGTTTTCTGTATTTTATTTATTATATCCTATTGAAGTTGTCCACTAATCTCATCTATCAAGCTCTCATGGTGTCCACTCTGTGCTTTGTATGTTTTACTCCTTTTTCTGCCTCTCTTATCAACAGATGCCCACTCCAAGGGTCCCCCACGCATTTCCATCACCCCTTGCTCCTTTCCCTGTATTGCCACATCCAGTATTTGCTCCTGAGGGGCAGCGTCGATTCACCATTACAGTAAAGACAAGCACAGACGACTTGCACCTACTCAGGCACAGAACCTATGTGTATCCCGCACACCAGGAAAGACGAGAGGTTTGAGTAATGAGGCACTGGCCTCGAGTTATAGGACTGCTTTGAGTGCACTCCCACCCTTGAGGTATAGGACTGTTTTGAATGCAGCCCCGGCCTCAAGTTATAGGACTGCTTTGAATGCAGCCCTGGCCTCGAGTTATAGGACTGCTTTGAATGCAGCCCCGGCTCAAGTTATAGGACTGCTTTGAGTGCAGCCCTGGCCTCGAGTTATAGGACTGCTTTGAGTACAGCCCTGGATTCGAGTTATAGGTCTGCTTTAAATGCAGCTCTGGCCTCGAGTTATAGGTCTGCTTTGAATGCAGCCCCGGCCTCGAGTTATAGGACTGCTTTAAAATGCAGCCCCGGCCTCAAGTTATAGGACAGCTTTGAATGCAGCCATGGCCTCGAGTTATAGGACTGCTTTGAGTGCAGCCCTGGATTCGAGTTAAGGGCTGCTTTGAATGCAGCCCTGGCCTCAAGTTATAGGACTGCTTTGAATGCAGCCCAGCCCTCGAGTTATAGGACTGCTTTGAATGCAGCCCTGGCCTTGAGTTATAGGTCTGCTTTGAATGCAGCCCTGGCCTCGAGTTATAGGTCTGCTTTGAATGCAGCCCTGGCCTCGAGTTAAGGACTGGTTTGAATTCAGCCCCGGCCTCGAGTTAAGGACTGGTTTGAATTCAGCCCTGGCCTCGAGTTATTGGACTGCTTTGAATACAGCCCTGGCTTCGAGTTATAGGACTGGTTTGAATGCAGCCCTGGCCTCGAGTTATAGGGCTGCTTTGAATGCAGCCCTGGCTTCGAGTTATAGGACTGCTTTAAGTGCAGCCGAGCCTCGTGTTATAGGACTGCTTTGAATGCAGCCCTGGCCTCCAGTTAAGGGCTGCTTTGGATACAGCCCTGGCCTCGAGTTATAGGACTGCTTTGAATGCAGCTCGGCCTTGAGTTAAGGGCTGCATTGAATACAGCCCCGGCCTCAAGTTATAGGACTGCTTTGAATACAGCCCTGGCCTCGAGTTATAGGACTGCTTTGAATACAGCCATGGCCTTGAGTTAAGGACTGGTTTGAATGCAGCCCTGGCCTCGAGTTATAGGACTGCTTTGAATGTAGCCCTGGCCTTGAGTTAAGGGCTGGTTTGAATGCAGCCCGGCCTCGAGTTAAGGGCTGCTTTGAATGCAGCGCCGGCCTTGAGTTAAGGGCTGTTTTGAATGCAGCCCTGGCCTCGAGTTAAAGGACTGCTTTGAGTGCAGCCCCGGCCTCGAGTTAAAGGACTGCTTTATGTGCAGCCCTGTCCTCGAGTTAAGGGCTGCTTTGAATGCAGCCCTGTCCTAGAGTTATAGGACTGCTTTGAGTGCAGCCCTGGATTCGAGTTAAGGGCTGCTTTGAATACAGCCCCGGCCTCAAGTTATAGGACTGCTTTGAATACAGCCCTGGCCTCTAGTTATAGGACTGCTTTGAATGCAGCCCTGGCCCCCGGCCTCGAGTTGTAGGACTGCTTTATGTGCAGCCCTGTCCTCGAGTTAAGGGCTGCTTTGAATACAGCCCTGTCCTCGAGTTATAGGACTGCTTTGAATGCAGCCCTGGCCTCGAGTTATAGGACTGCTTTAAGTGCAGCCCTGTCCTCGAGTTAAGGGCTGCTTTGAATACAGCCCTGGCCTCGAGTTCAGGGCTGCTTTGAATGCAGCCCTGGCCCTCGGCCTCGTGTTATAGGACTGCTTTGTGTGCAGCCCTGTCCTGGAGTTAAGGGCTGCTTTGAGTGCAGCCCTGGCCTCGAGTTAAGGGCTGCTTTGAATGCAGCCCCGGCCTCGAGTTATAGGACTGCTTTGAATGCAGCCCTGGCCTCGAGTTAAGGGCTGCTTTGAATGCAGCCCCGGCCTCAAGTTATAGGACTGCTTTGAATGCAGCCCTGTCCTCGAGTTAAGGGCTGCTTTGAATGCAGCCCCGGCCTCAAGTTATAGGACTGCTTTGAGTGCAGCCCGGCCTCGAGGTATAGGACTGCTTTGAATGCAGCCCGGCCTCGAGTTAAGGGCTGCTTTGAATGCAGCCCAGCCTCAAGTTAAGGGCTGCTTTGAATGCAGCCCTGTCCTCAAGTTATAGGTCTGCTTTGAATGCAGCCCTGGCCTCGAGTTATAGGACTGCTTTGAATGCAGCCCCGGCCTCGAGTTATAGGACTGCTTTGAATACAGCCCTGGCTTCGAGTTAAGGACTGGTTTGAATGCAGCCCGGCCTCGAGTTAAGGGCTGCTTTGAATGCAGCCCCGGCCTCAAGTTATAGGACTGCTTTGAATGCAGCCCCGGCCTCAAGTTATAGGATTGCTTTGAATACAGCCCTGGCCTCGAGTTAAGGACTGGTTTGAATGCAGCCCCAGCCTCAAGTTATAGGACTGCTTTGAATGTAGGCCTGGCCTTGAGTTAAGGGCTCCTTTGAATGCAGCCTGGCCTTGAGTTAAGGGCTGCTTTGAATGCAGCCCCGGCCTCGAGCTAAGGGCTGCTTTGAATGCAGCCCTGGCCTTGATTTAAGGGCTGCTTTGAATACAGCCCTGGCCTCGAGTTATTGGACTGCTTTGAATGTA
Source organism: Lissotriton helveticus (assembly GCF_964261635.1). Classification (NCBI taxonomy): domain Eukaryota; kingdom Metazoa; phylum Chordata; class Amphibia; order Caudata; family Salamandridae; genus Lissotriton; species Lissotriton helveticus. Next base: position 8,721,008 of record NC_136067.1, on the reverse strand, counting down.
GCCCGGCCTCGAGTTATAGGACTGCTTTGAATGCAGCCCTGTCCTCGAGTTAAGGGCTGCTTTGAATGCAGCCCCGGCCTCGAGTTAAGGTCTGCTTTGAATACAGCCCTGGCCTCGAGTTAAGGGCTGCTTTGAATCCAGCCCCGGCCTCGAGTTAAGGGCTGCTTTGAATACAGCCCTGGCCTCGAGTTATTGGACTGCTTTGAATGCAGCCCCTGTATTCACTGCGTTGTTGATGGGCGTGTATTTTCCGGAAGGCATGGATGGCACTGGATGGGTTGGCTACCTGAGTTTGGGGACTACTTGGTTAGATAATGAACATGTTTTTCTGCCTTGGTATTGTGGTCTGCAGTGCCCATGTTCAGAACTTTACATAAAATAAGTCCAAAGGTTGTATTACAAACATTTATGCCTGACAAATATTGATATTGTAGAAACAAAAAACCCTGCCTGTTCTTTTAGGTGAAGAAGTTCTTAGAGTCCACTTGGGATGCACCAGATTTTGTGGAACGCTATCGGAATGTTTATCTACGTCTGAAGAAAGCGATGGAAGAGCTTTTTGGACAGCAAGCAGCATTTATGATGGCACTCCGTAACGGCTTCTCTGGGGCACTGCTGCAGCTTTCCTTCTCGACCGCCATGAATGTGAGTTCACAAATAATGCTGCCTTTGATTATGGATTAGATTATTCTTGGTCCTACATTTGAAGTCCACTCCACTGCTTATACTTTTATCTCTAACATGCCTTTGTAATATATTGCCTTTATCATAGTCTATTTGACGATGGGAAAGTTCGAAGTAACGCTAATGAACCAATAGGTGAAAAGAAGTAATCAAACATGTTAGTTCACCCTCGGGTCATGTGAGTCGGCTGTACTCTTCCAGCCAGTGGCCCTGCGCCTTACCTTTAAAGCTGTGAATGCTCACATTGACTAACACTGAATACTACTACAGATTCCACTAGAGTCTCTTAATGCCCGAGAGGCCAGTTCGTTTGCGATATGGGTATGACTCAATACTTCCATCTGGATATTTTTAATTGTACTCCTGCTGCTTTGAATCTATTTTAAAATCTCTCCCTATGCTTATGTGAGAGCCAGTTGGGCTAAATAAAGCAATTATATTTCTAACATTTAACTAACAGTTCAAATGTGAGTGTAGTTCCTTTCTTGACGGCTCGTCAGGTAAGTCCAGCTCCTCCAGTGATTGGGCGAAGGTCTTAAATTCTCTAATGCTGATGACATGTTTCATACATCTCCTTATTCTGTTCAGAATCAAAATAAATTCGGTCATGGTAACACTGGTCAATCAGTCTTCAGCGAGTTGTTTCTGAAAAGGCTTATGAGGTCTTATACTCAAAGGGATTTCTCTATTTTTTTTAATGACAAATTTGATTAGATTTTAGCTATAAAACAAGGCCAATACGACCTACAAACATACACAGGAGATTGTGATAAAAACCCTATTGAAGAATATGAACAGAGAAACTTGCACAGTCTGTGCCAAGCACCCCACCCAAGTACCACATGCCACTAAGAGCGTCCTTGATCGGATTCAACATTAGGTATATAAATCAGTCCTCTGTGGTGCCATAGTTCCGGATTTCTGCATTGAGCACGGTGTCGATAGAGCGAATTGGAGCCAGAACTATATCCCTACAGTCTGCCTATCACAGCCAAAATTTGGGGTGTTTTTGGGGGCATCCCCTTGTCACTGCTCCAGAGCGGAGATAGTGGCCTGGGAGTGGGGAGGTATTTTCCTAACCTGGCAGGAAAAAAAGTTGGGGTGGACTCTGATCTTAATTAACTTTAGAGAGGCTTTCCCTATCACAAGTAAATGGTAGGTGAGACTTGCAGTGACCCCAGCTTCTCTTCCAGGGATATACTCATCAATAGTCATAAGCACTGAATAGTCCCGCCCACATGCGGGGACCCCGGAGCAATAACAAATTATATGCATATACCTACATATATAGGCCGAAATGCATAATGCTGTACACTGCAGTGAATAAAGGGCTCCTGAAACTTACCCCGCTGTGTTCTAGGATTACCTCCGATGTAAGTGGTCGAGTGGCAATACCTACATATATATATATATATATATATATATATATCATATATCCACATATATATAGGTAATATGCATGTATATATACATATGCAGCCTAAAAACATTACAAGGTTCAAATATGCCACAATTGTATTGTAACTCTTTTACATTTGAAATAATAAAGAAACATAAATCATAAAATGATCATGATCTAGAGAAATAAACTGCTTTGTTTGCTTTGAAAACACAGCCTTTATTTTCAAAGGTAAAAAGGCAAGATCATAGGGGCAGATTAGCCTAGAGAGGCTGCATATAGAACAGTTGGTAAAAATTGGCCTGTGCCTTTAAGACCTCCAGGAACCCCCAAGGCTCCCATCATGCACCACAGGTGAGAGGTCAGTTATTTTTGGACGACTTATAACAGTGTAAACACTGCATGGGCAACAGATACGTATTTATGGTCCTGGTTTTCACCCGTGGAGGAGGGTGGGTTGCTTATGACTTTGATGAGGATACCCCGGAAGTGAACTAGGATTACAGGTAAGTAACTAATCCTTCTCTTGCAGGGGATCCTCATCAATAGTCCTAATCACTGAATAGAGTAGCAAGCCCATCCCTATACCCTGTGGACGAATACCATCATATCATAAGCTTTTAACAAAAACATGTATTACCCAAACAAGTTTCTCAAGGATGCTTGCGCCCAAACTGAGCATCTGCTTGAATGTCAGAATCAAGGCAGTAATGGCGTGCGAAAGTGTGAACCGAACGCCATGTGGCTGCTTTACATATTTCCTGAATCGGGACATTTCTAAGCATAGCTACAGTTGGCTTTGCCCCTTGTAGAATGAGCTCTCGGCTTGCCCGGAAGCTGTTTGTGTGCCAGCTGATAAGATGACATGATACTGGACACTATCCATCTAGAAACGGATCGTTTAGAGGCAGGTAAACCAGTGTTCAAAGGATTATAATTAACAAAAAGCTGGTCCGCCTTTCTCACACTCCTTGTTTTGTCTAGATAAAATTTCAACACTCATTTTAAATCTAGGGAATGCAAAGATTTCTCAGCAGGCGTGACGGGGTTAGGAAAGAAAGTGGGATGAGTGATCGACTGGTTGATGTGAAAATCCGAGACTACCTTAGGAAGGAACCTCGGGTGAGTTCTTAGCAGCACTCTGTTTACATGGAACACGAGATAAGGCTCTGTACACGTTGTCCGAGAAACTGAGAGGTACTCCACTGTATCATTGGACATCACAAAACATGAACTTGCACTAGCGAATAGGAAGAGGTAAGTGTTTCAAGTGTGCTTGGTTGCTGTCACTGACAAGAGACCATATGTATGGGCATTTACAATGACAACTGAGATACGGACGCAATTATTGATATGGGCGCACTCTTCCCACCTGTTTTTGTCTCCTTTAGTCTAGCTTAGTACATGAGAAATTCTCATGTCTGACCTACCAGGTACTGTTGAAGCCTGGCTAGTCTACTGAATTGGGTGAGTCCGAATGGATATACCTTTGCTGCTCATTACCGTTGCCACTCAGCTGTAGTTCACACTAGTTCACTGTGGGCACTCATTATGTTGCACTGTTTTTAATCTGTTTTAACTGCTTTTAGAGTCCTCATTGCAATTGCAGTCACCATTCAGTGTTAAAGATAAGAAATCAGAGTCACAAGGGAATTGTTTATATATATACATATATATATATATTCACCGAAAAAACCATAGGTTTCACACTAGTTATAGTTAGGAATTAGCATTTAAAAAACCTATTAAATTCACTGAAAAAACCATAGGTTTCACACCAGTTATAGTTAGGAATTAGCATTTAAAAAACCTATTAAATTCACTGAAAAAACCATAGGTTTCACACCAGTTATAGTTAGCTGGAAATTTTACTCGCATAAAACCATTGAAATTCCCCCGTTATAGTTAGTTGGACTCACTATAACTTGCGCATGCAATGCACTGCTGATGACGTCACATATTACATCACTCATGACATGGTCAGTGACATCACTCATGACATCACTGATGACACCATCCAGTGAATGTGTGTTTTAAAAAAATAAATATGTGTTATATATGTATATGTAAAAGTTGATGGAAGAATAAATGTTTAAATAAGGGTTTACATGGATGTTTTAAAAAAAAAAAATGATTGGTTAACTGGTTTATTCAGTGTATCTTAGTGAATACATATATTAGAGAGTAATGTTCAAATATTCAAATATATGTATTAGTGTTTCACTTTGTGTATAAGTGGCTGCATGGGTTGGTGAGTTGCTACATGTGTATGTATATGGGTTATTAGATGTTTTTCTTAGTATCAGTATGAGTGTCTGTATGGTTTGGTGGGGGTATTACTTAACACATAGATGCATGAATGACTGACTCTCTCTTTGTATGTGTTTTGAAGACAGTATATGTGCAGGACTGTATGGGTGGATGAGTGCGTATATGTGTGTGTTAGTGAGTGAATGACTGTCTCACTAGTGTCTTTATCAGTAAGTACATATGTTTTAATATAGTATATGTGAATATTGATGTATATAAGTGAGTATATGTGAGAGTAAGAGATTGTAAGAGTTCCTGTTTAAATTAGTATGTGTTTCTATAAGTGATTCTTTAAGAGAATAAATATGTGTAAATTTCCTTAGAAGTAAAGTGGTAGTGTGTGTATAGCTGTATATGCAAATAAATGGATGTTCAATAGTTTATTTGCATGTGTGAGTATGTGTGAGAGTATCTTTAAAATGACTGTCGGTGTGTAAGAGGATGTATAGGTGTATCACTACATACCATGAGTGAGTATATGTGTGACTATATAGAACTGTTGGTGAATGAGTGCATGAGTATATAGATGGTGGAATAATTGAATTGGTTGTGTTTTCTTTTTTTTTTTCTTTTTTTTTTTATTCCTCATATTGCGAAGCTCTGTGTAATTGGAGTTTCTGGTTTCTACCTCTCTCTGGATTTTTGTTTTCCTTTTCCGAGACTGCCCCTTGGTCTCTCTTGTCTGGGGAGTTAATCATCTTCCCGATGAGTTCTAGAGGAGTACCCTTAGTCCATTACATAGTGTCAAATCTGGTCTGGAAATAGGGGGGGAGCTAGCCACTTTGGCTACTCGACAAGTATCATACTTGTCCGCCAGAAGTTGTTTCGCATTAATCATTGGACCGTTATACCAACCCTGTATTGGGATTCAGGTGGTTTTCAAAAATTGCCCAATACATAAATCTCTTACAGGTATTTCCCTTTCTATCTAGTTTATTAATCCTTATGACAGAATTCATCCATTCCCCGTGTGATGGAGGTGCGGGCCCAACCCACTTAATACAGATCTCCCTCCTCGCAAGTACAATTAATACAAAGAGTAGATTGTCCTGACATTTGGTTAGACCCCCTTCATCTATGGTATTCTCGATCCCAAAAAGAGTAAGGGTTGTACTTACAGTTAGCTGTTTGTTCATGATCATGCTCAAGGTCTTACCAACTTCACTCCAATATTCTTCAAGTAGGGGGCAGTTTCTGAACCTATGAATGTCGTCTGCCTTTTCTTCCCCACATTTCGGGCATTTCTTTACTCCTGCATTTTTAAATTTGGATAGCTTCTTCGGTGTCCAATAAGCTCGGTGTACAGTGTATAAATGGTTTCTTTTCAGTGCTGCTGATTTTAGGGTCAACCAGCATTTTCCCAGTGATTTTTCCCAAATTCTGTCCAAATCTGTTGTAGCTATGTCTCTTCCCCAAATTTGATTCTCAATATTTATGTTTCTATCTCCTGCGGCTATGAAAGCCGAAGTACCACTTTGCCACTTCTTTTGTTATGGGTGAGTTCTTTACCATATCCGCATGCCCGAGGGGGAAGATGGCGGCCGGGTAGGACGCTCGGCCGGTGAGCTCCTGACTCAGCGACTCTGCTGACCGAATAAAGCAGAAACGAAGCCTGTTTACGCCGTAGGCATGAGCGAGAAGTAATATAACATATAAACAAAAAAACGCACGAGCGGGTGGAAAAAGATTTCATCTAAGCAACTTACCGCGGGTTATTACGGAATGGTATTCTACCCGTCGGCGGTGGCGGACACCCCTGGAAGAGAAGCTGGTGCTCCAGGCGGAGCGTGGTGGTGCAGCCCCGAGAGGAGACGTGGCTCGGGTGTTTGGGCGGCCGCGGCAGCAGCAAGGGCGTTCTACTGCAGAGTTTCCGGTAGACTGAGCTATCAGTTCCGGGGGGTGAGAGGCAGTGCGAGCCGAGCCTGTGTGAATTCCGAGAATTCCGAAACTGATTCGATCAGAGGAGACGGAGGAGGAAAAAAGATATACCATGCCCTCGGTTCTTCTGTAACATCTCTTGACGACACGGGGTCAGTGCCGGCGTCATGTTGGAATAGCAGGAGAGAGAGGTCCAGCCCTGAAGCAGGTAACATTAAAGGGGGGAATTGGTTGCTTCTCAAGGAGTTACACACGGCTGACCTAAATGATACCCAAAGATTGTGCTTAGGTGAGCTGAAACCTGACATAGACACAGACACATTACAGCAGCAGCACATGAGTAAACTATGGGATATAACTGAGGTGGGCGGTGAAAGTGAGTACTGCGAACTTGAGGAAAAAAACAGTCAAATAAAAGTAGTAGAAAAAAAGAGTCCGCGAGGGAGACCTTTGGAAATACAGGGCAAACAGGTTATTTCAACCTACAGCTTGAGTAGCAGAAATTTTCTAAAACAAGAGCAATACCCAAAAGGTATATCTCCTAGGGAAATAAAAAAAAGGACTAAAAAACCAGCCAGAGAGAGCGCAAAAATAACCTCAGAAAGCGGAACAATCTCCTCAAAAAAGAAAATTGACTCCTCCTGAAAAAGTAAAATTAAAGTAACTCCATCGTTAAGAACTTACTTTAAAGTTCAACAGCAACAGAGGTTATATACGGAGAAGCAAGTTTATACACACATACAGCCGTCTCCTCAAGGTCTCTCACCTGTGGGAGAGAGAGAAATCATGACATCTCCCGTCAGTATACAACCCTCTCCCACAGTGGGCACACGATTAACCCTGGAATCAGAAAAAGTGACCCCAAATAGTAGTAAAAAAAAGAACAAGAGCAAGAATAAAGTAGAATCGAAGAGTCTGGAAGATATTTGGAAGATTAAAACCGGAACCAAGTGGGAAGCTGCAGCTACACCTCAAATAGAGATTATGGCAGAGGGGGTTGTAGAGAACATCGTTGTCGAAAAAGGGGGTGAGGGTGAGACTACAGAATACGAAGAGGGTGTGCAGGGAATACAAAAGGGACCCCCTACAACCCCTAAACCCACACAGATGAACTCCTGGAAAAGATATGGACAGAAATGAAAGAAAAGTTCACCATATCAGAGGCCAAGCAAGATAAGATTCAGGAAGTATGTGAGAAGTTGGACAGCAAGTTAAATGCTCTAGGAGAAAGAGTAACAGCGGTGGAAAGCGAGGTTGGCGCTCTAAACAAAAGAGTGGAAGAGAATCGGAAAGAGATAAACTCCTTGAGACAAGAGAGTAAAATAATGAATGAAAAGATGGAATCGCTTGAAAACCAAGCAAGAAAGAACAATATAAGGATATTAAATGTCCCAGAAAATCAAGAAGGGTCAGACATGAAAAAATATGTGGTAGCACTGCTGGCATAGCATTTTCCTTGGGCCGATGAGGCATTGCTAGAGGAAGACATACCGAGAGCACATAGAGACCCTTTTGGAAAGAATAAAGAAAGGAAAACACAGAGGAAAATACTTGTTAATTTCAAAACCTATGTGTAAAGGATAAAATTTTGGGAGAAGCGCTGAAGAAGGGCAACTTTAACAAGGATAACTGGATCTTTAGAATAAGATCTGACATGTCACAGGCCTCACAAACCAGACAGTGGGAACTAGGAAATCTAATGTCAGAATTACAACAATTAGGAGCCACTGTGCAGATGAAATTCCCTCCATCACTTAGGATAATGTGGCGGAACAAAATGAGGAACATAAAGGACCCAGAAGAAGTTAAATCCCTCCTCGAGTTAATGCAAGATCAAGTGCGGTCGGAAGAACCATCAAGGTAAAATAGAAAACTTTAAAAAAAAAAATCACAGGGTACGAATAACGGCAATACAAGGTATTACAATGGTGCAAGGCCTTGCAATAAAATTTACTCACACAAAGGTCAAGAGTCATGAGTAAAGGAGCTGCTAAGGGTTATGAAGATAACCAAAAGAAAAGAAGAAGGAGGCTTCCCTGGGGAGGGCAACAGTCATGCACAGAAAAGAAAATACAAAATTCTCATGAAACAGAAAAAGGGTGGGGAGCAAAATAGGGAAAAAAATGGGGAAAAAATCCTCATAAGACGGAGCAGATGGAAAAACGTAAAGGAGTTTGATATCATGAACAACAATATAAAATATACACAGGAGTGGAACACATTAAAAAGAAATAAGGTGGATGGGGAGCGCAAATAAAAACTTCAAAATACTCTCCGGGAATGTAAACGGGCTGAGAACAAAAAGCAGAAGGAACAAAATACTAGAATATCTTAGAACATCAGAATGCGAAATAATAATATTACAAGAAACACATTTACGGAAAGAAGAATGGGCACAAATAATAAAGACCCTAGGCTGGGTAGAATCATACGCATGTACCACACAAGAATGCAACATCAAAGGAATAGCGATAATACTTAAGAAATGACTTAAAGCTGTCATGGAATCAGTAGAAGTAGATAATAAGGGAAGATGGGCGATAGCCAGAGTAAAGATAGAAAGTAATCCCCTTACGATCGCAGGATACTATGGTCCTAATTTAGATGATGCAGATCCTCTACGGAAACTCTATTCCCAGCTTTTACTAGCTACCTCCCCAATAATATTGGGAGGAGATTTCAATATGGTAATGGATCCCAGCTCAGACAGATCTCCACTGGGAAGACTCGCAAACCTGCCAAAAATGAGAGAGTGGATCAGTTTCTACAAAAGAGATCTAGATTTGATCGACATATGGAGAGACAAAGGAGAAAAAAAACAACCCTTCACGTTACATAATAAAAAATTGGGACACAGGTCGAGAATTGACTTTTTCCTCATTGCTCGACATCTCTCAGGAAGTGTAAAAAATCTAGTTCATCTCCCAGCTCATCTGTCAGATCATTCAGCCGTCCAACTCACAATTCAGGTGAAATCAACAAAAATGCAAGGAAGATTTACGGTAGAGAGAGCTATATTACTAGACCAGCACATTGTGATGGAACTAGAAGTTGAAACAAAAAACTTCTTTGAACACAACAAAATAGGTACAACAAAACAGGTCACTTGGGACACATATAAAGCAGTGTTAAGGGGGAAGACGTTGAGTCTAGGAGCATATAAAAATAAAAAAATAAAACAAGCAATCACAGACTTGGAAAGAAGCATTAATTCCTTAGATGTCCAAATATTAACGGAACAAGACATGACCAGAAAAAAAGAATTAGGACAACAAAGACACCATCAGAGACAAGAACTGGAAGGCATCCTAGAAGAAAGAGTGCGGACAAAGTGGGAATCAAGCAAGCTAGCAAAACATGAATATGGGGAAGGGTGTGGAAAGTGGCTTGCATGGAAACTAAAAACAGATATAGCCAAAAACAAAGTGAAGAGCATTCACCAGGAAGGTCAGATAAATCAAAGCACCGATGAAGATACAATCAGGCAAGAATTCAAGAGATTTTTTGCTGAGCTTTACACAGAAGACACAAACCCGCAAGAAAACCAGATAAATGCATACCTGGAAGGTGTCCCATCATTAGCTCTAACGGAAGAAGAAAAGGAAGAACTTAACAAAGAGATCTCAACAAGTGAAGTAGATGAGATAATCAGAAGTCTAAAAAAAAGGAAAGGCAGCAGGCCCCGACGCTCTACCAAACGAGATATACATGGCATTAAGGGCCACCCTACTTCCACATATCACGGAGCTGGCAAACTTGATCCTCAAGCAATAACAAGAACATACCTGACTCTTGGAAAGATGCAATAATCACTATCATTTTAAAACCCGGTAAGGACCCCACCAAATGCGAGTCATACCGTCCAATATCGCTGCTCAACACAGATTATAAAATCTTTTCCAAAATTATGGCAGCTCGATTAGGAAAAGTATTGGACCAGCTCATAAACTCGGATCAAAAAGGATTCGTCAAGGGGAGACAACTGCATGAAGTCACACATGAGCTTCTTTGCTCAATAGATATAGCCACGCAAAAGAAAGTGCCCCTTACCATACTCACTGTCAACGCCGCTAAGGCATTCGACAGAGTTAACTGGGCCTTTCTAGAAAAAGTCATGATTAAAAACAACATTGGCCAATCCTTCATGCACATTGTGAAACAAATATATAAAACACCAAGATCCAAGATCCTAGTTAACGGCAGTCTCACAGAGGATGTGAAAATAGAAAGAGGAACAAGGCAGGGATGTCCTCTCTCGCCCCTGCTTTTCAATTTATATATCGAGCCGCTGGCGAACAAATTAAGAAGTGTTAAAGAGGTCACCCCTTTCAAGTTCCAAGAATGGGAGAAAAAAATTGCATTATATGCAGATGACCTTATGATTTTTACGGACAATTATATTAAATCTAAGGAAGCTATTGAAGAAACAATAAGTGTGTTTGGGAAGGTCTCCGGGTATTTGGTAAATCACACAAAATCCGAAATTATGATTTGGAATACTCAGTTTAAAAGCTCAAGTATCAAAAAAGAAATAAAATATTTAGGTATTCTAGTGAATCACGATATAGAGAAGATTCCCCAACGTAACCTTAACAAGGTGGCAGGAGAGGTGAGAAAGTTGCTTAAAGTATGGTCCACTCTACATCTAAGCCTGATAGGTAGATCAAATATTGTCAACATGTCAATCCTGCCAAAATATACATACCTTTTTAATACAATCCCCCTGGAATTTGGAAAACTCCTTTTAAAAAAACCACAGGGAGAAATCACTAGCTTTATATGGGCCTCGAAGGGAATTAGGATTTCGTGGAAGAAACTCAGGAGGGGAAAGCAAGACGGGGGACTAGCTAGCCCAGATCTGGGGGAGTACCACAGGGCATTTCAGTTCAAAAACTTTCGAGTACTATTAAAAAGTTATCAATATTATCCAAGATATTTACAATCGATGACAGAATCAGTTGACCACTTTCTATTCAAATTTGGACACCCCAAATACTTTAAAAAAATAAAACTGAAGATCTTAAGGGAGGCTGCAAAGATGTGGATACAAATTAGAGCAATTTTAAACATCTCGTATTACAGCGGAACGGCCCGATATGGGAATCACCAGGAACCCCAGAATGCTTAAAAGATTCAATGGCAATTCCATTGAGACTAGCAAACATCAATTACTGGGGGCAACTATTAAATGGTTCAACTTTGATCACATGGGAAGAACTCAAAAAAACAACCAATGATTTAGTTTCCAAATTTAAATATTATCAAATTCTAAGTTCGTCTAAAACGTTACCCACATACAATCAAGAGAATGAGAAACTGGAAAAAGATATGGTAAAGAACTCACCCATAACAAAATTGAATTGGTTGTTGTAACTGGTATGGGTATCTCCATTTTTTTGAAAATGTTAGGTTTTATTTTTGAATATGTGTTTCAAGGGTTACATTTCAGTGAAAGGAGGTCTGTCACTCTGTCACAAGGATGGTGTCATCAGTGATGTCATGAGTGAGGTCACTGACCAAGTCATGAGTGATGTAATATGTGACGTCATCAGCAGTGCATTGCACGCGCAAGTTATAGTGAGTCCAACTAAATATAACGTGGGAATTTCAATGGTTTTATGCGAGTAAAATTTCCAGCTGACTATAACTGGTGTGAAACCTATGGTTTTTTCCGTGAATTTAATAGGTTTTTTAAATGCTAATTCCTAACTATAACTGGTGTGAAACCTATGGTTTTTTCAGTGAATTTAATAGGTTTTTTAAATGCTAATTCCTAACTATAACTGGTGTGAAACCTATGGTTTTTTCAGTGAATTTCATAGGTTTTTTAAATGCTAATTCCTAACAATAACTGGTGTGAAACCTATGGTTTTTTCAGTGAATTTCAAAGGTTTTGTAAATGCTAATTCCTAACTATATATAGGGCCTCAAACCTATGAAATGTAATATTTTTTATAATGAATCCTATATTGTATATTTATATAATACTATTGTTTTTTAAAATTTTTTTTGCCGTGGAGCGCTCCCGGGGCGCGTACCTGGGAGCGCCCCGGTCAGCGCAATATTGCAGCGCGCCCCGGTGCGCGTACCGGGGAGCGTCCCGTTACCGCTATTGCCGCGAACGAAAACATCCTCGTGACGTATCGCGTAGCCGCGTCTGCGTGATACGTACGGCGTAAGCGTGCCCGGAAGCACCCGCGTGCATACGAACGAGCTACGTAAGCGCCCCGGGACACGCCCCGGGGCGCGCCCAAACATCATCGTGACGTATCGCGTAGCCGCGTCCGCGTGATACGCACGGCGTAAGCGCACCCGGAAACACTCGAGCGCATACGATCACGCAACGTAAGCATCCGACGCGCTTACGCGACGCGCCCGGGGGGCGCGTAGCGTAAGCGCGTCTGGTCATGTGACCTGAAAATAACACTTTTTATTGGTGCACAACAGTTTTGGTTTCCAAATGATGAAAGTCCGGATCATGTGACCTGAAAAAAACACTTTTCATTGGTCCAGGAATTTTTTTTTTTCTCCAAATGATGAAAGCCCCCACCTTTTTTCCTTATTCTGACTTTGTCCTTTGACTGAGGAAGACCTGTTTAGAGATCTGTGACTAATATTTTGTACTTTAAAATGGCTACAGTAGCAGCAGCAGCTGGAGCATCTGCACCACCACCACCACAACCACCAAGAGGACCACCACAATATCACATTGGTGGTCAAGAAGAAGAAGAGGAGGAGGAGGTGAGGAGGAGGGGAGAAGGACATTCCTGCCAGAAGACAATACCCCATATAGGCCAAAGCAGCACATTGTATGGGAGTTTTTTTCCATCCCAGAGGGCAAGAAGAAAGTGAATGCGCCAAAGGTGACTTGCCAAATCTGTGGCTCTGAACTTTCAAGGGGGAACCCTAATAAGAAATATTAATTTGGCAATAACACCATGATTCGGCACATGCTGCGCAAGCATCCCAGGAACTATGCTGCTGCAGAGATGAGAGAACTGGCCAGTAACCCTCCCCAATCTTCACCCAGCACCTCCAAAAGAAAGCAACCCACTCCATCGGGACCAGACACAAGGGAGACGATGCCAATCATACAACCACGGTTTGGTGAATTCAGGGTCACTTGTATTTTTTGTGGTAAGACCATCACCTATGGTGAGCAGAGCATAGAGCTCATCAACCGTGCTGGTGACAACCACAATTGCCCCAAAAAAACATTTATTTTTTTTGCTCCAGTTGAGCCGTTTACAATTCCCAGTTTTTTGTTTCTCCCCATAAAAATAACCCAAAAAATATAAAATAGTTCATAAAAGCCAAAAAAAGTACAAAATGTTCAAACAAACATTACAAAAAATATAAAACAAAAAGAAGAAAAAAAACCAGTTCTTTTTAGAACGACCTCCAATTTATAAAAAAAGGCTACATTTAAAAAAAAAATCTGTCATTCTTTTTTCCCCATGGTACGCTCCCCGGTGCGCGTACCGGTCGCTCCCCCCGCGCAAATCGAAAAAAAAAGTAATTTTATTTTTGTCCCGCGTGGCCCTTTTATAGCCCCCACATCAAACCTAGGGGGTCAGGGGGAGTCTACTCTGCCTCCTTATGTTCATTTCCACCTTTGTTTTTGCCACCTCTTGTGTCTCGATCCTACCGAGGCACAAGATGGGGGCCGCTCCGGACTGTTTGGAATGTTTACAGACACCCGAGAGCCAATCAGCTTTCCGCGCGCGAACTCGCGTAGCACGCCGGTACGCGCTCGGTGCGCGTACCGGGGCGCGCTTATAGATATATATTTTTTTTTTAACCTAAATTACTCAAAATCCTCTGGAGCACATATCTTGAGACATAGCAAAGGCACATCGGGCTACCAGTCCCTACAATTTTGCCAAGTTTCGTGGGAATCCATTCAGCCGTTCGGGCTAAAAGTGAGTCCAACCTCCCTATGGAAATTAACATGGGGAAAACACGTTTTGGGACCCCCCTTTTATCTCGGCCCCCGCTTGACTAATCCCCCCCCAAACTTTCAGGGAAGGAGCGGAGTGGAGCGGGCCATTTTCTTGGAGAAATTCAGCCAATTCCGTCCATCAACGCCAAAGTTAATTCCAATAGAATGTTGCGGATTTCCTATGGAAACTAGGTCCTAACTATAACTACCTACTGGCGACCGCCAGTAGGTTATATATATATATATATATATATATATATATATATATATATATATATATATCATACCAAGTCGAACAATGTCACATTTTTGTCTTCCCAAACAGGGAGTTCCAGGCCTGACAGGTACACTAAATAGGTAAATACAATGTTGATGTGAGTATGAATCCATGTCACCGACTGTAAAGTGTTGATAGTCTTCACTGTTTTGGTCCTGAAGAATCGCACGTAGAATAGACACTGAGTGAGAAACATGTTGACCTTCATTCACCAATAGGAACGCTTAAACCAAGACATAAAGCTTAGGGGAGCACCCTATTGTTTGCTTTTATTTAGGGTAGGAGACCGAAAGAATAAAGTTTGATTTAACGGGTACTCCCAGCCCTATTTTAAATCACTTATTCATCATGTACATCTACACATTTCTGGCCCCTCAGCCCCACTTCACCAAACGGCTATTGGAAAAAGATCTCAGCAAAAGCGCCCCTACTATAGGGAGCCCGTTGGGTATTGCACCGCCGACCCGAGGAGGAGCAGCCCAGATGATGAAGCATGACACCTGAAAGGGTGTGTGAAGGCATTAAAATCCAATATATGGACTCCCAACTTTGAACCCTCAAGGTCAAGTTGGCACTGTTTCCCTGACTCTGATATCTAATCATTGAGGAACAGCATAACCTTTACTTCTGATACATACCTGAGTGACATATCAGCAAATCACTGCATGACCCCTACCAGCTCGAAGGCAGGATGCACTATACCCATGCGTGGGTCTATCTGCCTGAGTGGATGTATCCCTGTGGTATCTAAGTTTGCACTTAGATATCACGAGTGCGTAGGGAAGCCAGGACGAGTACTTGGACTGGACACTCGTGATTACGAGATCCCCAGCTACATGATGGCTTCACTGTACCCCAAGGTGTTTGGTACCAAACACCTCATCTTGATAAATCCACACCCCTCCCCGCCACACAGCTCCTCCTGTGTGCCCTGAGCCCGCTGCCGCAGCTCGCACAGGTTCATGCCCCGCATATTCTTAACCGCTTGCATTCTGCTCTGTTATTTTGTTTTGCACTGTATTTATCACTGTTGTCTTTGCCCGTTTTTTAAAATTACATTAGCGCAGTTGTCTTTTCCCTCTGTGCCCTCTATTTTGCCTTCGGTAACCCCCGCCCCCTCCGTTTTTCCCACTGCTGTGGCGCACCCCCCCGCTCTCCCATACGCCACCCCGCTCCCGCCTCCCAGCTGCTCCTCTCTCCCACTTCCCCTCATATGGAGCCGCGCAGCTGGCGCGCCTAAGGCAAGCCCGTCTGGGCCCGTCCGCACCTGGACCGCTCCCAGCACCAGGACCCCAGGCCCCCACGAACGCCACGACACCCGCCTCCGTTACGACTCCAGTACCCTCCACGCACTCAACGCCGGACGATCATGCACCTGCTGCCTGGCCGCCCCGAAGCGCACCCAAGAACCCTTCTCCTGCCGTAACTGCAGCTTCACCAGTTCCCGGAACACCTACCCACCTACCAAAGAACCCAACCACCTCAGATGCATCCCCCTCAACACCCGCTCCGCATGCAAACACGCCGTTGAACTCTGGGACCTACTGACTGACGGAGACCTGGCTGAACCCCTCGTCGGCACCCAACATCGCCATAGCCATCCCAGAAAGCTACAAGATCACCCGCAAAGACCGCACCAACGGAGTAGGAGGAGGAATCGCCATCGTTCACAGGAACACTCTGAAAGTCTCAACAAACACCGACGACACCCTCAGCATCGCCGAACACTTGCACTTCCAGATGCACACCGACCCCCAACACCACCCTCAGAGGAACCCTCGTCTACAGATCCCCGGACCCAAACGACAGTTCAGCGACAACATCGCCAATTCGTCAGCACACACGCTTTCGCCTCAACGGACCTGAAAGTCCACCTCGAGAACAATGACTCCAACTCTTCCACCCTTCCTTCGAGACAGCAACCTTCACGGAGAGCTGGAAGCATGCCGAGATCAACGCCTTACTCAAGAAGCCCAAGGCTGACCCCAAGGACCTCAAGAACTTCCGACCCATCTCCCTGCTCCCGTTCCCGGCGAAGGTCATCGTGAAGGCCGCCAACAAACAACTGACCAGCTTCCTCAAAGAGAACAGCACCGAAACCACCCTCATTGCCGCCACCGACAACATCAGGACCCTGCTAGACAATGGGGAAACCGTGGCCCTCATCCTCCTGGACCTGTCAGTTGCCTTTGACACGTTCTGCCACCGCACACTACGAACACGCCTCCACGACGCCGGGATCCAAGAGAAGACTCTGGACTGGAGCACCTCCTTACTCTCCGGCAGGACACAGAGCGTCCACCTCCTCCCCTTCTGCTCCGAAGCCACCGAGATCATCTGCGGCGTACCCAGGGCTAATCCCTCAGCCCAACGCTATCCAACATCTACATGGCACCGCTCGCCCACGTCGCTCGTCTGTATGACCTCAACATCATCTCTTACGCCAATGACACCCAGCTGATCCTCTCCCTCACCAAGGACCCCCACACCGCCAAAACCAACCTCCATGAAGGAATGAAGGCCATCGTCGACTGGATGAGAAACAATACTCATACTGAAACTGAACTCAGACAAGGCAAAGGTCCTCATCGTCGGATCCACCCCTTCGGCCTGGGATGACTCTTGGTGGCTGACCGCACTAGGAACAGCGCCAACACCCATCGACCATGCACGCCACCTATGGGTCATCCTCGACTCCACCCTCTCCATGACGAAGCTGGTTAATGCTGTCTCTTCCTCCTGTTCAACACCCTCCACATACTCCGCAGGATCTACAAGTGGATCCCCACCGAAATGAGAAGGACGGTCACCCAGGCCCTCGTCAGCAGGAGACTGGACTATGGAAACGCCCTCTATGCAGGAGCTCCGGCCAAACTCCTGGAACGGCTCCAACACATCCAGAACGTCTCCGCGTGCCTGATCCTCGACATCCCTCGCCGCAGCCACATTACACCCCACCTGAGAGTCCTGCACTGGTTCCCCGTCAACTAGAGGGTAACCTTCAAATTCCTCCTCCACGCGCACAAAGCCCTCCATGACACCGGCCCAGCGTACCTCAACAGCCGTCTCAGCTTCTACACCCCCACCCGCCAGCTCCGCTCCGCCGACCACGCCCTCACCACCGTCCCCTGCTTCCGTAGAGTGACCACTGGCACCAGATCATTCTCCCACTTCACCGCCAAGACATGGAACACCCTCCCCACCCATCTACAGCTGACCCAAAACATTCTGACCTTCAGAAGACTCCTCAAGACCTGGCTCTTCGAACAGTAGCGGCACCCCCACCCCTCAGCGCCTTGAGACCCTCACGGGTATGTAGCGCGCATTACAAATGAAAATGATTGATTGATTATAAATGCACGCAGATGGCACCTTAGAGGTGCCCCATAAAACCTACCGACTACTAGTGTGTTGACTCTCGACCAGCCAGCCACCAAAGACAGGTTTCTGACACACTCGGAGGTTGGGAACAGAGCCTGCTCTGGGCAGAGGTGCTCGCACCTCCTCCAAGCAGGATGGACATTTCAGGGCAGGAAGCTTCAAAGGTCCTGCCGCCTTTGTTATGCGAATCTGGGCCTCTCCAGATAGTACAGGTGCCCCCCCACCCCCATCCTTACCGCACTTTTTGGCGGCAAGCCAGACAGGAAAATTAGTTAGATTAGGCCTAAGTGCCCATATTCAGCCAGCACCACTCCTAGCGCAGGCCAGCCGATGTGGACCCCACTTTTCAGAATTGTTCATGTTGTTTTGGACTAAATTATCCTTCTAGGGTCAGGGTTATGCCCACTTCCCACAGGAAGGTTTTCAGGGGGCACCTCGAAGGTGCCCTGTGGGTGGATTTCTTATTAAATACAAGACTGGCATCAGTGTGGGTTTACTAAGGCGAGATGTTTGGTGCCAAACATCTGGGGGTACAATGAAGCCATCATTGAGCTGGGACCTCGTATTCATGAGTGTCCAGCCCATTTACTCGGTATGGCTTCCCTGTGCACTTGTCGTCTCCAAGGATACGTATAGTGCACCGTGCCTTAGGGCTGTAAGGCCTGTTGTAGGGGTGACTTACCTACACACATGCAGTGCTGTGTAGGCATGTGTGCCATGCTGACTCCTCTTTTTACTCTTCACCAAGAGACGCAGGCTGCAATGGCAGGATGGCACAATTCGTGCTGCAGCCCTTTGAACCCTCTTTAGTTCCGATGCCATACGTACCAGGGGGTACCATTTACTACGGACTTACATGGAGTCGAATGTGGTGCTAATTGTGGAACAATGGTACAGTTAGGGAAAGAACACTGGTACCGAGGGCCTGGTTAGCAGGAACCAGTACACTTACAGTCAAAGTTGCATCAGATACCAGGCAAAAAGTGGGGGTATTGATGTCAAAAAGGGGCACTTTCCTACACGTTACCTCCTCTCCTCGGGTGTTCACCAAGGTGATGGGGGTGGTTGGATCTCATCTGTGGAGATCAGTGGTGCCAGTATTCCCCTATCTTGAGGACTGGATGTTGTAGGCGGGCTCGCCCCCGGCTGTCGTCTCCCACCTCCAAACTATGGAGGACCTTCTTCATTTGCTGGGGTTCACTATCAATGTTCCAAAGTCACACCTGACTCCCTCTCAGATGCTCCCTTTTATCTGGAGCTGTTCTGGACACAGTGCAGTTTCGGGTCTATTCTCTCGAATGGCAAGTCCAGGATATTCAGGCTATGCTACCGATGTTTCAGCCTCTATCCTGGATTTTGGTGAGACCGACTCTGAGGCTGCTGCGCCTCTTGGCTTCCTACATCCTGCTGGTGACGCATGGCCGTTGGCATTTGCGGGCCCTGGTGTTCCAGAGGGCGCAGCATTAAGCGAATATCTCCAAAATGGTCTAGATCTTGGGGGGGGGGGGGGACTGTAAAAGATCTGCAGAGGTGATTAATGAACAGAAGTGTCACTCCTGGGATGGAGTGGCCATCTGGGAGAGGTGGAAATCGGAAGCCTCTGGTATCAGGTGCAATCCGGATTCCACATCAACCGGTTGGAGTTACGGGGACCCCACTGGCTCCAAAAGCCTCTCTACCGCACATCAAGGGAAGGCTAGTCTGTGTGTTCATAGACAACGTAAAATACCCCTCACACACCAAAAGGACCCTTGGTGTCATGCTTCATCATCTACGGGATGCGGCGTGCTGCGACCTGCGACTACGCGGGAGCACTTGTTCACTGACTGTGTGGTGTGTGTGAGAGTTTTTGTTTTTGTTTTATGTGCGTGAGTGGTGAGGTTATCGACGAGTGATGTTTAAAAAGTGCCTGGCTCGTGGGGTAAACACAAAAGAAATTTTAATGGGCCCCCGGGCTGGCGCTATTAAAAGGGGTGAATAAATGGAGGTGTGAAATGCAGGACAATGTGCATCACCTCCTGTGTGTGTGTGTCAACATGTTTCGGAGTGTGGAACTCCTTCTTCAGGACGGGGTACACAAATCCCCACCTTACTCACGTTTCTCTACTTTCAAAATGTGTTATTTACAAAAGTGAGATATGGTGCAGGTTATGCAAACGTACCTACAATTTCGCTTTTATTAGTCGCTATTCAGCTGACCTGCAGAAGATGGGGATACAATTTTTTTTTGTGGTAGTCCACTTTTCTGCTTCCAGAGATAGTGACCTGTGGGAAAAAATCAATATGTGCGGGCCTCGATCTCTAGACATGATGTCATTCTATGTGTGAAATCGTGCCTGGCGTGAAAAAAGGAATAATGACAAGACACACAAATACTTAACATAAAGCACACACTCTATAAAACTATCACACTTTCAAGGGTTAACTTGGTTGTGCATCAATTCGGCTTCTCACAGTTGTTATAAAATTTAAGGTTTTGTAGTTAGTGCAGAGAAAGTTATGAAAGGCATACTGTTATGGGTTAATTTTCAAAGCCTCATATGCCTCATGAGCCTCAGGAACGTAGGGGTCTTCGTGCTGGTTCGCTACCTGAGGGTAATACAGAGTATCAATGTTTGCAAGTACTTACATTGTCTGTGGCTTCTCAACCTGGTTCCCATTGTTTTATACTCACGATGCCTCAGAGAAAATCCCTCTTGACTGCCCCGTACGCGGCTCCGCTGCGAGTGTCGATCTGCCGGTCAGATCTCGTTTTTATACTGATCCTGATTGCCAATTATCCCTCTAATTGCTAAATTAGTCCTTTCCAAATGCCCATGTTCGGATTATCCGGTGTAGTAGTTTGTCGCATCTGTGCAGACTGATCGGGTTGGTCTGCCCATGCGCATTGGTTTAACGCTGCTCCGCGCCTGCGCTTCACCGGTATTCTGCTGGGCCCGTGCTGGGAGGGATAATGTGTCTCTGCGCTTGTGCGCTAGCGAGACACGTGTTTTCAGCGTTACTGGTGCTTATTGTCGGGGATGACTGAAGCGCTCATCCCTACAGTTCTGTTAGCGGTACGGATGCGCTGACTTATAAAGTTTGCAATATAAGGGTGTGCATAAGCCTGTGCCGTATAGCAACTAGAGCCAATCTACAGTTCTCTGATGAACCATGATCTGTATCACGGAGTCCTTGGCTTTCTACTGGGTATATGAGAAACGGCCTTTTGCCAAGTATTAGTTAGGGAATTTCAAAATCATGTGAACCTGTATCAGAGTGAAATGGTGGAAAGCTTTGGTTGCCGGTAAGTCACATTTTCTTCTCTAATGCCTGTGCTCTCACCTCTGATTACACCACAGAATGTCAAATACAGTATTGTAACCTGCACCCGACATCCGCAGCACTAGGCATCCATACATCTCTTAGCATTATTACTGTGTCAACTGTCATATAAGGAGTGTACCTTTTCATTTCAGGTTAGTGAAAAGTTTGCCCGTTATATCGATGAGCAGATACAGAAGAGCCGCACGGATTTGTCTAATGTGAAGACTCTGCGGCAGCTGCAGCAGTTTCTGGAGCCCATGCTGTTCCTCTCTGGATTGGAGTTGGCTAACACCTTTGAGCACTTTTACAGGTAACAGGAGTTGCTCTTCCCATGCAATCAGAAGAGCTGGTCCGCATTACATAGGTCTAGCGTTGAGTATTTGCGTTAGTTTAACTTTTGATGTCGGCTATTTAACCAGAAGTCATGCAGTAATTTTTTTTACCTTTATTGAGGACAAAAATCATTGGAGACACAATACACCGTGCAATTCCACAGCTCTCATCAGCAAAATACAGTTCAAGTCTGTCATTTAGTTACTGGTAAATTACATTTGCATCAACTCGGTAAACCAGGAATGTTAAAAGCACAGCTCCACTGTACCAAGGCCACCAGACCCCCAAGGAGAGCACACATGAAATAGCAACATCAGTGGGGATTCTACAAAAAGCGGGGGCGCTAATGGGTAGGGAGAGGGCAGTCACTGACCAGTGCCGGCGGCCACCGCGGACCCAGGGCCGGCGGGGAGTGTGGGAGAGGAAGCACCGCTGAGGTGGGATCGGGAAAGGAGATAGGCGACCAGGGGGCCCCAAATGTCAACAGGTCGAGATCTGGCAGGCATCAGGTCCCGGAACTCTGATAGGAGAGTCTGGCACGAGAGGCATCCTCCACCCAACTCTCGGCTTTAGGAGCCGACCGCCGACCCCAACACATGGCCACCCTGCGCCTAGCAAGGACCAGCAGCATCGAGATCAGACGTCGAGAAGCATCAGGGCAAGATTTAACGAAACCGAGAAGGCACCGGGGTGGATCACTGCAGCGCCGGTGATATCAGAAATGATGGAACATACCGCCCGCCAGAACTCAGAGACCTTAGGGCAAAGCCACGCTAAATGGGCAAAGTCCGCGTCAGGAGCAGCGCAGCACGCACAATTATCTCCAGGGATTAGCCCGAGCCGGTGGAGCTGCATTGGGGTGCAGTACAACCTTTTTAAAAGTACTTGAAATGGATCAGGCGGAGCCGGTAGTTCGTGACAGCTTTTTCGTTTGATTACAGCAGTAGAGCCAGTCAGACTCCAAGATAATAATACCAAGGTCCGCACTCCATGCCTCCCGTGCACGATCCGAGGAAATGGAGGTGGACACTAGGGAAAGGGCGTACAGTTTGGTGACCAACTTTTGTGGCGACTGGGAAGTGTAAATTAAGCCCAGAGCCGGAATGGTGGGCGGGGCTGAGAGAATGTGGGGTGCAGCTTCCGGCAAGTGGCGCGCAGCTGATAGAATAAAAGCGTGTCCTGCAGCCTCGAGGAGTCTGGGAGAGAGTAAAAGGAGTTGTCTGGGTAAAGATCCGCCACTGTCCTCAATCCCAACCGCGTCGCATGTTGGGACATGCTGGAAGGCTGAAGTGAGGGGAAATCTGGATGGTTTACAAGTGACATGGAGTTGGCAGAGAGCAGAGGGGCACCAGAAAGCCGACGCATGCCAGACCAGGCCCAACGTAGCATCACAACCGTGTCAACCTCGGCCCGAGGACGCACCGCGGGCGCGAACAAAGCAGTGGACAGGGGCCAAGGAGAAGCCACATCGGGTTTAACTACAACGTGGGGCTGATAGGGGTGGGGTGAATCCAACAATGCAGGAAACTGGCCTGGGCACATAAGGCATAGATCCTGAAATCCGGCCCGCCCATCCCTCCAGCAGACATGGGGAGAGTGAGGATATCGTAAGCCACCCTAGGTTGCTTACCCGCCAAAATCAGCGAGATGACTAGGGAGCGCAGTTTGCGAAAAAAATGAGAAGTGAAGGGGATGTTTAAGAAGAGATAAAGATATTTAGGAAGGACCACCATTTTGGCTATTGCGATTCGGCCCGCCAGAGCTAGCGGAAGTCGGCTCCACGATGGTATCTTGGATTCAAGCCAGTCTACCGCCCGCCCGAAGTTTGACCTCCACAGTTCGTCCAAACCCCTACTTAGCCAGATGCCTAAATAACGCATGGGGCCGGAAGCCCACACATACAGAAAATCAGGTGAGAATGGCACAGTGGCATCGTCCAGGGGGAATAGAACAGACTTGCTCCAGTTCACCTGGATGCCCGAAAGCCCGCCAAAACATATGATTTCCCGGACCAAGGGGCTGAGGTTTTCCTGAGGATGGCGGACAAATAGGGTAACATCATCCACTTACATTGAGACGAGTAGGGAGCGGGACGAGAATGCAATCCCCCTATGGGTATGGTGCTGCCGAAGCCTGGCGGCCAGGGGCTCAATCGCTTTGGCAAAAGGCATGGGCGAAAACGGGCACCCCTGGCGTGTGCCATGGGCAATACTAATGGGGTCGGAAATCTGACCATTAATGCGGAGACGTGCGATGGATTGGTGTAGAGGAGTTTAACCTTACGCAAAAAGATGTCGCTGAAACCCATGCTGGGTAGGATGTAAAATAAAAAGGGCCATTCCAGCGTATCGACCGCCTTAGTAGCGTCAAGTAGGGCAGCCACTGCCGGCAGTTTAGGATTGATTTGATGCAATACTGAGAAGATGGTGCGAAGGGTATGTGAGGTTGCCCTGCCACGAATGAAACCAGATTGATCGGGGAGGGCAGTGGTGGGCATGAGTAGGAGAAGACAGTAGGCGATCAATTAAGCGAAGATTTTTTAATCTATATTAATAAGGGAAAGGGGGCAGTAGGAGTCAAGACGGTCGGCGGGCTTGTCAGGTTTGAGGAGCAAGGTAATCATCGCCTCACGCAATGATGGCGGGAATAGACCGGAATCAAAAGACTCATTGTACATGGTCGCCAGGTGCAGTTCCAGGACATCCTCGAATGTTTTATAGAACGAGGCTGGCAGGCCATCCAGGCCAGGGGAGGCTATTGATGGCTGCCAGTATTTCATCCCTGGAAAAGGGTTTATCAAGGAATTTTTTATTTTTATTTCACAAGGTTTTTTATTGAGAGAGATTGGCATGATATGAACAGTACATACAAGAGCAGATAGAATTTCGCGGAATAAGTACAAATGAAATCGACAAGCGAAGAATAACATAAGAGGGGGGGAGAAAAACAAGAAAATAAAACATCCTATCAGTACAACACTAGAGGCTTATTGCATCAATCGAACTATATCAGATATACAGTACAGTAGGGTGTATTACGTCCAACCTGTAACACTTGAGAAGTTGACTGGGGAGGCAGAGTTTAGGCATTTCACGGGGGCTTGAAGAGATCAAAATGAGAGTCAAGCGAGGACCATAGTTTCCTATGTTGTGGACGCCAGGGGTTAGAAGCAAGGGTAATGTTATCGGCACCCCTGAGATTTGAAACCCAGTTGAGCCAGTGGGGGAAGGAGGCTTTGGCTGTGTTTTTCCAGTTGGTCGTTATGATTTTAACCGCCGCTGTCAGTAGGAGATCAAGTAGGGCTTTGTCATTTTCATCTAAAGTGACAGCTTTGGAGGAACCCATAACTATAGTAGGAAATTCTCTCGGGAGAGAAATGTGTAGTGTTTCGTTAATGAATTCAAAAATTCTGTCCCAGTAGGTGGTAACTCGGGGGCATTTAAATATTAGGTGTTCAAGGTCTCCTCCTGATTCCGAGCAGTTCCAGCAGGAGTCAGTATCCTTGATGTTGTGAAGGAAGAGTCTTCTAGGGGTCCAAAAGGCTTTGTGTAGGAGCCAGAATTTAGTTTGGGACAGGGTCGGACTAATTTTGTGTCTTGTGGTTGACTCCCAAATTTTGGCCCATTCGTTTTCCGAGGTGGGAGTGGAAGAGTACGATTCCCAGTAAGATTGTATTGCAGAGACCAGGTTAGATTTCTGTGGTCTTATCATTTTGTACATTCTGGATACCTGGTGTCCAAGTTTATCAAGGGTGGATAAAAGGCTAGGGAGTGAGGGGGAGGTGTCGCTCAAGTTTGCTTTTGCGAGAGCAACCTTAACTTGTAGGAAATAGTAGAAGTCAATGTTCTCGAGTTGGAATTTGTCCTGTAAATCTTTGAATGTAAGTGGATTTGAACCCTCATAAAGCTGGTGAGGGAAGTGTATACCCTTTCTGATCCAGGAAGGATTATACAGAGGTTTACCTTTGTATGTTAGTGTGCTGTTCTGCCATAGAGATTCCCATTTTGAGTTACGAAATTGGTAGGGTAGGGACTTGCTTATATGGAGGAGGGAGTTCTTTGTGTTCTTAAAGATGATCCCCGAATCGATGTTGGGGCGTATTTTAATGGTGAGGAGGGTGGAGGGGTCAAGACCCTCCATTAGAGATTTTTCCACATGTAGCCACACCGGCGTGTAATCTGCTTGCGGCGTAAGCCAAATCGCACCTTGCTTTGCCAGGAAGGCAGTCTGGTAAAGTCGAAAGTCAGCCAGCTTTACACCCCCCAAGGATTTATCAAGTCGTAGCTTTTTCATGCTAATTCTGGCTTTTTTCCCTTGCCAGAGGAAGGAGGAGATCATCTTATCTAGTTTAGAATGGAAGTCGTTAGAAAGTGTAAGGGGAAGCATTGAACTTAGATAATTGACCAGAGGGGAAATAATCATTTTTATAGACTCTAACCGGCCCCACCATGTGATGAACCGTGGTGACCAGCCATCCAGGATTTTTTTGATTTTCGCTAGAGTGGTCGATTCATTGTGTTTGAGTGTACTTAATATGTTATCAGTGAATTCTATGCCTAAATACTTTATGGAAAAACAACAAGTGATGGACTGAATGTGGATCAATGTCACACACTCCCCCAGTCAAAAGATCTGGGCCCAAATCCATCGTTTTTTTGCACTCCACACCACCCTGGGTTAGACAATGGCGATATGCAAATCAGCTCTGACCCTGTTGCCCCATGGGAACAGTCCAGTCCGAACTACAAAAGCCATGTCCTTCCCAGAACGGAATCAAGCATCCGAGGACCGGACCGGTTTCGAGGTAACACCTCTCTTCAGCCCGGCTAGCTTGACTCCAAGTGGTGTGGAGTGCCTGGGACCCACGTCTGGGCATCCCCAGCGCACTTAGGGCGGCAATTGCAAAAACAACAAGTGATGGACTGAATGTGGATCAATGTCACACACTCCCCCAGTCAAAAGATCTGGGCCCAAATCCATCGTTTTTTTGCACTCCACACCACCCTGGGTTAGACAATGGCGATATGCAAATCAGCTCTGACCCTGTTGCCCCATGGGAACAGTCCAGTCCGAACTACAAAAGCCATGTCCTTCCCAGAACGGAATCAAGCATCCGAGGACCGGACCGGTTTCGAGGTAACACCTCTCTTCAGCCCGGCTAGCTTGACTCCAAGTGGTGTGGAGTGCCTGGGACCCACGTCTGGGCATCCCCAGCGCACTTAGGGCGGCAATTGCAAAAACAACAAGTGATGGACTGAATGTGGATCAATGTCACACACTCCCCCAGTCAAAAGATCTGGGCCCAAATCCATCGTTTTTTTGCACTCCACACCACCCTGGGTTAGACAATGGCGATATGCAAATCAGCTCTGACCCTGTTGCCCCATGGGAACAGTCCAGTCCGAACTACAAAAGCCATGTCCTTCCCAGAACGGAATCAAGCATCCGAGGACCGGACCGGTTTCGAGGTAACACCTCTCTTCAGCCCGGCTAGCTTGACTCCAAGTGGTGTGGAGTGCCTGGGACCCACGTCTGGGCATCCCCAGCGCACTTAGGGCGGCAATTGCAAAAACAACAAGTGATGGACTGAATGTGGATCAATGTCACACACTCCCCCAGTCAAAAGATCTGGGCCCAAATCCATCGTTTTTTTGCACTCCACACCACCCTGGGTTAGACAATGGCGATATGCAAATCAGCTCTGACCCTGTTGCCCCATGGGAACAGTCCAGTCCGAACTACAAAAGCCATGTCCTTCCCAGAACGGAATCAAGCATCCGAGGACCGGACCGGTTTCGAGGTAACACCTCTCTTCAGCCCGGCTAGCTTGACTCCAAGTGGTGTGGAGTGCCTGGGACCCACGTCTGGGCATCCCCAGCGCACTTAGGGCGGCAATTGCAAAAACAACAAGTGATGGACTGAATGTGGATCAATGTCACACACTCCCCCAGTCAAAAGATCTGGGCCCAAATCCATCGTTTTTTTGCACTCCACACCACCCTGGGTTAGACAATGGCGATATGCAAATCAGCTCTGACCCTGTTGCCCCATGGGAACAGTCCAGTCCGAACTACAAAAGCCATGTCCTTCCCAGAACGGAATCAAGCATCCGAGGACCGGACCGGTTTCGAGGTAACACCTCTCTTCAGCCCGGCTAGCTTGACTCCAAGTGGTGTGGAGTGCCTGGGACCCACGTCTGGGCATCCCCAGCGCACTTAGGGCGGCAATTGCAAAAACAACAAGTGATGGACTGAATGTGGATCAATGTCACACACTCCCCCAGTCAAAAGATCTGGGCCCAAATCCATCGTTTTTTTGCACTCCACACCACCCTGGGTTAGACAATGGCGATATGCAAATCAGCTCTGACCCTGTTGCCCCATGGGAACAGTCCAGTCCGAACTACAAAAGCCATGTCCTTCCCAGAACGGAATCAAGCATCCGAGGACCGGACCGGTTTCGAGGTAACACCTCTCTTCAGCCCGGCTAGCTTGACTCCAAGTGGTGTGGAGTGCCTGGGACCCACGTCTGGGCATCCCCAGCGCACTTAGGGCGGCAATTGCAAAAACAACAAGTGATGGACTGAATGTGGATCAATGTCACACACTCCCCCAGTCAAAAGATCTGGGCCCAAATCCATCGTTTTTTTGCACTCCAAACCACCCTGGGTTAGACAATGGCGATATGCAAATCAGCTCTGACCCTGTTGCCCCATGGGAACAGTCCAGTCCGAACTACAAAAGCCATGTCCTTCCCAGAACGGAATCAAGCATCCGAGGACCGGACCGGTTTCGAGGTAACACCTCTCTTCAGCCCGGCTAGCTTGACTCCAAGTGGTGTGGAGTGCCTGGGACCCACGTCTGGGCATCCCCAGCGCACTTAGGGCGGCAATTGCAAAAACAACAAGTGATGGACTGAATGTGGATCAATGTCACACACTCCCCCAGTCAAAAGATCTGGGCCCAAATCCATCGTTTTTTTGCACTCCACACCACCCTGGGTTAGACAATGGCGATATGCAAATCAGCTCTGACCCTGTTGCCCCATGGGAACAGTCCAGTCCGAACTACAAAAGCCATGTCCTTCCCAGAACGGAATCAAGCATCCGAGGACCGGACCGGTTTCGAGGTAACACCTCTCTTCAGCCCGGCTAGCTTGACTCCAAGTGGTGTGGAGTGCCTGGGACCCACGTCTGGGCATCCCCAGCGCACTTAGGGCGGCAATTGCAAAAACAACAAGTGATGGACTGAATGTGGATCAATGTCACACACTCCCCCAGTCAAAAGATCTGGGCCCAAATCCATCGTTTTTTTGCACTCCACACCACCCTGGGTTAGACAATGGCGATATGCAAATCAGCTCTGACCCTGTTGCCCCATGGGAACAGTCCAGTCCGAACTACAAAAGCCATGTCCTTCCCAGAACGGAATCAAGCATCCGAGGACCGGACCGGTTTCGAGGTAACACCTCTCTTCAGCCCGGCTAGCTTGACTCCAAGTGGTGTGGAGTGCCTGGGACCCACGTCTGGGCATCCCCAGCGCACTTAGGGCGGCAATTGCAAAAACAACAAGTGATGGACTGAATGTGGATCAATGTCACACACTCCCCCAGTCAAAAGATCTGGGCCCAAATCCATCGTTTTTTTGCACTCCACACCACCCTGGGTTAGACAATGGCGATATGCAAATCAGCTCTGACCCTGTTGCCCCATGGGAACAGTCCAGTCCGAACTACAAAAGCCATGTCCTTCCCAGAACGGAATCAAGCATCCGAGGACCGGACCGATTTCGAGGTAACACCTCTCTTCAGCCCGGCTAGCTTGACTCCAAGTGGTGTGGAGTGCCTGGGACCCACGTCTGGGCATCCCCAGCGCACTTAGGGCGGCAATTGCAAAAACAACAAGTGATGGACTGAATGTGGATCAATGTCACACACTCCCCCAGTCAAAAGATCTGGGCCCAAATCCATCGTTTTTTTGCACTCCACACCACCCTGGGTTAGACAATGGCGATATGCAAATCAGCTCTGACCCTGTTGCCCCATGGGAACAGTCCAGTCCGAACTACAAAAGCCATGTCCTTCCCAGAACGGAATCAAGCATCCGAGGACCGGACCGGTTTCGAGGTAACACCTCTCTTCAGCCCGGCTAGCTTGACTCCAAGTGGTGTGGAGTGCCTGGGACCCACGTCTGGGCATCCCCAGCGCACTTAGGGCGGCAATTGCAAAAACAACAAGTGATGGACTGAATGTGGATCAATGTCACACACTCCCCCAGTCAAAAGATCTGGGCCCAAATCCATCGTTTTTTTGCACTCCACACCACCCTGGGTTAGACAATGGCGATATGCAAATCAGCTCTGACCCTGTTGCCCCATGGGAACAGTCCAGTCCGAACTACAAAAGCCATGTCCTTCCCAGAACGGAATCAAGCATCCGAGGACCGGACCGGTTTCGAGGTAACACCTCTCTTCAGCCCGGCTAGCTTGACTCCAAGTGGTGTGGAGTGCCTGGGACCCACGTCTGGGCATCCCCAGCGCACTTAGGGCGGCAATTGCAAAAACAACAAGTGATGGACTGAATGTGGATCAATGTCACACACTCCCCCAGTCAAAAGATCTGGGCCCAAATCCATCGTTTTTTTGCACTCCACACCACCCTGGGTTAGACAATGGCGATATGCAAATCAGCTCTGACCCTGTTGCCCCATGGGAACAGTCCAGTCCGAACTACAAAAGCCATGTCCTTCCCAGAACGGAATCAAGCATCCGAGGACCGGACCGGTTTCGAGGTAACACCTCTCTTCAGCCCGGCTAGCTTGACTCCAAGTGGTGTGGAGTGCCTGGGACCCACGTCTGGGCATCCCCAGCGCACTTAGGGCGGCAATTGCAAAAACAACAAGTGATGGACTGAATGTGGATCAATGTCACACACTCCCCCAGTCAAAAGATCTGGGCCCAAATCCATCGTTTTTTTGCACTCCACACCACCCTGGGTTAGACAATGGCGATATGCAAATCAGCTCTGACCCTGTTGCCCCATGGGAACAGTCCAGTCCGAACTACAAAAGCCATGTCCTTCCCAGAACGGAATCAAGCATCCGAGGACCGGACCGGTTTCGAGGTAACACCTCTCTTCAGCCCGGCTAGCTTGACTCCAAGTGGTGTGGAGTGCCTGGGACCCACGTCTGGGCATCCCCAGCGCACTTAGGGCGGCAATTGCAAAAACAACAAGTGATGGACTGAATGTGGATCAATGTCACACACTCCCCCAGTCAAAAGATCTGGGCCCAAATCCATCGTTTTTTTGCACTCCACACCACCCTGGGTTAGACAATGGCGATATGCAAATCAGCTCTGACCCTGTTGCCCCATGGGAACAGTCCAGTCCGAACTA
The DNA here is from genome assembly GCF_964261635.1 of Lissotriton helveticus. NCBI lineage: Eukaryota > Metazoa > Chordata > Amphibia > Caudata > Salamandridae > Lissotriton > Lissotriton helveticus. Next base: position 8,690,105 of record NC_136067.1, on the reverse strand, counting down.
CAAAAGCCATGTCCTTCCCAGAACGGAATCAAGCATCCGAGGACCGGACCGGTTTCGAGGTAACACCTCTCTTCAGCCCGGCTAGCTTGACTCCAAGTGGTGTGGAGTGCCTGGGACCCACGTCTGGGCATCCCCAGCGCACTTAGGGCGGCAATTGCAAAAACAACAAGTGATGGACTGAATGTGGATCAATGTCACACACTCCCCCAGTCAAAAGATCTGGGCCCAAATCCATCGTTTTTTTGCACTCCACACCACCCTGGGTTAGACAATGGCGATATGCAAATCAGCTCTGACCCTGTTGCCCCATGGGAACAGTCCAGTCCGAACTACAAAAGCCATGTCCTTCCCAGAACGGAATCAAGCATCCGAGGACCGGACCGGTTTCGAGGTAACACCTCTCTTCAGCCCGGCTAGCTTGACTCCAAGTGGTGTGGAGTGCCTGGGACCCACGTCTGGGCATCCCCAGCGCACTTAGGGCGGCAATTGCAAAAACAACAAGTGATGGACTGAATGTGGATCAATGTCACACACTCCCCCAGTCAAAAGATCTGGGCCCAAATCCATCGTTTTTTTGCACTCCACACCACCCTGGGTTAGACAATGGCGATATGCAAATCAGCTCTGACCCTGTTGCCCCATGGGAACAGTCCAGTCCGAACTACAAAAGCCATGTCCTTCCCAGAACGGAATCAAGCATCCGAGGACCGGACCGGTTTCGAGGTAACACCTCTCTTCAGCCCGGCTAGCTTGACTCCAAGTGGTGTGGAGTGCCTGGGACCCACGTCTGGGCATCCCCAGCGCACTTAGGGCGGCAATTGCAAAAACAACAAGTGATGGACTGAATGTGGATCAATGTCACACACTCCCCCAGTCAAAAGATCTGGGCCCAAATCCATCGTTTTTTTGCACTCCACACCACCCTGGGTTAGACAATGGCGATATGCAAATCAGCTCTGACCCTGTTGCCCCATGGGAACAGTCCAGTCCGAACTACAAAAGCCATGTCCTTCCCAGAACGGAATCAAGCATCCGAGGACCGGACCGGTTTCGAGGTAACACCTCTCTTCAGCCCGGCTAGCTTGACTCCAAGTGGTGTGGAGTGCCTGGGACCCACGTCTGGGCATCCCCAGCGCACTTAGGGCGGCAATTGCAAAAACAACAAGTGATGGACTGAATGTGGATCAATGTCACACACTCCCCCAGTCAAAAGATCTGGGCCCAAATCCATCGTTTTTTTGCACTCCACACCACCCTGGGTTAGACAATGGCGATATGCAAATCAGCTCTGACCCTGTTGCCCCATGGGAACAGTCCAGTCCGAACTACAAAAGCCATGTCCTTCCCAGAACGGAATCAAGCATCCGAGGACCGGACCGGTTTCGAGGTAACACCTCTCTTCAGCCCGGCTAGCTTGACTCCAAGTGGTGTGGAGTGCCTGGGACCCACGTCTGGGCATCCCCAGCGCACTTAGGGCGGCAATTGCAAAAACAACAAGTGATGGACTGAATGTGGATCAATGTCACACACTCCCCCAGTCAAAAGATCTGGGCCCAAATCCATCGTTTTTTTGCACTCCACACCACCCTGGGTTAGACAATGGCGATATGCAAATCAGCTCTGACCCTGTTGCCCCATGGGAACAGTCCAGTCCGAACTACAAAAGCCATGTCCTTCCCAGAACGGAATCAAGCATCCGAGGACCGGACCGGTTTCGAGGTAACACCTCTCTTCAGCCCGGCTAGCTTGACTCCAAGTGGTGTGGAGTGCCTGGGACCCACGTCTGGGCATCCCCAGCGCACTTAGGGCGGCAATTGCAAAAACAACAAGTGATGGACTGAATGTGGATCAATGTCACACACTCCCCCAGTCAAAAGATCTGGGCCCAAATCCATCGTTTTTTTGCACTCCACACCACCCTGGGTTAGACAATGGCGATATGCAAATCAGCTCTGACCCTGTTGCCCCATGGGAACAGTCCAGTCCGAACTACAAAAGCCATGTCCTTCCCAGAACGGAATCAAGCATCCGAGGACCGGACCGGTTTCGAGGTAACACCTCTCTTCAGCCCGGCTAGCTTGACTCCAAGTGGTGTGGAGTGCCTGGGACCCACGTCTGGGCATCCCCAGCGCACTTAGGGCGGCAATTGCAAAAACAACAAGTGATGGACTGAATGTGGATCAATGTCACACACTCCCCCAGTCAAAAGATCTGGGCCCAAATCCATCGTTTTTTTGCACTCCACACCACCCTGGGTTAGACAATGGCGATATGCAAATCAGCTCTGACCCTGTTGCCCCATGGGAACAGTCCAGTCCGAACTACAAAAGCCATGTCCTTCCCAGAACGGAATCAAGCATCCGAGGACCGGACCGGTTTCGAGGTAACACCTCTCTTCAGCCCGGCTAGCTTGACTCCAAGTGGTGTGGAGTGCCTGGGACCCACGTCTGGGCATCCCCAGCGCACTTAGGGCGGCAATTGCAAAAACAACAAGTGATGGACTGAATGTGGATCAATGTCACACACTCCCCCAGTCAAAAGATCTGGGCCCAAATCCATCGTTTTTTTGCACTCCACACCACCCTGGGTTAGACAATGGCGATATGCAAATCAGCTCTGACCCTGTTGCCCTAAGTGCGCTGGGGATGCCCAGACGTGGGTCCCAGGCACTCCACACCACTTGGAGTCAAGCTAGCCGGGCTGAAGAGAGGTGTTACCTCGAAACCGGTCCGGTCCTCGGATGCTTGATTCCGGTCTGGGAAAGATATGGCTGTTGTAGTTCGGACTGGACTGTTCCCATGGGGCAACAGGGTCAGAGCTGATTTGCATAAAGCCATTATCTGACCCAGGGTGGTGTGGAGTGCAAAAAAACGATGGATTTGGGCCCAGATCTTTTGACTGGGGGAGTGTGTGACATTGATCCACATTCAGTCCATCACTTGTTGTTTTTTGCAATTGCCGCCCTAAGTGCGCTGGGGATGCCCAGACGTGGGTCCCAGGCACTCCACACCACTTGGAGTCAAGCTAGCCGGGCTGAAGAGAGGTGTTACCTCGAAACCGGTCCGGTCCTCGGATGCTTGATTCCGGTCTGGGAAAGATATGGCTGTTGTAGTTCGGACTGGACTGTTCCCATGGGGCAACAGGGTCAGAGCTGATTTGCATAAAGCCATTATCTGACCCAGGCTGGTGTGGAGTGCAAAAAAACGATGGATTTGGGCCCAGATCTTTTGACTGGGGGAGTGTGTGACATTGATCCACATTCAGTCCATCACTTGTTGTTTTTTGCAATTGCCGCCCTAAGTGCGCTGGGGATGCCCAGACGTGGGTCCCAGGCACTCCACACCACTTGGAGTCAAGCTAGCCGGGCTGAAGAGAGGTGTTACCTCGAAACCGGTCCGGTCCTCGGATGCTTGATTCCGGTCTGGGAAAGATATGGCTGTTGTAGTTCGGACTGGACTGTTCCCATGGGGCAACAGGGTCAGAGCTGATTTGCATAAAGCCATTATCTGACCCAGGGTGGTGTGGAGTGCAAAAAAACGATGGATTTGGGCCCAGATCTTTTGACTGGGGGAGTGTGTGACATTGATCCACATTCAGTCCATCACTTGTTGTTTTTTGCAATTGCCGCCCTAAGTGCGCTGGGGATGCCCAGACGTGGGTCCCAGGCACTCCACACCACTTGGAGTCAAGCTAGCCGGGCTGAAGAGAGGTGTTACCTCGAAACCGGTCCGGTCCTCGGATGCTTGATTCCGGTCTGGGAAAGATATGGCTGTTGTAGTTCGGACTGGACTGTTCCCATGGGGCAACAGGGTCAGAGCTGATTTGCATAAAGCCATTATCTGACCCAGGGTGGTGTGGAGTGCAAAAAAACGATGGATTTGGGCCCAGATCTTTTGACTGGGGGAGTGTGTGACATTGATCCACATTCAGTCCATCACTTGTTGTTTTTTGCAATTGCCGCCCTAAGTGCGCTGGGGATGCCCAGACGTGGGTCCCAGGCACTCCACACCACTTGGAGTCAAGCTAGCCGGGCTGAAGAGAGGTGTTACCTCGAAACCGGTCCGGTCCTCGGATGCTTGATTCCGGTCTGGGAAAGATATGGCTGTTGTAGTTCGGACTGGACTGTTCCCATGGGGCAACAGGGTCAGAGCTGATTTGCATAAAGCCATTATCTGACCCAGGGTGGTGTGGAGTGCAAAAAAACGATGGATTTGGGCCCAGATCTTTTGACTGGGGGAGTGTGTGACATTGATCCACATTCAGTCCATCACTTGTTGTTTTTTGCAATTGCCGCCCTAAGTGCGCTGGGGATGCCCAGACGTGGGTCCCAGGCACTCCACACCACTTGGAGTCAAGCTAGCCGGGCTGAAGAGAGGTGTTACCTCGAAACCGGTCCGGTCCTCGGATGCTTGATTCCGGTCTGGGAAAGATATGGCTGTTGTAGTTCGGACTGGACTGTTCCCATGGGGCAACAGGGTCAGAGCTGATTTGCATAAAGCCATTATCTGACCCAGGGTGGTGTGGAGTGCAAAAAAACGATGGATTTGGGCCCAGATCTTTTGACTGGGGGAGTGTGTGACATTGATCCACATTCAGTCCATCACTTGTTGTTTTTTGCAATTGCCGCCCTAAGTGCGCTGGGGATGCCCAGACGTGGGTCCCAGGCACTCCACACCACTTGGAGTCAAGCTAGCCGGGCTGAAGAGAGGTGTTACCTCGAAACCGGTCCGGTCCTCGGATGCTTGATTCCGGTCTGGGAAAGATATGGCTGTTGTAGTTCGGACTGGACTGTTCCCATGGGGCAACAGGGTCAGAGCTGATTTGCATAAAGCCATTATCTGACCCAGGGTGGTGTGGAGTGCAAAAAAACGATGGATTTGGGCCCAGATCTTTTGACTGGGGGAGTGTGTGACATTGATCCACATTCAGTCCATCACTTGTTGTTTTTTGCAATTGCCGCCCTAAGTGCGCTGGGGATGCCCAGACGTGGGTCCCAGGCACTCCACACCACTTGGAGTCAAGCTAGCCGGGCTGAAGAGAGGTGTTACCTCGAAACCGGTCCGGTCCTCGGATGCTTGATTCCGGTCTGGGAAAGATATGGCTGTTGTAGTTCGGACTGGACTGTTCCCATGGGGCAACAGGGTCAGAGCTGATTTGCATAAAGCCATTATCTGACCCAGGGTGGTGTGGAGTGCAAAAAAACGATGGATTTGGGCCCAGATCTTTTGACTGGGGGAGTGTGTGACATTGATCCACATTCAGTCCATCACTTGTTGTTTTTTGCAATTGCCGCCCTAAGTGCGCTGGGGATGCCCAGACGTGGGTCCCAGGCACTCCACACCACTTGGAGTCAAGCTAGCCGGGCTGAAGAGAGGTGTTACCTCGAAACCGGTCCGGTCCTCGGATGCTTGATTCCGGTCTGGGAAAGATATGGCTGTTGTAGTTCGGACTGGACTGTTCCCATGGGGCAACAGGGTCAGAGCTGATTTGCATAAAGCCATTATCTGACCCAGGGTGGTGTGGAGTGCAAAAAAACGATGGATTTGGGCCCAGATCTTTTGACTGGGGGAGTGTGTGACATTGATCCACATTCAGTCCATCACTTGTTGTTTTTTGCAATTGCCGCCCTAAGTGCGCTGGGGTTGCCCAGACGTGGGTCCCAGGCACTCCACACCACTTGGAGTCAAGCTAGCCGGGCTGAAGAGAGGTGTTACCTCGAAACCGGTCCGGTCCTCGGATGCTTGATTCCGGTCTGGGAAAGATATGGCTGTTGTAGTTCGGACTGGACTGTTCCCATGGGGCAACAGGGTCAGAGCTGATTTGCATAAAGCCATTATCTGACCCAGGGTGGTGTGGAGTGCAAAAAAACGATGGATTTGGGCCCAGATCTTTTGACTGGGGGAGTGTGTGACATTGATCCACATTCAGTCCATCACTTGTTGTTTTTTGCAATTGCCGCCCTAAGTGCGCTGGGGATGCCCAGACGTGGGTCCCAGGCACTCCACACCACTTGGAGTCAAGCTAGCCGGGCTGAAGAGAGGTGTTACCTCGAAACCGGTCCGGTCCTCGGATGCTTGATTCCGGTCTGGGAAAGATATGGCTGTTGTAGTTCGGACTGGACTGTTCCCATGGGGCAACAGGGTCAGAGCTGATTTGCATAAAGCCATTATCTGACCCAGGGTGGTGTGGAGTGCAAAAAAACGATGGATTTGGGCCCAGATCTTTTGACTGGGGGAGTGTGTGACATTGATCCACATTCAGTCCATCACTTGTTGTTTTTTGCAATTGCCGCCCTAAGTGCGCTGGGGATGCCCAGACGTGGGTCCCAGGCACTCCACACCACTTGGAGTCAAGCTAGCCGGGCTGAAGAGAGGTGTTACCTCGAAACCGGTCCGGTCCTCGGATGCTTGATTCCGGTCTGGGAAAGATATGGCTGTTGTAGTTCGGACTGGACTGTTCCCATGGGGCAACAGGGTCAGAGCTGATTTGCATAAAGCCATTATCTGACCCAGGGTGGTGTGGAGTGCAAAAAAACGATGGATTTGGGCCCAGATCTTTTGACTGGGGGAGTGTGTGACATTGATCCACATTCAGTCCATCACTTGTTGTTTTTTGCAATTGCCGCCCTAAGTGCGCTGGGGATGCCCAGACGTGGGTCCCAGGCACTCCACACCACTTGGAGTCAAGCTAGCCGGGCTGAAGAGAGGTGTTACCTCGAAACCGGTCCGGTCCTCGGATGCTTGATTCCGGTCTGGGAAAGATATGGCTGTTGTAGTTCGGACTGGACTGTTCCCATGGGGCAACAGGGTCAGAGCTGATTTGCATAAAGCCATTATCTGACCCAGGGTGGTGTGGAGTGCAAAAAAACGATGGATTTGGGCCCAGATCTTTTGACTGGGGGAGTGTGTGACATTGATCCACATTCAGTCCATCACTTGTTGTTTTTTGTAAATACTTTATAACATCTGGTTGCCAGGCTAGTCCTGAATCACCAAGGATTTCTTTGGTAGTGTGTACATTAAGTGGTTTGACTTCGGACTGGTCCTTATTTAATTTATAACCGGACAACGCAGAGTATTTGCTGATTGAGGACATAAGGCCCTTAATTGATACAGTTGGATTTTCTGTGGCGATTAAGATGTCGTCGGCATATGCCGCTAGTTTTACCCGGGTGTTTCCGAAGGCTACACCTGTGATGTCCTCGTTGGTTTTTATGTCGGTTAGAAGGGGTTCAAGCGCCAGTAGGAACAGTGCTGGTGAAAGTGGGCAACCTTGTCTGGTGCCCTGGAACAGGCGGAACGGGCTGGAGAGCGTCCCATTAATTGCTGTACGGGCAGAGGGGGAGGAGTATAAGGCCATCACCATTTTAATGAATGAGTTACCCAGGTTGAATGAGCCCATACATTGTTGAAGGAAGGGCCATGAGACTTTGTCAAATGCTTTCTCAGCATCAAGGGTTATTGCAATCATCGGCGTTTTGCAGGATTTCGCTTTCTCAAATTCGTGACATAGGACCCTAGTGTTGTCATTCGACATCCTGTTTTTCAAAAAACCCACTTGTGACGGACTTATCAATTTGGGTAGCACGGAGTTCAATCTAGTAGCTAAGATCTTGGCATAGATCTTGCAGTCAATATTAATTAGCGAAATGGGGCGGTAGTTTTTGGTCTAGAGGGGGTCCTTCCCTTCCTTGGGAATAACAATTATTGTGGCTTCTCTCATCGAGGGAGAAATGCTCCCGCTAGAGGCAAAAGAGTTGAACACAGTTTGGAGTATTGGTGAAAGTTGGCTGTCAAAGGCTTTGTAGAAGGATGCCGAGAATCCGTCAGGACCTGGGGCTTTATTGTTTTTGAGTGATTTGATGGCCGTCGATATATCTGTAACAGTGATGGAGGACCCTAGATGTGCTTTGTCAGCCTCCGAAAGTTTGGGGAGGTCGAGGGCCTCCAGGTAGTCCGAGCATGCTTTTAAGTCCAGAGATTTATTGTTCCTATACAGCTCCTCGTAAAATGCTTTAAAGGTATCAAGAATCTTGGATTGATTAGTGTGTGTGTTATTTGCGGGGTCCTTTATTGAGGAAATGGTTGCTAGCTTCTGTTTGTGTTTAAGATAGGAGGCTAGTAGCTTCCCGGCTTTGTTTCCCTCACATAGTTTTAAGGCTTTGAAGCGGTTAATCCACACCCCTGCTCTTTTACTTGTGATGGAATTATACTCGTATTTCTTTTTTATGAGTTGTTCAAGGGGATTTGGGTCTTGGGGGTTGGTTTTGTGTAAGGCTTCTAATGATCTGATCTCCCCCTCTAGTAGCTCCAATTCCTTGTTTATCGCTTTGTTGGCTTTGGCTCTTATGTTGATAATAACTCCACGGATCGTGGGTTTAAGTGCGTCCCAGAGGGTGTTTGGGTCCGTGTCAGGGATATTATTTAAGAGTAAGTACTCTTCGATGGCGTTAGCGATCAGGAGTTTGTCTTCAGGGTTGGTTAGAGTTTCATCATTGAATCTCCATCTTCTGGGCGGTCTAGTAGAACGGGAGCCTGCGAGTTTGGTGTGAATACAGGCATGGTCGGAAATTAGTTTAGGGGCGATGTCAGTCTCCTCGATTAGGTGTGCAAATGTGGAGGATATTAGGATAAAGTCAATGCGTGAGTAGGAGTTGTGAGGAATGGAGTAAAAGGTGTAGTCTCTTCCCTCAGGGTTTTGGAGACGCCACGAGTCTCTAAGGCAGTAACGTTCGCATAGACGCAGAAGGGCCTCATGTGAGCGTGTGAGCGTGAAGGGTGAAATGTGCATTTGGATTGCCTGTCTAGTAAGGGGTCTAGGGGGAGATTGAAGTCGCCACCCACAATCAAGAGGTCGTCCAGAGGGATATGTTCCATCGAGCGAGAAACTGAGTCCCAAAACTCGGGGACGTCTGAGTTGGGGCCGTAAATGTTCACTACATGTATGGGGTCTTCTTCCCTGCGTAGATGGGCCACCAAAACCCTCCCTTCCGCGTCGTGAGTGTGTGATATCAGTGTTATGTTCGCTTTCAATGTAATTAGACCCCCTTTCTTGTGTGGTGCCGGGGACGACAGTATATGGGAGGCCCAGTGAACGTTTAGAAATCTTGTATCCTCTTCCGATAGTTTAGATTCCTGCAGGAGGATAACATCCCCCTTAGTTTTGGTGATGTAATCAAGCACTTTCCTTCTTTTTACAGGGTGGTTAAGTCCCTTAACATTTAGCGACACAATCTTGAGGTCATCTGTTATGGATTTAGTGTTAGACATTGTCAGGCAAGATTATCGCTAAATGCAGATCTGGCGGGGGGTAATGTAATGAGCCAGTTATCACTGTGAGAGTCAGAGTGTTATAGCGACAACAAGGGGACAGAATTATTGACATGGCTAGAGATAAGTCTGGCGTGCGCATGCTGTACCTGTAGGAAACAGACATAAAAAGGGACCAAAAATAACATAAGGTGATGTATAAAGCTCTAAAGTACTGACATACTACAACTGTAGAACGCTCTCTCTTTTTCCCAGTGCCCATGCAAAACCTCCCTTCCCCCCCTCCCTGCCTCCCCCCCAAATACGTACGTAGGGAGTACGACGGCAGTACCCAGCTAGGCAAAACAGGAGATATTAATCATTAACAAAACTTCGCTCGGTATTTCCCATGTTGGATCGAATGTGGGTTAAAATGTCAAGCTTAAGTGTGACCGCGGGTGCAAATTCCCTCGGTAGGTAACAATAACAATACAACAACAGACCATGAGCAGCTGGTAGCATTGCGCCTACAGACATAGTAAACAATCCAGCTGAACATTGTGCCAACTACTAAAACTGTTATACTGGCATTAAGTTTCCCTTAGCTATGGCAAAATTAAGTGCCTAGAGACATATAATAATGCAATGAAACCAGGTGTAACTATTTGCGTTGGTTATTAGAAAAGCTGTAAATAGGGGTAGAGCCAACTAGCTATTGTGACCATAGCTTCCACTACCTTGTATTGCGGAGGACAACAGCTATCAACATTGACAACACTGACCATATGCATGACAGCGATGGAACGCTAGCGTGTAGTATGACAAATTCTTGGTAATGTGAGTGGTCGGCTAGCAACAATAGAGACTAGAGGAAGGCAATTACGACGTAGCCTTAAATTCACAGTGGTGCGACCTGGAGAGGACAAAGAGACGGTTGACCTGCTCCTCGACGGTATAGTCATGTGGTTTTCCTTGTATTGGATGGGGCATTTGATTGGTCCATTTCTTGAGGTGGGCCATTTTTCAGGTAGTCTTTCAAATCCCTCGGGTCAGTGAAGAACTTCGGTTGGCCATTTAAAATGACTTTGAATTTGGCGGGTCCTGCAAAGGAGCAAGTTATGTTTTTGGATCTGAGTATGGTGCGGAGTTCGAGGAACCCCTTGCGAACTTCCACCGTGTCTTTAGAATAGTCTTGCGTAAAGACGATCTTGTGGCCTTCCCACATGATGGAGTGCGTATTGTAGGATTGTAGGATCATTTCGACATGCTGATATCGGAGTGGCTTACAGATCATTGGTCTGGGACCTCTCTCGCGGTTGGTAGTGAATGTGGGGATTCTGTGCGCTCGGTCTAGCTCCAGACCGTGTGGGAATTCAATTTTGGTGATCATGGGGATCCATGCTTCCAGGAAAGCCACGCAGGAGTCCGCATCTTTCTCCGCGTTTTCCGGTACTCCGAAAATTCTGACGTTCCCTCGCCTGTTGCGGTCCTCCAACTCAGCGTTTTGGCGTCTGAGGAAGTCAGTGGTGGATACAAGGCGTTGTATTCTAGTGGCCGACTGGCGTGAGAGGTCCTCTACATCGCTGATGCGTTGCTCCGCTGTTCCCAGTCCTGACTTTAGGTCATTGATATCAGCTCTAATAGCTGTTAACTCCAGCTGCATAGAGTCTGTGTTCGCTTTGGTAGATTTGGAAATTTCGGTGAGGTCTCCCAACTTTTTCAATATCATTTCCATTGTGGCCGCCATATCAGCTCTGTTTTTGATGGGGGAGTCGGAAATCTGTGGTTCAGGTTTCACCTTTTTCGGATTGTTCTTATCATCTCTGCCCGACACTATTAAAGTGAGACTGAGGAGAACCTTCTATTACCTCGTCCGGGATCTTGTCAGGTGTTATCGTCGGTAGGCTCAGATAGAAGGGTATATACAGGTTGCGTTTGCGTAGCAAGCAAGGACCCTCAAGGAGATTCACTCGGAACCAGGCGGGCAGGCGGGCACGAATAATCCGGTGTCCCCCTCAGTGTTGGTTATCTGGTTGACCCTGTGTCTGTAGTTAAGCTGTCTCCTAAACCAAGGCCTGTCAGCTTGATAGTGTTGTAATCGTTAATAGGGATTTAGGAGGGCAAGCCCAAGGCAGAGTCAGAGTCAGGGTGAGGGTACTGGCTAAGGGCACCCTGTCAGAATGTCTCTAGGTCGTGGTCCTCAGAGGTTGAAGAGAGCCTCACAAATAGCAGGCAGGGGGCCTTCCTCTTGATGGTAGGGGAGAACCGCTTTCCCCAAACAGGTGGTTAGTGGTTATTTAGTTGGAATTACAGTCGGCTCGTTTTTCGGTGATGGCCGCCATCTTAGGGTCAGGCAAGACGGGCCGAAATCAGCCTTGAAGTGCTGTTTCTCGTTGTCGACAGCGCCTCTTACCGGCATGTGGGGGGTTCCAGCGTTGCGATAGCATCCCCGGTGGTGATGGTTGAGGTCCGTTGCTGCACTGCTGTAGATCTCGAGGTGGCAGTCAGGCACCGCCGATGAGACGCGGCGTCACCATTTTGAGGGACTCGGATGTCGGCGCGTGGGCGCTCTACAGGATACCAAAAGTCCTCGTGTGGTGCGCTAAAAGCGATGATCAGGGCACTGGTGGGCTCCGCGAGGCATGAGGCATCGGGTTCTTCGTTTCTCCCTCCGTTCAGGTCGGTGGGTCGGCAGGGAACCGACGAGGTCGCTCTCCCGAGTTGCGGAGCTCGAGGTTAGGCGGCCATTCACACTGCCGTCCAAGCCAAGGAATTTTTGATTGTAGTCTTCGAGCCAGACGAGCGCAACAGATCCAAAGTATTAATCAAACTCCTCCCGTGGCAAAGGAGTGCTGGCAGAATAGGGTTGTGAATAAAAATCGAGAAAACTGGATTGTATATCCTCCGGGGGGGTGGTCCTATCCGGACTGCTATCACTGAGGGCCGTTATATAGGAGGCAGCTCGCGGTGGGCGAAGAAGATTAGCAAGAGTACGTCTCGGGCGGTCCCCCTCTCCGAAGCGGCACGCCCGACCCTCTCTGCCCAGAAAAGACAATTCACGACCAGCTTCGTCCGAGAATTTGGTATGCTTTTGGTGTAGCAGCGCCAACGTCTCAGGGCTAGGGCGCATCGCCTGGGCGACATCCAGGTCCTTAATTTCCTCCTCGTGCTTGGCCAGTGAGGAGCGAATAGAGCAGGGGATGCCTGCCTGTTTCGAAATACATTCCCCCCAAATTACGGCCTTGAACCCTTCCCGTAAGGTGGAAGCGGAATCAACGGAACCCGTGTTTAAATCGAAATAGTTGGTGATCACAGTATGGATGTCAGCACAAAACGCAGAGGCATTGGGAGGAAGGCGCCAGGTAAAGGCTTGTCGCAGGGAATGAGGAGGCCTGAGACGGATCTGGACCAGCGCATGATCGGAGAAGGTGCGATCCAGGGCAGCCGAAAGAGTGACATCAAAATCCCCACCCCAAACCACCGCAGCTGAGCCGCATCAGGAGATGAGGTGCCATACATGATTAAAAAATTCCGGGTCATCGGAGTTGGGACCGTAGACTGCAGCAATCGTGAAAGACTGTGCCAGCAGTAAACCTTGGAGGATCACATACCTGCCCTCCGGATCGAGGAGAACCTGAGCGGTTTGCCAAGGAAGGCCCCGGCGCAGCAGAATTGAGATGCCCCTGGCATACGACGAGTATGTTGAAGAGTGGGATTCCCCCCAATAGCGAGATTGAAGTCTGGAGACGGATCCGGGCCACAGATGCGTCTCCTGTAAGAGACCGATATCTACTTTGTGTCGCTTTAGGAGTGAGTGTATCAGTCGGGCCTTGCGGTGATCATTCAATCCCCGGACATTCCAAGTCCAGCAGACGATGTCCGCCATTAGGGGGCGGTTCAGGGTGCAGCACCTCGCAGCGCGGACGGCAAGCTACAGAGACTCGCACAGCGCACATATGGAGCAAGGGAGTCAGAGGGCGGCAGGATACTGCGTGGGTAGGGAGCAGCGCAAGCAAATAGGAACAGCTCATGATGGATGTCCACAAACAGGGCAATGCGGGAGAGGCGCGCAAGCGTCTGACTGGCAGGTGTGGCTCTGAGGGCGGAGCGCACCGACAGGTAGTGAAGGAGCCCCATAAACCAGTGCACAGGGGGACACAGCATAGTAGGGGAAGGAGGAACCATTGGAGCAACATGTTGACCTGTAATACATAACCAATGGGTGTAAACCGAGCAGATTGAAGATCAAAATGCTGTGTAAAAGTTAAACGAGACCGATTGCGGACTGAAATCGGCTTGCAATGAAGCTATGCAGAAAACACAATGCAGTGTCAATAACCATACATGTAAAAGCAAAAACAATCAACCATACAGTGGCGAAATAAAACCACAACACCAGTAGAGGAGTAAGAAACCCCCACAGTAACCCACACCCACCCCAACCCCACCTCGAACCCCCCAACTAGGCTGAGAAAACCACCCACCCCACCCAAGGGACCCAAAATTTGGAAAGGATAACACAGCAGGAACAAGGGGAATCATCCCGGTGGGGGCATGGCGGGGCTCAGCACACACCCCTGCAAAATAGCAGGGTGGCCAAGCTTGAGTTAGGAGGCAGCATCCAAACCAGACATCATAATAGACATAGCACTATTGTCCGCACAGTCAGTCGTTGTCGCTCAACCGGCCATCGTTCTCAAGGAGAGACTTGGAAGGGGAGGAACGGGCTTCCTTCTCCAGCCTCTTGGCGAATGCCAGTGCCTCCCTCGGGTCAGGGAATACAAGTGTCTTGGAGACCTGCTGAACTCTCAACTTCGCGGGGTAGGCCAGAGAGTAACTGACTTCATGTTTCTGGAGGATGCTTTTGGCCGGCAGGAACTCCCTCCTGGCAGCCTGAACAGTAAGTGTGTAGTCCGGATAGAAGGAGAGAGTATTGCCCTGGTGCTGAATGGTGCCCTTTTCACGTGCAGCTCGGAGGATGGCATCCCGGTCGGGCAAATTCAGGATCTTCGCCACGATGGGCCAGGGAGGCAGACCAGGGCCAGGGCGCGGGCCCAAGGGGTGGTGGGCTCGTTCGACGACTAAAAAATTGGATAAAACGTCCCCGAAAAGTTGAAGCCATGCAGTTAATAGTGAATGAGGCATGCACCATAATAGGGTTAGTTCTGTTTCATCATGTTGCAAAGGTTGATTTTTTTTCACAGTCGGTAGCACCTTTGAGCTCTCGTGGTCATGTGACTTCTAGCTGCTACTGCTTATGCACTATTGCTCTTTCATGAAGGGCTCAAGGGACGGGCAACATAAACCCAATGAAGTCCATCTCCGGGTCAGCCTCCATACTGCCCAGTGGTTTGTCAAGCCCCGTTCTCCACTCTCAAGACTTTCCTCCACCTCCTTTGCTGCCTGGCTGTCCTGCCTCTCTGATTTCCCATTCCACCCCCATAAAATGTCTCTCCTTCTGCCCATCGACCCACCTCCTGGCTTAGCACTAATCCACCCCACCATGTGCGCTAATTTTTTCTCTTTATTCCCTGCGCAGCTTTGTCCCTTTCCTTTCTGCGTGTTTCTCTTTTATCTGTACATCTGTTCTCTCGCAATGACCCAGTACTTTTCCTCCCCTCCCTTCTTGAACTACTTTGTTCTTTCCTCCTCTCTCTATTTTCTTTTATCGTATCTGCACTACCCTGTGGCCCTGCTGTTTACCACCCTTTTGAGTTCCACTCCTCTTTATTTCCCTCTCCTGTGTTTGAAGTCTTCTATAATCATCTCCCAGTCAATTCTGTGAAACTTTCCAACTACCAAGGACACTTTCACTAGCCTCATCAGAGAGGGAGGCACCATGTGTTGCCTCACTCAAGGGCCCGAGGGCCAGAATATGAGAAAGCACAGCGCCATTGGTGGTGTTAGGTACTTTATCAGAATCGGGCCCTGGTGTTCACACGACACCCTGAACAACAGTCTATTGTCTACAGTCCCACTCCCAGGATGAGTCTTCATGTGACTACATCTACCAGTGTGGGCCTGGTTGGTATAAAGAAGTCTTTACTTGCTGCATTTACAGTCAAACATTCTTATGCCGTATTGGTGAAAGGGTAGCTCCAGGTTATATCTCTCATGTTGGATTCCCCAGTCTGTCCTGGGGTTTTCTTCACTTTCCTTCATCTTGCATCAGTTTCTCCCGTTGGAGCATGAAAGGGGTCAAGCATGTCATCTGTGCAAAGCACCAAGGGTATTGTCTACATTTCACCAATAAACCTCAGGGAGTTTTGTTTCGATCCATTTTTATCTGCTGGTGTGATTACGGTGTTGCTTGTTAGACCATCTCTCAGGAATATCTAAGTTGAGCAGCGACGTTTCAGTCTTTTTGTTCTGGGGCTTCTTCAGGTTGTATCAAGGAGACTCGCCAGAGAGTATGTTGGTGCGCGTCTTTATTCTTCATCTTGGTGAATGCTCTTACCCTACTGTAAATTGGCTGAAGGAATGTTTACAGTATTGTATGCTCAGGCTTTCTTTAACTTGTTACTATCTCCAGGCATTATCTCGGAGATCGTCTCCTGTCTCAGGGGAAGGTCTGGCTGGAAAGTGCCGTCATCGATCAAATCAGCCGGTGCTTCCCAAATCGCTTCCCGCAGCACATGCTCAAGAACCTGATGGAGTCCGAAGAGCTGCAACAGGAGTTCCACCTCTTTCTTCTGCAGCAGCTGGACAAGAAGTTGCTGGATGAGGGGGACAAGGAGGATCTCAAAGAGGTGAGAGCTCGCAGGGGAATGTGCCTGAGTGTCTTGGTTCCAGGGTGAGTTCACAACACCAAATTGTTCTTTCAAGGCATGAATTTCGCCTCTTTGTTTCTGTAGACGATGGAGGATCAGCTGCAGGGAGCAGGTGAGGAACCAGAGGTGAAGGTGCTTGTTCTTTCGCCACGCTGCTGGACCATATCCCCGCTCTGTCTTATGGATGATCCCGCAAAATATCTTCCAGCATCCCTCAACAGTTACCTGATGAAATTTTCAGACTTTTATACAAAAGGTGAGTTATTTCACTTAGATCAATGTACGCCTCTCACATCAACAACATAAAAAGGAATTCACAGAGTATGTTTGGGAAAAATGAGTTACTTGATGTTAGAATATACCAGAACACTCCAGGGGAAAAGAGTTGTTGATGTCCTGCTCTTATGCTTCTTAAATCGGACGGCGTCAGCTGGTACTTCTACTCGAGTCGAAGTGGCACAGCGGTGTTTACGTGTGTCACCAGCTATTTTGCTGTTGGTTAAAGTCCACAGACAGCTGAGCTGAAATTGAGAGCCTCCTTAGAGTCGTAGAGCATTACTGTGCTGCACAATATATGATACCATTTCACAGTTTTGCTGAATTGGTATGGGGCTCTGTGGACATTGGTAGAAATTGCTCTACTGTGAACCATAATTGGGCATAAGGAAGCCCCAACTGATAACCTCAAATTATTAGTCTAGATGCCATGAAATTATTAGAAATATATTTTTCTCTGAACAAGGTGGTGTAAAATGATCTATTAACCCAGCGGGACATGCATCAACTTTTTTTATTCTGAGTTGACTGTATGTACAGCCTGCTTTTTAAATAATTGGAAATGTTAAAAATATTTATTGTCGCAGAACCTGGAGGAGACCGGAACTAGTCAAAGGTGTGGAAGAATGTGTGAATGATGCTTGTGTCGGAGAGGTTACAAGGTGTGAGAGAATGTGTGAATGATGCTTGTGTCGGAGAGGTTACAAGGTGTGGCAGAATGTGTGAATGATGCTTGTGTCAGAGGTTACAAGGTGTGAGAGAATGTGAGAATGATGCTTGTGTCAGAGGGGTCGCAAGGTGAGAGAGAATGTGTGAATGATGCTTGTGTCAGAGGTTACAAGGGGAGAGAGAATGTGAGAATGATGCTTGTGTCAGAGGGGTCGCGAGGTGTGGGAGAATGTGTGAATGATGCTTGTGTCAGAGGTTACAAGGTGTGGGAGAATGTGTGAATGATGCTTGTGTCAGGTTACAAGGTGTGAGAGAATGTGTGAATGATGCTTGTGTCGGAGAGGTTACAAGGTGTGAGAGAATGTGTGAATGATGCTTGTGTCAGAGGTTACAAGGTGTGGGAGAATGTGCGAATGATGCTTGTGTCGGAGAGGTTACAAAGTGTGGGAGAATGTGTGAATGATGCTTGTGTCGGAGGTTACAAGGTGTGGGAGAATGTGTGAATGATGCTTGTGTCAGAGGGGTCGCGAGGTGTGGGAGAATGTGTGAATGATGCTTGTGTCGGAGAGGTTACAAGGTGTGGGAGAATGTGTGAATGATGCTTGTGTCGGAGAGGTTACAAGGTGTGGCAGAATGTGTGAATGATGCTTGTGTCGGAGAGGTTACAAGGTGTGGCAGAATGTGTGAATGATGCTTGTGTCGGAGAGGTTACAAGGTGTGAGAGAATGTGTGAATGATGCTTGTGTCAGAGAGGTTACAAGGTGTGGGAGAATGTGTGAATGATGCTTGTGTCAGAGAGGTTACAAGGTGTGGGAGAATGTGTGAATGATGCTTGTGTCGGAGAGGTTACAAGGTGTGGGAGAATGTGTGAATGATGCTTGTGTCGGAGAGGTTACAAGGTGTGGGAGAATGTGTGAATGATGCTTGTGTCGGAGAGGTTACAAGGTGTGGCAGAATGTGTGAATGATGCTTGTGTCGGAGAGGTTACAAGGTGTGAGAGAATGTGTGAATGATGCTTGTGTCAGAGAGGTTACAAGGTGTGGGAGAATGTGTGAATGATGCTTGTGTCAGAGAGGTTACAAGGTGTGGGAGAATGTGTGAATGATGCTTGTGTCAGAGGTTACAAGGGGAGAGAGAATGTGAGAATGATGCTTGTGTCAGAGGGGTCGCGAGGTGTGGGAGAATGTGTGAATGATGCTTGTGTCAGAGGTTACAAGGTGTGAGAGAATGTGTGAATGATGCTTGTGTCGGAGAGGTCGCAAGGTGTGGGAGAATGTGTGAGTGATGCTTGTGTCAGAGAGGTTACAAGGTGTAGGAGAATGTGTGAATGATGCTTGTGTCGGAGAGGTTACAAGGTGTGAGAGAATGTGTGAATGATGCTTGTGTCAGAGGTTACAAGGTGTGGGAGAATGTGCGAATGATGCTTGTGTCAGAGAGGTTACAAGGTGTGGGAGAATGTGTGAATGATGCTTGTGTCAGAGGTTACAAGGTGTGAGAGAATGTGAGAATGATGCTTGTGTCGGAGAGGTTACAAGGTGTGAGAGAATGTGTGAATGATGCTTGTGTCGGAGAGGTTACAACGTGTGGGAGAATGTGTGAATGATGCTTGTGTCGGAGAGGTTACAAGGTGTGAGAGAATGTGTGAATGATGCTTGTGTCGGAGAGGTTACAAGGTGTGAGAGAATGTGTGAATGATGCTTGTGTCGGAGAGGTTACAAGGTGTGAGAGAATGTGTGAATGATGCTTGTGTCGGAGAGGTTACAAGGTGTGAGAGAATGTGTGAATGATGCTTGTGTCAGAGGTTACAAGGTGTGGGAGAATGTGCGAATGATGCTTGTGTCATGGAGGTTACAAGGTGTGAGAGAATGTGTGAATGATGCTTGTGTCAGAGGGGTCGCAAGGTGAGAGAGAATGTGTGAATGATGCTTGTGTCAGAGAGGTTACAAGGTGTGGGAGAATGTGTGAATGATGCTTGTGTCAGAGAGGTTACAAGGTGTGGGAGAATGTGTGAATGATGCTTGTGTCAGAGGTTACAAGGTGTGGGAGAATGTGTGAATGATGCTTGTGTCGGAGAGGTTACAAGGTGTGAGAGAATGTGTGAATGATGCTTGTGTCAGAGGTTACAAGGTGTGGGAGAATGTGCGAATGATGCTTGTGTCATGGAGGTTACAAGGTGTGAGAGAATGTGTGAATGATGCTTGTGTCAGAGGGGTCGCAAGGTGAGAGAGAATGTGTGAATGATGCTTGTGTCAGAGAGGTTACAAGGTGTGGGAGAATGTGTGAATGATGCTTGTGTCAGAGAGGTTACAAGGTGTGGGAGAATGTGTGAATGATGCTTGTGTCAGAGGTTACAAGGTGTGGGAGAATGTGTGAATGATGCTTGTGTCAGAGAGGTTACAAGGTGTGGGAGAATGTGAATGATGCTTGTGTCGGAGAGGTTACAAGGTGTGGGAGAATGTGTGAATGATGCTTGTGTCAGGTTACAAGGTGTGGGAGAATGTGTGAATGATACTTGTGTCAGAGAGGTTGTAAGGTGTGGGCGAATGTGTGAATGATGCTTGTGTCAGAGAGGTTGTAAGGTGTGGGAGAATGTGTGAATGATACTTGTGTCAGAGAGGTCGCAAGGTGTGGGAGAATGTGTGAATGATGCTTGTGTCAGAGAGGTTACAAGGTGTGGGAGAATGTGTGAATGATGCTTGTGTCAGAGAGGTTACAAGGTGTGGGAGAATGTGTGAATGATGCTTGTGTCAGAGAGGTTACAAGGTGTGAGAGAATGTGTGAATGATGCTTGTAGCAGAGAGGTTACAAGGTGTGAGAGAATGTGTGAATGATGCTTGTGTCAGAGGTTACAAGGTGTGGGAGAATGTGCGAATGATGCTTGTGTCGGAGAGGTTACAAGGTGTGAGAGAATGTGTGAATGATGCTTGTGTTGGAGAGGTTACAAGGTGTGGGAGAATGTGTGAATGATGCTTGTGTCGGAGAGGTTACAAGGTGTGGCAGAATGTGTGAATGATGCTTGTGTTGGAGAGGTTACAAGGTGTGAGAGAATGTGTGAATGATGCTTGTGTCGGAGAGGTTACAAGGTGTGAGAGAATGTGTGAATGATGCTTGTGTCAGAGGTTACAAGGTGTGGGAGAATGTGTGAATGATGCTTGTCAGAGGTTACAAGGTGTGGGAGAATGTGTGAATGATGCTTGTGTCATAGAGGTTACAAGGTGTGAGAGAATGTGTGAATGATGCTTGTGTCGGAGAGGTTACAAGGTGTGGGAGAATGTGTGAATGATGCTTGTGTCGGAGAGGTTACAAGGTGTGGCAGAATGTGTGAATGATGCTTGTGTCGGAGAGGTTACAAGGTGTGAGAGAATGTGTGAATGATGCTTGTGTCGGAGAGGTTACAAGGTGTGAGAGAATGTGTGAATGATGCTTGTGTTGGAGAGGTTACAAGGTGTGGGAGAATGTGTGAATGATGCTTGTGTCGGAGAGGTTACAAGGTGTGGCAGAATGTGTGAATGATGCTTGTGTCAGAGGTTACAAGGTGTGAGAGAATGTGTGAATGATGCTTGTGTTGGAGAGGTTACAAGGTGTGGGAGAATGTGTGAATGATGCTTGTGTCAGAGAGGTTACAAGGTGTGGGAGAATGTGTGAATGATGCTTGTGTCAGAGAGGTTACAAGGTGTGGGAGAATGTGTGAATGATGCTTGTGTCGGAGAGGTTACAAGGTGTGGGAGAATGTGAGAATGATGCTTGTGTCAGAGAGGTTACAAGGTGTGGGAGAATGTGTGAATGATGCTTGTGTCGGAGAGGTTACAAGGTGTGAGAGAATGTGTGAATGATGCTTGTGTCGGAGAGGTTACAAGGTGTGGCAGAATGTGTGAATGATGCTTGTGTCGGAGAGGTTACAAGGTGTGAGAGAATGTGTGAATGATGCTTGTGTTGGAGAGGTTACAAGGTGTGGGAGAATGTGTGAATGATGCTTGTGTCGGAGAGGTTACAAGGTGTGGCAGAATGTGTGAATGATGCTTGTGTCAGAGGTCCCAAGGTGTGGGAGAATGTGCGAATGATGCTTGTGTCGGAGAGGTTACAAGGTGTGGGAGAATGTGTGAATGATGCTTGTAGCAGAGAGGTTACAAGGTGTGTGACCGTCTGGACCTGTTCCAAAGCGGTCGCTCCCCCACGCTCCCTGACCTGACCTCCATCTAGCGCCCACAGCTGAAGCGCATTGCTGTTCTCGTTGCTGTGACTGGTATCGTAGCCTTTCTCTCATAGCGCTTTCACCCGTATATAGCGCCTAGCAACCTAGAATCGCTCTTTCTGCTCTCCTAGTAGCGCGATTTTGCTGAGACATTGAATTTGCGTGCTGGTACATTTGGTGATTTCTCTGTATTTATTGTACTGTTATTGCCTGTGCCCCTGTATCGCTTTCTCTTTTGACCTCCATTTTGGCGTTGTGCATTCCCCTGGCCCGCCTCTCCTCCCCGCTACCGCCTCCCAGCTGACCCTCCCACGCTCCGCCCCCCTTCTCTCTACATTTCAGACAGATGTCCCAACGCGCAGCGTCTACGCGCTGCGGCCGCGCCGAAGGTGCGCCAAAGGTAAGCCCGTC
Organism: Lissotriton helveticus; assembly: GCF_964261635.1. Classification (NCBI taxonomy): domain Eukaryota; kingdom Metazoa; phylum Chordata; class Amphibia; order Caudata; family Salamandridae; genus Lissotriton; species Lissotriton helveticus. The sequence continues at coordinate 8,668,539 of NC_136067.1, read as the reverse complement.
TACGCCCGTCCACGCCTGGACCGCGCCCAGCGCCAGACCCCCTGGTTCCCGTACCACCCACCCCTCCCGCATTACATACGACGCCTCCACCCTCTTAACACTAAACCCCGGCCGACTCCCCAACTGCGCCCAAGCCGCACCTGGACACACCCATGGACCCTTCACTTGCAACTCCTGCAAGTATGACGGCACCAAGACCAACTCCACATCCACAAACACCAAACAGAGATCTGACACCAACCACCTAAAATGCATCCTGCTCAACACCCGCTCGGTCCACAAACACGCCATCGACCTTTGGAATCTATTAGACACCATTTCTCCGGACGTCGCCTTCCTAACAGAAACTTGGATGAATGCCTCCTCAGCTCCAGACATCACCATAGCCATCCCGGAAGACTACAAGATCATCCGAAAAGACCGCACCAAGCAAACAGGAGGAGGCATCGCCATCGTCCATAAAAATTCCATCCGCATCTCAACCAGCTCAGACGTCAACCTCGCTAGCGCCGAACACCTTCACTTCCAGATCCACACTGATCCCAAGACCACACTCAGAGGCACACTCCTCTACAGACCACCAGGACCCCATGCACAGTTCTGTGAAGACATCACTGACTTCATCACCCCTCACGCCCTCCCCTCCGAGGACTACATTCTACTGGGAGACCTCAATTTTCACCTGGAAAAGAACAACGACAGCAACACCACCACTCTTCTGGACAATCTCGCCAACCTCGGACTCAAACAACTAGTTAACACCCCCACCCACTGCGCAGGACACACACTCGACCCTATCTTCACCTCCAGCAAGCACATCTCCTTCAGTCTCACCACAGCACTCCATTGGACGGACCACAGCTGCGTTCACTTCACCTAGAAAAAGACCACAATCCACAACCACCCTCAACCCACTCTGCGAAGAAACTGGAACAAAATCACCATCGATCAGATCTCCACATCGCTTCTTCAAAACCCCCCAGCCTATTCGTCGAACCCTAACCAAGCAGTCATCAACCTCACACAATGGCTAACTCACAGCGCCGACAACCTAGCCCCCTTGAAAAAACGTCAAATCAAACTAGGCAGCAAAAACGCCCCCTGGTTTAACGATGAGCTTAAGAAATCCAAGAAACTCTGTCGCTCCCTCGATAAGGCCTGGAAAAAAGACCCAAACACCAGCACCAGGGACGCCTTCAAAAACGCCACCCGCATACACCACCAACTGATCCGGACAGCCAAGAAAGCCGCATTCAAAGACCGACTAGACAACAACGCCCACAACAGCAAGGAATTATTCAACATCGTCAAAGAGTTTACCAACCCCATTGCCAACTCCAACGACATCACTCCCTCTCAATCCCTTTGCGACTCCTTAGCTTCGTTCTTCCACGACAAAATCGCAGACATCCACAACAGCTTCAACAACCAACCCGAAGACCAACCCACCCAACATTCTGCTGAACCTTCACCCCCCTTGAACATCCTTAATGACTGGAACCCAATCTCCACTGAGGACACCATCCGCCTGATGAACTCCATCCACTCAGGATCCCCCACAGACCCATGCCCTCACCACATCTTCAACCAAGCAGACTCCATCATAGCACCACACCTCCGAGATGTCATCAACTGCTCCCTCAACTCCGGCACCTTCCCGGAAAGCTGGAAACACGCCGAACTCAGCGCCCTTCTAAAAAAAACCTACAGCTGACCCCACCGAACTCAAAAACTACCGCCCCATCTCGCTCCTTCCATTCCCGGCCAAAGTCATCGAGAAAGCAATCAACAACCAGCTCGCCGCCTTCCTCGAAACCAACAATTCCCTCGACTCCTCACAGTCCGGCTTCCGAGCCAAACACAGCACTGAGACCGCACTCATCGCAGCAACAGACGACATTCGAACTCTACTGGACAATGGAGACACAGTCGCCCTCATCCTCCTCGACCTCTCCGCAGCCTTCGACACAGTCTGTCATAACACCCTGTTACATCGCCTCAGAAACATCGGAATCCAAGGAAAAGCACTGGAATGGATCACCTCGTTCCTTGCCGGAAGAACTCAGAGAGTCCGCCTCCCACCGTTCAAGTCAGAGGCCTCTGAAATCATCTGTGGCGTGCCACAAGGATCCTCACTCAGCCCCACCCTCTTCAACGTATACATGAGCCCCCTCGCGACCATCGCACGCCAACACAACCTCAACATCATCTCCTACGCTGACGACACTCAACTGATCCTCTCACTCACCAATGACCCTAACACCGCCAAAACCAACCTACATCAAGGAATGAAAGAAGTAGCAGAGTGGATGAAGCTCAGCCGTCTGAAACTGAATTCAGACAAAATAGAAGTCCTTATCTTAGGTACCTCCCCCTCCGCATGGGACGACTCTTGGTGGCCAGCGGCCCTTGGAAAAGCACCCATCCCGACGGACCACGCACGGAACCTGGGCGTCATCCTGGACTCCTCACTCTCGATGACCAGACAAGTCAACGCCGTTTCATCATCTTGCTTCAACATTCTTCGCATGCTCAAAAAAACATTTCGCTGGATCCCCACCGAAACTAGAAAAACGGTCACCCACGCACTGGTTACAAGCCGCCTGGACTACGGAAACACCCTATACGCCGGTACCACTGCAAAACTTCAGAAAAAACTCCAACGCATCCAGAACGCATCAGCCAGACTCATACTAGACATCCCGCGTAAAGATCACATTTCTAATCACCTGAAAGACCTCCATTGGCTCCCTGTCAATAAGAGGATAACATTCCGCCTCCTCACCCACGCACACAAAGCACTTTACGAACTTGGACCCGAATGTCTCAACACGCGAGTTTCCTTCTACACCCCCTCCCGCCAGCTACGCTCTTCCAACCAAGCCCTTGCTGCTGTTCCACGCATCAACAAAACCACCATGGGAGGAAGATCCTTCTCCTACTTGGCGGCTAAAACCTGGAATTCACTCCCCATTCACCTCCCCCTCACTCAAAACCACCTAGCATTCAGAAAGCAACTTAAAACCTGGATATTCCACAAGTAATTCCCCTCCCTCCTCAAGCGCCTTGAGACCCTCCGGGTATGTAGCGCGCTATACAAATTACTTGACTTGACTTGACTTGACTTGTGAGAATGTGTGAATGATGCTTGTGTCGGAGAGGTCACAAGGTGTGGGAGAATGTGTGAATGATGCTTGTGTCAGAGGTTACAAGGTGTGGGAGAATGTGTGAATGATGCTTGTGTCAGAGGTTACAAGGGGAGAGAGAATGTGAGAATGATGCTTGTGTCGGAGAGGTCGCGAGGTGTGGGAGAATGTGTGAATGATGCTTGTGTCAGAAAGGTTCCAAGGTGTGGGAGAATGTGTGAATGATGCTTGTGTCAGAGGGGTCCCAAGGTGTGGGAGAATGTGTGAATGATGCTAGTGTCAGAGGTTACAAGGTGTGGGAGAATGTGTGAATGATGCTTGTGTCAGAGGTCGCAAGGTGTGGGAGAATGTGTGAATGATGCTTGTGTCGGAGAGGTTACAAGGTGTGGGAGAATGTGTGAATGATGCTTGTGTCAGGTTACAAGGTGTGGGAGAATGTGTGAATGATACTTGTGTCAGAGAGGTTGTAAGGTGTGGGCGAATTTGTGAATGATGCTTGTGTCAGAGAGGTTGTAAGGTGTGGGAGAATGTGTGAATGATGCTTGTGTCAGAGAGGTTGTAAGGTGTGGGAGAATGTGTGAATGATGCTTGTGTCAGAGGTCGCAAGGTGTGGGAGAATGTGTGAATGATACTTGTGTCAGAGAGGTTGTAAGGTGTGGGCGAATGTGTGAATGATGCTTGTGTCAGAGGTTACAAGGTGTGGGAGAATGTGTGAATGATGCTTGTGTCGGAGAGGTTACAAGGTGTGGGAGAATGTGTGAATGATGCTTGTGTCAGAGGTCGCAAGGTGTGGGAGAATGTGTGAATGATGCTTGTGTCGGAGAGGTTACAAGGTGTGGGAGAATGTGTGAATGATGCTTGTGTCAGGTTACAAGGTGTGGGAGAATGTGTGAATGATACTTGTGTCAGAGAGGTTGTAAGGTGTGGGCGAATGTGTGAATGATGCTTGTGTCAGAGAGGTTGTAAGGTGTGGGAGAATGTGTGAATGATGCTTGTGTCAGAGAGGTTGTAAGGTGTGGGAGAATGTGTGAATGATGCTAGTGTCAGAGGTTACAAGGTGTGGGAGAATGTGTGAATGATGCTTGTGTCAGAGGTCGCAAGGTGTGGGAGAATGTGTGAATGATACTTGTGTCAGAGAGGTTACAAGGTGTGGGCGAATGTGTGAATGATGCTTGTGTTAGAGGTCGCAAGGTGTGGGAGAATGTGTGAATGATGCTTGTGTCAGAGCGGTCGCAAGGTGTGGGAGAATGTGTGAATGATGCTAGTGTCAGAGGTTACAAGGTGTGGGAGAATGTGTGAATGATGCTTGTGTCAGAGGTCGCAAGGTGTGAGAGAATGTGTGAATGATGCTTGTGTCAGAGGTTACAAGGTGAGAGAGAATGTGTGAATGATGCTTGTGTCAGAGAGGTTGTAAGGTGTGGGAGAATGTGTGAATGATGCTTGTGTCGGAGAGGTTACAAGGTGTGGGAGAATGTGTGAATGATGCTTGTGTCAGAGGTTACAAGGTGAGAGAGAATGTGTGAATGATGCTTGTGTCAGAGGTTACAAGGTGAGAGAGAATGTGTGAATGATGCTAGTGTCAGAGGTCGCAAGGTGAGAGAGAATGTGAGAATGATGCTTGTGTCAGAGGTTACAAGGGGAGAGAGAATGTGAGAATGATGCTTGTGTCGGAGGGGTCCCAAGGTGTGGGAGAATGTGTGAATGATGCTTGTGTCAGAGGGGTCCCAAGGTGTGGGAGAATGTGTGAATGATGCTTGTGTCAGAGGGGTCGCAAGGTGTGGCAGAATGTGTGAATGATGCTTGTGTCAGAGGTTACAAGGTGTGGGAGAATGTGTGAATGATGCTTGTGTCGGAGAGGTCGCAAGGTGTGGGAGAATGTGTGAATGATGCTTGTGTCAGAGGTTACAAGGTGAGAGAGAATGTGTGAATGATGCTTGTGTCAGAGCGGTCGCAAGGTGTGGGAGAATGTGTGAATGATGCTTGTGTCGGAGAGGTTACAAGGTGTGGGAGAATGTGTGAATGATGCTTGTGTCAGGTTACAAGGTGTGGGAGAATGTGTGAATGATACTTGTGTCAGAGAGGTTGTAAGGTGTGGGCGAATGTGTGAATGATGCTTGTGTCAGAGAGGTTGTAAGGTGTGGGAGAATGTGTGAATGATGCTTGTGTCAGAGAGGTTGTAAGGTGTGGGAGAATGTGTGAATGATGCTTGTGTCAGAGAGGTTGTAAGGTGTGGGAGAATGTGTGAATGATGCTAGTGTCAGAGGTTACAAGGTGTGGGAGAATGTGTGAATGATGCTTGTGTCAGAGGTCGCAAGGTGTGGGAGAATGTGTGAATGATACTTGTGTCAGAGAGGTTGTAAGGTGTGGGCGAATGTGTGAATGATGCTTGTGTCAGAGAGGTTACAAGGTGTGGGAGAATGTGTGAATGATGCTTGTGTCAGAGGTCGCAAGGTGTGGGAGAATGTGTGAATGATACTTGTGTCAGAGAGGTTGTAAGGTGTGGGCGAATGTGTGAATGATGCTTGTGTCAGAGGGGTCGCAAGGTGTGGGAGAATGTGTGAATGATGCTTGTGTCAGAGGTTACAAGGGGAGAGAGAATGTGAGAATGATGCTTGTGTCAGAGGGGTCGCGAGGTGTGGGAGAATGTGTGAATGATGCTTGTGTCAGAGGTTACAAGGTGTGAGAGAATGTGTGAATGATGCTTGTGTCGGAGAGGTCGCAAGGTGTGGGAGAATGTGTGAGTGATGCTTGTGTCAGAGAGGTTACAAGGTGTAGGAGAATGTGTGAATGATGCTTGTGTCGGAGAGGTTACAAGGTGTGAGAGAATGTGTGAATGATGCTTGTGTCAGAGGTTACAAGGTGTGGGAGAATGTGCGAATGATGCTTGTGTCAGAGAGGTTACAAGGTGTGGGAGAATGTGTGAATGATGCTTGTGTCAGAGGTTACAAGGTGTGAGAGAATGTGAGAATGATGCTTGTGTCGGAGAGGTTACAAGGTGTGAGAGAATGTGTGAATGATGCTTGTGTCGGAGAGGTTACAACGTGTGGGAGAATGTGTGAATGATGCTTGTGTCGGAGAGGTTACAAGGTGTGAGAGAATGTGTGAATGATGCTTGTGTCGGAGAGGTTACAAGGTGTGAGAGAATGTGTGAATGATGCTTGTGTCGGAGAGGTTACAAGGTGTGAGAGAATGTGTGAATGATGCTTGTGTCGGAGAGGTTACAAGGTGTGAGAGAATGTGTGAATGATGCTTGTGTCAGAGGTTACAAGGTGTGGGAGAATGTGCGAATGATGCTTGTGTCATGGAGGTTACAAGGTGTGAGAGAATGTGTGAATGATGCTTGTGTCAGAGGGGTCGCAAGGTGAGAGAGAATGTGTGAATGATGCTTGTGTCAGAGAGGTTACAAGGTGTGGGAGAATGTGTGAATGATGCTTGTGTCAGAGAGGTTACAAGGTGTGGGAGAATGTGTGAATGATGCTTGTGTCAGAGGTTACAAGGTGTGGGAGAATGTGTGAATGATGCTTGTGTCGGAGAGGTTACAAGGTGTGAGAGAATGTGTGAATGATGCTTGTGTCAGAGGTTACAAGGTGTGGGAGAATGTGCGAATGATGCTTGTGTCATGGAGGTTACAAGGTGTGAGAGAATGTGTGAATGATGCTTGTGTCAGAGGGGTCGCAAGGTGAGAGAGAATGTGTGAATGATGCTTGTGTCAGAGAGGTTACAAGGTGTGGGAGAATGTGTGAATGATGCTTGTGTCAGAGAGGTTACAAGGTGTGGGAGAATGTGTGAATGATGCTTGTGTCAGAGGTTACAAGGTGTGGGAGAATGTGTGAATGATGCTTGTGTCAGAGAGGTTACAAGGTGTGGGAGAATGTGAATGATGCTTGTGTCGGAGAGGTTACAAGGTGTGGGAGAATGTGTGAATGATGCTTGTGTCAGGTTACAAGGTGTGGGAGAATGTGTGAATGATACTTGTGTCAGAGAGGTTGTAAGGTGTGGGCGAATGTGTGAATGATGCTTGTGTCAGAGAGGTTGTAAGGTGTGGGAGAATGTGTGAATGATACTTGTGTCAGAGAGGTCGCAAGGTGTGGGAGAATGTGTGAATGATGCTTGTGTCAGAGAGGTTACAAGGTGTGGGAGAATGTGTGAATGATGCTTGTGTCAGAGAGGTTACAAGGTGTGGGAGAATGTGTGAATGATGCTTGTGTCAGAGAGGTTACAAGGTGTGAGAGAATGTGTGAATGATGCTTGTAGCAGAGAGGTTACAAGGTGTGAGAGAATGTGTGAATGATGCTTGTGTCAGAGGTTACAAGGTGTGGGAGAATGTGCGAATGATGCTTGTGTCGGAGAGGTTACAAGGTGTGAGAGAATGTGTGAATGATGCTTGTGTTGGAGAGGTTACAAGGTGTGGGAGAATGTGTGAATGATGCTTGTGTCGGAGAGGTTACAAGGTGTGGCAGAATGTGTGAATGATGCTTGTGTTGGAGAGGTTACAAGGTGTGAGAGAATGTGTGAATGATGCTTGTGTCGGAGAGGTTACAAGGTGTGAGAGAATGTGTGAATGATGCTTGTGTCAGAGGTTACAAGGTGTGGGAGAATGTGTGAATGATGCTTGTGTCAGAGGTTACAAGGTGTGGGAGAATGTGTGAATGATGCTTGTGTCATAGAGGTTACAAGGTGTGAGAGAATGTGTGAATGATGCTTGTGTCGGAGAGGTTACAAGGTGTGGGAGAATGTGTGAATGATGCTTGTGTCGGAGAGGTTACAAGGTGTGGCAGAATGTGTGAATGATGCTTGTGTCGGAGAGGTTACAAGGTGTGAGAGAATGTGTGAATGATGCTTGTGTCGGAGAGGTTACAAGGTGTGAGAGAATGTGTGAATGATGCTTGTGTTGGAGAGGTTACAAGGTGTGGGAGAATGTGTGAATGATGCTTGTGTCGGAGAGGTTACAAGGTGTGGCAGAATGTGTGAATGATGCTTGTGTCAGAGGTTACAAGGTGTGAGAGAATGTGTGAATGATGCTTGTGTTGGAGAGGTTACAAGGTGTGGGAGAATGTGTGAATGATGCTTGTGTCAGAGAGGTTACAAGGTGTGGGAGAATGTGTGAATGATGCTTGTGTCAGAGGTTACAAGGTGTGAGAGAATGTGTGAATGATGCTTGTGTCGGAGAGGTTACAAGGTGTGAGAGAATGTGTGAATGATGCTTGTGTTGGAGAGGTTACAAGGTGTGGGAGAATGTGTGAATGATGCTTGTGTCGGAGAGGTTACAAGGTGTGGCAGAATGTGTGAATGATGCTTGTGTTGGAGAGGTTACAAGGTGTGAGAGAATGTGTGAATGATGCTTGTGTCGGAGAGGTTACAAGGTGTGAGAGAATGTGTGAATGATGCTTGTGTCAGAGGTTACAAGGTGTGGGAGAATGTGTGAATGATGCTTGTGTCAGAGGTTACAAGGTGTGGGAGAATGTGTGAATGATGCTTGTGTCATAGAGGTTACAAGGTGTGAGAGAATGTGTGAATGATGCTTGTGTCGGAGAGGTTACAAGGTGTGGGAGAATGTGTGAATGATGCTTGTGTCGGAGAGGTTACAAGGTGTGGCAGAATGTGTGAATGATGCTTGTGTCAGAGGTTACAAGGTGAGAGAGAATGTGTGAATGATGCTTGTGTCAGAGCGGTCGCAAGGTGTGGGAGAATGTGTGAATGATGCTTGTGTCAGAGGGGTCCCAAGGTGTGGGAGAATGTGTGAATGATGCTTGTGTCAGAGGGGTCGCAAGGTGTGGCAGAATGTGTGAATGATGCTTGTGTCGGAGAGGTTACAAGGTGTGGGAGAATGTGAGAATGATGCTTGTGTCAGAGAGGTTACAAGGTGTGGGAGAATGTGTGAATGATGCTAGTGTCAGAGGTTACAAGGTGTGGGAGAATGTGTGAATGATGCTTGTGTCAGAGGTCGCAAGGTGTGAGAGAATGTGTGAATGATGCTTGTGTCAGAGGTTACAAGGTGAGAGAGAATGTGTGAATGATGCTTGTGTCAGAGAGGTTGTAAGGTGTGGGAGAATGTGTGAATGATGCTTGTGTCGGAGAGGTTACAAGGTGTGGGAGAATGTGTGAATGATGCTTGTGTCAGAGGTTACAAGGTGAGAGAGAATGTGTGAATGATGCTTGTGTCAGAGGTTACAAGGTGAGAGAGAATGTGTGAATGATGCTAGTGTCAGAGGTCGCAAGGTGAGAGAGAATGTGAGAATGATGCTTGTGTCAGAGGTTACAAGGGGAGAGAGAATGTGAGAATGATGCTTGTGTCGGAGGGGTCCCAAGGTGTGGGAGAATGTGTGAATGATGCTTGTGTCAGAGGGGTCCCAAGGTGTGGGAGAATGTGTGAATGATGCTTGTGTCAGAGGGGTCGCAAGGTGTGGCAGAATGTGTGAATGATGCTTGTGTCAGAGGTTACAAGGTGTGGGAGAATGTGTGAATGATGCTTGTGTCGGAGAGGTCGCAAGGTGTGGGAGAATGTGTGAATGATGCTTGTGTCAGAGGTTACAAGGTGAGAGAGAATGTGTGAATGATGCTTGTGTCAGAGCGGTCGCAAGGTGTGGGAGAATGTGTGAATGATGCTTGTGTCGGAGAGGTTACAAGGTGTGGGAGAATGTGTGAATGATGCTTGTGTCAGGTTACAAGGTGTGGGAGAATGTGTGAATGATACTTGTGTCAGAGAGGTTGTAAGGTGTGGGCGAATGTGTGAATGATGCTTGTGTCAGAGAGGTTGTAAGGTGTGGGAGAATGTGTGAATGATGCTTGTGTCAGAGAGGTTGTAAGGTGTGGGAGAATGTGTGAATGATGCTTGTGTCAGAGAGGTTGTAAGGTGTGGGAGAATGTGTGAATGATGCTAGTGTCAGAGGTTACAAGGTGTGGGAGAATGTGTGAATGATGCTTGTGTCAGAGGTCGCAAGGTGTGGGAGAATGTGTGAATGATACTTGTGTCAGAGAGGTTGTAAGGTGTGGGCGAATGTGTGAATGATGCTTGTGTCAGAGAGGTTACAAGGTGTGGGAGAATGTGTGAATGATGCTTGTGTCAGAGGTCGCAAGGTGTGGGAGAATGTGTGAATGATACTTGTGTCAGAGAGGTTGTAAGGTGTGGGCGAATGTGTGAATGATGCTTGTGTCAGAGGGGTCGCAAGGTGTGGGAGAATGTGTGAATGATGCTTGTGTCAGAGGTTACAAGGTGAGAGAGAATGTGTGAATGATGCTTGTGTCAGAGCGGTCGCAAGGTGTGGGAGAATGTGTGAATGATGCTTGTGTCGGAGAGGTTACAAGGTGTGGGAGAATGTGTGAATGATGCTTGTGTCAGGTTACAAGGTGTGGGAGAATGTGTGAATGATACTTGTGTCAGAGAGGTTGTAAGGTGTGGGCGAATGTGTGAATGATGCTTGTGTCAGAGAGGTTGTAAGGTGTGGGAGAATGTGTGAATGATGCTTGTGTCAGAGAGGTTGTAAGGTGTGGGAGAATGTGTGAATGATGCTAGTGTCAGAGGTTACAAGGTGTGGGAGAATGTGTGAATGATGCTTGTGTCAGAGGTCGCAAGGTGTGGGAGAATGTGTGAATGATACTTGTGTCAGAGAGGTTGTAAGGTGTGGGAGAATGTGTGAATGATGCTAGTGTCAGAGGTTACAAGGTGTGGGAGAATGTGTGAATGATGCTTGTGTCAGAGGTCGCAAGGTGTGGGAGAATGTGTGAATGATACTTGTGTCAGAGAGGTTGTAAGGTGTGGGAGAATGTGTGAATGATACTTGTGTCAGAGAGGTTGTAAGGTGTGGGCGAATGTGTGAATGATGCTTGTGTCAGAGAGGTTGTAAGGTGTGGGAGAATGTGTGAATGATGCTTGTGTCAGAGAGGTTGTAAGGTGTGGGAGAATGTGTGAATGATGCTAGTGTCAGAGGTTACAAGGTGTGGGAGAATGTGTGAATGATGCTTGTGTCAGAGGTCGCAAGGTGTGGGAGAATGTGTGAATGATACTTGTGTCAGAGAGGTTGTAAGGTGTGGGCGAATGTGTGAATGATGCTTGTGTCAGAGAGGTTGTAAGGTGTGGGAGAATGTGTGAATGATGCTTGTGTCAGAGAGGTCGCAAGGTGTGGGAGAATGTGTGAATGATGCTTGTGTCAGAGAGGTCGCAAGGTGTGGGAGAATGTGTGAATGATGCTTGTGTCAGAGGTCGCAGGGTGTGGGAGAATGTGTGAATGATGCTTGTGTCGGAAAGGTTACAAGGTGTGGGAGAAAGTGTGAATGATGCTTGTGTCAGAGAGGTCGCAAGGTGTGGGAGAATGTGTGAATGATGCTTGTGTCAGAGAGGTTACAAGGTGTGGGCGAATGTGTGAATGATGCTTGTGTTAGAGGTCGCAAGGTGTGGGAGAATGTGTGAATGATGCTTGTGTCAGAGGGGTCGCAAGGTGAGAGAGAATGTGTGAATGATGCTTGTGTCAGAGAGGTTACAAGGTGTGGGAGAATGTGTGAATGATGCTTGTGTCAGAGAGGTTGTAAGGTGTGGGAGAATGTGTGAATGATGCTAGTGTCAGAGGTTACAAGGTGTGGGAGAATGTGTGAATGATGCTTTTGTCAGAGAGGTTACAAGGTGTGGGAGAATGTGTGAATGATGCTTGTGTCGGAGGGGTCGCAAGGTGTGGGAGAATGTGTGAATGATGCTTTTGTCAGAGGTTACAAGGTGTGGGAGAATGTGTGAATGATGCTTGTGTCAGAGGTTACAAGGTGAGAGATAATGTGTGAATGATGCTTGTGTCAGAGAGGTTGTAAGGTGTGGGAGAATGTGTGAATGATGCTTGTGTCGGAGAGGTTACAAGGTGTGGGAGAATGTGTGAATGATGCTTGTGTCAGAGGTTACAAGGTGTGGGAGAATGTGTGAATGATGCTTGTGTCAGAGAGGTTACAAGGTGTGGGAGAATGTGTGAATGATGCTTGTGTCGGAGAGGTTACAAGGTGTGGGAGAATGTGTGAATGATGCTTGTGTCCGAGGTCGCAAGGTGTGGGAGAATGTGTGAATGATGCTTGTGTCGGAGAGGTTACAAGGTGTGGGAGAATGTGTGAATGATGCTTGTGTCAGGTTACAAGGTGTGGGAGAATGTGTGAATGATACTTGTGTCAGAGAGGTTGTAAGGTGTGGGCGAATGTGTGAATGATGCTTGTGTCAGAGAGGTTGTAAGGTGTGGGAGAATGTGTGAATGATGCTTGTGTCAGAGAGGTTGTAAGGTGTGGGAGAATGTGTGAATGATGCTAGTGTCAGAGGTTACAAGGTGTGGGAGAATGTGTGAATGATGCTTGTGTCAGAGAGGTCGCAAGGTGTGGGAGAATGTGTGAATGATGCTTGTGTCAGAGGTCGCAAGGTGAGAGAGAATGTGTGAATGATGCTTGTGTCAGAGAGGTTGTAAGGTGTGGGAGAATGTGTGAATGATGCTTGTGTCAGAGAGGTTACAAGGTGTGGGAGAATGTGTGAATGATGCTTGTGTCAGGTTACAAGGTGTGGGAGAATGTGTGAATGATACTTGTGTCAGAGAGGTTGTAAGGTGTGGGCGAATGTGTGAATGATGCTTGTGTCAGAGAGGTTGTAAGGTGTGGGAGAATGTGTGAATGATACTTGTGTCAGAGAGGTCGCAAGGTGTGGGAGAATGTGTGAATGATGCTTGTGTCAGAGAGGTTACAAGGTGTGGGAGAATGTGTGAATGATGCTTGTGTCAGAGAGGTTGTAAGGTGTGGGCGAATGTGTGAATGATGCTTGTGTCAGAGAGGTTGTAAGGTGTGGGAGAATGTGTGAATGATGCTTGTGTCAGAGAGGTTGTAAGGTGTGGGAGAATGTGTGAATGATGCTAGTGTCAGAGGTTACAAGGTGTGGGAGAATGTGTGAATGATGCTTGTGTCAGAGGTCGCAAGGTGTGGGAGAATGTGTGAATGATACTTGTGTCAGAGAGGTTGTAAGGTGTGGGCGAATGTGTGAATGATGCTTGTGTCAGAGAGGTTGTAAGGTGTGGGAGAATGTGTGAATGATGCTTGTGTCAGAGAGGTCGCAAGGTGTGGGAGAATGTGTGAATGATGCTTGTGTCAGAGAGGTCGCAAGGTGTGGGAGAATGTGTGAATGATGCTTGTGTCAGAGGTCGCAGGGTGTGGGAGAATGTGTGAATGATGCTTGTGTCGGAAAGGTTACAAGGTGTGGGAGAAAGTGTGAATGATGCTTGTGTCAGAGAGGTCGCAAGGTGTGGGAGAATGTGTGAATGATGCTTGTGTCAGAGAGGTTACAAGGTGTGGGCGAATGTGTGAATGATGCTTGTGTTAGAGGTCGCAAGGTGTGGGAGAATGTGTGAATGATGCTTGTGTCAGAGCGGTCGCAAGGTGTGGGAGAATGTGTGAATGATGCTAGTGTCAGAGGTTACAAGGTGTGGGAGAATGTGTGAATGATGCTTTTGTCAGAGGTTACAAGGTGTGGGAGAATGTGTGAATGATGCTTGTGTCAGAGGTTACAAGGTGAGAGATAATGTGTGAATGATGCTTGTGTCAGAGAGGTTGTAAGGTGTGGGAGAATGTGTGAATGATGCTTGTGTCAGAGGTTACAAGGTGTGGGAGAATGTGTGAATGATGCTTGTGTCAGAGGTTACAAGGTGTGGGAGAATGTGTGAATGATGCTTGTGTCAGAGAGGTTACAAGGTGTGGGAGAATGTGTGAATGATGCTTGTGTCGGAGAGGTTACAAGGTGTGGGAGAATGTGTGAATGATGCTTGTGTCCGAGGTCGCAAGGTGTGGGAGAATGTGTGAATGATGCTTGTGTCGGAGAGGTTACAAGGTGTGGGAGAATGTGTGAATGATGCTTGTGTCAGGTTACAAGGTGTGGGAGAATGTGTGAATGATACTTGTGTCAGAGAGGTTGTAAGGTGTGGGCGAATGTGTGAATGATGCTTGTGTCAGAGAGGTTGTAAGGTGTGGGAGAATGTGTGAATGATGCTTGTGTCAGAGAGGTTGTAAGGTGTGGGAGAATGTGTGAATGATGCTAGTGTCAGAGGTTACAAGGTGTGGGAGAATGTGTGAATGATGCTTGTGTCAGAGAGGTCGCAAGGTGTGGGAGAATGTGTGAATGATGCTTGTGTCAGAGGTCGCAAGGTGAGAGAGAATGTGTGAATGATGCTTGTGTCAGAGAGGTTGTAAGGTGTGGGAGAATGTGTGAATGATGCTTGTGTCAGAGAGGTTACAAGGTGTGGGCGAATGTGTGAATGATGCTAGTGTCAGAGGTTACAAGGTGTGGGAGAATGTGTGAATGATGCTTGTGTCAGAGGTTACAAGGTGAGAGAGAATGTGTGAATGATGCTTGTGTCAGAGAGGTTACAAGGTGAGAGAGAATGTGTGAATGATGCTTGTGTCAGAGAGGTTGTAAGGTGTGGGAGAATGTGTGAATGATGCTTGTGTCAGAGGTTACAAGGTGTGGGAGAATGTGTGAATGATGCTTGTGTCAGGTTACAAGGTGTGGGAGAATGTGTGAATGATACTTGTGTCAGAGAGGTTGTAAGGTGTGGGCGAATGTGTGAATGATGCTTGTGTCAGAGAGGTTGTAAGGTGTGGGAGAATGCGTGAATGATACTTGTGTCAGAGAGGTCGCAAGGTGTGGGAGAATGTGTGAATGATGCTTGTGTCAGAGAGGTTACAAGGTGTGGGAGAATGTGTGAATGATGCTTGTGTCAGAGAGGTTACAAGGTGTGAGAGAATGTGTGAATGATGCTTGTAGCAGAGAGGTTACAAGGTGTGAGAGAATGTGTGAATGATGCTTGTGTCAGAGGTTACAAGGTGTGGGAGAATGTGCGAATGATGCTTGTGTCGGAGAGGTTACAAGGTGTGAGAGAATGTGTGAATGATGCTTGTGTTGGAGAGGTTACAAGGTGTGGGAGAATGTGTGAATGATGCTTGTGTCGGAGAGGTTACAAGGTGTGGCAGAATGTGCAAATGATGCTTGTGTCGGAGAGGTTACAAGGTGTGAGAGAATGTGTGAATGATGCTTGTGTCAGAGGTTACAAGGTGTGAGAGAATGTGTGAATGATGCTTGTGTTGGAGAGGTTACAAGGTGTGAGAGAATGTGTGAATGATGCTTGTGTTGGAGAGGTTACAAGGTGTGGGAGAATGTGTGAATGATGCTTGTGTTGGAGAGGTTACAAGGTGTGGGAGAATGTGTGAATGATGCTTGTGTTGGAGAGGTTACAAGGTGTGGGAGAATGTGTGAATGATGCTTGTAGCAGAGAGGTTACAAGGTGTGTGACCGTCTGGACCTGTTCCAAAGCGGTCGCTCCCCCACGCTCCCTGACCTGACCTCCATCTAGCGCCCACAGCTGAAGCGCATTGCTGTTCTCGTTGCTGTGACTGGTATCGTAGCCTTTCTCTCATAGCGCTTTCACCCGTATATAGCGCCTAGCAACCTAGAATCGCTCTTTCTGCTCTCCTAGTAGCGCTATTTTGCTGAGACATTGAATTTGCGTGCTGGTACATTTGGTGATTTCTCTGTATTTATTGTACTGTTATTGCCTGTGCCCCTGTATCGCTTTCTCTTTTGACCTCCATTTTAGCGTTGTGCATTCCCCTGGCCCGCCTCTCCTCCCCGCTACCGCCTCCCAGCTGACCCTCCCACGCTCCGCCCCCCTTCTCTCTACATTTCAGACAGATGTCCCAACGCGCTGCGGCCGCGCCGAAGGTGCGCCAAAGGTAAGCCCGTCTACGCCCGTCCGCGCCTGGACCGCGCCCAGCGCCAGACCCCCTGGTTCCCGTACCACCCACCCCTCCCGCATTACATACGACGCCTCCACCCTCTTAACACTAAACCCCGGCCGACTCCCCAACTGCGCCCAAGCCGCACCTGGACACACCCATGGACCCTTCACTTGCAACTCCTGCAAGTATGACGGCACCAAGACCAACTCCACATCCACAAACACCAAACAGAGATCTGACACCAACCACCTAAAATGCATCCTGCTCAACACCCGCTCGGTCCACAAACACGCCATCGACCTTTGGAATCTACTAGACACCATTTCTCCGGACGTCGCCTTCCTAACAGAAACTTGGATGAATGCCTCCTCAGCTCCAGACATCACCATAGCCATCCCGGAAGACTACAAGATCATCCGAAAGGACCGCACCAAGCAAACAGGAGGAGGCATCGCCATCGTCCATAAAAATTCCATCCGCATCTCAACCAGCTCAGACGTCAACCTCGCTAGCGCCGAACACCTTCACTTCCAGATCCACACTGATCCCAAGACCACACTCAGAGGCACACTCCTCTACAGACCACCAGGACCCCATGCACAATTCTGTGAAGACATCACTGACTTCATCACCCCTCACGCCCTCCCCTCCGAGGACTACATTCTACTGGGAGACCTCAATTTTCACCTGGAAAAGAACGACAGCAACACCACCACTCTTCTGGACAATCTCGCCAACCTCGGACTCAAACAACTAGTTAACACCCCCACCCACTGCGCAGGACACACACTCGACCCTATCTTCACCTCCAGCAAGCACATCTCCTTCAGTCTCACCACAGCACTCCATTGGACGGACCACAGCTGCGTTCACTTCACCTACAAAAAGACCACAATCCACAACCACCCTCAACCCACTCTGCGAAGAAACTGGAACAAAATCACCATCGATCAGATCTCCACATCGCTTCTTCAAAACCCCCCAGCCTATTCGTCGAACCCTAACCAAGCAGCCATCAACCTCACACAATGGCTAACTCACAGCGCCGACAACCTAGCCCCCTTGAAAAAACGTCAAATCAAACTAGGCAGCAAAAACGCCCCCTGGTTTAACGATGAGCTTAAGAAATCCAAGAAACTCTGTCGCTCCCTCGATAAGGCCTGGAAAAAAGACCCAAACACCAGCACCAGGGACGCCTTCAAAAACGCCACCCGCATACACCACCAACTGATCCGGACAGCCAAGAAAGCCGCATTCAAAGACCGACTAGACAACAACGCCCACAACAGCAAGGAATTATTCAACATCGTCAAAGAGTTTACCAACCCCATTGCCAACTCCAACGACATCACTCCCTCTCAATCCCTTTGCGACTCCTTAGCTTCGTTCTTCCACGACAAAATCGCAGACATCCACAACAGCTTCAACAACCAACCCGAAGACCAACCCACCCAACATTCTGCTGAACCTTCACCCCCCTTGAACATCCTTAATGACTGGAACCCAATCTCCACTGAGGACACCATCCGCCTGATGAACTCCATCCACTCAGGATCCCCCACAGACCCATGCCCTCACCACATCTTCAACAAAGCAGACTCCATCATAGCACCACACCTCTGAGACGTCATCAACTGCTCCCTCAACTCCGTCACCTTCCCGGAAAGCTGGAAACACGCCGAACTCAGCGCCCTTCTAAAAAAAACCCACAGCTGACCCCACCGAACTCAAAAACTACCGCCCCATCTCGCTCCTTCCATTCCCGGCCAAAGTCATCGAGAAAGCAATCAACAACCAGCTCGCCACCTTCCTCGAAACCAACAATTCCCTCGACTCCTCACAGTCCGGCTTCCGAGCCAAACACAGCACTGAGACCGCACTCATCGCAGCAACAGACGACATTCGAACTCTACTGGACAATGGAGACAGTCGCCCTCATCCTCCTCGACCTCTCCGCAGCCTTCGATACAGTCTGTCATAGTACCCTGTTACATCGCCTCAGAAACATCGGAATCCAAGGAAAAGCACTGGAATGGATCACCTCGTTCCTTGCCGGAAGAACTCAGAGAGTCCGCCTCCCACCGTTCAAGTCAGAGGCCACTGAAGTCATCTGTGGCGTTCCACAAGGATCCTCACTCAGCCCCACCCTCTTCAACGTATACATGAGCCCCCTCGCGACCATCGCATGCCAACACAACATCATCTCCTACGCTGACGACACTCAACTGATCCTCTCACTCACCAATGACCCTAACACCGCCAAAACCAACCTACATCAAGGAATGAAAGAAGTAGCAGAGTGGATGAAGCTCAGCCGTCTGAAACTGAATTCAGACAAAATAGAAGTCCTTATCTTAGGTACCTCCCCCTCCGCATGGGACGACTCTTGGTGGCCAGCGGCCCTTGGAAAAGCACCCATCCCGACGGACCACGCACGGAACCTGGGCGTCATCCTGGACTCCTCACTCTCGATGACCAGACAAGTCAACGCCGTTTCATCATCTTGCTTCAACATTCTTCGCATGCTCAAAAAAACATTTCGCTGGATCCCCACCGAAACTAGAAAAACGGTCACCCACGCACTGGTTACAAGCCGCCTGGACTACGGAAACACCCTATACGCCGGTACCACCGCAAAACTTCAGAAAAAACTCCAACGCATCCAGAACGCATCAGCCAGACTCATACTAGACATCCCGCGTAAAGATCACATTTCTAATCACCTGAAAGACCTCCATTGGCTCCTTGTCAATAAGAGGATAACATTCCGCCTCCTCACCCACGCACACAAAGCACTTTACGAACTTGGACCCGAATGCCTCAACACGCGAGTTTCCTTCTACACCCCCTCCCGCCAGCTACGCTCTTCCAACCAAGCCCTTGCTGCTGTTCCACGCATCAACAAAACCACCATGGGAGGAAGATCCTTCTCCTACTTGGCGGCTAAAACCTGGAATTCACTCCCCATTCACCTCCGCCTCACTCAAAACCACCTAGCATTCAGAAAGCAACTTAAAACCTGGATATTCGACAAGTAATTCCCCTCCCTCCTCAAGCGCCTTGAGACCCTCCGGGTATGTAGCGCGCTATACAAATTACTTGACTTGACTTGACTTGTGAGAGTGTGTGAATGATGCTTGTGTCGGAGAGGTTACAAGGTGTGGGAGAATGTGTGAATGATGCTTGTGTCAGAGGGGTTACAAGGTGTGGGAGAATGTGTGAATGATGCTTGTGTCGGAGAGGTTAGAGGTGTGGGAGAATGTGTGAATGCTGCTTGTGTCGGAAAGGTTACAAGGTGTGGGAGAAAGTGTGAATGATGCTTGTGTCGGAGAGGTTACAAGGTGTGGGAGAATGTGTGAATGATGCTTGTGTCGGAGAGGTCGTAAGGTGTGGGAGAATGTGTGAATGATGCTTGTCGGAGGTTGCAAGGTGTGGGAGAATGTGTGAATGATGCTTGTGTCGGAGAGGTTGCAAGGTGTGGGAGAATGTGTGAATGATGCTTGTGTCAGAGAGGTTACAAGGTGTGGGAGAATGTGTGAATGATGCTTGTGTCGGAGAGGTCGCAAGGTGTGGGAGAATGTGTGAATGATGCTTGTGTCAGAGAGGTTACAAGGTGTGGGAGAATGTGTGAATGATGCTTGTGGCAGAGAGGTTACAAGGTGTGTGAGAATGTGTGAATGATGCTTGTGTCGGAGAGGTTACAAGGTGTGGGAGAATGTGTGAATGATGCTTGTGTCAGAGAGGTTACAAGGTGTGGGAGAATGTGTGAATGATGCTTGTGTCGGAGAGGTTAGAGGTGTGGGAGAATGTGTGAATGATGCTTGTAGCAGAGAGGTTACAAGGTGTGGGAGAATGTGTGAATGATGCTTGTGTCGGAGAGGTTAGAGGTGTGGGAGAATGTGTGAATGATGCTTGTGTCGGAGAGGTTACAAGGTGTGGGAGAATGTGTGAATGATGCTTGTGTCGGAGAGGTCGTAAGGTGTGGGAGAATGTGTGAATGATGCTTGTGTAGGAGGTTGCAAGGTGTGGGAGAATGTGTGAATGATGCTTGTGTCGGAGAGGTTACAAGGTGTAGGAGAATGTGTGAATGATGCTTGTGTCGGAGAGGTTACAAGGTGTGGGAGAATGTGTGAATGATGCTTGTGTCGGAGAGGTCGCGAGGTGTGGGAGAATGTGTGAATGATGCTTGTGTCGGAGGGGTCGCAAGGTGTGGGAGAATGTGTGAATGATGCTTGTGTCAGAGGTTACAAGGTGTGGGAGAATGTGTGAATGATGCTTGTGTCGGAGAGGTCGTAAGGTGTGGGAGAATGTGTGAATGATGCTTGTGTAGGAGGTTGCAAGGTGTGGGAGAATGTGTGAATGATGCTTGTGTCGGAGAGGTTACAAGGTGTAGGAGAATGTGTGAATGATGCTTGTGTCGGAGAGGTTACAAGGTGTGGGAGAATGTGTGAATGATGCTTGTGTCGGAGAGGTCGCGAGGTGTGGGAGAATGTGTGAATGATGCTTGTGTCGGAGGGGTCGCAAGGTGTGGGAGAATGTGTGAATGATGCTTGTGTCAGAGGTTACAAGGTGTGGGAGAATGTGTGAATGATGCTTGTGTCGGAGAGGTTACAAGGTGTGGGAGAATGTGTGAATGATGCTTGTGTCGGAGAGGTCGCGAGGTGTGGGAGAATGTGTGAATGATGCTTGTGTCGGAGGGGTCGCAAGGTGTGGGAGAATGTGTGAATGATGCTTGTGTCAGAGGTTACAAGGTGTGGGAGAATGTGTGAATGATGCTTGTGTCAGAGGTTACAAGGTGTGGGAGAATGTGTGAATGATGCTTGTTTCAGAGCGGTCGCAAGGTGTGGGAGAATGTGTGAATGATGCTTGTGTCAGAGGTTACAAGGTGAGAGAGAATGTGTGAATGATGCTTGTGTCAGAGAGGTTGTAAGGTGTGGGAGAATGTGTGAATGATGCTTGTGTCAGAGGTTACAAGGTGTGGGAGAATGTGTGAATGATGCTTGTGTCAGAGCGGTCGCAAGGTGTGGGAGAATGTGTGAATGATGCTTGTGTCAGAGAGGTTACAAGGTGTGGGAGAATGTGTGAATGATGCTTGTGTCAGAGAGGTTACAAGGTGAGAGAGAATGTGTGAATGATGCTTGTGTCAGAGGTTACAAGGGGAGAGAGAATGTGAGAATGATGCTTGTGTCAGAGGGGTCGCAAGGTGTGGGAGAATGTGTGAATGATGCTAGTGTCAGAGGTTACAAGGTGTGGGAGAATGTGTGAATGATGCTTGTGTCGGAGAGGTCGCAAGGTGTGGGAGAATGTGTGAATGATGCTTGTGTCGGAGAGGTCGCAAGGTGTGGGAGAATGTGTGAATGATGCTTGTGTCGGAGAGGTCGCAAGGTGTGGGAGAATGTGTGAATGATGCTTGTGTCAGAGGTTACAAGGTGTGGGAGAATGTGTGAATGATGCTTGTGTCAGAGGGGTCGCGAGGTGTGGGAGAATGTGTGAATGATGCTTGTGTCAGAAAGGTTACAAGGTGTGGGAGAATGTGTGAATGATGCTTGTGTCAGAGGGGTCACAAGGTGTGGGAGAATGTGTGAATGATGCTTGTGTCAGAGAGGTTACAAGGTGTGGGCGAATGTGTGAATGATGCTTGTGTCAGAAAGGTTACAAGGTGTGGGAGAATGTGTGAATGATGCTTGTGTCAGAGGGGTCGCAAGGTGTGGGAGAATGTGTGAATGATGCTTGTGTCAGAGAGGTTACAAGGTGTGGGCGAATGTGTGAATGATGCTTGTGTCAGAGAGGTTGTAAGGTGTGGGAGAATGTGTGAATGATACTTGTGTCAGAGGGGTCGCAAGGTGTGGGAGAATGTGTGAATGATACTTGTGTCAGAGAGGTTGTAAGGTGTGGGAGAATGTGTGAATGATGCTTGTGTCAGAGGGGTCGCAAGGTGTGGGAGAATGTGTGAATGATGCTTGTGTCAGAGAGGTTACAAGGTGTGGGCGAATGTGTGAATGATGCTTGTGTCAGAGAGGTTGTAAGGTGTGGGAGAATGTGTGAATGATGCTTGTGTCAGAGAGGTTGTAAGGTGTGGCAGAATGTGTGAATGATGCTTGTGTCAGAGGGGTCGCAAGGTGTGGGAGAATGTGTAAATGACGCTTGTGTCAGAGGTTACAAGGTGTGGGAGAATGTGTGAATGATGCTTGTGTCAGAGGTTACAAGGTGTGGGAGAATGTGTGAATGATGCTTGTTTCAGAGCGGTCGCAAGGTGTGGGAGAATGTGTGAATGATGCTTGTGTCAGAGGTTACAAGGTGAGAGAGAATGTGTGAATGATGCTTGTGTCAGAGGTTACAAGGTGTGAGAGAATGTGTGAATGATGCTTGTGTCAGAGGTTACAAGGTGAGAGAGAATGTGTGAATGATGCTTGTGTCAGAGAAGTTACAAGGTGTGGGAGAATGTGTGAATGATGCTTGTGTCAGAGGTTACAAGGTGTGGGAGAATGTGTGAATGATGCTTGTGTCAGAGGTTACAAGGTGTGGGAGAATGTGTGAATGATGCTTGTGTCAGAGAGGTTACAAGGTGTGGGAGAATGTGTGAATGATGCTTGTGTCAGAGGGGTCGCAAGGTGTGGGAGAATGTGTGAATGATGCTTGTGTCAGAGAGGTTACAAGGTGTGGGCGAATGTGTGAATGATGCTTGTGTCAGAGAGGTTGTAAGGTGTGGGAGAATGTGTGAATGATACTTGTGTCAGAGGGGTCGCAAGGTGTGGGAGAATGTGTGAATGATACTTGTGTCAGAGAGGTTGTAAGGTGTGGGAGAATGTGTGAATGACGCTTGTGTCAGAGAGGTCTCAAGGTGTGGCAGAATGTGTAAATGACGCTTGTGTCAGAGGTCGCAAGGTGTGGGAGAATGTGTGAATGATGCTTGTGTCAGAGGTTACAAGGTGAGAGAGAATGTGTGAATGATGCTTGTGTCAGAGAGGTGTGCATTATTTTGTTGTCAATACGCAGTCGCCCCAAGGACATCTGGGAACCCCTACTTTTCTTAGTCAAAGAGATGCACTTACCTCACCAGGAGCAGCGACCCGAATTAGCACCGCCTGCTCTCCTTGGGTACTAAACATGCCCGCCTCCAGCGCTGTCAATGACCCACCACTACCACAACTTGATGCCTGTGAATGGGCTGCAGAGGCTTTTGGAGTTGCGTGTTGGTCAGATTATGGGGATTGTACCCCTGAGGGAATGCTCAATTGAAATGGTTGTGTGTGGGGTCTTCTGCGAATGGGCCAATGTGTTAAACATCACTGTACTTGTGATCGCTTTTTGATGTGGATTCCTTTCCCCAATCCCCCCTCCTCTGATCGCTGATGTTGAGACACTTTGTTTATGTGTAAATGGCAATAAAGAAATATATATTTTTTAAAGATATAGGCGCGTTGCGGGATGTGGACAGGTGAGATGGGAACAGTGCATGCCTCTGTCCTTCCACTGCAGTGTCCCTTGAGGTAGCCGCGGAATGCCACGTGTGGCCAAAATGCTGCTTTCTGGTGGTGTTTGGCCATCGGGTGCGACGGAGGAAGTGCTACATGACTGTGGCTGTACCGGCCCAGTGACATTGCGTTAGACCTGTCAGCCTTAGTTTGGTCTTTCCCCATTTTTTTCGCCTTGACCTCATTTTTCCCACCTACTTTTGGTTGGCCTTAGGTCTCTGGGCACCTTCCCATTGCTTATCAATGTTAAGGTGCAGGTGCTAACCCGCACCATTCACTGTCAGTATTCCCCACAAGAAGTCTCTATTCAAGCACATAAGGCCTGCTTGCCCTCAGGAGGACTCCTCATTTCTTGCCAATTTCTTTTTCATGTTAACCAGTCCATTGAGGTGCCTTTATTTTGTTCATTTTGGCGGAGTGAGCTAAAGAACGGGGATGGATTAAACCCAGATCAGTTGACTGGGGGTGAGTGTTTGTATTGTCAACGCTCCGTCCATCATCTCCTTTGGTTTTTCTTTATTTTGTTCACAGGCAGCAGTAGAAAGAGCTTTGCAGACTGATGGTGCTAGTCATTGTATTTATGTCAACTATTGACTGACGAGGTAATGGAAAGATGATTTACATGGGCGAGCTGTTGCTAGAAATAGCAATGACTGGAAAGATAGCCTTCAGTTTTATGCCATCTCCCTCTAAACTGTAGTGTTTGTAGTTTGCAAATCTAAGAGGTTTACTCATGATGGAGAATCATTGCTATGCGTAAGTCACTAATACTAAACTGCATGTTTTACCGACAGCTGAGGTTCATAGGTGCTGCCATGGAATAGTGGGATGATTGGGCTTGTTCCAGACCAGGTACATCTGCAGTAAGGTGTCCGGTCCCACAATGGCCGTAGGCAGCGTCTTTAATGTGTGTCCCTGGCCAGGTATGTCTGCAGTAAGATGTCCGATCCCTCAGTAGCCGTAGGCAGCGTCTTTAAGGTGTGTCCCTGGCCAGGTACGTCTGCAGTAAGATGTCCGGTCCCACAGTGGCCGTAGGCAGCGTCTTTAAGGTGTGTCCCTGGCCAGGTATGTCTGCAGTAAGATGTCCGATCCCTCAGTAGCCGTAGGCAGCGTCTTTAAGGTGTGTCCCTGGCCAGGTACGTCTGCAGTAAGATGTCCGGTCCCACAGTGGCCGTAGGCAGCGTCTTTAAGGTGTGTCCCAGGCCAGGTACGTCTGCAGTAAGATGTCTGATCCCACAGTGGCCGTAGGCAGCGTCCTTAAGGTGTGTCCCAGGCCAGGTACGTCTGCAGTAAGATGTCCAGTCCCACAGTGGCCGTAGGCAGCGTCTCTAATATGTGTCCCTGGCCAGGTACGTCTGCAGTAAGATGTCCGGTCCCACAGTGGTCGTAGGCAGCGTCTTTAATGCGTGTCCCTGGCCAGGTACGTCTGATGTAAGATGTCCGGTCCCACAGTGGCAGTAGGCAGCATCTTTAATGTGTGTCCCTGGCCAGGTACGTCTGCAGTAAGATGTCCGGTCCCACAGTGGCCGTAGGCAGCGTCTTTAATGTGTGTCCCTAGCCAGGTACGTCTGCAGTAAGATGTCCGGTCCCACAGTGGTCGTAGGCAGCGTCTTTAATGTGTGTCCCTGGCCAGGTACGTCTGCACTAAGATGTCCAGTCCCACAATGGTCGTAGGCAGCGTCTCTAATGTGTGTCCCTGGCCAGGTACGTCTGCAGTAAGATGTCCGGTCCCACAGTGGTCGTAGGCAGCGTCTTTAATGTGTGTCCCTGGCCAGGTACTTCTGACGTAAGATGTCCGGTCCCACAGGGGACGTAGGCAGCGTCTTTAATGTGTGTCCCTGGCCAGGTACGTCTGCAGTAAGATGTCCGGTCCCACAGTGGTCGTAGGCAGCGTCTTTAAGGTGTGTCCCTGGCCAGGTACGTCTGCAGTAAGATGTCCGGTCGCACAGTGGTCGTAGGCAGCGTCTTTAAGGTGTGTCCCTGGCCAGGTACGTCTGTAGTAAGATGTCCAGTCCCACAGTGGTTGTAGGCAGCGTCTCTAATGTGTGTCCCTGGCCAGGTACGTCTGTAGTAAGATGTCCAGTCCCACAGTGGTTGTAGGCAGCGTCTCTAATGTGTGTCCCTGGCCAGGTACGTCTGCAGTAAGATGTCCAGTCCCACAGTGGCCGTAGGCAGCGTCTTTAATGTGTGTCCCTAGCCAGGTACGTCTGCAGTAAGATGTCCGATCCCTCAGTAGCCGTAGGCAGCGTCTTTAAGGTGTGTCCCTGGCCAGGTACGTCTGCAGTAAGATGTCCGGTCCCACAGTGGCCGTAGGCAGCGTCTTTAAGGTGTGTCCCAGGCCAGGTACGTCTGCAGTAAGATGTCTGATCCCACAGTGGCCGTAGGCAGCGTCCTTAAGGTGTGTCCCAGGCCAGGTACGTCTGCAGTAAGATGTCCAGTCCCACAGTGGCCGTAGGCAGCGTCTCTAATATGTGTCCCTGGCCAGGTACGTCTGCAGTAAGATGTCCGGTCCCACAGTGGTCGTAGGCAGCGTCTTTAATGCGTGTCCCTGGCCAGGTACGTCTGATGTAAGATGTCCGGTCCCACAGTGGCAGTAGGCAGCATCTTTAATGTGTGTCCCTGGCCAGGTACGTCTGCAGTAAGATGTCCGGTCCCACAGTGGCCGTAGGCAGCGTCTTTAATGTGTGTCCCTAGCCAGGTACGTCTGCAGTAAGATGTCCGGTCCCACAGTGGTCGTAGGCAGCGTCTTTAATGTGTGTCCCTGGCCAGGTACGTCTGATGTAAGATGTCCGGTCCCACAGTGGTCGTAGGCAGCGTCTTTAATGTGTGTCCCTGGCCAGGTACGTCTGATGTAAGATGTCCGGTCCCACAGTGGCCGTAGGCAGCGTCTTTAATGTGTGTCCCTAGCCAGGTACGTCTGCAGTAAGATGTCCGGTCCCACAGTGGTCGTAGGCAGCGTCTTTAATGTGTGTCCCTGGCCAGGTACGTCTGATGTAAGATGTCCGGTCCCACAGTGGTCGTAGGCAGCATCTTTAATGTGTGTCCCTGGCCAGGTACGTCTGATGTAAGATGTCCGGTCCCACAGTGGCCGTAGGCAGCGTCTTTAATGTGTGTCCCTAGCCAGGTACGTCTGCAGTAAGATGTCCAGTCCCACAATGGTCGTAGGCAGCGTCTCTAATGTGTGTCCCTGGCCAGGTACGTCTGCAGTAAGATGTGCGATCCCTCAGTGGCCGTGGGCAGCGTCTTTAATGTGTGTCCCAGGCCAGGTACATCTGCGATAAGATGCCCGATCCCACAGGGCCGTAGGCAGCGTCTTTAATGTGTGTCCCTGGCCAGGTAGGTCTGCAGTAAGATGTCCGGTCCCACAGTGGCCGTAGGCAGCGTCTTTAATGTGTGTCCCTGGCAAGGTACGTCTGCAGTAAGATGTCCGATCCCACAGTGGCCGTAGGCAGCGTCTTTAATGCGTGTCCCAGGCAAGGTACGTCTGCAGTAAGATGTCCGGTCCCAGAGTGGCCGTAGGCAGCGTCTTTAATGTGTGTCCCTGGCCAGGTACGTCTGCAGTAAGATGTCCGGTCCCACAGTGGCCGTAGGCAGCGTCTCTATCTGTGATCATGAGGGTCCAGTCTCTAATGACGATGCTTCACTCTTCCAGGTCAGAGCACGTATGACGTGGAGCACTTGAATCCTCGGAGGTTGCAGTGGACTTGGTTGGGACACGCAGAGCTGGAGTTTGGAGCACACATTCTCCATGTCTCCACCCTTCAGATGCACATCTTACTGCACTTTAACCACCAGAAGGTAAGCCGTAGGAGAGCTGCAATCACTGGATGTTCTGATTTTTTGTTGGAGACACTTGAATCTCCTGCCACTCTCCTGCAGATACGCAGAGAGCCTTTGGGGACCCCCCCTCCATTTGCATTTTCTACCTTTGACTCAGCCCTCTTTAGCTATTATGCTCATAAATGCACATTTTGCTTCAACCACACCATAGCCCCGGCGAGCAGGGAACTCCAGCCATTAAGCGTGGAATTCTGGTGATTCTTGAGTTATAGCAGTGATTTGAAAATGAGCCCATCTGGTGGATGGCAGCTGACGAGAGTGCAGCCGGTCAGGCGCTGCTGGGGAGAGGTTCATAATCAAAGTAATCCAACGAGCACTGCCTGGCTGATACTCCACCAGTCGGGTGCCGTGTGGGGGAACGTTGTGCCCACAGCAGCAGTCTATCCTTGAATGTGGTCGCCATCCTGGAATGGTATTGCTTTTCAATATTTTCAGATGGAGTAGCTGCTTCAAGATGGCTGCCACATTCAGGACACACAAGCACCTTTAACGAGCAGTGTCTTGCCTCTCCCAGGTACATCATCTTGCTGCCAGTGAATGTGTGACGTGTTGCTTTTACAACTTTATATTCAGTAACTTGATCCCTGCTGCGCATCCCCTTAAGTAACTATGGTGCTGCGAGGAGTACGGGTCACAGTGCAGTATTAACACATGTCATTTGACGCCATCCAAAATATAGCTCATTGATTGACACAGCTCAAAAGGAACTGGCCACGTTAATTTATAAAGTCCTTGAGGCCCTCTCGGGTGAGTAGCACGTTTACAATTCCCTTGATTGATTCATTCATTCATTTAGCCTGGACATAGTCAATCTAAGTCCATTGCATGACATTCGGTGTCAAGAGCTGCGCTGTTGGCTTAGAGCAAGGCTGGAAGAGTGAGTTATCAGACAAGTGCTTTTTGTGAAGTAAGTTTGTCTTCAAGGCTTGCCTTGAAGCTTAGTCACCACTTCTGTGCTAAAGTCACCATATGGAGAAGCTACAGTCTGGAGGACATGAAGACAGGGGTATGGTTTTGTTTTGAACAGTAGTTTCCAGGAGGTTGAGTTCACTGAAGGTGCTTTACCAGCCGTCTGAAAAGTGTAGTTTCCACTCATGCAGGGGGTGTCTGTGCTCCCCGTTGCAGCCCTGACATGTCTCCCACCTGAGAACAGTTTAAAAATAAACAAATCCTAATTCTGATGCTTGCATATGCACAAGCTTTGGAAAAATATTATGCAAGATGTGGATTGAAACAAATCAAGTGTTCCCAAAGTGTGCAGCAAAATCATTGCGGAGTTACTTTTCATTCCTAAAATCAGGCTGCCATGCACTGAGGTGTGCCCACATGTCTGCGTATCAGCCCTGCAAAGCACTCTCAAGATTTACCTTGACACAAAAAGGAAATGCTCTTGTATGCAAATGAATTACTGTCCTATGAGAAAAGAGCGTTCTACTGTGAAATCTGAAAGAAACTGTTAGTAATAGATTCCTTACCTTAGAATTACCCCCAGGGCGTCAGACTGGATCTGGAAGGTCTTTTTGACAGCAGTACCTCTGCGTGTCAGAAGGTGGCATCGGTCGGCCTTGAGTCTGTTGTTGGCGTCGTTTTTGCCGGAATGATGTCGCGGTAGCTACTTAGACGCCTCCGTTGCGCGCTGACGTCAGTTCTTTTTTTTTTTCACGCCAACCACTACTTTGTACGACATCTTTTTGAGTCCTCATGACTCCTGGTGTACGTAGCAATGCTCAGCTTCAAGGCTTGCGGTTCCTGTACCCGACTGATGTCGTTGATGGATCCGCACCGCGTGTGCCTCTTTTGCCTGGAGCGCGACCACGACCCCAAGTCGTGCTCCGACTGCCGGTCCATGGCTCAAAGGGATTTGCTGGAGCAGTCCAGGAAGCTTCTTGAGCGCCAGCAGTCGGCTCCGCGCTGTTGGAAGTCCAGGTCGTGAGGGAGGTTGAGGGACCGGTCGCGGAGCCATCACTACTCGTATTCTAAGTCTTCACACTCTGGGTCAGGTAAGAAGATCACAAGAAGAAGTCGTAGAAGTATCGTCGCTCCTAGACTTCTCCCCGTTGGTGGGCTGACGCGACAAGGGATGCAGGAGGGGCCCCTGAAGAGCTTACTCCGAGTTTCCCTCCCTTCCCGGGACCCAGAGCGACTCCTGCCAGCTTTGCAAGTTTTACGAGGCGATGCACGCCATCCTTGGGCAGCCCGAACTCGCTGGCTTGCCTTCGGTCCCTGCAGACTCGGTTGGGGGGGCCTAGGCCTTCTCCGCCTGCGGTTCCGGCGGATCCAGACCAGGAGCCGAACCGGCACAAGTTGACCTCATTAGGCCTCCTCCGGCACCGCACCCACATTCGACGCCAGTCATGACCCCGGCCATCGTCGACCCCGGCCTCCATCCTCATGTGGACACAGAGCCGAACCGGTGTCGCTCAACGCCGGATCCGATGCCGAGCGATTTCTTTTTTTTGTGTGCCCCTGTTCACTCCCTGGGTCCCTTTTAGGCAAGTTTGGCACCCAGAGGATGAGGAGGAGAACTGGGAGGGGTCAGGTGACCCTCTGACCGACCAGTTGGAGTATGACCCGGACTGGAGAGAGGACCTGGGGGATGCCAGTGGTCTTGATACCTCTCCTGACCTTGGCATGTTGTCTCCTCCTACCGTGGCTACGGAGGAGGGAGCGTCATACACAGTGGCGTTGCGTAGGGCTTAGAGCTCCCTACAGTGGCCGTCAGGACTAACCTCCTGACAGAGGTACTTAAACCACAAGCGATCTCTTCAGAGCCTCTGCTGACGTTCAATGAAGCCCTCACCGATATCCTTTTGGGCACGTAGTCCAGGCCCAACACGGGGGCTCCCGTGGATAGGATGATTGCCCGACGCCACCGCCCGGCCCAGGCGACCCCACTTTTCTCTCCCAACACCCCACCCCTGAGAGCTTGGTGGGGTGTTGGGAGAGAAAAGTGGTGGTCCAAGCCTCTACTTCCAAGAGCCATTCTTTAACGCTCCACCTGATAGGAATCCAAGAAAATGTATTCTTCTGCCAGCCTCGGACTGCGGTTGGTAAACACCGCATGTCTCTTGGGCCTTTATTCCCACTCTCTGTGGGACACTGTTGAGCAAGTGTTGCCTCAGTGTCCGGAGGAGGCCTGTACAGTGCTCGCCCAGGCTGTTGCCGCCGGGAGGGATTCAGCAAAGTTTACCATCCGTTGTGGGCTGGATACCGCCGACTCTCTAGGCATGACGATTTGCATGTCGGTAGCCCTTTGACGCTACGCCTCGATGAGAGCGACTCGCTTTTCTGGGTATGTTCAGAATACCCTCATGCCCTTTGATGGCCGTTGCCTTTTTTGCCGACAAAACAGATAATGCTCCAGAGCGTTTCAAGGACTCCCGGGCTACGGTCAAGTCCTTGGGTCTCTCCAGCCGCCCTGCCCAGTCAGCTTTTCGCCCCTTTCGTGGCTATGGAAGGGGTGCCCCACTACGTCCCTCCCAGAGCTACAGGCCGGCGCAAGCCGCACAACCTTCGCGCAGCCGGATACGTGGTAACCACCGCCGTGGTTCAGGGGGCCAGCAGGCGGGCCAGTCCACCAACCCCCCCTCTGCATCAGCTTCCAAACCTTTCTAGTCTGGCATTTCAGGCCCATCAAACGCCAGTGGCCAGCAGGATCTGCCATCACCTCCCCCACTGGCGCACCATCACGTCAAACAGGTGGGTTTTACAGATAGTCCGAAGGGGCTACTTCCTCCCCTTCGAGACAACCCCTCCATCCATGCCACCTCAGTACTATCGGATGTCGGTACACCTGAACCTGTCTAGCCTCCACCTCCTTGTGTGGAGATTGAGCGGCGGCAGTTGACGTCA
The DNA here is from genome assembly GCF_964261635.1 of Lissotriton helveticus. Taxonomy (NCBI): domain Eukaryota; kingdom Metazoa; phylum Chordata; class Amphibia; order Caudata; family Salamandridae; genus Lissotriton; species Lissotriton helveticus. The sequence continues at coordinate 8,637,491 of NC_136067.1, read as the reverse complement.
TTTGACTTGCCTCCTGAAGTATGTGATGTAATCTTGGCAGGCAGGCGTCATTCTACTAAGACGGTATACGCCTGCAGAAGGACCAAATTTGTGGCATGGTGCACAGTGAAGGCTGTGGATCCCCTTTCTGCTCCTCTTTCTGAGGCTCTCTTGTTCCTCCTTTCTTTGGCCCAGCAGGGCTCTGCTCCGGGCACTATCAAGGGCTACCTTTCTACGGCTTCCTGATCAACCTACTCTCTTCAAGTCCCCGGTTGTAAATCGTTTCTCAAAAGGCCTCGCTCATCTCTTTCCTCCTATTCCCTTCGTTATGCCTCAGTGGGACTTGAATCAGGTCTTGACCTATTTGATGTGGGCTCCCTTTGAGCCGCTTCACAACAGTCCTCTAAGACTTTTAACTCTTAAAACTGCATTCCTGCGAGCCATCACATCTGCCAGAAGAGTGAGTGAGCTGTAATAATATAATGCGATCATGGACATACCACCATTTTAACTGGCTCAGGCCTCACCTCAGATGCATATTCTGCCAAAACTGCCAACACATTATACAGAAAACGACTTACACATTCTCACAGAATCATTAACAAACTCTTGTCACAACAGAAAAAGTGCAAACAGTGACTCTTCTACTCTCAGCCTTCTACCTGCACCAGTTTTCGTCATCTAGTTTTGTGTGAAAATCCCAGTGGGTGTGTCTCCGGTGGGACAGCCCCCAACACCCACTGGCAGACCAGGTTCATGCCTGAATAGCATGTCCATTTTTTTCCTCGCAGAATGTGCTGTTTTGTGTTTGATTTACACTTGTACAACAGGCCCTCAAAACGTAAGCAGTAATATTATCTTTGTTTGCTCTCCTGTAGACTCTTAATGTGGAATCCCTTCTGCAGTCCACTGGTCTGCCTCCAGCCCTCCTTATCCAAGCCCTGGCACCACTGACTGGAGAAGACGGCATCCTGACCATGAGCAAAAGCAAGAGCAAAAACAAAACCAAAGGCCTCCTACCAAAAGGTATGTGTTCTGTTCTCCAACAGTGGTGCCACACACTACGTGGCTATCTCCCTAGATCTCCCCTTTACAGGATGCTGTTCTGCAGGCTCTCGTGATTGGCTGGCTATCACATACGCGTTTCGGTTTGACTTGTCGCTGCAGGTGTCCTGCGGTTGAACGAGGCGTCCCTCACGAAGCTGGCCAAGCAGCAGTCCGTGTTATGGCTGCTGCCAAACCAGACGTACCTGAATGTTGAGGATGCGGAGGGCGCCATGCTGGAGAGAAAGCGAAACATCATCTGCTGTCTGATCGTTAAGATATTGAAAGAGGAGAAGGCGATGCACATCGACAACCTGGTGCTAAAGGTGAGTTTGCAAAGTACAATCAGAGCCTCCTCAAAGGTAGCTGCAGTTATCTTTTTGGCAGTTGTTTTTGCTGCTCTATAAAGCCAAGGTTCCCTAAAGATGGGGTTTCACCCTTTTTGCTTCTATTTGGCTGAATTTTACTCCGATTTGTACCAAAATCTGCCACAATCATGTGTTTTGGATTTACTTTTTATTCGTTGTCACTTTATGTACATTGATTTTATCTAACGCATTCTCTCCAAATACATCGTGCCTTCACTGTTTGTGCCACCGCCTTCACAGGGCACAAAGACTGAAAAAGATTGTGCTCAAAATGTCAAAACATGTCCAGGAGGACATCGAGAGATCAGGAGGGAATTTTCCACAGAGGCGGGGACCATTGCTCGTCTTCTTCTGATTCTGATGCTCATGGTTCTCCGCCCAACTAAAAGCATTGACGAGCTGTATCTCTTTGTTGCTCTGGAATACCACCTTAGGCCCGGCACAGGTGGGATCCAGAAAAAGATAGGGTAGAGTGATCACATCACTACCCGCCTTCCAGGGTCTCTTGAATTGGTGCAGGGTTGAAGCATTCATTCTCCGCTGGTACTTGGGTTCAGGGTCTGGGATGAACCTTTTCTGTAATCACCTACCACACTGCAGACCCCTTAATAGATTAGCAGAGTAGGCTTCACCCACAGTTTATAGTGCCATGCTTCATCATAGGTGCCTTCTCCTCACCAGAGTAGGTATGTACCCCTCGGTTGGCCTCAACTGCTGTGGGAAACTTGTTAAACATTTTTTGTCTTGATAATAGCAGGGTTACAGTTCTTCATTTAAAAAATAGCCAAGATATCCCTTTTATTCAATGAATACCCTTGCCACGTTTAAAACTAGTATGTTCTCGATGGGTAATGAAAATTATGTTTCATGCATCTGTTAAACATTTCCTATATGTTTCACCCATTTGTAACAGCCCAACACTGGTCTCTTTGGTACAAAAGGGGGTGATGATGGACGGAGCATCTGAACCAATCAAACACTCACACCCAGTCAACAGATCTGGGTTTGATCCATCACCGTTCTTTAGCCCACTCTGCCACCCCAGTTCAGACATGGCTATATGCAAATCAGTCTGACCCTGTGCCTCATGGGAACAGTCCAGCCCGAACTGCCAAGCCATGCCTTCCCTGGACCGGAAACAAGCTTCCGAGGACCGGTTTCTGGCATTCCAGCCGTCTTCAGCCCGGCTTGCTTGAATCCAGTGGCAAAGTGAGCAAGGGACTCACGTCTGAGCATACCCTGCCACACTTATGGCGGCCAAAAGCGGTACAAAAGGGGGTGGTGATGGACGGAGCATCTGAACCAATCAAACACTCACACCCAGTCAAAAGATCTGGGTTTGATCCATCACCGTTCTTTAGCCCACTCTGCCACCCCAGTTCAGACATGGCTATATGCAAATCAGTCTGACCCTGTGCCTCATGGGAACAGTCCAGCCCGAACTGCCAAGCCATGCCTTCGCTGGACCGGAAACAAACTTCCGAGGACCGGTTTTTGGCATTTCAGCCTTCTTCAGCCCGGCTTGCTTGAATCCAGTGGCAAAGTGAGCTAACAATCCCTGCCAAATTGCTTTTGCAATTTCATGTGATTTAATAGAGGCGAACGTCTCTAATACCTGCTATTCCCATGTATTTAAATTACCTGCAATGTGGAATGAAAAGCATATGATATTTCATTAGATGAAAGAAAATATTACATTATGTGTCTGTGGGCAATACAGCACACCTATAGGTGAACACTGGAACAACAATATTTGTGATACTTCCAATCAATTTGGTTATATAAGGGTTTAAGAACAGTGAGGACCCCCTCCAAATAAGTGCCCTAACTTAGACTATTCTGGGTGTTTCTCAACTTCATCTGCATAGAGGCAGGGGGGAGGGAGGGGGTGATCGGCACTTCCCTATAGAGTCACACTTTTTGAAAGGTCAATTTGTTTGATACGTGTTTTAATAAACTACTTTTATATGTCATTTCCTGGGTTAGTCTGTCCAAAGTGTAACTTGCTTCTATACGACGAACATATAAGCATGCTGGCCATAACATACATTAAATGTTGATGGCCGTGACATACTTTTTCACATGTATTCAAGCATGCCTTCCCATCAACAAGATTAGAAAGCAAACAGACGTCATGGCTGTCTATGTTGCAATATCTGATAGAGGCTTCTTGCCTCAGATTCCCTATCTTAAAATGATCACCATGTGAGACTGGATTTGGAATTGTTTTCGTGAGCACTACCCCTGTGTGCCAGTAGGTGGCATTGTTTGACTCTGTGTGGCGCCATCCATGCCCAAAGTGCGCAGTGCCTATACAGGCGCCACCCCAGCGTGCTGACGTCAGTGAGACCTGGCTCAAGTACTTATGGCGCTGGAATCAGAAGGTACCTGTGGTACGTGGTAGGCTTCACTCACTGCCAGTTCCCCAACCTCCCTGTCCGGTTAGCATCGGCGACCTGTGTCTTTTCCAAGGTGATGGCAGTGGTTGTGATATACCTGAGAAGGTCAGGGATGTCAGAGTTCCCATAACTCGACGATCGGCTGCTTAAGTTGAGCTTCCCACAGCTGGCGTTGGACCGTCTACGTACTCGAGCATCCATGCTGTTCGAATCCAGTTTTCTCTTCAAGGTGATCAAGTCTCACTCAGAGCCCTCTGTGACCTTCCGTTCATTGGGGCAATACAGAACACAAGACTTCCCTCCTCCGTAGAGGATCCAGAACATTCAGGGTTTGATACCGATGCTTCACGTGGGAGCTCAGGTTCCTGTCCGTAGGGTTTGTCTCCTGCTAGGGATGCTGATTTCCTGCATCCTGCTGGTCATGTATACGCACTGACATGCGTGCTCTCCAATAGTGCCTTTGTCAGTCGTGCTCCCAGCGCATGGTAATATGTCGGACACCATCAGGATCTCTTGAAACACGTCAGCAGAATTTCTCCGATGGTCGATGGAGGTGCAGCCCACAGTGGGGGTGTCCTTTTATCTCCCTCCAGCTGTGACCAAGGGAGTGACCGACGATCCGCCTTTGGATGGATCCACCTTTAACTAGCTTCCATCGAGATAAACTGGTCTTGAGGACCAAAACGACTTTCCGGCCTACGCTGGTGACCCCTTTTCATCAGAAGTAATCCATTACCGTTCCTTATGTTTTTTTCCACCCCACATTACCAATGTAAAGGTGAGGTTACACCGGCTGGAGCCTCAGAGGATGTTCGATGATTGCATTGACTGATGAAGATTCGGTCCAGTGACCAGCTCTTTGTCGGGTATGTAGGCAGAAAAAACTGCAAGGTGGTCAAACAGAGATTACTTTCATGCTGGATAATCTTTTGCATCAAAGTGTGATATGCATTTACCACAGGAGGACCGACACACTCAAGATCATCTGTGCATTTTATCAAATCTTTTTCATTCATTCTTTCAGCCCGTGCTCGTTCTTCAACTCCAGCACTTGCAGGAAAGGGGGTCTCTGCTGCAGGGATTTGACCTCTGGTGACACGGGCATCTCTGAAGTGAAAAGGGATGGCATTTTGCTTGGTTGATGTTCCAAGAGCTCCGTATCTGACCACACCTTCAGACCCACCACCTGGGAGGAGGTGCTGTGTTGGTATCAAAAGGTGAGGAATCTGCAGGTAGAAGTGTCCATCAGAAGAACAAGTCACTTAACTTCGTAACGATATTTCTAATGGATCCTCTAACCGCAGACTCCTCACGGATCCCGCCACCTCCTCTTTCTGAAAAATGGGCAGAGTCCTTTCACAATAATAAGATTCCAAATTAGCTGTTGCTGTGCACATCCACGATTGATAGGTCTTCATCCTATACCCTGCCTCTAAGGGCGTGGAAAGAAGAGAAGAGGAACCGATGTTGGTTCGCCGGGGTGACTCTATAAGCTTCCGCTGATGTTTCTGGCACTAAGATGGAGACAGTACCACCTGCCGGCCGAGGAATGCTATGGAAAGTATCCACTTCCTGTCTGAGGCCTGAGATATTCAACCGGTAATGAATCTCCAGGTAGGAAGGTAAGTAACTTTTTCTTTTCGTCTTTTGCGATGATGATGAAGATGGGTCGATTTAGAGAGAGCACTGATAACATAAGGTTTCCTTCATTGATGATCTTACCTGACGGGAGCCAGCGTTGCATGAGTAACCATGTCGTCCTTTTTTTACTGAGAAGATTTCGAGTAGTAGTGGTAGAGCGCATGTTTCATGGCTTATCCAAAGAAAGATCAGTTTCTCGCTAGAAGCCGAGCCCAGCAGACAGAAGGGATTGCAGGCAGCAAATTGCATTCTTAAGTAACCTGGACAACTGTTATGAACAGCTTGATCGGTGAAACAAAGAGTCTTGAAGGCAATCTTTTGATTTGGCCGAAAATGAAGATCCTTTAGATTTGATGAAATGGAAAAGTAACTGCGCAGGATCACCGGAAGACGAGCCGCAGAAGTTTGATGATTTCTAGGCGATGGAGTAGGTTTTGAGTAGTTCCTAGATAAAGTGATTCTACATCAAGCCCAGAAGTTAACAGCGCTTGAATTACTGTTTTGCGTGATATAGGAGTATTGGAGGAACCTTTGGAACATTCTATGATGATGAAAACAGACCTGCAGCTGCCTAATTAAAATGTTTAGTAATAAGTTTGTTGTTCATCAGTATACCAAGATTTTGTTGTGGCGGATACAGTTGTAGGGCAAAGCTCCAAAGTGGAAGGACCCGAGGCTGATGAACAAATGGAGGTCTCCTGTCCGAAGATAACAACCTCTGTCTTGTCTGAGTCTTAGGAACATAGGTCGAAATAGACATCACAAGTTGTGTCATCATCGTAGGAAAAGATCTCACATCCATATTTGCGTATTAAGGTATTAAGGAGCAAGTTGAGGGGGCGTGGCCTGTTGCGTCAAGATGGCGGTCGCACTCTAAGAGTGCTCCTGGACCCCCTCGGTCATCCGCCCGGCATCCGCTGCATTTTGCCTACCTCTCCGTCATCTGCCTGCCTGTCGGGGATCCTGGTGAGGCCCGCTTGCCGCTGATGCCCCTGGAAGCGGCTCCGGTGCTCCCTTGCTCTCCTTCTGCTATTTGCTCCCGGAGGCCCGGCACAGACAAGATGGCGGCCCCCAGGTAGTGTGGGCCAGTGTACAGGCGGGCATCTGCCCGGGGCCCTGAGACTCTCCCTGCGATCCGGGTTCGTGGTGGCGGACTCGGAGGACTGCCTCTTATCCCAGGTGCTGTCGGGGTGAGGTGCGGCGGAGCTGGGAGGCGCCGCCGGCGATCCTCCGGCCGGGGCTGCGTCGAGGAGCTATTGGGCCGTGGGTCCACCCTGAGGCTCCCGACCGAGGTGCAGAGGAGGCGGCTCCTGGTCCGGCGGTGAGCCCGTGGGAGCTGTCGTCCCGGAGAGAGCGGCGGAGGGACAGACCTGCAGCCCGACGTGGTCACGGTGAGGAGTTCCGGGGGGGGTTGGAGTGGGCCGGCCCACGCTAACTGCTAACTCCTTGTACTGCTGCTGGCCTGCTGGTGATTCTCTGTAGGGCGGCTCTCAACCTGTGCGTGGTGCGGACGCCGCTCCGGCCCTGACCCCCCCCAACGGTGGACTGTGCTCCGCTGCGAGACCTGTGGGTGACGGTCTTGTAAGCCAGCCCCCCTCCCTTCCTGTCCAGGGATGGCGCTGGCCCCCTTGCCGCCTGTGTGAGGCCGGCGGTTCAGGGTAACAACGGTGGGCTCCCCCAGGGCCCGTCGAGGAGGTGGAGTTCGCGGCGAGGGGTCGGGCCTCCACGGGCGGCCGCCGTCCCTCTGGAGGGTGGACCTGCTGCCCGGAGGGACCACTACAACCAGGAGTGCCCGTGGGGGGGAAGAGATTAGACCTACGTGACCGGCCCTGTGATCCGGGCCTTGCGTTTGCTCAACTGCTGTGCCCCCTACGAGGCAGCCCTCCGGCCCCCTACCACTGGCGGGAGTGCCTTGGCCCTGCAGAGACTTACCCAACACCGTGAAGCCTTGAAGGCGGCCCTGGGACCCCTCCTCTTCTGGGGTGACTGCGTCCACCTGCGCCCGACCAAGTGGGCCTGCGCCACGGGGGGACCTCAAGGGAGGCTCATCAGGGAACTAACCCTACCTTGAGCTGTGTGCCCGAGGGGGGGGCGCGTTGGGCTCGTCGCCTGCAGTGGGGCCCCAGGGCGGTCTGACCCTACGGCCGGCCTGTCAGAGCCTCACCTCTGAGCATTATTGAGCCCCGAGTTCATCGCTGTGGAACGCCCCAGACCCGGGAAGACTGATCATCGCACTACGGGCAGCCTCGCCCCTGCCCCTGCTCCGAGCTCTCCGCCTGCGGGGCTTGGGTATAGGTTGAGCCGGAGGCTACGGAGAGACCTGTCCATCTTAACAGAGAGGCTGGTGCTACTGGACCTGCAGCCCGTCCTCCCCACCACCTATTGGTTGACTGTCTGTACCTATGGGCAAACCCCGAGCCCTCCCGGCCATGGGCCCCACAACCCAAACGACAATGGAACAGTTTGAGAGACCGGATCAAGGGCCCGGCGGCAAAGCGGTAGCCCGCTCTGGCCCAGCCGGGGGAGACCTATCGACCATCCTTCAAGCGTTCTCCGCATTCCAGACGTCAGTTGAAAGCCAGATAGGGGAGGTGCGGATTGATGTGGCCCTCATCCGTCAGGACCTCCGCAAAGCCACTTGAGAGCATCACGGAGGTGGAATCCCGGAGCTCCACGGTGGAAGACGACGTCACTACCCTCAAGTCTCAAATGGCTCGTCTCCAATCGCGGACCGCGGAGCTCCACCGTAGGGCAGAGGACGCTGAAAACAGGGCGCACCGAAACAACCTGCGCTTCCTGGGCTTTCCCGAAGGGGTGGAGAAGGAGAACACCGCCATCTTTATGGAGACCTGGATCCGGTCCTGGATGCCCAAGAAGAAGCTCTCCCCCTGGTTTGCGGTGTAGCGGGCTCACCGCTCCCTTGCTCCTAAACCGCCGCCTGGAGCCCCTGCCCCATCATCCTCCGCGTCCTCAACTTCCACGACAGGGAGCTGGGGCCGCTGCATCACCAAGACTCTAGGATAATGGTGTTTCCGGACTACTCCAAAGAGGTCCAGTCTCAACATCGCTCATACGACGAAGTCAAGCAGAAACTTAGGGCACTGGGCCTACAATACGGGCTCCTCTTCCCGGCCCGGCTAAAAGTGATCTTTCAGAACAAGACCTTTTTTATTTTTTTACTCCCCTCAAGCGGCGTGGCCCTAGCTCACGGAGGAGCGTCCCCTCCTTCAGCAGCGGACTCTCTCTCCTTCCCAGGGAGCCCCAGAGCGGGCGGGTCGCACCGTGCCTATGCCCAGACGCCGCAGAACCGGATCCGAGAGGAGAGCCGGCCGCCGAGGTGGTGGCTCCCAATCGCCCGAGGTGCGGACCCAGCGCTCTTTGATCAAGACCCAGGAGCGGGACCCCGCTCCTCCGCAACTGGCCTCCTCTCTGATTGACCTGGGCAGTGTCCCCGGACCCAGTGAGACTCCGCGACGCGCCATGTCTGACTCGTCGGGGAGTCCTGTGATCCGCGGCTCGGATGGGGACACGGGGTCGTGACTGACGCTACCATCAGTACCTGTGGCTCTGACCTGAAGCGTATCATTATTGAACATGTCTCTAGCCCTGCGCTCGGGCTCACACGGAGCTCATTACCTGGATATGTCGGGGTCCTCTCTCTGTTGCACTCCTGAGTTCAAGTACCCCAACCTGCAGATGTTAGTTTGTTATATTTTCCTTTAACAGGCAATTAGCTCTTCATCCTCGCACATGGAGGGGGGGTCCGACTCAGCCATGTCCCAATCTTGTGGTTGCTAACCGTTTTAGTTTAGCTGTTTGCCTCCCGCGAGGTTTGCGACTAGTTAAGGGCGACAGATGCTTCCCGTTTCGAAGTATAGGGTGAGGGGAGTTGGGGGGAGAGGGACGGTTGTCCCTCAAGAGTTTGTTGTTTTTGGCCGGCCACGGGCCCCCGTCTGTTGTTCTCATTGGTAGTCACATGTCCTATTGTCTTCTTCTGCATTCACATACACCCCTGTCCCCACCAACTGCGCCCCAGCACCCCAGCACCCCGGGTCAGGCCGAGACCCACCCCCTGGTCACGGGGGGGGGGGGGGTTTCTTTCCCGCCTGCCCCCACACTAAGCCCCAAACTTCATAAATGACCCATATGCTTAGCACACCTCTCCACATCCTCTCTTGGTATGTGAACGGCCTACTAGACCGCATTAAGCGCACTACAGTACTCCGCGCAGCCCGCCGGCACATGCCTGATGTCCTACTCCTACAGAAGACACATCTTCTGGGCTCCTAATGCCATTTCCTGGCCCGTTACGGGTTCGAACGGGTCTGGCACCCTGGCTTCGCTAGAGGCTCCATGGGGGTGGCCGTTCTTCTGCGGCATGGGCTCCCCTTCACAGTTGTCGATGTCACCACCGATCCGCAGGGGATGTTTGTGGTGGAAGGTAACATCAAAAGCAAAACGGGTACCTGCCCTATGGATTTGAACAAAAAGGCCTAGGAGAGGTCCAAATATATAAATACAAAAACACCTAAGCCCAAGCAAATTACACCGCACAAACAGGTTTATTCATTTAGTATCAAAATTTATTTTTCAGGAATGAATTTTTTCAAGGGACTGCTTTTTTTATATAAACTAATACATAAATATATTTCGTGGGTTAACCTACACTGAGATAAATAAACACAATAATAAAAATAAGTAAATGGTGGTTCAGATTCCGCTCTAGCATATCAACAACATTCATACGGCATTCATTCTCTAATCAAACAGCACCAAGCGATGATGGTTGTAGATAACATGGGGACCGATGGTTCAAGGTCCGGGTAGGTTCCTAAAATAGGAAAAAGCGCCTACGCGCGTTTCGGTGTATGGTCCCGTCCGGGACTACACCTTCATCAGGGCACAGTGGAAGGGCGGAAGGGGAACCACAAACAGGTAGGATTTCTGTGAAATAAACATTAAAAACAATGGTTAGGTGTATGTACATTTTTGCGAGGGTTTAGGTGTAAACAAAATAGGCTCACATCTACATTCAGACTGTGGACATCCAGTTTGTGGGCGGTCAGGACTAGACTTGCAGAGCACATACATGACATCATACAAATATTGATTTCCACAAAGGGGGGACAATGGGATAACAATTTAAAAGCTATGCTTTACTGGGACTGCTCGTGGGCAAGGAATGACCGGAAAGAGGGATATGAATGGGGGCTGCACATTAATTTAATGTAAATGCCACACATTAAGGATGTAAGGTTTAAAAAGAGTTTACCTGACTCAGGTATGACAGGGCTGATGGCGTTTCTGGTGCAGGTCGAAGGCGCGACGACCCTGTTAAAGAACAGAGCAAGCTCATAAAGGTGCACAGTGCCAGAGATAAGAGCATGGGGTGCTGAGTTTAGACAATTGCGCAAGATAAGGATGCACACAGGCGCAATTACCAGCGATGGCGGGGGATTCTCCTAAGTCGATTCTCAAGCGGTCTGCCCCCGGGGATATGCTCAAGTGGGGCAAGGCTGATGGAATCCTGGGGCGCATGGAATGCGCAGAGACCCTGTTAAAAGACAGTGCTTGCTCAGAAAAATGCGGGATGCCAGTTTAAAAGAGCAAGGGGCGCTGGATTTAATTAATCACGCTAGGTGGAGGTGGCACAGTTACCTGAAGTGGCAGGGAATACTCTCCTCGATGGATTCTCAGGGAGGAGGGAGCACGCCGCCGACCGGTACAGGGAAGTATAGAAACCTGTACAGGAAATATATGTACAAAAAGAAAGTGCAGGTTTGAGGAAGGAATTACACAGCATAGGTGCACTAGCGCCGTAGGTGGAACTGCGTGGGCGGGGGGCGCGAGCTGGAAATCTTACCCGAAGGGAAATCAAGGATGGAAATAAGATCCCTCTGCTGTTATTGGGACAGAAGAGGTCCGTCCTGGCAAGTTCTAGGCTGCGGGGATCAGCGGAGGCACTAAAAAGATAAACGGTGAAGGTCACTGAGAGGTTTTCAGGAGAAAGCCTTAGTGATTAGATCTACAAATCTGGCTGACAAGCGCAAGGGGGCATAGCGGACTCAGGGCGGTCAACTTACTTAGCGTCGCATCATGTCGGGCGTCCCGGTCGGCGGACTCCACAGAAGTTGAAACGGCTGGTCTCGGAGCAGGGCTACACTACTCGGGCGCCTCTATATATAGTGGGTTAAACGCTGTGATGGCAGTCAGCTGCGAGGGCGCGCGACCTCACACGGGGGCATAGAGATGGATGATGGTTAGAGATGGCCGTTTAATAGAAGGGAACTGTGGCGGCCATCTTGGAATGGCTAAGAGGAACGAGTTTCGGGATAGAACGACATAGTATGGCATGAAGGGGGGCACAAGAAGGTGATGGGGCACTGCAAAGAATAAGGGGAACAATGGTAGAGGGGAATTCAAGCGAGCAGCTTTAGGAACAAAAGTTGAATTTGGAGTAAAGATTACTCCCAGGATGAATCACATACAGGGTAATAAGAAAGAAATAGTGCAAGAAATCTGTCAATAGGCAAGGGAACCTCCGCGAAAGCTATTTATTGCTGGGTTCCTGCAAGAGAATAATAGACCATAAAGGGGGACTCGGATTCCAACAGGGCCCCTGTCTACAGAATACGGCTAAGCTCAAGGCGAAGTGCGAGTTTACAGTAGTGCATTGGCCCACGGGCATTCCTCGTTTAGGCCCTTTTCCAAACTATTGAGAAAAAAGATCCAGAAGACCTCTCGTTTTTTTCTCCACAGTGTGGGGTCAGTGCCGGCCGGAGTTTGCATCTTTTCCAATATGGACCACCTAAGGTCAGTTTCAGTGTGTTCGAGGGATATCCAGTGTTCGACAAGGGGGGCTCCCCTTTTGCCGATACGTATGTTTGATTTATGCTCCCCGATGCGGAGTCTTATCTCCCTGCTCGTTTCGCCTACGTATGGCATTTCACACGGGCATAGGATCATATAGACACAATTAGTCGTCCGACAATTGGTCATGGTGGAGAGATTTATACTGCGGGTGGGTGTGGGGATCACATTTCCTCCTATGGCGTTTGGACATGCTTGGCATCTGCCACATTTGTGGTTGCCAGTGATAGGGTCAGGGCCTACAATGGACCTTTGGATCAATGGTTTCGGATCACGCATTTTGCCTCTCACTAAATGGTTTCTAAGATTTTTGTTGCGCTTGAATGCAAAGATCGGTTTGGGTAGAGAATTTTGGTCCTGATTTAAATTCAAAAGAAACCAACTGGAGTTAATGGCCTGTCTGAGTTGGTTGTTGGCAGTGGAGTGTCGCGTGATACAGACAATCGATTCCTTAGGGGTGGAGTTCCTAGGTTCAAACATGGAATCACGGTTGTAGTATCTGGCCCGTTTAAAGCTCTCCTTGACCAGCCGGTAAGGGTAGCCCCGTTGTAATAACTTCTCCTTCAGCATATCCCCTTCAGTTAGGAAGTCCCTAATGTCTGTACAATTCCTTCTAATTCGGAGAAATTGGCTAAACGGGATGTTATCACGTTGACAGCGGGGATGGTAACTGCCGTATTGAAGAATGGTGTTGCGGGCAGTGGGTTTGGTGAACAGGGATACCGTGATGGCCTGATTATGATGTCCGACCCATAGGTCCAAGAATTCAATTTTGTCTTGGCTGAAATGGCTGGTGAACCTGAGGTTAGGGTCAGCAAGATTGAGCCACGCAATGAATTCAATCAGGGTGGTGTCATCCCCCTCCCAGATAAAAAACACGTCGTCAATAAAACGGGACCAAGCGCGCACATTTTCGAAAAATGGGGCCATCTCGTTGTATATATGGGTTCGCTCAAATTCTCCCATATACAGGCAGGCAATGCTGGGTGCACACGCAGCCCCCATGCTGACTCCACCTGTTTGTTGGTAGAAATTGTTGTTGAACTCAAAATAATTCTCCTTTAGAACCGTTTTTAGGCATTCCATAATGAAGCTGGCATTCTCGATTTGGGGGTTAGATGTTAGGATGTTCTGTACAACGGACAGTGCTCCGGTCTGGGGGATGTTGGAGTAAAGAGACTCCACATCTAGGGTGACCAGGAGTTGCCGATTGTGCTGATAGGTAATTCCTTCCACCTTGGAAATAAAGTGGCCTGTGTCCTTGATATAGGATTTCAGGGTTCCCACTAGGGGCTGGAGGAATCGATCAATGTACTTGGATAGTGGCTCTAAGGCGGATCCAATCATGGATACAATAGGCCTAAGAGGGGGGTCGTGGGGATTCTTATGGGTCTTCGGGACCCCGTAGATGATCGGCATTCTGGTGAATGTGGGGGGAAGCGCCGCTTACAACGGATTTATCGCATCGCGCTGACATTGCATCGCGGCTATTACATCGTGGACGACTTCGCATCGCATGTCAGCACGACGCATGCAAGTGCATCGCATTGCCATAGACATCGTTAACGATTACATCGTGAATATACAAGGGAAGCAGCATTTGTTCATTTGTAGACGATTACATCGTGCATTGGGAGGAGCATTTGTTTATTTAAGACATATTTATTTAAAAACATTTTAGATACCGGGAATTACGAGGGAAGCAGCATTTGTTTATTTAAGAGTGGCACATCGTGAATATACGAGTGGCAAAAATATATCATATACCGGGAAGCAGCATTTGTGCATTTGTAGACGATTACGTAGCTGTGAAAAACAGTAGTGTGTACCGGGAATTACGAGGGAAGCAGCATTTGTTTATTTAAGAGTGGCACATCGTGAATATACGAGTGGCAAAAATATATCATATACCGGGAAGCAGCATTTGTGCATTTGTAGACGATTACGTAGCTGTGAAAAACAGTAGTGTGTACCGAAATATATGACTGTTCTCTCACATCCATTTCCAGATATGCACAAACGTGTAACTTATAATCTAAAAAAAATAGCAATAAGTGAGAAAACAACAAAAGAAAGACTTCGATTAACCCACGTGTCTTATGCTAAATAAACCAGGTCTATTGCTTTCTTGGAATCTTTTATGCATATAATTATTTCTGCTGGTGTCAGGACTGTGCATGGTGGTCCAGCACAGAAAACTATTAAAATAACCATTATGTGTAAAGAAAAAACTATCAGGGACTTTTTAAATATGGGTACTAGCAATGTACCTCCATTGTGGGTGTGCATTTTTCCTACCCGGATTTTGTGCTGTCAGTTTCACCATACCACTCCGACATAGTCGACATGCTGGAACGGACATTTATTGACTGGAAAAGTTCCAGCATATCTCAGAGTTGTGAAGAAAGAGAAACTCGGCCCTATAGGTTCTGATAGATTAGCTAGTTAGTTAGCCATTTAGTTAGTTAGATAGGTAGAAAGTTAGTTAAAAGTTGCTCGAAAACTTAAGTGACTATAATCTTTTCATCAAAAATGGAAAGGCTTACACACTTCACGAGTTGTTAACTAAAATGTAATAAACGTTTCTTCTTTAGGTAGTGGTGAGGCCTCAACACATGTCAAGCACATGGAAGAAGTGCCCTTGTTCTTGGTGAACATTCTATCTTCCTGATACGAAGACACTCCCCTAGTTAAATGAATTCCTAATAGAGGCTGTTGAGAACCCTTGTAAAATATAATGTCCTCATCATTTTGCTTCCAGGTGTCAGGAATCCCTTAATTCCCACCGGAGATGTTTGCCCTGTAATGCCAAGTAAATTCCTATAATAGCCATGCAAGTCAATAGCCACTTGCAATATGCGGTACACGCTACAGCAATGTTTTAAAGAATATAATAGCAAAACATCAGAAAAGTCAAAAGGAAAATGATTTCTCTTAATATTAGATGTGCATTATTTACAATACAGAACAAGCAACCTTATATATGTAGGCCTGTGTAAAGTAACTGTTATACTGTGCAGCCTTTGCTCAGTAATCCATCGAACATATACTGTGTAAGGTCAAAGAATATATATACAAGAATGCCAAAGCCTAAACATGCAGAATGACTGGTGCAAGACAGATATCGAATTTATTTTCAAAGGGAAATTATGTGGCTGCAATATGGCTGCAATATTAATTAATGTATGTTTTCACTCAAGACTTAGGATGATGTGTGCATTCTACAATAAAAGACAAGTGAATTGACACAGGAGGAGCACTAATAATTGTAATGTTTGACTTAGAAATAGAAACATGTTTTGGTAATTATTATAACTTTTTAGGAAAGTGCTGTTAGGCAGTCAGGGAGAGATGCTTGTCGAGATAACCTGCATGTTTTTGGATAGTGAAGAGGTCGATGGAAAGAGTGTAAGCTTCATTCAAAAGCATGCATTTGATTCAGTGCTAGTGAGCTGAACTGAAAAAGCATTTGCACTTCTGCCACGTCGTGTGCAATAGTGAATCAGCAAAAACAGAGCATTTGGTATAAAGTGTGTGTGGGGGGGGAGACAGACAGAGGTAAGAGGGGCGTTAGAAAAATGGAAATGGGAAGTTTAAGGGAGCACAATAGAATCCCAATTTAGGAAGCACACGTTTTATATTGTTAAATTGGGTGAATTGTATACACTATATTAAGAGGCACGTAGCACTCTATACTCTGCCACTTTCTGGATTGTGAGGCATCCTGCTTCTACAATCGCTGCTGTCACTGTTTACATTTCTGCTGCACAGTACCCCGTTTCCAACCTCATACAATAAGTGCTGCTGTGATAGACATTGCATTTATATCACACATTAGGTACATGACAGCTATGGGAGCCTCTATTAGATAAGGATATGGGGGAACTGGTATTTTGTTTATTTGTTTAATTTTACCGACCCATCTTTATCACTTTGTATGGCCATTAACAGTATTAATGGACTGCTAATGTGATCATGTTTCTTCTCATCACTATAAAACTGTATTAGTGAACATCAACATAACAATCTTGTTGTCACTTAAAGCACAAGCATAATGCAAAGTGATGGCGCCTCTCTGAAGAATGTGATAAGTGCCCCCTAAAGCTCCAATTTTTCACAAATATTCATAGCCTTTGAGCTGAATGGGGCCCCTGGGTCAGTGGCTAGGGGCCCACCTAAAGGAACAACCCCACCCCCATCCTCCCCCTTGCCCATGCACCGCATTGGCTGCAGGGCCCTGTGTAACGCCCCTGACCTAAAGAGGTATAGTAATAGTAGTAAAAACAGGCACGCAGAAAAGCCTTCCTTGGCGTGTCAAAACATGTCAAAATGAATTCGGTCTTCCGTTTTGCATGCAAACAGCACAGCAAAACGCACGTTTGGACCTGTGTGGCTAAGTATACCACCATCCGCAATGAAGATAATTAAAACTGCAGTAAACAGTACAATAATTATTGCCAAGTACCTACACGACTTTTATTCCATCCAACCATACACGATTCTGTAAGTTGCTATGCTGCGTGTTCTATATGAAAGGGCATTGGCTTTGCAGTTTCCTTTACCGCCTCGGCTGCCGCCTTCGCTTGCAGGACACCCCCTTGTCAACTTTAATTGTGACTGGCGGTCACAATTAAATGCGGTAACGCACACCAGGTCATACTTGTACCCAGAGAGAGCGTGTCTGACAACACCCTGTTAAACTGTACACCTTTCATGGCGCGTGGAAGTGTGTTCGATTCCACAACAGGCAAGCAGCAATCACAGGTTGAACAAGATACTTCGCCCGACACTATGTCGACAGGGTCACAGGCACAAATGGCTGCAGACGCGGTGGGCAATACTATATATACCCCCACCCCCCCACAAACCCATTGGCCGAATTTTTTTTTAAACTGTAGGCTAACACATCGCGTTGTCATGTCGCGCGATGTTAAATCACCGATGTGACACGCGATCCAATGGAATTGCCGCATTTGCGGCGCAAATGCTTGCGACGAAATAATGGCCGGTGTAACGGCCGATGCGATGTCGTGGCCGCGATCTAAAGTGCCGCGATGCGATTGCGCGCGATGGTTAGTCATACAACCGAATGTGGGAGTAAGGAATTCAGCTTCCTTATCACAAATGTGACCATTATGGACTCCTCTCTCAATTATCTGTAAGATACGACGCTTGAGAGCAGGTTCCGGGTTCCTAGTTATTTTTCTGTAGTATTCAGTGGCGGACAAGAGGGTGTTCATTTTTTCAGTGTATGTGGGGGTGTCGAAAATGACGATACCCCCACCCTTGTCACAAGGTTTTATAGTAAGGGTGTCATTAATTTTCAGGGACTTGAGAGTTTCTTCCTCGGTATTGGTGAGGTTGCGGGATCCCTTAGGTATAGATTTAAACATCCTATTGATTTTGAGGATGACTGTTTTTTCAAAGGTCCCGACCTCATGACCTATGTCCTCCAGGTTGGGGGTAAAATTAGACGGGGGTTTGAGGCCCGACTTGTTATCATTATCCTCCGGTGAGGGATGGGTCAGGAAGAATTTCTTGAGACGTATTTTTCTGAAGAATGCATGAAGATCACTCAGAAACTCAAATTTATTGAACCGTGTGGTGGGCACAAAGGATAGACCCCTCGATAACAGGCCCAACGTGTCCGGGGTCATATCATTGGTGGACAGGTTAAAGACCGGAATTGGTTTTACCTTGTCCAGTATTGTTGGTGTCGAGTCTGGACATATGGTTGGGGAGGACCCTGATGGTAGTTGCCACTGTGCGGGTTCCGATTCCTTGGTTTGTAATTCCCCCGGCGGTTCCCTAAAAAACGATTGGATCGAAAGGGTCTGTCAGTATTGTCCGGTCTGCCCGGAGGGGGATAATTACTGTCATAATGGGTATCAAAGTTGGTGTTGTGGTTATCTTCGCCGCCGGAATCAGTGGTGTCTGAAAAGGTGGTTACGCGTCGATTACCCCAGTTTTGGTGGCCACTCTGTTGATCTACACTGTTGGAGGCACTATAAAAATTACTAGCAAGGTAAGGATATGCCTTCTCTTGCGTGAAGAGGCGGATATCCTTGCGAAACTTTTCCGTTTTCCTCTTAAGTAAGTACTCGGAGAAGGAGTCTAATTCAGCCTCAATCTCATCGAGTTTCTTTTTAGCTAGGTCTAGGGCATCTTCTGATTTTAGTTTTTCTTCAAGCGTCTCGATTTCTTTAGCGAGCATATCTAGAATCTGGCAGGCTGTCTCAATTATGAGCATCATCCAGTCCCTGGAGCATCTGTTGGAGATGAGAGCCCATTTCTCCAGGAACTGTCTAATCTCTATGAAGAGGCCCGGGATGTTTCTAACTCTAAGGCCTATCGGTATAGTGCCCGCCTTCAGATAATCGAGGATAAACTTGGCATGTGATTCTGTGCGCTTTGATTTTTTGCGCAGGTTTAGAAGTTTGGACCATTCGCCCTGTAATCCTTTAGGGGGAAGAAAGGCGGAATTGTCACTAGATGTAGCGCCAACCATCTTAGCGTAGTCATCATCGGAGAAGCCGAAGGTTTTGATGCTCTCCATGCTCTAATCTCACGAGGGGGAAAAAAAGATTATATATATAATCAGCTCCGGGGTACGGCTCGGGGAAAAGATGGGGGAGGAGAGAAATGGAATGGGCGTCAGGGGGGATGACAAAATTTACAGCAATCAATCAAAAGATTCAGGGGTTCAGACAAGTCTAGTCGGGGACCAAGTACAATACTGGAGTCCAGGAGAGAGAATCAGGTACACTAACCCCCGCAGCACCGGGCTGCGAAGAAACTTCAATACAGAGGGGGACCCCACATCAATCTAAGGCAGGTAGACGGTTATGTTCGCACGGTGCTCCTGTCCTCTACCCTTTGGCGTCTTACACAGGTGATCTCCTCCCTGCCCCAGGGTCTCACGGTCATCGGGGGTGATTTCAATGCTGTCCTACAGCCCTCCAGGGACGTGACAGGTACTCACTCTGCACACCGGTTAGCTTCCGCAAAGAGCCTCGTGGGCTGGACTTCGGCTATGGGTCTCTGTGATGTATGGAGGGTGTGGAACCCTCGCAAGGATCAGTTTACACACACGTCGGCCTCCCATCATACCCACTCTCGCATAGACCTCATTCTGATGCCCGCCACCGATTTTCAGCTGGTATCTGGGGCCGAGATCCTTCCCAGAGGAATTTCAGACCACTCCCCTATCTCTCTCCGTATCGGGTCCCCCTCCACAAGCCACAAGACGACCTGGCGCTTAAACGCCTGGTTCCTGCAAGATTCCGGACTGGTGGAAGCTCTTCGCCAAGAGCTTCGCCACTACTTCTCCGCCAACGCAGGTTCGGTCCCTTCGCAGGGCACACTCTGGGAAGCGGGCAAGGCGTTGGTTCGAGGGGTAGCCAGGGGGTTAGTACACGCCAAATGTGCAGCCGAAGTCGCCCAACTGGCGCAGCTGGATTCCCGAGCGGTTCATTTGGAGCGGGCTCAATTGTCTGAGAACCCAGCCGACTCCTCTAGGCAGTTGGCGTTGGTCCGGGAAGAGATCCGGCGGCTCTCCCTGGAGTCGGCCAAAATGCTATGGCGCTCCTCCGTAGCCCATATTTATGGGTGGGGGGACAAGAATGGCAAACTGCTACACAACCTGATATCCTACCCTAGGGTCTATCGCATCATTCTGGAGATCCAAGCAGCCGATGGGGCTCACCAAGTGACATCAGCGGCTATTGCGCAAACCTTCGCCCACTATTACGCGGCCCTGTATGCGGCACGCCCCCCCAAAGCCTCCCTCGATGATATGATGGAGAAATTCGGGACATGCCTTCCCTGCCTCCCCTGTGAAATCGCGTACTCCCTGGATGGCCCCCTTACCCAGGAGGAAATCCATGGAGCTATCACCCTGCTACAGTCCGGCAAGACCCCCGGACCCGATGGATTCCCCCAAGAATACTACTCTACATTCCGTGACGACCTGGTTCCCCACTTAACGGAGCTCTTCTGCCAGGTGGTTGAAGACTGGTCCTTCCCATCCGAATCGGATGTTGCGAACATTGTGGTCCTCCCTAAGACGCAGCCACCTTCCCTAAACTGCTCTGACTACCGCCCAATCTCATTGATAAACACTGAAATTAAAATCTTTGCTACGGCAATAGCCCAAAGACTTAGGCCCCTTCTATCCGACCTGGTCCACTCAGACCAATGCGGGTTCATGCCAGCCAGAGGCACCCGCCATTGCATTCGCCGCCTCCATCTGGCGCTGGCCCATCGGCATCGTCTATCCCCATACCTGGCGCTTCTCCTCGTGGACTTTGAGAAGGCCTTCGACACGGTGGATTGGGGGTATCTAAGGGATGTTCTGGAACGCATGGGTTTCGGCCTTTCCTTTCGCCATTTGATTCAGGTCCTTTATAACCGCCCTAGCGCTCGTGTCTTGGTCAACGGTGCACTTTCTGAACCATTCCCGATCCGATAGGGCTGCCCCCTCTCCCCACTCCTATTCGCTTTGGCGATGGAGCCTCTGGCAGCGCTGATACGGCAGGACTCCCTGATCCGGGGATGGACGTGGGATCGGAGCCAGGTGGATAAAATCGCCTTGTACGCGGATGATGTTCAGCTGTACTTAGCTGACCCGGAGCACTCGGGCCCTGGGTCTTTATTGGCTCTCTCCGAGTTCGAACAGGTCTCGGGCCTTTGCCTCGATCCGACGAAGTCCACCCTGGTCCCCCTTCACCCCTCCCGGGAGTGTTTCGATTGGCAGGAAGTGATCCCCCTTCGCAGGCAGTCATTTAAGTATCTGGGAGTGTGGGTGACCCTTCTACCGGAGCTGGAATGGGCCCTTAACATTACCCCCCTAGTCACCCGGAGGAAAACTGATGTTATGAACTGGCAATCTCTCCCCCTTAACCCGCTGGGCAGAAGTGCTCTTTTTAAAATGATGATCCCCCCGCTTTCTTTATATCCTACAGAACACCTCGGTCCACCTCCCCAGTATTTGTTTTAGAGAGCTCGATGGCACACTCATTCAGTTTTTGTGGGGTGGTGGAAGGTCGTGTATGTCCTTGTCCCACTGCCGGATCCCCCCCTTCAACGGTGGTATTGGAGTCACTAACCTCCATTTTTACCAAGCTCATAGTGATCCATGACTGGTTCGCGGACGGCTGGTCCGACCCAGCTTACCGGGTGGAGCTTTCGGCCCTAGTCTTACCGCAGATTCAAAGCTTTCTATATGGCTCCCCGGTGCCACAATCCCTGCCCCCACTCACCAGGTCGGTCCTCGTGGCCTGGCGTGCTGCCCTCCCGCTTGGTGACCTGGGACCGGAAGCTGACTAGGCAGACGCCCCTTTGGCATGGCACCTGGTTGAAGGAGGTCTCATCCCTGACAGGCTTCCGTCGCTGGGACTTGGTGAGGATAACACAACTCGGGGACGTGTGGGTAGGGGACCATATGCGCTCCTTTTCTGATCTACAACATACACAATCGCCTACACTCCCAGTTCTACAAATACTTGCAACTCCGCCACGCTCTTCACATACACCTCCCAACGCCCACCTCCCTCCCGGAATTCAGCCCCCTAGAAGCACAAGTCATGATGGGTAATCTGGGGAGAGAGGGGGTATCCCGTATATACCGCATCCTGGTAAATAACTGTCCCGCATCTCTGGACCGGCTAAGGGAGCAATGGGAAGGATGGGTTGGTCCTCTGGACGAAGCGGACTGGCGTGACGCCCTTATGGCGCCCAAAACACTGACCACATCTTCCAAGCTACGACTGGTCCAGCTTTACTAACTCCATGCGGCCTACCTCACCCCGGCGCGTCTTTTCCGTGCTGGTAGAAGAGCCTCCCTGGAGTGCGCGTGCTGCTCTGGTGTGCCAGCCGACTTCTCCCATATGGTGTGGTTATGCCCCGGCCTTGAATTTGTTCGGGGGGCGGGGAGGGGGTGGAGCGAGAGCTCACGCAGGTCTTGGGTTTGGTGGTTCCCCACGATCCGAAACACTTACTATTGGGGTTGTTCGATGGCTTAGATGGCTCTCGGGCTGATAAGCGTTTCCTGGGAACAGCACTAGCTGTGGCGAAACGGGATATAGCTGTTAGGTGGGCACAAGTTGAGGCGCCAACACTGCGGAAATGGAGGAGGGGTGTGGACTGGTGTGGGGTGCAGGAGGAGTCCCTCTTCGAGGCTCTGGGATGCCCAGAGATGTTCAACAAAGTATGGGGCAAATGGTTTGGCCTGCTTCCACCCTGAGGGACTCCGGTCTGTTCTGCCGGTCTGTTGTCACGGGACTATCTTCCTATTCAGTAGTGACTATTGTTATTTGTGTTGTCCTTAGTGGGGATCAGGGGTTGTTAATTGTGATATGTGACTTGATACCAATGAATTTTGTTTGTACCCAAAACTTTAATAAAAATTTGATTGTCAAAAAAAAAAAAAGGAGCAAGTTGTGGAATATACGTAAAACAGTGTGGCTGAGTTAAGACCTTCGATCACCATACTGCCGAGAGACGACAACAGGGCGAGGGATACAACTGAAGGGTGATCAGAGAGGAAAGAGTGAAGCCACTTCAGGGCACATTTACAAGAAGATGAGAGAACAGAATAGGATGGGAGGTTGTGTGGAATGCTGCGGATAGATTGAGTAAGAGCAGTGTGGCAGAGCGGCCGGGGTCCACCAGGGATATTATGGTATCTGAGACGGACAGGATGGTTGACTTGCTGCTGTGCGTGGAGGGAAACCCAGATGGAGATGGAGCTCGGGTAGCGTCCATTTCCAAAACACTAAACAGTTTGAGATTTGGCTGCATTTTCTAGTATTTTAGAGGGAAAAGGAAAAAAGGAAGATGGATCTGGAATGTGACTATACTGAAGGATTGGCCGTGGGTTTCTTCAATAAAGGGATCACTTGTGCTTCCTTCCAAGACCTGGGATCATAGCTTGGCCGAGGGAAAAGGAGCAGAGTTTACTAAGTTGTCGGGGTGGGCCTCAGCAAGGCCTACCAGTGGTAGGGGTTCGCCCTTCTCTGCCCAAGTCCTCAGACCAATAGAATAGAAGTTGGCACATAAACTGGAATATAAAACAAAGAGTTTATTAACCTCATGAGGTGGAACTACATTCACACAACACCCTTCGGTAGTGTATGACGTAGCGCACTGAACAGAAGGAACAGGGTCCGTTTATACCCACACAGGGGCTCAAAAGAAGGCGGTACAAGTAAAAAAGAAGGTTTTATGTACATATAAGGTCATAAAGAAAATACACATTCAATAAGAGGGAGGAGCTAACAGTGGCTAATTCTAGCAAACACATCCTGACAGTTACAGACTAAAGGCAGTTGCATGGACAGCTGCAAGCTCAACTGAGCATGTGCAGAGTGGAAGAGGCTAAATATAGTTTGTTCACAGGCAGAATACAAGAGCAAACAACACTAAGGAAGGACAGAGCACATGGTGAGCACGTGGCAGACAAGATGGCTGCCGAAAAACAAGATGGCTTCAGCTAGATGCTAACCTCGATTGCTGCCAAATTACACCAGAGTGGCTGAATGATCTGTTCCTCAGCCAAGGACAGAATCCCGGTAGGCAAGACTCCTCAAGCGAGCCTGAGGTGAGGGAAGGCATAAGGGGTTGAACCTGCCCAAGGCTGAGATGCGAGAGTTCTGGAGGGGAAGCGCCATCGATGGCTGTGTAGACAGATCTATAGGCTTATACACCGAGAAACTGAGCTTGATTTTGGACATTTAAGTTTGTCAAAATAATTATAATGTTTTCATCCAGTTGTGTTGTAAGGGCTTGCTTATGTGTTTACCCAGTCGATCATTGTACCAGGGGGCGATAGAATGCTTCCCGTGGGAGGTTAACAGCTTCGAGTGGTGTTCTAGCGTCGCAGGACGTGTGCCACAAGGTAATAAATGCTTTGGCACAAATGAAGACTTCTTCAGAGCAAGGTTTTGTGGAAGTGAGGGGAACAGAAGGAAGTTTAGGTAATGCTGATGAGATGAGACGCAAGACAGATTAGGTGATTTGTGTCAATCGTCCGACCTTAGAAGAGAAGATTCTATTTAAAAGAAAGAGTGCTTAGTCCTATACGGTAAGCTGGAGTAACCATTGAAGACCTAAAATGGAGTTGAGCAGGTGACTGGTTTCTGGAATTGCAATGTTTTTTTCTAGGTCAAAATTCAAGTCTCCAAGAGTAGAAAATGTGGCTGTTTTGAGAATATGAGGAGCTAAAAAGTAAGCAAATCAGATCAAGGTCCAGCCGTATGGTATATGAGTGTGACACAGAAAGAGGCGGAAAGGTTGAATTTTAAAACAAAAAAAAACATTCTGCAGCAATACAGTTTTTTATTTTCTACAATGGAACATGTAATGTTCAATGAGGATACCACCTCTCATGAGATTCAGACGGTCTTGCCGGACTATATTATAGACCGGTGGAATGGCAGCAATCAAACCCTGGACAGAAGATCCATGAAGCCAGATCTTTGTTAAGAAGGGCATGTCTGATTGATAGTAATCTGGAAAAATCAAAGACTGTAGCACACAGCATTTTAAGGGCCATATACTCACACTTGTCTTACAAGACATGTTTCATACATCACAGCAGCAGGCCCTTACATTTACATGCATTGGGAAGTCTCAGGGGAGCAGCCTTCATATGGCATTGAAGAGGGTGAGAAGCGGGCATTTTTGAAGAGTGCAATCTGAGGTTTCCAACCCTCTTGGAGTTTCACACCTAAGTGGTAAAGTTCCAGTTAAGTAATCTCTTAAATAACATTTTCCTTTTAGTATTGTACTTTTGTCAATATATATGTTGTGGAACTTGTTAGTAGCAGAATAGGACCTGTTTAAAGCATTTTGTTGTATTTAAGATCATCTGATCCAGAGTTGTACTACCTAACTTAGATTTGGCTTTTGCTTTGTAGGTGATTGACTCGTGCCAGAAATGTGATCAGAGATTTTCACTCAAGTTCCTGAACTTCTGCTGTAGCCACACGGACGTCCTCTCCTGTGTCATACATCTTCTAAATGAGGGCTACGTCCGGCGCAACGAAGACCGGCCGCACGTGCTGGAGTACGTTTCTGAGGACCCCCAGCCGCAGCCACCACCACTTCCCCCCAAAGAGACTCCTGCCATTGTCTTCCATACGGCAGAGATTCGGAAAGTAAGCAACAACAGCGTTAGCAACCTCCCCAATGATGACAAGAGACTCGCCTTCTCTACCTTCAGGTAAAACGTGGTTTAAGAAGCAGAGCCTGTCTCTTCCATCCTACCTCCATCATATATTATGATTGACACGCGAGGAAGGCCCTCTGATCTCAAAGCGGAAGTGGAAAATGAAAAGAAAAGGACGCACAATCACCATCGATGCAGACAAGACAGCGGTTCCACAGCTCATTCTGGTTGAAACGGAAGTAGTCCTCATGGTTGCTGCGCTTCACATCCGGAGGGTATGGGGTTTGGCACATGCGGTGCGTCCTGTGTTCGGTAGCCAGCGTAGCCTCGCGCGTGCATGCGAGCCTGCAGGAATGATTTGTTGCGATGCTGGTATTGAAGGCTTTTGAGTATGCACACAGTCATCAAAAGTCTATCAAGGGTACGCGCGCCCTGTCGGAAGAGGCTATGCAGGCGTATACACACCGCTGTCTGGAGATCCAGCGTGCGGTATTTGCACCACTGTCTGGAGAGGCTGGAGTATTATTTTTTTCAATAAAATGTACTAGCTTCAAATCGACATCTTGTCTCTTTTTACTTTTTGAATTGACAGAACTGCATTCATATCTCCCTTGCAAACTGGCTTTTGTCTCACTGTCTGGAGAAAAAATAAAAAAAATTCTGATTAAAAATACTGTTGGTCAGCCCCTGACCAAGGGGGACCATATATACTGACCAGTGAAGTAAAAGAAGAACCACAAGGGAAAAAAAGAATATTTAATTGTGGTGTAGCACACATATAGGGTTGGTAAATTGTGAATGAGAAGTCCACACTTCAAACAGTAATCAGACGGGGTTTGTAATCTTAGAATAAAAATACTATCTGTGTTCTATACCACACCAATTTCTAAACCATATGGCTATAGCTGACTGGTTTTGTCCACAGTAGGCTTCATCAAGGCTACAGAAACTTTGATAAAACAATCTTAGATTCCAAAATGAGTTGCACATTGGAAAAGTCATGAAAGATTATATTATCAAAAATCAAAATAACACCAAACCTTAAATGACATTCAAATCCTAAAGTTCACCAATGCATCCGATTGAAAGTAAAAACATAATGTATACAAGAAAAAGAGTCATATATTGCACTGCAGTTTGAACCCCAGTAGAAATAAGAGATGAGAAAGTAATACAACAATGTGAGTAATCCTGACAGCCTGAGATAGAGGTGTAGGTAGTGGAAGATGAAATCTAAATATAAATCTGATGGCCAGCTCTGCAGTCCAAAACTCTAGCAGGCATCAAGAACAGGGAAAATCGTCTGTGATGGAGAAAGGATCTGAGAAGGTGTACAGTATTTCACAGGAAGGACCCCAGTGGACGAAACACGTGTCTTATGTATCAGGGTTGTTTACATAATTGTGATACACTTGTATTTCTGTTCTAAAGTAAGATTAAATACACAGGCTGATTATTTTTCTCAGCACGGACCTCTAGTTTACGAACAATTTTCAAACGCTGTATGTGTGCCTCCCCTCATATAAAGAATCATTTTGCTCTGTGCATTACTGGTTTCTTGACGTTTTTTTATTTTTTTACCAACAGATTTTATTTGGTTTTTCGTTGGAAAGGCGGGCAGCAGCCCTACAACGACCTGTAGGAAAAAAATACATAATATCACGATAATTCGAGCGTTTTGACCAATTTTAGCCACCTGCCAAACATGCAGTAGTTAGAACTCAAACAAATTGCAGACATTGCAAGACCTCAACACTTGAATATATGATACATTAGCATAGGAGACCACTATCAAACAATGAGGGATAGTCAGAATAATATACTTGAGAAACGGGGCACCCATCAGGGGGCCGTTGGTGGTAATGGGGGAAGCTCAATCCCCCAGTATGACAACCATCGGGTCCAAATTTTCCTATGTTTAGTTGGTCAACCACGATCGAGAAATACTGCTATTTCATCCCCCATACATCTGTCCATTTCGGTCTTCCATTTGCCCAGCGTTGGGGGAGATGTCCCTTTCCATTGTTGCCCATGTCTCTTTTAGCGACAGTGAGAGATAGACAATTTGTGTTTTAACTTTAATTTAAGGCTTCTTTAATAATTTAGCTAGTTTTGTCAAATGTATTCCTTGTGCATGAGTTTAAGATTCCTATGCGAGTGAAGAATGAAAAGGAAGTGGCATAGTGCTCCTAATACTGGTTTATCAGAGAGATCATTCATTTTGAGATGGTGTTTACCACAATATAAAGTTTAAATGTGTTTGTTTAAAAATGAAATATGTAGTTCCTCACTATAAAATGTTAACTTATGCACAATTTCCGATCAGCAACTCGAACCGTTTATTTTATTTTTAACTTTTTGCAAGCATGTCCACATTTGGACTGTCTTTTTTTGTGTGCATTTTCTTCAAGCTTTGAAAAAGGAAATTCGCACAGGGACGTAAATGCTACTTTCAGATCTATCCAAAGGCACACAGTAAATCATTTTTTTTAGTTCAAGTAAAGGTTTATTTAGAAATTAAACTAAGTACAAAAACATTACTTCATACAGGCAATCATTTACTGATGCATAGTAAACAGAAAAGGATTTTTAAGAATACTATTGATGTATAAAAAAAAATCTTCAAGGTAATAATAATATAACTTAACCCCTTCGATGCTCATGACGGAACGGTTCCGTCATGAGCGTCGGTTGAGCTGTGCTCATGACGGAACCGTTTCGTCATGAGCCCATTGGCTTATAAGAACCTTCAGCACAGCGCGAAAATTCGCGCCGCGCTGAAGGTGTTAAGGAATGAAAGGAAGACATTCAAAGGTTCATAGATATTGTAAATGATAGTACATGTCAAAAAATATACAATTAAAAGGGTGTGATAGGAAGTGATAAATTGAGCACAATTATGTAAAAACAAACAGTAGGAAGTCAGGGAGGCTTGGTGACTTCTTGCATTGAAGGAGCTGGTGAAGAAGTTTTCTTTGCTGTTGTATTCAGAAAGTGCGTGAGAGGAGACCAGAGGTGTAATCTTTTCATAGCTAAAGAAATAGGATGAACAAGTGCTGTATCTAAGCGATGGTTATGGCATACCGCATACCACCATGGATGTCTGAAAAGAGTATTCAAGCTTTTTAATCTTATCAAGAAGTGTGTTGTGTGTTATGCGGAAAGCTTTGCGTTTATTTGATACAAATCTAATAAAGTCTCTAGCAGTAGCTTTGAAAGCATCCCATACTGTGTGAAAAGAAACATCTGTCGTTAGGTTAATAGAGAAAAACTCTTGGGAGAAGGATACAAAAGACGTATTGAATTTAGGATCAAGGAGTAAAGAGTTATTGAAACGCCATTTTTGGGTAGATGTGGAGTGGCTTAGAAGGTCTAATTGAATCGAAACAGGAGCATGATCTGAAATAAGAATAGGGCCTATATCAGCAGAACGTAGGGACTGGGAAATGTTCCGTGAAATAAAAATATGATCGATTCGGGATTGTGTTTGGTGCGGATGAGAAAAAAAAGAAGTATTCTCTTGTAGATGGATTACAAAGGCGCCATGAGTCTAATACATTTCTTTGTTCAATTGTTTGTTTGAAAGCCTTGTGCACTGCATTTGAGGTAAAAAGGGATTTAGAATTTCTGTCAATGAATGGATCCATCACTTGATTGCAATCGCCTGCAAGGATGAAGTTCTCTGACGGATATTTGAGGAGCAATTGGGAGATGGTGACCAGAAATTAACGTCTTCATTAGTAGGGGCATAAACATTGAGCAGTGATAAAGAAGTCTGTCCTACCAAGAGATATGTGAAAACCCACCTTCCCTCTATGTCAGATTCTTGAGAGACAAGTTGGGCCTTCAGTGTTTTGTGGCAGAGAGTTATAACCCCATTCCTTTTACCATCACCTGGCGAGAAGAAAACTTCACCAACCCAATTTCTTTTGAGTTTTAGTGATTCACTTTCAGTGAGATGTTTCTTGTTGTAATACAATATTAGCATCTAATTTTGATAAGTGGGATAAAATCATCTGTTTTTTAATGGGGGAATTTAAGCCTCTGCCATTCCATGAGATAATTTTCAAGAACATGTATGAGGTAGGAGTGGTTTGGACATAAGTGAACCAAGAAAACTTAGTACATTGTGAACAGTAGCATTTCCAATAAATTTAGCAACAAAAAGAAAATAAAGCATGGGAAGAAAACTTATATTAAATGCGAAGATATTGAGTATGGAAACCAATTGAAGAAAAAAGAAAGAATAGCATGTATAAAGAAAAAGAGAAAGTATACTGTAAGTAGCAATACTTATGCACAAATCAACAATGAAAGCAAAAGAAAACCTTGAAGTAAACCTTATATTCAGTACGAAGATATTGAAAATTAAAACCATTTGAGAGAAGCTGAAAAGATATGAGAAGTAAAGAAGGGAAAAAAAGAAGATTGAAACAAGAGACATTTGATGGAAACGCGAGTGATAAAAGGAAAGAAGAGGAAATAAAGGAGGAGAAGTGAAGGCTGCGAAATAGAAGATAAGATAAAGGAACATACCTACATAAAAGTCAAAACAATGGAAGGGTGGGAGGGGAGAGACCACATGGAACGATGACACACCCGGACTCCACGAGGTAAGGCAGGGAAGACTTTGGGATATAAACAATATGCAAGGCTAGTAGGTCAGGCACATGGGGTCAGGTCCTGTGCGACATGAGACAAAGGACACAAATGGTTAATATGAACAGGATGAAATATGACATGACATATTGTAATATTAGACACTATAAGGTGGTAACCTGAAATAGAAAAAAATAATGAGAACAAACAAACCACTGCAGCATGGTAGCATCTACTCTCATAATCGCAAGTAAAACAACATACTGAAAATCTAAACCCTATGCAGGTATATAACGTAAGAAGAGTTATTTAAAACGAGTACTGGAGATGTCCATCTTTTCTGGGCATTGTGTATGAAGGAAACTCTTCAGTTTTATTGGGTCTTCGTAAGTCACGGTGTTATTGTTAAAGGTGACTTTAAACAGGCAAGGATGAAATAATCGGAAACGTGCCCCAATTGAACGTAGCGCTGGACGCATAGCCAGGAATTCTTTACGTCTATCCGCTGTGGATTTGGCATAGTCCTGTGAAAAGAACAGTTGGTGCCCTGAAAATGAAATATGCTTCAGGAGTCTGACTGCTGATAATACTTTGAGGAGGTCTTTATACTCAAGGAAATACAATATGACTCCTCTTGGTCTCTTCGTACTTGAAGGTGAGGACTGTAATGGGCCCAGTCTATGAGCACGTTGTATGTTGAGACTAGTGTACTCCGGTAAATTTAGTATTGACGGTAGAAATCTTTGAGAGAATGAGATGGGGTCTGACCCCTCCACGCCTTCCGATAGTCCATAAATGCGTAAGTTATTACGCCTATTCCTGTTTTCAAGGTTTTCCACCTGTTTGGGCAAGGATGTAATCTGGGATTGAAGATTTTTGACTTTGGTAGAAGATGCACAGAGCGAGTCGACTGTTTGTTCAACCTTGGTGACTCTTTCTTCCAGTTTTTCCCATCCGTCAGTTAGAATTCAATAAATGGTCGCAAAGCCCGGATTGCCTCCAAAAGAAGATCCATGGAGACAGATGAAGATGGCTTTGTTGGAGAAGGTGGAACTTTTTTAAGGCGCTTAGTTGTTGCTTTAGTAAGGGAAGAGGAGCCAGTAGCCGTAGCTGAAGGAGCAGCTATTTTGGATGTTGGTGCTCGGGAGTCTTCCATTTGAATAAAGTTTGCACGTGGCTTCGAACGAATAATGAATCTGCGCTGTGAGGATATGTGCACTGAAGATACTCTTTTTAACCTACCCATACAATGGGAAGAATTAAAACTATACTCGAAAACATGCAAAACCAAGCTTAAATGCACAATTTTATCTAATAATAATATAGAAGATAGACTGTGATGAAAATTACGAGCATTAGGCGCATGACCGGTTATCAGAACATACATTGACCAATAAGCCTGAAACAAGTTCAAAACATGGTAATTATATGCTTAATGACAAGAAAGCGTGTGTGTGAAAAGTAAATGACATTATTTTTCACAAAAACTTGACCTGAACAGAGCAAGCCAAACAGCATGCCAAACTTAATGTTTCAGCCAGGAGAGACATAATAAATAAATAACTGTGTGGCACATTCATATAACATTACATGCTCTGAAGAAAAAAATCAGTTGAGAAATGCAAAAGACTAAAAGTAAAGAAATAAGTTTACTGAAATATCTATTTGAAGTGTATTAATTCAGATGACAGGCACGTTTAGAAAAAGGCCTTATTTTACCACCCTGCAAAACCTTTAGTGTCACACAGCAACATTCAGCAAGTGATTTATTGCCTTCCTTGAAGAGACACATTGCGCGATGAAAGACATCTCCTCAGCCTACAAGCAGCCTTGGTGTGTTTAGTCAGGCATGACAGCGGTTAAAGAAAGGGCAGTGCACAAAGAAATTAGGTGACGAAACACTGCAGAGTTGATCCGTTTAACCCCTTGGCTGCGGGGCCGATTCCCCCCGCTGTGCTGTGGGGAGGGGGAGCGCGCACAGCGCCCCGGTGCTCATGACGAGCTGAGCTTGTCATGAGCCACGTTTCTCGTGGGCTCATGACGAGCTGAGCTCGTCATGACCACACCCGTTCTTTAAAACGCTCATCACAGGAGGGGAATTAGCCCCGCACCTGAGCGTTCTAACGGTCATGACGAGTTCAGTTCGTCATGAGCACACGAGAACCGTGGCTCATGACGAGCTGAGCTCGTCATGAGCATAGGAGGGGTTAAAACATTTCCCAGTAGTGTACTCCGTTTCCAATCATAAATGTATGCAATCGGTCAGAATGCCACACGCGATAATACAACCGTCTTCCTCAGCGCGCACATAACAGCAAGGCAGCTGTTGCCATTAACTCAGCTGTGAGGAAGAAATGCTGGCTAAAAGGTCAATGCTTATCTTCAGAGAAAGGAAAAAGACCTTCGTCAGGAAGCGCTCACATTCCGACCTTCATTCTTGCAATTTGCCGGCTGTCATGACTGGGATGGTGCCTTAAAATCCCTCAAGCAATCCCGCCGCCTCAGGCGAGTCACGGGCGTGCCGCCATATTCCTCGGGCGCTAGCCCCCCCCCCCCGCACAGTAAATAATTAATGATTCTTTTATATAATGGCTCCTATTTGTTAATATAAAAATGAAAAGTGTGCAGTATTAAAATCTCCCTTTCCTTTAGTACTGTCTTCTTTATGTTTCTGTCTAAAGAAGGTGGAGAGGAAGGAACCTTCGTTATAGTCCTACCTTTTCTATGCCATAGAATCCAAAGAAGGACTATAACAAAGGTTCCCTTGCCATCCACCCTTCATTTGAAGGTGGAGAGGATGGAGCCTTCATTATAGTCTTATCTTTTCTATGCCATAGAATCTAAAGAAGGACTATCCCAAAGTTTCAAAAGAAAAAATATAAAACTCTCTAGATGGGGAAAATGCAAGGAGGGAATACTAGATTACTAATAGCTCCCACCACTTGGAAGAATGATTTTCTTTGACTGCTACCCCTGCCACTCACTGATCTATAAACTGGTGTAACCCTCCCAAACCCTCTAGTCGGATTAAAGGGCCTATGTCAGCTCCCTTCGAAAGGATGTCATTGCTCAGGGGCCACTGCATGGCCAACTATGTAAGAACTGGGACAGGGCAGTCCCCAATGTGCTGTTTCAGGCCCCAGTATGATAGGATGTGTAGGCTGTAGATATCTGTGCAGTACCCATGCTGCACTATCTCCAGCACTCAGAGCTTTCAGGTACAGTCTCTTCCCAGAAGCCATAGTATGGCTTGAGCTGTCCCCCAAGCTGATCCTCCAGAAATGTCTCTGGAACCAGTTGTTGGAAGTAGCCTGGTTAGGAAGAACTATTCCTCAGCCGAGCTGGAGGTACAGGGAGGACTGAAAGATCACTGGCAAATCTGCTGCTTTCTGAAGGAGAAGCAGTGGGAATGCAAGCTTCCTGCTCTCTGAGGCTGCTTTACTAGTTCCCAACTTTCTGGACCTTCTAGTCCTTAAATGGAAGTTGCAGGAGAGATAACTTCTTAGTCTGCAGGACTCTTGAGAGCCCAGTGCCAGTAGTGGTGGTGTATGCCTAGAGTTACAATGGTACCAGATGTCAACAAAATCATAAACAAGTAAAGTAGCGGCATCCAAGCATTTGTACAGAATCCGATGACCACCATTTCACAAACTACTCTCATGGGGGTGGCGTACACTTCTGGCGACACCGCCGTCTCCTGCTTTTCAACCCAGGCACAGTCAAGAACAGACATATCTGGTGGTGTTAGTGACCATCAGAAGATCAGCCGGATCCTCGCTTGCTCCAGAAGTGAATGATTTGCAGGTTAACAGGCATGAAAGAGCCCCCGAGAATTATCTGTTCCTTATTTCTTTAAACGCAAGGTTAAATTGTTTATTTACTTTTCAGGAACTGAATCACCAGCAGAAAAATGCTTCTCTTTACGATTTCCATCATCACCCGCCTATAAACCTAGTCCATCAGCTGAGAGAAAACCTGTTGTACGTACTTATGATTGAGACATATGGGTTTGTATTCCCCTTATCTTTATTTTTATCTCTACCAATGTCCTCCAGGGAGGGCAGCTCTCCCAAGCATGATGGGTGAAAATTTAGGGCCATATGTATCAAGCACTAATGCGTTTGCAAACGCCGAAATTCGCAGAATTTCAGCGTTTGTGAAGGCATTAGTGCTAAATGGTATGTATGAAAAATCTGCATGCAAAATAAGGAATCGCAATTTGCGATTCCTTATTTTGCGATTGCATTTAAGGAATCACAATTTTTGCGATTCCTTAAATGCAATGTAAGAAGCATTAAAAAAATGCAAATTGGCCTTAAGGAATCGCAAATTACCACCAACTTCAAGTTGGTGGTAATTTGCGAATTCCTTGAAAAATTCACTTTTTTGCATTTGTGAAGGTGCCATGTGGCGCACATACATGCCCTTAGGGCATGTATGTGCGCCACATGTGCACCCATGCTAATTTCAGGGGTGCAACAGGGTGTCCTTTGGACACCCTGCTCCCTTGAAATTATTCTCAATTTGCGATTCTCAAATGGCGAATCGCAAATTGAGAATCACTTCCCATTCATTCCTATGGGCCTCTAGGCCCATAGAAAAGAATGGGAAAGTATTCCTTATTTGCGATTCGCAATTTGCAAATCGCAATTAAGGAATACTAAGAAATCGCAAAAAAACTGCGATTTTGTACATACATCCCTAGTTGCGATTCTCTAATAGCGATTTCTAAAAAATCGCTATTTGAGATTCGCAAATCAGGTTGTTGATACATATGGCCCTTGGTTCTCTGGGAGCAGAACTTGAGGTTCTGAGCAGTAATCCAGGACTGAATGATGTCATAAGTCTCAGCCAAGCGTCATCGGCATATTGATCATGGATCCTTTTTTGATATCACCATGTGGTTTGAGAAAACAAATCAAGAACTTATCCCTGAAAGCCCAAACCGTCTTTTAAAATGTGATTATGGACATCATTGTTGACACGGTTGAAAGCGGCCAAAAGATCAAAAAGGGACGAGGCGCCCATGTCTAGGATGAGCAAAGCCTCATCAATGGTTTCCAGAATGGTCTCTCGGTGCTACAGCCAGCTCTGAACTCCTACTGTGGACTGTTCAGGAGGTTGTTTTTGTTTACAAACTTCTTGAGTTGAGTTTTGCCCGGCTTTCTAAGACTGTAGTTAGGAGTGGTTGTCTAAAAACAGGGCGGGAGTTATTTAGGCTGTTCTACCTTCTATGGTGTTTTTTATCAAGAGTAGAGACACTTATCCATTTTCAGGCAGTCCAGCAACAATCCTTTTGAAAGAGAGAATGATAAAGTTAACCCATTCAGAGCAAGAATGGTATGCACCTCTTTGGCCATTTCTGCGAGATGGAGCTCCGAAAAGTGGATGGAGGGACTGACCTTGGAGATGAGGCGGAGGAGTTCCACCTGGGGTGTAGCTCTAAAAGTTGGCCATCTTTTTTGTGATTTCCTGGGTCAGGCCAGGAAGGGTGGGTTGGCTTGCAGGTGAGAGGGACAATTCAATCTTTATAACCTTGATGTAAAAAATTTACAGATTCCTTGCATTTCTGGTCGGGTTCCTCTGTATCTTTTTTTTTTTTAATCTGTTTTATTGGTTTTCTTCACAACAAGAGAACAGAGCAGATATCTGCAAAACTGTACAGCTTGCCTGCATATTATGGCCATTACATTCATGTCACATACATATGTTATTTTCACAGTATTAATAAATGTCTCTGCGCACATTCATGTGTCTCATAGTTTGTGATTCATACAAGTCTCTGACATGCTGTGAGTGGCTGTTTAAGTGCATGGTCTGTCAGATTGATGGTAGTAACTGTAACGTAGTGAGAGCTGCTAATTCGGGAGGCGGAGTATAATGTTGGGGACAACTAAAACATAACTGGGTGTCAGGGGGTCCCTTGCTCGGCACAGGCTGAGCTAACTGCTTCTTCGTGTCCCCCACAGACCGACAGCTACGGGCCCTTTAAGGACAGCCTGGGGTTTCGTCTGGAGGACTTCGCCCCCGGACCACCTGACTTTGTGGGCCTATCAGGTTCCACCTCGCGTCATATGGAGGAGGACCCGGAAGACGCCATCGCTCGTGTGGTCCCGAAAGATTCGTTTTGGGAAGAGGACGTGCGGTGCCAGGAGGCCAACGCAAGCCGGAACGAGGACGGTGACGACGACCCGACAGGACCGGGAGCCGAGGACAACGCGGCGGAGCCCCTCCTGAGAGCCGACACCGGGTGCAGAGGAGGCGTCACGGAGAACCCGACGACGGAGACAGCGGTAGCTGAGAAGCCAGGAGGCCAACGGTTCTGTGTTCCGCCCAGCCACGCGAAGGAGGACGCGTGGCTTCCCCAGGTGCGTGCCCGTTTACGTTCTTTGTTGCACTTTAAGAGGGGAGGGACAGGGTAGGCAGCCGAGATACCGTCTGGGCACCGTACGATCTATACTGCACAAGACACGGGTCTCTGTCCATACTTTACCGTATCATTGCTGGTGGTGGTTACCTGTTCCCTCACTCCCCGTCCTGGATAGTGGTTCATAACGTGACAGTCCACTAAAAGCCTCGTTGTTTTCCTTTTCCTTACATGTGCTGGAACCCGGCAATCCACTACAAGGGACAAGAACCTGAAGACCAAAGGATCCTGGACCCTTATCATTTTTGTGTTCTCCCCCAGTACTTTGTTTAAATGTTCAATAAAGTGTTGAACAGTCGCCCTCCAGTATTGGCTCCTTCCTTCTTGTCACCCAAAGGTGACACTGGGATTGTAAGTTCTATCTAACATGGTGCCACCCGCAGGTCAGGTCATCCTTCCCCCCCGAACCCCATAAAAAGGGATCAACGGTGCACTTCAACATCTCAGCATGCAAGTTCTACTGAAATTGACGCTTGGCCAACCACAACACATCTGTCATTTCTGCTCTTGCAGTTGTGGGATCACAACAATGCCCCCACAGCTTCTTTTCTGGATGTGTGCCTTCAGCAGTCTCTGGCCCAGCGTCGAGTCAAGTCTGTTTTCTGGAGCTCTTGCAATATCGCGTCCCAGTACATGGCGATTGGTGTTTTACGCAGTCCTAGCGCATCCTTTCTACGCAGCGCGACGCACTCTGCTCTGGCCCATACCCGCAATGAGCGCCTCCATGCAGGAGGATACTCAAAGCCTGGCTGTTCGATCAGTAGCACCCCCCTCCCCAGCGCCTTGAGACCCTCACGGGTATGTAGTGTCCTTTACAAATGATTGATTGATTGACTGATTTTAGTAATCAGTCGTTTAGTGACTATCAACCCCAGAGAAATGAGCGGGAAGTCAACGTTTTACCCTTCGTTCTGCCATAAATGTGTAGAAGCAAGCTTCCCAGCGTAGGGGTTTATTACAGTCTGTGTAGTGATTTAAAGAGGTTACCACAGATTCCCAATACTCCCCCAGATGCTGGCAGCTCCAAACCATGTGAAGCAAGTCTACGTCAACTGTATGGCACCACGGGTAACTAACATGAATCAATCAATCAGGGGTTTATAAAGCGCACTACTCACCCGCGAGGGTCTCAAGGCGCTCTGTGCGATTGTAGTTTGTTTTCACGCAGCGATGCGTCACTTTTCATAAATGAGGCCCAGTATATCTATATCTACCTTATATATAGACACATATACACCTATAAGTCACTCCTATAGCAGGCCTTAACAATCCTGGAGGCAGAGTGCTTGGTTTTATGTGAGATGGTGCTCTGGCATGAGCTGAGCCCCCCTGCAGCTTTCGGAACCATCTCCTTATAGCTGTTCTATGATATAGCCATACCATATACTCTTAAGTGCATTATAACTCTCGTGGTTACTGCTAACTTTGGTTTGGCTTTATCAAAACATGTCGTGTAAGGTGTCAAACACTTTGGAATACTCCCCCCGCTACCCCCAGCCAGTCCTGGCGGCGGCGGTAGCATTCCACCCTTCTAGAGGGAGAAGACATGTAGTTACTGGTAAACCCGGTTAAAGTTAAACAGAGCCTCAGCATCACAAAATGGATGCTGCTGCCACAGACAAGAGTCTGCCCTCCTGCTGTTGATGTAGTCCAACCCCTAAACTTAGTACAAGTATAAGAGCTGTGTCCCTAGGACTTTAGATTACCCTGGACGAAACTTTGAAACCTATATCCTGGACCTTCAATGCTACATTTCGACTGGAAGACGGAAGACATCTCCCTTGTGGTCAAGGAGTGCCTACCCTGTTCAAACAGGCACCTGAAGCAACTTTGCTGGTCTGCATTGTCGAGGCTCCCGCCGGGTCCCAAAGACTCTGCGACAGAGGACACGGACTTAGACATCTCTGACGCTGCTCGATGTTCCCAGCAAAGCTGAGACCCGTGGCGGACACGAGAGACGTGGGACCGGAACTCCTGGACATCCTGCATTTTGCAAGCTGCACCTACTTCCCGAGGTATTTGGAAGATGTGCTTTGGGGTGCTTGAAGCCCCAGCCCCGAGCAACATTTGCACCGAAGCTCAGGTCCCCACACTCCACGAGTGTCCCGTGGGGCCCGCTCCTGCATTTCAGCTCGACACGTCTTCCCGCTTCCTTGCCCGTTGGCTAGTGAGCCCCTGGAAGACTTTTCTTTGAACTTAACTTGCTTTCCTGGTTGCTCCAACTTCTCCCCAAAAGAGAAGTTCCTTAGACCTTGCTGGTCTGCACCGAAGCCAATCTCGACATCTTGCGTTGATTGCGTTTACCAAGGCTTGTTGGGTCCAATCCAGATACTGACACCGCAGTCAACTAGATCCTTCGTGGGACAGCTCGAATCCAGCTCCTGGTCGTCATCGGCGCCTCTTGGTTGTCATCGGCGCCTCCTGGTCCTCCTGGCTGCAGAGACAAGCTTCACCTTAAATCACCTGACATCGCCTGGTTCCTTCCTGGTCACTGGCCTGTGACCCAGACTCTGTCCCTTCTGCTTTCAGGTTCTTCAGATCTTCGATCTACCCTTGGATCCACCCGGACACTTTTCCTCAGGTCGCCTGCAGCACTTCTTCGCAGCTCTCCATTGGAATCGACGACGAAACTCGACACGAAAAGACACCTATGCACCCGGCTCCCGTGGGTGAGGTAACTCGAGTACTCCGGTGCTCCTGTGTGTATTGACTCTCCTAGTGTCCTAGTCTAAAAGGGCTCCATCGTAGTTCACTTCTTTGTGCCCTTAATCTTTAACTTTGTAACTTCTACATTTCCCATAGAAAGTCAATGGTAACCCGCGGCTGTGTTTAGTCACTGCACGCGTCTACCGTGGGCCTCCTGCATCCTAACCTTTGGTTGTTTAGAGTAGCCCCAGCAATTCCACAGGCCCTAGGCCTGCTTTCTAGTTCTCACGTGGTTCTTATACCACTATTTTAGTATATGGTTTGTGAGGCCCCTAGGGAAAAACGTATACTGTGCAACTTATCGTATGCCAATTAAGTTCCTTGTATTGTACTTTTACCTCTGACCTCATAAAGAGTCCAGAGGGTTTGTGTTTAGAATAAATACATATATATTTGATATATACCTTGTGTGGTGTGCTTTCATTTGATCATTCAAGAGATTATAAATGGTAAAACAACTTGCTTAACTCGCCTCTAAATCTTAGCCTGAAGGCTGCTCTCCTCAGCTACCACTAGGATAGCTTTCTATAAGGTTGACTTTACAACCACCATCAATAAGGGTCGATTTAGACTGGTGCTAGGTGCCCACTAGAACTAGTGGACATAATATGCCAGGCTAACTTCTCACACAGCCCATGAACGTCAGTGGAAGTCCACTCCAAAATTATATTTGAGAGTGAATCAAGTTCACCGCCCTACCCAGATTGCCCTTAAGCAAGTCGTCCTGTGGATGGTAAATTTGTACCCCCAGGTAGCGAAAAGTTTCCTTCTGCCTTTCTATGCCAACATCGATGAGTGTGTAGTGTGCATTAAGACATGTTGTGTCGAATGGGTAAAGGCAGGACTTGGACACAATTACTTTTAACCCAGACAGGGCTACAGAGTCTCCCAGGATATGAACCAGTCTACGGGATTGAGTACACGTCCTTGAGGTATATGAGGAGATCATCTGCATACAGAGAGATCGCATGCCCGCTATCACCTAGCGGAATCCCCCAGCCCCCTCCCCGCTCTCGGATGGCTGTTGCCAGGGGCTCAATGGCTAGCAAGAAGCTGCGGGGATTAAGGGCACCCCTGCCTTGCCCTCGCCTCACTCTAATGGGGACCGATATG
Source organism: Lissotriton helveticus (assembly GCF_964261635.1). Classification (NCBI taxonomy): domain Eukaryota; kingdom Metazoa; phylum Chordata; class Amphibia; order Caudata; family Salamandridae; genus Lissotriton; species Lissotriton helveticus. The sequence goes on along the minus strand of NC_136067.1, from coordinate 8,597,177 downwards.
TAGGGGCCCCTCTGTACTCTCATTATGGGGCCTTGTATAGGAGACAAATCATATTGGGGAAGGCTTCTCCGAACCCATGGTGTGGCAGTACTGCAAACAGAAACTCCCATTCTAAGGTAGCAAAGCCTTCTCGAAGTCCAGTATCAGGCAGCCTTGACGAGGCCAGTGATCCAATGAGTATTGGACCACCCTAAAAAATCGTCGCAGGTTCAGAGAGGTGTTCCGTGTCGGTACAAAACCATTCTGGTCTGCGCGTATCAAGAAATGGACCAATGGTGCCAGTCGATCTGCTAAAAGCGTCGCTAGGATCTTATAATCTGTATTTGACAGGGCCAAGGGCCGGTAGGAGCTTAACTCCATGGGGTTCCTGTCAGGTTTGGGGAGTGAAACTAGGTGCGCCTCAGCCATTGATTTGGGTAGAGTGGCGCCTTCTACGGTAGCATTGTACAGAGTAAGTAAGCACGGGGCCAGGGTCATCACATTCGCTTTATAATGCTCTGCTGGCAGCCCGTCGTGGCCGGGAGTTTTCCCAGTGGCTAATGTTGCTATGACCTCCCTGATCTCATCTTGTTCAAACGGGGCATCTAATGCTGCGCTCTGATCAGGTGTTATCGTAGGCAGGCGTATAGAATTTAGAAAGGTGGTTGTGCGTTCCTGATCATTTGGAATGGTATTTTCATATAACTCTGCACAGTGCCTTGTCATCTCTGCATGTATCTCATGCTGTGTGTATACTGTGGGCCCTGCCACAGTGCGTATTGCATGTATAGGATGCTGTGACCGCTCCGGGTGCAGCAACCACGCTAGTAATCGCCCAGGCCTGTCAGATGTAGCATGTGTTCGCGCTGAGTGCCCTACGTAGTTTAGCCACCTTAATTGCTCAAGTAGTTCTATGTGTTCACTGCGCATTGTACTTAAGCACAGCAGGCCTGGCACACCAGATGCCACCCTGTTTACATGGCAGCAACCCCTGTTCTAGTCTCCTTATTTCCTGAGTATAGTGTTTTCGTATATTCCATGTGAGGCCCATAATGTGCCCTCTGATGACCACTTTAAACGCCTTCCATTCGGAAATTGTGCTGTGAGCGGTACCCGCATTAATGTGAAAAAATTCCCTCGCGACTGCCCCAAGGGAAGCCCGAAGTGCTGTGTTTTCTAGTGCCACCGTTTGAAGACACCAGGTGGGGACTGGAGGCGGGCCGACGTCACTGCTGAGCCACATTAGGTGGGGATTATGATCTGAGTGCGTGAGACTGAGGTATTCTATGTGCTTAATGAGAGGTAGCAGTGAAGGAGAGCTTACCACTCGATCCAGCCTCACATGGAGATCATGAACATGAGAATAGAAAGAATATATGCAGGTATCTGGATTGGGCATTTGAGGAGGCCACCGTGTGTGTCGGGGGAGGCAACGAGCGATCCAGAGCAGTGTCCAGTACTGAGTTAAAATCCCCACCTAGAAGCCAGAGGACCCCGTTCCAGGGGGCAAGCAGGTGCGTGAGGTGACGGAGGAAGGCGGCTTGTTCCACATTCGGGGCATATGTGGATCCTATCAGGATGACCTGGCCTTTTAATCAGCCCTTTAGAAAGATGTATCTACTGTCCAGATGTGTCTGCACCTCTTCTGCAGTCAAGGGTGTTCCCGCCTTGATCCAGATCAGCAAGCCCCTCACGTGTGTGGAGTTGTTAATGCTAAATAAACACCAGTCCTCGCTATCTTCGACAAAGGTGGGCAGCCTTGAGCGGTGTTATATGTGTTTCCTGCAACAACGCTAAATTGGTGACCCTGCGTTGCAAGTATGAGTATATGGAATATCGCCTCGCTGCAATGTGGATATCTCTCACATTCCAGGGGATTACGTTAGCTTGCGTCATGTTATTTGATTGTTAGCTTGCACACTATGAATGAGATGTGGAGGGCCTAATCGTGCAGTTTTGATTACAGTTGATCAAGTGTGTGGGGCTTGTCAGCACTCGCCCTGCATGTGGCTAAATAAACCAAAACAGGGAGTAACATTAGAATATATATATATATTTATTTTATTTATTTATTTCATTTCTAAAGCGCGCTATCACCTAAAAGGCATCCTGGCGCTGGCAGACTCATATCAGAGGGGGGGCAAACTGATGACAAGCTAGAGCTTCGGGAATAGCCATGTTTTTAAGCTTCTCCTAAATAGAAGGTCAGGGGTGTGTCTAAGCCCAACCACAGTTTCGCTGCGGCCACGCCAAACGATCTTCCTCCTGCTTTGGCTTTCTTAACCGCATCGCATGCGGCGGCTTTTCCCGCTGTGCGCGGCAATTTTTAAAATACCGCGTTACATGACGAGCTCAGCTCGTCATCAGCGCACAGCAGGTTACGCTCATGACGAGCTGAGCTCGTCATCAGCCCCGAAGGGGTTAAACCTAGGTATTGTCACCAATCTAGCCGAGGAGGATCGAAGGTTACGGTCCGGCGCATGCCACACAAACTTCCTTTGCAAACAAGCAGGGCCCGACCCATGGAGGGCTTTAAAGACCAAGCAGAGAGACTTGAATTGGACTCTCTGTCTCACCGGGAGCCAGTGCAGCTGAGCCAGAGCCATAGAAGAGGATGATCTTGTGGGCCACCCCAGGGCTAATTTTGCCGCCGCGGACTGAATTCTCTGGAGTCTATCCATAAGGTAGCTTGGGGACTCCAACAACAGAGAATTACAGTAGTCTAACCTACTGAGCACGGTGCAACAATATTAGAGCAGACTCAAAACGAGGGTCCTCCCAAACCATATCATGGTAACATGATGTTTTCAACAGTGACAGCCCTTGTCATGGGTGGCTGATGTAGTAGTGTGTCTTGAGCGCCCTTGCTTTGCAAGATGATCTCTCGGCTTCCCTGCGATGGAGAGACGCGGTGTCCCACAGTCCTGATATGTAACCTGCCAGTCGGCCCCGGTGTCCCCTTATCTGGGCAAGAGGGTCCGAACCCAGCAGTGTTGTTGTTTCACTCGGGGCCTTGGGCTTCTGTTTGGCTGTTCGATGGTTTGCATGTAGTTAGAATGAGGAAAATTGAATTTTGCCCTGTCATGTGTCCCTACGTGTTCCCCATTATATGTTATATGTGCATGATCGATATGCATATGTTCCCCCTTGACCGAATAAAGACGCAATTATGGTTGTGTCCAACGTTAGTATGCCAGTTTCCAGTCCTCCTGAAAGCAACGAGTATTAGGCCTATGTTGCCAACGTTTTACATTATGCACGTTAGTTCATCGAGTTGTCCCCGTTTCTAGGCCTCATAAGGGCCCGGAGACCAGATTCAAGCTCCAGTCTCCTGAAATCACTCCGAGGAGCGATGCAGCCCCTCCCGCATCCCTGACCCTTCGCTTACTTTCTGCCAAGCAGCGCGGTGCCCGGCCTGGCCTGCCTGCCTGTCTGCCAAGAATATGTTATGCCTCTAGTTATCAGTTCAGCTCCCCGGCTTCACATTCCTAAGCTAACGATCCGCATAAACATCTTCAGCTATAGTCTAGTCTTCCTGTCTCCATGCAAGAGAATTACTGAATTAATATCCATAGAAGATTCATAGCACACGCAATACATGTAGAATATATGCATGCACCAGCCTTAGTGTCAAGTAGCCTCTGCCCTGATGACATTTAGATTCTATCAACATGTTCTCCAAACACCAGATACCAGATATGCTATAGGCACATGTCGTCCTGACGTCCCAGACTTTAGTCTCCTCTTCTAGTGTAGAAGTCAGAGCCCCCAGTTCTCCCTAGTTATACGTCATGGCCCGTTTGCGCGCACCAGTAGGTTAAAGGTTCCAGCTGCCCAGGTAGCCCCCTCCATGTATCCACCCATTTATGACACTTCTGTGACGTTTTCATCACATGTCTACGTGCACGCCCTGTGCACGCCTTCTTTGTACGCCCATGTGTTCTTATCTTACGTTTGTCACTTGTTACGCCTACTGTATTCAATGCAATTGTAATGTTTTCCTATATATACTATGTAATGTTGATGAGACGTTGCAGCTGCCATTCCATTCTGTTACAGGCTGTTCCGATCCTGTCCCTTCCCTTGTGCCAAATTAAAGCCTGTTCAACTCAGATACCCCGGATCCTGCCTCTTATTTATTGAGCTATCTGTTTTAGTTAATGTATAGAAAAATAGTACCGGTAATTAATTATTTATTTACCACATAAATGGCGCCCGAATAGGGACGAGCCCCTTCCCCGCGCGCCGGCGATGTAACGCAGGCCCCCTGACCCTTCTACAGCCGTGACGGACCTCTACTGCGCACCTGCAGATATTTCTGCTCAAGTCTCCCTCAGGCCCACGGAGGAGACGGAGACTGCGGTCCGGCATCCAGACGAGGCGGTGAGGAAGGCGGGTCGTTCCGACCAGAGCCCAAGCCGAGAGAGTAAGGTCCGAGGTATCCGGAGGCCCACCTGTAACCGAAGCCCGAAGCGCATGCGTAGTGCGTAGCAGTAACCAGACGTCGTCCAGTCCAGTTCGAGGCCTTCAAGTTTTGCTTCCCGGTGAGTACCGTTGCTGGGGGTATCTAGACGGGTGTTCATTCATTTGTGCCCGGTCCGACGGGTTTGGGTACACAGATCCGGTCCGACGTGTTCACCTAGGTGGATACGGTATGACGTGTCTCTTTAGGAGACCGGTATTTTCTGTACTGTTTTAGCAGTGCATCCAGTAATTCTAGTAAGTCCGTTCTCGAGAAGTTCAAGTGTTATGTTTTCAATGTATCAGGTAGTATTCTGTTCAAACTGTTATTAATGTGTTCTTAAATGTCGTGGTATGAATGATTGTTTTGCTATTCATTACCGTGTTCATTGTGTATTGTGTTCAAGTACGGTTCAAATATGCCGCTGTTTTCGAAATTACGTCAGATAAAAACCAGAAAAGGGTTACTCGAAGAATCAGTTCCTGTCCCTCCTAGGGACAGTCCTGGACATTTCATGTATCATAAGCATGGCTTAGATGCCATATTGTATCTAGATTTATGGGTTGATTATACCAAGCATCTTGAAGAGAAATATAGATGGCCTGTATCAGGTACATGGGATGCCGAGTGCATCATGCGAGTAGAAGAAGCATTATGGAAAAAGAAAGCCAGACAGTCCCAGAAAGATGCCATAGAATTATGGCGCAAAGAATCTCATAAAAGAACCGAGAAAGAATTCAGAAAAGCAGAATTAAGTAGAGAATCCTCAGAAAAAGCCCAAGAAAGGGAATTAATCGAAGAAGGTGAACGAGTTAGAGCAGAACAGTCAGACAGACAGAGAAATGCCCTTATTAAAGGTATGTATCCTCTTCTCGCCGAGGGTTTGCCGAAGGCGACCCCGGAAACACTCCATAATTTACCGCCACCTTTGGTTCCGACTAAGCTGCGTCATAAACCGACTGCAGCCGAAATTTTTCTTTCTTCCTATTTAGATGACACTGTCCCAGAATATGCTAATACAGATCCTACTCCGCCAGTCCAAGTTCAGCCTCCTGTTAATGTAATTCCGGTGCCTCCAGTCATTGGTCCTGTCCATGCGCCAGTTCCCCAGGATCAACCCACATTACGTACTACTACTGTACCAGTCACGTTACCAGCACCCGCACATCCAGTATTAATTGACGATTCCAGTTCACGAGGGGCAGGGGGAGGTGCTCCTACCACCCCGCCTCAAACAAAGCGCCTGACGCTGAGAGATGCAGCATTACAGCGTACGCCAAAAGTGGCTACGTATGAAGCCCTCAAGAAGTTCCTCACTGATTGTAGATATGACCCAGTGCCAGGCGAAGATCACATGATATTATACTCCGTACGTTTACGACGAGTTGCAAACTTCTTGATCACCATATCAGATATGAAAGAACATTTAGACAGAATATATCATTTTATCCGAACAGGGGAGAACCCAGGAAGTGTTCACGAAGCTATGGCACACAGGAAAGTCGAGACTCAAGGCATGATTTTGCAATTTCTGATAAATGGTTTAATAAGAGAACAGGATCGTCCTGATAAAAGTCCAGAAGAGATGAAAGTCCTGACAAAATGGAGTGACAATATAGCAGACGGAAAACACAAGACACAAAATAGTATAGAAACCATGTACAGAAAGATCCGGAAAGAAATTATAGGTATACACGAGAGAGAAAAAGCAAGAATAGTAGCAGACAAAGAGAATGATTCTTTAGACGAAGATGTAGACACCGAGAATCCCAGCAGAATAGCGTATGTAGGTAGAACGAGACCGTCCGATAGACACACACGCCTAGATTACAAGAAAGTTTTTCCTCCTCCCGTACCAGAACAGTGTTCTCTTGAACAAGTATTCCAGGCTACTGATAAAGTTCTGAAACTACGAATAGGTTACCATGAACTTAGTACCATGCATGAACAAGAACTAGCCCGATCAGCAGTTCGATGGGTTAGTGATTCTGCCACGTTTCCAGACGAAGTAGTGGCCCAAATGTTTCTGAAACTGCCCCCAGCCGAGCAGCGACTGGTGGGTATGTACATGATCCAGCACCTCATCACACTGTACGAGTCAGCATTCTGATCCAGGTCCCTTATATAATGTATTGAACGAGTTACTCCTAAACAGATGGAAAGGTCTAGGTACCGATTTAATTAGTGTCATTCTAGAACAACGCCACAAATACAGAACGTTCCTGACTCCGCATTTTGTTCCAATTTCGCCTCCGTTCTACATAGATAGACAGAATCCGTTGAGAGAAGTGCATCCAGTTAAGGGAGAGGGAGATAATCTCGAACGAGTATTTGTTTACACCCCTATCACGAAAATAGAACTACTAGAAATGAAAAAGTTAGTGCCCTGTCACGATAAAGATCCAGCAGGGTTCCATCGAGAATTAAAAGACATGCTCCGTATGGGAGAATATACGTATCCTGATATCATCAAAATGTTAAAGGTCCTGTTGCCTGCGGGCATATATGAAAAACTTAAAGAAAAAGAATGGGAGGTGGGAGAGAAAAAGATAGATTGGACCGCGTTAGAGACCGAAGATAATGCACGAGTCCCAGGTACTGGTCTTGGGGATAAAGCCAGAGAGTTGCCCGAACTGTTAATACAAGTCTTGCCAAGATTACTAGCCACGAAAAAGGAAGATTGGGATGCCATCTCAGCCTGTAAACAGAAACAAGACGAAGACACTAGTGATTTTTATTCCAGATTTGAGAAATGTTTCATTATAAATAGCGGTCTGAAAACGAGTAGTGAGTCGTATCCACATCTTTTTGTTACCAAACTAGTTGAGAATTCTTTACCGCAAGTTAAAAATAGAGTATTGAAAGTCGAGAGTACTTGGCAAGCTAATACCCCATCTCAAATGCTCCAGATGTTGCAATATCACCAGAACAGAATCAGGGAAGAGCAAGAACACGAAAGGAGACGTATGAAAGACACGAAAATGAAAGTACTAGTTGCACAGTCTGTTCAACCAGATAGTCAGAAGAGGGGTCCGAATCAGACTAGTCATTCTGCAGCTCCTGTTAAAGGGACATGCAATTACTGTAAACAGCCAGGTCATTATATAAACGAATGTGCAGTTCTGAAACACAACATAGCTACCGGTAAGACGAAAGAGAGACCACGTCCTCCTAGACAAGAACAAGTCCCGCAGAATGCCCAGCCACCGCAGAACGCACAACAGACAGTTACAGTACCGCAGCCTATAGCTGCCACACAACACGTTACACAGCAGATGTACCAGTACGCACAGTCAGATTATCCAGAATATCATCAGTATTCATGAAACAGCCTAGAGAGGGAGGTTGGCTTGCCTCTCATCGAGGTTCCTGTAGATCAAGAGGGTCCCTATGTACACAGTCAAGTATTAGGGAAAGACAGAAAGTTTCTGATTGATACAGGGGCAAGTAGGACTACCATCAGTCATGACGAGGTTCCAGGGGCTCCACTCTCAGGCTCAAGAAACGTTTCCCTGGGATTTTCAGGAAAGCCTATTGTTAATGAAATATCGAAACCAGTTTCCCTAGAAGTTGGTCCATTGTCCCAAACTACAGACTTGTTACTTACGAAATCCTGTCCCGAAAATTTACTAGGTATTAAGACATTGAAAGAATTAGGAGCAGTCATATGCTGCTCTCCCGAAGGTGTGAGATTGTTTTTACGTGATTTTAAAGGTCATTATGTGTTACGTGATTTTGATCCAAGATTACTGAATGTACCACAGCATTTATGGGCGCAAGGTCCAACTGATGTAGGTTGTATGCACATTACACCATATCGTGTCACTCTGAAACAAGGTGTTGTATTACCACGAATCCGACAGTACAAATTGCCACCGGAGGCTGTCACAGCCTTATCGAAAATTATTGACGAGCTCATTGCTCAAGGAGTGGTTGTAGAAACTGACTCCAATGTATGTAATTCCCCTATCATTCCAATTCTTAAACGTACTGATCCAAATGCACCTCCAGTATATCGATTAGTGATTGATCTTCGAGAACTTAATAAATGTATCATACCCCAGTACCCTGTGGTTCCAGATATCTCTTCCCTACTGACTGCCATTGATTCTGAAGCTACGTTCTTTACTGTTATTGATCTCAAGAACGCATTCTTTAGTGTCCCCATTCATCCAGACAGCCAGTTCCTTTTCGGTTTCTGTTTAAATGGAAGAAGCTATAAATTCACACGAGCTCCTCAAGGTTTTACAGAAAGTCCTAGTATTTACAGTCAAGCACTTAAAAGACAACTAGACAGTATTCACATGCCAACTGACACTGCCCTGCTCCAGTATGTCGATGATCTATTAATAACAGCCGGGACGCTCCTTGGCTGGAGTCGCTGCGCGCACAATAAATAGACGTAACATAACATAACATAACATAACATACAGAACGTGACTGCGAACGTGCGTCACTTACAGTCTTGTATTTTCTGGCCGAGATGGGGCACAAGGTGTCCCCTTCGAAGCTACAATTCTGTGTCCAGCAAGTGGTATACCTTGGACACTTACTGTCCAAGAGGGGTAGACATTTGACACCAGAACGTATCCAGTTAATAGCACATCTTCCACAGCCCAAGACACAGAAGGAGGTACGAGCTTTTATCGGCCTCACTTCTTACTGCAGACAATGGATTCCTCAGTATGCATATCTAGCCAAACCACTGATACAGTTAACGACACAGGAGGCAGCCATATCGACTGTCCTCCCTTGGACCCAGGAACATACACTTGTTTTTAATGAATTAAAGAAAGCTTTATGTAATGCACCTGTGTTAGCGACACCGAACTACAGTAAGCCTTTTACACTTTTTGTTACTGAACGTGATGGTACAGCATTATCTGTCCTCACGCAAGATCAAGCAGGACAACACAAGCCTTGTGCTTATTTTTCTAGCACATTAGATCCAGTAGCCCAGGCTCTGCCTGCGTGCCTCAAGTCAGTTGCAGCCACAGCTCTAGCTATCAGACAAAGTGATTCCATAGTGTTAGGACACCCCCTGACAGTACAAGTTCCACACTCCGTGGAAGTTCTTTTAAACCGAACACAGACTCAGCACTTGACAATTGCACGATTAACAGGGTATGAACTGACACTGTTTCAGCCACACATAGAAATCAGACGCTGCAACGTTTTAAATCCTGCTACACTGTTACCCTCGACTGTTCCAAATCCTGCCACACATGACTGTGTGGAAGTTATTGACATCATGACAAAGCCAAGACAAGACTTGACAGACATTGCATTACCTGACACAGACCTGACACTTTATGTGGATGGTTCATGTATGAGAACAAGTACAGGAGAGTTAGTAGCCGCGTATGCAGTGACTACTGAAACCGAAGTTATAGAAACACACCGTATTGACACCCTGTCTGCTCAAGCAGCAGAGCTCATCGCTCTGACTCAAGCCTGCATACGAGCCAAGAACCTGAAAGTAAACATATATACAGATACACGTTATGCATTCGGAGTCGTACACGACTTTGGAGTGCTCTGGCAAGAAAGAGGTTTCATGACCTCTCATGGAGCCAAGATTCAGCATGGCCCTCTCATTCAAGCTCTGTTAGAAGCAATACATTTACCGAAAGCCATTGCCGTTATGAAGTGCAAAGCACATACAAAAGCTACTGACACCATTTCCCAAGGTAACGATCTAGCAGATCGAACAGCCAAACTTACTGCTCAGACTCCAGACATTCCAGTTAACACGACAAAGACAGATCTTCCAGACCAGACTACTTGTATGACCGTTAAAGATCCTACACGAGATGTACTAGACATACAGTCACATGCTACTCCCGATGAAATCAAGAAATGGTCTGAACAAGGAGGGCTCCAGACAGATCAGGGATGGTTGACGAAGGGAAAAGCCACATGGTTTCTCCCCGACTCTATGGTTCAAGTTATTGTTAATACCGCACATAGTCCAGCACATTTAGGAGAAAAAGCCATGATAGACAGTATCCAGAATATTTGGTTTAACAAGCATTTACGAGCAGCAGCCAAACAGAAAGTACGTACCTGTATGATATGTTGTCAGTTCAATCCAGGTAAAGGTGTTCCGGTGGAACAAGGTGGATTCCATCCTCCTGACCACCCTTTTGAAGTCCTCCAGATGGATTATATTCAGATGGATCGATGTCGAGGTTTCAAGTATGTCCTCGTAGTAGTATGCGCTTTGTCCAGATGGACAGAAGCATATCCAGTCCCAGATTACACTGCTGCGACCACTGCCAGGCAGTTGGTTCGTGAGTTTTTTCCCCGCTATGGTTTGCCCAGGGTCGTGTATTCAGATAACGGCCAGCCATTCTCATCCGAACTCATGAAACAAGTATCTCTTCTGTTAGGGTACCAGTGGAAGTTCCATTGTGTACGACACCCCGAGGCAGCTGGCCTCGTCGAGAGACATAATCAGACTCTGAAAATCCGCATTGCCAAGGTTTGCGCAGAAAAAGGCGTAGATTGGATGGTAGCTCTGCCAGTCGCCCTTTTTTATATGAGAATGGTCGCTCACTCCCGTTCAGGTCTGTCCCCTTTCGAGGTTATTTTTGGTCGTCCCCCGAACATGTGGGGTACACCAATGCCCCGTAAAATTACAGATGTTGACAGTAATATGCTGACAGATTACCTGGCTTCCTTGATGTCTGCACTACTCTCTTGTCGTTCACAGGTCGCTGCTGCCTTTCCAGACAACACGCAAGTGAAACCGCACGAGGTCGTTCCTGGCGATTTAGTGTTGATCCGAAATTTCGATCGTTCAAGCCCGCTGGAGCCCGCTGGAAAGAACCGAAGCTCGTTCTGATGACCACAAGGACTGCAATCAAGGTGGAGGGCCGCAAAGGCTGGATTCATTCCAGTCACGTTAAACGATTTCATGGACTCCGTCCAAAGACTTTTTTCAAAGACTGCCCCGTTCTCAAGGACTGCCCAGATACTGACTCTAAACTTCCCCTGTTAGAGAAAACTCCGCAGCAGGAGTATAAAATGAAACTGAGGTCTAGTAAGTCAGCCAGTTTAATTGTCTAAGTCCCTCTCGGGTGAAGCGGTTAGACAGGTTCCTGACATGTATGAGATAGACCCCCCTAGTGAGAGAGCTAGTCGAAACTCCAAGAAAATACGTTATTGTAAGAATTTACGCAGTCGATGCGTGATCACGTTACTGTTTGTTATTTCTGAGTCTTACGGTTACAAGCATAAGTTATGTTTTACATGTATATTTTCCTCCTATTGATTCACATGTACATTTGTCTTCCAATAATACAGTAGAGCACACCTTTAGTGAACTACCTCCTCACGAGTTATCCTACAGACTTGCCTGCTATTACAGTCCTACCAGTGAAAGGCGAATTATGTGTCAGAAAGAATGGTTCAGTACATCTAGGACAGTGATTGTACTACTGTGGTCGAGTATAGTGACAGTGGGAAATCTAATTTCAAAGCCTCACGTCATTCGTATTTTGTGTGTGGTCAGACCGCATATGTACGTCTGCCCCTAGATTGGGATGGAACATGTTACATTGCCTTCCTACTGCCACCCGTTTTCCTAGCCCCATCCGATTATCACAGAAATACACATCTAGTACACGTTAGACATAGAAGGGAGATCGAGTCCCCAATTGTCGATCAAACTGAAACTGCTTTAGAACAGTATACAGACTTCAATAAAGGTTTCTTTTTCTTCATAGGACCTATCCAGAATAGTAAGCTAATACGTAGGTTAACCAGAACCCTTGAAGCAGTAGTGAATGAGACTACTTCCGCTCTAGGTAACTGAACTGAAGAACAATCTGCTATGAGATTTGTCGTGCTTCAAAATCGTCTCGTCCTTGACGTCATACTGGCCGATAGGGGCGGAGCTTGTAGAGTCATCGGATCTAGTTGTTGCATTTTCATTCCTAATAACGCACCGTCTGTTTATTCAGCTATAACCAGACTTCACAAAATAGCCCATCAGTTACACCAGAATCCAGGCACCTGGACATGGTCCGGTTGGCTCTGGAGTATAATATCTGCCTGGGGATGGAAAGTATTGTCATTCCTAGGAATAGTAGTAATGGTCATATTCAGTCGTTGTCTATGTTTGCAATGTGGCCCTGCGATTTGCGGCTTGTGCGCTACCTCTTGTATTCCAAGTCCTAAGTCCCGTTCCAAGAAAATTCGAGACGAGCAAATGATGCTATATGAACAGATAGATGGTATCATGAATATTGATGTTTCCTGAAGGAAACGTAGGGCACAAGGAGGGAATGAGGAAAATTGAATTTTGCCCTGTCATGTGTCCCTACGTGTTCCCCATTATATGTTATATGTGCATGATCGATATGCATATGTTCCCCCTTGACCGAATAAAGATGCAATTATGGTTGTGTCCAACGTTAGTATGCCAGTTTCCAGTCCTCCTGAAAGCAACGAGTATTAGGCCTATGTTGCCAACGTTTTACATTATGCACGTTAGTTCATCGAGTTGTCCCCGTTTCTAGGCCTCATAAGGGCCCGGACACCAGATTCAAGCTCCAGTCTCCTGAAATCACTCCGAGGAGCGATGCAGCCCCTCCCGCATCCCTGACCCTTCGCTTACTTTCTGCCAAGCAGCGCGGTGCCTGGCCTGCCTGTCTGCCAAGAATATGTTATGCCTCTAGTTATCAGTTCAGCTCCCCGGCTTCACATTCCTAAGCTAACGATCCGCATAAACATCTTCAGCTATAGTCTAGTCTTCCTGTCTCCATGCAAGAGAATTACTGAATTAATATCCATAGAAGATTCATAGCACACGCAATACATGTAGAATATATGCATGCACCAGCCTTAGTGTCAAGTAGCCTCTGCCCTGATGACATTTAGATTCTATCAACATGTTCTCCAAACACCAGATACCAGATATGCTATAGGCACATGTCGTCCTGACGTCCCAGACTTTAGTCTCCTCTTCTAGTGTAGAAGTCAGAGCCCCCAGTTCTCCCTAGTTATACGTCATGGCCCGTTTGCGCGCACCAGTAGGTTAAAGGTTCCAGCTGCCCAGGTAGCCCCCTCCATGTATCCACCCATTTATGACACTTCTGTGACGTTTTCATCACATGTCTACGTGCACGCCCTGTGCACGCCTTCTTTGTACGCCCATGTGTTCTTATCTTACGTTTGTCACTTGGTACGCCTACTGTATTCAATGCAATTGTAATGTTTTCCTATATATACTATGTAATGTTGATGAGACGTTGCAGCTGCCATTCCATTCTGTTACAGGCTGTTCCGATCCTGTCCCTTCCCTTGTGCCAAATTAAAGACTGTTCAACTCAGATACCCCGGATCCTGACTCTTATTTATTGAGCTATCTGTTTTAGTTAATGTATAGAAAAATAGTACCAGTAATTAATTATTTATTTACCACAAGACTGTCGTCCGAAGTTTGAGGTGTCACCACCAGGAGGGATGGCGAGCCAATCCCATCAGCCCAAAAGTGAGAGGAGTCCTCATCATTCATTAACTTTGTTGATCCTGTTTCCTGAGCTGAGCAGCGTGTTCTGTCACTGATTGCCACTCCCACTTGTAGAGCCTCTCGTTGCTCGACAATTTGTTCAAGTCTGGGATTATTTTGGTAAGGACAGCCGAGCCGTCTTTCAGTGTTTACCACGCCTCCGGCCACCTCCATCATGACGCAGCCTGGCCTGGCCATCAGAGACCACATGGCCAGCTGCCAGCCCCAAGCCCTCCAACCAGCCCAGACCACCGCTGGAGAATTAAAGAAGTGGGTGGTGCCTTTACCCACCACATGAAGTCAAGCTGGGAACAGGAGTGAGTAACGCATCTTGAACTTGCGGAGGTGCCGCTTCACTGGCTGAACGGATCCTGTGCGCTTTTGAACTTGTGCCATATAGTCCAGGAACATGACACATGCAGTTAGAACCGTTATTTCAGGCAATATGCTTGTTTCTCGCATGATCGTATCCCTATCTCTAAAGTCCAGTAGTCTGATTAGGAATGGCCTGGGATTCGCACCGGGGGTGGCCTGCGGAACAGCACCCTGTGTGCTAACTGAATGAGTGAATGAATGAGTACAGATTTGTATAGCGCTGGCTACCCGGGGGCATCCCAGCGCTTTAGACCCATCTCAGACAAATCACTCAGCAGAACAGGAAGGTCTTCAGCCGCTTTCTAAACTGTAAATGATTAGGCTCAAGCCGCAGGTAATCGGGCAGCTGATTCCAACTTTTTGCTGCCTGTACTGCAAAACGTTGGCCCCCTGTACGAGAACGCTTGATCCTCGGGACAGAGGGCAGATTGCGGTGGTTGGATCTAAGAGCTCTGGGCCCTTGATGGTGCCTCAGAAGAGGGCACAGAATGGCAGGGCCCTTGTTGATTATTTTTGTGGGCCATACACAAGGCCTTAAACTGGATCCTTTCCTGAACAGGTAACCAGTGTAGAGCCCGGATGGCCGTCTTCGCCGAGCTGTGTCTAGGGACATCCATAAGCATTCGGACTGCACAGTTCTGGACTGACTGGAGTATCTTAATGGTCCCTAATGGTGCCCCCAAGTAGACCGCGTTCGCATAGTCAAGACGCGAGAGGATCAGGGACTGAACCAGGATCCGTCTTGCCTCGAACGGAAGAAGGGTCAGGATCTTCAGAAGACCGTAACAGGTAGCGGCGACCTTACGGGCTTGAACTTGAAAACTAAAGGTGGGATGAAGCCACACCCCCAGACTTTTAATTTGCTCCTTCGGGGGAGGGGGCGGACCCAAACATATGGGCCACCAAGCGTCAAGATTGATGGGGGCCTTATATCCCAGCATCATAATCTCTGTTTTTGAACCGTTAAGTTTCAAAAAAGAGGCGTCCATCCAATCGAGGACCTTGGTGAGACACGGGGAAAGGTTATTGACCCCGGAATCCACAGCATCTGCCCTAGCCAGGGAAACCACCAACTGCGTATCGTCGGCGTAGGTGACCAATTGGATTCCCCAGGGAAGGACCTCATTAGCCAGGGGCCTCATATAGATATTAAATAGGGTCGGGCTCAATGAGGATCCCTGGGGAACGCCGTAATGCAGTGGGAATTGATCGGATGCTGCTTCCTCCTCGAAAACTGCAAAGGATCTGTTAGCAAGCAAGGAAGGACCGAAACCAATTAAGGACGGTCCCCACAATGCCAACCTCCCGCAACCGCTCTAGAAGGAGTGTGTGGTTTACAGTATCGAAGGCTGCGCTGAGGTCCAAAAGGACCACCGCAGCGCAGCCTCCTCCATCCACAATTTTCCTTGCCTCCTCCACTTCTGCGACCAGAACAGTCTCAGTTCCATGCCTCGTTCTAAAACCCGTTTGGGTGACATGCAAGGCGCCCTCATCCTCAATAAATGTTGATAGTATGCGGTCGACATATTTCTCTGCAATTTTGCTAACCCCTGGCAGGAGAGAGATAGGTCTATAATTGGACCATTCTTCTGGATCAAGGCTAGGTTTTTTTAGCAGAGCTTTGACACTGGCCTGCCTCCACCGAGGGGGAACTACACCTGCCGCCAGAGAGGAGTTAATAACATCCTTGATAACAGGAACCACAATGTCAGAGGCCTGTTTTAAAACTGAAGGCGGGTCAATGTCAGAGGGGGAGCCAGATTTAAGGTTCCTGAGGAGCCCTTCAGCCGTAGGTAGATCTAGTGGCGGAGTTTCGTGAGGGAGGTCGGTCCAGAGGGAGAGATCGTGGACTCGGTGACACGTGGGGGTGGAAAAGCTGAGTATATGTTGGCAACCTTCTTGGCGAAGAAGTGGGCCAATTCGGTGCACCGTTTCTGGGGATCATTTACCTCAATAGACGGACATGGTGGAGTAACTAGAGATTTAAAGATTTTAAAAATTTCCCTGGGTGAATTGGCGGCATCAGCAATTTTTCCTTGGTAATAGGATGATTGTGCCATTTTAAGGTGCTTCTTATAATCCTTGAGAACCATCCTATACTCATTTTTATTCTCGAGGGAGAAGTTCTTTCTCCACTTTCTTTCCGCCCTCTTGCAGCTCCGTTTAAGATCCTTCAGATCAGTGGAGTACCAAGGCAGTTTATTCCCGCCGGTGCGATGATTAATCTCATTTACAGGCAGGATGGGATCGAGAGAGGTCTCTAGCCACCTGTTGAGCGCCTCATTCGCTGCGATAGGATCGGCACAGAAGGGAGGGGGAGATTTATTTATTATGGATAGCCATTCCTCTAGAGGGAGTCTCGACCAAATACGCCCCAATCTCTTAGAGGTTGTGGTCGGACGGCTGACATCGGCCGGGGTCCAAGTGAAAGATAGCAGCGCATGGTCTGACCAAGGGACAAAGAGTGACCCATCCCAAATAATCTCATCCAGATTAGTAAAGAAATGATCAATTAGATACCCTGCCAAATGGGTAGATCCTGCTACAATTTGTCTGAGTTGCAGCATCCCCAGTCCTTCCAATAAAGCTTGCGAAGAAGGGGCAGATGGATCGTCTAAATGTATGTTAAAATCTCCCAAGATTGAGAAATTGGGGGCGCTACTGATGATATGGGTGATTTTATCATGAAGATTGTCGCAGAAACTCGTGTGTGATCCAGGAGGCCTGTACACCACAATCCCTGAAAGGGAACATGTGGAGGAAAAGGTTAATACAAACGAGAGGCTCTCGCAGTCAGCGAGCGGGCTCTCGGAGATACAGCACTTAAAAGAGTTTTGATATATAATTGCCACCCCACCTCCTCGCCCGATCTGCCGGTCATTCCTACAGATTACGAACCCCGGGGGGAGGGCACAGACTAAGTCCGGGTCAGAGGCCTCGGTTAACCACGTTTCCGTAAGGAACAGGTCATCTGGCTCACGCTCCTCCAATATCATGCGGATTTCATGAGCATGTTTTGGGAGTGAACGGCAATTAATAAGAAGTAAAGAGTATTTTTTGGGCTTAGGGAGTAACGAAGTACCCGGTTCCTGCGGGCCCAGCAAACCTTTACAGAGAGGACAGGGAATCATTACCTCCAGGGGGAGTAACACATGGGGACAGGGAACTACGGGGTCATCTCGGAACATCAATAGCTGGTCTCTACAAAACGAGATTCTACTGCTCCCAAACCAGGAGTCGCTTCCATCCTCCCGGCCCCTGGGCCCGTCCTGACACGGACGGGCACAGACGGGCTTTCCTTAGGCGCTCCTTCGGCGCGTGGCGGCGCGTCCGCTGCGCGGAGGGAAGGACTTCTCAATTTATGCGCTACAGCGCGTGTCACTAACTTTCTCCCCCGAGTCTAGAGCACCAACCAGCCTCCAACCCAAGATGGCCGCTCTAATTTGCCAGCCACCTCCAAGCCCCCAACTCCCTCAGCAGCCTAATGGGCTAAAAAGGGTCGGAAGTGAATGAAAATACAGCGAAAATGCTCGTGGGTGTCAGCAGAGGTGAAATACAATTTAAAAGACAATTTTTTAAAAATCGAATTCGGCGAGTGTATTAAAATGAGCAGAGCTGTGTAACTCCCCGCAATAGCCTAAGGAGTGAAGTGTAGGGTGCAAGGTCTAACCAGAGCCTTCTAGGAGCCTCAATTTATGCGCTACAGCGCGTGTCACTAACTTGCTCCCCCGAGTCTAGAGCACCAACCAGCCTCCAACCCAACCCAAGATGGCCGCTCTAATTTGCCAGCCACCTCCAAGCCCCCAACTCCCTCAGCAGCCTAATGGGCTAAAAAGGGTCGGAAATGACTGAAAATACGGCGAAAATGCTCGTGGGTGTCAGCAGAGGTGAAATACAATTTAAAAGACAATTTTTTTTAAATCGAATTCGGCGAGTGTATTAAAATGAGCAGAGCTGTGTAACTCCCGGCAACAGCCTAAGGAGTGAAGTGTAGGGTGCAAGGTCTAGCTCTACTACGACCGAGGGGACAGAGCATTGTCTGGTAGTATCTCTCTCAGCCAATGTTCTAAGTAAGATACTGGATCCCTGCCCTTCACGTCTTCTGGCAGCCCCATCACGCTCACATTGTTACGTCTCGATCAGCCTTCAGCATCTTCCAGCCTATCTTCTAGCACATGCACTTTGTCCATTAAGCTGCGTATCAAGGTTGTGTTTGAGCTAGCGACTGGTCTTAGTTGTGCGAGCAATGTGTAGAGCAGCAAGGACCCCCTGATAAGAATCAAACTTCCTGGGTCAGGGCAAATAATATATGTGAATAAAACACCCAGGCAAATTTCCAATACCTACTAGCACATGAAAGGTGGCATATGCCACACAACAATTAATAATAATAGACTACTGTTTTTACACATGGAATACACTTTAATTCCTCATACAAAACATGATATTTGATAAAATCGGTACATGATTATATACAAATGGTAAAATATTTCAGCATTATAGCATATGCATAATTTCATACACACATTTATATAAAAAACGATTGGATGGTTGTCTGATAATACCGCCTACAGACATATTATATAATATGTCTGATAATACCGCCTACAGACATATTATATTATGTAATATGTCTGATAATACCGCCTACAGACATATTATATTATATAATATGTCTGTAGGCGGTATTATCATTGTATGTTAATAACCACTATCTAGCACATAGTATTACAGTCAAAGTATTAACTGTTTTTGCACTGAAATACAAAATTGTAAAAGTAATTTTCAAAAAACATTTTTCACAGCACTACGATTGTTGTAATTATGAATTTATAATATAAAATAAAATAATGAAATTATGCATATGCTATAATGCTGAAATATTTTATCATTTGTATATAATCATGTACCGATTTTATCAAATATCATGTTTTGTATGAGGAATTAAAGTGTATTCCATGTGTAAAAACAGTAGTCTATTATTATTAATTGTTGTGTGGCATATGCCACCTTTCATGTGCTAGTAGGTATTGGAAATTTGCCTGGGTGTTTTATTCACATAACTTAGTTGTGCGAGCACCACCTCATTGGCCTGTACCTTATCCCCTATTTTGCAGTGGTCCACATGTTGTAGTGTGAAATCCGAGGCAACTTTATCTATTTTGGCCTCCAATGATGTAATGGCGTGCACGTTTGATCGAGCGAACCACCAAGCTTCTCAACAGCGCTAAGCATTGTGTCCATCTTTATGGCCAGTGTGTACCAATTGTTGAGCTGTGGGCATGGGGTTCGCGGACTGCAAGCCAGCGGTGGAGATCGGTTAGAGCCGAGGCGCTAACTATGGCACAGGTTCACTGCACACTTCCCTTTGTTCCTCCCCTCTGCTCCAAGGGAAGGGGGGTTACTGTTGCATAGAAGCACTAGGTGCCATTATTAGATGATGTGTTGTGGCATTTAAGGGCCTTATCCTTTGCAGTCTAATTTAAAGAGTAATATGGTAGGCAATCTAGCATGGGCAAAGGCCTCTAGCTTAACTCTCCTTTCCAGCACTAGCTCAGGAAATCTTCGTTCTTCCCCTCAGTTGTACTCATCGATGTCCAAGAAGCCCACGACACATCCTCAGGTTCGCTGGTGCCTGTAGGACGAGGAGAACTTGCTGCGCAATATAATGACTGCTCCAGGGCCACTTACCGCTCACCTTTCGCCATAAATCATGTGCCTCTCCGCACCATCCGTCGCCATGCCCCTTAATCATGCCCAGCGGGAGCTATCGTTGACTCCTCTGTATGTTAGTGCAGTGGAGAACACGTTCCTATCGACGGATAATTGCTGATCTGAGCTCTGTCTGTGTGAGGATAAGCCAAGAAGTAGCCAGGGACAGTATGGATCAGTCTCAAAGCAGTAAGTAAGTGCAGAGGGACCGGCGGGTTAGGCACAGGACAACCCAGCAGGCAGTGGGGCGGGAAGGGAGAATACTGCAAAAGGCCTGGGCCCGAGCTGACCCCCGGGCCGCTTCTGAGCACCCCGCTGTTCTGAGGGACACCACTTCTTCTTGGTTCTTCAGCAGGCAGCAGTGAGAGCTACTCCAGGCTCCCTGTCCGTGTCAGCTTCCAGGCAGCTCCACCTCCGGGTCAGCACCCCCACCACCAACAGGGGATGCAGCGGGCTCGGTTCTCCTTTCTTTCACTTGTCGGCCACCATCACCAGCAGGGCAGTTGAGTACGGGGGCCTATGAGGTCACCAACGCACAAGGAACGCAGACCCACCTCTCGTGTGGCACAGCCTTCAGCCGCCTCCTAATGTGCGCTGACATACGGTGCTCCAGGTGTGCCGTCGCAACACCGCTCAGTATGGCAATGCACAGAGGCCATTACGCCTGTCGCTTGAGTATGGATAGCCTCTTATTTCAATGTAATTTGTAGGATAATAAGGGCTTGCAGCAGAGCGTCTCTAGTTTACATCCACCATCTTGACTGATCAGCCACGCACCTGTCGGGTTCTTCTGTGTCTTGCATGATTGTAGGAATGGTAGGGGCTTTGACAATTTCAAGAAACAATTACATCTGTTTTTGGCAATTTGTGATTTAGTAGAAGAGGATTTAGCTTTAAAAATGTCCTTTATATAGGGTTGTCTAATGGCATGAAGGTGACCTAACCTTCTTCTGGTGGAATTTTGACACCAAGAGCATTTGGTTAATATTAGAAAATTTGTTTCTTCATTGAGTTAACTTTTACACCAAGTAGAAGACTTTTTTCCTCCTAGTTCTTCTCTCCTTGAGTGGTGCCGGGTTTCTTAGAAGTCCAATCATTGTGTCATTCATTTTGTTTGTCGCTTCATTAACATTGTAATCTTTGGTAGCATTGGGAAAATGGGGTATTAAACTCACAGCGTTGTCATTGTGATTTATGAATTTTGAAGATCCTGACTACAGTTATTGGCCGTTTGTGCTGTCTGAGAAGCAAGGTTTGGAGAAGTTAACCTGCCAGAGGAGTTGGCAATGATCCGTCCAGTAAATGGGACAACGACCTTCTGCAGGAAGTGCTTTTAGCAATGATCAAATCCAATGTAAGTGTAGCCCCTTTGATGTGAATGGGTTTCTATATTGTAATAAACGGCTTTCCCGTAAAGAGGAGAAAAATTGCTGATATGTGAAATCATCAGGATTTTCCCATTGCAGGTTGAAATCACCTATAAAGAAATAATTCTTAACAGATAGGATAAACTGAGCGGTCACATGGTCCCTACGTTTGATGAAGCAGTGACTGTCTCCCAGGGCATGGTACATAATATTTATCTTGGAAGATGTCTTGTTGGTACACTTCATTTAAAAAATGTGACAATGAAGAGTAGGGAAGGACTTTGCAGCAATTTGCTGGCCTAGGAGTGAATTTCTGAAAATTATAGCTGCTCTGCAACCAATTACCCCCTACTCTTTTGAGATGTTTAATCACTTAGTCAGGCAAGGCTTAGAAGATTCATTGAGCCATGTTTTCTCCAGTATCATAAGTTCCAAATCGATGCCTGTTGGACTTGGCCCTTTTGGCAGGTTCACCCTTAAACTTTCTGCTTTTAATTGTGACCTGATACTAGTTGTTTTTGGCTTTTGCGCACTTTAACCCTGTGTCCCAGTGTAAAGTGCGTGCGCACTTTGAGTGCATGTTGTGAGATTGGCCCGCCCTCCCATAGGAATGCATGGGGGATATGTGTGTCCATGGTAGTTCCTGATGTGTGGGGAGTGCAGGGGCAAGTTTGGTATGTGCGAACTCATGAGATTAGATGCTGCGCGATGATGTGCGCAGATTTAATGTGTCTGGTGTGGAAGTGCCACTTCTAGAAGCTGGCATGTCTGTGTAATAAATGTGAAGTGACTGTCTGGCTTGTGATTGGCTGGAGCTGGCTGGTGTGCCTGGCTCCAGGAGTCAGGATGGGTCTGCCGCGGTGGTGAATGGAGAGATCTGCATGTTGATGGGAGGAAGGAGTGCACCTGGGACCTGAATAGGGCTGGGCCTTCCCTCTACAATGCTGGCTCCACCCCCTGTGGTGCGTCTGATGTCCCTAGCCTGCCCTGTGAACAGGGAGAGGGGCTGAGCACAACAATTTTTTTTTAACATATTTTTTTTTTTCACAATCAACATACAGATGTCTTAACAAATAATACTAATCCTTCCTCCTCCCCCGTATTGATCTTCCAATTACATGCATCAGCTGCATTATACTGAATCAAGTTCCCCTTCTTTTGCTGCAGTGTCAAACAGCGGTACATAACGGTCCATTCTGATTCAACCAGTATATAGTTAATCACAGCATTACATAGTATTCCCAAACCATTCAACTAAACCCCCCCACCTCCCCCCTCCCTCTCACCGGTGTGTTCTACAATCGGTTCCTCCAAGCAAAGAAAGTGCATGTGTACATCCAATTGAGCCTCCATACTGGCGCCCGACCCGCTCGCTCTTCTTACGGCCCAGCAACAACATCTCTAGAATGGGCTTTGGGTGCATGCTTTTGAACACCAGGTCTGCCTGCAAACATGCGCAGGACATCTATGAGCTTCTCGATGTAGATAAACCACTATGCCTTATGCTCACTGAGACATGGTGGGGTGACTTCTCTAACACTGACGTCGCCCTGGCAATCCCGCCCGATTACAACATCTTTAGAAAGGACAGAACCAACGGAAGGGGAGGTGGAGTAGCGCTAGTGGTCCGGAAAGGAACCCCTTGTGAGATCCTGCCAGCTATTGACATCCGAGGCTCAGAAACCCTAGCCTTTTCTATCACTCTGTCGCCCCACCAATCCTTTAAGGGATTGCTTGTATACAGGCCACCTGGTTCTCCCGGCACCTTCTTTGAAGATCTGGATATGGTACTGGTGGAGCTGGCCCTGAAAGCCGAACATTTCATCGTGGCTGGTGATTTTAACTTCCGGATGGATGATTCATCCGATCCGGCAGCCGCTAAACTTTCGGAGGCGCTGACCCCGCTGGGGCTCACCCCCTATCTTCAGGAGCCTACGCATGAGAAGGGGCATACCCTTGACCAGGTCTTCTCGTCTGTTCCCCTTGAGGATATAGAGATCACTCCTGTCCTATGGTCGGACCACTTTCTCGCAAAATTTGTCATCAAGGGCATAGTTAAATCTGTGCCTATCCCGGTACACCAACAGGGTCGTGTCCACAGGGCTTTCCATCGTGTAACCCCGGAGATGTTGGCCCAGGCAGCTGAGGCCCATCCCTGCCTTCTTGTGGGTGATCTAGACAGGGATCTGCAGACCATGCAAGACTGGCTATTGGATAGGCTAAACGATCTTGCCCCGGAAGTAACATCTCGCCCGACACCGAAACGGGTCTCTGCACCTTGGTTTACCGCTGCACTGTCGGTTACGCGGCAGCAGTGCAAGGTAGCCGAAAGAGCCTGGCGGGCGCAATATGACACTGGCGCCAAGTTGACATACAAAACGGTGGTTAAGGCTTATCACCGGGATATCCGTCTGGAAAAAATAGCTTATCTAGCCAGGAGAATTGATGCTGCGTCCAACTCTTGCAAGGAGATTTTCTCCATTGTAAGAGAATTCACCACACCTTGGTCCAACACCTCGGACCAAAAACCATCTGGCACCTGGGCCACGGACCTTGCTGACTTTTTTACGAGCAAGATCCAACGCATTCAGGAGTCATTCCTGGCACCAGTGTCTGCGGGCCAGACTGAACCCGACATTACCACACTGCCACAGGCCGGGCCAGGGGCGACGTTGAGTGTGTTTCCTTCTATCTCTGCTCCGGACTCTCTGGCTCTTATGGGCAATCTAAAATCGGGTTCTCCTCTTGACCCATGCCCTGCTAAATTTCTGGCGAAAGTCGCGGAGGTGATCAACCCGTTGGCTAATCCGCTCTTAAATCTTTCGCTGAGGCTCGGCGTGGTCCCGCAGGCCTGGAAGCAGGCGATGGTGATTCCATTGCTTAAAAAATCTGGCCTAGATCCGAAGGCCCCGGTTAATTATAGGCCCATCTCTCTGCTGCCGGCCCTCACGAAGATTCTGGAAAAGCACGTCCAAGGCGTGCTCTCCAACTTTCTTGAATCTCATGAGATTCTGCACGCCACCCAATCGGGCTTTCGTCCCCATCTCAGTACTGAGACAGCGCTCCTGGAGGTCTCGGAAACCATTAAAGGGGTTCTGGACTCTGGGGGCAAAGTCATGCTGGTGATGTTAGATCTGTCGGCGGCGTTCGACACCGTTCCCCATGATGGTCTTCTCGCCAGACTTTTCGAGATTGGCCTACGGGGGACGGTGTTCGACTGGTTTTCTTCTTTCCTAGCCGGCCGCCGGCAGTCGATCTGGGCCCCGCCGGACTCCGCCGCGATGCCGCCTCTGGGAGTCGGGGTCCCTCAGGGTTCTATTTTGAGCCCGACCCTCTTTAACATCATTATGACCCCATTGGCGGCACTGGTGGAGTCGCATGGTGCCCAGATCGTATCCTATGCGGATGACACCCAGCTCCTCTTCTCTTGTAAGAGAGGAGGCGACTTTGATGGGGAGAGTATTCGGGATTGCCTTGGGGCTGTTTTTCACTGGTTCCATCTAAACAGCCTTAAGTGCAATTCCGACAAGTCCGAAGTTCTTTTCTTTGGGTGCGACACAGAACCAGACTGGCAGACCTGGTGGCCACGGGATATGTTCCCTCCGTCCTGCTCCTCTCAGGTCGCTAAGAATCTGGGGGTGAAGATGGATAACAGGCTTTCCTTAAAATCCCAGATCCTGGGGGTGTCGGGCATTTGCTTTGGCATCCTCAGGATGTTGCGGAGGTTTCTTCCTCTGTTATCCGTGGAACATAGGACGCTGACTGTCCAGGCTCTGATCGGGTCCAGGTTGGATTATTCCAACGTTCTTTACCTGGGCCTCCCAGAGTACTTGTTGCAGCGGCTGCAAGTGGCACAGAATGCCGCTGCCAGGGCAGTCTTTGGCCTTAGCAGGCGCTCCAGGGCCTCGGGTTTGTTGGCAACGTTACACTGGCTTCCTATCCGCAAGAGGATTGCCTTTAAGGCGCTGACCTTGGCCTACAAAGCCCTTCACAAGGAGGGAGCCAAGTACCTCCAAAAGAGACTGGTCTTTTATCATCCGACCAGGTCTCTAAGGTCGGAAGCCTTGCACCTTGCGGTTGTCCCCCGGGTAAAGAAAGCGCGCCTTGGAGGCCGCTCTTTCGGACTGCTGGCATCTCAGCTGTGGAACTCTTTACCACTGGCCCTACGGGGAGCGACCAGCCTACTGGCTTTCAGGAAGGGCCTC
Source organism: Lissotriton helveticus (assembly GCF_964261635.1). NCBI lineage: Eukaryota > Metazoa > Chordata > Amphibia > Caudata > Salamandridae > Lissotriton > Lissotriton helveticus. The sequence goes on along the minus strand of NC_136067.1, from coordinate 8,571,560 downwards.
AAAACGTGGCTGTTCACTCAGTAGCCGGTCTCCCGCGAACCTCCGGCCCATTCTTCTGTTAGTTTTTATCTTGGTGTTATGTTTCTTATGTTGCAGTATTGTCTCTTTCTCCATTAAAGCGCCGGGACACTCTTTTTGAGTAGCCGTGCGCTATAGAAATAAATAAATAACATAACATAACATAACATACTTGGTGATAGTCCCTCCTCTGATCATTTATTCCGTTTCCTCTGCATTCTCCCGGTTAATCAGCTCCTGCACTAACTCCTCCCACGCTCTCGCAGACTCCAGCGCCTTTTCCTTGTTCTACCTACGCGTCTGTTGCAGTCGGACTGCCCCCTCACTGCTAGCCCACTTAAGCAGTTTAGCTTTCCACATCTTAACGCTAGGACCGTCTTTCGCCTTACAGGGCATCGTAATTTCCCTCTTGGCTAACACCAATCCCATATCTATGAACTTGCTCGTTATCTTCGTCTTAGAGGTGTGGGGAAACCAGTGCAGCTCGCATACTGCCATATCGAACGTCAAATTGCGGTCTGTGATCGAGTTCAATAGATCTCCCACCTCCATCCAATAGGTTCCCATGCTCGGGCATCCCCACAACATATGCTCCAAATCAGCTCCCACAGCAGCACATCTAAGACACATCGCATTGCTGGTTTTGTAAAATTCTATAATCTTACCAGGGGTCAAGTATGCTCTATGCTTAATAAAGAAGTGTACCAGTTGGAATCGCGCATTTCTAGTTCCCTTCCAGGCCTTGCGTAGGATATGCCCCCATGTGGGTTCCGGTATGGTCTTCCCTATACTTCCCTCCCATTTCAAGCGCAGAGCATCTAGTGGAAGTAATCTTTCATTCAGCATCCTGGAGTATAAACATGTGACCGCTTTAAATGTGCCACTTGCCATCATCACATATTGGCATGCCATTGTTGTTTTAGGCTCTAGCAATCCTTCCTTCCAATGCATCTGTATCGCTCTCACTAGGTCCGCATGCACCAGAAAGCCTCCTCTGGGGAGATCAAACCTTTCCTGCAACACTTGGTACTCTAAGAGCACTCCGTCTTCATATAATTGTCCCAGGACTTGGATCCCTGCTTGTTCCCAGTCCCATAACGGCGTCCGGTACCCCCCATGTGGCAACGCAGTGAGCAACCCCAACGGTATTTCCGGTGCATAAGGGTGCCGCACTCCTGCCCTCCTTTGGCTCCTGTACCAACACTGCCGCAGTGTCTTCTCCTCCAAGGTGAGATCACCAAGAGTTATACCCTGTTGCAGTACTATAAAGGACAGAACATATCTCGGGATCCCATTACCTCGCGCTGACTCAGGGCCCCTGAACTCCACTGCCACCGCCTGCGTGAGAACCTGTAACTGCGCCGCTATGTAATACAGTTCCAGGTCCGGAATCGCTAACCCACCTTCCGCTCTCGGTCTCATTAATGTCTTAAGAGCAACCCTGTGTCTTCCTGACCCACAAATGAACCCCACTATCATGGATTTCAAGGTCGCAAACACTGAACTTGGTACCTATACAGGCAGTGTTCTGAAATAGTATAGTAGCCGAGGCAATGCCACCATCTTAAGTAAAGCGACCCTCCCCATCACCGACAGCGGGAGGGCGCTCCAGAAAGTCATACTCCCCTTCAAAGCCCGTATGCACCGCCCTACATTTCCTTCTAGTATGTCATTGACTCCATGATAGATGTGAAATCCAAGGTATGCCAGGCACGCCGATTCCCACCTCACCCTCCGAGGCAGCTCAGGCGCTGCCCTGCCCGGGATCGCAGGGAATAAACATGTATTAGACCAATTGACCCGCAGACCTGACACCTTCCCGAAGTCCGATAACAGTCATCCGGCTCCTACCATTGCATCATCCGTGTTCGCCAGGAACATCAACAAGTCGTCCGCATACAGCGATATATATTGCTGTATCCCCCTAAAGGGCAGCCCCTCGTACCACCTCCCTAACCGAGCGCGCACCGCCAACGGTTCCACCGACAAAGCAAACAGCAGTGGGGAAAGTGAGCAACCCTGTCTTGTCCCCCTGGCCACCTCATATCGGGGGGGAAACCAGTTGCCCGACCCTCACCCGTGCCCCCCCTCCCCCCCAAGGCATACAGCACCGCCGTCCATCTCACAAACCCATCACCCAACCCGAAGCCTCCCATGACATCATACAAATATTTCCATTCTAGGCTATCAAAGGCCGTTTCAATGTCTACTGACAGTACTGCCGCCCCGGGCAAGCACACAGGCACGTCCTCCAGGACCCTCAACAGTCTCCTGATATTGGTGGCTGTGTTCCTGGTAGGGATGAATCCCGCCTGGTCCCCATGCACCAGGGCAGTCATATGCTGCATTAGGCGCGATGCCAGAATCCGACTAAGAATTTTATAATCGGCAGTCAGCATTGATAGTGGCGTCGCAGCCCGGCTTCGGCAACGGGACTGAGGGCCTCGCGCATCGTTCCCGGCAACTGGCCCAATTCCCTTGTCTCATCATAGACCTCCAGCAGTCTTGGTGCCAGTATGTCAATAAATTGCGAATAAAATTCAACCGGCAATCCGTCTATGCACGGAGTTTTGTTCCGTGCCATTTGTTTAATGGCACTTCGAATCTCCTCCAGCGTAATATTCTGGCCCAGATGTTGCGCTTGTTCCTCGCCCAGCTGCGGAAGCCTTAAATCTTCCAGATACGAGCCTGTGTCATTCTCATCTTCGGTCAAAGTGCTCTTATAAAGCTTCTCATAGTAGTTTCGGAACTCATTCAGGATTCCCCTCTGGGTGTAGATCAGGCCACCCCCCTCAGCCGCCAGGGCCAGTATCGGGGAGCCCTGTGGCGCAGGATTCGCTAACCACGCTAATAGTGCTCCCGACTTATCGCCCTCCTCGCGTGCCTTCTCAACATATTTCCTATAGTGGAAACAACGTAATCTCTCTACTTCAGTAGCCAAAATCTCCTTGGCTTCCAGTAACTCCTGCTGAAGCTCCGGATGTTCCGGTCTCGCCTTCTCTGCCTCCCTTAACTTTCCCTCCGCTTTCTCAACATCATGCAACAAGGTCTTCCGGACTCCTGCATATTTGCTAATACAAAGCACCCGCGTTACCACATTGAAGGCGTCCCATTCTATTGCCCTTGTGGTAGCAGTGCCCGCATTCTCCGAGAAGTAATGCATTATCCCTTCCTCCACTTCTCCACGGAATGCGGGATCTTCCAACTGTGGAAAAGTAAATTTTGCCATGTTCTGTGTCCCTACGCCTCATCCATCATATGTTATGTGTGCATGACCAATATGCATATGTTGTTCCCCATGTCCGATTAATGACGCAATTACAGTTGTGTCCACCTCTGGTATGTCATTTTCCAGTCCTCGTGAATACTACGAATATCAGGCCTATGTAAAGTAATGTTGCCACGTTTCTCAGTGTGCACGTTATTCCATTATAAAGTCCCCGTTTCTAGGCCTCAAAAGGGCCCGGACATCAGATTCAGCTCCTGTCTCCTGAAAGCCTCGCTGAGGAGCGATACAGCCCCCACCTGTATCCTCGACCCTTCACTTACTTCCTGCCTCGCAGTGCCCGGTGCAGCTTGGCTCTGCCTCTGAGTCTGCCAAAAGTATGTTATAGTTCCAGTTATCAGTTCAGTCCTCCTTCTTTGCATTCCTAAGCTACTGAACTGCATCAATAGTTTCCGTCATTGTCTAGCCTTCTCGTCTCCATGTTAGAGAAATACTGTATTTAAATGGTCATTTAATGTTCTTCATCACGCACTACATATAGAATAATGCATGGTCCAGTCTTAGAATCAAGTTAGCTTTTCCCCTCATGACTTCTAGTTTATATCAACATGTTCCCTAAACATCAGATACCAGATAGGGTTTAGGTACATGTCGCTCCGACCCTCCAGACTCTAGTCTCTGCTCCTAGCACAGAGTTCGTAGCCCCCAGCTTCTCCTAGTGATACGTCATTGCCAGTTTTCGCGCACCATTAGGTTAGAGGTCCCGGCTCCTTAGGTAGCCTCCTCCTATGTTTCCGCCCATTCATGACATATTCTGTTACGTTTGCATCACATGTCTATGTATACTCCCAGTTACACCTCTTTTTACTGTTATCTTTCGCGACTGCTACGCGTCACGCCTTCTGCTCCACCCACTGTTACGCCTACTGCAATGTAATGCTATGTGTTTGCGCTATGTATATAAGTTGATGTATTGTTATTAAAAGCTAGCGCGCTCATCCCAGATCAAGCCCCGGCAGCTGCTGGGCCCCAGTTGTCCTGCCGGTCCCTGTTACCCCCGTTCTATGCAGGTTGTCCTGATCCTGTCCTTATGCTGTAATAAACCTGCAGAAACTCCTACTACCTCGAATCTTGACTCTTATTTTATTGAGCTATCTGTTATTCATTCATTCATTCAAAAATAGATCCGGTATTATTTATTTATATACCACATAATGGCGCCCGAATAGGGACTTGCCCTTTCCCCACGCGTCGGTGAAGCCACGCCGACCCCCTGACCCTCTGCAGTCGTGACGGAACCATACCGTGCACTGGCAGATATTTCTGCTCCAAGTATCCCTCAGGCCCACGGAGGAGACGGAGGAGGCGGTCCAGCATCCAAACGAGACGGTGGAGGAACGCGGCGAGTCCCGACCAGAGCCCAAGCCGAGAGTCCAAGGTCCGAGGTATCCGGAGGCCCACCCGTAACTGAAGTCCGAAGTTCGTCGTCCGTCGTCCAGTCCCGTCCGAGGCCTTCCGTTCCGTGCTGCCCGGTGAGTACCATTGCTGGGGTAGTATCTAGACAGGACCAATCTAAATTGACTCCTGGTCCGTGGGTTGGTGGTGCCCAGACTCACAAACGAAGTGTTCACCTAGGTGGATACGGGTCTTGATGCGTCCCTTTATGGGACCGGTATGTTCCGTACTGTTACAGCAGTGCATCCAGTAACTCTAGTCTGTTCCGTTCTCGAGAAAATTCTTGTATTTCTGCTCTCAGTATTCCAGGTAATATTCTGTTCAAACTGTTATTTATAATGTTCTTCATGTATTTTAATGTTGTGGTATGAGTGTGACGTGATTTCGTGTTTTCATTGTATATTGTATTGTGTCCAGATTACAGTTCAGTCATGCCTATATTTTCCAAGTTACGTCAGATAAAAACTAGAAAGGGTTTATTAGAAGAAGCAGTTCCTGTCCCGCCCAGGGACAGTCCAGGTCATTTTATGTATCAGAAACATGGCATAAGCGCCATATTATATCTAGATTTATGGGTAGAGTATACTAAACAGTTAGAAGAAAAGTATAGATGGCCCGTATCGGGTACATGGGATGCCGAATGTATCATGCGAGTAGAAGAAGCATTATGGAAAAAGAAAGCCAGACAGTCACAGAAAGATGCCATCGAGTTATGGCGTAAGGAAGCTCATAGAAGAACCGAGAAAGAAGTCAGAAAGTCAGAGTTAAGTAGAGAATCCCAGGAACGAGCCCAAGAAAGAGAATTAATCGAGATAGGTGAACAAGTCAAAGCCGAACAGTCAGACAGACAGAGGCATGCCCTCATTAAGGGTATGTATCCTCTTCTTGCCGAAGGTGTGCCAAAAGCGACCCCAGAGGCATCTAGTAATTTCCCGCCACCATTAGTTCCGACCAAGCTACGTCACAAACCGACCGCAGCTGATATTTTTATTTCGTCCTATCTGGACGACACAGTCCCCGAATATGCAAATCCTGTTCGCGCTCCGCCAGTCCCTGTAAATCAGGCACCTCCTGCTCCTCCAGACACCGGGGTGCCCTTAACAGCCCCCCCGGGTCAGCCCGCCATACAAGTCCAGCCCACGTTACAACTACCGACCCTGCCAGGACGAAGAATGTCAATCGACGATTCCAGTTTAGGGGCCGCAGGAGGAGGTCTTCCTCAAACCCCGCCGCCACACAAGCGTTTAACATTACTCGAATTACATGCTCAAGCGTTACAGCGCACGCCCAAACATCAGTCTGTTACAGAAATCAGGCAAACCCTTAACGAATGTGTCTATGATCCAGTTCCAGGCGAATATAATATGGTTTTATATTCCTTACGTGTAAGAAAGGTGGCCGAGTATCTAGTCACCTTACCGAATATGAAAGAAGATCTAGACAGAATATATCGTTTCATCCGTACAGGGGATGATCCAGAAAGTATTGGCGAGATTATGTCTCAAAGGAAAGCCGAGATCCAGCTCATGATATTAAAGTTCCTGATCAATTGTCTAATAAGAGAACAAGATTATCCGTCTAAAGATCCCGCCGAAATGAGAATCCTGACAAGGTGGAGTGATAATATAGCCGAGGGTAAGCACAAGACCGTCGGTGCCATGGAGAGTATGTACAAGAAAATCCGTAAAGAAATAATAAAGATACACGAACAGCGTAAAGCAGCACAAGTAAGCGAGAAAGAAAGTATCTCTGATCCTGAAGAGGAAGAGAACGAGAATCCCGCCAGAATAGCGTATGTAGGAAAATCCAGATTTCCAGATCGCCATTTACGCCTAGAACCCAAGTCTATTTTTCATCATCCAGCACCAGAACAAGGTTCTCTAGAACAAGTATTTCAAGTCACCGACCACATCCTGAAATCACGAATCGGTTATAGTGAGTTAAGTACCATGCATGAACAAGAACTAGCCCGATCAGCAGTCCGATGGATTACTGATTCTACCACTTTTCCAGACGAAATAGTGGCACAAATGTTTCTGAAAATGCCCCCAGCCGAGCAACGACTGGTGGGTATGTATATGATCCAGCACCTCATTACTCTGTATGAGGGTCAACACTCTGATCCAGGCCCGTTACATGATGTCCTGAACGAGTTACTCCAGTATAGATGGAGAGGTCTAGGTACCGATTTAATTAGTGTCATTTTAGAACAACGTCACAAATATAGAACGTTCTTGAACCCGCATTTTGTTCATGTCTCACCCCCAGAAAGTAAACCGTTTTACATAGACAGACAGAATCCGTTACGAGAAGTCCACCCAGTCAGAGGGACGGGTGGCGAAATGCAACGAGTGTTTGTATACACTCCGATTTCAAAGATGGAACTTCTTGAAATGAAGAAATTAATTCCCTGTCATGACAAAGATCCAGCAGGGTTCCATAGAGAATTAAAAGACATGCTCCGTATGGGAGAATACACTTACCCAGATATCATTAAAATGTTAAAGGTCCTGTTACCCGCAGGGGTGTATGAAAAGTTAAAGGAAAAAGAAGGGGAGGTGGGAGAGAAAAAGATCGATTGGACAGCTCTAGAAGCTGAAGACAAGGCACGAGTACCAGGTACCGGTCTTGGAGATAAATGTAAAGAATTACCAGAATTATTGATTCAAGTTTTACCCAGATTATTGACAACTAGAAAAGAAGACTGGGATGCAATCTCAGCCTGTAAACAGAAACAAGACGAAGATATTAGTGATTTTTATTCTAGATTTGAAAAATGTTTCAGTATCAATAGTGGTCTCAAGACAAGTAGTGAGTCATACCCTCATCTTTTTGTTACCAAATTAGTCGAGAATTCAAGTCCACAAATTAAAAATCGAGTTTTGAAAGTCGAAAGCACCTGGCAAGCTAATACCCCGTCCCAGATGCTCCAGATGCTCCAGTATCACCAGAATAGAATCAGGGAAGAGCAAGAACACGAGAGAAAACGTATGAAAGACACGAAAATGAAAGTGCTAGTTGCACAATCTGTTCCTCAAGACAGTCAGAAGAGGGGTCCGAATCAAGCCAGTCATCCTGCAGCTCCCGTTAAAGGGAACTGCAATTATTGTAAACAACCAGGTCATTTTATAAACGAGTGTGCAGTTCTGAAACATAACATAGCTACTGGTAAGACTAAAGAAAGACCACGTCCGCTTAGACAAGAACAAGTTTCACAGACTCCTCAGTCACAGAATGCACAACAGACAGTTACAGTACCGCAGCCTATTGCTGCAACACAGCATGTCACATCACAGATGTACCAGTATGCACAGTCTGAGTATCCAGAGTACCAGCCATATTCATGAAACAGCCTAGAGAGGGAGGTAGGCTTGCCTCTCATCGAGATACCTGTAGATCAAGAAGGTCCCTATGTTCACAGTCAAGTATTAGGGAAAGACAGAAAGTTTTTGATCGATACAGGGGCAAGTAGGACCACAATTAGTCATGCCGAAGTTCCAGGGGCTCCGCTCTCAGGCTCAAGAAATGTTTCCCTTGGATTTTCAGGAAAGCCAATAGTTAATGAGATATCAAAGCCAGTCACTCTAGAAGTAGGTCCATTGTCCCGTACTACTGATCTGTTACTTACTAAGTCATGTCCAGAAAACCTGTTAGGCATTAAGACACTGAAAGAATTAGGTGCAGTTATTTGCTGTTCCCCAGAGGGAATACGTCTGTTCCTACGTGACTTTAAGGGTCACTATGTATTACGAGATTTTGATTCCAGACTGTCTCAAGTTCCACAGCACTTATGGGCGCAAGGCCCAACTGATGTAGGTTACATGCAAATCACACCCCATCGTGTGACTCTCAAACCAGGTGTAGTGTTACCCCGAATCAGACAGTACAGATTGCCACCTGAGGCTGTAGCAGCCTTGTCCAAAATTATTGACGAGCTCATCGCTCAGGGAGTAGTTGTAGAAACTGACTCCAATGTATGTAATTCTCCGATCATTCCAGTCATGAAACGTACTGATCCAAATGCACCCCCAGTATATCGATTAGTGATTGATTTACGAGAGCTTAACAAATGTATTATTCCTCAATACCCAGTTGTCCCAGACATTTCTTCCCTGTTAACAGCCATTGATTCCGAAGCCATGTTCTTCACTGTCATAGACCTCAAGAATGCATTTTTTAGTGTTCCAATTCATCCAGACAGCCAGTTTCTTTTCGGATTTTGTTTAAATGGAAGGAGCTATATGTTCACACGCGCTCCTCAAGGTTTCACAGAAAGTCCTAGTATTTACAGTCAAGCACTCAAGAGACAACTAGACCATATTCACATGCCAACTGACACTGCCCTGCTCCAGTATGTCGATGATCTACTGATCACAGCCCGTTCTGAACGTGCTTGCGAGCGAGCATCCCTGACAGTTCTGTATTTCCTAGCCGAGATGGGGCACAAGGTGTCACCTTCGAAGCTTCAATTCTGTGTTCAGCAAGTGGTATACTTAGGACACTTGCTGTCCAAGAGGGGTAGGCAGTTGACACCCGACCGTATCCAGTTAATAGCGAGTCTTCTCCAGCCCAGAACCCAGAAGGAGGTACGTGCCTTTATCGGCCTTACTTCTTATTGTAGACAATGGATTCCCCAGTATGCATTTCTAGCCAAGCCATTGATACAGTTAACGACACAGGAGGCAGCCGTATCGACTGTCCTCCCTTGGACATCTGATCATACACTTAGTTTCAACGAGTTAAAGAAAGCCCTATGTCAAGCTCCAGTTCTAGCTACACCGAACTACAGTAAGCCTTTTACACTTTTCGTTACAGAACGGGAAGGTACAGCATTATCTGTTCTCACACAAGATCAAGCAGGACAATACAAGCCCTGTGCTTATTTTTCGAGCACATTAGATCCAGTCGCCCAGGCGTTGCCTGCGTGCCTCAAGTCAGTTGCAGCCACAGCACTAGCTATCAGACAAAGTGATTCCATAGTTTTAGGACATTCCCTGACAGTACAAGTTCCACATTCAGTAGAAGTTCTTTTAAACCGAACACAAACTCAGCACTTGACAATTGCACGTTTAACAGGTTATGAATTGACACTGTTCCAGCCACACATAGAAATTAGACGCTGCAACGTTCTGAATCCTGCTACACTGTTACCATCAGTTAATTCAAATCCAGACACACATGACTGTGTGGAAGTAGTCAACATTACGACAAAGCCAAGACAAGACCTGACAGACATTCCGTTACCAGATCCCGACCTGACACTTTATGTGGATGGTTCATGTATGAGAACTAGTACAGGAGAACTAGTCGCCGCGTATGCAGTGACTACTGACACTGAAGTTATCGAGACACACCGTATTGATACTCTGTCCGCTCAAGCAGCAGAGCTAGTCGCTCTGACACAAGCCTGTATACATGCCAAGAACCTGAAAGTTAATGTTTACACAGATTCACGTTACGCATTCGGAGTTGTACACGACTTCGGAGTGCTCTGGCAGGAGAGAGGTTTCATGACTTCTCATGGAACCAAGATTCAGCATGGTCTCCTTATTCAAGCTCTGTTAGATGGCATACATTTACCGACATCCATTGCCATCATGAAATGTAAAGCACATACGAAAGTTACTGACATTATTTCCCAAGGTAATGATCTAGCAGATCGCACAGCCAAGCTTACAGCACAGACTCCAGACATTCCAGTTAACATGACACATACTCCAGATCCGACTACATGCATGACAGTTAAGGACCCTACTCAAGACGTCATAGATATACAGTCACATGCTACTCCCGATGAAATCAAGAAATGGTCTGAACAAGGATGGGTCCAGACAGATCAAGGATGGTTAACGAAGGGTAGAGCCACATGGTTTCTCCCCGATTCTATGGTTCAAGTCATTATCAATACCGCACATAGTCCAGCACATTTAGGAGAAAAAGCTATGTTAGACAGTATCCAGAACATTTGGTTCAACAAGCATTTACGAGCTGCAGCCAAGCAGAAAGTCCGTACCTGTATGATATGTTGTCAGTTTAATCCAGGTAAAAGTGTCCCGGTGGAACAAGGTGGTTTCCAGCCTCCTGACCACCCTTTTGAGGTCCTCCAGATGGATTATATTCAGATGGAGCGATGTCGAGGTTTCAAGTATGTCCTTGTAGTTGTATGCGCTTTGTCCAGATGGACAGAAGCATATCCAGTCCCAGATTACACAGCCGCGACCACTGCCAAGCAGTTGGTTCGTGAATTTTTCCCTAGGTATGGACTCCCTAGAGTCGTATATTCTGATAACGGTCAGCCATTCTCCTCAGAGTTAATGAAGCATGTTCCCCTGTTGTTAGGGTACCAGTGGAAGTTTCATTGTGTACGCCATCCTGAAGCAGCCGGTCTGGTCGAGAGACATAATCAGACTCTGAAAATCCGTATTGCCAAAGTTTGTAAAGAAAAAGGTGTGGACTGGCTAGTAGCTCTGCCAGTCGCTCTGTTTTATATGCGCATGGTCGCACATTCCAGATCAGGTCTGTCCCCGTATGAGGTCGTATTCGGCCGCCCCCCTAACATGTGGGGTACTCCTAGACCCCGAAGTATTACCGATGTTTCATGTAATATGCTGACAGATTACCTAGCTTCCTTGATGTCTGCCCTCAACTCATGTCGTTCACAGGTTGCCGCCGCATTTCCAGACAATACCGAGGTGGCACCGCATGAAATCGTTCCAGGTTCCCTAGTGATGGTCCGAAATTTTGACAGATCAAGTCCGTTGGAGCCTCGTAGGAAGGAGCCACGTCAGGTCCTCCTCACCACCCGTACAGCCGTGAAGTTGGAAGGCAGAAAAGGATGGATCCACCTGTCTCATGTTAAACTTTTTAAAGGACTGAAATCCGTTTCTAAAAACATTTCCCAGGATTTGAAGGACTGCCAGAATATTGCTCTTAAGGACTGTCCCGCACAAGACATTATTACAACCCCTCCCTTGTTAGAGAAAACTCCGCAACAGGAGTATAAGTTAAAGCTCAGGTCTAGTAAAATAAGTCAGTCAGTTTGATTGTATAAGTCCTCCCCTAGGTGAAACGGTTAGACTGTTTCTGACATGTATAAAATAGACCCCCATAGTGAGAGAGTTAGTCGAAGTTCAATTCAATGTATCGTTTTTCTGAGTTTCGTATTATTCATCAGCATTTTGATTTCCTGCACCAGCTATGCGTTCTATCTGTATTTTCCAGTTCCTCATGTAAATATGTCTGCTAATGCTACAGTAGAGCACACGTTTAGTGATCTGCCTCCTCATGAACTCTCTTACCGCCTCGCTATGCGCAACAACTCATTTATCCGTATGTTACATTACTCACACCAGACCAGCAATGCCACTAATTGTTGGGTGTGTGGTCGACTCCCCCCTTTTCAGACATCAAAGGGAGTCCTGCCACTGTTTCCTTATCCATTCTCACATAATGGTTCGTGTGGAGCATGGTCCACGTTAACGTCATCCTCAACAGATATGTCTTTTCTTAACAGTACATGTTTCCCAGACAAGCAAGGTCTCCCCCACAGAACAGGTTTAGATCTAGAAAATGAAGTGTATAATTTAGGTAATTATTCGTCGAATTTCATGGTCCTGAATGTCCAGTCTGATACTACTCCAGACTTACCTGCTATTTCAGTACTACCAGTCAAAGGTGAATTATGTGTCCGTAATTATGGTTCTGTACCTGTAGGACATAGTGAATGTACTACTGTTGTCAAGTATAGTGACAGTAGGAAATCTATTTTTAAAGCTTCACGTCATTCTTATTTTATTTGTGGTCAAACTGCATATGTCCGTCTGCCCCTCGATTGGGAGGGAACCTGTTATATTGCCTTCCTACTGCCACCTGTTTTCCTAGCCCCATCTGATTATCACAGAAACACACATCTAGTACACATTAGACATAGAAGGGAGTCCCCAATTGTCGATTATACTGAAACTACTCTAGAACAGTATACAGATTTCAATAAAGGTTTTTTCTTCTTCGTAGGACCTGTCCAGAATAGTAAACTAATCCGTAGGTTAACAAGAACCCTTGAAGCTGTAGTAAATGAGACTGCCTCTGCTCTAGGTAACTTAACCGAAGAACAATCTGCTATGAGATTTGTCGTTTTGCAAAATCGTCTCGTCCTTGACGTCATACTGGCCGATAGGGGCGGGGCCTGTAGAGTCATCGGATCTAGTTGCTGCATTTTCATTCCAAATAACGCGCCGTCTGTTTATTCAGCTATAACCAGACTCCATAAAATTGCCCATCTGTTACACCAAGATCCAGGCACCTGGACATGGTCCGGTTGGTTCTGGAATATAATTTTCGCATGGGGATGGAAAGTCCTGTCCTTTTTAGGTATTGCAGTAGCGATCATATTTAGCTGCTGCCTCTGTATACAATGTGGCCCTGCGATTTGCAGCATGTGCGCTACCTCTTGTATTCCTAGTCCCAAGCCCCGTTCTAAATCCCGTTCCAAGACAATTCGAGACGAGCAAATGATACTGTATGAAATGATAGACGGTATCATGAATATTGATGTTTCCTGATGGAAACGTAGTGACAAGGAGGGAATGTGGAAAAGTAAATTTTGCCATGTTCTGTGTCCCTACGCCTCATCCATCATATGTTATGTGTGCATGACCAATATGCATATGTTGTTCCCCATGTCCGATTAATGACGCAATTACAGTTGTGTCCACCTCTGGTATGTCATTTTCCAGTCCTCGTGAATACTACGAATATCAGGCCTATGTAAAGTAATGTTGCCACGTTTCTCAGTGTGCACGTTATTCCATTATAAAGTCCCCGTTTCTAGGCCTCAAAAGGGCCCGGACATCAGATTCAGCTCCTGTCTCCTGAAAGCCTCGCTGAGGAGCGATACAGCCCCCACCTGTATCCTCGACCCTTCACTTACTTCCTGCCTCGCAGTGCCCGGTGCAGCTTGGCTCTGCCTCTGAGTCTGCCAAAAGTATGTTATAGTTCCAGTTATCAGTTCAGTCCTCCTTCTTTGCATTCCTAAGCTACTGAACTGCATCAATAGTTTCCGTCATTGTCTAGCCTTCTCGTCTCCATGTTAGAGAAATACTGTATTTAAATGGTCATTTAATGTTCTTCATCACGCACTACATATAGAATAATGCATGGTCCAGTCTTAGAATCAAGTTAGCTTTTCCCCTCATGACTTCTAGTTTATATCAACATGTTCCCTAAACATCAGATACCAGATAGGGTTTAGGTACATGTCGCTCCGACCCTCCAGACTCTAGTCTCTGCTCCTAGCACAGAGTTCGTAGCCCCCAGCTTCTCCTAGTGATACGTCATTGCCAGTTTTCGCGCACCATTAGGTTAGAGGTCCCGGCTCCTTAGGTAGCCTCCTCCTATGTTTCCGCCCATTCATGACATATTCTGTTACGTTTGCATCACATGTCTATGTATACTCCCAGTTACACCTCTTTTTACTGTTATCTTTCGCGACTGCTACGCGTCACGCCTTCTGCTCCACCCACTGTTACGCCTACTGCAATGTAATGCTATGTGTTTGCGCTATGTATATAAGTTGATGTATTGTTATTAAAAGCTAGCGCGCTCATCCCAGATCAAGCCCCGGCAGCTGCTGGGCCCCAGTTGTCCTGCCGGTCCCTGTTACCCCCGTTCTATGCAGGTTGTCCTGATCCTGTCCTTATGCTGTAATAAACCTGCAGAAACTCCTACTACCTCGAATCTTGACTCTTATTTTATTGAGCTATCTGTTATTCATTCATTCATTCAAAAATAGATCCGGTATTATTTATTTATATACCACACAACATCTCCTGTCTCAATCGCCACGTTGGGATGTCAGCCCTTTCCTTCACCCAGTGCAAAGTGAGCAGCAGCGGGTTGTGATCGGACAGAGTCCTAGTGAGATACTCCGTAGTAACTACAGAAGCTGCAACCCCCGGGGAGCACAATACGGTGTCCAGCCGAACATGTAGCTCATGTAGGGCCGAGAAATAGGAATAATGCCTATCCTGCGGGTGATGTGATCTCCATACATCCACCAGTTGCCACTTAACCTGCCATGCAAGCCTATACTTGGATAACCTATGCACTGGTGACTCTTGCAATGGGGGGTGTGACCTGTCTAAAGTCGCATTTGCTATAGAGTTAAAATCTCCCCCCACCATTATTGGTCCCGCTAGGAACTGCGCCAGTGCCCCTGACATTCTATCCAGAAAGCACGCTTGCTCTACATTGGGCGTATAAACAATGCATAGGGTTAGTTCCCTACTGTACAGACGTCCCGTAACTGCTACAAATCGGCCCTCGCTATCAATAGTGTGTTTAAGCATCTGAAAAGGGACCCCCGCTCTGCTCCACACCAACGCACCCCTCGCAAACGCTGAATAAGCTGTGCTAAAAACCTGTCCCCTCTATCTACGCTGCAGTGCTAGTCCTTCTGACTTAGTGAGATGTGTCTCCTATAGCAATGCTATGTGCACTCCCCTCCTGATTAAGTATGCGTGGACCTTGTGACATCTAGTCATAGTATGGAGCCTCCTCACATTCCAAGTTATACATTTCAAATCATGGATCATCCCCATTATCACAAGTCACCTGCTTCTCCATTCCACCATTAACGCTGAACACACCGGCGAACCCCGAAACCCATCTCAAACCCCAACATCCCCAACCCCCTAAGAACAGGACCTAAAACTAAACTGTTAGTCCCCATCCAAACCAGTCCCACACACACCACACTTCTAAGCCCAGCAGTAGTCACCGCAGGATCGCCTTAAGGGCTAATCTGGGGGGGTTTCGGCGCCGATGGATGCTCTCCCGCTCGTGTACTCCGCTGAAGCCCCCTTGATCGTCACCACCCCCTATCCCCCTTTCACACCAGACTCATCCCTAATAAGCCACCCTAGTCCCTGTCCTGTCCCCCGCCCCTGGGTCGCCACCCGGTATCAAACCCCCCACCGGCAGCGTGATTGTACTCGGTAACAGCCCCTCCGCCCTCCTTCATACGTATGCATTTATGACTCCCTACCGCCATATACCGATTCCAGCTGTCCCGTACAAATATTGTCACTCATCTATGAGTCCCTCAGCTGTTGCTGGGGTAACCTGCGGCAATCGAACACTCCCAGCTTCCGACACTTCTGTGTCCGATCGCGATTTATCCTCTTCATCGTCCGTGCCTTCTGGTGATTGTACAACTTGACTGACAAACATTGCCGACACCGCCTCCAGCACACCTTGCTTTCCCAAGTCAGTTTGAGCTCGGGACGGTTTCTTAATCTTCCGTTGCTTACGTCGAAGGCACTGGGACTTGTGCTGGGGCAGCCCCTCCATGAGTTCCTGTAGCTGCGCCTCAGGTCGATCTTTACCAGCTCTATACATTTCCAGCCATGCCCATGCAGCCTCCGGTGTATCATGAAACATAGTGTTACCATCCAGCATGATTTTCAGTTTCGCAGGGAACATTGAGTACTGAATGCCTTCCCCCGCAACTCCCTCTTCACTGTTAAGAAGGATGTTCGACGATGCTGAATCTCCAAAGTATAATCCGGAAATATATTTACCCTGCTATTATCAACCTCGTAGGGACCTTCAGTCCGTGCCCTCTGGAGTAGCAGATCTCTGTCCTTATAATGCAAGAGTCTAGCCACCACTGGGCGCAGTGGCCGCCCTGGCAACGGGGGTTTGGCAGGCACCCTATGTGCCCGTTCTAACGTGAAAAAGGAGGATAAGCCCTTGGGTGCCACCGTTGCCCGCAACCACTCCTCCAGATATCGCACCATATCTGATCCCTCCACTTTCTCCGGCAGCCCAACCACTCGAATGTTATTGCACCGATTGCGACTTTCGGCATCCTCCGCCCTCTTCTTCAGCGCTTGAAGACGATCCAGGACGTCCACCATCTTGCCCTCCAATACCTTGTGAGCCGGTTCGACCTCTTGCAGTGTCCCTTCAACTTGTTTTACCCTGTCCACCAGCTTGGAGTGATCTGCCTTCAGGAGCCCCAGCCCCGTCGCTACTTGCGCAATGTCCTGCTGCAGGGCCGTTCGGGATTCCGCTATCGCAGTTAGAATACGGTCAAGTTGGCGCTGCAGGTGCGTATCTTGGTCTCCACCGTCGCCTCCAAGTCATCTTGGGTCTGCTGCTCTCCTTCAGATTGTTGAGCAGTGCCGCCCTGCCAACAGGATCGAACTGGGACTATGTGCGGTTCCAGGGCCCGGGCTCACCGAGTCACCTCCCCCGCAGCCGTGGATTGGTAGATTTCGTGTCAGCCACCCGTTCGAGGCCACTAGTAGTCCGCCAGCGACGCAAGATGAGATCAGCCTGGTCCCCACCTCCACTCAAGGCTCACCTCCTCTTCTCCTGGGTCTCAACTACTCCATTCCATAGGTCGCGGTCTGTTCCAGCGCTCCTACCTCTCCTTGCAGTTCAGCGCTCACCAACCCATGCCACCCTGGCAATGGATATCAGCCGGGGTCTCCCCCCTTCACCAGGCCAGCGGCCGCCCGTGTCGTTAGGGTCAGTACCCCACTCTTCAGGTCGCCCAGGAGGATGGCCGCGCCGGCTCTTCCACCGAGTACCCCCGGCCAGTCCCCTCCTTCGTTGAGCCCCCCAGTCAGTGGAAGATGGCAGGGGGGGGGGGGCGACGCCCTCCAAGCAGCTCAGGGGCACAGCGCCAATTCCTCCAGTCTCGTGTCCCCTCCGATCCGCCTTTGGTCGATCCGCAATGCGCAGTCTGATTAGGGGCCACCACCTTCCGCATTCGCCCGAGGTCCTAGCCAGCACCTCTCCCGAGCCCTCGCTGAGAAGCCTCCCGGTAATCAGCGGCCCGGCTGCGCGATCGCTCCAGGTTCCTGCGCCATCCCCTGCATCACCGCCATTTTGTTAGTCCGCTGCCAGGGCTTCTTTCAGGCGATGGTGTTTTAGTTTATTTTGGGACACTGTAGGGCTTAAATGCTGCCAGGAATCCCCACTCGTGTCCCTCCGCACCTGCGGGCACCGGTACTCGCGGGGGGCCCGAACTCCGATCCCCGGGTCGCCAGGCGCCATCCTCTCCGGCAACGCCACTCCCTCACTCGCCAGGCAGCTTTCCCCGTCTCCGCCGACAGGACACTTCGCTCCGAATGCACTGTAAGGCGTCTCCTGCACTCGGCTTGTCTGTTCAGGCCTCGGTGACACGCAACTAGGGCCCCGATCTAATCACAGGCAGCCTGGAAACCTCGGAGACCCCAGTCCGCATCCCCCAGCTGTCGCCATCTTGTCTTCACCGCCGCAGCAAGCTCGGGCCGCTCGAGGCGCAGGATTTCCCCACGCTCACCCCAGTGGCCACCGGGCAGCTTACCGGGCCGGGGACTCCACAATCAGCGAGTCCCGGCGCCGAAGGTGGGCATTTAGGGTTGTTATTGCAGGATTACGTGGGGGCTGACGCGGAGCTCAGTTCTTACACCACCAGCTTCATCGGCCTCCAAGCCACGCCCCCTGAGCACAACAAAGTGCTCCAGAACCAGCTGCATCTGGTTTTCCCCCTACCCTGCATCCTTCAGTCAAAGGAAATGTGTATAGAAAGGGGCTGTGACCCCATGCAAGTTGTTCTTACTTGTTTCTGACCTGAGAGGGGGGCCGGTTGCTGCTGGGCACCAGGAGGAACCGCCATCCTGCTGAAGGGCCCTGTGAGCTGGCCCCTGGGCCCAGCCCTGCCTTCATTCTTGTTGGCTTTGGCACAAGCCTTAGCCAACCAGAAAACCCATTTCTAACAATGTCAAAAACAGTATCAGCGATCTCCATTCGGTGTTTAGCGGCTGACGTGCAGTTGTGAAAGACCCAGTAGTGAGCAGAATGTGGTAGATTCTGATGCGGAAGATATTAATTGGATCTCAATATGATGTTTATGATCAGATCATCTACTGGACTGGATTTAATAACAGAACCTCATCTAGTCTGGGATATTCTGAATCTTTTGGGCGGTCTTAGTCATTGGAGAGTCATCAGGTGTACGTCAAGGGGTTTCGTGGTTTGCAGGGGGCTCTTTACCATATGTGCTTCAGATGCCTTGGAAAGCCGGCCAACAAGCTGCTGACTTCACCAGGGCTAATGGAAAGGATTGTTCTGTGAGGCTGTTGAAGATGGTTGGATATCAAATGCTATATGGGTATGTTTCAGGGAATCTGTCCACCCTCGCCACCTCACAGGGGCAGAGCAATTTAGGGTGCTAGAACTCACTATATAAGTTGTGGAGCATTCAACCTCCCTAGATAAAGGTTCTGTTACAGTTGTTTGGAGCATAGCATGTGGCCTTAGAATTTGTTATTTTGAAGACTGTGAGGTGGTGGTGGGGGCGGGAGGGTGTTTGATGTGGTTGGTGAACAGTTATATAAGAGTTTTCAACTGTATTACACAATAAAAACTGGGACTGTATTATCTACCATAAGCCCCAAAGATAGGTCATCCCAATTTACAGGGGGGTGAGGAGGTTAAGCTCAGTGTGCGGGAAGAGCTGGAAGTAACTGGTCTGGTATTCAGTGTGGAGAGATTGGCAATGTGGGAAGTTGAGGAATGGCTGAGTACATCATCAGAAGGTTTGGAAGAATTGGAATGAATTCAGTGTTTTCCGGGAAGAATTGGAATGAATCCAGTGTTTTCCGATCTGTGAATAGGGAGTGTATTAGTGCGATAGAGAGTAAAAAATATCTAGTGGAGTTTGAGAAAGGCGGCGAGTGGGAAGGGTCTGAGGTGCAGGAAGCAGTAATTCTATTTCATGCTCGGAGAGGGGCTGCTATTAAGAGAGCGGCTATGACATGTCTGCTGAAGCTATGGGACATAATCTTAGCTAAAAGAACACTTTTAGTTTCCATTTGGTTCTCTTTATTTCTATTTTTTTCCTAGTTATTTTAAGAAGCTTTAAACAAAGTTTAAAATCCTTTCTTTTCACTCTGTGTGTCCCTTGCTTTTTGGTGATGTGTTTGCATGAAAGACTCACTGAAAAAGTGTATAAATAAAATCTGATTTGCTATGACAACATTAGGGAGTCAAATTAGTTTCATGTCTCATCAAAACTAATTTCAGTAGTTCTTAACCAAAGCAAAAAGCGCTTTCTCTCCCTTTGTCTAAAGAAAAACCTGCCTGTTGCTTTGACGAACTTCACACCACATTCAACTGAATATTAGCTCATGTAACAGTTCTGTTTGGTACTTTAATATGTCGAATGTATGTCCACAATATAAAAAATAAACAATCACATTTGTGCTTCCTTTGGCTATTGGACACTAAGGATGTTTCTAGTTTAAAAACTTTGCGAATACTTCATTTTCAGTTTACCTGCTGAGACATCTCCAAACTGCAACATAGTCAGACCATTAAAAATAAATACTGCTTACTAAGAGAAACAATTCATATTTTTTTAAAATCAAATACCCTTAGTATAAATGCTCATCTGAACAAAACAGTAGATATTTTAAGACACTAATGGAGTTCACAGTTTAATACAACCTTCTTAGATGAACACAGTTTTGCATGTATATAACTGATCAAGGTGAGGACAAGAATTCTTTGTGGATAGACATCCTCTAGTTGTCATATGCATACCCGTTGCGTGTCCTATGCAGCCTATTGCACAGGTAGGTGTAGGATTCAAGTATGGCGGCCAGTGCTTGCACATTTCCTGGACTCCGTTAGCGTTCTAGCTCTTTATTGGAACTGTGGTTTTCACAGACCGCTAGTATGGAAACAAGCAGCGAGTACAACAATGCTCGTCTCCACTTCTGGCTACAATTCTCCTTTCGGGTGGTAGAATCACTTGGAATCATATTCCCTATCCTTTTTTATTCCCTTAGCATTGTGTGTATAAAGCAAGTTTCTTCCCTCCATCCGCTTAAATATTTTCTCTTCTTACTTACTCTTTGTATGAACTGCTTGCTTTCAATATATCCAATATTACGTGTTTACGCTCTTTCTACGTGCTTCTATGGTCTGTAACACCTGAGATGTATACCATGTTCTTGTTCATTCTTTTCTTTGTGTCACTATGCAAAGACTACCCTTCTCCAGTGGCACAACAAAGTATCTTACTTTGTGCCTATGACTTCCTCCTAATAATTTCAGTCAGTAGTGAGACGGTTACTGGGGTCAGTACACTGGACAGCGTCAGTCCTTTAGAAATGGAAAAACAAACAAACACAGCCATTCAACAGAGATTCAAAAGAAACAGAAGGTTCCTGAGAAACAGGATGGGGTCTGAGTTCATATTTTCCCACTATCGTCTGCATTGAACCTCTACTACAGGCACAACACCCAACACTACACCTTGTTACACTTGTAGAAACACTGCAATGACATGGAGACGCTAATTGTAAACCCTGTTTGTGAGACCGCAGTGCTAAACTCCATTAATTTAAGTGGAGTAATAATTAACTTTTCAACCCTACAACACAAATTTTGAAAGCACTTTTGATCCATAAGGAGGGTTGGCATGGCTCATCAGCAAGATATCATGGCCAGCTTTACAAGCACTTTCTGGCCTTGGAACTTTGTGGCCTTTTTGTGATTCAAACCTGGCGCTAACTGGATTAATTTTCTAGGGCAAAACATGTTTTGCGTTGGCCATCAGCCCTTAAATAACACAAAGTAGTGCTGTGCCAAGGAAGTGTACGAAGAGTGGTACATGACTCTTCCCATGCGACAACCCATGGAGTAGCGCTGAGCCAAGGAAGTGTACGAAGAGTGGTGCATGACCCTTCATGCGACCACCCATGGAGTAGCACTGAGCCAAGGAAGTGTACGAAGAGTGGCACATGACCCTTCCTATGCGACCAGCCCTGGAGTAGTAATGAGCCAAGGAAGTGTACGAAGAGTGGTACATGACCCTTCCCATGCGACCACCCATGGAGTAACAATGAACCAAGGAAGTGTACGAAGAGTGGTGCATGACCCTTCCTATGCGACCAGCCCTGGAGTAGCAATGAGCCAAGGAAGTGTACGAAGAGTGGTACATGACCCTTCCTATGCGACCAGCCCTGGAGTAGCAATGAGCCAAGGAAGTGTACGAAGAGTGGTGCATGACCCTTCCCATGCGACCACCCATGGAGTAGCAATGAACCAAGGAAGTGTACGAAGACTGGTGTATGACCCTTGCCATGCGACCAGCCATGGAGTAGCAATGAGCCCAAGGACATGTACAAAGAGTGGTACATGGCAGTTTCTATGCAACCAGGCTTGGAGTAGCGCTGAGCCAAGATGGTGTACAAAGGTGGTACATGGCAGTTCCTATGCAAGAAGCCATGGAGTAGTGCTGAACGACGGAAGTGTACCAACAGTGGCACATGGCCGTTCCTATGCAACCAGCCTTGGAGTAGCACTGAGCCAAGGACGTTTACGATGAGTTGCACATGACCAATTTCCATGCATCCACCCATCGCTGTTATTGCAAAAAAAAAAAAAAGCCTAAGCTACTAAAATGGTAGACCATGATGAATGGACTCTGAGGAGGGGTGGGATCTAGTCTTAACTGACGGGTTGATTTGCCTGCTAGCTTGGAGTGATATGTCTCACTGTAGGAGGACCTTGACAAGACACCGAGTGCTGGATGGCCGAAGGTATGCCTTCACATGTACAACCTCTCATGTATTATACACCATACTTCAACTATTGTAATGTGTTCTCTAAAACTGTAAAACAAAAGTTTTAAATAAATACTAAAATGGTAAACCAGGCTTTCAGACAAAATTTGTGCCACCTCAAGGCAGGTGTAACGTTGGACTAAAGCTTGCTTTTCTTCAAAATCGAGGCAACTTTGCATGTTTTCCGTACTGTACAGCAAACATACAAACTTTGAAAAGGTTGAACCTATGTTTTAGGATAGTATTTTGTGCTGAAAGCACAAAACCTATGCTTCACATCATGAACACAGCCTCGCAGTGTGTAGTGCAAGACGGTCTAAAGTGTGCCAGTGCATGGGGAGGGAGAAACGATGCCATCTATTAACAGAAACAGCGCTCTTTTTCTCTTACCCCTACCGGCAACTCTCACAGACCCATGTATTTAGAAATGGTACACAGTGACGGTATTGACAAAAACTTAGTCACAATTTAGATGCTTCAATTAAAAAAAAATATAAACATTATTATGGAAAACTGTAAGTGTGAGAATTAAAGTTTTAGAAATTGGCAGCTGATCTCGACTTCAGATTCCATTTCCTGTAGAAGATTCAGTGCCAGACCATGAATTTAACGTCATCCCTTCTCGGATGACGATCCCCTGTAAGGGGACAGTCGAGGAACATCCCTCATGCAGTCGGGATTTAGTGCTTCACTGCACCGGCCCCTCGCGAGCACCCCTGAGAGAGCCCAGCTTCCATTGGCTCGACACTTGTTGGCTGTCGCTGCTGGCCGGTGACGCTCATTCACTGATTGTATGTACACTGGCAGTCAGAATGTGGGGTGATGGCAACAAATACACTGTACACAATGTCAACAAACAGGTACTTAAGTCTTGGGATGGTGGTCCACACACCACCAAGGGATACACTTTGAGACAGGATGCCGGCGTGTTCAGGTCACTGTGACACCATCCGCATCAGTAGAGTCTGCATCCTTTCACAGTGGCGTTGGACCCACCAGCCTCTTCCCGGGGTCTTGTTGATGAGTTGAGCTGTTTTAGCCTGCTTTGTCCTTGTCTTATACCCCAGCAGTGACAGTCATTGTAGTGTGGCACATTTGATGTCTGGCTTGCCATCCTGTTCCCACTGCGTGGGGTCTCCGTGTCATCACAGGTGCAACCACGGATTGATTTGTGTCACACTGGCTCCGGTCGGCTTAGGATGTCAGGAGCTTCCAACCTCTGATGAGAAAAAATATATATTTGCCAGGCAGGAAACTGGCTGTCACAAGATATTCCCATCGGAAACTGGCTGTCACAGGATGTTCACATCAGAAACTGAACTGTCAGAGGATGCTCGCATCAGAGACTGCACTGTCACAGGATGTTTACATCAGAGACTGCAGTCTCAAAGGATGCTCACATCAGAGACTGCGCTGTCACAAGATGTTTACATCAGAGACTGCAGTCTCACAGCATGTTCACAACAGAGACTGCGGTCTCACAGCATGTTCACAACAGAGACTGCCATGTCACAGGATGTTCACATCAGATACTGCGGTGTCACAGGATGCTCACATCAGAAACTGTGGAGTCACAGGATGTTCACATCAAAGACTGCGGTGTCACAGGATGTTCACATCAGAGACTGCAGTGTCACAGGATGCTCACATCAGAGACTGCAGTGTCACAGGATGTTTACATCAGAGACTGCAGTCTCACAGCATGTTCACAACAGAGACTGCGGTCTCACAGCATGTTCACAACAGAGACTGCCATGTCACAGGATGTTCACATCAGATACTGCGGTGTCACAGGATGCTCACATCAGAAACTGTGGAGTCACAGGATGTTCACATCAAAGACTGCGGTGTCACAGGATGTTCACATCAGAGACTGCAGTGTCACAGGATGCTCACATCAGAGACTGCAGTGTCACAGGATGCTCACATCAGAGACTGCGGACTCACAGGATGTTCACATCAGAGACTGCACTGTCACAGGATGTTCACATCAGAGACTGCGCTGTCACAGGATGTTCACATCCGAGACTGCGCTGTCACAGGATGTTCACATCAGAGACTGTGATCTCACAGGATGTTCACATCAGAGACTGTGATCTCACAGGATGTTCACATCAGAGACTGCGCTGTCACAGGATGTTTACATCAGAGACTGCACTGTCACAGGATGTTCACATCAGAGACTGCGCTGTCACAGGATGTTCACATCAGAGACTGCGCTGTCACAAGATGCTCACATCAGAAACTGCGGTGTCACTGGATGTTCACATCAGAGACTGCACTGTCACAGGATGTTCACATCAGAGACTGCGGTGTCACAGGATGTTCACATCAGAGACTGCGGTGTCAAAGGATGTTCACATCAGAGACTGCGGTGTCACAGGATGCTCACATCAGAAACTGCGGAGTCACAGGATGTTCACATCAGAGACTGCGGTGTCACAGGATGTTCACATCAGAGACTGCGCTGTCACAAGATGCTCACATCAGAAACTGCGGTGTCACAGGATGTTCACATCAGAGACTGCACTGTCACAGGATGTTCACATCAGAAACTGTGTTGTCACAGGATGTTCACATCAGAGACTGCGGTGTCACATGATGTTTACATCAGAGGCAGTGCTGTCACAGGATGTTCACATCAGAGACTGTCTCACAGGATGTTCACATCAGAGGCAGTGCTGTCACAGGATGTTCACATCAGAGACTGGTCTCACAGGATGTTCACATCAGAGACTGCGGTCTCACAGGATTTTCACATCAGAGGCAGTGCTGTCACAGGATGTTCACATCCTCACAGGATGTTCACATCAGAGACTGCGCTGTCACAGGATGTTTACATCAGAGACTGCACTGTCACAGGATGTTCACATCAGAGACTGCACTGTCACAGGATGCTCACATCAGAGACTGCGGTGTCACAGGATGTTCACATCAGAGACTGCGCTGTCACAGGATGTTCACATCAGAGACTGCGGTGTCACAGGATGCTCACATCAGAAACTGCGGAGTCACAGGATGTTCACATCAGAGACTGCGGTGTCACAGGATGTTCACATCAGAGACAGCGCTGTCACAAGATGCTCACATCAGAAACTGCGGTGTCACAGGATGTTCACATCAGAGACTGCACTGTCACAGGATGTTCACATCAGAAACTGTGTTGTCACAGGATGTTCACAGCAGAGACTGCGGTGTCACAGGATGTTTACATCAGAGGCAGTGCTGTCACAGGATGTTCACACCAGAGACTGGTCTCACAGGATGTTCACATCAGAGACTGCGGTCTCACAGGATTTTCACATCAGAGGCAGTGCTGTCACAGGATGTTTACATCAGAGACTGCGGTCTCAGAGGATTTTCACATCAGAGGCAGGGCTGTCACAGGATTTTCACATCAGAGACTGCGGTCTCAGAGGATTTTCACATCAGAGGCAGTGCTGTCACAGGATTTTCACATAAGAGGCAGTGCTGTCACAGGATGTTCACATCAGAGGCTGCGGTGTCACAGGATGTTCACATTAGAGGCAGTGCTGTCACAGGATGTTTACATCAGAGACTGCAGTGTCACAGGATGCTCACATCAGAGACTGCACTGTCAAAGGATGTTTACATCAGAGACTGCAGTGTCACAGGATGTTCACATCAGAGACTGCGCTGTCATAGGATGTTCACATCAGAGACTGCACTGTCACAGGATGTTCACATCAGAGACTGCACTGTCACAAGATGTTCACATCAGAGGCTGCGGTGTCACAGGATGTTCACATCAGAGACTGCACTGTCACAGGATGTTCACATCAGAGACTGCACTGTCACAAGATGTTCACATCAGAGGCTGCGCTGTCACAGGATGTTCACATCAGAGACTGCACTGTCACAGGATGTTCACATCAGAGACTGCACTGTCACAAGATGTTCACATCAGAGGCCGCGGTGTCACAGGATGTACACATCAGAGACTGCGGTGTCACAGGATGTTCACATCAGAGGCAGTGCTGTCACAGGATGTTCACATCAGACGCAGTGCTGTCACAGGATGTTCACATCAGAGGCAGTGCTGTCACAGGATGTACACATCAGATACTGTCTCACCTGATGTTTACATCAGAGGCTGCGGTGTCACAGGATGTTCACATTAGAGGCAGTGCTGTCACAGGATGTTCACATTAGAGGCAGTGCTGTCACAGGATGTTCACATCAGAGGCCGTGCTGTCACAGGATGTTCACATTAGAGGCAGTGCTGTCACAGGATGTTCACATTAGAGGCAGTGCTGTCACAGGATGTTCACATCAGACGCAGTGCTGTCACAGGATGTTCACATCAGAGGCAGTGCTGTCACAGGATGTACACATCAGATACTGTCTCACCTGATGTTCACATCAGAGGCAGTGCTGTCACAGGATGTTCACACCAGAGACTGTGCTGTCACAGGATGTTCACATCAGAGGCTGTGCTGTCACAGGATGTTCACATCAGAGACTGTCTCACCTGATGTTCACATCAGAGGCAGTGCTGTCACAGGATGTTCACACCAGAGACTGCGCTGTCACTGGATGTTCACATCAGAGGCAGTGCTGTCACAGGATGTTCACATCAGAGACTGCGGTGTCACAGGATGTTCACAACAGAGACTGCAGTCTCACAGGAGGTTCACATCAGAGACTGCGCTGTCACAGGATGTTCAGATCAGAGACTGAGCTGTCACAGGATGTTCACATCAGAGACTGCGCTGTCACAGGATGTTCACATCAGACACTGCTCTGTCACAGGATGTTCACACCAGAGACTGCGCTGTCACTGGATGTTCACATCAGAGACTGCACCGTCAGACAGCTGTCAAGACACATGACTCTTGTGCAGTCTTAGTACTCAGGGTCAGACTGGGGTAACAGTTCATTAGAATGAAGCTTCTCAGTGGTCACACAGTGTACACTCTGTCCACAGGGTTAAGCATCCTCCCAGGTCATACAGTCTTGTTGCATGACGATGCGGGTCTCTGTTGAACTCCCTCTCCAATGCTGACGTCCCTTCCATGCGTTAAAAGAGGACTTGATGCTGGTGTCAAACACTGCTGGTCCAAATTCTATGGCCTGGAAGCTTTGTCACAGTTGTGTCAATCAACATGCGGCTGGATGTCATGGGCACTTTGTGTAGCCGAAGACGCCAACAGGAAAGTGCTTGACGTGAGTAGGCCACTGAGCCGCTAGCTGGAAAAACTTGACATCATTCCACTCAACTCCGTCGATGGAAACTGAAAAATAAGAAGAGAAAGGGGTATTGCATAAAAGGGGGTGGTCAAAATGCAAATGATGGCACTTGGGATCCAGACAATGGACGGTTACAAATTCTTGTTGGGTTTTCAGGAGGGTTTAAGTACAGTGCATTCTCTATGCAGGCAGCCATGGTTGAGTGGCAGAGGCTGGGACCACTCAGAATGATGGAGAAACTCAACAGGGCACCTCGAGTTGCCTGAGCCCTGAAGTGCCTCTGCTAGTCTCTCTACCCTGCTGCCAATCCAGACCACTGTCATGCGGACAAGACCCCACATAAACATCACTCCCTTTTACTCACCCACTGGAGCCATCTCCCAACTAAATAACAATTGGAAATCTGTCTGAAACTACAACAGTGGTCCCCATGCCAATTGACTCAACTCACGTCCCCAAACTTTCTGCCTACGCTGTGGCCTTGAGCTGCACTGACAGGTGAGGTCTGAGTATTTTCTTCATCTCTCAAAGGCTTGTGGTTTACTGGTAAACCCTTAGTTTCTGCTAGCAGCGCAATGGTACGTAGAGTATGGCCTTCCTCAGGCCAGGCGTAACGACTAAAGCATACAGGGGTAACATGCGGTACGTGAGAGGTCGCGCTCCAGCTCCTGCAGTGATAGTAAATGGATGAAATGGCATTTTAACACAACCGCTTTAAATTAAGACTTTATGGGCCAGATGCACTAACCTTACACTTTTTAGGTTGCATACACTCCGATTCAGGGAGGTATATTTACTAAATCTTCATGGGCACTGTATTGCGTGAGACAGCTGGACAGTGTAGCTGCATAGGTTGTGTACAGGACGGGTGCTCTTACAGTACAAAATATTATGTCTAGACAAACTTTTTCTCACTTTGGATGTGTGCTGTATGGTGCGGCACGCATGCAAAGTTGGAAAACTTTATAAAAGCATTTCTCCAAGTTAACGCCACTCTCAAAAAGTTTTCATTTTTTGGCACAAAACCTTTTCTACTGTTAGTAGATAGGGCTTTGCATCAAAACCATGGGTGATTGCACGAGAATGCCCATTTACGACCAAAACAAAAACAGGAGCTGCCCGTACTCTAAAATACCTGCAACTGGCCCTCCCAATACAAACAAGAAACAGATTCCAAGAAAAACCAAGTGCTTTGAAACATAAATAAATTACAATAGTTTTTACAGTACAGTTGTCTTCTCGCATGTATGTTGTACTGTAAAAATCAGTGACATTTGTGTACACTGATGTGTTCGAAGCAACTGGTTCTGTTTGTGCTACTTTCAGGCTATTGTTTAGCATAAAACTTGAAGTAAAGTATAAAAATAAACATTTTGTAGTGATTTACATCACTTTTGTGCCACGAACAGAGTGCTAAATGTAGATAAATCTGCTGCAGTTTGTGACTGTTAAACCCTTTATTGTGCCTTGTGGGGTCCCACGGGGCTCGTCTTTGAGCCCAACGCTGTTCAATCTATAGGTTATCCCCCCCTGGCAGTATTAATCAAATAATTTGGGTTGTTGTTAGTTTCGTATGCTAACAACAATCACATTTTGGTTTCCTCATTTGATAATGGCCCAGATATGGGCAAGAATTTTTGTAGCTGTATGAGTGCAGTAGGATGCTGGATGGGCCAAAACTACCTAAAACTAAATTAATCAAAGACCATACTCATTTTGTTCGGCAACAACGCAAACTTTTGGTCCCCTGACTGGTGCCCTGCGGAACTGAGCACCCTTCCAGTGCCAGTCCAGAAGGAAAAAAAGCCAGGTGCCCTGATTGGCAACCAATTACCATACAAAGCACAAGTGAACAGAGTCACTTTGAGCTCCTTTTTTGCTCTGCGTCTGGTTAAGAAAATTGCTCCATTCATATCCTTTGATATGATAAAGACCATTATTATAACTCTAGTTCTATCTAGGATAGACTATTGCAATGGTCTATATCAAAATTTGCTAAGAGTCATTTAATAAACTTCAAGTTCTACAAAATCCTGCAGTTCGTATACTGATGAAGATCACTAGATACAGTTCAGCCTCTCAAGCCATCATTAAGCTGCACTGGCTACCTGTAAGTAAATAGATAGCCTTTAAGGACCTGTGTACAGCCTATAAAGCACTGCATGGCCTTGGCCCTGCATACCTAAAAGACAGATTCAGATGGTATCTTCCAGGCAGGAATCTTTGCTCCAGCCTACCTAGAGATGAACAATAGTTACTTACCTGTAATCTGTGGTTCTCCAGTATTGGTGTCTTTCATAGATTCACATGCCTGAATCATTCCCCGTCGTCGGAGTGGGAGTCCCACGGTATATAAAAAAGCAATAACATGCTATATTAACATTGGAAAAACCAGAAATTCCCAACCAGGAAGTAAAATAGCCCAAGCTACAGTAGAAAAAACTTCCACACTCATGACTATCCTAGTCATTTTGTATAGTCCAAACTACAGCCAATCAGAAGGTTCTTCCCAGAGGCTCAGGCTCTCAGATTTTCTCGCAAGGAGTGATGGTAAACCAATGTAGCCCAAGAGCCTCTGAGGGGAGGTGGGCGGGTTGCATGTGAATCTATAAAAGACACCAATACTGGAGAACCACAGATTACAGGTAAGTAACTATTGTTCTTCTCCAGTATTAGGGGTGTCTTTCATAGATTCACATGCCTGAATCAGAGTAGATAGCAGTACATATTTGTGCTTGTCAGACGCTACAGGTAGCATAGTTTGTCAACATTAACAGCACATAGCAATTCAATATGCGAAGAAACATATCATAAAAGCATACGCAATATATAGAGACATAATAAGCGTCTGACAGCAGTAATAGGAGGTAGGAAACAGAGGCTCACCTTAGTTGAAAAGATTTCGTAGAACTGCTCGACCCACTGAAGCATCGGTCTCGCTGGCTGCATCCAAACAATAGTGTTTGGTAAAAGTATGGCGACTGGCCCAGGTTGCCGCTCTGCAGATGTGCTGAAGAGGGACTCCAGCGAATAAGGCCGTAGAGGAAGACACTGCCCTCGTAGAATGCGCTCTAGGAGCTGCTTGTAAGGGTCTTCCTGCTTGTGCGTGGCAAAAGGCAATAGCTGCAGATATCCATCTTGCGATTATTTGCTTGGAAACTGCCTGTCCTCTACGAATTACACCATAAGTGATAATTAGTTGATCAGATCTGCGCAATGTAGATGTTCTTTGTAAATAAAACTTAAGACATCTTTCAATGTCCAGAGTATGCAATGCTCTTTCCGCAGGCGTTTGTGGGTTAGGAAAGAATGTCTTTAAGATCACGGGTTCATTTAAATGAACGTCCGAAGGAACCTTAGGAATGAATTTGGGATTAGTGCGGAGCACTACAGAGTCATTAGTGAATTGTAAGAAAGGATGTTGAACAGTGAACGCTTGGATATCACTGACTCTTCTAGAAGAAGTCAGGGCCAATAACAGTGAAACCTTCCATGTGAGAAATTTCAGATCTGCTCGATGGATAGGTTCGAATGGGTGGCGCATGAGTTGCGCCAACACAACGTTGAGATGCCACGCTGGAGGTGGACGACGTATCGGAGGGAACATTCTAAAAAGGCCTTTAAAGAATTGTTGTATAATTCTCGTAGAATAAAGAGCATTTGTCCCATCTTGTCGGTATCTTGAAATCGCTGCTAGGAATACCTTAAGGGTTGCATGAGACAACCCTGATCTCGCTAGATGGAGGAAGAAAGGCAGGATTTCTTCAGGTTTAGCTGAAAAAGGATGAATGCCAGCTGAACGACACCAAATACAAAAGCGTTTCCATTTAAGACTGTACGTCTTTATAGTAGCAGGTGCTCTTGCCTTGGCTAGAACTTCCTTGCAGTCCACAGGAATGTTCAGATGGGCGAACTCACGGTACTCAGGCGCCAGGCCGCTAATCTCAGTGACGTTGGATCTGGATGGTAAATCTGTCCATCTTGAATGGAGAGCAAATCCAGAATTGGGGTCAACTGAATCGGTTTGCACTCTGACAGGAGAAATAGCTCGGTGAACCAGTACTGGCGAGGCCACCTGGGAGCAATGAGAATCAACCGGCACGGTTCTTTCTTCATCTTCCGCAGGACTCTGGGAACTAGCGATATTGGCGGAAAAGCGTACGCATATATCAGAGACCAGTTGATCGAAAATTTCTTGGAAGACATCTTGACAAAAACACTAGATTCCAAGAGGAAAATAGAGAAGAACTGAGCAGAGCTCAGGGAGACTCCCTTCACACGACGTGCGGTAGAAAATCTGACAGCCTGCGCCTCTGGGGAGAACATTCTGGTGGGTGCTGTCGCCTGATTGGCTGTAGTTTGGACTATACAAAATGACTAGGATAGTCATGAGTGTGGAAGTTTTTTCTACTGTAGCTTGGGCTATTTTACTTCCTGGTTGGGAATTTCTGGTTTTTCCAATGTTATTATAGCATGTTATTGCTTTTTTATATACCGTGGGACTCCCACTCCGACGACGGGGAATGATTCAGGCATGTGAATCTATGAAAGACACCCCTAATACTGGAGAATTGGTAGTTCCTACCTACAGATTGGCTACCTGGGGAGGCAGGAGCCTAGTCCGTCGTAAGGCCCAAATTGGAACTGTCTACCTCTGGAGTTGAAAATAGCCCCCACCCCCATATTAAAGTTTAGGAAAAAAAAAACAAAAAAAAACAGGATTTTCATGCATGATTAGTGTTCTCTGTCTCCCTGCTTATAATGTTTCTGTTTTGAGCAGCGCCAAGAAGCCTTCGGGCATTCATTTGCACTTCATCAATTATAAATCAAATCAAATGATAAAACTTTACACATTGCCTCTAAGTTAAGGCTGAATGCTTTTTGTGCCAAGCTACACAGGGTTAAGCACAGGTTAATTTAGTGACTTTTTTTTTTAGCTCACCCTCTAAGGGATTGTAGCAGTTGTTTGACCAGGGCTCACACCCCTGTCAACCAACAGCCCAACTTCTAACAGTCACTTTGAGTGACTTCGCAGCAGGGTAAAGTCTTAATAAATATGCCCAAAAAGTCCTTTGAGAACATCCTTCTCATGCCCTTGGTGTTGTTTCCTAATCGATTTAATCAACATTTTTTGCAAATAACAATGATATTAACTCATGATGCCTGACCAGATGGGCGCCGGTAGAACTTTGAGCAATGACAGGTGCATTACTTGGCCAAAGGGCATCGCTCTGCATTCATGATGTCCAAATGGTTCTATGAAGGCTGTTTTTCAGTCATCCCCTTCTTTATTTGTGGGAGATGACAGGCTCCCCCTAGAACCCATTTGGCAAAACACTGAGTCTCACAAACCAACAGGAAGGGGATATCGTTCCTTGATGTTGACTGTTTAACTCTCTGTAGTCAATACATGGATGAAGGTCACCTGTCTTTTTGGGCACAAGGAATAATGGAACCCCTGCTAGTGAGTGAAAAGGAACAATCATCCCGTTGGCAAGATTTCCAGCGGTATTCCTTAAATGTTTATTTTACTCTTTTAATAGCCACATCAGTCTCTCTGTGGCACAGTTAAATAGCCTGTTCGATGAAAGAAAACAAGAGTGTAGGTTTTAAAAACACACAACAAAGTCCATATAATGACTTGGTACAGAGGAAAAATATACAATATTACCAACATCCTGTTAAGTATTGCACTTGATGCAGCTATCCTTTAGTTCCCAATTGCAACTTGTAGTAAAGCAAGATGCATTGCTGTATTCTGAAGTCACTGCAATAGACTGTATTTCACAATTTGTCTGTGTATGACGATGCAGAAAAAGAATAGCAAATATGATAGGAGGATTTGTTATAGGCAGAAGGCTGAAAGACAAAGTCTCCTGGTCTTCCCAAAAGTCTATTTGTAATATGAGATGTGTTCTATGAAAAGACCTGACCACAAAGGGGATCAGCCGATCATCTGTACCAAGCCAATGGTCTTCTTAGAATAATGATTTAGCATCTGTGTAGCCACCCAAGATTTGATTAAATCAGGTAAGGTAAAAAACAGGGAACTCATATTAGTACACCAATTATTTCCTCCATCCTTGAAAGCCCTTCGAAATAGAATACCAAGAGTTCGCTCTATCCAAAATGTCTCTGCAGCCAACTGATTGAATTGTATGCAATTCATCAATTTTCCTTGTTGAACATTTCATAGTGCTTGTTCTGTAAAGAAGTTCACATCCGGCTTGACAAACATGCCCTTACGAGTTTTTAGAAAGAGCGACAACGGACATAGTTGACACCAACATGGTTCCTCAGGCTAGGGCTATACTTGTAAGGCTACCATTGCAGCACCTGTCCTCATAAAACTGCACATAAAGGAAAGCGAAGTGGAACCTAAGGACATCTATGAACTCTTTAACATTGGTTGGATACTCTGCAAAGCGCTCTTCAGGTATATAAGGTAAATCCACATGAACGGCTAGTGGTATTCTTAATGCAGCACTCTTGTTATGTAACTAATGTAACTCAGAAGCCTGCTTCCATAGAGCAGTGTTATATATTTATAATAGGAAGAGGTGTGGCGCCGCGGCCAGGGCGACTGACACTGGAATCTAGGGACCACGGTTCGATCCCCGGCTCCGGCGGCAGGTTAGCCCAGCACCATGTGACTCTGGGCAATAGCTCGCTTAATCTTCCCGACGGCCCCCAGCGCCTAGAGACCCTTACGGGTGATTGTGCGCTTTACAAATGTGGACTTTACTTTTATATTTGAGCTTTTATTTCTTTTAGGTGCTCCTTGCGTTGTGACTTTGCTTAACTGCTCACTGAGGCATCGCACCATATGACTAGTTATTCATTTGCAATGGCTAATGTTCATTATTATGCACAACTGTGTATTACATGTAATGTGTGTTTTGATTGCATGATTCTAGCTTTATACATTTAGATAGCCGGGCCTAGAAAAGCCATACAAGTGAATTCCCACGTTCTATCTCTCATTATGTGACATTATGGTCACAAGGTTTATGTTTCTCAAAATAAATTAACGGGATGGTATAAGGAGCTGTCCACAGCCCTTTCAGAGAGAGATGGATCTTCAAAGACATTTCAGATAGTAAAGCATCGAGGCTCAGAGCGCCCCCTCAGCAACATCATCATCTCAGAAACCGCCTGGGCTTTAAAATGGAAAATAGATGAAGTTCAGGCACACATGTTTGTTGACAATTAAATACTGAATCGTCATTATGGCAAACGTTTGATGTATGTAGGGAGGGATGCTTAAACTGCACTGCCTAATATGCGGTTTGCTTTCACAATATTTACATTCTGTGCTTTTGTGTGTTGTACAGTGTTACTGATTTCTGCAGTTCTACTCCTACATTTATTCTGCATTAAAATTAGATTTAAATAAAGGACCACATGTATCAATATTATGAATAGTGATTACCTAATTTTGATTCACAGGTAATCGCTATTCCTAATGAATGAAACGCCATGAGTTTCATTTTGCAATTCCTAAGGGGTTGTAAATCGACCTACCTCATTAATATTAATGACGCAGGTCGCAATCTGTGAGCCGTTAGGAACTGCCACAATCATAGGGATGGTGGCCTGCTGGGGTCAGCACACCACCGTGTCCGTGATTGATTTTAAATAAAGCAATCATTTTTTTTTAAATGCAGCCCGTTTTCTTACAGGAAAACTGATTGCGTTTAAAAGACAAAAATGAAAAGTTTTTTTTCTATTGTTTTAAGAGACCACTGCCTGCTCTTAAAAAATATTTGCGCCACCATTCACAAAGGGGAAGGCGTCCCAAAGGGACCCCATCCCATTTGCGAATGGGTTACCATCAGATTGAATCTTATGGTAAAGTGTGTATGTTTTACGACCGGTAATTGGTCGCAAAACGTTCATACATACCACTGCAATTTGATATTTGGAAGGGACGCCCTAAACACGTACCTTCCAAATACCGAATTGTAAACCCATTTTGCAATTTGGGTACAGGTTATCGAATCGCTAAATAGAAGTTGGTACATTGGAAAAGCCTTTTTTGCGTTCACAAGCGGGACGATTCTGCAAATTGTTTGCGTGCGTGTCCTGGTGACGAAAGGCTGTAAAAAGCAATAACAATACATTACAAGTCCTGACAATGTTTGTCAAGGAGAATACAATTATCTTCAGGAAAGCAGAGGGAAATGCGTGGGACATCCTTTGTCTGTTTCTTCCTTTCAAGCTGCTAAGTTGGTCCATGCCCCTTAGAAGAAGGATTTACCGGGTTGAGTCACATAATACTTGTGAAAACCTAACATGGCACCCAACTCATACGCTGCATGTCTGAGTGAGTCCTTCCAATTCTTACTGGTGCGGAGTCGTCTGTCATGGTATTGCCTGGCCCTCCCTCAGCTTGGATAGAAACTCCCTGGTTTTGTGGGTTGGTTCAGCTCTTGTATAAATAAGGATGGATGTTGGGGGTCTCAACGATAACGTGCCTCTCTTTCAAGTAGTTAACAATGACAAAAGACCAGACACCGTATTGTACTCGGCAATGAATTCTCACACATGTACACGATCAGTGTAAAATGCTCACAGGACTGGACGTTTATACAAGTTTAGTAAGTATAAAATACCGGGCAGCCCTCACTTGACATGGCTACTGGGTTCTTTAGTCAGAACACAGTGCCTAAATCACAATATCTTATGGCATTCACATTTGATGGAACCCAATATGCGTAAATGTGATAACCAAAGTGTATAAAACTGGCCAGATTAATCTGCAGTGAGAATAATAGAAATTCTACAAGAACACCCCTACGTCGTACATTGATTACATACGTCAGCGCCAGGATATCCTCTCGAGAGATAGTGCACTTTACAAACCTGCATGATGTGTATTTTACAGGCAAAGACTTTCGTTAACATTTAGAAAAGACAGAGAGTAGTGGCTATTTTAGCCCAACACTGGTAAAAAAGAAACTTCAGTTAATGAAATATTGTCTTCCTTAGCATAATATTTTAAGTGTATGAATTATACATTGAAGGCAAAGAACGCGCACCAAGTTTCGTGCAGAAATATACTACGTTGCTACGTGAATACATTTTGAAAATTACAATCCATAATTGAATTCCTGAATTTTAGAAGGGCTTATCCGCCATATAAGGTGAAACTTTATACGGTTTAATGTCAACCACCTTATATGAAAAGAAACACAGAGATATGAATATGACTATCTTATGTGGGCTACAAGCAGACAGATATTTGCAAATTGGATCATAACAAATACTTCATTATCAGGGTAATTCTAAGCAGATCAAGCTACAGATATGTTTTATTCAACGAGGGGCAAACCACTCCATTAGCCTACAAATCCCAATTACACCCAACAGCTGAGGAGCAATTCACTCTGACTGAGAACATTATGAAAGCTGTGAAGTCTGACTATGCAGAGACAGGCCAGAAGCCAGTTGGGGTCAGCTGACACATTTTCAAAGCATCTGGGAGAGACATGTTTCAGGCATAGGAGCCCTGGATGTTGTTTTTCAAGGCTAAACCCTCAATAATTTTTTTATGCAAGCCCCATTGTCACGCGACCGAGAAAAACTTTCAGCGTTCCTAGAAGGGGCCCAAGCCCTCTTGAACACAGCTGACAGTACCAGTATCAGAAGATCAGAAGTGGACATGTTGCTATTCAACAATGTTTCTGCTACAGATATACTCAGGATGGTTCAGACCAGGTCTAGATTTAAAGACGGTCAATACCTTCATTCCTCATCGGACTTTCAAGATGACAACTAAAGCAGGGAGACTTCAATGCATCCATGGGCCTGCTAGATGCTAGCTTCATGTGCCAAGGCACAAATCATCCCAGAAATTCTTAAGAGTTTGTGTCCAAGAACAGAATTATCAATATTCAGGTCCTCCCATCTGGATTGGCAACAGCATCAAGGGTGTACACAAAACTCTAACCCCAGAGCCAGGTAGATTACATTCTTTGGGAATTTCTCTTGTTTCTTACCTCAAAGACTTACAGCGCCTTGAGACCCTCACAGGTGAGTAGCGCGCTTTACAAACCCCTGATTGATTGATTGATTGAAGACTCTTTTTGATTGCGTCTCATTCTTTTCCTAAGGCTTCGAAAGATGTGACAATGGTGATCGAGGTCCTAAAATTGTGCACCTAGTTCTGCTAGTTGTTTGAAGTGTTCCTGAGTATAGTCACAGGTGAGGACTGGGTGAAGAAGTTATAGGGGGATGGGGGTGATGACGACCCCGTTACTGACCGATAATCTTCATTACTCTCATTACTCCGACTCCAGCTCATCGCCACAGTCCTAGTTGGCCCTCCCTTCCTCGCGGATGGGTGGGTTTAAATAGCAAGTGTTTCTTTTCTTTTCTCAGGTTGGTTATTAACAGGGAACGCCTCAGGGCCACCCCGCTAGTGAAGGACACAGCAAGAAACAGCGGGTGAACGTCTTGGTAGTTTTCTACTTGGAAAGGGAAACGGGAGGGAACTCCACAAGAAACGAATGAGACGAGGAAGACAAAGGGAGAAAGTAAAAAAGGTCAACGCTTTGAGAAACCACAAGAAGGCTGATGACGTGACCAGACGGGTCTGGTGGCTCAGTGGACTAATGCTTCCACTGCAGGGGCAGTGAGGTATCGTTAGTGCGGGCTATAAATACACGATGTGTATATTAGAGACTTACTGCTAAGCCATTGCTCTTCCAAGATGGCGCTAAGATTTCGCCGTGAAGATTAGTCCTTTGATGTGATTAAGGACCTTCTCAGTAGCACAGTGATTGTTAAGTCCTCTCTTAGTAGCGGCATATCTCGACGTCATTTACGTTGTAGGACGAATGCGATAGGGCACCGGCCCCGCTTCCGAGATCACGTGATAGTGACGGTGACGCGGCCGATTAGTCCTTGGTTTGTTTTTACAAACCGAAACCAGGTGCCTCCGTTTGATTGATTTTGGCGCAAGAATGTCGGCGAAAGTCTTAGTATATATAGAGCTTCTGAAAACGGTGCATCACACTCGTGAAGGCGAGATGTTTGGTGCACGACGCTGATGGAGACGAATGCAGGATGAAACAGGTAAGCAGGTGAAAGTCCTGTAAAAATACTAGCATACTATTTCGGGATAGTTAGAATGTATTAGATAGTTTCAGTGAGACTGGCACCGGTATTTTCTGACATGTATCGTGGAGCAGAGTATAATGCCTTTGCGTACGAGGGACTATAAAAAAGATTGGGAATTCTACGTCAGCTCCCTTACTAGAGAAACTAAGGGTAGATCAGTGGAAAGGCTAGCAGGATAACATTGTAGATCTTAAGGAATGAGGTTTGCAATATTGTGGAAAATACACAAGGAAAAATAATTCATTTTTCCGCACCTTTTCAGTGGATTGATGAATGGTATGTGGCCTGAAATTTCATGAAGTTGGACTACTTGTGCATAGAGGAAGTGCCAACAAACATAAAGGAATATAAGATATTATTTCAAGGTACTTACAAGGGCCAAACCATAATAATAAAGAAAGTTCAATCTTTGTTATCAGATCTGCTGTGTAGTTAAACTAGTCTCCGTTACTTTTTATGCATAGGTTTAAACACTATATGTATGAAGCAAATTCGCATTCGCAAACTCCGAAATTCGCAATTTGCAAAATGGTAAGTATAAAGGAAAATCTGGTGCAAAATAAGGAATCGCAAAATTTGCGATTCCTTATTTTGCAATTGCATTTAAGGAATCGCAATTTTTGCGATTCCTTAAATGCAATGAATGAAGCAAAAACAATTGCAAATTGTCCTTAAGGAATCGCAAATTACCACCAACTTCAAGTTGGTGGTAATTTGCGAATTCCTTGAAAAATGTACATTTTTGCATTTTTCAAAGTGCAATGTGAGGCACATACATGCCCTTAGGGCATGTATGTGCGCCACATGTGCACCTATGCTTATTTTAGGGGTGCAACAGGGTGTCCTTTTGACACCCTTGAAATTATTCTCAATTTGCAATTTTCAAATTGCGAATCGCAAAACTGAGAATACCTTCCCATTCATTCCTGTGGGCCTCCTGGCCCATAGAAATGAATGGGAAAGTATTCCTTAATTGCGATTCGCAATTTGCTAATCGCAATTAAGGAATACTAAGAATTCGCAAACAAATTGCGAATTTGTACATACATACCAATTTACGATTCTGAAATAACGATTTCTAAAAAATCGCTATTTCAGAATTGCAAATGGGTACCGTGATACATATGGCCCTATTTGATAGACTCTGAGAGCTGCCTACACGGGCCAAAGAAAGACAGGATCTGGGACGTTTCCGCCCTAATCAAAACATTTAAGGTTTTAAGGTTTCAAAAGAAAGGGTTGCAAAGTAATGTTTTTCGAGGGGCGATCGGTGTTAGAATTGTTCTTTCCTCCATCCTTCAGTGTGAATCTGGAAAGAACCAGGGTGGCTAAAATCAGGATAGGATTGAAGCTTCTTCGCCTCCCTTACAAGATATCTAAGGTAATAGGGGTGAAAGCTCGGGGTTTGTGGATGTAAACCGACTCACCTTGAGAATAGGTGATAGAATTCCTTTTTACTCTATTTACTCTGTAGGTGACAAATCTGTGGTTGTTGCATCACTAGAATCTGGAGAGTTTTGTGAAACCTTTGGAGGCTCCTAAACGTAATATGGAAGATCCAACTATGAGTACGTTTTGATGTAAACCATGAAATAGAGAATGAGAAGTATGACAGAGATTAGTGATGACTGCTAATATACCCAGATACTCAGTTAACCCCTTCTCTGCGGGGGTAATTCCCCCGCTGTGCTGGGGGGTCAGGGGCGCGCACAGCGCCCCGTGCTGATGACGAGCTGAGCTCGTCATCAACCACAGTGCTCGTGTGCTGATGACGAGCTCAGCTCGTCACGGCCACGCCCGTTCCTTAGAACGCTCAGCACAGCAGGGGAATTATCCCTGCGTGTGAGCGTTCTAACGGCCATGACGAGCTGAGCTCGTCATCAGCACACGAGCACCGTGGCTGATGACGAGCTCAGCTCGTCATCAGCATGGGAAGGGTTAAAGGGGGCAAATGAACTCGTTTTTTGCCCTGAGTAGGTGAAGGCAAATTGGAGTTTAAGTATCTGTGTTTTCTTTTTTAAATGGATAGGATTCACTTGTGTATTTGGGTAAAAGGTGGCATTCAAGCGGATATTGTTCATATGATTGTTGTACTTGTTGATCGGTTCAAACAATGTCTTTTTCATATGTGTCATGGGCATAAATCAAATGTGGAGTTTTCATATACCTCTCTGCAGGTAATTTCAGGGTATAGAGAACATAGATTGACATATCGGGCGGGTCCTGATGAAGGTGGTTTCTATCGCTGTTACCTTCCACCGAAACGCGTTGACCAAGTCCTTTCAAAATCCCACTGACTACAGGGGTTATATATTGGGCAATAGACAAAACATCAACAAAAGTGTTAACGTGTCCAGCTGTACGTGGTTGTGATTGTGTATGAGTGAGAGAGAGTGTTGTGTTTGGTTCAGTTCTCGAACTGGTGATATGTGTATTTATATGTGTATTAATATAGGAATAATGAATTGTGTATTATGATCTATTGATGACAACAATGTATTTTGTGGTGAGAAAACATTTTTAAAACGGAAAATAATTATATGAAAAGAAGTGTCCTAAAAAAAAAAAAAAAATGTAAATAAAAAAAATGAGAAAGTAAAACAAATGTGTCGTAGTATGGTTATGCCCATGTAATTAGAGGTAACCCGAAAAATTAGGAGGTCACGAGGGAGTTGTTTCATTGTGTCTGCTTTCTTTTCCCCTCTTCTCCCTGACCTAAAAATGATAGCTCTAGAGGGGGTCCCATAAACTTTACTTGATCTTGAACTTACGAGACTTGCTCCTGCTCTGCTCCGTATTGTGAGATCTTGAACTTACAAGACTTTCTCCTGCTCCGCTCCATGTGAGGAGATCTTGAACTTACAAGACTTGCTCCTGCTCCGTGCTGCGAGATCTTGAACCTACAAGGCTTGCTCCTGCTACGTGTTGCGAGATCTTGAACTTACAAGACTTGCCCCGGCTCCGCTCCGTATTGTGAGATCTTGAACTTACAAGACTTGCCCGGGCTCCGTGTTGTGAGATCTTGAACTTACAAGACTTGCCCCGGCTCCGTGTTGTGAGATCTTGAACTTACAAGACTTGCTCCGGCTCCGTGTTGCGAGATCTTGAACTTACAAGACTTGCTCCGGCTCTGCTCCTTGTTGTGAGATCTTACACTTACAAGACTTGCTTTTGCTCTGCTCCGTGTGAGGAGATCTTGAACTTACAAGACTTGCTCCAGCTCTGCTCCGTATTGTAAGATCTTGAACTTACAAGACTTGCTCCGGCTCTGCTACGTGTTGCGAGATCTTACACTTACAATACTTGCTTTTGCTCTGCTCCTTGTGAGGAGATCTTGAACTTACAAGACTTGCTCCGGCTCCGTGTTGCGAGATCTTGAACTTACAAGACTTGCTTTTGCTCTGCTCCGTGTGAGGAGATCTTGAACTTACAAGACTTGCTCCTGCTCTGCTCCGTATTGTAAGATCGTG
Organism: Lissotriton helveticus; assembly: GCF_964261635.1. Lineage (NCBI taxonomy): Eukaryota > Metazoa > Chordata > Amphibia > Caudata > Salamandridae > Lissotriton > Lissotriton helveticus. The sequence continues at coordinate 8,529,429 of NC_136067.1, read as the reverse complement.
AACTTACAAGACTTGCTCCGGCTCTGCTCCGTGTTGCGAGATCTTGAACTTACAAGACTTGCCCCGGCTCCGCTCCGTGTGAGGAGATCTTGAACTTACAAGACTTGCTCGGGCTCTGCTCCGTGTTGCGAGATCTTGAACTTACAAGACTTGCCCCGGCTCCGCTCCGTGTGAGGAGATCTTGAACTTACAAGACTTGCCCCGGCTCCGCTCCGTGTGAGGAGATCTTGAACTTACAAGACTTGCTCCGGCTCCGTGTTGCGAGATCTTGAACTTAAAAGACTTGCTCCTGCTCTGCTCCATATTGTGAGATCTTGAACTTACAAGACTTGCTCCGGCTCTGCTCCTTGTTGTGAGATCTTACACTTACAAGACTTGCTTTTGCTCTGCTCCTTGTGAGGAGATCTTAAACTTACAAGACTTGCTTATGCTCTGCGTGATTTCTCTTTTACAAATCTCTGATCTACTTACTACCTTAATAACTGGTTGCCACTTGTACAGCAGCAAGGTTAATAACTTTGAATCTACTGGCCCATCTTTTGGCCTCTTCATCGCATTTCCCTCTTTATGGCAGGAGGGTACTCCACCTTCTTTGCGTCTGTATCAGTACAGCACCTCGTGGTTATGACTTCCTACTCACCTCGCACATTACCAACCCTTCTTCATCGTCACCCGGTACTTTATCCCACTCTATCTCTTCAGACAGACCCCTCACTCATGTTTCTCGACTTCTTGCACTCACTCACCTTCCAGTAGGATCCTTTTACTCCTTCCACAGTAGAATACCTTTGGTTTCCAACTTCATACAGATGTTTTACTTATGCAATGATCACTGTGCCTTACGTTCTACGCTTGTGCTAGCCTCACAGCATGGCTTTCATCCACTCGTCCCTGTTTCTTAAGTCATGTTTTTTCCAATCACAATCATCACACAACGTTCAGTTTTACTCCTCGCAGCATCATGACAGTTTCTAAGGTTTCTTCCCTACTACTCAAGGTGCAGCATGGTATGTGTCCCCTACCCAAGAGCTCCTTTCTGCCCTGGCGGCCCCCCACCACTCATGGTGCACCAAGGTGTTTCAGTCACCCATAAAGTACGGCACATCTCATTTCTTCCTCAGTACTCACCACGCAACATAGTGTTCTGGTTCTTGGCCGTACAGATGAGCCGACTGATGCCTTCGATGATTTGACTCTTGGATTCCAGCTCTTTTTCCTTCTGCTTCTTACTCAAGAACATCACTGCTCACAAGAGAGAACAAGGTCACATGTTATTATGGTTGGTTCACCGGCCTCTCCATGGGACACTGGCGGTCGATGAGGAGTGACAAGATCTAGAGACACCCGTACACCCGCATATATACATGTACTTGACTGGTAGCAGACATATGTGAGAGATGAGACTGGTGGAGGGCAGTATGTGAGGGATGAGACTGGTGGAGAACAGTACGTGAGGGATGAGACTGTGGAGGGCCGTATGTGACCGATGAGACTGGCTGGATGGCACTAAGGGAGGGATGAGACTGGTGGACGACAGTATGTGAGGGATGAGACTGGTGGAGGAAAGTATCTGAGGGGTGAGACTGGGGAGGGCAGTATGTGAGGAATGAGACGTGTGGGGAACGGTATGTGAGGGATGAGACTGGTGGAGGAGAGTATGTGGGGGTTGAGGCCGATCAAGAACAGTATGTGAAGAATGAGACTGGTGAAGAACTGTATATGAGGCATGAAACTGGTGGAGGACAGTATGTGAGAGATGAAACTGGTGGAGGACAGTATGTGCGGCATGAAACTGCTGGGGAACAGTATGTGAGGAACGAGACTTGTGGAGGACAGTATGTGAGGGATGAGACTGGTGGAGGACAGTATGTGAGGGATGATGTGGAAAAGTAAATTTTGCCATGTTCTGTGTCCCTACGTGTCCTCCATCTTATGTTATGTGTGCATGATTAATATGCATATGTATTCCCCATGTTCGATTAAAGACGCAATTATAGTTGTGTCCATCTCTAGTATGCCAGTTTCCAGTTCTCGTGAAAGCTACGAGTATTAGGCCTATGTAAAGTTACGTTGCCACGTTTCTCAGTGTGCACGTTATTTCATTGAAAAGTCCCCGTTTCTAGGCCTCAAAAGGGCCTGGACACCAGATTCAGCTCCTGTCTCCTGTACCCTCGCTGAGGAGCGATACAGCCCCCACCTGTATCCTCGACCCTTCACTTACTTCCTGCCTCACAGTGCCCGGCTCGGCCTGGCTCTGCCTGTTAGTCTGCCAAGAGTATGTTATGATTCTAGTTATCAGTCCAGCCCTCCTTCTCTGCATTCCTAAGCTACTGAATCGCATCAATAGTTTCCGTCATTGTCTAGCCTTTACGTCTCCATGTAAGAGAAATACTGCATTTAATGGTCATTTCATATTCTTCATCACGCACTACATGTAGAATAATGCATGCTCCAGTCTTAGAGTCTGTTAGCCTTTACCCCGATAACTTTTAGTTTATATCAACATGTCCTCTAAACATCAGATACTAGATAGGGTTTAGGTACATGTCGCCCTGACTCTCCAGACTTCAGTCTCTACTCCTAGCACAGAGTTCATAGCCCCCAGCTTCTCCTAGTAACACGTCATTGTCAGTTTGCGCGCACCATTAGGTCAGAGGTCCCGGCTCCTTAGGTAGCCCCCTCCATGTTTCCGCCCCATTTATGACATATTCTGTTACGTTTACATCACATGTCTATGTACACGCCTCTTGTTACACCTACTTTCACCCTTATCTTTCGCGACTGCTATTGACCACACCCACTGCCCCGCCTACTGTATTCATTGTAATGCAACTGTTTTAATATATATACTTGTGTACTGTTATTAAATGTTACGCCGATCCTGATCCAGCCCCCGGCAGCGCTGCCATCCTATTCCTGTGCAGGTTGTCCTGTTCCTGTCCTTTATGCTGTATTAAACCTGCAAACTCCTACTACCTCGAATCTTGACTCTTATTTATTGAGCTATCTGTTATTACTATGTCCAGTAAAACCTAGATCCGGTATTATTTATTTATATACCACATAATGGCGCCCGAATAGGGACTTGCCCTTTCCCCACGCGCCGGTGAAGCCACGCCGGCCCCCTGACCCTCTGCAGCCGTGACGGAACCATACCGTGCACGTGCAGATATTTCTGCTTCAAGTATCCCTCAGGCCCACGGAGGAGACGGAGGTGGCGGTCCAGCATCCAGACGAGGCGGTGGAGGAACGCGGCGAGTCCCGACCAGAGCCCAAGCCGAGAGTCCGAGGTATCCGGAGGCCCACCCGTAACAGAAGTCCGAAGTTCGTCCGTCCGGCGTCAAAGCAGTCCAGTCCAGTCTGAGGCCTTCCGTTCTTGCTGCCCGGTGAGTACCATTGCTGGGGTAGTATCTAGACAGGGTCAGTCTAATTGACTCTGGTCCGTGGGTTGGTGGTACACAGACCCAAAACGAAGTGTCCACTTCGGTGGATGCGGGTCCTGACGTGTCTCTTTATGAGACCGGTAAGTTTCGTACTGTTTCAGCAGTACATCTAGTTTCTGTTCTAGTCAGTTCTGTTCTCGAGAAAATTCATGTATTCTGTTTTCAGTATTCCAGGTAGTATTCTGTTCGAACTGATATTTTAAATGTTCTTCATGTATTTTAATGTCGTGGTATGAATGTGGAGTAATTATCGTGTTCATTGTGTATTGTATTGTGTCTAGATTAACAGTTCAGTCATGCCTTAATTTCCAGACTACGTCAGTTAAGAACTAGAAAAGGTCTGTTAGAAGAAGCAGTTCCTGTCCCGCCTAGGGACAGTCCAGGTCATTTTATGTATCAGAAGCATGGCATAAGTGCCATATTATATCTAGATTTATGGGTAGAGTATACCAAACAGTTAGAAGAAAAGTATAGATGGCCCGTATCGGGTACATGGGATGCCGAGTGCATCATGCGAGTAGAAGAAGCATTATGGAAAAAGAAAGCCAGACAGTCACAGAAAGATGCCATCGAGTTATGGCGCAAAGAATCTCATAAAAGAACCGAAAAAGAAATCAGAAAGTCAGAATTAAGTAGAGAATCTTTAGAACGAGCCCAAGAAAAGGAACTAATCGAGATAGGTGAACGAGTCAAAACTGAACAGTCAGATAGACAGAGGCATGCCCTCATTAAGGGTATGTATCCTCTTCTTGCCGAGGGCTTGCCAAAAGCGACCCCGGAGGCATCCAGTAATTTTCCGCCACCATTAGTTCCGACTAAGCTACGTCACAAACCGACCGCAGCTGATATTTTCATCTCGTCCTACTTGGACGACACAGTTCCAGAATATGCAAATCCTGTTCCGCCAGTCCCTGTAAATAATGTAAATCCTGCTCCTCCAGACACCGGAGTACCTGCCACGGTACCCCCGGTTCAGCCCACATTACAATTTCCCACTCTGCCAGCACGAAGAGTATCAGTCGACGATTCCAGCATAGGGGCCGCAGGAGGAGGTCCTCCTGGTACCCCGCCACCACACCAACGTAGAACGTTGGCCGAGTTACATGAATGTGCGTTACAACGTACGCCCAAATTTAAGTCCGTTGCAGATATCCGACGAGCTCTTACTGAATGCCGCTATGATCCGGTTGCAGGTGATGATAGTACAGTAATATATTCCATCCGTGTAAGACGGGTGACCGGGTATTTAGACACCCTACCAGATATGAAAGGAGATCTAGACAGAATATATCGTTTCATCCGTACAGGGGATGATCCAGAAAGTATTGGTGAAGCCATGTCCCAAAGGAAAGCTGAGATCCAGCTCATGATATTAAAGTTTCTGATTAATTGTCTAATAAGAGAACAAGACTACCCGACTAAAGATCCGGCCGAAATGAGAATCCTGACAAGGTGGAGTGATAATATAGCCGAGGGTAAGCACAAGACTATCAGTAGTATAGAGAGTATGTACAAGAGAATTCGTAAAGAAATAATAAAGTTACATGAACAACGTAAAGCAGCACAAGTAAGCGAGAAAGAGAATGACTCTTCTACTGAAGAGGTAGAGGACGAGAATCCCGTCAGAATAGCGTATGTAGGAAAATCTAGATTTCCAGACCGACATTCACGTCTAGACTACAAGAAAACTGTTCCTCATCCAACACCAGAACAAGGTTCTCTAGAACAAGTATTTCAAGCTACCGATCACATTCTGAAATCACGAATCGGTTATAGTGAGTTAAGTACTATGCATGAACAAGAACTAGTCCGATCAGCAGTCCGATGGATTACTGATTCTACCACTTTTCCAGACGAAATAGTGGCACAAATGTTTCTGAAATTGCCCCCAGCCGAGCAACGACTGGTGGGTATGTATATGATCCAACACCTCATTACTCTGTATGAGGGTCAACATTCAGATCCAGGTCCGTTACATGATGTCCTGAACGAATTACTCCAGTATAAATGGAAAGGTTTAGGTACCGATTTAATTAGGATCATTCTAGAACAGCGCCACAAATATAGAACGTTTCTGAACCCGCATTTTGTTCATGTCTCACCCCCAGAAAGTAAACCCTTTTACATAGATAGACAGAATCCGTTACGAGAAGTACACCCAGTCAGGACAACAGATGGTGAAATACAACGAGTGTTTGTTTACACTCCGATTACCAAGATGGAACTCTTAGAGATGAAGAAATTAATTCCCTGTCATGACAAAGATCCAGCAGGGTTCCACCGAGAATTAAAAGACATGCTCCGTATGGGAGAATACACATATCCAGATATTATTAAAATGCTAAAAGTCCTGTTGCCCGCAGGGGTATATGAAAAACTCAAGGAAAAAGATTGGGAGGTGGGAGAGAAAAAGATCGATTGGGCAGTTCTAGAAGCTGAAGATAAGATACGAGTACCAGGTACCGGTCTAGGAGAGAAATGTAAAGAATTACCTGAATTATTGATACAAGTTTTGCCAAGATTATTAGCCACTAAAAAGGAAGACTGGGATGCAATCTCAGCCTGTAAACAGAAACAAGATGAAGACACTAGTGATTTTTATTCTAGATTTGAAAAATGTTTTATCATAAACAGTGGCCTCAAGACGAGTAGCGAGTCATACCCTCATCTTTTTGTTACTAAATTAGTCGAGAATTCGAGTCCACAAGTTAAGAATCGAGTTCTGAAAGTCGAAAGTACCTGGCAAGCTAATACCCCGTCCCAGATGTTACAGATGCTCCAGTACCACCAGAATAGAATCAGAGAAGAGCAAGATCATGAAAGAAAACGTATGAAAGACACGAAAATGAAAGTACTAGTTGCACAATCTGTTCCTCAAGACAGTCAGAAGAGGAGTACGAATCAAGCCAGTCATCCTGCAGTTCCCGTCAAAGGGACCTGCAATTATTGTAAACAGCCAGGTCATTTTATAAACGAGTGTGCAGTTCTAAAACACAATATAGCTACTGGTAAGACTAAAGAAAGACCACGTCCGCCTAGACAAGAACAAGTTTCACAGACTTCTCAGTCACAGAATGCACAACAGACAGTTCCAGCACCGCAGCCTATTGCTGCAACACAACATGTTACACAGCAGATGTACCAGTATGCACAGTCTGAGTATCCAGAGTATCAGCCATATTCATGAAACAGCCTAGAGAGGGAGGTAGGCTTGCCTCTCATCGAGATACCTGTAGATCAAGAGGGTCCCTATGTTCATAGTCAAGTACTAGGGAAAGACAGAAAGTTTCTGATTGATACAGGGGCAAGTAGGACCACCATTAGTCACGCCGAAGTTCCAGGGGCTCCGCTCTCAGGCTCTAGAAATGTTTCCCTTGGATTTTCAGGAAAGCCTATTGTAAACGAGATATCTAAGCCAGTTACTCTAGAAGTAGGTCCATTGTCCCGCACTACTGATCTATTACTTACTAAGTCATGTCCAGAAAATCTGTTAGGTATTAAAACACTGAAAGACTTAGGTGCAGTTATTTGCTGCTCCCCAGAAGGAATACGCCTGTTTCTACGTGACTTCAAGGGTCACTATGTATTACGAGATTTTGATCCGAGATTGTCTAATGTTCCGCAGCATCTATGGGCGCAAGGTCCAACTGATGTAGGTTATATGCAAATCACACCCCATCGTGTGACTCTCAAACCAGGTGTAGTGTTACCACGAATCAGACAGTACAGATTGTCACCTGAGGCTGTAGCAGCCTTATCCAAAATTATTGACGAGCTCATCGCTCAAGGAGTAGTTGTAGAAACTGACTCCAATGTATGTAATTCTCCGATCATTCCAGTCATGAAACGTACTGATCCAAATGCACCCCCAGTATATCGATTAGTGATTGACCTACGAGAACTTAATAAATGTATTATTCCCCAGTACCCAGTTGTCCCAGATATCTCTTCCCTATTGACAGCCATTGATTCCGAAGCCTCATTTTTCACAGTCATAGACCTCAAGAACGCGTTTTTCAGTGTCCCCATTCATCCAGACAGCCAGTTTCTTTTCGGATTTTGTTTAAATGGAAGGAGCTATATGTTCACACGAGCTCCTCAAGGTTTCACAGAAAGTCCTAGTATTTACAGTCAAGCACTTAAGAGACAACTAGACAACATTCACATGCCAACTGACACTGTCGATGATCTACTGATCACAGCCCGTTCTGAACGTGCTTGCGAGCGAGCATCACTTACAGTCTTGTATTTCCTTGCCGAGATGGGGCACAAGGTGTCCCCTTCGAAGCTTCAATTCTGTGTCCAGCAAGTGATCTATTTAGGCCACTTACTGTCCAAGAGGGGTAGGCAGTTGACACCAGACCGTATCCAGTTAATAGCGAGTCTTCCTCAGCCCAAGACCCAGAAGGAGGTACGTGCTTTTATCGGCCTTACTTCTTATTGTAGACAATGGATTCCTCAGTATGCATTTCTAGCTAAGCCACTGATACAGTTAACGACACAGGAGGCAGCCGTATCGACTGTCCTCCCTTGGACATCTGAACATACACTTAGTTTCAATGAGTTAAAGAAAGCTTTATGCCAAGCTCCTGTTCTAGCTACACCGAACTACAGTAAGCCTTTTACACTTTTCGTCACTGAACGCGAAGGTACAGCATTATCTGTTCTCACACAAGATCAAGCAGGACAATACAAGCCCTGTGCTTATTTTTCGAGCACATTAGATCCTGTAGCCCAGGCTCTGCCTGCGTGCCTCAAGTCAGTTGCAGCCACAGCACTAGCTATCAGACAAAGTGATTCCATAGTATTAGGACATTCCTTGACAGTACAAGTTCCACACTCCGTGGAAGTTCTTTTAAACCGAACCCAGACTCAGCACTTGACAATTGCACGTTTAACAGGTTATGAATTGACACTGTTCCAGCCACACATAGAAATCAGACGCTGCAACGTTCTAAATCCTGCTACACTGTTACCGTCAGTTAATTCAAATCCTGCCACACACGACTGTGTGGAAGTAGTTAACATTATGACTAAGCCAAGACAAGATCTGACAGATATTCCATTACCAGATCCCGACCTGACACTTTATGTGGATGGTTCATGTATGAGAACAAGTACAGGAGAACTAGTAGCCGCGTATGCAGTGACTACTGACACTGAAGTTATAGAAACACACCGTATTGACACCCTGTCTGCTCAAGAAGCAGAGCTAGTTGCTCTGACACAAGCCTGCATACACGCTAAGAACCTGAAAGTTAATGTTTACACAGATTCACGCTACGCATTTGGAGTTGTACACGACTTCGGAGTGCTCTGGCAGGAGAGAGGTTTCATGACTTCTCATGGAACCAAGATTCAGCATGGCCTCCTTATTCAGGCTCTGTTAGATGCCATACACTTACCGACATCTATTGCTATCATGAAATGCAAAGCACATACGAAAGTTACTGACATTATTTCTCAAGGTAATGATCTAGCAGATCGCACAGCCAAGCTTACAGCACAGACTCCAGACATTCCAGTTAACAAGACACAGACACATACTCCAGATCCGACTACCTGTATGACAGTTAAGGACCCTACTCAAGATGTCATAGATATTCAGTTACATGCTACTCCCGATGAAATCAAGAAATGGTCCGAACAAGGAGGGGTCCAGACAGATCAGGGATGGGTAACGAAGGGTAAAGCCACATGGTTTCTCCCCGACTCCATGGTTCAAGTCATTATCAATACCGCACATAGTCCAGCACATTTAGGAGAAAAAGCTATGTTAGACAGTATCCAGAACATTTGGTTCAACAAGCATTTACGAGCTGCAGCCAAGCAGAAAGTCCGTACCTGTATGATATGTTGCCAGTTTAATCCAGGTAAAAGTGTCCCGGTGGAACAAGGTGGTTTCCAGCCCCCTGACCACCCTTTTGAAGTCCTCCAGATGGATTATATTCAGATGGAGCGATGTCGAGGTTTCAAGTATGTCCTTGTAGTTGTATGCGCTTTGTCCAGGTGGACAGAGGCATATCCAGTCCCAGATTACACAGCCGCGACCACTGCCAAGCAGTTGGTTCGTGAGTTCTTCCCCCGTTATGGACTCCCTAGAGACGTATATTCTGACAACGGCCAGCCATTCTCATCTGAGTTGATGAAACATGTTTCCCTTTTGTTAGGGTACCAGTGGAAGTTCCATTGTGTACGCCATCCTGAAGCAGCTGGTCTAGTAGAGAGACATAATCAGACCCTGAAAATCCGCATCGCCAAAGTATGTAAAGAGAAAGGTGTGGACTGGCTAGTAGCTCTGCCAGTCGCTTTATTTTATATGCGCATGGTCGCACACTCCAGATCAGGTCTGTCCCCGTATGAAGTCGTATTCGGCCGCCCCCCTAACATGTGGGGTACACCTAGACCTCGAAGTATTACCGATGTTTCAAGTAATATGCTGACAGATTACCTAGCTTCCTTGATGTCTGCCCTCAACTCTTGTCGTTCACAGGTTGCTGCCGCATTTCCAGACAATACCGAGGTGGCACCGCATGACATCGTTCCCGGATGCATGGTTCTTGTCCGGAATTTTGATCGTTCAAGTCCGCTGGAGCCTCGCTGGAAGGAACCCCGACAGGTCCTCCTGGCCACCCGTACTGCCGTCAAGCTGGAAGGCAGGAAGGGCTGGGTCCACCTGTCACATGTGAAAAGATTTTTTGGATTGAAGCCTGTTTCAAAGAACATTTCCGTGGATCTTAAGGACTGCCAAAGTACTATTCTTAAGGACTGTCCCGCAAAAGACAATGATATTGAACCCTCCCCGTTAGAGAAAACTCCGCAACAGGAGTATAAGCTCAAATTAAGGTCTAGTAAAATAAGTCAGCCAGTTTGATTGTCTAAGTCCTCCCCTAGGTGAAACGGTTAGACCGGTTTCTGACATGTATAAAATAGACCCCCATAGTGAGAGAGTTAGTCAAAACTCAATCCGATGTATCGTTTTTCTAAGTTTCATATTGTTTTTCAGCCTTATGATTACCTGCACAGGTTATGCATTTTATTTGTATTTTCCAGTTTCTCATGTAAATAAGTCTGCTAATGCTACAGTAGAGCACACGTTTAGTGATCTGCCTCCTCATGAACTCTCTTATCGTCTCGCTATGCGAAATAATTCTTTTATCCGCATGTTACATTATTCACACCAGACCAACAATGCCACTAATTGTTGGGTGTGTGGTCGACTCCCCCCTTTCCAGACACCGAAGGGAGTTCTGCCACTCTTTCCTTATCCATTTTCACATAATGGTTCGTGTGGAGCATGGTCCACGTTAACGTCATCCTCAACAGATATGTCCTTTCTTAACAGTACATGTTTTCCAGACAAGCAAGGTCTTCCCCACAGAACAGGGTTAGATCTAGAAAATGAAGTTTATAATTAGGAAATTATTCTTCGAATTTTATGGTCCTGAATGTTCAGTCTGATACTACTCCAGACTTACCTGCTATATCAGTATTACCAGTTAAAGGCGAATTATGTGTCCGAAAGAATGGTTCCGTACATGTAGGCCATAGTGATTGTACTACTATCGTCAAGTATAGTGACAGTAGGAAATCTATTTTCAAAGCTTCACGTCATTCTTATTTTGTTTGTGGTCAGACCGCATATGTTCGTCTGCCCCTCGATTGGGAGGGAACCTGTTACATTGCCTTCCTACTGCCACCAGTTTTTCTAGCCCCACCTGACTATCATAGGAATTCCCACCTAGTACATACGAGACACAAAAGAGACCTCCCGATTGTCGATTATACTGAAACTGCTCTAGAACAATACATAGATATCAATAAAGGTGTCTTCCCTTATTTAGGTACTGTTGTAAATAGTAAACTGATACGTAGATTAACCAGAACACTCGAAGCAGTAGTGATTGAGACTACTTCTGCTCTAGGTAATTTAACCGAAGAGCAATCCTTTATGAGAATTGTCGTGCTCCAGAATCGTCTCGTCCTTGACGTCATACTGGCCGATAGGGGCGGGGCCTGTAGAGTCATCGGATCTAGTTGCTGCATTTTCATTCCTAATAACGCGCCGTCTGTTTATTCAGCTATAACCAGACTCCATAAAATTGCCCATATGTTACACCAAGATCCAGGCACCTGGACATGGTCCGGTTGGTTCTGGAATATGATTTCCACCTGGGGATGGAAAGTATTGTCATTTCTGGGTATTGCAGTAGCGATCATATTCAGTTGCTGCCTCTGTATACAATGTGGCCCTGCGATTTGTGGCATTTGTGCTACCTCTTGTATTCCTAGTCCTAAGTCCCGTTCTAAATCCCGTTCCAAGAAAATTCGAGACGAGCAAATGATACTGTATGAAATGATAGATGGTATCATGAATATTGATGTTTCCTGATGGAAACGTAGTGACAAGGAGGGAATGTGGAAAAGTAAATTTTGCCATGTTCTGTGTCCCTACGTGTCCTCCATCTTATGTTATGTGTGCATGATTAATATGCATATGTATTCCCCATGTTCGATTAAAGACGCAATTATAGTTGTGTCCATCTCTAGTATGCCAGTTTCCAGTTCTCGTGAAAGCTACGAGTATTAGGCCTATGTAAAGTTACGTTGCCACGTTTCTCAGTGTGCACGTTATTTCATTGAAAAGTCCCCGTTTCTAGGCCTCAAAAGGGCCTGGACACCAGATTCAGCTCCTGTCTCCTGTACCCTCGCTGAGGAGCGATACAGCCCCCACCTGTATCCTCGACCCTTCACTTACTTCCTGCCTCACAGTGCCCGGCTCGGCCTGGCTCTTCCTGTTAGTCTGCCAAGAGTATGTTATGATTCTAGTTATCAGTCCAGCCCTCCTTCTCTGCATTCCTAAGCTACTGAATCGCATCAATAGTTTCCGTCATTGTCTAGCCTTTACGTCTCCATGTAAGAGAAATACTGCATTTAATGGTCATTTCATATTCTTCATCACGCACTACATGTAGAATAATGCATGCTCCAGTCTTAGAGTCTGTTAGCCTTTACCCCGATAACTTTTAGTTTATATCAACATGTCCTCTAAACATCAGATACTAGATAGGGTTTAGGTACATGTCGCCCTGACTCTCCAGACTTCAGTCTCTACTCCTAGCACAGAGTTCATAGCCCCCAGCTTCTCCTAGTAACACGTCATTGTCAGTTTGCGCGCACCATTAGGTCAGAGGTCCCGGCTCCTTAGGTAGCCCCCTCCATGTTTCCGCCCCATTTATGACATATTCTGTTACGTTTACATCACATGTCTATGTACACGCCTCTTGTTACACCTACTTTCACCCTTATCTTTCGCGACTGCTATTGACCACACCCACTGCCCCGCCTACTGTATTCATTGTAATGCAACTGTTTTAATATATATACTTGTGTACTGTTATTAAATGTTACGCCGATCCTGATCCAGCCCCCGGCAGCGCTGCCATCCTATTCCTGTGCAGGTTGTCCTGTTCCTTTCCTTTATGCTGTATTAAACCTGCAAACTCCTACTACCTCGAATCTTGACTCTTATTTATTGAGCTATCTGTTATTACTATGTCCAGTAAAACCTAGATCCGGTATTATTTATTTATATACCACAATGAGACTGGTGGAGGAGAGTATGTGAAGGATGAGACTGGTGGAGGACAGTATGTGAGAGATGAAACTGGTGGAGGACAGTATGTGAGAGATGAAACTGGTGGAGGACAGTATGTGAGAGATGAAACTGGTGGAGGACAGTATGTGCGGCATGAAACTGCTGGGGAACAGTATGTGAGGAACGAGACTTGTGGAGGACAGTATGTGAGGGATGAGACTGGTGGAGGACAGTATGTGAGGGATGAGACTGGTGGAGGACAGTATGTGAAGGATGAGACTGGTGGAGGACAGTATGTGAGGGATGAGACTGGTGGAGGACAGTATGTGAGGGATGAGACTGGTGGAGGAGAGTATGTGAAGGATGAGACTGGTGGAGGACAGTATGTGAGAGATGAAACTGGTGGAGGACAGTATGTGCGGCATGAAACTGCTGGGGAACAGTATGTGAGGAACGAGACTTGTGGAGGACAGTATGTGAGGAATGAGACTGCTGGAGGTCAGTATGTGAGCTATGAGACTGGTGGAGGTCAGTATGTGAGATCAGACGGGTGGAGGACAGTATGTGAGATCAGACTGGTGGAGGGCAGTATGTGAGATCAGACGGGTGGAGGACAGTATGTGAGGGATGAGACTGGTGGAGGGCAGTATGTGAGATCAGACTGGTGGAGGGCAGTATGTGAGATCAGACTGGTGGAGGGCAGTATGTGAGATCAGACTGGTGGAGGACAGTATGTGCGGGTTTAGGTGACAAGGGCTTGGACTACGGTACGCTCGGCATGAGATGGGAGCATCCACACAATCTCTCTCAACCATTTCAAAATGGTGAAACAGGTGGCAGCAACCTTAGTGGCCTGCTGTCGCATGTTATGTTATGTTATGTTAATTTTTGTCTTTTATAGCGCACTACTCCATGGAGTGTCCCGGCGCTTTTAATACAATCATCACAGAGTAACACAACACATTGAAGCAAGGAGATACAGGGAACAGAAGCGAACTACTGGGCAAAAAGCCAGGTTTTAAGGCCCTTCCTAAAAATCAGTAGATTAGAGGTGCTACGAAATGACAAAGGCAGCGTGTTCCACATCTGTGGTGCCAACAGCCCAAAAGAGCGGCCCCCAATGCGGGCCTTTTTTACTCGAGGGACCACCGCCAGAAACAGGGATTCAGACCTCAAGGATCGGGTCGGGTGGTAAAAGACCAGCCTCTTCTGGAGATATTTTGCCCCCGAGGCATGGAGAGCCTTATGGGCCAAGGTCAAGGCCTTAAACACTATCCGTTTCCAGACAGGCAGCCAGTGGAGCGACTGCAGGAGTCCCGAAACTCTGGCGCGCCTATAAAGGCCAAAAATGGCCCGCGCAGCCGAGTTCTGGACCACCTGAAGCCATTGCAGAAGGTAGTCCGGCAGGCCAAGATACAGGACGTTGGAATAGTCCAATCTTGAGCCGATTAAGGCCTGCACCGTCAACTTCCTGTGATCTACTGATAGTAAAGGGAAGAACCTACGCAGCATCCTAAGCAGGCCAAAACAAGTTCCCGCGAGACCAAGAATCTGAGACCTTAACGCCAGGCCATTATCCATCTTAATTCCCAGATTCTTAGCCAACTGGGACGAATGTGCTGGAGGAAACATGTTAACCGGCCACCCTTCCTGCCAGTCCGGATCGTGAAGGCAGCCGAAGAAGAGTACCTCAGATTTGTCTGAGTTGCATTTGAGGCTGTTCAGCTGGAACCATTCGAAGACAGCCCAAAGGCACTCAGGGATACTCTCTCCATCAAACTCTTCTCCTTTCCTGCACGTAAAAAGGAGCTGAGTATCGTCAGCATAGGATACGATCTGGGCCCCATAAGACTCCGCCAGTGCCGCCAGAGGGGTCATAAAGATGTTGAAAAGCGTCGGGCTCAACACAGAACCCTGCGGAACTCCGACTCCCAAAGGTGGAATCACGGCAGAGCTGGGTGGGGCCCAGACCGTTTGTCGGCGGCCAGCCAAAAATGATCTAAACCAGCTGAGCACCGTCCCCCTCAGACCGATCTCATGGAGTCTGATGAGGAGACCCTCATGGGGAACGGTATCAAAGGCCGCCGACAGGTCCAGCATGATGAGCATGGCTTTGCCTCCCGAATCCCGCACCTCTTTAATAGCCTCAGACACCTCCAAGAGCGCCGTCTCGGTGCTTAGATTGGAGCGGAAGCCAGATTGAGTGGGGTGCAGGAGACTGTAAGATTCCAGGAAATTGGAAAGCACAATATGAACATGCTTCTCGAGAATCTTCGCCAGGAGAGATTGGCCTATAATTGGCCAAGGCCTCCGGGTCAAGACCAGGCTTCTTGAGAAGGGGAATGACCATCGCCTGTTTCCAAGCCTGCGGAACCACCCCCCGACTCAAGGAAAGATTCAGGAGCGGGTTCGCCAGTGGGTTCATAACATCGGCCATTTTCGCACGGAATTTGGCCGAACATGGGTCAAGAGGCGAGCCCGACTTAAGGTTAGTCATAAATGCCAACGAAGAAGAAATCTAAAGAGGTGGAAAAGCCGCCAAGACTGGGCCCACAAAAGGCCGCGAACCAGACCCAACTTCAGAGCTCCAAGAAGCTTCAAATACCCTCGGAGGAAAAGAGTCCTGGATCAGTTTGATCTTGGTGGAGAAAAAATCAGCGAGAGCCGAGACCCAAGAGTCCGGTGGGGCGGCCTGAGTTGAATTAGTTAGTGCGGTTGTGAATTCCCTAACAATTGTAAAAATCTCCTTGCAGGAGTTAAGAGGCCGCCTCTATCCTTCTTGCATAGTAGCCCTTTTTCTCCAGAAGGATGTCACGATGGTAGGCCTTAACCGCGGTCCTATAGGCAAGCCTGGCCGCTGGATCATACTGGGAGCGCCAGGCTCTTTCCGCCACCTTACACTGCCTACGAGAAGCCGATAGTGCTTCGGTGAACCAGGGGGCAGAAACCCGTTTCGATGTTACTCGGGGGGCCATCACGGGGGCCAGATCGTTCAGCCTATCCGTGAGCCACACCTGCAGGGCCTCTACATCCGTCTCCAGGTCACCCGAGCAAGGGCAGGGATGATCACAGGATGCCTGAGCCAGCATTGCTGGAGTCAGCCGATGAAGGGCCCTGGAGGCTCGCCCCAGCTGTCTAGGAGCGGTACTAGATGGCTTACTGGTACCTAGTACAAAAAATTTCGCCAGGCTATGGTCCGACCAAAGCACCGGCAGAAGTGACATGACCTCGATGAAGGACGTGGAGAAAACCTGATCTAAGGTATGACCCCTTACATGCGTTGGCCCAAAAAGATAAGGGGCAAGGCCAAGGGGAGCCGTAATCTCCATCAGCTTGATCACATCAGGGTCCAGACCCTCATCCATATGGAAGTTAAAATCTCCCGCCAAGATGCAGTGCTCCGCTCTCAGAGCCAGCACAGAGATGGCCGACTGAAGCTCATCAAAGAAAGAGCCTGTCAGTCCAGGGGGCCTATACACTAGGAGCCCCTTGAGGGATTGATGCGGCGACAGCGCTATAGAAAAAGCGAGGGCTTCCGATCCTGAGATGGTATCCATAGGAATGATGGTGCAAGTGGCAGACTTCTTCACCACAAGTGCCACACCCCAGCCCCTCCCCTCCTGTCTATCTTGTCTAAAAATATTGTAATCGGGGGGAATTGCTATAGCTATGTCAGGATTAGACGAGTCCTCAAACCAGGTCTCTGTCAGCATCAGGCACAGCGGCTTTTCAGCGGCCAGCAGATCGTGAATATCCTGCGCATGCCTGCGTGCAGATCTAGTGTTAAAAAGCAGACAAAGATGCCTCATACTGTCCGCCTCCCTACTCTGCAAAGTGACCGGGGCATAGTCTGGTACCCAGTCACAGCCAGGGCAGCGTCTCTTACCCTTATATCGACCCGGGAAGACTGTGTGGCAACCACATAGAAAGTTTCGCAAAGCCCATAACTCAGATGACGTATAGGTAGTCCTACTAACAGTAGGATGGGACAGGCCAGATGAAAGGGCCCCACCCGCTGCTCCGCTCGCCTCCGGGACGCTGACGGGCGCAGACGGGCTGGACTCTGGCGTGACTCCGGCGGTGATCAGGCGGTCCCGCAGCGCGTGACCGCTGCGCGTCAGCATGACTTCCTTAAGAGGAGGTCGAGCGTCCTTAGGCGCTAGAGCGTGTACTGCACACCCGGCGTCCTTCCCCTCATCCAATATGGCCACCAAACTGCCCAACTGCCGAGGGGCAGCAACTAAAGGTCCCAGGACCCGCAAAACGCGGTGATTTTACAATTAGAATGCAGGTATGAGGAGCGGCGATTAAAAGCAGGGGAAAACAAAATAAAATATAAAATAAATACAAAAACTAAGGACATTTTAAAAGTGCTTGAAAATCAAGCTAGATGCCCCACAGAGCGAGCAATGCGGTGTGACCGCTCTGCTCAGGTCAGATGTTCCAAATAAGTCGGCATGGAGAGGGGAGCGGGGAGAGGGCGTCATCCACGATGAAGCCAAGGTCACCCACGTGGGTAGAAGGTTGTGGGAGCTAACCCATCTCTGGCGGCCAATGTTGGGGGCCCAAAGGTCTCGATCTTTACCCAGGATCAGGACCTCAGTCTTATCACAATTAAGCTTTAAAAAGTTGGTATTCATCCAAAGTCACGACTTTACAGAGGCCGGATCTAAGAGCAGAGGGCTGGGTGGTATTACCTGCTGAGAGAGAGAAGAGGATCTGGGTATCGTCGGCATAGGAGAAAAGCGACAGACCGGATTCCTCTACCATAGCTGCCAGCGGTTTAACATAAATGTTAAACAGCAAGGGGTTGAGGATCGAACCCTGGGGGGACTCCATAAGGAGAGGGATGAGGCTTTGATTTTATGTAGTAGAAAAGACCTGGAAGCTGCGACCAATGAGGAAAGAACTAAGCCAGTTTAGGGCTGCCCCGGTGACACCCGATAATTGAAGGGCCTTAATGAGTACGGTATAGGAGACCGTATCAAAGGCCGCACTAAGGTCAAGTAATTCAAGGCCATGGTTTCGCCTGCGTCAATCTTATGACGCAGCATTTCTGTCACCCCTAGGAGAGTGGACTCCGTAGAATAGCCGGCCCGAAAACCGGACTGGGAAGGGTGCAGAAGCCCATTAGTTTCAATGAACTTAGACAGATGCCCATTGATATGTCTCTCCAGCATTTTTGAGAGAGAAGGCAGAAGTGAAATAGGGCGAAAGTTGGAGGGAAGAGAGGTGTCAGCGTTAGTCTTTTTTAATAATACCATAGCATGTTTCCAGTCGAGAGGAACAGTCGAATTCGTAAGAGATGAATTGAGCAGTTGAAGAATATAATCGAGAGAGGGCGATTCAATTTGTCGCAGAACTGTAATAGGCAATAGATCACAGGGGGATCCAGATTCAATTTTACTGAGGTGATGAGTAAGAGATTTCATGTCCAGGAGTGGCCAGGAGTCAAGATTAATCGTTGTCTGTGCTTGGACAGAGCGATTGTCGGGCATTCAGGTGGGTTGGGGTAGCAGTAACCCCACTGGTGGTGCAAAAGGAAGGGGAGGGAATTTCCCTTATCGGAACTAGGGCTCTCACACACCCAGCAAGCTAGGTGTCATGCTTCATCATATGAGCCTGCCCCTCGTCAGGTAGGCGCTGCAATACCTGACGGGCACCCGAACCGGGGCTCTTTGTCAGGGATCTTTCGTTCCTGCCGGTAGGTGCAGTGGGGGTGAGGGGCCTAGTATGTGTAGATGTGAACGAAGGTGGAGTGAATCTAAAATAGGTCAGTTAGTCCTAACAATCCATTTATTATAAAGGTAAACTGCCTGATTAAAAAGGGGGGGCGAGAGGGGTAATGAGACTAGGAATAATGTATCTAGCTGTGTATACCCTGCTCTCGAGTGATCAACATGTTTCGTGCCTTGTATGTCGTAAAGATCTGGGCACCTTCTCAGGATCAATGAATTTACTATCTACACTAAGTGGATAAGTGAAAAATCTACATACCACTATGTCTAGTTGATGATCTAAACTGTTGTCAAGTAAGTGCTTGCAACAGTTGCAGGCGGGAAAATGGACTCCAATTGGGTCCAGCGTTCTCGAACGCGTAGAGCCACAGACCTACCCTGCCGCCGGAACCGTTGTAGATTGCCACCTAACTGAAGTCAAAGAATGTAACTGTGAAGAAGCAAGAGTGCTGTGCACTACAGTCATACAAATCCATCCGCAAAGACCTCCCACGCTTCACCACTCAGCCGCTAGCTCTTACCTTTCTTATTCTTCTCCTTGGTGACTACGGTCATGGCCATCGTGGACGGGGGAGTCTGCTCTCCACTAGTCGGGATGCGGCTGACCTGCAGCGAGCGGAAGTTACTCTTCAGGGTATTCTTCATTCCCGCTTCCCTCTTCTCCCCATCCTTCTTCTTCTCTAGACCTTGAGTGATCCAGTAATCGACTTGTAGGCCCATCAACTCGCCTCCACAACCAGGAGAACTGAATGAGAGGAGATGCCATAATTGGCACAGGATTGTGAGGCTGTGCGCAGCACCATACCCTCCGAACAAAAGCCAATTTTATACCCATTTATCCTGAATGTGTTTAGTTTCCCCTGAAACTTAGACATTAGGCTAAAAAAAGTAGGTTCTTTCCCCTCTTCAAACCTTGCGCTGATCTTGACAGGTACACAATTAAATGTAAATGTAAATGTAAATGTAGTATACTTGTAAAGCGCACAGCTGCCCCAGCAACGGGGCGTCCCGGCGCTGTATAACTCTGGGGAACCCGTCCTGGCTTTCCCTGTGGGATGGTCCCTGCTGGGAGTCCCCAAGGTGGAGCCAGGCATCCCCGGAATTGGTGGGGCCGTTGTGGAGATTAGGCAAGCTAATGCCCAGAGTTGCCGAGTGTGATCCCTGATTAGAGTAAGCACCGAAGTGAGAATTATCGAGTCCGCTGACCAAGGTCCACAACCCTGCCGCGTCGGGAATCGAACCCTGGTCCCGGGCTGACTTCTGCTCTCGGGTCTGCTGCCTCTAACCAGTGAGCCACACTACTCCACAAATCATCTACTCCATTAAATATCATCTAGAACATTAGTGGCTCAAAGCACCAACACAATTTATCAAATGCATCACAATAGGAATTTCATGTTCAACAAACCCAAACAAAGCAAGTAATCAAGACATCACCACCTAACTCAGGCTGCAAAAGTAAACATGTTAACAGATATGGCCAACATAAATCTACAATACAACAGTACTTCAACAAATATAAAATGACATCTAAAAACAATTTTTTTAAAACGAATTCCCATCCCTCCGTGTTAACATGCCCACAGGACAGTAACATGATATCTCAAAAAACATACAAAAAGTGAAACCATGCAAAAGCAGATGAATAACAGCGCTTGTAGTCGAAACGAGAGCAACAACTTGATGTGGCCTGGAACATAAAGGTATCTTTGCACCATCAAAGCAAAGGAACGCAGCATGAACTGGACAATGACTAACGTAAGGAAATCCAACAGGATTACTGTAGTATTGTATTGCATTGTGTTCTTATATAGCGCTGCTATCACCCTACGGGTATCTTGGCGCTCAGACAAGAATCAACGGTTATCCTATAGTTCCAGATTAGAGAAAATGAACTAGCCCCTAGGGAATAGTAAGGTCAATTCCTTCCTAAATTCCAGCAGACAGCTCGCCGCCCTGAGGTAGCCCATTCCACAATTGTGCAGCTGCCACACTGAAAGCCCTGCCTCCCATTCTACACCGTTTAAATCTAGGGACCTGGACTAGGCCAGTGTTAGCAGACCGCAGTTGCCTAGGGGGCTCGTACCAATTAAATTTGTCCTGCAGTGGTAGAGGACCCTGTCCATGAACCGCCCTAAAGACGATGCAGAGTGATTTAAAACTGACCCGTTCTTTGATTGGTAACCAGTGAAGGTCTCTCAGTGTTAAGGATGTTGAGGAGCTCCATGGTCTATTAAGAGCCACCTTGGCTGCCGCCGACTGCACCCTTTGGAGCCCCTGAAAGAGTACTTAGGGGCACCCAGGTACAGGGCGTTGCAATAATCCAGCCTGCTCAACACCAAGCTCCTCACTACCAAGGCTCGTGAGGCGCATGGTAATAGCGGGAGGATCTTTCTCAGCATGCAAATTAGTTTAAAGCCAACTTGGATGGTTTTGTTGGCCTGTGACACCATTTGAAGGTTGGCGTCCATTTGCACTCCTAAATTACGCACGGTGTTGGTCAGATTCAGAGAGTCTTCTTCCGGGGTAAGCCTAAATTCTGACATGGGGTGCTTTAAGATTTTTGCAGCTGAGCAGTACATCACCTCCGTTTTCCCTCCATTTGGTTGGAGCGAGTTGGCCCTGAGCCAGCCCGCCGTTTTCCGCATGCACTCCTGGAAGGCCTCTACTGAGGTCTCTTGCTTGCCCTCCAGGGAAAAAAATCAATAGAGTATCGTCCGCGTAGTTTATAACGCTGATACCAAAGGATTTAATGATGGACAAAAGGGGTTTCAGGTACACATTAAAAAGAATGGGACTAACTGAAGACCCCTGTGGGACCCCATGCGGGACGGGAGAAGCTTCTGATGCAAACTGGCCTAGGGTCACCATCTGTTGGCGGTCTTGGAGGTACGACTGTAGCCACTCAAAGGCTCTTCCTCGCACTCCATTGTTCCACAATCTTTGCAGCAGTACTGCATGACTCACAGTGTCGAAAGCCGCTGACATATCTAGAAGGACAAGAATCAACGCGTCCCCTCTGAGGGCGCGCAGTCGAAGATTGTCCATCACTGTGGTCAATGCCGTTTCCGTCCCGTGTGCAGGTCGGAACCCAAATTAGAATGCATCCAGCAGACGATTATCCTCTAGATGCTTAGAAAGGGTTCTACTGACTGTCTTTTCCAGGATCTTTATTGGGAACGGGAGGAGGGAAATCGGCCTGAAGCTGGCAGGTAATGTGGGATCCAGCGACGGCTTCTTTAGCAGCGGAGAGACCATCGCTTGCTTCCATGTGGCCGGCACTATGCCTTCTTCCAGGGATTGATTGCAGATACTAAGAAGGTGAGGATATAATATTTTACCAAATTGTTTCCAGTATCTGTGGGGAATAGGATCAGCCGGGGATCCTGAAGTAACACTAAGAGCCATATTAACAAAGGAATCCTATGTAAATAGTTGGAACGAGGTTAATAAAGAGTTAGCATTCAACTCGATACTTGGCTCCTTCTGTTCAGTGTCTAAAGGCTGGATATTATGGGGGACTAAGTTCCCGACAATATTATACATTTTCTCCTGAAAATAGCCTGAGATGTCATCACAGAGCTGTTGTGAAGCAACTGTCTTGTTGCATTGGCTGGGGGGCAGGGTGATGTCCTTATAGATTTTAAAAAGAGTTTTAGTGCTATTCGTGGAGTTCAGGATCGTGGTGGCATAGAAATTGGCTTTTGTTTTAGCAATTGCTGTTTTATATTGGAGTTGGGCTAGCTTAAAAAGATTTCTATCTACATCTTTGTACTGTCTCCTCCAGCTCCTTTCTGCCTTTCTGTTCAGACGGCGGAGTTCTTTTAACTCCGCAATATACCAGGGAGCTGAATTCTTATCCTTATTATTAATTTTGCACCTTGGAAGTAGGCGATCTAAATTCCTAACCATGGTGCTGCAGTACTTTTGGTAGCTCTTCTCCACCGAATCAGTGGAGGTCAGATAATCATTTTCTTCGATCAGGGCTAACGCCATATCCCTATCCAATTTAGCCCACCTCCTATCCAGTCTGTATGTGCTAACGGTCCTTACTCCTTCCCGTTGAGCCCCTACCTTAGTTGTAAAAAGGACCAGATGGTGATCAGTCCAGGTTTGGGGTAGGATATCTTTTACCAGTGTTTCATCCTCACTAGCAAATACTAAATCTAGTGTATGCCCCCTTGATAAGTGCTCTGATGTATTAACTGTTGCAAATTCAATTTCGCACACGTCAGTTGTAAATCTCTCAGATGCTTCTCCAGATTTCCAGTTTCCCAGAGATTAAAATCCCCAGTATAATTACTCTTTTGTGAGACAGAGCAAAGTTCGTAATGCTCTCATATAGGCACTGGTAATTTTTGCATTGGCCCGGGGGGCTGTAACACACTATGCCTGAGAGTAAGTTCCCCTTAGTTCCTTGTAAAGTGAATCCCATCAACTCAATTCCACTAATTTCATCCAGCGCTAGGGGAACACAATTCCATTCCTCCTTAAAAATTACCCCCACGCCTCCCCCTCTGCCCGTCAATCTTGGGTTATACCAGGACTTATAACCAAGTGGGCATGCTAAACCTAATTCAACTGCCGAGTTATTGTTAGTCCAGGTCTCCGTTAAAAACAACATATCGAGATCCGAGTCTTCAACCGCACAAGAAATCTCAAAGTGGTGTTTAATGAGTGACCTACAATTAATTAAGCCGCAGTTTAGATGCCTGCCTTTACCTATAGTCGTGTTCATCGGCGTGAACTTCTGATTACTTTCATTGTTCAGTGCAAGAGACAGGTGCTGAGAGACTGCACAAGTCAAAAGTAGTTGTGTTTTCTTGGTGACAGTTCTAGCTGCATTACTAGCCTCAGTGCTAACCATCTCCTTGCACAACTACCAGTCTGGCTTCAGATACCTCTACATTTCAACTTCTGGCCCACAGATGAAGGTGACCCCTGCCTCCTGATATTGTGGGACCTCTCCGTCACCTCTGACTCAGTGGACCATCCCACTCTTGCGTACACCTGGGATTCACCCACAATGTCCTCCACTGGATCACTAACTAAATTTACAGTCAACATCAGTTTGTCCACCTGGGCCCCTCCAGGTCACAAAAGATCCCATCACCTGTGGAGTAGGTCTGGGCGGTAAATTCCGTTCCGTTTGTGGAATTTGCGGAATTTGGGTAATTTCGCGTTCCGCAGAGAGCGCGAAATTGCACAAAACTCTGCGTTCCGCGGCTTAGCGAAATGTTTTGCTTGTTCGCGTTCTCAAATGCGTGTTCGCGTGATATTTCCCCCCGAGCATGCAAACAGCAATTGCGAACAGTAAAAAAGCATCGCGAACAAGCAATTCCGCGTGTTCGCGGAATTTCTGCGTGTCCGCAGAGATTTTTTACCATTTCGCGGAGATTTGCGTAACGCGATTATGCTAATTCTGCCCACCCTTACTGTGGAGTCCTCCAGAGTTCCTTAATGCCCCCTCTCTTCTTAACCCTCTACATGGAACACCTTGAGGCTCTACTCACAGAAAAGAATATCAAGATTCACTAACATGCCGATGACTCACAGCTCTGCGTGAAAGTCTCCTCTCCTTCAGACATCCAACGCCTCAAACACTGTCTGTATATCATCCCGACCTGGACGTCCAGCGCCTTCCTGAAGCTCAATCCAACCAGGACAGAATTCCTGTTCCTTGCTAAGAGCAATGAACAAGAAACAGTACAAACCTGACTCAATCACATGCATCCCGATGGCTTCGAATACCAACTATCCCCAATGCCAAGTCACTTAGGGGCATATAAACAATGGCCTAATCTTCGCTTTTTTGGCTTAAAAAGCCAAAAAAGCGGAGATAAAAATATCGCTCTATTTACAAGAGGGTGCTAACATACATAATCACATGTTAGCACCCTTTTGCACTACCGCCTACCTTTGCATCTCTAATGAGATGCAAAGTGGGCGTTCCTGACATACACTACATGTCAGGACATCAATAGCGTGGCTTGGCGCTATCAGCAGGGATGCCCTAGCATTTTAGCAGACTTTAGTTTTTGGAGAAAACTGCTGTTTTCTCCAAAAACGAACTAACGTCTGCTAAATTCTTGACTTAGCCACCCTTAACACAGGGGGTGGATTGTGTGGATACGACCCTGTGGGTCGTATCAGCAAGGTTATCGCCCTTTTGCAGGGAACATCGCTGGAAAACCAGCGATGTTCCCTGGAAAAGGGAGATAACCTTGCTATCTGTCGAATTTTTATCGCCCTGGAGTAATGCGTTGTTAATTACGCGCTACCAGGGCGATAAAAAGCAGAGATAGCCTGCGATAATCTAATTATCGCTATGCATGGCCAGCGATAATTATCGCTGGCCGTTGCTAATATGCCCCTTAGATTCACATTTGATGCCAACTTCACCTTCAAGAAACATATCGCCAAAAAACACACTAACGGTGGCCTGGTACCTGCTCCTTCGTCTAAAGAAAGTGAAAGCATTTCTTCCAGAAAGTGACTATAAAAGTGCTGTTGAAGCCCTTGTACATTTGCATGTGGGTGGTGGTAATGCCTCACTCCATAGCCTCCTAGACTCAACTCAACACCCATTAGGGGCGTCCTACAAGCCACAGCACATCTCACCCTGGAGAAATACGATCACAACAGCTCATCCAGATTTGCTCCCCTTGCCGGTCTTCACCATCTTCAAAACTCGTCGCATTATCTACAAAGGCATCTTACTTGCAGACAAGCTCATCATTTCTGGTGGTCCTCTGCACAACCGCAGCCAGGACACCATCTGAGTGCAGACTACGAAGGGTAAGAAAGAAAAAAACACAATACAGCAGGCCCTTTTCGCCTGTGCACCCAGGATCTGGAACAGTATCCTTGTATCCATCAGGACCAACCCAACACTGTTTCAGTTTAGGAAAGTGTTGAAGGCTCACCTCTTAAGAGCACTACATCACGTTATATTAATCAGCCACAACTCATCTTTCTCTTCTATTACTCACTGACTTCATTGACAGGGCAGGAGCCGTGCTGCCGCTCTGCCATAGCAAAAATCATTGTAAAAGTCGGCCCTGGGGGGTGATGGGCCCCAGGGCCATCAAGGGCTCCAGGAGGGGGGCCACGCGGCCCCCTTTCTTTATATTTAAAGTCTCGGGAAGGTGGTGGCCCCCGGGCACGGCCGCCCCACCCTAATGTATTGATATCCCGGGGAGGTGGTGGTCCCCGTGGCTTGAGGGGGGTGGGCAGCGATGCCACCCCACCCTTATTTTAATTATGGTCTGGGGAAGTGGCATTCCCCGGAGCTGCGGGTGGGCGGCATGCCCCCCACACATAAATCATAGAGCCAGAGGACGTGTCGGTCCCCAGGGCTGTGGGGACCCCCACACCAAATAGTATTGCCCCCGGGACCTGGCCCGCCTGGGGGCTTTTTAACAAACGAAGCACTGAAGACCACACTTCATTTTTTTTTGGTATAATTTTGTCCGGATTTGCGTAACCCAGCAAGAATTCGGCCAAAGTTATTTACAAATATGCTTTTTTTGGCCTTTGGGGTCCTTGTGGGACCCCCTGAGCAGGCCTTTTCTTGTTTTTCACCTTTTTTTTACTCTTTTCTTGTGGCTCGGTTACCGAGTCACAAGATGGCTGCCAACACTTACTGGTTTGGAGTGTTGGCAGCCAATCAGAGTGAAGCTCATGCCCAGGAGGAGTCGCGATTCCTCCTACGTGCTCAGAAAACAAAGGTTTTATTTTTTTAATTGCTTTGCAACTACTGAACGAATTTAAATCATTTAAAAAAAGGGGCTCTTCCTGAACCAAGGGCTACCTTTTTGCCAAATTTGGTGTAATCCCGTTCAGCAGTTCGGGCTGTAGCTTTGTCTAAAGTTCCTAGGGAAATTAACACGGGGAAAACGCGTTTTGGGACCCCTATTATTTTTCGGCCCCCGCTTGATGAATCACCCCGAACCTTTCAAGACAGGAGCTGACCAGAGCGGCCCATCTTTCTTGAAAATGTCACGAAGATTCGTCAAACGGCGCCAAAGTTATTGGCAAAACAAAAAACAAATTTCCTATGGAAAATAGGTTCGAACTATAACTACCTACTGGCGACCGCCAGTAGGTAATATAAAAATATATATATTACCTACTGACGGTCGCCAGTAGGTAGTTATAGTTAGGACCTTGTTTCTATTCAAAAAGTGTTTTTTCATTTGCCAATATCTTCTGCGCAGTTAGACGAATCTTCGCAATATTTTCAAAACTAATGGGCTGCTTGGTTAGCTCCTGTCTTGAAAGTTTTGGTGTGATTAGTCAAGTGTGGGCCAAGAAAAAAGGGGATCCCAAAACATGTTTTCTCTATGTTCATTTCCATAGGAAATTTTAGACACGGCTACAGCCCGAACTGCTGAACGGAATTACAGTAAATTTGGCAAAAAGGTAGCTTTTGGTCCTGAAAGCACTCTTTTGTTTAGATGGTGTAAATCCGTTCAGTAGTTTTTGAGAAACTTAAACATTTACAGATATCGATATTTGAGAATTGTGAGATCTGATTGGCTGAACCCTCCCGATCTCGAGCTTGTTTCCGATTATCTGACAACACTTCAACCTAGGAAGTATTGGCAGCCATCTTGTGACTCGGTTGAAACAAGTCGCAAGAAAAAAGGTAAAAAAAGAAGAAAAGAGGCAGGGTAGGAACACTCTTGACCCCCTAGGACTGCTCAGGGGGTGCCACAGGGATCTCAAAGGACAAAAAAATATTTTTGGCGGGTGAATACGTGAGCCCGCCAGATCATGAGACTCTGATTGGCTGTTAACAGTTCAAACCAGAAATTGTTGTCTGCCATCTTGGGACTCAGTTGAACCGAGTCACAAGAAAAAAGGTGAAAAAAGAAGAAAAGGGACAGGTTAGGGACACTTTGAACCCTAGGCCTGCTCAGAGGGTGCCACAGGGACCCTGAAGGTCAAAAAAAGCATTTTTAAAAATATTTTCAGGCAGGAGTTGAGAAGGGTCAGCAAATCCCGATGAAAAAAGAAAAAAAAAAAAAGAAGAGTGGTGTCACACGCTTTGTTTAATTAAGCCCCCGGGTGGGCAAGGTCGCAAGAGTAATGTTCAGTTACGATGGGGGGGGGGGCTACTTCTGTCACGGGGACCGCCACCTCCCTGGGGCAAATATAATGCTATGCGGGGGTCACGTGGCCCCTCCTCCGCCCCAGAGAGCACCACCTCCCGAGGGCTATACGTAAAATTTAAGTGTGGAGGGGCTCAAGCCTCCCCGACACTGTCCTGGGTGGGGACCACGATTTTCCCGGGGCTTTAAATTTGACCTGGGGATCGCCAGCCTCGAGGACCAGTTGCAACAATGTCCTGCCCTGCCATAGCAAACTCCTGTTTCGCTTTATGGCAGCGAGAGGAGGAAATTTTCTCTCATGATAAGCAATGCCTGCTCCTGCAGGAGGCGGGGAGTCGGCAGGGACCGCGGGGGCATTTGGGCTCCCCCAGCGGTTCCCAAACATTGTGGCCAGGCCCCCGGGACCTGGCTATAACCCAGAACTCACCCGGGACTAAAATGGCCCGGGTGAGTTCTGGGTTATAGAGTGGCTCTAAAAAGAGCCCTTGTTTTTATTATGACTATGTTGGAGCTACATGTAAGTGCGGATGAGGGTGTTGGGAAACACTCTATACCCTTGATCTGTGAAGTGTACTCCATCACTTCTGTAGATGTGATCCATATCAGAACGTAGACTGTTGTTATAGATGGACCCCAATCTATGATCTTAGAGGTGAGCAGAAACATCTTTATAGACATTCTTCCTAGCTTTCTCAATCTGTGGACAGAATTGATTTGACCACTTCCATTTCTGTCTTTGGCATATATTAGAATATACAAAGACCGTTCGCAGGCAAAAGCAACATCAACTGTGCAAAGGTATCCTTCATTAGCATTTCCAGCCCATCCCCGGTCAATGTGCCTAGGTCATTGCCACCACAGTGCACAATCTTGAGGTCAGGGGGTTGGAGATGCAAAAAGGTTTTAATCAAAGGCATCAATTGGTGTCACTTTAAGTCTCTCTGTGCAATCCATTTAATATTCACATTTTGCAAACCTTGGTCTTTGCCAATACCTCTGCATTCAGCATACCTTTTGCACCAGGAAACATAGAGGTGCCCTACAATCCATACTGTAAGCATTTTGAAGGGATGTCTGGAAGGAATCAAAAGACGTGTGTAGCTGACGTAGTCCATGGGTAGAATGAGGGATATGTAAAAAGGTGAAGATATCCGGACCTTCGACTCTATTCATTCCAATCGATCCAGAACAATCTTAGGGTCCGCTTGGACTGTTTCCTCTGCTCCTCCCCCTTTTTGCCCAAGATACAGGAAACCGAAAATCTGGGTAGGGTCCTGTCCGACCATGACGCCTACACGATCACATTGACGCGGCAACCACGCAAGCCTCCGCTCCCCACTTGGCGCCTGCCCAAAGAATGTTCAAAAAGTGCTGGGATGCACACCATTCTCTTTTATATTCATCTTGGGATACCCAGGGTCTCTGGAAAGTTCCTTAAAGGCACGGTATCCCTTTTCCAGACACATAATGGCAGCCTATGGGGGCTTGTCTGTCCATCCCTTCCTCTCTATCATTCCAAGGATTTTGTGAAGGGGAAGTTTCTCTTTGTGTGAAATTTAGCAGATTGTGTTCAATGTGATATTGGTGGAATATCCTTTGCTTTTCTAGTTGAAGTACTGGACAGTGTAGCCTTGTAGGTATAGGCTGCATTAACAACCCCCCTCTCTTTTTTGTCTCCCACGTTCTCAGATCAACCGACTGAGCAATCTAATTAATCAATCAATTTAAGTAAGCCCCGTTCATCTCAAAGAGAGCGCGCGACCACGCATGTACCTTTACCTAAATTCAATTGAATAGGCACAAAAGCGCGTTAGTTCACGGTTACCAACCCAATCAAACTATGAACAAAGTGCATGTCTCAAAGTTTATATGCCACTGGGAGCACTAAGGGCCAGATGTAGGTACATTTTATTTTACCACCTCTTAAATACCGCATCATACCGACTCGGTATTTCAGAAGTGGTAAAATAAAAGTACCGAGATGTAGGTAAATGCAGATGTGCAATTACCGAATCGGAAACAGTCGGTATTTTCCGATGCGGTAAATACCGACCAGTTAATGCCCATTCATTCCTATGGGCTTTGAAGCCCATAGGATTGATTGGCCATTTACCGGTCGGTATTTACCGCATCGGAAAATACCGACTGTCACAAGGGTGCAGGGGGTGTCACTTTGACACACTCTGGCACCCCCAAAAGAGGCTCGGGTGCCATGTGGCAGGCATACCTGCCCTAAGGGCAGGTCTGCCTGTCATATGGCATAGGTGTGCATGCACACATGTGCATGCACACCAGAATCGGTATTTTACCATCAAATAGTATTTGATGGTAAAATACCGATTTTGTACTGCTTGTGGGACTCAGAAGAGTCCCACCTACATACCAATTTTTCGGAATCCGTAATGATACCGACTCGGTATTTTACATACTCGGTAAATTTACCTATCGGTAAATTTACCGAGTCTGTAAAATACAGGGCCCTACATGTCAAATTGCTTTTACCGGTCGGTAATGGCCGAATTTGGCCGTTACCACCCGGTAAACGCCTACCTACATCTGGCCCTTAATCACTATGCTAAGAATTTATTTGTGTAGGGACATAGTACTAAAATTACCCCATTCTCTAATATTGTTTCAGAAAAGCTCACCATGTCCTGATGATGATCTTAAATTATCTAGATCGAAACGCCGTCGACCCAACCAAGGAAATTCCCCCGCCTTACTGTATATATTTTTTGTGGAATACATCCTTGTTTGTGTGACATTTGAATATAGTTTTATTGTAATTTTTCACTCAGTCACCCTATGCACTTTGTCACCAATGTGAGAACCTGAAACATATGTCTTCAAAAAACAAAATAAAGTATCTTTTTATATGTTACCCTACAGAAAAGCCTTTCTCCCAAGATTGATTCAAATAACATAACTATACCTTACTACTCAAGGACGTTTTTAGGCCACCAGAAACCATTGTTTTTTCTAAAAAATACAAGGATAACTTGAGCCCGGTCAGTCTTGAGCTTCTTGAGAACTCTGGGCAGGAGTGGTATGGGCGGAAAGGCATACAGGAGGCCTGTATGCCTCCACTCGAGATGAAAAGCGTCTGAAAATCTGCTGGGTTTGGACCAAGTACCCAAAAGGACGTCCGTGAGGGCATCATGGAATGGAGCAGGGGTTCAGATGTGGAGGCTCACGGTTGCAGCACCTCTGTCAAGATGTTAGTCTTGACTGCCACCGAGGGTAGCTGAAGATCAAGGACCTCAGCTGCCCTGCTTACCACCACTACACAGGAAGCTTCCTCCTCCGAAACCACTGTAGAGGGAGAAAGCAAGCCAGCATCTGGAGACGTATCCAGGCCACTGCCTTCACCTAGTTCCTCACACCAGTCCATAGTTTGCTCTTTTTCACAGAGGTGGTATCCTAAGCACAACTTTGGGCCATGGTCGTGCTTCAAACAGCTCAGACAGACGAGGTACGGGTCCATTACCGAAAGCAGACAGCGATAGGCTCTGCAGGGTTAGAATCCAGACTTGCGCAATGACACCCTCAACACACTGGGAGGTAAAACCTCAAAACAGTTGACAAAACATTGAAAAAATGAAGTCAAAGACTGACGGAGGGGTAGCTCTTGATTCAGATCAGCTATGGCTGGTGCGGAAGAAAAGAACTGACGTTAGCGTACCTGGGTGGCACATACATAGGTACCGCAACACCACTTCCAGGGAGGACTAAACCTAAGACGGATGCAGAGCCGATCGACACACCTACCGGCGAGCAGGAGTCCGGCTCACGAAAAACATTCCGAATCCAGTCTGACGCCTGGGGAAATTCTAAGGTAAGAAATCTGTGGCTAGAAGTCTCTATCAGATTATGAAATTATGTTTCATTTTGAATGTGAAGTGTTTTTAGATGGAGCATTTTTGTTTCCTTTTTATTGCATGTAACCGTTTTGCAGTGATTGTTGCTGTGCACACTAGACAATTACATCTTTAATCAAAAAAGAAGTAGGTTGAGGAGCTACGCAACGATCCAAGATGGCCGCGTAAGCTCCCGGCTCCGTCGACCTCCGCCGGCGGCTCGTATATCCTGCTACTTATCCTGTACCACCACCGGGCGCTGAATGCGTGAAGTCTGCCTGACACCGTTGGTGCACTCCCGGTTTTCCTAACTGCTTGGGTGACAGAGTTCTGTCGAGTTTTGTTTTGGGCCTACTCCAGGGCTGCTGCCAGGACCTCGATTTCCTGCCCGCCCGGGTTGCAATCGAACAACAGCGGCTGTGAGTCCGGGGTCTAGTCCGGTCCCCCAACTTACTTTGCATCGCACTCCAGTCCTTAATTGGTGACGAGGATACGTTATCGTGACGGACGGCGATCATCCTGAACCGCGGTCCGGGGACGCTGCCCAGAGACCTTGCTGGGGAGATGGGGTCGAAGGGCTGTCCCCCGCGGCTGAAGACGGTGTAGTGTTTGCCAGTGGTGAGAGCGCCCGCAGTTTGCATCTGCTCCGTGTGTGCCTAGAGCCTCGGAAGTGAGTCCGGGGCTCGAGTCCTGCTTCGTCCCTGTGGCCCGGGGGATGGAGGGGACGGATGGCGCACCATTGTTGGGGTCCATCATGGCCGCCATAGGGGCGCTCCGTACCCGGCTTACCGTCACGTACGACCGACTCGCGGAGAAGCTGGAAAACATTTGCCTGAGACCGGACGACGACCCTGTGACATGTGTCCGACATCCTTTGATTCCGGTGGAGGATTTGACCCATCGTTCTGAGGTTCCCGAGCGGCGGCCTGCCTTGGCTCATTTGGATTCTTTTGGCCCGATTCATGCTGCACCCGCAAATACCAATGGTTTTTCCAACGTGCTCCCTGCCTGGCGGACCTTCGCTGCCTATGGTCCTGGTTGCAGTAGAACATCCTTCCGAGACTATTGGAGCAATCGGCATTACTGTTCCATCTTGCCCTGCTGGTTCTGTGGACGCCGCCATTTTGTGCCTGGTCTTTGTTCGGATTTCGCTGCCCCACACCTCCGTGGACATCTTGACTGTCTCCTGCCTCTCGTGCTTCGGAGGACATGGGGCTATTCGTGGAGTCGCACTGGCCAGGGCTGACTTCATCTGGTATCCTGCTTTGACACGTCACCACTGCCTCGAACGGACTGCTGTCTTTTTCCCTCGTAATTGTTGTCACTTGGCGACAGGTGTCTTAATGCGGATTTGAACTTGCCTGTGCTCTCAACGGGAGGTGGGTGGTCTTGGTTGATGTCCTCCCCAGCTGGACGCTTGATTCTTGCATCTAATGGTTGGTTGATATGCTTGGGGGAGGTAGCCAATGGCGGAGGGTAAGGGTGTCCGGGAGTGTGTTTGTCGCTCTCCTCCTCCACTTTATATTTTCCCTTCTGTGGGGCAGTTCCTGGGCGACAGGCACGCTGTTAGTGGGGTTGGCCGTAGCCATTAAGGGTGTGCAGGGTGGGGGGTGTGGGGAGGGTTTGTTGTTTTAGTTTGTTTTGTTCTATGGTCCTTTTCTCTTTTCTGTCTGTTCTTGGAGGGTACTCTATCTCTCCAGTAGGGTTGGCGGTTTCTTTTAACTCTTCTCCTTTTTCTATCGGGCGTCTCCACTTGCCTAAGCCTTTCTGTCATTAGAGGGTGGGTTTTTAAGATGGTTCTCTGCTACATTGCTTGCTGCCGTATCGCCTGTTGCTCTGTGGCTGCCTCGGCGACCATATTGTTCGCATTGCTGTGTGGGTTCTCACCTGATTTTGATTGCTTTGCGGGGTACGTCCCCCCTCATCTCTTCTTTTTACACCGAATGGTGTGACGTCTTTGAGATAGCCGCCTCCACTTCTTCATAATACTTAAAAAACGAAAACCTAATGTATCCTCTTGCCCTGGGGTGCCCATAGCCACGTGTGGTGGTCGTGCTGTTTATCCTTTTTCATTGATTTTTGTCCGACTCATGGTTTCTTTGATTTGATTGCGGCCGGCCCTTGTGGTTGTGGGCCTGCGCATGTACCAACTTGCATGTTTCAATAAAGGTTTAAAAAAAAAAAAAAAAAAAAAGAAGTACGTTTTTCATTTGAAGTTTGTTTCTGTTCTGCTGTTTGGTTAAGTAAAAATGACCAATAAATAAACAGAAGGTAATTATATACAAAGTAAAGCAAGAGAATGTCTTACCTCACTGTGCTGAGCCCACTGCTCACGGAAGGAGAAGGGGGCGGCGTGCCAAAGGCCTCCTTGGAGTAGGTGGACCCTCCTGTTAAGCTAGCTGCGGAACTCAGTAACGATGGACTGTAGACACTTGCGTCATCAGAGTCCACTAAGGGGGAACAAGAGAGAAAAGAGGGACAGACAGTGGTGTAAGGCAGAGGGGTCCTGAGATGGTGCACTTGAGTACACACAGCAGACATGTGTCAACAATAAAGAGGCACATTCTCACATACTGGTACTTTGATTTACAAGTGCAGCCAAGGACCATCTTTAACGCTCTGCTGGCAGTTCCAAAGAGTGGGCGGGGCCGCGTCGGCCGTTGAACATTCGCATCACCAGCCAGGTAGTGCTCCGAACGTTCAGCGGCCGACGACAGCAGCTATGAAGTTAGATCTTCTAGATCACTCGCACAATGACAGTCTCTGGAGACACAGGTGCGGACGTCAGCCATGGATTTTACATGATAGGCTCAAACTCTTCACTTTAATACAAGACAAGTATTGCCCTCAATCGAGACGTTTAGGGCATATTTATCAAAGGGACGCATCGCTTTTGCACCATGCATGGGGTTCAGAAACGACGCATCGCTTAAGATGTGATTTGTCAAGCCGCCCAAGGACCCCTTTTGTGGCCCTGACTGGCTTGATAAATCCACAGTAACACAGCACAAATCGCTGCGCGGCGTTACTCTGCTCCAAACAGGCATTCAGTGGGTGGAGCGTGCGTGTTCCCATGTAAAACCCATGGATTTTGACGTATTCTCAGATTTACCATACGTGGTAGACCTGGGAATGCGTCAAAAAAACTACGGCTCCCCAGACGAGGTGTAACGAGGAGAAATATGTTTATTTCTCCTTGTTTTTTCGTCTTTCTATGTGACGAAATAGCCTCAAGGGGTTGTTTTTGTGCAGGAAGGTACCCCTTCCTGCACAAAAACAATCCTGATAACAATGCAAACACCCTTGCATCATGGAGCAAGGGTGCCTACGTGGGTGCAAGGCAGCACATTGTCCTCCTGGGCAGGGTAAAGGCAGGAATACGCCGTAAATTGATCAGTGGTAATACAATGATAAATCTGCCCCTCGGTATAATTAGTTCATAAAAAGACTCCAACAAAGATACATAGACAGAAGTACCTGAAGCACTGAACGATTGTTCTACGATTCCCACCTTCACTACCTGAAAAAGTACAACATAAAATTAACCAGAAAGACATTATGAAGAGAAACAATGATTTTTGCACGTAGGAAAAAAATAATCATTGTAGCAACAGACTGGCTTGTTTTAATGGATTAAAACTGGAAAATGTTGTCTTATAAAATGTATTATATACTTTTCACAAAAGTACACAAGATTACTCTTCTTAAATTCTATCACATGCAAATGCCATGAGCTAGCTATAATCTATAACTCCCTTTCGCAGGGCACACACATATAGGGGTCGATTCCGATTTGGAAAAAAACGCTCCGAATAGCCGTTCGGAGCGTTTTTCCCGTACGAATCGTACCCTGCAACGTCCCTCGTATGTACGATGAAATACGATTCGTTCCAGGAGCTGGATTCCGTACGAATCGTACAGAGACCGTACGACTCAAATCCCCGTACGAATCTCCCCCGGAACCTGCTGTACGCGACATCCGTATGGTTCGTGGCGGGTTTTTCCGACCCAGCAAGTACGATTCGTGTCGGGTATGCACCGTACGACCTTTTTTCTACGGGAGCTGAAAACAGTCGTAAAAGCAGAGTTCGCCTCGAAACAGGTACGGAACACCCCCCCCCCCCACCGGGTACAGTGCGTACACCCCATGATCGCAGGGGTACTGTGCGTACCCCTGCGATCATGGGGTGTACGCACCGTACCCCGCGATCATGGGGTGTACGGACCGTACCCCATGTTCTCTGAGTGTACAGTGCGTACACCCTGCGATCGCAGGGGTACGGACCGTACCCCCGCGATCATGGGGTGTACGGACCATACGGAGTGTATGTGATTGTGTGCTTTACCGTACGAATCGCCCTTACCTGACATAGACCGTACGAATCGCGTCCTCATACCCCGGTCCGGATCGTACTCGTCTGGTCGTACGGCATTTTCACGAATCGTACGGACGTTTTTTTTCCCGAATCGGAATCGACCCCTCAGTATACTACTCCTAAACTGAGAAAAATTCTAACTTTAAGACTTTCAGTATTCACAGAAGGCATTTAGGAGTCCTAAAGTTAGGACTCCTAACTTCTGTGAATACCGAAATGAGTAAGTGCCTTCTGTGAATACCAAAATGAGTAAGTGCCATGAGCTAGCTATAATCTATAACTCCCTTTCGCAAGGCACACACCTATAGGGGTTGATTCCGATTCGGAAAAAAACGCTCCGAATAGCCGTTCGGAGTGTTTTTCCCGTACGAATCGTACCCTGCAACGTCCCCCGTATGTACGATGAAGTACGATTCGTACCCCCGCAATCATGGGGTGTACGGACCATACGGAGTATATGTGATTGTGTGCTTTACCGTACGAATCGCCCTTACCTGACATAGACCGTACGAATCGCGTCCTCATACCCCGGTCCGGATCGTACTCGTCGGGTCGTACGGCATTTTTACGATTCGTACGGAGAGGGCTCCGGATACGAATCGTACGGACGTTTTTTTCCCGAATCGGAATCGACCCCTCAGTATACTACTCTAAACTGAGAAAAATACTAACTTTAAGACTTTCAGTATTCACAGAAGGCATTTAGGAGTCCTAAAGTTAGGACTCCTAACTTCTGTGAATACCGAAATGAGTAAGTACCTTCTGTGAATACCAAAATGAGTAAGTGCCTTCTGTAAATACAAAAATGGTAGTAAGTTTAGGATTTTGTCTTAAGTTTGTTCTGTGAATCGGGCCCAGCATCGCTTCTCAACTTCACACTCCAGCATTCATGATATCCTTTCCCCAGATACACATCATTGTGTGAGCATACTCCAACCGGGCACATTCTTCATTCATGGAGTAAGTTACTCACTTTTGTAATATTTGTGATCTTAGCGCTTTAGCCCATATCCCCGTCTTTTGTAGGCCTAGGAAAACTTTTATGAAAAAGTACAAGGCAGACACGCCTGGATGAGATGTGTCTTTAGTGTATATAAACAGGGAGTTTAAAAACACACAGTGCTTACAAAACAATTTAATTGTAATTAAGTTAATATTTGTTGAGTGTTGAGTATTGGTAATTAAATTATTGTTAATTATTAATTGGTAATACATGTTTAATACATCTTTTTTTAATGAATTGTTTATTAATTATGAATTGCTAATTAAATTTGATTGTTTAAAATGTATTTGTGTTAATCAATAAATTATTGTTAATTATTAATTGCTAATTATTGTTTTTTGGTATTGATTTTCTTATGTTTTATTTTATTATTTGTTAAGAATTTTCTAATAATTATAATTTAATTGTATGTATTTCTTTTAATTGTTAATTAATTATTAATTGTTAATTATATTTTTTTTAATTCTTTCTTGGTATTGTTAATTAATTTGATGTAATTTAATAATTAAATTGTTATTTTTTTACAAAACAAATATTATTTTAAAAACTAGCAAGTTGTTTTGACCCCTATGCTATCCAACTCTTTCCCTACTGTTGCACCCTTTGGATTTGAATAGTAATTTTAACGCCTATGCTATCAAACAGTTTCCCTACTGTTGCACCCTCTGGAGTTGGAATAGTAATGGTAACCCCTACGCTATCCAACACTTTCCCTACTGTTGCACCCTCTGGAGTTGGAATAGTAATTTTTACCCCACGCTATCCAATATTTATTGTTTTAGTTAATGTAGAGTCTAATTTATTAAAAATTATTTTTTAAACTTTGTTATATACAGTTTTGATATTTTTATTTATATTATTGTTGTATGTGTATGTATGTATTTATAATTGATAAAATATGTTTTAACAATTTATAAGTTATTAGAGTAACTCATTGTAAATATTAAGTAAGTAGTTATATTACATTATATATATGTTTATTTTTTTTAATTATATGTATTACTCATAATTTGAAATACATTTTTAACTATGTTTATTTTAATATGTATTATTTATTTAATTTTATATTATTTTTAAACATTAAGAAAAAACTATATTCTTTACAACGATATTTTTTACAACAATATATTTTTTCTTGATATTTTTGCACTTGCCTTAATGTAGACAGGACTTCGATATTTTTGACGTCGATATTTCACCTCCGATATTTTTGATGTCGATATTCTAGTCGTTGATATTCTGTCAGTGAATCTCAGGAGCCATGCTGAGAGCTGCAGAGATTGCGGATCTGGATGCCAGGGAGAGAAGGTACAGTTCTGTGAACCAAAACTGTTGGGGCCACGCAGGAGCTATTAGGATTATCTTGCAGGGTTCCGCTTAGAGCTTCCTGAGAAGCCTGGGGATCAGAGGAATGGGGGGAAAAGCATAAATAAATGCTCCTGACCAGGCCATCGAAAGCGCTTTCCCCAACGATCCCGGATGGTGAAGCCTGCTTGCTTAAAATTGGCATTTCTTGTTCTCCAGCGTGGCAAAGAGATATATGGAAGGCCTGCCCCAACTGTGAAAGACCTTCTGAAGAGTGGACTGGTCCAGTTCCCATTCGTGGCTGACTGATTTTAATCTGCTCAGCGTGTCTGCTGCCTTGTTGAGAAGGTCTGGAAGGTGCTCCGCCTTGAGTGATACCCGCTGCTGGGTTGCCCATTCCCAGATTATCTGGGTTTCTTGAGACAAAAGTCAAGATCTGGTGCAACCTTCCTTGTTTATATAATGCATGGCTGTCGTATTGTCTGTAGGTATTAGAATTGTAGACTGTTGTATTTACGGTAGAAAAGCCTGCAAGGCCAGGCGAATCGCTCTGAGCCCCAGCAGATTGATATGTAGAAGACGATGTTGGGGTAGCCAACGGCCGCTTACATGAAGGTCTTGCAAGACTGCTCCCCAGCCCTCCAGCGAGGCGTCTGTAGTTATTATCTGAGGAGCAGGGGCGATCCTGAAGGAAAGACCCTGAGAAATGTTCTCCTCGCTCGTCCACCATGATGCTGCGTCCCTCATGGCCATGGTAACTGAGACCTTGTTGTCGAAGGATACGTCGACTTGGCGCCACTGCATGTCCAACTCCTCTAGGAGAGGACGCATCCACAACCTACAGTGAGGAATCAGAGGGATGCAGGAGGAAATGGACCCTAGGAGAGACTTGTAGAGGTGAATAGAAAGTGACTGTTTTTAACAGCAGACGGGCCATGGCCATCAGCTTTTCTTGCCTCTCCAGGGTCTGAAAAGCTTTGTTGAGGGACGTGTCCAGAATGGCTCCCAGAAATCTGGCTGTTCTGGATGGAGATAGAGATGACTTTTCTGTGTTGAGAGTTAGTCCGAGATTGTCGAACAGGCGTATGCACGCTATGACTGAATCCTTTGCTGCGTGCTTGGTAGGAGCCTTCGGCAACCAGTCGTCCAGGTAAGGGAAGACCTGATGCTGTTGCTTTCGTAGAAAGGCTGCTACCCGAGCTAACACCATGTAAAGATCCGCGGAGCAGATCGGAGTACAAAAGGTAGGACCTTGAACTGAAAGTGGCTCTTGGCTACTGTGAAGCAAAGAAACCTCCTGTGGGCTGGATGTATGGGTACGTGAAAATAAGCATCCTCTAGATCCAATCCAATGTGGCCATGTAATCCCCTGAGTTGAGAAGACAAAGGATGTCCTGCAGAGAAACCATCCGAAAAGATTGCTTGATGAGATAGGTGTTGTGCTCCCTCAGATCTAGAATAGGGCGCCATTTTTCTAAAGTCTTCCGGACCAGGTATAACCGGGAGTAGAAACCCTCTCCCCGCTGAGAGATAGGGACCGGCTCTATCACTCCTTTGAGGAGCATTTGATGGACTTCCAATCACAGAAGACAGAGATGTTTTGACACAGTGGCGCGAGGGGGCTTTGAAGGTGGTGCTTGGGCAAACTCCAGAGTATGGCTGCATTGAATGATCTTCAGCACCCAACGGTCTGATGTTATTCGTTGCCAGTTGTGGAGGTATTGAGATATCCTGCCTGCTATTGATGTCACCGGAGGAGAAGGGACAGTAGTAAGAGCCAGCAAGCCGCTATTGACGCTTCGAGGAAT
Organism: Lissotriton helveticus; assembly: GCF_964261635.1. Taxonomy (NCBI): domain Eukaryota; kingdom Metazoa; phylum Chordata; class Amphibia; order Caudata; family Salamandridae; genus Lissotriton; species Lissotriton helveticus. Next base: position 8,489,185 of record NC_136067.1, on the reverse strand, counting down.
CTCTCCCCTGGCGTCCTTGCCTTCCTCTGTTTGACGATCTAGAGAAAGAAGAGGATTGATTTTGTCGCTGGTTGTAATTTGGCCAGTAAGATTGCAAATTATATCCGTATGAGGAATACTGTTGTTGCTGGTACCCTCCTCTATATGTGGCATTACCTCTCCCTCTGGCTCCACAGAAGGGGACCGTGCGGTACTGCAGAGTCCCTAAGGATTTTGCGGTCTCCGTGTCTTTTTTGATGTCCTGAGGCGCATCATCAATATGTTTTCCCAAAGAGCGATTCTCCATCAAAGGGAAGATCCAAGATCTTGTTCTGGACCTCAGGACGGAACCATGCAGCCCGCAGCCAGCCTTGACGGCGAAGGACAGCAGCGCCCGCCAGGGAGCCGAACGCAGTCGTTACAATGTCCATTGCACAGTCAATCACTTCAGCCGACGTTACTTCTCCTTCCTGAAGAATCTTCTTAGCCTCTTTTTCGCATCTTCAGGCAATTGGTCCAGATATGTGGAGAAATCGCACCACATCTGGTGATCATAGCGACCAAGTATCGCTAGGGAATCAGCAACCCTGACCACGACTGGACATGGATGAAAACCTCTTGCCAGCATTATCCAGGCGTCTCCCTTCTTTATCAGGAGGTGTCGTGAAGGAGTGAAGGATTTCTCGACTTTCTCTGGGCAGCCTGAGAAATGACAGAGTCCGGTTTAGGCTGACTGACCGAGCAAGCCGGACTATCATCTGGAGCCTTATATTTCTTCTCAAGGAGATGTAAAACTGGATCCACTGTATCAGGATTGTTCATCACCATCAACCCCTCATCCCAGACGTGACTAACAATAGGAATAGAGCTAACTGCTTTCCTGTACGGCTCTTTGAAGTCATAGAGGAAGCATTTAGACTGCAGCGTGTGCATGGGCAGCTCATACCTCTTTGTAGCCCTCTCCATCAAATTATATAAACCCCCTATGTCTGCAGGGGGGGAATTGACAGGTGCTGGTGCAAGAGAAGCAGGATCAGGAATGACATAGACATCTCAGTCTGCTTCTGGATCTGGTATGGCGCCAGTGCCCTGATCCTCATCAGAGGTGTCATCGTGAACGAGAGACACAATAGGTGGTACGTCCTGAGGCATAAGCATTGATTGAGGCGTTACTGGGGGGTAACAGTCTGAGTAGGAGGACGGCAGTACCCGGTACCACTACTGGAACTGGAGGTTGCGCTGCAAATCTCCTGCCATAGTCCACAAGAATAGATTGCAAGTCCACTAGTAAGGAGGAAGGCATGGAGACCATCACCTGCTGGTAGTCCTCTTGATAATCATAGTGCAGTGAAGGATCATAGTGCTGCTCCTCTCCATAATCCCCCTCAGAGTCTGTGTCCTGACACTTGACGAATTGGGAAGGGCTATTTGCATAGGGAAAAGGACCATCATCATATCCCTCTTCTTCCAGAAGGAGTGCCAGAGGTAGCGGAGTCACCCTTCTGGGGGATGTCATGTCATGCGTAATTTGGCGCTTTTTTAAAGAAATAGTAATTTTCTCCACCGTCGATGAGGTCGTCGATGGGGCCGTCGACGACGATTAAAGAATCGTCGATGATAAAATGGATGTCGTCGGCGCAGCCGTGGTCGAGACCGTCGACAACCCAGCTATCATCGTAGTCGTCGTCGTCACCCTCGTCGTCGGCAATACCATCAGCGACGACACAGGCACCACGGGCGTCGAAGTTGTCGACGCGGAACTCTGACACACTGCCGGAGACGATGAAATCACAGTCGACGAGCCCGTCGACTGAGCCAAAGATGAAGGAGAAGATTGTACATTTGATGATTTTGTCGACTGAGTCGTTGATAGCGTCGTCGACGAGTGAACTTTCTTCACAGCTTTTACCTCAGAAGAGAGTGATGAGGGCTTTTTGAAAGTCTTTGGAGCCGCTGGAGGAGAGGCTGGAGGAACAGAGCTGAATTTCCTCTCAAATAGTACTCCTTTTGACAGTTCTTCCCTCTCCTTTACATCTCGGTGAGAAGATTCGCCAGGACCCATTGGAGGTATTTTTTAAGGCCTTACCAGGACGTTCTTCAGAAGGGGAAGGAGAAGCTCTACCCCTTTTTACAGACCTTCTGGAAGATGTAGCAGAGGATGCCTCATCACTGTCACTGGAGACAGGTTCTTTCCTTGACTTTAGCTTCTGGAGCCAGGTCAAAAGACACCCCTCACGGTCTTTGTAGAAAAAGTGCAGCATATTTTACAGTCTGCTGCCTTATGGTCTGGGTACTGACAGTAAATACAATCCTTGTGCTTGTCCTCCACATATAACCTCTTCTTAGCACAAGTAGCACAGGCTTTAAAGAGGGCCTTTTTCTCCTTATCAGACATCCTGAAGCAGTGGTTGAAGAAAAAACAGGTGAAAAACTGTAGAAATAGAGTTTACAGGAAAAAACTGAGCAGAGCTCAGTGGAGACTCCCTTGCACAAAGTGCAGTAGAAAATCTGAGGTTCTGAGCTACTCTCAGGAGGGTTCTATGGGGTGAGGCTAATCTGATTGGTAGTTCATTTTTTTGGGTCTCTTTTGAAAAAAGAGGTGGATAGGTTGCAAAACAAGAATGGGCCTAGGCCTAGGTTCTGTTTTGGTGATGGTTTGTATTGCTATGTTATGTTTACCGGGGACTCACATTCCGACAACGAGGAAGGATACAATCAATCTCTGTTTGAATTTTTGTTGTGCACATCGCGCTTCCTGTAAGAAGCTACTTGCTACAGGGATATTTTAAACATACCCTTTTCTGTCGTTTATGTTGTTTAATTTAGCCGCTTTTCCCCCGTTTTAACAATTGCTTAGAATTTTAAAATAATTGTCCTCGCTTCCTTACCTGGGTCCTAACTTCACGGAACGCTTTCCTGCACAGCGGTATTACGCCGCAAGCACTGCCATTAGGGCGGGCCGGTCCCCGCGCTTTGCTTACTAGGGGCGTCATCTTGGGTGGGGTGGAGTGAGACTCCTCAGCTATTCGCTGAAGCCAGTCACGCGGACTCGCTAGAGCCCTTTATAAAATAATGGAAACGACGCGCAGCGTGTACGCGCAACGTGGGCGCCGCAGTGACGCCGGAGTCACGCCAGAGTCCAGCCCGTCTGCGCCCGTCTGCGCCCGTCCGCGCTGAGGACGCGCAGGACGGCTGGACTCTAGACTCTGCTGATGCTACATCTTCTCTGCACAGCTATTCCCGTCAGGAAATGCTGCGACTGAAACCTCGTAGATCTGGATGTATGCACTCTCTTGAACCAGATAACCTACTCCTCCCTTTACGTTGTGGCTGCTTCCCTCATTCTAGGCCTTCCTATTCCCTACGTAGTTCTTCTCCTGGGTTCCCTGGCGCCATTGGACCTATAACTATGATAGCAGAAGGTATCCTGGTCAATGCCCGCTCTCTTGTTAAAAACAAGATAATGTTTAGGGAAATGGTCTTAGATAGAAAACCGACCCTAGTGTTCATTACTGAAACTTGGGCCAAAGATTCATCTGGCCCCGATCTAACTGAAGCGGTCCCTGAGGGTTACTGCTTGGCTAGACTTGATAGACAGGGTCGAGTGGGAGGTGGTATTGCGATCCTTCATAAAGACCACCTTCACTGTCATACTACATCTATTTTGGACTTCCCGGACTCTTTCCAAGCCCTTTATTTTTCCATTAGGGAAGCACAGTGCCCTCTCTTCCATGGAATTTTACTATATCGACCACCAGGTCCGCGGACTGATTTCACCTCTAAACTCCTTCAGGCTTTGGAACCACACTTTGGTCGAGAACATTTTTCCATCCTGGGTGACTTTAATTATCACCTAGAACGACAGGATACTCCTGATACTTCAGGACTTATTGAGGCTCTGGCTTCCTGTGGGCTTACGCAGCGCGTCAGCGGTGCCACTCACCGGGCAGGCCATACGCTGGATGGCATTTTCTCTAATGACGGTCGTATAACCACCAAGGACCCAGTGCATTTATCCTGGTCCGATCATTTTGCAGTTCCATTCCATCTGGAATATTTTCGGAGAAATGATAGTAAAAAAGGGAACCATGCAATGGTTACGGCTAGAAACCTTAGGGACATTAGCAGCCATTCTTTTGCGCCTTGGACTGCTAGCCTCTCTATTAAAGGCATGGACAATGTACAGACCGCAGTTGGTCATTTCGAACGAGTTGTAACTGAAGCTATGAATGAGCTAGCTCCTATACAGACCCGACGCCGAGCAAGGAAGAGACCTTCGGCTCCATGGTTTTCCGATTCCCTTAGACTCCTCAGGCAAGAAGTAAGGAGGAAGGAAAGGCTTTGGCACTCGAGCTGGGATTTTAAGAATAAAGAGGCCCACAAACTCCTTGTCAGGAGATATAAGCCCGAGATTGTGCAGGCTAAACAAGATTACTTTGTTTCCCTGACAACCTCGCTGTCCTCTCCGAAGGAGCTCTTTACAATTGTCGACTCGTTAGTCACACTACAATCCCCTGACCCTGTGATTCCCTCGCAGGATTTATGTGATAAGATTGCCCTATTCTTCCACACTAAAATATCTGATATCCATCTAGCTCTTGAGAAGCAAAGAGCTTGTATTAGTGTGCCCACCACTCTGGTCTTGCCGAATGTACCCGCCCTCGACGCCCCCCCTTTGGACATTTTGGATTCTTTTCCACCTCTAGAACTGCAGGATCTTGAAGTACTGCTTAAAAAGATCAAATCTGGTTCCCCTTTGGATACTTGCCCTTTGAAAGTCATCAAGCAGTGTGGGGAGTCCCTCCTACCACCATTGCTAGAAATTATGAACCTAGCAATAAGAGATGGTGTCTTCCCCTTGGAATGGAAGAAAGCAGTAGTAAAACCTCTGCTAAAGAAGGCCTCCCTGGATCCGGAAGTCCTGAAAAACTTCCGACCAATTTCGCTGCTTCCCGCCCCTGCGAAAATGCTTGAGATACATCTAAATAAGCATCTCGCCGCTTTTGTAGAAAGCTCGGGCTGTCTTGACTCTTCTCAGCATGGATTCAGGAGGGAACACAGCACCGAGTCGGCCCTCACTGTCGTGCTTGATAACATCCGCTCGACAGTGGACAGAGGCCAGACCACCCTCCTGGTCCTGCTAGACCTAACCGCTGCCTTTGACACCCTCTCTCCCTCAGTTCTTTCATCTGGGCTGAGGGATGTGGGGGTGAGGGACGCAGCTTTGGATCTTCTAACCTCCTTCCTTACCGGGAGGGAACAGAGAGTCAAGATGGGTGAGTTTCTATCTCCATCCCAGTCTGTGCTATGTGGGGTCCCACAAGGGTCGGCTCTTAGTCCGACCTTATTTAACATCTATGTGACCCCACTGGCCAGACTTATAAGAACTTTCGGGATGGAGGTAGTTTCCTATGCTGACGACACCCAAATACTCGTCTCTCTCTCCCATTCAGATGTGCAGACCGCCTCCAAATTTAGATCATGTATGGAGGCGGTTGGTCACTGGATGATACAGAACTCCCTTAAACTGAATGGGGAGAAGACTGAGGTAATGGTGTTCGGCGGGAACGAAAACATCTGGTCTTCTAGTTGGTGGCCTGACTCACTTGGAGTGTGTCCCTCCCCCACTACATCCGCAAAGAATCTTGGGGTGATGGTAGATCCTGCCCTGGATATGAGCAGACAGGTGAGTAGGACCATCTCCACCTGTTGGGGCCTTATCCATACCCTGCGAAGGATCAGGAAATATCTTTCTGCGCAGTCCAGAAAACAAATAGCTGTCGCGCTCATCAGCTCTCGTCTGGACTACTGCAATGCGCTGTATGCGGGGCTAAATAAGACCCTTCTGCAGCGCTTGCAGGTAGTCCAGAATGCCGCGGCCAGATTTGTTCTGGATGCTCTGTGGAAAAGTAAATTTTGCCATGTTCTGTGTCCCTACGCCTCATCCATCATATGTTATGTGTGCATGACCAATATGCATATGTTATTCCCCATGTCCGATTAATGACGCAATTACAGTTGTGTCCACCTTTAGTATGCTAGTTTCCAGTCCTCGTGAATACTACGAATATCAGGCCTATGTAAAGTATGTTGCCACGTTTCTCAGTGTGCACGTTATTCCATTATAAAGTCCCCGTTTCCAGGCCTCAACAGGGCCCGGACAACAGATTCAGCTCCTGTCTCCTGAAAGCCTCGCTGAGGAGCGATACAGCCCCCACCTGTATCCTCGACCCTTCACTTACTTCACTTACTTCCTGCCTCGCAGTGCCCGGTGCCGCTTGGCTCTGCCTCTGAGTCTGCCAAAAGTATGTTATAGTTCCAGTTATCAGTTCAGTCCTCCTCTTCTGCATTCCTAAGCTACTGAACTGCATCAATAGTTTCCGTCATTGTCTAGCCTTCTCGTCTCCACGTTAGAGAAATACTGTATTAATGGTCATTTAATATTCTTCATCACGCACTACATGTAGAATAATGCATGGTCCAGTCTTAGAGTCAAGTTAGCTTCTCCCCTCATGACTTCTAGTTTATATCAACATGTTCCCTAAACATTAGATACCAGATAGGGTTTAGGTACATGTCGCTCCGACCCTCCAGACTCTAGTCTCTGCTCCTAGCACAGAGTTCGTAGCCCCCAGCTTCTCCTAGTAACACGTCATTGCCAGTTTTCGCGCACCATTAGGTTAGAGGTCCCGGCTCCTTAGGTAGCCCCCTCCAATGTTTCCGCCCCATTTCATGACATATTCTGTTACGTTTGCATCACATGTCTATGTATACTCCCAGTCACACCTCTTTTTACTGTTATCTTTCGCGACTGCTACGCGTCACGCCTTCTGCTCCACCCACTGTTACGCCTACTGCAATGTAATGCTATGTGTTTGCGCTATGTATATAAGTCAATGTATTATTATTAAAAGTCAGCGCGCTCATCCCAGACCAAGCCCCGGCAGCTGCTGGGTCATTCTATGCAGGTTGTCCTGATCCTGTCCTTATGCTGTAATAAACCTGCAGAAACTCCTACTACCTCGAATCTTGACTCTTATTTTATTGAGCTATCTGTTATTCATTCATTCATCCAAAAATAGATCCGGTATTATTTATTTATATACCACATAATGGCGCCCGAACAGGGACTTGCCCTTTCCCCACGCGTCGGTGAAGCCACGCCGACCCCCTGACCCTCTGCAGCCGTGACGGAACCATACCGTGCACTGGCAGATATTTCTGCTCCAAGTATCCCTCAGGCCCACGGAGGAGACGGAGGAGGCGGTCCAGCATCCGAACGAGACGGTGGAGGAACGCGGCGAGTCCCGACCAGAGCCCAAGCCGAGAGTCCAAGGTCCGAGGTATCCGGAGGCCCACCCGTAACTGAAGTCCGAAGTCCGAAGTTCGTCGTCGTAGCAGTCCAGTCCCGTCCGAGGCCTTCCGTTCCGTGCTGCCCGGTGAGTACCATTGCTGGGGTAGTATCTAGACAGGACCAATCTAAATTGACTCCTGGTCCGTGGGTTGGTGGTGCCCAGACTCACAAACGAAGTGTTCACCTAGGTGGATACGGGTCTTGATGCGTCCCTTTGTGGGACCGGTATGTTCCGTACTGTTACAGCAGTGCATCCAGTAACTCTAGTCTGTTCCGTTCTCGAGAAAATCTGTTCTGTTTCTGTTCTCAGTATTTCAGGTAATATTCTGTTCGAACTGTTATTTATAATGTTCTTTATGTATTTTAATGTTGTGGTATGAGTGTGATGTGATTTCGTGTTTTTATTGTGTATTGTATTGTGTCCAGATTACAGTTCAGTCATGCCGCTCTTTTCCAAGTTACGTCAGATAAAAACTAGAAAGGGTCTGTTAGAGGAAGCGGTTCCTGTCCCGCCTAGGGACAGTCCAGGTCATTTTATGTATCAGAAACATGGCATAAGCGCCATAATGTATCTAGATTTATGGGTAGAGTATACCAAACAGTTAGAAGAAAAGTATAGATGGCCCGTATCGGGTACATGGGATGCCGAATGTATCATGCGAGTAGAAGAAGCATTATGGAAAAAGAAAGCCAGACAGTCACAGAAAGATGCCATCGAGTTATGGCGTAAAGAAGCGCATAGAAGAACCGAAAAGGAAGTCAGAAAGTCAGAGTTAAGTAGAGAATCCCAGGAACGAGCCCAAGAAAGAGAATTAATCGAGATAGGTGAACAAGTCAAAGCCGAACAGTCAGACAGACAGAGGCATGCCCTCATTAAGGGTATGTATCCTCTTCTTGCCGAAGGTGTGCCAAAAGCGACCCCAGAGGCATCCAGTAATTTCCCGCCACCATTAGTTCCGACCAAGCTACGTCACAAACCGACCGCAGCTGATATTTTTATTTCGTCCTATCTGGACGACACAGTCCCCGAATATGCAAATCCTGTTCGCGCTCCGCCAGTCCCTGTAAATCAGGCACTTCCTGCTCCTCTAGACACCGGGGTGCCCTTAACAGCTCCCCCGGCCCAGTCCGCTATACAAGTCCAGCCCACGCTACAATTACCGACCCTGCCAGGACGAAGAATGTCAGTCGACGATTCCAGTTTAGGGGCCGCGGGAGGAGGTCTTCCTCAAACCCCGCCGCCACACAAGCGTTTATCAGCACTCGAATTACATGCTCAAGCATCACAGCGTACTCCTAAAAGTAATAAGTCTGTCACAGAAATCAGACAAGCCCTTGGCGAATGTGTCTATGATCCAGTCCCAGGCGAATACAATATGGTTTTATATTCCGTACGTGTAAGGAGAGTGACCGAGTATCTAGTCACCTTACCGAATATGAAAGAAGATCTAGACAGAATATATCGTTTCATCCGTACAGGGGATGATCCAGAAAGTATTGGCGAGATTATGTCTCAAAGGAAAGCCGAGATCCAGCTCATGATATTAAAGTTCCTGATCAATTGTCTAATAAGAGAACAAGATTATCCGTCTAAAGATCCCGCCGAAATGAGAATCCTGACAAGGTGGAGTGATAATATAGCCGAGGGTAAGCACAAGACCGTCGGTGCCATGGAGAGTATGTACAAGAAAATTCGTAAAGAAATAATAAGGTTACACGAACAGCGTAAAGCAGCACAAGTAAGTGAGAAAGAAAGTATCTCTGATCCTGAAGAGGAAGACGAGAATCCCGCCAGAATAGCGTATGTAGGAAAATCTAGATTTCCAGATCGCCATTTACGCCTAGAACACAAGTCTATTTTTCATCATCAAGCACCAGAACAAGGCTCTCTAGAACAAGTATTTCAAGCTACCGATCACATTCTGAAATCACGAATCGGTTACAGTGAATTAAGTACCATGCATGAACAAGAACTAGCCCGATCAGCAGTCCGATGGATTACTGATTCTACCACTTTTCCAGACGAAATAGTGGCACAAATGTTTCTGAAACTGCCCCCAGCCGAGCAGCGACTGGTGGGTATGTATATGATCCAGCACCTCATTACTTTGTATGAGGGTCAACATTCCGACCCAGGTCCGTTGCATGATATCCTGAACGAGTTACTCCAGTATAGATGGAGAGGTCTAGGTACCGATTTAATTAGTGTCATTCTAGAACAGCGCCACAAATATAGAACGTTCCTGAACCCGCATTTTGTTCATGTCTCACCCCCAGAAAGTAAACCATTCTACATAGACAGACAGAATCCGTTACGAGAAGTCCACCCAGTCCAAGGGGCGGGTGGCGTAATGCAACGAGTGTTTGTATACACTCCAATATCAAAGATGGAACTTCTTGAAATGAAGAAATTAATTCCCTGTCATGATAAAGATCCAGCAGGGTTCCATAGAGAATTAAAAGACATGCTCCGTATGGGAGAATACACTTACCCAGATATCATTAAAATGTTAAAGGTCCTGTTACCCGCAGGGGTATATGAAAAGCTAAAGGAAAAAGAATGGGAGGTGGGAGAGAAAAAGATCGATTGGGCAGCTCTAGAAGCTGAAGACAAGGCACGAGTACCAGGTACCGGTCTTGGAGATAAATGTAAAGAATTACCAGAATTATTGATTCAAGTTTTACCCAGATTATTGACAACGAGAAAAGAAGACTGGGATGCAATCTCAGCCTGTAAACAGAAACAAGATGAAGATATTAGTGATTTTTATTCTAGATTTGAGAAATGTTTTAGTATCAACAGTGGTCTCAAGACAAGTAGTGAGTCATACCCTCACCTTTTCGTTACCAAATTAGTCGAGAATTCAAGTCCACAAATTAAAAATCGAGTTTTGAAAGTCGAAAGCACCTGGCAAGCAAATACTCCGTCCCAGATGCTCCAGATGCTCCAGTATCACCAGAATAGAATCAGAGAAGAGCAAGAACACGAAAGAAAACGTATGAAAGACACGAAAATGAAAGTGCTAGTTGCACAATCTGTTCCTCAAGACAGTCAGAAGAGGGGTCCGAATCAAGCCAGTCATCCTGCAGCTCCCGTTAAAGGGAACTGCAATTATTGTAAACAGCCAGGTCATTTTATAAACGAGTGTGCAGTTCTGAAACATAACATAGCTACTGGTAAGACTAAAGAAAGACCACGTCCGCCTAGACAAGAACAAGTTTCACAGATTCCTCAGTCACAGAATGCACAACAGACAGTTACAGTACCGCAGCCTATCGCTGCAACACAGCACGTTACATCGCAGATGTACCAGTATGCGCAGTCTGAGTATCCAGAGTACCAGTCATATTCATGAAACAGCCTAGAGAGGGAGGTAGGCTTGCCTCTCATCGAGATACCTGTAGATCAAGAAGGTCCCTATGTTCACAGTCAAGTATTAGGGAAAGATAGAAAGTTTTTGATCGATACAGGGGCAAGTAGGACCACAATTAATCATGCCGAAGTTCCAGGGGCTCCGCTCTCAGGCACAAGAAATGTTTCCCTTGGATTTTCAGGAAAGCCAATAGTTAATGAGATATCTAAGCCAGTTACTCTAGAAGTAGGTCCATTGTCCCGCACTACTGATCTGTTACTTACTAAGTCATGTCCAGAAAATCTGTTAGGCATTAAGACACTGAAAGAATTAGGTGCAGTTATTTGCTGTTCCCCAGAGGGAATACGTCTGTTCCTACGTGACTTTAAGGGTCACTATGTATTACGAGATTTTGATTCAAGATTGTCTAATGTTCCACAGCACTTATGGGCGCAAGGTCCAACTGATGTAGGTTACATGCAAATCACACCCCATCGTGTGACTCTCAAACCAGGCGTAGTGTTACCCCGAATCAGACAGTACAGATTGCCACCCGAGGCTGTAGCAGCCTTATCCAAAATTATTGACGAGCTCATGGCTCAAGGAGTAGTTGTAGAAACTGACTCCAATGTATGTAATTCTCCGATCATTCCAGTCATGAAACGTACTGATCCAACTGCACCCCCAGTATATCGATTAGTGATTGATTTACGAGAGCTTAATAAATGTATTATTCCTCAGTACCCAGTTGTCCCAGATATTTCTTCCCTGTTAACAGCCATTGATTCCGAAGCCATGTTTTTCACTGTCATTGACCTCAAGAATGCATTTTTTAGTGTTCCAATTCATCCAGACAGCCAGTTTCTTTTCGGATTTTGTTTAAATGGAAGGAGCTATATGTTCACACGCGCTCCTCAAGGTTTCACAGAAAGTCCTAGTATTTACAGTCAAGCACTCAAGAGACAACTAGACAACATTCACATGCCAACTGACACTGCCCTGCTCCAGTATGTCGATGATCTACTGATCACAGCCCGTTCTGAACGTGCTTGCGAGCGAGCATCACTTACAGTTCTGTATTTTCTAGCCGAGATGGGGCACAAGGTGTCACCTTCGAAGCTTCAATTCTGTGTCCAGCAAGTGGTATACTTAGGACACTTGCTGTCCAAGAGGGGTAGGCAGTTGACACCCGACCGTATCCAGTTAATAGCGAGTCTTCCCCAGCCCAGAACCCAGAAGGAGGTACGTGCCTTTATCGGCCTTACTTCTTATTGTAGACAATGGATTCCCCAGTATGCATTTCTAGCCAAGCCACTGATACAGTTAACGACACAGGAGGCAGCCGTATCGACTGTCCTCCCTTGGACATCTGAACATATACTTAGTTTCAACGAGTTAAAGAAAGCCCTATGTCAAGCTCCAGTTCTAGCTACACCGAACTACAGTAAGCCTTTTACACTTTTCGTTACTGAACGCGAAGGTACAGCATTATCTGTTCTTACACAAGATCAAGCAGGACAATACAAGCCCTGTGCTTATTTTTCGAGCACATTAGATCCAGTCGCCCAGGCGTTGCCTGCGTGCCTCAAGTCAGTTGCAGCCACAGCACTAGCTATCAGACAAAGTGATTCCATAGTTTTAGGACATTCCCTGACAGTACAAGTTCCACATTCAGTAGAAGTTCTTTTAAACCGAACACAAACACAGCACTTGACAATTGCACGTTTAACAGGTTATGAATTGACACTGTTCCAGCCACACATAGAAATTAGACGCTGCAACGTTCTGAATCCTGCTACACTGTTACCATCAGTTAGTTCGAATCCAGACCCACATGATTGTGTGGAAGTAGTTAACATTACGACTAAGCCAAGACAAGACCTGACAGACATTCCGTTACCAGATTCCGACTTGACACTTTATGTGGATGGTTCATGTATGAGAACTAGTACAGGAGAACTAGTCGCCGCGTATGCAGTGACTACTGACACTGAAGTTATTGAAACACACCGTATTGATACCCTGTCCGCTCAAGCAGCAGAGCTAGTCGCTCTAACACAAGCCTGTATACATGCCAAGAACCTGAAAGTTAATGTTTACACAGATTCACGTTACGCATTCGGAGTTGTACACGACTTCGGAGTGCTCTGGCAGGAGAGAGGTTTCATGACTTCTCATGGAACCAAGATTCAGCATGGTCTCCTTATTCAAGCCCTGTTAGATGCCATACATTTACCGACATCTATCGCTATCATGAAGTGCAAAGCACATACGAAAGTTACTGACATTATTTCCCAAGGTAATGATCTAGCAGACCGCACAGCCAAGCTTACAGCACAGACTCCAGACATTCCAGTTAATCAGACACATACTCCAGATCTGACTACCTGCATGACAGTTAAGGACCCTACACAAGATGTCATAGATATCCAGTTACATGCTACTCCCTCTGAAATCAAGAAATGGTCCGAACAAGGAGGGGTCCAGACAGATCAGGGATGGTTAACGAAGGGCAGAGCCACATGGTTTCTCCCCGACTCTATGGTTCAAGTCATTATCAATACCGCACATAGTCCAGCACATTTAGGAGAAAAAGCTATGTTGGATAGTATCCAGAACATTTGGTTCAATAAGCATTTACGAGCTGCAGCCAAGCAGAAAGTCCGTACCTGTATGATATGTTGTCAGTTTAATCCAGGTAAAAGTGTCCCGGTGGAACAAGGTGGTTTCCAGCCCCCTGACCACCCTTTTGAGGTCCTCCAGATGGATTATATTCAGATGGAGCGATGTCGAGGTTTCAAGTATGTCCTTGTAGTTGTATGCGCTTTGTCCAGGTGGACAGAAGCATATCCAGTCCCAGAGTACACAGCCGCGACCACTGCCAAGCAGTTGGTTCGTGAATTCTTCCCTAGATACGGACTCCCTAGAGTCGTATATTCTGATAACGGTCAGCCATTCTCATCCGAACTCATGAAGCACGTTTCCCTTTTGTTAGGGTACCAGTGGAAGTTCCATTGTGTACGCCATCCTGAAGCAGCCGGTCTCGTAGAGAGACATAATCAGACCCTGAAAATCCGTATTGCAAAAGTTTGTAAAGAAAAAGGTGTGGACTGGCTAGTAGCTCTGCCAGTCGCCCTATTTTATATGCGCATGGTCGCACATTCCAGATCAGGTCTGTCCCCGTATGAGGTCATCTTCGGCCGCCCCCCTAACATGTGGGGTACTCCTAGACCCCGAAGTATTACCGATGTTTCATGTAATATGCTGACAGATTACCTAGCTTCCTTGATGTCTGCCCTCAACTCATGTCGTTCACAGGTTGCTGCCGCATTTCCAGACAATACCGAGGTGGCACCGCACGAGATCGTTCCAGGCTCCTTGGTGATGATCAGAAATTTTGACAGATCAAGTCCGCTGGAACCACGTTGGAAAGAGCCACGTCAGGTCCTCTTGACCACCCGTACTGCCGTCAAGTTGGAAGGCAGGAAGGGGTGGGTCCATCTTTCTCATGTAAAACTTTTCAATGGATTGAAACCAGTCTCCAAGAACATTTCCAAGGATTCCCAAGATTCTAAAGACTGCCAGAACATTGCTCTTAAGGACTGTCCCGCACAAGACATTATTACAACCCCTCCCTTGTTAGAGAAAACTCCGCAGCAGGAGTATAAGTTAAAGCTCAGGTCTAGTAAAATAAGTCAGTCAGTTTGATTGTATAAGTCCTCCCCTAGGTGAAACGGTTAGACTGTTTCTGACATGTATAAAATAGACCCCCATAGTGAGAGAGTCAGTCAAAGTTCAATCAGATGTATCGTTTTTCTGAGTTTCGTATTATTCATCAGCATTATGATTTCCTGCACCAGCTATGCGTTCTATCTGTATTGTCCAGTTCCTCATGTAAATATGTCTGCTAATACTACAGTAGAGCACACGTTTAGTGATCTGCCTCCTCACGAATATTCTTACCGCCTCGCTATGCGTAACAACACATTTATCCGTATGTTACATTACTCACACCAGACCAGCAATGCTACTAATTGTTGGGTGTGTGGTCGACTCCCCCCTTTCCAGACACCGAAGGGAGTTCTGCCACTGTTTCCTTATCCATTCTCACACAATGGTTCGTGTGGAGCATGGTCCACGTTAACGTCATCCTCAACAGATATGTCTTTTCTTAACAGTACATGTTTCTCAGACAAGCAAGGTTTCCCCCACAGAACAGGTTTAGATCTAGAAAATGAAGTATATAATTTAGGTAATTATTCGTCGAATTTCATGGTCCTGAATGTTCAGTCTGATACTACTCCAGACTTACCTGCTATTTCAGTACTACCTGTCAAAGGCGAATTATGTGTCCGTAGTTATGGTTCCGTACATGTAGGTCATAGTGAATGTACTACTGTTATCCAGTATAGTGACAGTGGGAAGTCTGTTTTCAAAGCTTCACGTCACTCTTATTTTATTTGTGGTCAAACTGCATATGTCCGTCTGCCCCTCGATTGGGAGGGAACCTGTTACATTGCTTTCCTATTGCCACCTGTTTTCCTAGCCCCATCTGATTATCACAGAAACACACATCTAGTACACATTAGACATAGAAGGGAGTCCCCAATTGTCGATTATACTGAAACTACTCTAGAACAGTATACAGATTTCAATAAAGGTTTCTTCTTCTTTGTAGGACCTGTCCAGAATAGTAAACTGATCCGTAGGTTAACAAGAACCCTTGAAGCTGTAGTAAATGAGACTGCCTCTGCCCTAGGTAACTTAACCGAAGAACAATCTGCTATGAGATTTGTCGTTTTGCAAAATCGTCTCGTCCTTGACGTCATACTGGCCGATAGGGGCGGGGCCTGTAGAGTCATCGGATCTAGTTGCTGCATTTTCATTCCAAATAACGCGCCGTCTGTTTATTCAGCTATAACCAGACTCCATAAAATTGCCCATCTGTTACATCAAGATCCAGGCACCTGGACATGGTCCGGTTGGTTCTGGAATATAATTTCCGCCTGGGGATGGAAAGTCCTGTCCTTTTTAGGTATTGCAGTAGCGATCATATTTAGCTGCTGCCTCTGTATACAATGTGGCCCTGCGATTTGCAGCATGTGCGCTACCTCTTGTATTCCTAGTCCCAAGCCCCGTTCTAAATCTCGTTCCAAGATAATTCGAGACGAGCAAATGGTACTGTATGAAATGATAGACGGTATCATGAAAATTGATGTTTCCTGATGGAAACGTAGTGACAAGGAGGGAATGTGGAAAAGTAAATTTTGCCATGTTCTGTGTCCCTACGCCTCATCCATCATATGTTATGTGTGCATGACCAATATGCATATGTTATTCCCCATGTCCGATTAATGACGCAATTACAGTTGTGTCCACCTTTAGTATGCTAGTTTCCAGTCCTCGTGAATACTACGAATATCAGGCCTATGTAAAGTATGTTGCCACGTTTCTCAGTGTGCACGTTATTCCATTATAAAGTCCCCGTTTCCAGGCCTCAACAGGGCCCGGACCACAGATTCAGCTCCTGTCTCCTGAAAGCCTCGCTGAGGAGCGATACAGCC
This sequence comes from Lissotriton helveticus, assembly GCF_964261635.1. Classification (NCBI taxonomy): domain Eukaryota; kingdom Metazoa; phylum Chordata; class Amphibia; order Caudata; family Salamandridae; genus Lissotriton; species Lissotriton helveticus. Next base: position 8,472,935 of record NC_136067.1, on the reverse strand, counting down.
CCCACCTGTATCCTCGACCCTTCACTTACTTCACTTACTTCCTGCCTCGCAGTGCCCGGTGCCGCTTGGCTCTGCCTCTGAGTCTGCCAAAAGTATGTTATAGTTCCAGTTATCAGTTCAGTCCTCCTCTTCTGCATTCCTAAGCTACTGAACTGCATCAATAGTTTCCGTCATTGTCTAGCCTTCTCGTCTCCACGTTAGAGAAATACTGTATTAATGGTCATTTAATATTCTTCATCACGCACTACATGTAGAATAATGCATGGTCCAGTCTTAGAGTCAAGTTAGCTTCTCCCCTCATGACTTCTAGTTTATATCAACATGTTCCCTAAACATTAGATACCAGATAGGGTTTAGGTACATGTCGCTCCGACCCTCCAGACTCTAGTCTCTGCTCCTAGCACAGAGTTCGTAGCCCCCAGCTTCTCCTAGTAACACGTCATTGCCAGTTTTCGCGCACCATTAGGTTAGAGGTCCCGGCTCCTTAGGTAGCCCCCTCCAATGTTTCCGCCCCATTTCATGACATATTCTGTTACGTTTGCATCACATGTCTATGTATACTCCCAGTCACACCTCTTTTTACTGTTATCTTTCGCGACTGCTACGCGTCACGCCTTCTGCTCCACCCACTGTTACGCCTACTGCAATGTAATGCTATGTGTTTGCGCTATGTATATAAGTCAATGTATTATTATTAAAAGTCAGCGCGCTCATCCCAGACCAAGCCCCGGCAGCTGCTGGGTCATTCTATGCAGGTTGTCCTGATCCTGTCCTTATGCTGTAATAAACCTGCAGAAACTCCTACTACCTCGAATCTTGACTCTTATTTTATTGAGCTATCTGTTATTCATTCATTCATCCAAAAATAGATCCGGTATTATTTATTTATATACCACAGCTCCTAGCCGCTCATCGGCCACTCTGGCCAGAAAAACGTTGCACTGGCTCCCGGTAGAGTACCGAGTACGTTTCAAGGTCCTGTGCATGACATACAGGGCTATTGCTAGAAACTGTGTCTCTGGAGTAGGCTCTATCATCTCCCCCTACATCCCTGGAAGGAATTTGCGTTCCTCCGGGAAATTGCTTTTGTCAGTCCCTCGGGTGCGAAGAGCAAAATGGGGTGGTAGGGCTTTCTCCACTCTAGCTCCGAAATGGTGGAACGATCTTCCCCTGGATCTAAGGTCCTTACCCTCCCTGCAGACTTTCCGCGGTGCCTTAAAAACTCGCCTTTTTCTGAAAGCCTATGTGTAAAGATGATTGATTCAGACTTTCGATATTATTGTTAGGCGCCTTGATACCTTCGGGTTATTGTTCGTGCGCAATATAAATTTTTATCAATCAATCAATTAATGGGAATCTATGAAAGTTCCAATACTGGAGTAAACACGGGGAAACTGGAAAGCTTTGTAGTGTAGTTCCTATATTCCCAATAGGCTCTGCGCATTGGAATAATATATCCTGCAGCTTAGACGTAGGACTTAAGTCGACTAGGTCTCTGCCGAATATATTAGACTTAATTGTGAGTGCCAGCTAGCTCAGAGGTCACTTGAAACTTTCTCGAATAAACAAGAAGGGATTAGTCTCTGACAACCATATAACATGAAAACTTTGTTTCCCCAGAATGAAACGTATCTCTAGAGTCGCGGAAACAATAGACGGCTATTTCACTCAGTCAGAGGTGCATGCTTCGTTTCACCAGAGTTGCTTAGAAATAGAGAGACGGGCGTTTTCAATAAAAGTATTTATAGAACAGTCTTATTTCTTAAGCATAAGAAATGCACTGCTACAATTGAAATGCTAGTTAAGAAGTACAATGCATATAATACGAATAGTATTATAAAATGGTACTGTAAAAGCAATTTATGGTTTCTGAGCCATATACATAAAATACATAGAATGCATAAAATACATACAATGATAAAATAGTGGCTAAAAGTACTCAAATGGTGCTTCTAACATACGCCTACCCCGGTGTACCTAACCTGAGTCTAGTACGAGGGAGTAAGTAAGTAAGGAGTAGTTTACGTTTTAGTATTTCTTTGCCAAGAATCTGTTCAAGAATTCTCTATGAATTTAATCAGCTCCGTACCTTGGTTTTAGAATGATAGAGGTCTTGTATCTCTCTCTCGGGACTCGATCTCCCAGCAACTCGCAAGGGCAGCCTGGAAACACCGGAGCTGGATTTCTCGGCAAGAGAAAAGGCAGCGTCTTTTGAGTGCGTCAGTTGGAGGGTCGGCTTCCTACGGCACTTGCAGCAGCAGGGCGTCGGGCAAGTAGTTAGTCGATCGGCTCCTGAACCACCGTTTGTTTGACTGGGCAAATGTAGGCATATTTATACCCCTGAAGGTGCAGAGTCTGACGTAAGATTGGACATAATATCGTCACTAGTGCCTCAGTTCCTTGAAAACTCCCGGATTTCTTGGATAAATCAGTATTCAAGCAGGGGGAGGTTCCTGACTGCTGAAGGCTGGTTTTACCACGAAATCAATGTGGATTCTCGGAGTTTAGTGGAAGTAGCCATGCCATATTAGGGCTGTGCAGGCTATAACTAAATAAGGCAATGATTATTTATGCACCCCTCATGCCGGACACATTATCCACTGGCCCCCATTGTGTCCACACATGGTCGAACCCCACCTGTATCTGTTATCAGGGGCCTTATTAATGACTCCACAGACAAGGCCTGCATTATTTTACCAAAAAAGGATAGACCGAAGTACTTTATGATATCCAAAGAAATTTATAAAACCCGTTCTAAATCTGTGGAGCAAAGATCCACCCTGAACCTGCTGTTAGTGTGTAAGAGACTACATCTGATCCATAGTACCAGAATTTGGTGTATGAGAAACTAGGAAGAAGCGCAAAAATGTAACCTGGCGCCCTGCCACAGACAGAAAACTGGCATGTTACCTATTTTATGTGTCGGAACTGTGTAGTTGCAAGGCGGCCTGGGAGGCGTTCCCGCAGAGTTCAAATTAATTGATAGCACGCTAGGAAAGCTGAATATTGGTTTTCGCTTGGACAGCAGGGTGTGAACTTGTCCCCTGGGTGTGATATAAGGTTGAAGCCTCACCGCTTGGACCACTGGGTGTGACACAAATGTGAAAAAAGAAAAGAGCACTAGCAGAATAAAATATATATAGGAAGCTTGAAAAGAGGCCCACTTTTTATTTGTAACCTTTGGCGCTACGATTCGCCTACTGTGATTCCATCATTTTTAAATCATGTAAAATATATCAATTGAATTTATAAAGCCATTGATGTACCAAATAAAATGACCCTGACTGCAAAGTCGCTTACTTATTCAAGAGATTTACTTAATGACATTTTTTTGAATTTATTTTTAAAAACAAATAGTGAGTCACAACACACTGACTAAAACTACAATCTATCAATTTAGTATATAAACTTGTATCAGGATTGAAAAACAAAGTAACAGCTAAAATTAGGAGAATAAGGTGTCCGCAATGACGGATAACCTGCCATTCTTTAGGCATAATTCATGCAAGAGAAACTTGTACATAGCTCAAATGAATTGCATTCAACATTGTTTTTGTTGGTCTAAGCTCCAATTGGCTCATTGTGTATCTTTCTTTTAAATGAATGTTGTTGGTTCTGGATAGTGAAAGTCGATGCGTTTCGGCTTCCAATTATGGCCTCCTCAGGACAGTGCGGGACCGAAATCACCCGAGCTACAACTGGTTCTGACCAGGATAAGTGCGTCCTGAAAATGATTAATGGCTTGTGCTGTTAACAGCAACTTGCTTTTGTTTGGAGTCTGTCAACTTGGTGTGCAAACCCTATCCTATGGAAGCAAAGTTGGGTCGCGACTGCGATCCACAAACTCTCTGGAATGCCTTTCTTGCCTCACCGCTTGGTCCGCTCTGTGTTACACAGATGGCACACATGGGCCCTGGGTGTGATATAAGGCAGCTACCCTGAAAAGAAATGACCGGAAAATTACAAGGTGCCCAGTGGAGTACCTGGCATCTCAAAAAAAGTGAAGGACTGTCCTCACACACCACCAGGTGTCATGCTTGAACATTGGCAGTTCTCGCTCTCTGGAAACCGTGTTTGGTAGAGAGCGGGCCTACACCTGGAGTTAGGGAGGCACTTCTAAAATATAAGTGGGGCCCGTGCAAATGAGTGATTTAAAAACCAATCTAAAAGCCGAAACACATTAAAGTAAATGTGGGAAATGGTGGAGTTAGTACCCCATCACCACCGTGATAGTAGTCGTCAACATGTTTCTGCTAAAGTCGCCCTTAAGGTACGTGGCATTCATCAGGATGGAAAAGCTGTAGGCTCCTATCTTACCAAGACTGGTCCGAAATTACCACTGTGTGGGGTGACCTGTCACTCTCTAGTTGAACAGTGTTTTCTTAAACCCCAAGTGAGGTTCCTAAATGCCCCATGCAGGAAAGAGGAGTGAACACGTCTAGGCAGATCGCAAGAGACGCACCTTGAGGCAAGTGTGACTACAGGGGTCTCTAATACTCTCTTCCCATGGGGCATTTGGGTGCCTCATTACAAATTGTGTGAATGGAGTGTGGAGAGCACAACCTTAAAGGAAAGAAAGCACAGGAAGCCTGAAGGAAATTATTAACGATGGCACATACAATAATGCCCTGTTTTTTGAGCTAACCAATGAATGCAGCTCTAATTTAGCAGGTTGGCAATCTAATATCCAAGTGCGCCACCTTTTCAGCAGCCACATCACCACCTTGACGAGATCTACAGTGTGTGAAAGGAGAACTACAAACTGTATCTTGAACTTTTTGTTTCTAACTTTGAAGTCAATAAGCCCCAATCACCAGAGGACTACAGACATCTCCCCTGGATTCATCCCAGGACCTGCAATGTTCAATAAAGGTAAAGGAACCACTCACTGGGAACAAATGAAAAACGATGGCACAATACTGTACATTCTGGACATACAATGGGCCACCTCCATGCTGATGGATACGCACTGGCAATGCGGTGAGTTAGCCTACACGCAGCTCGCCCCTTGATGGTGTGACCTCTGCTCCCTTGTCACCATACACACCCTGACCCTGGGTATTCCCGGAAAAGATCTGTCTGAGTTGCACCAACATCTGCTAAAGAAGAAGATGACCCTGTTGTATCAGGCTAATTATTTTGGCTGGGCTCAATACAAGGACATTCTGGAAGAATTTAGACTGTTTTCTGATACACAAGTAAACGCGGGAGGATCCATACCCTTCTTCACCTTGCAGGCAAAAGCAAACGCCCGCTGCTTACAAATAACCAGGTGTGAGATGCTCAAGATGATGAACAGCCCTGAGCTCGGCCCTATCAATGGTGATGAAACATCGATATGTGTTGGACTTAATGACTGCAATGGAGGAAGGGTTGTGTGCCAAGATCTGTACGTCATGTTGCACATTTATTTCAGGCAATGACATGGACAACGGGAATCTTGCCATCCAAGCATTTTACCGTTTACAAAGAGACATGCATGAGGAGGGAGGTGCCCCTGAGCAGGAGTTCTCTTGGCTCCCCCAGTGGCTGACCCCTCTGTGCATGTCATTGTTGCCCGTTTTCATATTCCTATTTTTTTGCGTGGTTTCCTGCAAGTCAGGGTTTCCAGCTTTAAAAATGTAGTGCCCAAATTGGGTAGAATGCAAGTAACTAGCAAAGTAGTAATAGTCAAAACTGAAGAACAACAAGCCCCCAATAATGTCATGAATTATGGGTTAGATAATGTAGTTGAAAATTCAACTTGAAGGGGGAATGCTAATATTGACAAAATCGATACCAATTTTTATGATACACTCGCACATATTAACAAGATTGCATCATTGTTATCGAATTTGCTTTCATGAACTCTCAATCAACCCTTAATAAGAAATACGTCGTCTAAGACCTAGGCCTGAGGTTACTGATTGATAGATCACAGGTGGGGTGGCACGTAGCCAGCAGACAAACGTGCGACCAGAAAACTCAGGTAAATCCCTCAGATAAGTGCATCGACACCACAATTTTCTAGGGAGACTGCCCCAATAAAGCACAAATGAGCAGAGGGGTGTGTGCATTCCCAAAACACCATAAAGTCAGATGCTACATGAATTTGGGAACACACAGCCAATCATGACACAGCACACGCAGTGATCATGCGCTCCTCATGCCAGAAATCAGGACACGTAATCCACTGGCCCCCATTGTGTCTACGCAAGATCGAGGCCCACATGCATTTATTATGAGAGGCCTTATTCATGACTCCACAGACAAGACCTGCATTCTTTTACCAAAAAGGATCTAGGGAAGTGCTTTATGATACCAAAAGAAATGTATAAAACACTGTTCATATTGATTGAACTTTGAGAGTCCTCAGACCGACTTCTGTAACTGTGCTCCCGGCTGAAGTGTTTAAATAAACCAACTGCTCCTGTTTTGCCAAACAACTCTTGTCTTTGGTTTTTTCAAGGTAAATTCATATTCGAGCAACAACACCTTGTGTGGCACTTCGTTGCTTGGCAGATCTGGAGTAACGCGAGACAGCGCAAACCGCTGCTTGAATCGCTCTGTGCTGGCAAGACGCTGCATGGGTTTCGCGTGGGTGTTTTCATGCAGCCACCAAGGATTTCACGACTGGTAAACCTGGGAATGCATCAAACATGTACGCCGTTCCAATAGAGGCGCAAAGAGGAGAAATATCGTTATTTGTCCTTGTTACTTTCTCTTTCTTTCAATGTGTGCTGCATTCTCTCTAGGGATTGTTTTTGTGCAGGAAGGTGTGGCTTCCGGCACAAAAACAAACTCGCCTGTAATGCATCATGTTGCCAGGGTGCTTGTAATGGCGCAACACAGCCACCAGTGCAAGGACAGAACTGGAAAGCGCTGTATCTTGATCGATATGGGAATTCGTACACTCTCCATTTGATGCAGCAAAGTAAAATGTCTTCCTGTGTTGCGCTGCATCAAATTTTGATAAATTGGGGCTGTGCTATATCGGTAAAAGAGATTACAGAACAAGACGATGAATAAAACTAGGCAAAAGTACATGTGATGTTATATCAGCAAAATAAATTAAAACAAGCATAGCAGGTAATAATACGTGAAGCAGATATCAACCGATGGAAACATACATGTCGGACACAAACACAGAAGAGTCCAATTGGAAAACATGAATTCAATAAAAGCATAGATTAAGGGGCAACCATGTTAGATGTAGAGATACAAGGAGTGAGAGACAACGGGATTAGGATTATAAGGATACGATTTCCAAATTCACATCTCCCAATTTCCTTTCGCCTCCTAATGTGTCCTTCTGACTCGCATACAACAAACACCATTTCTTTCAAATTGTCAAAACCTCGGACACACCCAGTATTCCGCTATATAAGAGTGTGGCGTCACTACACACACAATTTGCGCGAGGGCGGATATGTAAATTTGGAAATTGCAAGCTTGTAATCCTGATCCTGCTGTCTCTTTCATCTTCCACCTTCCAGAGCACCTGCCTGTTTGCCTGCAGGGATTAGATATTGTGATTAGCTTGCTTCCTAAGGTATGCAAACCTAATGGTGATGATAATTAATGTTAAAGCTCCCTCGAGCAGTTGGCTGACGAGCCTGGGACCCCGCACCTGCGCGCCTGTGTGGTACTAAACCTGGCAGATATTTGGCAGCCACCGGCAACCCCAGAACACGGCCTATCCCTGCTGACGAGGGGTGATACCCCGAAACACGTGTCCAGGGATGGCGAAGACAGCGAAGATAGCAGAGAATCGAAAGAAGATGCATCGCGGAACACGGAACTACATTTACCATAGTCCCTAATCGAAAGAAGATGCATCGCGGAACACGTAACTACATTAACCATAGTCCTTAGGGGCGATACCGCCGGTGTGTGAGTAGTGTGCGACCCCACCCCCAATTGTAATGATAATTATTCTTTAACTCTGTGTGTTGCAGATTTGAATGATATTTTTTGGGAATCTTGAGACAGACATCTGTGAGCATTATTATAGGCTGGTGTGACTGGAATACAAAAAACAGAACAAACTGATTTGCAGCTTTGAATTGTCTGGTTCTGAGTTTTCAACACTTTCCAGACCCTAGGGTGCTGTTGGTTCTCCACTGTAGGGAATATGTGTAGGTTCATCAACAATGTGATGTGAGTCTCGAGCTAACTGCAACATGAATGCAACTAAGGCGTACAGACTTGAGCCCTGAGGTAAGGAGTGAGAGGTAATACTTCAATATGAATGTGAGTAACATGAGAGTGTAAACTGGACAGGTAAGGTCAGGGCATATAAATGGACATTGTAATAGATGAATGACATTATAAAGATTAGGGAGATAATGTCTGTCTGTTACCATCATACTATTTTCATCTCCAAATATGTCTGATTTCTATGGGGCCGATTCACAGAACTAACTTAAGACAAAATCCTAAACTTACTACTACAGACTTAAGACAGACTAAAGACAGACTTAAGACAGACTTAAGACAGACTTATGACAGACTTATGACAGACTTATGACAGACTTATGACAGACTTAAGACAAAATCCTAACTTAAGTCTGTCTTAAGTCTGTCTTAAGTCTGTCCTAAGTTTGTCTTAAGTTTGTCTTAAGTCTGTCTTAAGTTGGTCTTACGTTTGTCTTAAGTCTGTCTTAAGTCAAACTTAAGACAAAATCCTAACTTTACTACTACTAAATGCCTTCTGTGAATACCAAACGTAGTAAGTTTAGGATTTTGTCTTAAGTTGGTTCTGTGAATCGGGCCCTATGTCAGGGAGATTTTATGGTTAAAATTAATATTATTGTTTTTATGTAAGACTGTGAACTAAAATATATTTACCAATCAACTATCCTATCTGATCTCTAAGAACACTGCAAACTTGATTCCAAGGATTAGAGATGTGACCGCCTGGTGGATGTAAAGCTGAAGTTTAGGTTGTCTGCCACCAGTATGTATAGAATATATATGTTTATTTTTAGTAATGCGTATCTATCTGTAACCATGGGGTATATATCACTGGTGTTAATTTATAAGTGTTCAGTGATATTACACTGGCGAGTCTGGTGTAACAAGATTCTTTTGCCCGTAAGATCGTTTCAATGCCCTGAGGAAGTGGCAGTACGATGCGAAATACACGTTGGCTTCTTATCCAGTCTATCTTTGGGTTTCTCTCCAGTATCCCATGAAGTCACAAAGGTCTAACTTTGGATTTAGTTTTGGAATACAGAGTAAGGCGTTTTCCTCTCATTGCTTACAAACAATCTTCATCCATAAGTTTGGATTTACAAACGATAAATACTGAATAAGACTGGAGGGTCGACCTGTCGAAGCTTGAACTCCACCAGAGTGGGCTATTAGAATTGTTCTTTAAGACGGGTCATTATTTGAGACAAGCACTAGAGGTGTTTTCTTCATGACATAAAGGTGGATATATTTTATTTATAAAGCTGCGTTTAATGTCTTTTTTATTAAGTTAATATTTGATATAATGAAATAATGATTAAATTTTGGATTTACTTCCCTTTATAGGAAAGGAAGCCAAAATTGGTTACCTGGCTTAGAGGGTTTGGGCACAACCACAGGACCATACGACCAGTGTAAACAACTGCTTATAATAAACATTTTGCTGACTGAGAAGAAGAGATAAAGGGACGACTGCCCGTTTTGGAAGGGCATGGGCAAGGAAACAAACAATTACAGTCACATGTATGTATATTCCCACGGTTTTACAGATTGTTTTCGAGGGGCAAAAAAAGAACATTGAAATTGAAAACTTTGGTCCACTCACCCCAACAAAGGGAACGAACTTCTGGCAGGAGTCCTCATCTGGGCTGTGTAAAAAAACAAAAAAACACAGAGAGAGACAGCATGAGAGCAAGGACATCATGGAAGGTAGCACCTACTTACAGCCCAATCTCCTGCCACACAGCTCAACATCTGCCTGTCTTCAAGTGAGAGAACATTTTAAATTCATAGAAACAGAATCTGAAAGTCTGAAAAGCTTGTCGTGTACTTGCAGCCTCTGTGTAAACTTGCAGCAACTTTAGGTACTCGTGACGGGAAACAACCCTTACAACGCAACTATTACAACGCACACCGTTACAACGCACACCATTACAACGCAGGATCCGTTACAACGCATGCCTTTACAACGCATGACATTACATAGCAGATGCTATTACAACGCATGCCATTACAACGTAAGTATATGTAAGTATGTTATTTTTTTAAATCATTTTTTTTAAATGTAAATTAAATAAATTAATTTAAGTAATAGTATATATTTCGTTTTGGGTTTATGGGGTACAGGGGTATTTTTAGATTTCAGGGTAAGGTTTGGGTTTTGGGGTACAGGGGTATTTTTAGGTTTCAGGGTTAGGTTTGGGTTTTGGGGTACAGGGGTATTTTTAGGTTTCAGGGCTAGGTATGGGTTTTGGGATACAGGGGTATTTTTAGGTTTCAGGGGTGGGTATGGGTTTTGGGATACAGGGGTATTTTTAGGTTTCAGGGGTAGGTATGGGTTTTGGGGTACAGGGGTATTTTTAGGTTTCAGGGCTAGGTTTGGGTTTTGGGGTACAGGGGTATTTTTAGGTTTCAGGGCTAGGTATGGGTTTTGGGATACAGGGGTATTTTTAGGTTTCAGGGCTAGGTATGGGTTTTGGGGTACAGGGGTATTTTTAGGGTTTAGGGCTAGGTATGGGTTTTGGGGTACAGGGGTATTTTTAGGTTTCAGGGCTAGGTTTGGGTTTTGGGGTACAGGGGTATTTTTAGGTTTCAGGGCTAGGTTTGGGTTTTGGGATACAGGGGTATTTTTAGGTTTCAGGGCTAGGTTTGGGTTTTGGGGTACAGGGGTATTTTTAGGCTTCAGGGCTAGGTTTGGGTTTTGGGGTACAGGGGTATTTTTAGGTTTCAGGGTTAGGTTTGAGTTTTGGGGTACAGGGGTATTTTTAGGTTTCAGGGCTAGGTATGGGTTTTGGAGTACAGGGGTATTTTTAGGTTTCAGGGCTAGGTTTGGGTTTTGGGGTACAGGGGTATTTTTAGGTTTCAGGGTTAGGTTTGGGTTTTGGGGTACAGGGGTATTTTTAAGTTTCAGGGCTAGGTATGGGTTTTGGGGTACAGGGGTATTTTTAGGTTTCAGGGTTAGGTTTGGGTTTTGGGGTACAGGGGTATTTTTAGGTTTCAGGGCTAGGTATGGGTTTTGTGATACAGGGGTATTTTTAGGTTTCAGGGCTAGGTATGGGTTTTGGGGTACAGGGGTATTTTTAGGTTTCAGGGTTAGGTTTGGGTTTTGGGGTACAGGGGTATTTTTAGGTTTCAGGGCTAGGTATGGGTTTTGGGATACAGGGGTATTTTTAGGTTTCAGGGCTAGGTATGGGTTTTGGGGTACAGGGGTATTTTTAGGTTTCAGGGCTAGGTACGGGTTTTGGGGTACAGGGGTATTCTTAGGTTTCAGTGCTAGGTTTGGGTTTTGGGGTACAGGGGTATTTTTAGGTTTCAGGGCTAGGTTTGGGTTTTGGGGTAAAGGGGTATTTTTAGGTTTCAGGGCTAGGTTTGGGTTTTGGGGTACAGGGGTATTTTTAGGGTTTAGGGCTAGGTATGGGTTTTGGGGTACAGGGGTATTTTTAGGTTTCAGGGCTAGGTTTGGGTTTTGGGGTACAGGGGTATTTTTAGGTTTCAGGGCTAGGTTTGGGTTTTGGGATACAGGGGTATTTTTAGGTTTCAGGGCTAGGTTTGGGTTTTGGGGTACAGGGGTATTTTTAGGCTTCAGGGCTAGGTTTGGGTTTTGGGGTACAGGGGTATTTTTAGGTTTCAGGGTTAGGTATGGGTTTTGTGATACAGGGGTATTTTTAGGTTTCAGGGCTAGGTATGGGTTTTGGGGTACAGGGGTATTTTTAGGTTTCAGGGTTAGGTTTGGGTTTTGGGGTACAGGGGTATTTTTAGGCTTCAGGGCTAGGTTTGGGTTTTGGGGTACAGGGGTATTTTTAGGTTTCAGGGCTAGGTATGGGTTTTGGGATACAGGGGTATTTTTAGGTTTCAGGGGTGGGTATGGGTTTTGGGATACAGGGGTATTTTTAGGTTTCAGGGGTAGGTATGGGTTTTGGGGTACAGGGGTATTTTTAGGTTTCAGGGCTAGGTTTGGGTTTTGGGGTACAGGGGTATTTTTAGGTTTCAGGGCTAGGTATGGGTTTTGGGATACAGGGGTATTTTTAGGTTTCAGGGCTAGGTATGGGTTTTGGGGTACAGGGGTATTTTTAGGGTTTAGGGCTAGGTATGGGTTTTGGGGTACAGGGGTATTTTTAGGTTTCAGGGCTAGGTTTGGGTTTTGGGGTACAGGGGTATTTTTAGGTTTCAGGGCTAGGTTTGGGTTTTGGGATACAGGGGTATTTTTAGGTTTCAGGGCTAGGTTTGGGTTTTGGGGTACAGGGGTATTTTTAGGCTTCAGGGCTAGGTTTGGGTTTTGGGGTACAGGGGTATTTTTAGGTTTCAGGGTTAGGTTTGAGTTTTGGGGTACAGGGGTATTTTTAGGTTTCAGGGCTAGGTATGGGTTTTGGAGTACAGGGGTATTTTTAGGTTTCAGGGCTAGGTTTGGGTTTTGGGGTACAGGGGTATTTTTAGGTTTCAGGGTTAGGTTTGGGTTTTGGGGTACAGGGGTATTTTTAAGTTTCAGGGCTAGGTATGGGTTTTGGGGTACAGGGGTATTTTTAGGTTTCAGGGTTAGGTTTGGGTTTTGGGGTACAGGGGTATTTTTAGGTTTCAGGGCTAGGTATGGGTTTTGTGATACAGGGGTATTTTTAGGTTTCAGGGCTAGGTATGGGTTTTGGGGTACAGGGGTATTTTTAGGTTTCAGGGTTAGGTTTGGGTTTTGGGGTACAGGGGTATTTTTAGGTTTCAGGGCTAGGTATGGGTTTTGGGATACAGGGGTATTTTTAGGTTTCAGGGCTAGGTATGGGTTTTGGGGTACAGGGGTATTTTTAGGTTTCAGGGCTAGGTACGGGTTTTGGGGTACAGGGGTATTCTTAGGTTTCAGTGCTAGGTTTGGGTTTTGGGGTACAGGGGTATTTTTAGGTTTCAGGGCTAGGTTTGGGTTTTGGGGTAAAGGAGTATTTTTAGGTTTCAGGGCTAGGTTTGGGTTTTGGGGTACAGGGGTATTTTTAGGTTTCAGGGTTAGGTTTGAATTTTGGGGTACAGGGGTATTTTTAGGTTTCAGGGCTAGGTATGGGTTTTGGAGTACAGGGGTATTTTTAGGTTTCAGGGCTAGGTTTTGGGGTACAGGGGTATTTTTAGGTTTCAGGGTTAGGTTTGGGTTTTGGGGTACAGGGGTATTTTTAGGTTTCAGGGCTAGGTTTGGGTTTTGGGGTACAGGGGTATTTTTAGGTTTCAGGGCTAGGTTTGGGTTTTGGGGTACAGGGGTATTTTTAGGTTTCAGGGCTAGGTTTGGGTTTTGGGGTACAGGGGTATTTTTAGGTTTCAGGGCTAGGTTTGGGTTTTGGGGTACAGGGGTATTTTTAGGTTTCAGGGTTAGGTTTGGGTTTTGGGGTACAGGGGTATTTTTAAGTTTCAGGGCTAGGTATGGGTTTTGGGGTACAGGGGTATTTTTAGGTTTCAGGGTTAGGTTTGGGTTTTGGGGTACAGGGATATTTTTAGGTTTCAGGGCTAGGTATGGGTTTTGGGATACAGGGGTATTTTTAGGTTTCAGGGCTAGGTATGGGTTTTGGGGTACAGGGGTATTTTTAGGTTTCAGGGTTAGGTTTGGGTTTTGGGGTACAGGGGTATTTTTAGGTTTCAGGGCTAGGTATGGGTTTTGGGATACAGGGGTATTTTTAGGTTTCAGGGCTAGGTATGGGTTTTGGGGTACAGGGGTATTTTTAGGTTTCAGGGCTAGGTACGGGTTTTGGGGTACAGGGGTATTTTTAGGTTTCAGTGCTAGGTTTGGGTTTTGGGGTACAGGGGTATTTTTAGGTTTCAGGGCTAGGTTTGGGTTTTGGGGTAATGGGGTATTTTTAGGTTTCAGGGCTAGGTTTGGGTTTTGGGGTACAGGGGTATTTTTAGGTTTCAGGGTTAGGTTTGAATTTTGGGGTACAGGGGTATTTTTAGGTTTCAGGGCTAGGTATGGGTTTTGGAGTACAGGGGTATTTTTAGGTTTCAGGGCTAGGTTTTGGGGTACAGGGGTATTTTTAGGTTTCAGGGTTAGGTTTGGGTTTTGGGGTACAGGGGTATTTTTAGGTTTCAGGGCTAGGTTTGGGTTTTGGGGTACAGGGGTATTTTTAGGTTTCAGGGCTAGGTTTGGGTTTTGGGGTACAGGGGTATTTTTAGGTATCAGGGCTAGGTTTGGGTTTTGGGGTACAGGGGTATTTTTAGGTTTCAGGGCTAGGTTTGGGTTTTGGGGAACAGGGGTATTTTTAGGTTTCAGGGTTAGGTTTGGGTTATGGGGTACATGGGTATTTTAAGGGTTCAGGGTTAGGTTTGGGTTTTGGGGTACAGGGGTATTTTTAGGTTTCAGGGCTAGGTATGGGTTATGGGGTACATGGGTATTTTAAGGTTTCAGGGTTAGGTTTGGGTTTTGGGGTACAGGGGTATTTTTAGGTTTCAGGGCTAGGTTTGGGTTTTGGGGTACAGGGGTATTTTTAGGTTTCAGGGCTAGGTTTGGGTTTTGGGGTACAGGGGTATTTTTAGGTTTCAGGGCTAGGTTTGGGTTTTGGGGTACAGGGGTATTTTTAGGTTTCAGGGCTAGGTTTGGGTTTTGGGGAACAGGGGTATTTTTAGGTTTCAGGGTTAGGTTTGGGTTATGGGGTACATGGGTATTTTAAGGGTTCAGGGTTAGGTTTGGGTTTTGGGGTACATGGGTATTTTTAGGTTTCAGGGCTAGGTCTGGGTTATGGGGTACATGGGTATTTTAAGGGTTCAGGGTAACGGGTATTTTTAGGGTTCAGTTTTTAAATAAATAATTTTAAATAATTTTAATAATTTTATTATTTTTTAATATTAGTTCTTTAATAATAATTGTTTTTTTTAAAATAAACTATTTTTTAAAGTATATATATTTACAAATTAATTATTAAAAAATAATTTAATTTATTACATTAATTAAATTTTAATAAATTACATTTAAAAAAAAAATAATATACTTACATATACTTACGTTGTAATGGCATGCGTTGTAATAGCTTCTGCTATGTAATGGCATGCGTTGTAAAAACATTTGTTGTAAATGTATCTGCGTTGTAAAAATTGCGTTGTAACGGTGTGCGTTGTAAAAGTTCGCGATGTAACGTCATACATCCACTCGTGACACACTGATGCTATGTGTTCTAATGCTTGAGTGTCCCTTCTATAGTGTGGCAGACATAATAAAAAACCTTGTCACGTTTCGTTGCCTACATTTCCCTGTGTCTATCCCATGCATTCCTGAAATCCCTTACTATTTTGGATTTTTTCAATGATTATAAGTTTTAGAGGTTGGAATGGACAGAAAAGTACAGTTTCAGTTCTACTGACTGGTAAAACGTCATATGATTGATTCCCTTTTATATCCTGATCTCGGCACAAACTCCTTCATGTAATACCTGACGGCATTTAAAGACCCCGGCCATGTGCATAAACTACATTTCTTCAGGTGCAGCATCAAGGGTCATATGTTTAGAATTATTAGAAAATCAATTTCCAGTCACCTGTTCTTCTCTCTACATGCACCAACACATTCCAGTTGGTCTCTACTGTGCTTTGTCTTAGATGCAGATCCCACCACAGGAACCTCAAAATAATAACCTAAACAGAACCCGGAGAAGATAATCTCAAGACATTAACCCTCAAACTATAATCTTGAGATATTAGCCTCAGCAGGATAACCAGAAGTGAATAACCCCAAGATCCCTCTCCTGTTCGCCGGACTGACCTCACCTGCCACCTGCTCCTATGGAGTATCGAGCTGCAAGGGTACGAGGCTGTGCTTGACTGCATCCAATCTGAGCTGCCACCCCAGACAAACCTTCCAATGCTCAGAAATAACCCCTCGTTTACGTAGGACACCAATCTGATGACAAGTCTTTTTTGTTCTACAAACCAGAACATATTTAACATTCCTTTTACTGTCTCACATGTATACACAACAAATGTTGTTTTGGGACCACTTCAGGTCACTTTCTTTTTTTTAACATTTATTTTTAAAAATAATTAAACATAAAAAACAACTGGGTCGGAATTATAGGTGGGTTAGGTTAAAAATATGAGGGCAATGAAGGTACAAATATACTGGGGTAAATACTATGGTTGAGAAATAGTTCCTATGCCAGAGAGCAATGGTCCTAATTTTATAGTGTAACTGGATGGTGCAGTTGTCACATGGATTTTGTCCCAGAAGGGAATATGTACCATCTTGTGATAGTTAGCCAGGCTGTCCGGATTATGGTTGGCATCCTCAGTTGCATTAGGATAAGGCTGGTTCTGGACAGGATGCAGAATCTATCTTGAAGATACATTCCTCACATTCATGTAATAGTTCCCTCTATAAATGAACCTGAGGAACAGCCATGGGGGCAAACTTTGTCACCTTGTATGCTATACTTGTGATGGGCTTTCTTGAAAGAAAATAGAACTAAGATGGCAGAGGCTCCTTATCTTACTACATGATATATTCTGGGGCACAGAAATAGACAACATCTGGCATGGGGATCCACACACACTACAGAAATTCTATATATATCGTAACACAAACTGCACATAAGACACAACATGAGCACAAACTGCATACATGTCTCTGATTTTATTGTCTGTATCATAGAGATACTACTACACTCACAAAAGATCTAGAGTCAGACAGCAGTCAAAATCCATCCTACTTGCAAACAAAAGTGGCCATCTGATGCACCAGTATCAGAATATCCCTAAACGAGAGAATCCACAAATCTGATGTACTGTGTCAGGAGATCTTCAGACAAAAGGCTTAGACTTACTTGAGGGGTTTAAGACGAGAAACCATGAGACTAATAGACTCAAATTTACTACAAGACACTTGTAAGAATTGACTTAAAAACAGCTTCTCCATACAAAGAAACTCCAGGAATAAAAAGATCATTAGCACCTATTCGGAAAGACACACACTCACAAGAAGTACATTTTCCAAAAATTGTCATATTCTGTAGGAGAAGCTTTAATCTATATTCAGCCAACAAATATTTCAATCGAGAACCCACGCTGACATTCAGGAAAGTGCTTAACAAGAATAGTATCGAAAGAGGAATCTTTAACCCACACACAACCTCCAACAGAGCACTTTAAATTATACGTGTTAAAGAACGCATCCTCAAATTCCAAGCACAAGAACATGTTGACCCATCTACATGAAAAGGAAACAGAGAATTGTGACTGTAAAAAGCCGACCAACTGGATACCTAGACGTAGGAGCTGGCCTCAACAATGATCCAGAACTACACAATTCTTTTTTAAGCCAGAACAATCTGTACTCTGTATTTTTACACAGAATGAGTTTTTCAGTTCTACAGTTGTGCTTCTGAGAACTGACATGTGTACTATGGCTGATGCAGTGACAGCTGCACCTCTAACGTCTGGAGATCCAGACTACGGCCCGCTTCACCAGACTACGCCTTGTTTCAGCAGGCTACCCCATTCTCTATGCTCTTCCCTTTGACTTCTACCGGGTCCGCCCTGCTCCTTTGATAGGTTCAGCAATTACTAGTTACACCACCATGACCTGAATAACCAAGTTAGCACAAGCAGCCAGTAACATACCATGTCCCATTCCTGCCCAACTCTCATGCTGAAAGGTCTAGTAGATAAGCACACAATGGCTGACATAACACCAGGAACTCAACATTGTGGTGCTTTTGTTCGCCTCTATGCACTATGTCTTATTCTCACTGTCATTGGTACTGGTTTGTTGTCCTGTAAGGACTAATCTGCATTACTTTTAATCCACTCAACATGGCACACACTTGCCTACATGGCCCATAACAGAAGGGCACACAATCCCGCTAATGTGACATCGATGATGCAATCTCAAACAGTGCTGGTTACTGACATAACGTGGCTTGCTCCAGACCACAATGGACGTACAGAAGGAGATGGGTAAGTGCAGAGACCTCTTTGCCCTCAAATGTTATCCCGTTACACTTAATATCAACATTGTGCTATTATGTTTCCTAGACTTGGCCTCTCATCACTATAAAGACAGAGAGGATGTATGCTGTACCACAGTCACCTTTAGTCAACAAAATAACTGACACTGATAAAGAGTAGCAAGTGTATTACTCAATGCCTCCCGAATAACTGGGAACCTGAACTGCACTCGATTCACAGCCATAAGAAGTCAAACACTAATACAATATGTCTTTTACCAGCTTTTGTTGGAGCCGCCACATCTCTGCATGTTGATCTCTAGCTCACCATCACTGACACAGCAGACTAGAAACTGCACCATATAATCACTGTTGGTTTCTCTCTGTGTGCCGACACCACAGCGCATCGCTCCATTTATTCAGACAGTTATAGATGTCACTTTACTCTCAAGGGTTTGATGGGCTTCCTCGTACGTGTGTTTCTTGTGCAGTAGTGCGCATGCCTTACAAGTACTTAATAGATATTATTTTACAGCCTTGAAAAAGCCCTTTGGAGTTTCTCCAAGAGCAAAACATGCATTGGCTAACCCCGCTCTATTTATTTATTTACTGCATACTTATGAAAGTGCTAAGTTTCACATCTGATTCCGATATAAATCAATCAGGCCCTGGAGCAGTACTATCCCCCATTTTATATCATGGTGTTCACCATCCAGGATGAACACTGTAGGAAACATCTAACAGTCTTTGGAGAAGTGTGGCTCACTGGTTAGAGGAGGCAGACCTGGAAGCAGAGGTCAGCCCGGGACCAGGGTTCAATTCCCGGCTCGGCGGGGTCTTGAGTCCTAAAATGTCCATGGACTCGACAATTCTCGCTCCGGTGCCTACTCGATTCACGGGTTCACACTCTGCGACTCTGGGCAATAGCTTGCTTAATCTCCACAACGGCCCCTCGCGGCGGGATGCCTGGCTTTCACCTTGCGGATACCCTGCCGGGGTTATCTCACAGGGGAATACCAGGACGGGTTCCCTAAGCAAGCGCTTAGAAACCGCTTGGTGATTTGCGCTATATAAATTCCTGTACATTAACATTTATAAGTGCAATGGCCTGCGCTGGGCTCTCTCAGAGTGCTCTGGTGGTCACAATCATCAGATAATTTAAAATGTTACTGCTTGCTGTATTACTTATGATTTTATGTTTGCTTTCTACATTTTACCTTTGACTCGGGATTTTAATCTTCTTGGGATCACAACCCTGGCTTAACATCCAGATATTTACTGCAGCTGTGACCACTGTGTTTACGTCTACAGTGACTCATCGCCACTCCACCCTGTGTACATTAAGGTGTAACTGCTTGTACCTTCCTGAGAGGCAAGGATCTTCGAGAGGCCAACAGTCCTTCAGTAACCATGAACCATTGTCCTGCTCAAGGTGAAATGCAGATATCTCACCTTTGAAACTGTGAGGTTGTCCCTCTAACTGCAAGTGTTGGCAGAAGCCTGACATCTACGGATTCATGGAATCTGAATGGCAGAAATTACACAAACACACAGGGTGTCTGGAAGAAGACTCGATAGACAAGGACAGAGTTATCATGCCCAAGAGAGCTGATTCGTGATGTTCGCTTTTTCGGGAATAATTAAGTTAGGCAGCAATCTCAGACTCCAAGATAGCTTAACCAACCCCCTTGTGGCAGCACAAGCTACTAACCAGTTATGTTTACCATCCTTTACTGTCCTCAAAAAGACCCATCTCAGTAAAGTGGGCTCAGAGCAGTGTCCACAAATCAGGTTACATACCCGTCTACCTAGCCAACCAATCAGCAGTCTGCTCAGCTTTCCCACAAGTAAGAGGCCCTGAAAAAGGCCAATCCCAGAGAATACAGGCCGCGGCACAGTCTTAGGATCCAGGGCAGCTTGAGTCGCATCCCTTGTCTGCACAGACAACCAATCAGCCCGCAAAGATGTTCTGCCTTCGAAAGTCCTTCAAAATGATCAAACCCTGCCAGACGAGATCACAGAAGCGCCACAGACACCAGCATAGCTTGGATCGCGCGGCTCCACATGAGCAGCTACTCTTCCTTCTACCATCGTCTTCTGTTGGACCGGTCGGCTGCCCTCGCACAGGCACGCAAAGCAATCAACAGATTCAGACAAGGACACCTTCTATTAGAGCTTGGGACTCCTGCTGTAAGCATGTCAGTGAGGAAGAGGCTACTTATGCATTGAGGAGGAACGCTCCCACATTCTCCACAAACCCGCTTTCGCAGTAAATATTTCCCACTGGTGATAAACAGACATTACAGAGTGTAGAGTCTGTATGTAGATGTACTCTAGTAACCACATTAAAATAATAGGAATCAACTGGTAACAGTTACTGAAATGAATAGCTTTCCTCTGATTGATCTGAGACAGATGAACATTACAGTTACACCAGTGGGGTTTGCACCTGTGATCTTCGGGGTCCACACACTTAGCTGCAGAAGATGCATTATTCCTGAAACCGTCTTCCCACCTAGGTGAGCTGTGAATGGAAAGCTGGAAGGGCCTTGAAACTCTAATCACTAGTTTAATAAATCTTAACAAGAGAAAAATGGCAACTAAATGTAAAATATTACTGCAGAATCAGGCACAGAACAATCACGTTGCTAGATAATATTCTTTCTTCTCCTTGCACTACATGCAAGGGTGGATTGTGGTGGGTAGGAAGGATACAAGGAGTGGCGAACAGTGATAAAAAATATGTGCCAATCTGATCCCTATATTTGATCCTTTACGTCCTGATTTTCTACTCAGAAATCTGTGTTTTGTATCTCACGATCCTACCAGAATTCCTTACATGATAAAATCCTTATTGCTACTAAAAGTACATACAACAATTTAATGTATTAAACTAACCTGCATTTCACAGTGTCTACCTTTGCGGCAAAGCGACTCTAACAATTTACAACTCATCCCTGATTAAAGCACCAACCACAAATTATGAGTTACATTTACCAAATTCAAATATTCTATTGAAGCTCCTTCCACAAATCACAAAACTCAACCTACTAAAGATCTTGCAGCAATCACAGGACACTTCCCAACGAATTACAGGACTCCTCACACCAAGTCACCTTTCAAAATTATAGGATTTCTTCCTAGTAAAGCACATTTCAGAAATCACAGGTCACGTCCCACCAACTCACCTTCTACACATTAGAAGATTCTTTCATACGAAGCAACTTCCACAAATGATAAGAGAATTCCCACAGAAGCCCCTTTCACAAGTTACAGGCCCACACATCGCTCTCTAAACGGTTAGAATACTTCATCATTTAAAAATGACTTTCTTCTGACAAACTGTCTTCCAATAGACTCCTCTTTCAGCCAAAACCTCATCCCAATGTTGAGGTGGCCTGCTTCCGATCTTTTGATCGACGACTTTTGGAATCAAAACAACTTGTACAATTTGTGCATCAATAGCTAAACAAGTATGATTATTTACAAGTTCACTTCCTCTTGCTCTATCAAAAAAAAGACTTTTATTTCTTCTTGCTCTATCAATAGTAAGAATTCTACTTCCTCTTGCTCTATCAAAAAAAGAATTCTACTTCCTCTTGCTCTATCGAAAATAAGAATTCTACTTACTCTTGATCTATCAAAAAAAAGAATTCTACTTCCTCTTGCTCTATCGAAAATAAGAATTCTACTTACTCTTGATCTATCAAAAAAAAGAATTCTACTTCCTCTTGCTCTATCATAAAAAAGAATTCTACTTCCTCTTGCTCTATCGAAAATAAGAATTCTACTTACTCTTGATCTATCAAAAAAAAGAATTTCACTTCCTCTTGCTCTATCAAAATGAATATGCTACTTACCAGTATGCATCTGTTCTTGGCATGTAGGGCTGCTAACATTCATATCTTAGCATTAGATCGCCGCCTAGTGTTGGGCTCGGATGATTGCACATTGTTGTCCTGGAAGAGTCTTCGAAGTATCCTGAGATAGGTGGCTCCTCCCCTGGACTACAGTGCGCATGGGCATCGGCTCCATCCCCAGATTGTTTTTCGCCATTGTGGCAGAAGATGGAGTGAAAGTGTAAAGGATGTCCATGCTAATGAATAAATACAATAGTATATCTGCAGCTGCGACAGGCACCGGGGAGGAGGGCGGGCGATATGAATGTTAGCAGCCCTACATGCCAAGAACAGATGCATACTGGTAAGTAGCATATTCAGTTCGAGGCATGTGGGCTGCTAAATTCATATCTTAGCATAGAATACATAGCAGTCCCTCCATCAGCGGCGGTTGCCCGTGCCAGCTGCAGAAACCTGAAAAAGTGTTTTGAGAACAGCCTGTCCCACAGCAGCTTGCTGTTTGGAATGCACATCAACACAGTAGTGTTTTGTGAAGGTGTGTGGTGTGACCCACGTGGCTGCTCTGCAAATGTCCTCCAAAGGAATGTTCCCTAGGAAAGCCATGGATGCCCCCAGTTTGCGTGTGGAGTGCGCCCTGGGGGGTATTGTTAAAGTGCGCTTCGCTTTCTGATAACATATCTGGATGCACTTAACGATCCACCTGGCTATCCCTGCCTTGGAGATTGGGTTGCCTTTGTGTTGTGGTGCGAAGGCAACAAAGAGTTGCTTTGTCTTTCGAAAGTGTTGTGTCCTGTCTATGTAGTACATCAACGCCCTTCGTACATCTAAGGTATGGAGCATCCTTTCCGCCACCGTTTGCGGGTTTTGAAAGAATGCTGGTAAGTCAATGGTCTGATTTAGATGAAACTGTGACACCACCTTAGGAAGGAATTTAGGGTTAGTGCGTAGCACTACCCTATTTGGGTGAATTTGAATGAATGGCTCTTGTATTGTGAGCGCTTGCAGCTCACTGACACGCCTCAGAGACGTAATAGCTATAAGAAAGGCCACTTTCCACGTAAGGAATTGGAGCTCACACGAGTGCAGTGGCTCATATGGTGGTCCCATCAGTCTGGTGAGAACGACGTTGAGGTTCCACACCGGAGCTGGTGGTGTCCTTGGGGGAATGACTCTCTTCAGACCTTCAAGGAAGGCTTTAATGGCGGGCACTCTGAAGACAGAGAGGTGCTGCCTGTTCTGAAGATAAGCCGCTATGGCCGATAGATGTATCCTAATGGAAGTGTACGCCAGATTGCACTTGTAGAGATGTAGCAGATAGCAGATGATGTTGGGGATAGATGCATCTAGTGGGTTGATGTCATTGGACGTACAGTAGATGACAAAACGCTTCCACTTAGCAGCATAGCATGCTCTAGTAGTTGGTTTCCTCGCCTCCTTGATGATACTCATGCATTCTGGAGGCAGGTTAAGGTATCCAAACTCTAGGACTTCAGGAGCCAGATCGCCAGGTTGAGCTGTTGTGGATCTGGATGCTGAATGTCTCCATGGTTCTGCGTCAAAAGACTGGGCGTGAGGCGTAGTCTTTGATGCGGCACCACTGAGAGTTCGAGGAACGTGGTGTACCAAGCCTGGCGTGCCCACGTTGGAGCAACCAGGATGAGAGTCATGGAGTGCTGCCTTAGCTTTCTTGCGACCAGCGGTATTAGAGGGGCTGGCGGAAAAGCGTACGCAAATTTGCCTGACCAGTTCATCCATATCGCATTCCCCTGCGACTGTGGGTGAGGGAACCTGGCGGCAAAGAGTCGGCATTTTGCGTTCTCCTTTGTGGCAAACAGGTCTATCTCCGGATGACCCCACTGCTGGAAGTACGGGTGGAGAACAGAAGGGTGTATCTCCCACTCGTGCATCTGATGGCTGTATCTGCTGAGCAGATCCGCCATCTGATTGTCCTTTCCTGGGAGGTGTTCTGCCATGAGGAAAATGTTCCTCTGAATGGCCCACTTCCACATGCTCTGAGCCAGATGAGACAGCTGTGGCGAGTGGGTGCCTCCCTGCTTTTGAATGTAGTACATCGCGGTCATGTTGTCCGTCCGGACTAGCACGACCTTGTTGCTCAGATGTACAATGAAGGACTTGAGCGCCATGAAGATTGCCATCAGTTCCAGATAGTTGATGTGCATCTTCTGTTGCTGCGTCGTCCATAGTCCCTGCACTGTGTAAGTGAGCACATGAGCTCCCCATCCCTGGAGAGATGCGTCCGTTGTCAGGATAATCTGCGGCACAGGCTCTTGGAACAGTCGGCCCTTGCAAAGGTTGTGTGGAGTCCACCAATGCAGAGAGTCGTATGCCCGACTGGTAACCAACACTAGGTCTGTCAATTGCCCACGAGCCTGTGTCCACTGATTCGCTAAGCACTCCTGGAGCGGGCGCATATGCAACCGTGCGTGAGGGACTATGAAGATGCAGGAGGCCATCATGCCTATCAACTGCATGAACACTCTCGCTGGCAGGGAGTGTCGTGGTCTGAATCGGTGGATCAGCGACTGAATGCTGTCGATTCTGACTTGGTTTGGCTGAGCCATGGCTGTCAGGGTGTTGATCGTAACACCCAGGAACTGCCGGACATGTGCCGGCTGAAGATGCGATTTTGGGTAGTTCAGGGAGAAACCCAGATCGTGAAGCAGGCGAATTGTAGTCGACATGTCTGCGGCGCACTGTTGCTCTGACTTGGCTTGTACGAGCCAGTCGTCTAGGTAGGGGTAGACATGGATATTCTGCCTCCTGAGGTGCGCCGCCACTGTCGCTAGACACTTGGTGAACACCCTCGGGGCTGTTGTGACTCCGAAGGGTAGGACTTTGAACTGGTAGTGCCTGCCTTGAATAGTGAACCTGAGGTATTTCCTGTGTGACGGGTGTAGTGGAATGTGGAAATAAGCATCCTTGAGATCTAAGGTTGCTAAGAAGTCTCCCTGGTTTAGCAAGGGAAGAATCTGCTGCAGTGTAAGCATGTGGAAATGTTCCGATAGTATGTACAGGTTGAGGGGACGTAGATCGAGAATGGGCCTGAGAGAGAACCGTCCTTCTTTGGAATAAGGAAGTACAGGGAATATACCCCTGTGCCTTCCTCCCCCACCGGCACGAGCTCGATTGCGCCTTTTTGCAGCATCGCCACCACTTCCTGCTGCAATAAGTGCAAGTGCTCTGCGGACATAGGCCTTTGCCTTGGTGGGATGTTGGGTGGAGTGGATTTCAACTCTAGGCAATAACCATACTGGACTAGTTGTCGCACCCACCTGTCTGTGGTGATGTTTCTCCAGACGGGCAGGAACTGCTGCAGTCTCCCCCCGACAGGTGTTAGGTGGTCGGGGGGCAGTGACAGAGAGTCACTGTTTGCTTGGAGTAGAGGTGCGGGAGCTGTTGTTTCCTCTGCCGCGACCTCTGTTGCTGTTATTCCTGTAACCTCCCTTGTTCTGTTTAGTGAACGAGGATTGCGCCCCACCTTTGGAGAATTGGGATTGTTGACCCATCTGTCCTCTGGTGACGCCACGTGCACCTGAGCGACGAAAATTGCTGCCACGAAACTGTTGGGACTGTAGGGCCCCCATAGACTTAGCAGTTTCTGTGTCTTTCTTTATTTTCTCTAGGGTGGTGTCAACATCCGGACCAAACAGACTATCAGGATTGACTGGCTGATTAAGAATTGTTGTCTGAATATCCTGCTTAAACCCTGAGATGCGGAGCCACGCTTGTCTTCTCAGCATAACGCTAGTGTTGATAGCCCTAGCAGCTGTGTCCGCAGCGTCAAGTGCACACTTGATGGCTGCGTTTGATATTAGCTTTCCTTCCTCAATAAGCATTTTGGTGCCTTCTTGGAACTGTGGGGGCAGGTGTTGTATAACCTGTTCTAGGGTGTCGTAGTGCGCCCTATCGTAACGCGCCAGGAGCGCCTGTGTATTGGCGATGCGCCAAAAGTTTGCTGCCTGTGCAGCCACTCTTTTGCCTCCTGCCTCTAGCACTTTGGACTCCTTATCCGGGGGAGGAGCTTCACCCGTTGTCTGGGAGTTGGCACGTTTCCTGGCATTGGCAACCACAAGAGAGTCCAGTGGCAATTGTCCCCGGATGTAGGCGGGGTCCGCAGGTGCAGGCCTGTACTTCTTTTCAATGCGAGGGTTGACCACTCTCGCCCTCGTAGGCTCCTTAAAAATGTCCCCAGCATGTTTGAGGACACCTTTCAGCATAGGAAGTGTTTTTACTGTCCTTTCAGATATTGCAAAGGTGTCGAAAAGGAAGTCTTCCTCAACCGGGTCGGCATGCATGTCCACATCATGATTGGCCGCCGCCCTTTCAATTAGTGCATGAAATCCTGCTGAGTCCTCAGTCGGGGAT
Organism: Lissotriton helveticus; assembly: GCF_964261635.1. NCBI lineage: Eukaryota > Metazoa > Chordata > Amphibia > Caudata > Salamandridae > Lissotriton > Lissotriton helveticus. The sequence goes on along the minus strand of NC_136067.1, from coordinate 8,446,627 downwards.
GCACGTGCATTAAAGGTCTGCGGGTCTTGGCCCACACCTTGGGTGTTCTGGTCACCAGTGTCATCGTATGAATCCGGTTGTACATCAGGTTCATCGATAGGGAAATTGTACTGCTCATCCTCATCATACCCCTCACCCACAGAGTGTTCAGGGGAGGGAGTGGGGCTCCGTCTTGGAGGAGGCTGGATCGGTTCCGTGAGGCCTGAGGCGTCAAGGGGCACCCTCTTTTTCTTCAGTGGGATGATGTAGGAGTCCACCGGCTCAGAAGTGATCTTCCTTTTATAGAGTGTCAGCTTGCCGGTGGCAGCATCGATGAAATGCTCTGAATCGTCTTCCGATTCGAGTACACGACGTGGAAGAGGGTCAGCCAGCGAGGAACCCTGTTTCGGAGCCGATTTCGTCGAAAACGCTTTCGGCGCCTCCTTAGGTGGCAAGAGAAAGAGGAGTTTTCCAGAAGGCTTTGCCGGAGTGTCCTTTTGCGGCTGCGGTGATGGCATCGGAGCCGATGGAGCAAAGGCTTTCTCCCTGATTCTCTGCAGTGACTCCGCAATGGGGGACGGTACACTGCCAGTGGGTTTCGTCGCCGACAAGGATGCTTTGAGCGGTCCCTCGGATCCGACTTCTTCGTGGGCCTTGTGCGTTTTGGGCGCGGAAACCGTCTTCGGCACCTCCGATTCTTGAGGCCGGGGCGCAGACTTCTTGTGCGTAGCCTCTTTGGAGCCGACCTTGGCGGGCTTGGACGGCGCCGTAGCCGCTGATCCGTGCCGACCATCCTTCTTGGAGGCCCCTTCCTCGGGCGTCGGTTTCGATTTTGGAGCATCGGAATCGACAGACTTCCTCGGCTTCTGCGGACCGGAGGTCGACGGAGCCGATGGGGTGACGGGCACCGATTTCTTCACTGGCACGGCAGCCATCTTAGGGACACTCGAGTCCTTAGGTTTCAGTTTCGATTTCGGGTCGGCCATTTTAGGTGTTGACGACCCCGATGGTTTCAGTTTCGGTTTCGAAACAGCGTGCCCAGCAAGTGAGTCCGTAGCCGGGCCTGAAGGCGGGGCTGTGGCTTGCGGCAACGGGTCCTGGGTAAGGCCGACAGGCGATCCCGTGTCCCGGTCGGCATCTTCGTAACCTTCAGGGCAGAGCTCGTCCCCCGAGCTGTCTGCCGCGGCCCCATAAATCTCATCGTCGTCTCCTACCTCTTCGACGTATTCGAGGACTTGACCCGCGACTCCGTCGTCGTCTCCCGGATCCGCCTCGACCTCCGTCCGTGATGGGGAGATTTGTAGATGGTGACCCTGGACCTCTTCTTCCTGGTCGCCGAAGATGTTCTCCGGATCCGGGGCCGCTTGCCTAGCTTCCAAGCGCACCGCGCGCCGAAGCTTGAGAGTTTTCTTGGAGCGGAACTGTGCACAGGCCTTGCACTTGCCGTCGTCGTGGTCCGGCGAAAGGCACTTGTTACACACGGGGTGTAGATCGATGTGTGGGTACTTGGACCCACAGAGCGGGCAGTACTTAAACGGGCTCCGCTCCATGTCCGTAAAGGCTTGCAGTCGTGTCGCGATGAGAAGGCCTCAAAGTTCAGAGAGCGAAGAAAACTCCGCTTATTCCGGCTCCAAGAGACAGAAGACTCGAGACCGTGCGCAGACAATACCGACGCAAGAAAATCGAGGCCTTTTGGCCGCTAAAAGGTAGTTTTACTTGGTTCCGACAGTAAGACGTCGAGACCACATCCGAACCCAATGGCGGAAAAAAACAATCTGGGGATGGAGCCGATGCCCATGCGCACTGTAGTCCAGGGGAGGAGCCACCTATCTCAGGATACTTCGAAGACTCTTCCAGGACAACAATGTGCAATCATCCGAGCCCAACACTAGGCGGCGATCTAATGCTAAGATATGAATTTAGCAGCCCACATGCCTCGAACATTAGAATTTCACTTCCTCTTGCTCTATCGGAAATAAGAATTCTACTTACTCTTGCTCTATCGAAAATAAGAATTCTACTTACTCTTGATCTATCAAAAAAAAGAATTGTACTTCCTCTTGCTCTATTAAAAAAAAGAATTCTACTTCCTCTTGCTCTATCGAAAATAAGAATTCTACTTACTCTTGATCTATCAAAAAAAAGAATTTCACTTCCTCTTGCTCTATCAAAAATTAGAATTTCACTTCCTCTTGCTCTATCGGAAATAAGAATTCTACTTACTCTTGCTCTATCGAAAATAAGAATTCTACTTACTCTTGCTCTATCGAAAATAAGAATTCTACTTACTCTTGATCTATCAAAAATAAGAATTCTACTTACTCTTGCTCTATCAAAAGTAAGAATTTCACTTCCTCTTGCTCTATCAAAAATAAGAATTCTACTTACTCTTGCCCTATCAAAAATAAGAATTTCACTTCCTCTTGCTGTATTAAAAATAAGAATCTTACTTCCTTTTGCTCTATCGAAAATAAGAATTCTACTTACTCTTGCTCTATCAAAAATAAGAATTTCACTTCCTCTTGCTCTATTAAAAATACCAATTTCTCTTCCTCTTGCTCTATTACAAATAAGAATTGTACTTCCTCTTGCTCTATCAAAAATAAGAATTCTACTTACTCTGGCTCTATCAAAAATAAGAATTATACTTACTCTTGCTCTATCTAATGTAAGAATTTCACTTTGTCTTACTCTATCAAAAAGAATTCTACTTCCACTTGCTCTATCAAAAATAAGAATTCTACTTACTTTTGCTCTCTCAAAATTAAGAATTTCACTTCCTCTCGCTCTATTAAAATTAAGAATTTCACTTCCTCTTGCTCTATCAAAAATAAGAATCTACTTACTCTTGCTCTATCAAAAGTAAGAATTTCTCTTCCTCTTGCTCTATTAAAAATAAGAATTTCACTTCCTCTTGCTCTATTAAAAATAAGAATTTTAAATCCTCTCTCAAAAGTCTTGACCAAGTTTCTTTGTGCTGTTTATCAATTTCTCTGCTCAAAACTGTTAGTTTACTATTTGAAGGGAAGACGCGTTCAGTGCTTCTCCACGGTACTACTGATATAGTCACAGAACTTCTGTTTAATATTGAATCTTTCTTGGATCTCTTTATTTTTCAAAACCCTAAGTCCTCCCTTAGCTATAAGTAAAGTAAAGTAAAGTCCACATTTGTAAAGCGCACAATCACCCGTAAGGGTCTCTAGGCGCTGCGGGCCATCGGGAAGATTAAGCGAGCTATTGCCCAGAGTCACATGTTGCTGGGCTTCAGTCGCCCTGGCCGCGGCGCCACACCTCTCCCTATAAGCTGGCATCATACACCTTGAAGCTCCCTGGGGTAATACAGAAGCTTCGTCCAGCCTAACCCATGAGCCGGCCCTTGATGCACAGCCGTGCCCTCACCGCCCTGCGCCCCTCCGTCTTGGAGACCGCTGTGAGTGTCAATGCGTGAAATGGGAGATAGGTGTGTGCTCAAACACTTCAGACTCAATAAATACAGTAATGGGGTGGAAGGGAGGAGACATGGAGGATGTAGGATACAACATGGGATTAAGCAGACAGTCACAGTTCAATACCTGATGTAAAAATCAAAATACAAACTTCTCTTCCTTGAAGGCCAAAGAAATCAAAAGAAGTGACAGGTGAAAAGGACTGCTCCGAGACACTGGCAAAATACAGAGAGACCGTGACATGTAAAGGTGGCAAAATACAGGCATTAACACTTTCTTCAGAACATATTTTACAAGCTCAAACCAGGAGGCTGAAGAGTTGCTGGGACAGAGCCAGTGAGACATGAACAGCCTATCATCTGTGCACCCTCGATTAGATACCACACTTTGTGTTACTGATATTCCGTACAGTGGATCGTCCAGTGTGTGGATCTCACAGCTTTGTTTAATGTCACATAGGCTAGTCGTGGCATTTTATAGACACAAGAGAGGGTTTTTATACTAGGAGAAGGTGGCGCTCAGCTAGATTTGCGTGTGTGTATGTGTGAGTTAAACAACTCTAAAGGTGGATGTGGTGCTAACTAGGTAGGGGAGACCCCTGTAACCCCTATATCTGTGTGGGAATGTCCCACAACACTAAAGTACAACCAAGTCCTGGGCACTCAAAACAAAAGTCAAAACAGGAACTTAAATCCTTGCCACCACTGACTCTTCAGGGCTGAGCTGGTGTGAGCAAAATGGAGTGATCGAGACGCCGGTGATAATTCCAACACCTGCATTTTCAGACATCTCTACACTTGATGCGAGATGTGCCAGGTCGGAATTATCACCGGCACCTCGAATACACCATCTGGTACTTCCCAGTACAGAGAACTCTTCTCTTACCCGTAGCTATTACTCATCCCACATTTAGAACACACCGGGTTGGAGTTATCACCGGTGTCTCGATCACTCCTTTTTGCTCACACCAGCTCAGCCCTGAAGAGTCAGTGCTCGATTAACACCCTGACGAAACACATGTCGGTTGGTTGCTCTATGCTGAGTAAATCACAACATAAAGAACATTAAAGAAATTTGGATCAATTGCTCTGCAGTTGCTATTTAATGGACCTTTGTCTATGGACTTACACTTAAGGATTTAAGTTCCTGTTTTGCCTTTTGTTTTTATTGCCCAGTCGTGGCATTTTACTTGTGCCTCCTTTTGTAGAAAATCTCCCTCGCCCTGGGAACAGATTCTAATGATATCTCTGTTTATTTAGAGAAGGTGTTAAGAAGCACTGAACACACTAGTGTCCAATCACTCAGGGCCTGATTCACAAAGGGCATCTGCACTTGGAACGGCGGCCCCGCACAGTTGTGGGGAAATCTCTGCATTTGGGGCAGAGGCCCACAGTCATGGGGGAGTCTCTAAACTCGTGGCAGAGGCCCCAAAGTCATGGGGGAGTCTCTAAACTTGTGGTGGAGGGCCGCAGTCGCGGCGGAGTCTTTACACTCATGGCAGAGGCTCCGCAGTCATGGTGAAGTATCTACACTTGTGGAGGAGGCAGCACAGTCGTGGGGTAGTCTCTGCACTTCGGGCAGAATCTCCGCAGTGAAGAGTTTTCACCCTGAGTGTGCAGACTCCCCAGGATTGTGGGACCTCCACCACGAGTGCAGAGACTCCCCCACGACTGCGGGGCCTCCACCACGAGTGCAGAGACTCCCCCACGACTGCAGGGCCTCCACCACGAGTGCAGAGACTCCCCCACGACTGCGGAGCCTCCACCACGAGTGCAGAGACTCCCCCACGACTGCGAGGCCTCTGCCACGAGTGCACAGACACTCCCCAATGTCTGCGAGACCTCCGCCACGAGTGCAGAGACTCCCCAACGACTGCGGGGCCTCCGCTACGAGTGCAGAGACTCCCCAACGACTGCGGGGCCTCCACCACGAGTGCAGAGACTCCCCCACAACGGTGGGGCCTCTGCCACGAGTGCAGAGACACCCCCACGACAGTTGGGCCTCGGCCACGAGTGCAGAGACTCCGCCATGACTGTGGGCCCTCCACCACGAGTGCAGAGACTCCCCCACGACTGCGAGGCCTCTGCCACGAGTGCACAGACACTCCCCAATGACTGCGAGACCTCCACCACGAGTGCAGAGACTCCCCCACAATGGTGGGGCCTCTGCCACGAGTGCAGAGACTCCCCCATGACTGCGGGGCCTCCACCACAAGTGCAAAGACTCCCCCACAAAGGTGGGTCCTCCACTACGAGTGCAGAGACTCCTCCGCGACTGCGGAGTCTCCACCACGAGTGCAGAGTCTCCCCCACGACTGCGGAGCCTCCACCACGAGTGCAGAGACTCCCCCACGACTGCGAGGCCTCTGCCACGAGTGCACAGACACTCCCCAATGACTGCGAGACCTCCGCCACGAGTGCAGAGACTCCCCAACAACTGCGGGGCCTCCGCTACGAGTGCAGAGACTCCCCAACGACTGCGGGGCCTCCACCACGAGTGCAGAGACTCCCCCACAACGGTGGGGCCTCTGCCACGAGTGCAGAGACACCCCCACGACAGTTGGGCCTCGGCCACGAGTGCAGAGACTCCGCCATGACTGTGGGCCCTCCACCACGAGTGCAGAGACTCCCCCACGACTGCGAGGCCTCTGCCACGAGTGCACAGACACTCCCCAATGACTGCGAGACCTCCACCACGAGTGCAGAGACTCCCCCACAATGGTGGGGCCTCTGCCACGAGTGCAGAGACTCCCCCATGACTGCGGGGCCTCCACCACAAGTGCAAAGACTCCCCCACAAAGGTGGGTCCTCCACTACGAGTGCAGAGACTCCTCCGCGACTGCGGAGTCTCCACCACAAGTGCAGAGTCTCCCCCACGACTGCGGAGCCTCCACCACGAGTGCAGAGACTCCCCCACGACTGCGAGGCCTCTGCCACGAGTGCACAGACACTCCCCCACGACTGCGAGACCTCCGCCACGAGTGCAGAGACTCCCCAACGACTGCGGGGCCTCCGCTACGAGTGCAGAGACTCCCCAACGACTGCGGGGCCTCCGCCACGAGTGCAGACTCCCCCATGACTGCAGGGCCTCTGCCATGAGTGCAGAGGCCTTTTGTGAATCAGGCCCAGAATGTTTAGAAATCCTTGTGATTCACTCGCGTATGGATTAGGAGGCGGAGAAGAACTGTACACTTTATGATCCAGGATTACGTGTCGCCTGCTGGAAAAAGTTAATGAGACCAACAGTGATGAGAAATAGCATACGACGGAGGAAACACTGAGTTCAAATGATGTGCAATACTTACTGTTAAAAGGTGTTCCCGTGAAATATAGATACACAAAAGAGTTCCACACCTTGAAGTCTTCCTTTTGCCAGCGATGATTACAGATCTTTCACTTTTAAAGTAGGTGTAGGAGGCTGGCTTAGTATACGGTACACATTTATTTAAGTGTAGCACCCTGCACTAATCCAAGCAACCCTTGTGGTGATTTTAGTGGTTTTTGACAACCATAGGAAGCTCTCTAAGTGGTAGCTGTGGAGAGCAGACTCCAGGCTTAGTCCAGAAGCAGTGCTAAGCAGCTTGTTTTACCAGATGTAATCATGCTGTGAGGGTTAAACGGAAAAGAACCACACAGTGTATTTATAAAAATATGTCTTGATATTACACAACACTCACTAACACATTGGTATATCTCCTACCCGGAGCTATAAACACAAATACACAATGATACTTCAATTGCAAAAGGTGAGTAAGCACAAAATACAGTGGTCTCCAAAGGGAGACCAAAACATATACTAAAAATATGGAATGCGAACTGCGACCAAAGTTGGGACTATGACCTGGAGAATCAGAGGAGCTGGGGAACCACCCGAGTTAAGTACCGAGGAATTCCACAGAGGTTGTGTGCAGAGTAGAGCAAACACAAGGAGATGATGAACAGAGTTCTGAAACCCCAGTACAGACCCAGCTATGTGCAAATCAGTCTTGACCCTGTGACTCATGGGAACAGTCCAGCCCGGATTGCCAAGCCAGTTCTTCTCCTGACCGGAAACAAGCATCCTGGGACCAGTTATGGGGTAATACCTCTCATCAGACCGGCTAGCTTGAATTCACTGGCAAAGTGAGCAAGAGACATCGAGTTCTCCTCTCTCCGCGCACTGTCTCTACTCTTGCTCTCCTTTTCCTCTTCCTTTCCCTGCCTATCCTTTTCTGGCTGTTCTTCTTCTTGCTATCACTGTTTGTCTCTCGGGCCATGATGCCCTGTTGCAATGGTTGTTCCATGCGGGCCTGTTGCCCATCTATAATATAGAACGGCGCACTGGGTCTTTTCACTCCACAGGTCTACCTAATGTTGTGTTCTGCCATTAGCTCGCGGCCGGCCCCTTTGGGGTTGTAGGTGCAACGCTGTGTATAACTCTCCTCCCCCTTGGAATTTGATGCCATCTGATATGCTCTTCTTTTACGCGGCCGGCCCTGAATAGGGTTGTAGGCTTAGGAATATGCTACTTACCAGTATGCATCTGTTCTTGGCATAGAGGGCTGCAGAGTGGTACATTTATGAATAGATCGCCATCTGGTGTTGGGCTCGGATGATTGCACTTGTTTTTCTTCTGGAGAAGTCTTTGTCGTCATAGATGACTCCTCCTCTTGGTGTCAGTGCGCATGGGCATCGGCTCCATCCTTAGATTGTTTTGCCATAGTAGGGTTAGATGGAGTAGTGTAGTATAATACATAAAGATATGCCCATGTAAGTGTATCTAAATAAGATAATGTTGGGACAGACACAGGTTTCTGGGGAGGCAGGGAGGGCATGTACCACTCTGCAGCCCTCTATGCCAAGAACAGATGCATACTGGTAAGTAGCATATTCCGTTCGAGGCATATGGGCTGCAGATGGTACATTTATGAATAGATTGTACAGCAGTTACCTCCCTAGCGGTGGTCACCAGTGTCTGTCGCAACTGTTTGAAATAGAGTTTTTAATACAGCTTGGCCCACTCTGGCTTGTTGTGCAGCCTGTACATCAACACAGTAGTGCTTTGTGAATGTATGTGGTGTAGACCAAGTTGCTGCTCTACATATGTCATCTAGGGGAATGTTCCCTAAGAATGCCATAGATGCTCCTAGCTTACGTGTAGAATGAGCTCTAGGAGGAACAGTTAATGTTCTCTTTGCTTTAATGTAACATATTTGTATACATCTTACAATCCATCTAGCGATGCCTGCTTTAGAGATAGGATTGCCCTTATGTGTTGGGGAAAATGCTACAAATAGTTGTTTAGTTTTCCTGAAGTTTTGTGTCCTTTCTATGTAGTACAAAATGGCTCTTTTGACATCTAGTGTATGTAGAGCCCTTTCTGCTACCGTCTGTGGCTTTGGAAAGAAGACTGGTAGTTCCACTGGCTGGTTGATGTGAAATGCTGAAATTACTTTAGGCAAGAACTTTGGGTTTGTTCTAAGAACCACTTTATTCTGGTGTAACTGTAGGAATGGTTCTTGTATTGTCAATGCCTGTAATTCGCTTACTCTCCTGCGTGAGGTAATGGCTATAAGGAACGCCACCTTCCATGTAAGGAATTGTATTTCGCACCTATGCATAGGTTCGAAAGGTGGCCCCATTAGTCTGGTGAGTACTACATTGAGGTTCCAGACTGGGGAAGGTGGTAATCTTGGTGGAATGACTCTTTTAAGGCCTTCCATGAAGGCTTTTATCGCTGGTACTCTGAACAGTGATATGTGTTGCCTGTTTTGTAGGTACGCTGCTATAGCTGCTAGATGTACTCTGATAGATGTGTACGCGAGATTACATTGCTGCAAGTGTAATAAGTAGCAAATAATCTCCTTTGTTGATACGTCCAGAGGGTTGATATTGTTATTAGTACAGTGTATAGCAAACCTCTTCCACTTAGCTGCATAGCATGCTCTGGTGGTGGGACGTCTCGCTTGTTTAATTATCTCCATGCAATTTGGGGGTAGATCTAAGTACCCAAATTCTAGGATTTCAGGAGCCAGATCGCTAGGTTCAGTTGTGTGGGATCTGGGTGCATTATTTCTCCATGGTTCTGTGTAAGGTGCATGGGTAGAATTTGTAGCTTTTGATGTGGCACTTGTCAGAGTTGCAGGAGCGTGGTGAACCACGGTTGTCTTGCCCACGTGGGTGCTACTAGTATCATGGTCATTGAGTGTTGTTGTAGTTTTCTGACCACTAATGGGATTAGTGGGAGAGGGGGAAAAGCGTATGCAAATTTGTTGGACCAATTTATCCATAACGCATTGCCCTGCGACAGGTGGTGCGGGTACCTGGACGCGAAGCTTTGGCATTTTGCGTTCTGATGAGTGGCAAAGAGGTCTATCTCTGGCTGTCCCCATCTTTGGAAGAATGGCTGCAGTATTTGTTGGTGCAGTTCCCATTCGTGTATTTGTTCCGACTGTCTGCTTAAGATGTCTGCTATCTGGTTTTGGACTCCTGGTAGGTGTTCGGCTAACAGATAGATGTTTTGAGGAATGGCCCATCTCCAGATTTCCTGTGCTAGTCTGGATAGTTGGAGAGAGTGCGTCCCCCCCTGTTTTTGAATATAATACATTGCTGTCATGTTGTCTGTTCTGATCAGGACTGCTTTGTTGGTAACATGTATTTGGAAGGCTTTCAATGCTAGAAACACCGCTAGTAGTTCTAGATGATTGATGTGCAGTCTTCTTTCCTGCACACTCCACCTTCCTTGTACTGTGTATTTCTCCATATGTGCTCCCCATCCTGTGAGCGATGCGTCCGCTGTTATTGTCACCTGTGGAATTGGTTCTAGGAACGACCGCCCCTTGGCAATGTTTGTTGTGTTCCACCACTTCAGAGAGCGGTGTGTGCGGTCGTCTACCAACACCAGATCTGTAATCTGTCCTTGAGCCTGATTCCACTGTGTCGCTAAGCATTCTTGTAGCGGACGCATTTGTAGTTTGGCATATGGTATTAGCAGTATGCAGGATGACATCATCCCTAATAGCTGCATGAACACTCTTGCTGGTAGTGAGTGTTGTGGCTGGAATCTTTGAATGATTGTAAGCATTGTTTGGATCCTGACTGGATTGGGGTATACTTTGGCTTTTTCTGTGTCTATAGTAGCCCCCAGATATTGTTGAACCTTGCTTGGTTGTAGGTGTGACTTTGTGTAGTTCACCGTGAACCCTAGCTGGTGCAGTAGCTGAATTGTCTTCTGTGTGTTCTGAAGACATTCTTCTTGTGACTTGGCCTTTATTAGCCAGTCGTCCAAGTATGGGAAGACATGTATTTGTTGTCTTCTTAGGTGAGCTGCCACCACTGCCAGGCATTTTGTGAACACCCTTGGTGCCGTTGTGACACCAAACGGAAGGACTTTGAACTGATAATGTTGTCCTTCTACCACAAACCTGAGGTATTTCCTGTGGGCTTTGTGAATCGGGATATGAAAGTAAGCGTCTTTTAGATCCAGTGTAGAAAGAAAGTCCCCTTTCTTCAGTAAAGGAAGTACCTGTCGGAGCGTGACCATGTGGAAATGTTCCGAATTTATGTATGCGTTGAGAGGTCTTAGGTCCAGTATCGGTCTTAGAGACCCATCCTTTTTGGGAATTAGGAAGTATAGGGAGTATACTCCTGTTCCTTGTTGGTGCTGTGGAACCTTCTCTATGGCATGCTTTCCTAGCAGGGATAGTACTTCCTGCTTTAACAGTGTCAGGTGATCTTGTTTCATTGGACGCTGTTTGGGGGGGATGTTTGGTGGGGTAGATGTGAGTTCCAGGCAATAACCATGTTGGATAATTTGTCTCACCCACCTGTCTGATGTGATGTTTTCCCAGACAGGTAGGAACTGTGATAGGCGTCCCCCGACCGGTGTTATATGGTCTTGGGGGAGCTGTATGAAGTCACTGCTTTGGGGTTGGAGAGTTGCGGTTGTTGTTGTTTCCGCGACCTCTACCCTTGTTGTTGTTACCTCTGTAACTACCTCTAGAATTACCTCTGGGTGATGTAGGTGTAAAAGAGGTTTGTTGCTGGCTTGTACCTGTATTTTTGGATCCTCCTCTATAGGTGGACCTACGAAAGGAACCTCTTTGTGTCGGCTGTTGCAATGCTCCCATTGATTTAGCCGTTTCCGTATCCTTTTTCATCTTTTCTAGGGCCTCATCTGTCCCTGTGCCGAAAAGTGTTTTCCCATCAAAAGGTTGGTTCAGTAACGATGTTTGTACCTCTTGTTTGAACCCTGATACTCTGAGCCATGCATGTCTCCTTAACATGATGCTTGTGTTTGTAGATCTTGCTGCAGTGTCTGCCGCGTCTAGGGCGCACTTTATGGAAGTGTTAGTAATTAACTTCCCTTCCTGTATGAGTTGATCTGCCCTCTTTTGATGTTCTTTAGGGAGATGTGTGATGAGTTTCTCTAACTCATCATAATGCGCTCTGTCATACCTTGCAAGTAGTGCTTGCGTATTAGCTATGCGCCAGCTGTTTGCCTCTTGAGATGCTACTCTCTTGCCAGAGGCATCTATTAGCTTAGACTCTTTGTCAGGAGGTGGAGCTTCTCCTGTAGATAAAGAGTTTGCTCTCTTACGAGCGTTTGTGACCACTAGTGAGTCTAGAGGAATTTGCCCTTTAATGTATATTGGGTCTTTTGGAGCTGCCCTATATTTCTTATCGATTCTTGGGTTCAGTACCCTAGCCCTCACTGGGTCTTTGAATATCTCTGATGTATGACTGAGAAGGCCCTTAAGCATTGGTAGTGTTCCTGATGTTCTTTGTGCAGTAGGTAGTGTTTCTAATAAGAAATCCTCTATTTGAGGTTCTGCATGTAGTTCTACCTTGTGATAGGTTGCTGCTCTATTAATGAGTTGCGCAAAACCAGTATTATCATCAGGAGGTGAAGGTTTTGAAGGATACATTTCAGGGTCGTTATCGTTATCTGACCCTACATTGTACTCTTCCCATGGGTCTGGCTCCTCTGGGATTGTGTCTTCATCATCCCCAGGGTGTTCCCCCTCCCCTGTGTCACTCTCTACATCTGTTGTAGGTGTAGATGGTCGTGTGGGAGGAATATTTGGTCTATTGTGAGGAAGAGGAGAAGATGGTGTGTGTCTAGGTTTTGGAGAAGGGGGAGGAGTTGTATTTGTCCCCATTGTTCTCTTCTTCGGATGAGTTTTGTCGTCCGAATGTTCATTCTTCCTCTTTTTAGGTAGTTCTGTGACTACCTTGCCAGTTTTTGGATCAATAAACAGAGTCTTTTGTTTAGGATCGGTCTTGTATTCCTGTGTCGGTACCGCAGTTTTCGGTTCCGAAAGGTGTTTTTTCTTCTGACTGTCCATTTGTATTTTCGGCACCGAGATTTTATTCGGATCCGATGTCTTCGGTATCGAAGATGTCCCCGGTGTCGAGGGTGTTTTCGACGTCGAAACGTGTTTCGGTGTCGACATGGACTGCTTCGACTTCGAGCTTTCCTTGACTTGGAGCTTCGGTGTCGATGTGGTCCGTTTATCGGAACCACCATGATGGGAGACCGAGTGTTTCGGTTTCGGTTTCGTTGCCGGGCTCGAAGGCGGGGCGTCGGAAACTTTTTTCAGTTGTCTGACCGGGCTCGAGGGCGGGGTCGACACCGTGCGGGGTCTGTTCTTAGGTAAAGGGACGTCGTCACTCACGGTTTGTTGGACGTCGATTTCCTCGACGTCGGACTCGTCCACTTCAGACCCCGCCTCGTCGGCCTCTTCTTCCTCCTCTTCTGGGTGCTGGTCCTCGAACAGCTCCGGGATTGCTTGTGACTGCATTCTCGATACCTCGTGTCTTCGGGCTCGACGGTTTCTAATCGTCGATTTTGAAGAGAACGCTGCACAGGCCTCACAGTCCCTGGATTCGTGTTCAGGGGACAAGCAGAGGTTGCACACCTCGTGTAGGTCCTTGTGTGGGAACTTAGCACCACACGTTGGACATTTTTTGAATGGAGTCCTTTCCATGGACCCCGGGCTGGACTACTTCGAGTTTCTCGTAGTAGTCGTCCTTCGAAACGCGTCGGTATGGAAGTGAAGTCGCGTTCGATAACAATACCGTCGAATTGGAAAGGGTTACGCGCCGAATATAACCTTCTTTATTGAAGTCGGTCCGGAGCGCTTCGATCCTCATCCGAACCCGATGGCGGAAAAAAACAATCTAAGGATGGAGCCGATGCCCATGCGCACTAACACCAAGAGGAGGAGTCATCTATGACGATGTCGTGTATTTCTATAGGTTCTGAATCGATCCCCCTATTCCTGAACCTATTCTGGTTAAACTACCTAGCTAGTTAACTAACAGTCAGCCCATGAGGCAAGAAATCCCCCATGATGCAGATACCGTTATCTGACGCAGTCACACTACGGCACAGGAACGTGTTATCTGATTAGGCCATAACGCTTGAGATCTAATTAGACAAGCGACATTCCTCCAGCCCCTGATAAGGCATACGACGTTCTCATAACAAATCAAACCTATGACAACCTGGATAATCCGTGCGGCCATTGTTTTGATTTCACAGAGAACTTTAGTAAAGAATGTGCTAACGAGCAAGTCGTATGACATCTTTATTGACGTACCTATGTCCATCCTTACGTCAATCCCGGCACCTTTAAGGTATAAATATTGCCGACCTTGCCCTATGCAAACACACGCGTGGTGACAAGACGGAGCAGCCATACTTGCCGAAGCCGAGAGCAGAAGCAGACCCCGCAGGCAGCAGCCCCGCCTTCCTGACGCGCTGAGAGACGCGCTGCTATCTCAAACCGAGAGACCCAGCACCGGCGCTTCTGGGCAGCCCTCGCAGGCAGCCTGGAATATCGAGAGCAGAGAAAGAGATACCATTCCTCATCCATCCTAAATTCCAGGTACAGAACTGAATAACCCCTCCTAGAGAATTCTTTAGTTATTCACTTGGCAAAAACAAACTTAACTTAAACTGTAACTTTCTATTCCCGCCCACGTATTAGACTTAGGTCAGGTACACGGGGTAGGCGTATTTAGAAACACCAGTTGAGCACGTTTAGTCAAATGTATATGTGTATGTAAATATATTTTAATCATTTTAAAACATCATATGGCTCAGAAACCATATCAATGTTTTTACAGTATTATTTTATACTATTGCTTTTAATGTATGCACTTTACTTAACTATAAGTATTGCAATAATATCGATCCATTTCTCTTGTACGAGAAAAGAGACTGATCAATAAATAACACCTTTTATTGAACACGCCCGTCTCTTCCTTTTCTCTACATTCTGATGAGACTAAGAATGCACGTACTGACTGAGTAAAATAATTGCCTTGTGCTCACACGACTCTTGAGATTGACTCTTGATTAGGGGAGAGCAAAGTTGTCATGTTCTATGGTTGTCAGAAACTAAATCCCTTCTTGTCTAATCAGGGGAGTTAATCCTTCCTTGAACATTCGAGAAAGTTTCTAGCGAACTCTGAGATTAGCTGGCAAACCCAAAAATTAAGTCTAGCATCGACAGTAGTAGACCTAGTTAACGTCTGGCCTAGGCCTTTACTGCTGTTGGTACTATTCCAATGCGCAGAGCCTATTGGGAAAATAGGAGCTACACTACATGGCGCCCAACGCGTTTGGAAAGGGCGATAAAACTAACGTAAGACATTTAGAGTAACTCAGTCGTGCTTTCTCACTCAGACCCCTTTTCCCAAATACTCCAAAGACGTCTGGAGTGGGTGAAAGGTTATAATATCCTCCAAAACCTCGCAGGAGGGAACTCCTATGTATGGTTCTTGGTCTAGTCAACGTTGAAGGATAAACAGTGTTCCAAAATATTGTGCATCTAATCTCTGTTTCCATAAAGAAACCTGATCTGCAAATAAACATAATACCATCCTGTCAGCAAAATGGACAGCGATGAAGAACGAGAGGTTACTAGATTAGCTACTGAAATAGCAGATGCTGATGCTACCATGCAAGCAGCAGACGCGGATATAATACTCATTCCGGTCGCAAAAAGGAGATCTATAACCTTAAAACTTATAGAAAATGGACTGACACCTAGAGGTGGCACAGTCGTATTCGTAATCGAGGCACACGAATATCGGCAGACAGAGGTATACTATACATGGATACATTTTCCAGCAGCTAATACTATAACAAAGTACTTCCACTATTACAAAGTAGAGGAACCTCCTAATGAGTACACTCCTTTCGAGGAGGTGGAAGTACCACTCAAATTCCAAGAGCATTT
Organism: Lissotriton helveticus; assembly: GCF_964261635.1. NCBI lineage: Eukaryota > Metazoa > Chordata > Amphibia > Caudata > Salamandridae > Lissotriton > Lissotriton helveticus. The sequence continues at coordinate 8,430,973 of NC_136067.1, read as the reverse complement.
GCTCTTATTTGATGGCGCCCTAAAACATAATAATCACATTACAAGGCTCGGTCCTTTAGGAAGACCAGGAGCAACGTGGCCGGTCCTAGCCGGATACACACCATATCCAGACATCGAAAGAATGCCTGCAGCAGAGCTGTTAATACAGCTAAAACAACTACTAAAAATTCACAGACAATTAGTTCAGTATGTAATGCGGACTTCAACAATTCAGCCAGCGATTAAACTACCACAGCTGACCCCTCACCAGGGGAACACAAATAAAATTACACCACAGAACATCCAATCCTGCCTAGGTAAAGTCCCAGCAAAACGGGAACAAATACCATTCTGGTTGGCACAGAAAATTACCCAAATAGAGGCGGTGTTTCCTGACACCACCCCATTAGAAAAACACAGGATTCTGACTATATGTCTCCCAATGGGAATCGCACCACACATTGAGGACTGTGACACTTGGGGTACAGTCTTTGCTTCCATCTACACAAAAACGCACGGTGTTCCATCCATTTCGGTAATACCAGATGTGCTAAAACAAATTCAAGATGAATACGGTCCAGAACCTGCTTTAACTCTTGGTATGAAATTACTAAAAGACTTCAAGCAGGTCTCGGCTATATTACTAGCCAACATAAAGGGTGAAGCAGCAAACGTGGCGATCCGCCAGAGGTTAAAAGAGACAGATATAGCAGACCAACCAGCTGAAATTGCCAGAATCATAGAAAAATCCTATGAAGAACTAGACAGAGATAGTCTAGGTGGAATACCAGTAAAACCGCAACTGACTACAAGTCCAGAAAAAATGTTTTTTAATAATAATAATAATTCACCAAAAAAGAACTGGGATGGGAACAAACAATCCAATCCCAAAGAAAAGAAATTCCAGTCCAGAGGAAGGTCTCCTAGGCGAAGAGAGAAATCTCCAAACCCGAGACAAAGGTCACCCCAGAGTGAACCCTCTGGGAATAGATATAACCTTAGAAATAGGGATAATATTAAAAAACCTGATAGATATCAAGACATTGATACACGTCCCTCTCAATCTTTTCAGAATTCCTCGCAGAAATCGGAAAGAAGAGGACGATCAGAAGAGCACGCCAAGTCCAAAGACAAGGAACCTGCTCAACTGAAAAAGAAATCACAATTTCCAAAAAAGAAGGTAGCCAGTATCAAGGTAGTTAACAATGCCGAGAATACTGAGGACACAACTGAAAAACGGAGAGTGGGCTCAGACAATGCTAGACAGCGCAGCAGAGGTGAGCATAGCTCGCAAAGTCCTTATGAATCATCTGGAGACAGTGGACACGAATGAATACCTTCAAGTGGAAACTGCAGATACCAGAGTTAGCAAGCCCCACAAAATATACGAGATAACATTACGTATAGAGGGAGATAAGACTAGGAAAATAAGGGGACTATTTTGGGATAACCTCTCAAAGGGTTATGACATACTTTTAGCTGAAAAAGACTGGCCACCAGAGTTTGTCAGGGAGTGCCCTCATGGCGAAGAAGTAATTACGCCTGCCTTCTCGAATCAAATCCCGATTCATAAAAAATACACACTTGCTAGAAAGTGGGCAGTGGCCTTAGCACCTGCTTTATATAAAAATCATGTAGGATGGGATGAGGATTCTCCTCCTCACAAAGTCCAGTTAAAATCACAACCAACTGCACAAAGGCAGTACCCAATTAAGCAAGAAGCTAAAAAACAAGTAAATGAAATACTAGATCAGCTAGAATACCAGGGGGTGATTGAAACTTGCACCTCACAAATGAACAATCCTTTGTTTCCGGTCTCCAAACCAGACAATTCATATCGTCTAGTTTTGGATTACCGACACCTTAACACATGTTGCAAAACTTTTGCAGTGCAAAACTCACACAGTGCTGCACTAATGAATAACATAGTGCGCAAAAAATACAAAACTACCTTGGACATCTCCAACGGATTCTTTTGTCAAAACATAGCACCAGAGAGCAGATATTTAACAGCTTTCTCTGTAAATGGCACTCAAAAACAATTCTGTCGGTTAGCCCAGGGGTACAAGAACAGCCCGGGGGTATTCTCAGCGAGAGTAACAGAATTACTACAACAATATGATGATGAAGCATTATCTTATGTCGATGACATATACTTAACAGATGATGACTTGGAAACTCACTTGAAAAGAGTGAACACCATAATACTTGGTTTCGCTGCAGAGGGTTACAAATTCAACTTCAAAAAATCCAGAATTGCCCATCTGACAGTCCTATTCTTAGGATATGAGTTATCAAGTGAAGGCAAAAGCCTGGCAGACAATTTCCTAGAGAAATGTGCCGTTATCCAAGCTCCTAAAACACTAAAAAACCTACAGTCAATTTTAGGCTTCCTAAATTTCGGAAGAACATACATTGCAAATTACGCAGAAAGGGTGAAACCCCTTTACGATCTAATTAAACCAGACTTTAAAAGATCCAGTTGGACTCAAACACACACAGACATTTTGAGATCCTTACAAACAGACATGCTAATTAAGACAAAATTAGAAACACGTGATAATACACGCAACCTTGTGATCCGAGTCATCCCAGGGAGATGCGGATTCACATACCTGACCTCTAATGAGGGAGAAAAGGTACCAATTGCATTCAAATCACACTTGTACACAAAAGCTGAACAGAGATTCAGCAACAAAGGAAAAATTGTTCAAGCAGTTCAAACCGCAATAGCTAGAGAAAAAGACATAGCTGACGGTAGACATATCACAGTCAGAACAGCTGAATCAGCCTTCGAGGCACTAACAACACCGTGTAATTTACCAACAACAACATTGAATCCGGAATGGATACAATGGGTGAATTCAATCACAACGGACAAAGTATACTACTACTTTGATCCAGAACTAGAAGAATTGGAAAATCTAAAATATGAAAAGACGTATCCTCTGCCAATCGACATTCTGCCTCTACGACATTACGCCTGTGTAATCTATACAGACGGACATGCTCAACCCTCCGTTTGGGGAGAACATGCATACAATCCCACATGTGAGATCACAAAAGAAGTGTGGCGCGGAGGTAAACTAAGACCTCTATTAACAAAATCACACTCAGTAGAAACAAATTCAGAACTGCAAACTGAAATAATAGCTTTGAAAATGGCGCTAGATAATGCGGATCGCGAATTCCCGACACTTATAGTGTCAGATTCATATTTCTGCGTCAAAGCATATAACAAGGATTTGCAGACATGGATTCAGAACGGTTACAAAGATGACACAGATGCACCAATAAAGCAGAGACTTCTCTGGGAACAAGTAGCTCTTTTGAAGAAAGAACTACCAAAGACTCACGTGACTCACTCACTGAGTCATCAACGTGATGGCGTTCACGTTGTGGGGAATTCATTGGCTGAGACAGCCGCAGCGGCAGCCACTAAATCGGCTCCCGTAGATCGAAAAAAGCGTACATTAAAATACATTGACGGTGAAACATTGCTGGCGGTGAAAACGTCATCAAAAGGCGACTGCTCAGCGTTACCGATCAACTATCCACTCAATTATACATACATAATCGATGCAAACTCCGTCCCTTTTGCTCGAATCCCTGGAGTGGGGGATAGAGTGATTCCAAACATGGACAGGAGAAACTTGTTAATCGCAGACGCACACATGGGCGAGGGTCACAGACACCTTAAATTAAAAGATTCTCTGGAAGATTTACAATCACGGTACTGGTGGCCAGGCATGAGCCTCCATCTTACCATCTTTGTAAAAAACTGCCCAAACTGCAACAGAGATCGCAGTGGGGAGAGAAGCAGTTTAATACCTCGTCGTATCAAGGCAGATAATATTACCAGCAAAAAGAATGGCTTGCGATTAACATATACAGGCTAGTTCCCACTTATAATGTAGATCCACAGCACTCAGCTGACGTCCGGACTGTTATACAAGATTTGCGAGTCTAAATGGCATATACGCTAAGAGCATGCTACGTTCGACCATTTTTTTCTTTTTCTCAGGCAATCCAGCCTGGGGGGGGGGAAAGAATGGCCAAATGAGCACAGCCCAGCGGGAATCTTCTCACTTCCTTCCTGAGGGTATGGGATGGTGTAAAGAAAAAACCAAGACAGAAAGCAATCTATAATAGAAAGGATATTAGGTTCGGGAGCTGGGTGGGTCAAACATCTAATAAGTGTCCAACGTAGTCTAAATAACTTGCCAAGAAATTCTCTGAAGGGATTCAGTCCGTACGAATTATTATTCGGAACTAGGATGTTGATCTCTGACCTTGATAGTCAGACTTCAGTGGTAACAGAAAAAAGCTTTGATGTCAAAGACCGTTTGGCTATTTTGCAGGACTTAAACAAAACAAGAAAAGACCTGAGCAACATACAGTTGAAACAACAGCCAACAACCACTGAAGAATCACCACCTGTCCCAGCAAGACCTGTCTGGATTCCAAAAGTCGGGGATCTAGTCAGGGAGAAGATCGCGGTAAAGAAGGAATTTGGGCCTTCTTACAGAAAAGCAGTTCCTGTCTTGTCTGTCAACGGGACAAGATCAGTTGTACTACCGCCACTTGCTGGAAAAAAGGAGAACCGAGTTGTATCCATCGACCTGGTAAAACCACAACATGTGGCCGATAACAAACAGTAGGCCAAGTGGACTCCCAATAAGTAGCAGAACACCAAGGTTTGCTACCAGTACAGAGGTCCTAACAAAGAGGCTCATCACATTCGAAACGCCTACAGAAGAACAACAAGGACTATGCAACAATGCAATAGAACTTAGACCTCTGAAAACCCAAATAAAGACATTTAGCAGAGACACACCAATCTATACTGAAGTACCAAGTGAAAATGCAAAAAACAAAAATCCTGAACCAATTGGAACAATTGACAGAACTGCATCCGGTTACTTCATCAAACTTCGATGATTCCTCTGAAGGCTTCAGCGAACAAAAGACACAGCCATCATCAAAATCCTTTAAAGACAAAGCGAAGGAACTTTTGAAACAACTAAAAGAAACATATCTGATTTCTCCATGGATTGAATTTTGGGTGGGTTTTGGTGCATTTATCCTCATACTTTGGCTCATCATGGTATTTACTTTGGGACGCTTCATTGAGGGAAAATATGCTAAAATGGACACAGCAAGTCAGAACATCAACTTGGTCCTCAAACCACACACATCTTCACACGTCGAGAAACGAGAACTTTCTTCAGAACTTTCTTCAGCCAACTTCACAGCAATTCCAATACCTGGTGGGGTAGCCTGGGACAACACTGACTATGAAATTTATGGTCCGGTCGAGATCCTGAAATATCCACACCAAATTAAGATCTCTTTGAGTGACTTTGCAAAACCAAACTCATTTGCTGATGATTGGGACTTTGAAAGTATAAACAATATGATGTCTGACTTAGTAATGTCTGCTAAATTTACAAAACATGATTATTTGCAAGGTTCTACAAATTATGATAGTATGTATTGCTATAACCACTATGGTAACCATTTCTTGCATAAATCTGCACAACCTAGAAATGTTTTAAATTTTAATCAATGGGAACATTGTGCTACACCTCCAAAAGGGAGCTCTAGAACCGTTTATGACAAATATTCATACTTTCAAGGTTTTAACACTAGTAATGCTGAAACATTTTATTATAAATTGTCAAACAAGACAGGGACCAAAACCATGATAACCAACACAAAATTGATTTATTCTGATTCATTCTTTGAAAAAATGAATACTTTTGGATTCGATTATTGGGACAAAAATGTTGATTTGAAAAGTGTTTGGGGTACAAAAGAATGGCAAGTACAGGGTATAGAAGCTTTGTTTAGAGCCTGCATGATCCCAGAACAAATGATATTTTTAAATGACACTGTTCAACAAACCACCTGTCTTGGCTTAGCCAAAATCAAAGATTTAAATAACCCGTCTATTCCAAAGCCAACAATGTTTAGCAATAACTCTGATACAGATGAAGAAATAGACATAAACCATATACTTAACCAAAACAGAACACATCCTGATTGGAAACAATGGTTGATCTGGCCCACAGATACAAATAACTGTCAAGATAGATTCCTGAATAAAACACAGGGTTTCAAAATGACCAGGCCAGACCCTAGATATCCCCAAAGACATCACCCAGGGATAATAACAACCTACAGTGTGGGCAAATTATGCCTTCAATGGCTACAGTCTTCCACACTGCCTGAAATTAAGCAACACCTAACTTTACTTACTGATGGTGCTGACTTGCGTGATTTCATAATGGGACCACGCAAACAGCGTCAAAAGCGTTTCATAGCAGCCTCTGTATATGCAGCATACAATGAGGCCTGGAAGGTTACTCAAATTGAAACAGCAGAGAGAATACGTGAAATTGATCGTATTAATTTGGAAAAATCACTTTCTGTAGTGGACAATGGGTTAATGACTGTCCTCCAGAATTTTTTCATTGGACAGCATTGTGTCTTCAGCAATCGATATATTATCGCAAGACTTACTGTTATTACAACATGGTCAGTCACAATTGCGTTCTATCGTACAGCTTGGCTGGACGTTACAAAATCTGCATTCAGGCTATGTGCCTTGGCGTTTAATCAACACTACGTCACTATTCCAAATCTTTAACCTTACTGATAGACAAATCGGTATGGCGCAGAAGGGTGCTGATTATACAATCTTGAGCATTGAAAAACTAGAAAGATTACCGTTGACAATGTCAGAACGACCTGTCAGTGAATGGATAATCCACGGAATCATAAATATTCCAATCTCAACCTTCAGGTTTCAATACTGCCAAAAATATATACAGGCTGGCATGTACGAGAAATTGGGAAAGGGGTACCTTAAAACAACTTGGAACCTGCCCTATTCACATGCATGTGTCAGTAACAAAGGACAGAAAGTGTTTCTTAGTGGCAACAATTGTGCTATGTCACTAAGCGGCACGCTTCTGTGTAACTGTATTAGTTTGCACGGAGCCTGTGAAGGGAATTCATACAACCTTTCATGTCACCAGCAAGGCGCACCTGCAACTGAAATAGAACCATTCTTTCAAAGACTCTATAATGGGAGTTACATTCTTATTGTAGACCGCAGATGTTGTAGTCTTATGCCCGGGACTCCTTATCTCGTCACTACGACGGCGAAGGTCAAGTGCTGTGGACGTTCTTTGTTCCCCAGCTCCTTTCCAGACAGGGAGGCAAGGGCATGGCCCAGTTTGAAAATTAATTCTATTCGAATAGACACTTTAAGCAGAATGAAAACAGTGCTTCTTCAGACGCCTACAAGGCTCACGTCATCAAAAGAAACGTATGATCTACAAGTCGCAAGGACGACTGCAGAGATACATACATTATTATCAACCAATTCCCCCGTACATTTCGCGGAAATCCTGAGCGAAATCTTAAATATTTCTGATACCACAGGGGTCTCAAAGGTATTTAAGACAGTATTTTCGATGGCATTAACACCATTCAAAGCCATACTGGGTATTTTTCCAGATTTCGTTCATTCGATTTTTGGCGGACTTCCCCTGATCCTAGGACTAATTGCAGGAATCCTATTCCTAGTCCTTATTTTTCGATATGGCAACCCATGTCACAGATCAAACTCTCGCGACAATGGAAGATACGATCCTAGCCATTGGATACCGGGACCGGATATCAAAAATCCTGGGACTCTCCCGGCTTAGAGACCTGAACATGACTTGGTTTCTATCATTTCGACCAATGTGGCAAAGGTGTGTTTTACCTGTACTAAGGTGTCTGCTATGCGGAGAAGAATGCGTGTTAGACGCCTGTCTGACACTACAATCGGATGCGCCGGTGGATGCAGATACACTGCTGGTTCCTACCAAGGTTCACGCTTTGTGCTGCCCTCAAAGGCTGCCAATTCTGATGACGGCATTCCTGGAATCTTCACCACTGCGATTGAAGGGTAGTGAAGTTCAAGATGAAAGCAACATCGAACAGGTACGACCTTCTGTCAGCAATGCAAATCAGAATGTCAATGCAGACAATCATGCGCATGAATGCATGGTTACCCCTATTTCCGACTTAGTGGAACTTTCCCATGAAGCTGTTGACAGTTTTTTCGAAAGCCTGAATGATATGATGTTCTCTCCGGAACAGAAATAGAGACTTTTGAGTAAACTCGCACACGGCGTTCCCTGAATCCGGCCTTCAACTTAAAAAATAAAGTCACATGAACAATTACAATCCAGTTCACGGACAGCAACTTTTTTCAGCAAGCCCTTAAAATATTTTTCTATATATTTTTTCCCCGGGACACTGACCTTCTGCTTAGAGTAAGAAACTATTCCTAGAGAACTAAGATTTCTATTTTTTTAGATACTTTATAGATTTAATATATACTTTAGCTGCCCGCTGGTATGTTCACAATATATTTTATGTGATGAAATGGTTTCGACTTTTTTTCTGTATAGCCATATTAAGAGCCATTTCATGTGTATTTCTCATATACCAACAAGCAATAATGCATAACAATGCGTGTTTACTTTTGCATTTAATTCATAGCTTAAGTGCATACAATATATATGACTGCAATTTTTCAGTATATTTGAAAATTTCAAAATGCATTTATGTATTTTGGGGTGGTAAGGTATACACTATACTCTATAGTATGTTGTACTATGTTATACTATGCATAGATTAGTAGATATGACCATAGTTAGCGTGGAGTGGGTGTCGTGTATTTCTATAGGTTCTGAATCGATCCCCCTATTCCTGACCCTATTCTGGTTAAACTACCTAGCTAGTTAACTAACAGTCAGCCCATGAGGCAAGAAATCCCCCATGATGCAGATACCGTTATCTGACGCAGTCACACTACGGCACAGGAACGTGTTATCTGATTAGGCCATAACGCTTGAGATCTAATTAGACAAGCGACATTCCTCCAGCCCCTGATAAGGCATACGACGTTCTCATAACAAATCAAACCTATGACAACCTGGATAATCCGTGCGGCCATTGTTTTGATTTCACAGAGAACTTTAGTAAAGAATGTGCTAACGAGCAAGTCGTATGACATCTTTATTGACGTACCTATGTCCATCCTTACGTCAATCCCGGCACCTTTAAGGTATAAATATTGCCGACCTTGCCCTATGCAAACACACGCGTGGTGACAAGACGGAGCAGCCATACTTGCCGAAGCCGAGAGCAGAAGCAGACCCCGCAGGCAGCAGCCCCGCCTTCCTGACGCGCTGAGAGACGCGCTGCTATCTCAAACCGAGAGACCCAGCACCGGCGCTTCTGGGCAGCCCTCGCAGGCAGCCTGGAATATCGAGAGCAGAGAAAGAGATACCATTCCTCATCCATCCTAAATTCCAGGTACAGAACTGAATAACCCCTCCTAGAGAATTCTTTAGTTATTCACTTGGCAAAAACAAACTTAACTTAAACTGTAACTTTCTATTCCCGCCCACGTATTAGACTTAGGTCAGGTACACGGGGTAGGCGTATTTAGAAACACCAGTTGAGCACGTTTAGTCAAATGTATATGTGTATGTAAATATATTTTAATCATTTTAAAACATCATATGGCTCAGAAACCATATCAATGTTTTTACAGTATTATTTTATACTATTGCTTTTAATGTATGCACTTTACTTAACTATAAGTATTGCAATAATATCGATCCATTTCTCTTGTACGAGAAAAGAGACTGATCAATAAATAACACCTTTTATTGAACACGCCCGTCTCTTCCTTTTCTCTACATTCTGATGAGACTAAGAATGCACGTACTGACTGAGTAAAATAATTGCCTTGTGCTCACACGACTCTTGAGATTGACTCTTGATTAGGGGAGAGCAAAGTTGTCATGTTCTATGGTTGTCAGAAACTAAATCCCTTCTTGTCTAATCAGGGGAGTTAATCCTTCCTTGAACATTCGAGAAAGTTTCTAGCGAACTCTGAGCTTAGCTGGCAAACCCAAAAATTAAGTCTAGCATCGACAGTAGTAGACCTAGTTAACGTCTGGCCTAGGCCTTTACTGCTGTAGGTACTATTCCAATGCGCAGAGCCTATTGGGAAAATAGGAGCTACACTACAACGACAAAGACTTCTCCAGAAGAAAAACAAGTGCAATCATCCGAGCCCAACACCAGATGGCGATCTATTCATAAATGTACCATCTGCAGCCCATATGCCTCGAACACGCTGTGTATCTGGCCCCCCTGTGGAGTATGACCCTTTCTCCTTGCTGAAAATAAAAACAGATTTGAAATAAAAGTGAGCAAGAGACCCATGTCTGGGCACACCCTGCCAACTTAGGGCAAACAAAGCAAACACAAGGAGATGATGGCAGGAGCACTGAAACCTTTCAGACACTCACCCCCAGTCACAGATCTGGGTTGAATCCATCATCTTTCTTTAGCTCAAGCTGAACAGGTCCTGTCCATTAGAAGTCAAAGGGGAAGTTGCAGATGCAGTTTTTAAGAAGGACCCTTCCCAGTGGACCCTGAATAAACCCTGTGGAAGACAGAAGGTTAGAGAGTCACCCCACCTGTGAGTACCCCAGCAACCAGGATACCTACACCACAGAAGCCGGGTGCATAGGTGCGAAATGATATCGGAAACTGCTGTAGACCACAATGGAGGATTTCAGAAAAGATGCCGCTAGAGAAAACTCTGCCAGAGTCGGGTGGAATCCAAGGATGGATTCTTGAAGTGAAAAACCTGTAAGCAGAGGGGACACTATCTATGCCAGTCGGAGGTGACCAGGAGGCACGGAAGAGCAATGCCCACCGATGACTGATGGTTCAGGTGAGTTGACTGTGACCTTGTCGCTGCAGCTGTGAGGACCAGGTGATGCTGAGGAAGGCCAGCAGCCGTGCACGAGCTGTCCCACGTCGGAAGTCGAGAACCAGGAGATCGGTGTCCGGCGGGAGCACAAACAAGCATTGGCAGCTGCAACAGGCGTTGAAAGTGAAGAAGGAGCAACGTTGGGACCAGCAAGGGACTCACCACAAGCAGGGGAGTCAAAGCAGATCAGAGCAAGAAGGGGAGTCCACTGGAGCAGAAGAAGACCCTCAAGAGGACTCGCAGGCCAAAGGCAAAGGAGTCGAAAGAGGACCCCGAGAGCTCACCAATAAGGAAGGTCCACAGTGCCACGGATGCAGTGAAGACGCTGTACTTGGCAGGAAGAGATGCTAGAGGCTGAAGGTTCTTGTAGTCAGAAGATCTCTGGAGTGTAGAGCCAATAAGCTATGGAAGCAGCAAGTCGACACGGTGCACAGGGGTTTAGTTCCGACGAGCGATACTGGCCTCAAAATTGCAGAAAGGACAGGTCAGGCCTCGAGGGACTTGCAGAACTGCCACCTGTGTTGCTGAGCTTTTCAAAATCCGTGGGACGTTAGGAGCAGCAGACCGGTCAACTCTGTTGCGGTGCCTGCAGATGCAGGGGAGTGACTCCTTCACACAAAGGGAGATTTCTTCGGGTGTCCTTGATGACCACAGGTATGTTGAAGATCCCCGAAGAAGCCCAGACACAGATGGAGAAGACCCGCAGAACAGCGAGACCAGAAGCAGCAGGAGTCTTCCTTGATGCAGTCTCGGTTCCAGGTGAAGTCCACGTGTACAGATGGTTGAAGAGTGAAGTGGTTTCAGGCTTGAGTCTTGTCCCACGACGAATCTGAGGACCCACCCACAGGTAAGCCCTTAAATACCCTCGGAAAGGGGTTGAGACGACTCAGGGGTCCCTCCCAGAGGAGGGGCTGGACAGAAGGGATGATACTCCCATGTCCTTTGTCCAGATTGGCACCAGAGCGGAAGCCAAGGGCTCCCTGAATTGATTCAAACTGGAGTTTGCAAGGAGGGCACCAATTGTGCCCTTCAAAGTAGTCTGATGGTGCTAGCAAGTGCCCCCACCCCAGCGCAATACACTAAGTCCTGTCTGGGAGGTGGTCACACCTTCCTGCAACAGGAAATCTATTGCTCTACCTTCCCCTGCTTGAGCCTGGCTCAGCAGCAGGAGGGCAGAATTGTGTCTGTGGTCGGCAGCAGCACTAGCTTACCAGCAGACCCTGAAAGGCTGTCACCGATAGTACAGGGGGGGTATCCTAAGGCAGCCCCCCAGTACATAGGATCATACTTCCAACACTGGAATTGTTGTTGGGGTATGATTTCAACATGTGTGATACCAAACATGACCGGGTTAAGTCCAGCCACTATATAGTTAGACATCACGTAATGACTGATGTCTACTATGTGTATAAAAATGTCTGACCGCACTTACAAAGCTTGGAGAATCGACTCCGGGGTTTGTAGCGGTGTCTGTTCATGCAGAGCACCCTCACACTTATAACCAACACCCTGCCTTCAGGAGTGAAAGGCCTACTATAGGGGTGACTTATAGGTTTTAAGTGCAGTGACCTCAGATATAAGGAAACTTATATCTGTCATAAGAGGTGCAGTCACCAACTCACACAGGCTGCAATGGTAGGCCTGTAGTTTGAGTGTCTCTCATGGGTTGCATAATACATGCTGCCGCCATGGGAGACCCCCGGTGTACCTAAGCCCTGGGTACCTTAGTAGCTATGGGGCTTACACGGGTACACCAGTAGCTAATTGTGGATGTATAGAAGTACTAAACATGGTCAAATATAGGGAGAAAACAATGTGACTGGGGTCCTGATTAGCAGGATCCCAGTCAGACAAGTCAAAAACACTGACACCAGGCAAAAAGTGGGGGTAACCATGCCAGAAGGATCCTACCTTCCTACAGCAGGCCTCTGGGTTAGTAGCCTGAGCCACACAAAGCGGGTAGTCCAACCTCCCAGGATCTAGAGGTGACGGGTGGGCCGGTGGCAATCAGCTGGAGTACTACTTAAGGAGAACTAATGATTCTTGAAAGCTGCAGCCATTGTACACTAACGTATGAGGTAAACGAATCACAGGCACAGATTCAGATGTTGAGCTTACGTCCCGGGAGTGATCAGCCTGTGGTGTCAGTTTGGATGGCCAGCCAGGGGTGGCATAATACATGCTGCAGCCCCTGGTAGGCCTAGGGTGCACCTATGCCCTGGGTACCTATGGTACACTATACAGGGGCTCACAAAGGTGACCCAATACCAAATCTGGTATGTACCTAAAGTACATGGAGTCCATTTTACAGTGAGAGCAGATAGCCTGGGGCCCTGAATAGCAGGATCCCAGGCCAACTAAGTCGAAAACCATCTAAACACTAGGCAAACAGTTGGGGTAACCATATAGTCAGATATCCACCTTCCTACAGTGTCCAATACCTACATCTCATAAAGTTGTCACAGAGGACATGACGTCACATATATAAAGACCGTTAATCAAGTTATGTCCTAAGATGCTGTGTATACCGGGACTGTGAGTATGATGTGTTGACTTATGCCTATTCTCACACAAAAATGTGTGACTACAGGAGAGGTTTATTCCCGGTATGTCTGCACTGCATAATACCCAAATACTGTAGGGTAAGTGACTGATTGCACTGTGCATGGTTGTTTTACACGTAGAGTAGAGAGTTCTGTGTTATCACCTGTGCATCAGGGTAGATGTTTGCATGTGCAATACAAAAAATACTTTTTGACAGAACAAAGCATGTTTCTAGCAGAGATACTGCTCTACAACGATTTAAGTTAAAGAGATCACAGTGTACTGACTGCATACCACAGTTCTCATATTCTTTACGTTCTCAGGTGAAGATGACAGACTGACAGGTAAGATCTATTATTACCTAGCATGCACATGAGCGGTGCATGTACAAGTGACTGTAGGGGAGTGTATTCATTTTGTTCTTCTTTGTTGTTCTTTGAATGACTGGACTGATGCTAATATTTCATGCTTAAGCTTCATGAATTCCAGTACCCCATCAGGTGTGATAATCTGCTGAAAGATCCAGGGATTTAGGACAACCAGTGCCTTGAGGCACCTCCTGCAGGAGTGGTGCATGAACAACTGACTGTAGGGAAACCTGGACTGTGCTGACGAAGGCACAAGATTGTCCGTTTAGGGATCCGTTTGTGGCCGAAACATGTTGGCAATCAGACTGCAATGTGATGCTCCAGACAACCTCTCTACAGCATCCCCAAATTTGTGAAACCAGCTACGTGTACTACACAATAAAGGATATCTTTGGGATTACACTTAGGTTGTTTTCAGAATAACTGGACCCCGTTGTTGACCAGAACAGCAATCTTCTGATCTCCCTCTCATGCACGGCTGAAATCACCAGGATGGCATTATCCTAACAAGGTGAGTCAAACTGGCTGATGGTGAAGCATGCCACAAAATAGTGGGTGTGAACTTTCCGATCAATATCTTTATATCGAGTCATACTAACCATCATATAGTGCATAAGTGGTCTTTGTGCCCCATATAAAACACAGACAATGATCGCTGCCATACCAGCCGTGTGTTCAGTGCTATACAGTGTAGTATCAGCTGAAAAAAGACATGATAATGCGACCGCTGCTGACGTTGCATTGTTCTGCTGGTGCACACGTGTAATGAGGTATGCGTGATGCAGGTGCCATTTGCTTTGGCTTTTTATTCATCAATTCAAGATGGCAGACACCACTTGGATCAGTAAATTAAAAAAAAGTGAGTTTTTTTTAAGTGAACTAAATAAAACGACCGTGGGGCTGTGGAGGAGCAGGGTTGTGGGAGTAGGTGAGAGAAAGAGGCGTACAAGGGAGACAATATGGGGGGAAATGGAGAAGCACACAATGGAAGGTAACGTAGAGTGTGGAGGGGAGAACTGGGGAGGGGAGAACATGAAGGAGAGAGCAAAAAACACAAGTACTCCCGTGGAGTGCTTAAACAAAAACAACTTTTCCTTAAAAGCGAGCAGTGGAAGGATACAAGTAAAAAGGCTAAGCTCCAGGGGAGGGATCACTGGAATCCCTGCGCTATAAGGTATCACTCCAGTGCACTTCCTGAAGAGTAGTATTAGTACTGGATAGGTGACCAGCAGTAACAGTACTAGGAATTACCCTTACAGCTGAGGCATTACTAATACTGAATGTGGCGTCTGCGTTTCTGTACTATGAGGCACCGTCGCAGCACACAACGAAATTTGGCAAAGATCACGTGCCAATGTCGACCTGTTGAGAGGGGGAGAGCATCACTGGCTGCCCAGAGGTTACTGTTTCATGAAGATTATCCTTGGTGCAAAGAAGAAGGGAGCGGCGAGATGGAGGAGGGACCAGGAACTGGCTCATACCTTTTCTGCTTGTAGGTCAGCATCGCTTCCGAGATGGGCAGCTGGTGAGACACACTGGCTCCCGCGATATACTCCGCAATTCGTCCTGGGATGTCCAAGCCGTCTACTGCTGGACGAGAAAAGGTATCGCAGAGACGTAAGGCAGGGTAGACAAGAAGCAAAGCAACAATGAGACAAAAGGTAGTCGGACAAGCAAGGGCAACACATTCCAACACTTCGAATAACAGATGGCGAAGCCCACATTTCCTGATGCCGCATACGAGTGTTGCTAAAGCTTCAAAACATCCCTCCCGCTCTTTAAAGTGACACTGGAGCACAGTACACTGCACTATGTCTGGTGTCTCTGCGGACAACGAGAACAGGAAGTCTGAGGACCACCAGACCTCGCGAGGAGCTGCAGGTCTCACTTGACAAACAGGGGAGACACTTGCTCCCTGCTTCCCCTCCCTCCTCAGGTGACCATACTCTAAGAAAACAAGACACATATGTACACACAGCCCTTTTAAAAATGTCAGCGATCAAAGTTTAAGTAAAAAATCAAGGGAGTGAAGCGATACAATCCAAATTTATACCTGGCTGTGGCACTAACCGGACAGGCCAAAGAGTCAGTCTGGGGCGGACCATGCTGGAACCAGATATGGTGACCACTGTCTACCTCACCCTCTCCCCACTCACCTGAGGCAGGAGGTTCAGTCCGACAGAACAGGTCCCGCCAGGCCGTGTCCATAAACAGAGAGCTGAATTTGTTATCCACTGAGGCGAGGTACTTGGCTACCGGGTGTGAACCTACAGAAAGAGAGGACAAAAGGTACTGTTTTCCTGGCAGATAACCATCCAAATTCACTCTCAGGAAAAGGTGTCAAAGAAATGGGGATTGAAAAAGAGAAGAGCAGGAGATAATGCAAAGAAAAGGCAGCTGAGGTTAGAAGCAAGATACATTCACCCGGGGCAATGGAGATCACTCACAAACCCATCCCAGAGTGGACAAACAGATGCCTGAGGAACAATCTGGGACAGGAAACGAGAGGTCGGACACACTCAGGCTGAGATCCTTTCTGGACCCCACAGGACAGTTGTTAAAAAGATGACATCCAACCAAAGGCAGCAGCAAACGGATTTATTGTGGCAGCACAGCATCCACAGACTGAGCGTCCGAGCCCCCACTACACAACTGCCACCTACAGAGTCCACATCCTAAAGAGTACCAAAGTCAAACACAAACAATCTATTGAGCTATGTACAGGATAATTACCACTCTGTATCCATCACTTGAGCCTCTCTGATACAAATGAGAAGGGGAGACATATGGAGACAAGCCTCTCTCAAGGCGGCAGACTACAGACACAAGACATCCCGCCTGAAGGTCTGCTCAGTGTTTCATCTCTTTGCGCCTGACACCAACGCCTGGAGTACTCTACATACACTTTCCCTCCGCCACACCACTTGGCACCCCCCACAGCAGTGCATTAGCTGTGGGTAGACGTGCTGTGCCATTCCATCTCAGAGAAGCTTAAATGAGGCTTGAGGGGCAGAAAGACCCACATGCTGGACTACAACGCCCATGAGGCCACAAGCCATTGACCCAAAAATCCAATTTAACACTTCTACTTGGGTTTCTGGTGACACCTGAAGGGCACAGTGTAACCTCTGGTAGGAACAGCCCTAAGGTTAAAGCCTGTCTGGGACTAGGAGGGACGGGAGTGCTCGTCCATGTCCTAACAAACTTCATCCCTCATGATCAGCAGACGCCTCGTAGTCCTACTCACTGCCATCAGAAGCCTTCCAGTGGAAGACTCCTGACTGCAAAGGATGGTTTGACTGAGAGCTGTACACCCTCAGACTCATGAGTCTGGAACAAATACACTGTAAGGAGCTGAGAAGTACCTGACTTTGGGAACACGACAGGAACAGAGGAGTGCCTGACCTTGTGAACACCACAGGACAGAGGAGTGCCTGACCTTGTGAACACCACAGGACAGAGGAGTGCCTGACCTTGTGAACACTACAGGAACAGAGGAGTGCCTGACCTTGAGAACACTACAGGACAGATGAGTGCCTGACCTTGAGAACACTACACGACAGAGGAGTGCCTGACCTTGTGAACACTACAGGAACAGAGGAGTGCCTGACCTTGTGAACACTACAGGACAGAGGAGTGCCTGACCTTGTGAACACTACAGGAACAGAGGAGTGCCTGACCTTGAGAACACTACAGGAACAGAGGAGTGCCTGACCTTGAGAACACTACAGGACAGAGGAGTGCCTGACCTTGAGAACACTACACGACAGAGGAGTGCCTGACCTTGTGAACACTACAGGAACAGAGGAGTGCCTGACCTTGAGAACACTACAGGACAGAGGAGTGCCTGACCTTGTGAACACTACAGGAACTGAGGAGTGCCTGACCTTGTGAACACTACAGGACAGAGGAGTGCCTGACCTTGAGAACACTACAGGAACAAATGAGTGCCTGACCTTGTGAACACTACACGACAGAGGAGTGCCTGACCTTGAGAACACTACAGGACAGAGGAGTGCCTGACCTTGTGAACACTACAGGACAGAGGAGTGCCTGACCTTGTGAACACTACAGGAACAGAGGAGTGCCTGACCTTGTGAACACTACAGGAACAGAGGAGTGTCTGACCTTGAGAACACTACAGGACAGAGGAGTGCGTGACCTTGAGAACACTACACGACAGAGGAGTGCCTGACCTTGTGAACACTACAGGAACAGAGGAGTGCCTGACCTTGAGAACACTACAGGACAGAGGAGTGCCTGACCTTGTGAACACTACAGGAACAGAGGAGTGCCTGACCTTGTGAACACTACAGGACAGAGGAGTGCCTGACCTTGAGAACACTACAGGAACAAATGAGTGCCTGACCTTGTGAACACTACACGACAGAGGAGTGCCTGACCTTGAGAACACTACAGGACAGAGTGCCTGACCTTGTGAACACTACAGGAACAGATGAGTACCTGACCTTGTGAACACTACAGGAACAGAGGAGTGCCTGACCTTGAGAACACTACAGGACAGATGAGTGCCTGACCTTGAGAACACTACAGGACAGAGGAGTGCCTGACCTTGTGAACACTACAGGAACAGAGGAGTGCCTGACCTTGAGAACACTACAGGACAGAGGAGTGCCTGACCTCGTGAACACTACAGGAACAGATGAGTACCTGACCTTGTGAACACTACAGGAACAGAGGAGTGCCTGACCTTGTGAACACTACAGGAACAGAGGAGTGCCTGACCTTGTGAACACTACAGGACAGAGGAGTGCCTGACCTTGTGAACACAACAGGAACAGAGGAGTGCCTGACTTTGCGAACACTACAGGAACAAAGAAGTGCCTGACTTTGTGAACACTACAGGAACAGAAGAGTGCCTGACCTTGTGAACACTACAGGAACAGAGGAGTGCCTGACCTTGTGAACACTACAGGACAGAGGAGTGCCTGACCTTGTGAACACGACAGGAACAGAGGAGTGCCTGACATTGCGAACACTACAGGAACAAAGAAGTGCCTGACTTTGTGAACACTACAGGAACAGAAGAGTGCCTGACCTTGTGAACACTACAGGAACAGAGGAGTGCCTGACCTTGTGAACACTACAGGAACAGAGGAGTGCCTGACTATTGCTGCCCCAGATACACATCCTGTGAACACTACAGGAGCTGAGAAGTATCTGACTTTGTGAACACTACAGAAGCATGAGAGTACCTGTCCATGTGAACACTACAGGAACAGAGACCTTCCTGGCCCTGTGAAGAGTACAGGAGCAGGAAGTATTAACCTTGTGAACACCCTAGGAACATAGTACTCCTGGCCCTGTGAACGCTAGAGTAGTGGAGAAGTACATGACCTTGTGAACACCACAGGAACAGAGCCATTCCTGGCCCTGCGAAGAGTACAGGAGCAGGAAGTCCTGACCTTGTGAACACTCTAGGAACAGAGTTCTTCCTTGCCCTGTGAACCCAACAGGAGCAGAGAAGTACTGACCTTGTGTACACTACAAGAACAGAGTAATTCCTGGCCTTGTGAACACTACAGCAGCAGAGAAGTATTTGACCTTCAAACATTACAGGAACATAGTTCTTCCTGGCTCTGCGCAAAGGCAAAATACCACTTCATTCAACAATTCATAAGTGGTGCCCAGTGCCAGAGAGGGCAGCAGTGTCTCTCCAGAAGGACCTGGCACAGTTCAGGAGACAGTGATGCACAGTGGGAGGGCTACTGTGTCTACCCAGAAGGATCTGGCACTTTCAGAAGGCAGTGATGCAGAGTGCCAGGCAGGGTAGCAGTGTCTCCACAGTCAATCACTGGAGCATGACCTGCACCCTTTGGAGACAGAAGACCTGGCACTGTGCAAGAGGCAGTGATGCCAGGGAGAGAGCAGCTGTGTCTCCCGAGAAGGACCTGGCCCTTTCAGGAGGCAGTGGTGCTCAGTGCCAGGCAGGGTCTGGCACTGATCAGAAGGACCTGGCACTGTGCATGAGGCAGTGATGCAGAGTGCCAGGGAGAGAAGGGCTGCTAGAAAGAGCATTAAGGCACCTAGCGTAGTGCGGGCACTTCCTACAGGCATAGCCAGAATAGCAGCTCCCATGTGCAGGGCCAGGCTCATCTCACACTGGACTATACATCACGCTGTGAACGTCTCATCCTCCTCTCACAGCTCGTCCAAACACCAGAGAAAGTACACACACCGAATACAGAGACAAGAGGGAAACATGGAGCAGAGAGCAAACAAAGCACCATAACAGGGACACGGGGTCACCTTTACATCCTCTTGGTCTCTCTTCCTTTATCTCTCTCTTCCTCACTCACTCCCTGTCTGTCTCTCTTCCCTTATCTTTATATCTCCCTCTCTCTGTCTCTCTTCCTTTATCTCTTTTTTTCAACTTTATCCCTCTGTCTCTTTCTCCCTCTCTCGGCCTCTCTTTCTTTCTGTCTTCCAGTGTCTAGTTTTCGGTCTCACCTGAGACAGCGCATATGCTGTCGCTTGGAAGACATTTTGTTAGCTTAGAGGGGGTGTAGAGCTCACCCATTGCTTACCATTGGTTGACTTCATCGTCACTCTTATTCGCTTGCTTCTGGTTTAACACTTGGAGTCTTCACATCCTCTTCTGCTTGACCCACCCCAGGAGCATGGCCAAAGTACTTGTGTTATGCCAGTGCTCGCGTTTTGGGTGTTACTTTTTTCTTTTTGTTGAAGTGCTCTGTGAGAGTGCATGTGTCTTTGTGTCGCTTGCCCCCAATTGTCCCCTACATGCCTGCTTCTTTCCTGTTGCTTGCTCTCGCCTGCGGTTCATGTTGTTGCTTGCCCTCTACCGACCTCTGTGTTGTGGCTTGTCTCCTCCCGCTGTATGAGTTGTTGCTTTCCCCCACCTACCACCATGTTGTTACTTGACCCCTTTTCGCCCTACATGTTGTGGTTTGCCTCCTCCTGCTGCCTGTGTTGCCCCCACCTTCCAGCTACAACAAAAAATGGGCTCTGAAGTGGCCAGCGCCAGACATGTCATAACACATTTTTTTAAACTCTCAGCCCTGCAAACGCTGTTGTCATTGCTTTCTGACAACCCTCTGCTTGGTGCTTGCCCCTCCCCGCCTGGAAGAACAAAACAAGAAAACAACATGACACGGTTTACCCCATACCCTCCGTGTTGCACACCCTCCCTCACCCCATGAGGGTTCCCACTCCGTCTTCCAGCCAGCAATAGAGAAAGGTGCTATGAAGCAGCCACAGCGGGCTGCGTTACAGCATTGTTATTTTACTCCCGGTCATGCTGCTGTATAACATGACTAAAAAACATTGCCAAAGGTAGTAGCTCTCTCACAGGCGAGACCCACTGGCTTTGCCAATGCTTGTTTCTCTTTATATCTCTCTCTTATGTTACTGAAATTCTCTCTAACGTTATGTCTCTCACTCTCTCTTCCTTGGCCTTCCCATTGTGTCCTTCTCCCTTCTGTCTCCCTCTTTCTCTCTACATCTTTCTTTTTCAGCCTCTTTTGTTCACTTTTTTCTGTTATAGTCTTCTCTCTCTCTCTCTCCCTCTCTCTCTCTCCCTCACCTTTCTCTCTCTCTCTCTCCCTCACCTTTCTCTCTCTCTCTCTCCCTCACCTTTCTCTCTCTCTCCCTCTCTCTCTCTCCCTCACCTTTCTCTCTCTCTCCCTCTTTCTCTCTCTCTCCCTCACCTTTCTCCCTCCTCTCTAACTCTTTTTCTGTCTTCTCTCTCTAGCCATCACCTTTCTCTTTCCTCTCTCTCCCTCTCTAGGTCTTTCTCTGTCTTCTCTCTCTCTCCCTCACCTTTCTGTCTCGTCTCTCGCTCTTTCTCCTTCTCTCTATCCCCTCTCTCCCTGTTTCCTCTCTCTCTTTGTCTCTCTTCCCACTTTGACACTTAAGGTGAGCCCTGGCCTCTTTCCCCAGCCCTCTCTCACCCAGTGGAAGGATCAGGAAGCGGAGGTGGTTTAGCCAGTCTGGAGTCTTGCTGGCCAGCTGGTCCACGAAGAACCGAAGGATGATGCTCAGAAAGACCTGGTCCCCAGCAACGACCACCTTGACTGGCGGAGGCATCTGGGAGTTACAGTTACAGCTGCCAAAGGAAGAAAGACTGATAAGAAGGCAGTGCCACATGTGCGTCCATCTACCCACCTTGAGAAACTGTGACAAACTTTAATTACACACAAATCACTACCTACCTACCTGAAAAATGCCAGCAGTACCTCTGCATGCCGGTAGGTGGCGCAGTGCTGCTCCACACTGATGCGGTTCCGCTTTGGAAATTACCTCCTATAGGGGACACTCTCACGCACGCGTCGTCCTTTGCTTTCCAGGCTGTCCGTGCCTGGGTTAGGTTCATGTAACTTAGCAGCATGTTTTCTTACATTGTCCTCTTTCTGCACAATAACATTACTGCTGTGGCCCTTTGCACATATTTGCGTGCGTGAAAATGTTGGATTAGTTTCTCTTGAAACGACTTCTGTTTATGCATCTGGCTCCGCATAACATTATCAAGACGCCTCGGACACCTTTACGCACAATGTACAAATGTCATTCTATCTTCATCCACGGGGCGACAGGGCTATCTACACATCCATAAGATTGCTAATCTATACGTACATCGCAAGGATACTTTTTAATATAAATAAATAGCATCTCAGAGGAGGTACTTCAGCTGACACCGAGGGTCCCTGCATGCTAAGACTTCACCACGCTCTGGTCTGCCCTCTCCGTCAGGGGTGTCCCGTTCTGACCAGGACGGGGTCCTACATTCTCTCCGACCAGGTATTAGGGTTGGATCATCCCGTGGGGGCCTTCTTGGCTCTACACCTACACAGACTCTAGACATACACAGAGTAGGGTTTGCATAGAAGGAGTACGCCTGATTACTACCTTGTTTTATATGCCTGCATATATACACTGCTTTAGCACCATGGGAGAACTATATCTACTATGTACACTCATGGTGCGCGTACTCCCTTTTATCTGCTTCTGTCTACCGATTATCACAGCCCGTGTATTCTATACAAGAATAATTCTCTGTATATTTCTCTAAGTACAAGTAAGCACGAGTGACTACGCTGAATGCTCCTGCTCTGTTTCCGTGATCCCTGAGGGGTCAGGGTTGTCATGCTCAGTGGTTGCCAGAAACCATTTGCTCCCTTGTAAGGTTAGGGGGGCTCACGGTGGCACTGTGAGCTAGATGGTCCCTAGGCCAACATATCCTGCGGGGGCGCTTGGAATCAGTCTAGACACCTCACCCAAAGTTTATATTGTCCAACAAACACGTGGATCCTACAGATTAGTGGGAACTACGCGACAGAGAGAGCAGGAGGAGGATTAAGTTCCTCTGGCTACCACGTACATAGATCAGGAGGGCACTTTGGACCAAAAAAAAACAATTTCAGTTTTTTATTAATTTAATCTGAGAAAATTGTCATTCAACCACTCAGCAACTCCCTGCAGGCAATGCTTGAAGACGGTCAAGGCCTTATCTTTATGCTCCTGAAAAGACAGTAGGAGCTGAGTGTCGTCGGCATACGACACTACCTTCACATTCCAGGATTTGAACAACTTAGCTAACGAAACTAGATATAGAGTAAAAAAGGTGAGGCTCACGGCCGAGACCGGAGGGGCTCCATACTTAAGTTTGGGGGTGGCTGTAAAAAGGGAGAGATGAACCGACCTTTGAGAAAATATTTGAACAATAATAAAACATGTCTTGGATGCCAGCCAATTTGATTCTCTCTGAATGGTAGAATGTGAGACCGTATCAAAGGTGGCAGACGGGTCAAGCAGTACTACCATGGCGGACCGCCCCACACCTAGAATCTGGATTCCAAATGTATTGGACTTGTAAGCAGCAGCAACTAAAAGAGAGATGGTCGCTCACTGTTTCGTATCGCAGAGTCTGCTTAGGGTTTCTTTAGCAGCGGAAGTAGAAATGCTTCTTTCCACCCAGATGGAAACACCCCTGAATCGAACAAATTATTGAAGATTTTATTTGACCCAGGGTTGATGGTAGAGGAGACCATCCTAAAGAATTGAGGAGGGCATGGATCCCCAGGTAAGGCAGATTTGCATTTCTCCAGCTTGCTTTGGGTGCACGATGTGCACATCAGCGGCATATGCGTCTTTTTAGGATAGAGGGAGGTACCCAAGTCAGTCGACTGCTAGATCACTAACCTTATTAAAATAGCACCTCTGGAGTGGCTAATCCCTTCAAAATATAGCGCCTACTTCTAAAGACCAGACCCAGGAGAAAGGCCAAAAACCAGCTCAAGGATATAACAAGCTAAAAGTAAAACTGAATTAAAGGAGCCCATTTAAAAGAACGAAACATTTCCCAACCGATTGTACGAGTTACTTACCTTCGGTAACAATGTATCTGGTAGAGACGATTCTAGCAGCAGATTCCTTCACGTAGAATTATCCCCAGGCAAGAGACTGGATCCGGATACTTTTTGTCACAGCACCCTGCGCGCCGGGGGCAGGGCAACTCCACGCGACTCCGCGCACGTGACGTCAGCGAGGTCACATATGTCCCACTCCGGCGCGCCTACGTCAGTTTTCTTCTGAGAACTTTTCCGCGCCGCAACACGGAGCCACCAGGCACAACTGGGGGAGCATGGGAACAGCGTGCGAAAGAGTATAAACAGGGAATGGAGACAAGCGACACCATAAGGAGCAATGCAAAACTGCAGTGTCCAA
This sequence comes from Lissotriton helveticus, assembly GCF_964261635.1. Lineage (NCBI taxonomy): Eukaryota > Metazoa > Chordata > Amphibia > Caudata > Salamandridae > Lissotriton > Lissotriton helveticus. The sequence continues at coordinate 8,406,520 of NC_136067.1, read as the reverse complement.
AGGCAGGGACAGAAGAAAGAACAGAGCAGAGCCCTGAGCCACCACCCTGCCAGAATGTAAACAGCATTCCCCCCCTCTCCCCCAGAGATAGGGAGCATATGTAAAGTCATAACACCTGTAGCAGGCCTACAACTCCCACCGGGAAACAGGGAAGGGGAGCCAGCCCCAGAACAGACAGGAACACAACCACCCTCCAAGCCACCCCAGCACAGTGGCCAACCAACCCCCAAGGAACAAGGTCAAGGCCTGGCCAGATGACCCCAACACAGAGGACAGCATAGGGGCAGGGACCCCTAGCAGCAAGAGGAAGGGGAGGGCAGAGATTGAAGGCAAACCCCCCCAAACCTGGAGCAGCCAGAGTAGCGGGGCACAGGAGCACTAGAACCCCATCCTCCAGAGAACCAAAGAGGAGGAAGGTACAGCAACAAGACGGAGCAAAACCCGCCAAGAGCGAAAGAATGCCCTTACAGCAGACACAGCCCCCCACCAGGAGGCGAGTGCCGACACCAACCCAAGGGTCCTCGCAGAACGGGGAGGAAGGACGGGCCGTGAAGGAATCTGCGTCTAGAATCGTCTCTACCAGATACATCGTTACCGAAGGTAAGTAACTCGTACATATGATAGAGACTACTAGCCGCAGATTCCTTAACGTAGAATAGATACCCTAGCAATACCCACGGGGAAGGAGAGTCTGCGAAAGGACCCCACCAGCCTTGAAGGACAGAGGGTCTCACAGGGGACCAGACCAGCTGACCGGGCAAGTAACCCGGCCTCTCTCAGGCAAGAGGAGCCCCCACAAGCAGAACACCACCGACCCCAGAGGGGCGGAGGAAGAAGAAAGAAGAGGAGGCCCTCACACTCACGATAGAGGAACCAAGGGCAAGGCCAGGGAGGCCGAAGTACCCCACACCCCTCCAAGGCAATAAAGCTTCCATCCAAAGCCAGGGGGAGAGCCCAGAGGGCCCAGAAAACGAGGGAAAAGAAGGCGAGTCCACCCCCGATGGAAGGCAACAGGCCAACCAGAGCAGCACCAACAGACATAGTCGCCAGAAGCAAGAAAAAACAGCCCAGGCCCCAGGAAGACTGGGTGGGCGACGCCTGACAAGGAAGAGCACAGAATCATCCCAGCCCGCAGGACAGGAGCAGGGAGGTGAGGAAAAGGCCAGACACACCACCACTAGGGGCCGCGCCCACTACCTCAAGAAGCAAAGCAACATACATAAACGTCATGGAGAACAGGCACCCAAAGGCCACCAGGACTCCGCAGCTTAGCACAAGCTATATAACAGCTACCACTCCCCCACATGGTGTACGTTAAGTCCCAAGACATGGGAACCCTCTTTGGTAGAACTTCCGCAGCAGAGGAAAAAACGAAAGAGCCATGGGGAAAGGCTTGACAAGCAGCTCAAAATGAAAAACAGAAGGCCTAGTCTCAGGGCCAAGTCTGTTTACAGTTCCAGCAAAAAACACACACAGTGAACAAAGGGCCGTCCAGCAGCCAACAAGGCCAAAGTTCCAGCAAGGAGGACTCAATGGCCAGAAAACACACTCTACAGCAAGAGCGACCGTCCCAAGAAGGACCAGAACCAGCTCAACTCAGCAGCCACTGAGGAGGGGAAGAAGGAGGAGGAGGATTATAAGGCGGGGGAGGAGGAGGAGGACGGAGCCCTGCCAGGAACCTTTGGATGGCGGAGTCAGCCGGGGCATGGAACAACATGCAGCCAGCCTCCAGAGAAGAGGGAGCGTCCGAAGACGATTCCGCAACTCGACGCCTGTCAGGAGCTGTAGAATCCGCCGCCTGAGGCAGGACGGTAATGCCATCCTGCGCCGAAGGAGACGCTGGATAGGGCCCCTCTAAGCCACACCGCGCCGAAGACCGGAGCGGGCCGGATCCGAAGTGGCCAAGGGGCGGCATCGGAATGGCGCCAACTCGACCCCCGCCGACGCAGCCGCCTTTGTGGAGGAACGAGAGGGATCAGGGGAGTGACACGAAGCCCTCCGCCAGCCTCAGCCCAGCATGTGACAAAGGTGGCCCGGCAAACCATGCGGCGCAGCCAGGGCCAACTCAACCTCTGACGAGGCAGCTGCCTGCGTGGAGGGACGAGAAAGTCCCGGAGGAGGGCGAGGGGTCCCCGTCCAGCCTCGACCCAGAGCGGGGCGAGGTGGGTCCACCGACCCCTGTGGCGCCGTCCGGTCCAGCAGCTGCTGGCGCCGTAGTGGCGTCACCTCTGCCTTAGACAGGACCACCGTGTCAAAGGACCAAGAGGGGCTCGGGGATGCGACCCAAGCCCCGGCGACCTCCAGTGGCACCACAGGGACTCCCGCGGGAGTTTGTGGCGAAGCAGAGACGCCGTGGTCTGAAGGAGGGACCCCGAAAGGGGCGCACCCCAACAGCACCACATCCTCCAAGCCTGGATCCAAACCAGTCAGCGCCGGGGCCGGAGCCGCAGGCGGCGCCGCGGAGGGCCCCGCACAAGGCAAGGGATCCGCTGACGCCCCAGGAGGGGAAGGAGACGCCAGCGAGGCCTGTAAAGCCACCGCGTATGTCTCCATCTGGACTCTCGACGCCCCATCTCTGGGAAACGGTGGATAGGAGGACACACGGGCTGCATCACCCGCGGAGAGTCCACACCCCCGGCTGGCCAAAACCCAGCCCCCGGGACAAACTTCTACACTTACCCACCGGGGAGCGACGCTCTCGCAACATCTGAGAAGGGCGAGGACGATGACCACGGCCGTATCTGAAGCCATCTGCCGAGGCTGATCGAGGGGAGGAGGTCGAACTGGAGAGATGCACCGAGAGTAGTGTCATCCGGCTCTCCCGCCGCGACTTCGGCTTCAACTGTTGGCACGCCTCACAATCAGTGGTGCCGTGATCCTCCCCCAAACACCACATACAAATGAGGTGAGTGTCCGTCGCCGACAGAAGACGCCCACACGACGTGCAAGCCTTGAAGCCCGAAGGCATTCACACACTGTTCCACCAAAAGAAGAGACAATGATGAAGAAAAAAGGGCCCCAAACAGGCCCGTAGGAAGACCGGATCCGCGTTGCACTTGGAAAAAGAAAAAAACTGACGTAGGCGTGCCGGGGTGGGGCTTAGGTGACCTCGCTGGCGTCACGTTCGCAGACGACACCTGGGCGGAGCCGCGTGGTGTCGCCCTACCCCCGGAGCGCAGGGATGCTGTGGCAAAACGTTTCTGGATCCAGTCTCACGCCTGGGGATAATTCTATGTGAAGGATTCTGCGGCTAGTAGTCTCTATCAGATCTAAAATTTCTACAAGTTTGAGCCACATCAACTACTTAAAAGAAAAATGCTTGTACCAAAGGTTAGTTTCAATGCCATGGCGGATGGGCTTCGGGTTCACCGACGCAGTCACTGCAGGCATTAAAGTCATGACCCAAACGCAGGCACCAACGGTACACCTGATGAGTTTCTGTCACTGACATTTGTTTGCAAGAGTCCATACAGAACTCAAAATCTCACATTTTTGAGTTTTGTTTATGGGAAAGTCCTTCCCATGGTGAAAGACATACACCCGTGCCCTGAGTGCCCCAACGGTAATGATTTCTTACTCCCTGATGCTACTTTTTGCAGTCAAGGGCGAACATGGACCATGCTTGTGTGCCATGACCCAGGCATGTCTCGCTGATTGCGGTCTTTTTTGGATCAGGTTGGGCACTAAAGCGCAACCCTCATATGGTGAAATGCTACTGCATTTACCAGGAGTTAAGCAGCACACGCTCGATGATGGCGGCACGCCGTGTAGTGATCAGTAAGAGTAGACAGACCTTTATACCCGCGTCACTGGAGTGAGGCCTACAAGCTCGCTCGGTTAAAGCTCCGCTGCCGTGTGCTCACGTCACTCTTAGCCTACGTCGGTTTGATGAGGAGTGCCCTGGAGCATGTGTCTGTTAAATATGTGCTGTATGTAGCGTATATGTCCCTGTGGATGGTACAATACATGAAAGTTTCTGGGTTCCACTGTGGGAGACCTAGGGCTGACTAGAGGAGCATGAGGAAGTGGAGGGATTCCCCCCAGACGGGTTTGTGGATTCCTGCGTTTCTGTAATCTGGGTGAGACACGCACTGGAGAAGAGAGAGTCCGGCTCCCCCAGGGCACTTCAAGGGTGCTCTTTGATTCAGAGAGAGGTCAGCAGGAAGAGGCCTGGGCACATCTCAGGAAGGACATTGGCCTCATACGAGAATCATACAGAATAGGGCTCCCAAGCCCAGAAACGACGTTAGTTAATCCCACGAACTCTGAACGGAGGAGGCAAAAAGGCCTCCTGCAAATCAGGCTGGAATCCTTCATTTACCACTAAAAGTCCAGGTCGGCCTTGTCTGACACACACGTTATCCATGATACACTGCTAGTGCTGAGTCTGAAAACAGAGGATCCACTGCAGAGCCCGCATGTGCCAACGGGAAGGAGGCAGCCCTCAGAGACACAAGGCCAGGAGACCAAGAAGCCTCAGCATCGCCCGACCCAGAACACAGGATTGAACCCGAAATATCAGCATCATATTTTGAAAGTCCCGGAAGTGCTTTGGGATGTAAAAGCTTTGAACGCCACTATGTTTAGAATGGCTCCTATAAAGCAAATCCTCCGCACTGCCGAAGGAGGGATTTCAGCTCGTTGATGGAGAAGGCCAGGGAGGACAGCAGCAAGATGGTTGTCCGCTACTGGTCTGTAACTGTGTCGAGCCACCTTCAACAGCCAGTCATCAAAGTATGGGAAAACGCGCACCTCCAACCGGTGAAAATGGCCACGACCATCACGTCACCTTTGGAAATACACGAAACATGCTAATACCTGGGGGGCCAGGGGAAATATGTGCCCTGCTATCTAAGTAGAAAACATCAAAGGGCCTTGACTCACCTCAGTAAGGCTGAGTCCGTATAACGTCAAAACAAAACAACTGCCAGTACTGAGCACCACTCGTAGAGATTGGTTTTTCCTTTGACTATATGAATAAAACATATAAGTCCACTCAGAAATTAATCCATCTGTTATTGTATTTTATTTCAGAAATCATTTAGACCATATTTTATCAGAAACACTTCATATACATGTGTAAATCTGACATAGAAGAAAAAATCTTATGTACAAAACACTAAACACAAATATAACACCCACAAGCAATCTAAACTATCAATCATCCAAGACATCCAACAATCTTTCACAGACACCACTCACTCTCACTCATGTCATCCACACAACACACCAGTGCTAATAAAAAGCCGGTGAACAAATATCCTAATCCCTGCGCCAAACGGCAAATCCAAGTTACTTATAGTTAAGATGTAGGAATAATTCTAAATAAACGCTCTTCCAAACATCAAACTCCTAAGTCGTTCCGTTGAATAATTAATCAATGTACATTATTCGTTTGACAGGGACAAAAAAACGGGGTTGACGCGTTTCGAACCAGACCCTTTGGCTGGTTCTCATCAGGACCACAAATGTTCTGGAAATGACTATCTAAGGGCACCATTTACTCTCCAGGATCTACAGGGAAGACCTGTGTCCTCCCGCATAAGGGTGTTGAAGAACTGAGGCTCCAATATATCCTGATCCTCTCTGCGTCTCTATGGCACTCAGTAACAGGGGCCAAACAGCCTGGAGCCATCAAAAGGTAGAGTTATAATGGAGTCTGCAGGTACTAAGATAAACCTGTGGTGCATCCAAGCGAGATGGCGACTCACCACATAGTGTCCGTAGCACGCCCCACACAGTCACTGATTCTCTCTCGGGGGCATAGGGAAGGACTGTATGTTCACCTTGCTGGCTGAAGTCTGAGACTTTCCATCGAGGAATGCTGCATTACCAGCCGCAGGCCTATGACACCTAACGATGAGGCGACTTACCAGTGGCGCCCAACATGGTTTCAATGGAGCTGCCTTAAGAGTCGGGCAGAGATTCACTGAACGGTACAAAAGGCCTTGCAGTTGGAGGGTCAGACTGCAAGACGTTTGTATGCAAATAAGCTTTCGTTTCCACAGCTGACAACTGTGGTTCCAACACCTTCGAGCTTACTGTGCAATTCCAATCTGGTGCAGGAGCAACAGGGAAAAGACTCCTGTCTGGAGTCTTGTATGTGTGCAGAAACGTACTCTTAGGCATAACAGAGGACAGAAAACCTGGACCAGGACTTACTACGGGAACAGGTAAGGGATTTGTAGCACTTCTGGGGGTGGGACAAAGCCATCGGAAACCAGAGGAATCAACTTCTAAATGTTTCCAGATCCAGGCAGGCAGGGATTCAAAAGTTGAGCTATCTGCGGTTATAGGTATCCATCAGGACTGTACTGCTCTTGGCTCACACAGTACTACCGTACAGGGTAGGGAAGTATTGGTATAGAAGCTGTAACGATACTCATGGAGAGAAAGGGTCGTGGTGATGAGAGGAAATGACACTTGCATGAAAAGCACAGCGTTTGAAAGTCAGAGGGGTGAGGACCTGCGTGCATATACTCCTGCACCTGCTCTCCACAGCCAGTCTATAGACACATGTAGAAACATGCCTTCCGGTCCGCGTGCCCCATGCAAGCATCAGCCACGCGTACACACCTGGACACATCTCTACTGACTGCGCCAAGCGATGCATCAGTACTTACAATCTCTGTATGCGGGTGACGATGGTGCTGAAGGCAGCCTGGACATCAGCTGGGGACCACGTGGACACGATCGGCTGTTGCTGCTCCTTCAGCAAGTCCCACAGATACTGCAAACAGAAGACGCTGCGTTAGTGCCGATCACTGACCTTGCAACAACCAGTGGTCTATAGGAGCAGGCTAAGGCCTGGACACTACGCCTGTGAGCTGGACGTGCAGCAGAAGTAGGACCAAATGTAGGAAAAAGAGCGCCCAGCGACACCCTGACACAACCCCGGACCTCTGCTCCTGTGATCTGGACGTACAGTATTGATATGGCCTGCCATAGGTGTGACGGTTAGGTTTTTATGTGCAATGATTTTAAGGTAGATATAGGTTACCTATATCTCATTAAGGGGTGATTACACCACCTTACCCACCACCTTGCAGTAGCAGTCCTGTGGTGCCATTTTGGAAGGCTTCCCAGGGGTGGCATAATACATGCTGCAGCCCCTGGTAGGCCTCTAAGGGTGCCCCAGTAACCAAACTGGAGTGTACCTAAAGTATTTGCAATCAATTTAGAGAGGAAGCAGCTAGGCTGGGGTCCTGGATAGCAGGGCCCCAGCCAGACTAAAGTCGAAAAACAGTGAAACATCAGTAAAAAGTGGGGGTAACTATAAGAGCAGATCCTACTCTCCTACACAACCACCCCACCCCCCAAACGCAGGGACATTAAACTAACCGTGACCAGTTGAGTCTTCATGTTCTAAGTGGAAATATCTGGAGAGTCCATCTGCATTGGCATGGTCGGTCCCTGGTCTGTGTTCCACTGTAAAGTCCATACCCTGTAGGGAAATGGACCACCTCAAAAGTTTGGGGTTTTCATTCTTCATCTGTTTTAGCCATAAGAAGGGCTTCTGGTCTGTCTGAATCTTGAAGTGAGTGACAAACACGTATGGCCTCAGCTTCTTCAGGGCCCAAACCACAGCTAAGGTCTCCCTCTCAATAGCTGACCAAAGCTTCTCTCTAGGGGTCAGCCTTCTGCTAATGAAAGCTACTGGCTGGTCTTGACCATCTTTATTCAATTGTGATAACAAAGCCCCTACCCCCAACTCAAATACATTGGTTTGGACAATGAATTCTTTGGAGTAGTTAGGACTTTGCAGAATTGGTGTAGTGCACATGGCCTGCTTCAGGTCATCAAATGCCCTTTGACAGCTGACTGTCCACTGAACTTTCTTGGGCATTGTCTTAGAAGTTAAGTCATTCAGGGGTGTCACTATGGAAACATACCCCTTGACAAATCTTCAGTAGTACCCAGTCAGGCCCAAGAAAGCTCTGACCTGGGTCTGGGTGGTTGGAGCAACCCAGTCCATGATGGCCTGGATCTTGCTCTGCAATGGTTGAACCTGACCTCCACCTACAAGGTGGCCCAGGTCCACAACCTTACTCTGCCCTATCTGGCACTTAGTAGCCCTGATAGTGAGGCCTGCTTTCAGCAGGGCCTCTAAAACATTTCTCAGGTGGACCAGGTGATCCCCCCAGGTGGAGCTAAAGACATCAATATCATCTAGATATGCCACACTGTAGTCTTCCAGACCTGTTAGGACTTTGTTCACCGACCTTTGAAAAGTGGCAGGTGCATTCTTCAAACCAAAGGGCATCACCACAAATTGGTAATGCCCACTAGGGGTAGAAAATGTTGTCTTTTGCTTTGCATCATCAGCTAGTCTGATCTGCCAGTAGCCAGCTGTAAGATCAAATGTGCTCAGAAACTTGGCTGAGGCCAAAGTGTCTATAAGCTCATCTGCTCTTGGGATTGGATGGCCATCAGTCCTAGTGACTGCATTGAGACCCCTGTAGTCAAAACGAAACCTCATCTCTCTCTTACCATCCTGGGTGTGAGGTTTTGGTACCAAGACCACTGGACTAGCCCAAGGGCTATCTGAGGGTCCAATTACTCCCAAATCCAAAATCTTCTGGACTTCAGTCCTGATACAGTCCCTGACATGGTCAGGTTGCCCGTAAATCTTAAATATTATTTTTAACAGGCAGACTGTCCCCAGTGTCCACTTCATGAGTACACCATATGGTCTGACTTGGAGTCAGAGAGAACATGTTCCTATACTGATTGAGCACCTGTCTACAATCAGCTTGTTGCTGGTCAGTGAGGCTGCCTGCCAAGGCTACACCATCAACTGACCCATCATCAAGGTTCTGTGAAAGCAGGTCTGGGAGAGGGTCACTCTCCTCCTCCTGTCCCTCATCTGTAGCCATGAGCAAGCCCATGTCTGACCTGTCAACATATGGTTTCAGTCTGTTCCAAGGTCAACCAAATAGGTTACCTCTCCCTTCTGTGCAACAATTGTATGATGGCCACTCCATTTTTCCTGGAGGGCTCATGGGGCCACAGGCTCCAACACCCACACTTTCTGCCCTGGCTGGTACACAGTCAGTTCAGCCTTTTGGTCATGCCAGGCCTTTTGCAATTCCTGTCTAGCCACAAGGTTTTTGGTTGCTTTTATCATGTACTCAGCCATCCTGGAGTGGAGACCAAGTACATAGTCCACAATGTCCTGTTTAGGGAGTTTGAGAGGTAACTCCCATCCCTCCTTCACCAGACCCAATGGGCCTCTTACAGGGTGCCCAAACAGAAGTTCAAACGGGCTGTAACCAACCCCCTTCTGAGGAACCACCTTGTATGCAAATAAAAGGCAGGGCAAGGGGATGTCCAATCTCCGCCTGAGCTTTTCTGGGAAACCCTTAATCATGCCCTTTAAGGTCTTGTTGAATCTTTCAACCAAACCATTGCATTGTGGGTGATAGGGTGTGGTGAATTTGTAATTCACTCCGCACTCCTTCCACATTGCAGTCAAGTAACTAGACATGAAGTTAGTACCTCTGTCTGATACAACCTCCTTAGGGAAACCCACTCTTGAGAAAACTCCCAGGAGGGCTCTTGCCACCACAGGAGCGGTAGTGGTCCTAAGTGGAATGGCTTCTGGGTACCTGGTGGCATGGTCCACCACCACCAGGATAAATTTGTGACCACTCAGTGACACTGATGAGGATAATGCTCATCTGTCCGGATGGTGCTCACTTGCCGGGATGATGCTCATCTGTCCAGATGGTGCTCATCTGTCCGGATGGTGCTCATCTGTCCGGATGGTGCTCACCTGTCCGGATGGTGCTCACCTGTCCGGATGGTGCTCACCTGTCCTGATGATGCTCACCTGTCCGGTTGATGCTAACCTTTCCGGATGATGCTCGCCTGTCCGGATGATACTCGCCTGACCGGATGATGCTAACCTTTCCGGATGGTGCTCACCTGTCCGGATGATGCTCACCTTTCCGGATGATGCTCACCTGTCCGGATGATGCTCACCTGTCCGGATGATGCTCACCTGTCCGGATGATGTTCGCCTGACCGGATGATGCTCACCTGTCCGGATGATGATCATCTGTCTGGATGATGCTCACCTGTCCGGATGGTGCTCACCCGTCCGGATGATGTTCACCTGTCCGGATGATGTTCACCTGTCTGGAAGATGCTCACCTGTCCGGATGGTGCTCATCCGTCCAGATGGTGCTCACCTGTCCGGATTATGCTCAGCCGCCCGGATGTTGCTCACCCGTCTGGATGGTGCTCACCTGTCCAGATGATGCTCACCTGTCCGGATGGTGATCACCTGTCCGGATGATTCACACCTGTCCGGATGGTGCTCACCTGTCCTTGCCACTCGGTGAAGCTGATGAGGATGGTGCTCACCTGTCCTTGCCACTCGGTGACACTGATGAGGATGATGCTCACCTGTCCGGATGATGCTCACCTGTCCGGATTGTGCTCACCTGTCCTTGCCACTCGGTGACGCTGATCAGGATGATGCTTTCCGGAAGCTGCTCGTCAGACACGAGGATCTGGTTGAGCTGGTCATACACAGACTTCCGAGGGACCTAAAGACACAAACAAGAGGGGGTGGAATGGGGGGTGAGCTTGTGATCTGGTGAGGACGCCCCCCCATGGGGTCCTCTTAACCCCCTCAGCATGGACCGGCCATCCAGACAGCGGGGGTGAGGTGCAAACTCTGCCACTTAAAGCTTGAAGATAAGATGATTGATTAGCTGAATCGATGAGTACAGCGCCAGCCAGTGGCACTGAAGGGTCTGACTATTGTTATCAGGGACTGGAGAGGTCTGAGGAGTCAGGAGTGGGACAGGCTGGGGCAGGTGAGCTTCTCGAGTGGAGTCCTCTCCTTGAGGCTGGGCAGGTGGGCTCCTGGTGTGGGGCCCCTCCTGAAGAGGTCTGAGGAGTCAGGAGTGGGACAGGCTGGGTCAGGCGGGCTCCTGATGTGGGGTCCTCTCCTTGAGAGGTCTGAGGAGTCAGGAGTGGGACAGGCTGGGGCAAGTGGGCTCCTGGTGTTGGGCCCCCTCCTGGAGAGGTCTGAGGAGTCAGCAGTAGGACAGGCTGGGGCAGGTGGGTCCCTCGTGTGGGGGCCCCCTCCTGGAGAGGTCTGAGGAGGCAGGAGTAGGACAGGCTGGGGCAGGTCTCACTTGAGGACAATGCTGTAGTATTCTGGCACATACCCGCAGTGGGGTCAATCTCCAGGGTCGTGGAGAGTGCAGAGGGGCGGTGGCAAGAAGCTGATCCAAGGGCAACAAACCTGACTGTTCTGGCGGGAGTCCGGCGAGCTCTCACTCTCCAGGCTGCTCCCTCGGTCGCTCTGCATCTTGGAGGTGTGGCGGTCCTTCATGGACGTGCTGCGGGGCCGGCGCAGCGGCCTGGCCTCCATTTTGCTGCAAACAAAGGGTGGGTGAGACAGAATGAAACAGAAAAGAACCAGCCCTGCCTGCAGCAGCGAGACCCCAAGAAATCCCCGTGCTGGTGATGGCGGGGGGCTGGACTCGCCCGAAACATGCATTGCATCCATGTACAACAGAGTGATCTGATGAATATGTGAAGAGTTCCTGTGCTCAACCCCACCTCAGGCAGTCACCAGGTCTACACACAGGCGCAGAATACTGAGAGCAAAGTCACACCAGCCTTAATGCCCCCAAGTGAGCCTCATGGGAGTGAGAAGAGTCGGAGCGAACGGCAAACACCAATGGGAAGGACACAGAACATCTGCAAGAATCATCAACAAGATATTACAACACCTCTGAAAAAATGAAGTTTTTTTGGTGGAAGTTGTAGGAGAGTAGGATCTGCTTACTATGATTACCCCCACTTTTTGCTGATGTTTCATTGTTTTTTTTTTACTTTAGTCTGGCTGGGGCCCTGCTCTCCAGGTCCCCAGCCTAGCTGCTTCCTCTCTAAATTGATTGCATGTACTTTAGGTACACTCCAGTTTGGGTTACCCCAGTGAGTCCCTAGTATATGGTACCTTAGGTACTGAGGGCATAGGTAACCCCGAGGCCTACCAGGGGCTGAAGCAAGTATTATGCCACCCCTGGGAAGCCTTCCAAAATGGCACCACAGGTCTCCTACTGCAGCCTGGGTAAGGTGGTGCATGCACTCCTTACTAAGATATAGGTTACCTATATCTACCTTAATCACTGCACATAGAATCCAATAAGTCACCCCTATGGCAGGCCTTATCAATCCTGAAGGCAGGGTGCTTGGTTTTGTGTGAGAGGGTGCCCCTGCATGAGCTGAGCCCCTCTGCAGCCTTCGGAACCTATTCTCTGGGGCTGTTCTGTGATGCAGCCAGACCATATACTCTTTAGTGCATTATAACTTCGCTGTAAATGCTAACTTTGGACTGGCTGCACGGAAACATGTCATGTTTGGTGTCAAACACTTTGGAATCCTACCTCCTGCCAGTCCTGGTGGCGGGGGTAGAATTCCACCTTTCTAGAGGGAGAGACATGTACACACCAATATACCCGGTACCAGTTTAAAAGGGCCCTTGCATCACAAAATGGATGCTGCAGCCACAGACACGAGTCTGACCTCCTACTGCTGACAAAACTCTGGCAAGGGAGGCCTGGACAATTGGTTTCCTATCACAGGGAGGTGTAACCACCCCCAAGAGAGGCTTTAGTGTGTTGGGCCTGGGTGGGTGCACTCCAAGAGTGCTTTGAAGTCAGCACCGGGGGCACATTTGGTGTCCCTGTGCATAGTCCAGTTCAAACCGGTTGCAGGGGCTACCAGCCCCTGCTCTGGTGCGAAACTGGACAAAGGGAAATGGGTGTAGCCATCCCTCTTTCCAAACCCTCCGATAGGTGGGTCTCCAGAGTAAGTCCAACCCCTTACTTGGGTATAAGAAAGGAACCCCTGACTACAGGACTTTAGATTACACCTGGATGAAACTCTGCTATAGATATCCTGGAACTTCGACGATCTACACGACTAGCTGACTGAAGAATCACCCTGGGAGTAAAGGAGTTACTCCCCTGCTTGGCAGGCACCAAGGAAGCATTTGCTGGTCTGCATCTCCGAAGTTCCTACCAGACTCCGATGTATTTGCAGCCCAGGAGGTGGATTTCCAGACTTCTCAGAGGCCGACCCGAGTCCCCAGCAAAGCTGAGACCCGCAGCCCTCGTGAGTGACGTGGAACCGGAACTCCTGGACACCATGCACATTTGCAAGTGCATCAGCTTCTCGACGTTCCTTGAGGCTGTGCATTGGGTTACTTGTAGCCCAAGCCCCAAGCACCTCTTGCACTGAAGATTGCTGGCCTACACTCCACGAGTGTTCCGTGAGCCAGTTTCCGCTCGAGGCCCCTTCGCGATACCTGGTCCGTCGACTGGTGGGTACCTGCGAAGGCAACTCTGATTTTTCTTGGGCTTCCCTGGTTGCTCCAGACGTGCCCTGACTCCCCACCGCATGGTGAGTCCCTCAGACCTTGCTGGTCTGCACAAAAGCATTTCTTTGATTCCTGCGTGGGTTGCTGTTGCCAAGGCTTATTGGGTCCAATCCGGGCACCAACACCGCAGCACTCAACATCCTTCGTGAGACAGATCGATTCCAGATCCTGGTCATCGTCGACACCTACTGGTCCTCGTGGCTGCAGATTCAAGCTTCACCTCTTTGCACCTGAATCACCCGACATCGGGGGGCATTCGTCTACCGAGCCCCTGGTCCCTGGCAAGTGACACAGACTCTGTCCCCTCTGCTTTCAGGTTCTCATCTTCGATCCAGGCTTGGATTACACCGGACACTTTCCTCTACAATGGCAGCAGCACTTTGCAGCAGATCGCCATTGAAAACAACAACGATTCCAGACACCAAAAAACACCTATGCACCCGACTTCCCTGGGCGAGGTAACTCAAGTACTCCGGTGCTCCCATGGGTGTTGGCCCTAGAACCCCTTAAGTCTATATGGCTTTGCTCAAAGTCCTCTCCTAAGTGTCCTTTATCTTTAAATTTCCAACTGTGACTTTCCCCATAGAAGCTAACGACGTACCGCGGCTGTGTTCTCACACTGCACGTGTTCCCCGTGGGTCCCCTGTGTCACTACCTTGGGTGGTTCCTTGGGGGTCTCGGCGATTCTACAGGGTCTAGGCCGTGTGCAGAGTAAAGTCATGGTTCTTATACCACTTTCTTAATATATGGTTTGGTACGCCCCTAGGGCTCACCGTATATTGTGCTAATTTACTGTGTGCTATTAAGTTTACCGTATGTACTTTTGCCTCTAGCCTCATAAAGAGAATAGTGGGATGTGTTTAGAATAAATACATATATTTTATATATATATATATATCCCTGGTGTGGTTCTCCTTTCATTTGGTCATTCACAAGAGTATAGACTGGTAAAACAAGCTGCTTTACATTCAAGACTTAGCCTGAAGGCTTCTCTCCACAGCTACCTCTAGGATAGCGTTCTATAAGGTTGTCTTTAACCTACCATCAATAAGGGTCGTTTGTACTGGTACAAGGTGCCCACTAGAATAGTGAACAGCATATGCCAGGCCAACTTCTCACACTGTAGTCAGGGGTTCCTACTTTATACCCAAGGAAGGGGTGGGACAAACTCTGGGGACCCTCCTAGGGAGGGACAGGACAGAGGGGTGGCTACACCCATGTCCTTTATCCAGTTTTGCGCCAGAGCAGGGGCTGATAGCCCCTGCATCCGGTTTGAGCTGGACTATGCACAGGGACACCAAATGTGACCCCAGTGCAGACATCAAAGCACCCACCCAGCCCCAGTACACCAAAGCCTGTCTGGGAGGTGGTTACACCTCCCTGTGACAGGAAACCTATTGTCCAGCCTTCCCCTGCAGGAGTTTCGTCCAGCAGCAGGAGGGCAGACTCAGCTGGCAGCATCCATCTTGTGATGCCAGGGTCGAGAAAGCTGGTACCGGATGTACCAGTGCTGTCATATTTCTCCCTCTAGGTGGGTGGAATCATACCTCCCACACCTGTTACTAGTGTGGAGGTTTAATTTCAAGGTGTTTGACACCAAACACGACAGTTTTCTGTGCAGCAGTTTTAAAGTTAGCATTTACCGTGAGGTTATAATGCACTTAAGAGTATATGGTATGGCTACATCAAAGAACAACCCCGGAGAATAGATTCCGAAGGCTGCAGAGGGGCCATGATCATGCATGGGCACCCTCTCACATAAAACTCAGCACCCTGCCTTCAGGATTGATAATCCTCCCATAGGGGTGACTGATAGGCTTATATGTGCAGTGATATAACATAGATTGAGTGAACCTATATCTAAGTAAGGGGTGCATGCACCACCTTACACAGGCTGCAGTAGCAGACCTGAAGTGTCAATTTAAGTGGCCTCTCAGGGGTGGCATAATACATGCTGCAGCCCCTGGGAGGCCCCTGGGTTAGCTATGCCCTGGGTACATGGTGTACCATATACTAGGGGCTTATAAGGGTACCCCAGAATCCAATCTGGAGTGTACCTAGAGTAAATGCAATCAATTTAGAGAGGAAGCAGCTAGGCTGGGTCCTGGATAGCAGGGCCACAGCCAGACTAAAGTTGAAAAACAGTGAAAGACCAGCAAAAAGTGGGGTTAACCATTGTAAGCAGATCCTACTCTCCTACAGTTGTTGCGACTGTGGTACTGACAGAGACGTAGCTGGTGGATGGCGTTGGGTACCTGAGTTTGAGAGACAGGTGGGAACCTTGTGTAACAATCCATCATCACGGAGTAAAGCTATGGGAACCTCTGTGCCAGGTGGTTCGTGGTAGCTGCTCGTGGTACCTTCTTCTCTTGGTAGACTCATCACATCCGTCACAGCCATAATAATCATTGGGTGTCTATTGTACAGAGACTGGTGATATCAACCACGACCTTCCTCTTCTCTATGATAAGGGGCTCCTTGGTCTTTGGAAGGCCTTCGTCGCCATCATCACCAATGTCCTGGCATTTCACCCGCTGATCAGTCAGGCCCTCAGCAGGTCTGAATGGACCTTCATGTTCAGAGTCCTTGGTGCCTCCCTCCACATCTGTCTTCAGGATGTTTGCAGGAAGAAGAGGAGCTACTTTGCTGGGTGGTAGATTACATGGTAGAAGGTCCTTCGACTCACCTACAATGGCCTGAGGTGACGGTGGTGTGGACAAAGTCGACAATGAGGATTTCTTTGTTGATGATTTGACAGTTGACCGGGCAGTCATTGACAGAGCCCTCCACAGCTCCAGAAGAGAAGAAAAAAACAAATGTATGGCCCCGTCTCCAAAGACACAAGCTGAAATGAAATCGCTTTGACTGAGTTGTATGTACTATAAAGGCTGAACAGTACAGAATGGGGAAAGATCCTTGAGGGACATTGCAAGATACAGGGCATGAGGACAAGTTAACTAACACAATCCTGGAGTTTTGTCTGCAGCTGGTGAGAAAGGAGTGGACAACGGAGCCAGTCCAGGGACCCCGGCACATGGTTCAAGCCTGGAGTGATCACAGTGCCACAGGCCGAAGTCGAGGAGTGTAAGGGCGGGTTCTTGTCCTCGTCCCTACAACGGAGTCGGTCTATCCTGGTGTTGCCCTTTGCGTCTGTATCAAGACTACCGGAGGGTCGTGCGGAGAGGATTGAGCTCCACATATTGTTGGAGTTGTCTCTCAGACAGTCTGACATTTAATAAAAAGAGGTACATGTCGGTTTGCTGTGTGCCTGTGCATGGTCCACACTGAAATACACATTTACACAATAACGATCACTCGGACATTAACAAACCATCACAAGTTCCAAAGAGATAATGGCTATCACTGATTCCCCAAAACAATGTTTGCCTGCAACATTACATAACTCCGGGATGGCAATTTATCTCCCAAACATAGAGTAATATTCCGAGCAGGAGACGCCTTACACCCAGCTAAAACACAGCAGGACACACGCTCCAAGGGTCCTCCCATCTTACAACGTTACCTTGGAGACATAACGATCTGGGATTCTGCTCTTCCAATCATTCCCAGCGGCGGCACCCTGTCCACAGGGCTCTCCCAGGTGACTGGCTCTGCGGGTTGAGCCACCGGGACTGCTGGTGTCAGCTCTTCCTCCTCCAGCTCCTAGTAGAGAAATGAAAGATAACGTTAGGAAACTGTTGTAAATAAAGGTAGCGTAGTCCGTGTGGTTCCTTGTAGTTCCTTTGTTCATGTAAGATGGTTAGTTAAAAATAAGAAGGGGGAACCCCACCAGGAGCGGCCTCCTGCCGCTCAGCCCTCATCCAACGGACAGACTTACACACTCAACAGGCTATATAAAACTCTGGGGAAAAAAAGAAAAAGGTAAGACTTCGCAAACAATTAGGATAACCCACCTGTCCGATGTGACCGCTTGCCAGCCTGGATAGAACCAGTGAATTCTGCCTCCCACCGGGTGGCTGTGACCCGGGAAGGGTACATTAAGGGGCCTATGCAGTTGGGGCTGAACTTGACCTCCAGGGCGCTGGTCACGACAACCTCTCCTGCAAAACTGTGTGTCCCACATTCTAACAGGCTCTCACGTCATACATTCTACACACTCAGCTTACTCAGAAGAATCTTCCCCCTGTTACCTTCCTTAAACAAGTTACAAGTTGTGTAGAACACAGCTGCCCGCCTAGTAGCAAATGCCCTACCAAGAACGGCTTCTATCCCACTTCTCAAAAGACTCCACTGGCTCCCTGTGAGAAAGCGGGTGAAATTTAAGATAGGCCGCACTGTTCATAAATCCCTGAATGGACAGGGGCCTTCCTACTTATCTGCTAAACCTATCAAATACACCCCCCCACGGCCCCTTTGAACAGACTCCAAGCTAATCCTTTGTACCCCTAGAATCAAAACGGTGCGCAAGGGTGGCAAAGCTTTTACACATTTTGCCCCTACTCTCTGGCACAAACAGTCCCTCCAGCTTCGCGATTGCCAGAGCCTCTCTCAATTCAGGAAGCTTTTGAAAACCTTTCTTTTCGGATTCTCTTTCTTGGTCTTGTAGTGTAGTTCCTATATTCCCAATAGGCTCTGCGCATTGGAATAATATATACTATAGAATTGACGTCGGACTTAGGTCGACTAGGTCTCTATCGAATATATTAAACTTAATTGTGAGTGCCAGCTAGCTCAGAGGTCACTAGAAACTTTCTCGAATGAACAAGAAGGGATTAGTTTCTGACAACCGCATAAACATGACAACTTTGTTTCCCCAAGAAGAAACGTATCTTCAGAGTCTAGAAACAATAGACAGATATTTTACTCAGTCATTCGTGCAAGCTTTGTTTCATCAGAGGTGCAGGGAAATAGAGAGACGGGCGTTTTCAATAAAAGTATTTATTGAACAGTCTTCTTTCTCATGCAGAAGAAATGAACTGCTACAATCGTGATACTGGCTGCAAAGTATAATACGTACAGCAAGAAAAGTATTATAAAATAATACTATAAAAGCATGGTATGGTTTCTAAGCCATAAAATACATACATAAATAAATAAAGACTAAAAGTACTCAACTGGTGCTTCTAAAATACGCCTACCCCGATGTACCTAATTTAAGTCTTGTATGAGGGAAGAAGTAAGTGTGGTATAGCATAAGTTTAGTATTCTTTTGCCAAGAATCTATCCAATATTTCTCTTAGGGTCTAATGAGCTCCGTACCTTGGTTTAGAATGTAGGAGGTCTGGTATCTCTGTCTCAGGACTCGATTTCCCAACACCCCGCGAGGGTAGCGTGGAAACACTGGAGCTGGATTTCTCGGCAAGAGAAAAGACAGCGTCTTTCTCAGTACATCTTCTGAAGGGTCGGCTTCCTTCGGCACTTGCTGTAGCAGGATGCGTCGGGCAAGTAGATAGTCAAACTTGCCCTGCTTGCTAGGGCAAGTGTGGGCATATTTATACCTTGAAGGTGCCGAGTTTGACGTAAGGTTGGACATAATAACGTCATCAAAGAGTCTCAGTTCTTTGAAAACCCCATGAGTTCTTGGACAAATCAATATTCAAGCAAGGGGAAGTCCCTGACTGCTTAAGCCTATTTTTCCAAGAAATCGTTGTGGTTTTTCGGAACTAGTGGAAGTGTCCATGCCGTATTTGGACTGCATGGGCCATGTCTAAATATGGTTATGATTTCTATGTCTATATAAAGACAAGGTGTTTTATACCTATATAGGGGCATGAATCAGCAAAATGACACTAGGGTCCTAAAGCGCTATACAACAGTCTGGCTGCAGCACACCGTCCTAAGTGCAGAGAAACCTCTTTGGGGTGATTTAGCGCTATATAAATTAATATTAACAATAACGGTTTCTCTGCCCGCATTGTGTTTGCTCCCGCTTGAAGGGAGCATTTCTGAACCGCCCGCCAAGTAGGAGCAAACACAAAGTTTTCTCCCAGCTGGTGGGTGCTTTAAAAATGCTCCCACCGTCTGGTAGCAGACTTTTGATTCATTTCCCTGTCCACACTGATGCGGGAACGGAAACAGATCAAAATGTTGCTCCTGCACCGAGGGAACAGCATAAACTGCTGCTCCCCTTGGGCCCCTCCACTTTAAATTTAGTAATGGCCCAGGTTATGGGGTACCCACAGCCTAACAAGGCTCGGGGAGAGGACCCACATAGCCCTTCTCTCCTTTAGTAAATAAAAAAACAGCCCTGGTGCATGTGAAACTCTGAAGAAAGAAAGTGAGGAAAATATGCAAGACCTGGTTCAGCGAACTGTTTGCTCTGGATTCTCATTTTTAATTATAAATTGAGATTAGTCGGCTAATAGAATATCGAAGTGACGAGCATCAAAACTGTCCACGTGTGTGCTATACCATGCTCATCCAGAAATGGCTTCATCTCATCTGAAACAGATTGTGTACCATTATCTGTGGCAGGTTCACTGGGGCAACCTTGTTTGCCAAACTTCCCCTGTAAAAAAGTATTGCTGTTGTTGGGAGTGTAGCACAGGGTCTTTCTGCTGCCCACCGACTGTCTAACAATGAAACATTAAACTATGTTGAGGCCAATCACCACTGACGCAGTAACAGGAGATGTTTTTAATGGAGGTGGACTTGTTTTGTCTAATTGGCCTTGTATTAGGGAGAAGGCATGTAGGTCACAGAGCGAGACTAAGCAAGGGCAGTTTTATGGCAAAGGATGCGTCACTTACTGGTATGCTGTCCACACGAGCCCCTATAGTTTCCTCCAGACAGTGTAGTAATTCATGTGGAGATGGGAACCCAGAAATGGTTGAGCTCTGGATCGGTTCAAAGAGGGAGTTTGAACCACAAGAACTGTGGTGTCTGGGGCAGCGACAGTCTGGGAAAGGGACCCTGAAGTGTGAGGGAAGACCATAGCTGGAAAATACCTCCAACCAGAGCCATATGCAACAAACTATATGCCAGCTGCATGCTAGGTCCCTTGACTGGCTTTGCAGAATTACAGGTCCCGGGCCGCAGAACCACTGTTTGTTGGCTCCATGTTGTCAGCCATCTTGAATTCTTGAGCATTACTCAAGACAAACGATGAGTCTGGAAGTCTTGAAAACAGCCTGAGAAGAAAACAAAAAAAGAGAACCGACCCAAACCGGTTCTGAAAGTGCAGACTAAGAATTCACATCCTGTCTGCTGTACCTGTGTAAGAGTGGGAGCTGCCGACTCACTTCTTGTTCCATCTCTTTGACCAAAGACAGGGAAGCTTCACAGGTTACTCACTGTTACTGAAGCATAACCAGAGCTGCTTTCTGCCTGACAGGCAGCTTCCCAGAGGTGAGGGGACCTGCAGGTGGTCTGGAGAAACTTTTTTCTCTGGCCTTGGAGTGCCGGGCGAGTACTGCCTGAGTGAAGAAGGAAGGAGTGAGCCAACCCTTCAGAAGGGGCAGACAAGAGCGGCTGACCCTGGTGATGTTCACCACAGGGAGGTCCACCGGTTAACCATGGTACTATGGTTTGTCCACCAGATTCAAGAAGAGTTTGCCTGCCCTGCTCCCGACTCAAAGCCAGTACCTGAACCGGAGTGGTGTGTCTCTTGCGTTGCTTAAGTGTGTCGGAGTGAATGCTGTCAAAACTGCTGTCACAGCTGCGGCACTAGACAACGTAGAACCAAACGGCCTGCAGCACCAAAGAAGGAATCGGTGTTGACTTGTAGCACTGGTCTGTGTGTCCAAAGTGACCACTGCTAGCATGCCAAACGCATTTACATTGGCGGCACCATTAGGCCCAGGAAAGAAAGAATTCAGGAGCAGATTCGTGCTATCGGAAATGACAACAAGAATTATCCTTTAGCTGTGCATTTTAACACTTGCCACGGGTCTGGCAAATTGCCGTAAGATTCCGTGGCATTGGGGTGGCACCGGATCATCCGCGAGGAGGTGATAGGACACAAGTGTTGAGGAAATTGGAGACAAGCTGGATAACAAAACTTAGGGCTGTAGACTTCGGTTTCAACACAGATAGGAAACTTTACGTTTTCAAATGATTAATTATTGGATCACATTATTTGGGTTTCTGCATAAATGAATGGACACACTTTTATGAGAAAATGACCTGTATCTCTGCTTATCCGAACATATGCAGAGAGAGTTACCCTTGTTGTCAGCAACACCGGTTGTAGGAGAGTAGGGTCTGCTATCCTATGGTCACCCCAAATTTTTGCTTTTTGCTTCACTGGTTTTCGACTACTGAGGCTGTGGGCCTGCTGATCAGACCCCCAGCCTGCTGTTCTCTCACTAAATTAATGACACATGTGCTATAGGCACATACCAATTGGAAATGGACTCCTTGTCAGCCCCTGTAGAAGGCACTATAGGTGCACAGGGCACAGGAGCCACTAAGGCCTACCAGGGGCTGCAGCATATCTTTTGCCACCCCTGGCTGGTTCTTAAATTGACACAACTGGCTGATCACTCAGCTGGGGTAAGGTGGTGTACACACCCCTTGCTTAGATATAGTATACCTATGTCTAAACCTATATCTGGACACATGTAAACCTGTGAGCCACTCCTATAGGCAGGCCTCCCCAATCCTGGAGGCTGGGTGCATGGTTTTTATGTGAGATGGAGCTCTAGCATGAGCTGAGCCTGTCTGCAGCCGTCGGGAACAAATCCCTAAGCTGTTTCAGGATAATGCCATACCATATACTATTAAGTGCCTTATAATCCTCGCGGTTATTTAGCAACTTTGGTTTGGCTTTATCAAAACATGTCGTGTAAGGTGTCATACGCTTTGGAATACCATCCCCTCGCCAGTTCTGGCGACGGGGATGGCATTCCACCCCTCTAGAGGGGTAAGACATGTTACTTCACTTTAATGCGGTTGATTTCTCCAAAGGCCTTAAGATCCACAAAATGGATGCCTCTGCCACAGACAAATGTCTGGACCCCTGGAGCTGACCGAAACTCAGTCAAGGGGGTCCTGGACAAAGGGTTTCCTGTCACAGGAGGGTGTCACCGCCCTCCAGACAGGAGATAGTGTATTGTAGCAGGGAGGTTTGAAAGAAACCAGACACTGCCTGGGGCGCACAAGGCTGCCCCTTGCATAATCCGGCCAAACCGGTTCTGGGGCACTCCAGCCCTCGTGCCAGGGCGGCCTGGATCAAAGGAAGGGGGTGTATCCACCCACTTCCTGGGTCCCACCCATAGGAGGGGACCTAGCAGGTAATCACGCCCACCAGATTCGAATAAGAGTGGGAGCAGTGCCAATGCACATCAGATTTCCTGGAAGAAACATTTGAAACGATATTCTGGACCCTTCGCCCTCCATCTCAACGTGGAAGCCCGAAGAATCTCCCTTGTGGTCAAGGAGTGACCACCCTGCAGCAGCAGGCACCATCCAGCCCTCGACGTCTACTTAGTTGCAGTTCCTGCCGGAACTCGAGCGACTGAGATCGACGAGATCAAGCCTGCCCAGCTTCTAACAGCCCGATCCACAGTCCCTGCAAAGCTGAGACCCGTGGAGGCGACCGGAAGCGTGGGGCACGCCATCTTGAAGTGACCACGAGACGCTGACCGTGCAGCCCACGAGTGACCCTCGAAGCTGTACACCGGGGTTTGAGAAGCCCCCACCCTGAGCTACTCCTGAGCCGAAGTTCAGCCCTCCACACTCGACGAGTGCTGCGTGGGGCCCTTTGGCACGATTTGGCTCAACGCGTTGGCCCGGTCACTTGCCAGCTGGCTTGTGGTCCCTGTGCCGACGAACTACCTAAGAAGACTTGTGATTCTGGTTGCTCCAGATCCACACCAGCTCCCCTGAAAAGGAGCCCCGACTCTGACCTTCCTGGTCCGAGTGAGAAGCCATCTTCCGATCCTGCGTGGATTGCTCTTACCAAGGCTTGTTTGCTCCAAACTTGAAGCCGACTGCACCGACGGTGAGAGCCTGCGTGGGACAGATCGTGACCTGCTCCTGGACGTCGCAGATGCCCCAGAGCCCACGTGACAGCGGAGAGAAGCTCCTCGACGACCACCTGATTGCGCCCGACATTGCCTGGTTCCGTCCTGGTTCCACCCTGGTCACTGCTGAGTGACCCAGACTCTGTCCCCTCTGCTTTCAGGTACTCTACAACTTGAGTCCACCCTTGGACTCCACCGGACACTTCATCTTTAACCCGCCTGCAGCCCTTTCAGCTCCAAGCACCAAGAGCCTGCGTGTCAAAACCCGACGCCACTTCGACCCTGTGCACCCACTTCCTGTGGGTGAGGTAACTTTGCTCCGCCGGTGTTCCCACACTGGTGCACACCTCTAGGGTCTGTGTGTTAAGTTTTGTTCCTCTAGGTTCAGCGGAAGTGTCCTTAAACTTTAACTCTTTGACTTTTACGCACCATTGGTTAACATTGGTGCATGCGTGCGCTTTCCGCACATCTCCCGAATCCCGAGGGCCATTCCCGACTTCAGCATTGCTTGTCCTGACTGCTCCCAGCGATTCCCTAGGCCCTAGGCCTAACCACTGCTCGAGTGGCATCTCTTATACCACTTGTTTAGTATATGGTTTGAGTGGCCACCCGCCCTCATCCATAATTGTGCAACTTGTATGTTTAAACAGTGCTTTTTGATTTAACGCTTGTGCCCCTTTATTCATAAAGAATACTGGGGATTGTTTTTAGTAATAAACACATATATTTTTATAATATATACTTGTGTGGTGTCCTTTCATTTGGTATTACAGGATTGTATGTGGTAAAACAGCTCGCTTAACACGACCTCTTAAGTTAAGCCTTTAGGCTGCTTAGTCCATGCTACCCCTAGGATAGCTTGTCTAATAAGGTTGACTTACAACCAGACACCATAAGGGATTGTTTGGTCAGGTAGTAGGTGGTTCCAGAATTGGAAACATCCCCTACCAGGCCAACTTCTCACATTGGTGAGCAGCGGTGCGGATTTGAGCTTGCTGTTGTTTTACCATTGCAATCTTTATATCAAATTGAAAGATCACATCAAGTACCTCTAGGTACATATAAATCAAAAGCTTAGCATATTAAGTTCTACTGAACTTAGTAGTTGTAGGTTGAAGGGAGTAGCACACCCCTGACTACAACTCACTAGCAAGGTCCAGTAGGAAAACACTTAGTGTAGGTAAGTGCACCACTTACACCTCACTAGTAACCATGTCTGACACAGGAAAGGCCTCAGGGTCTAGTCCTGTGACAGTTGACCCTACCCAGGCAACTTTTGGATATGACAAACTAACCCGCAGAGACTTGATTGCCTTGTGCAAAGCAAGAGGGTTAAAAAGGGGCAGAAGCCCCACCTGCCTAATCCTGGTAGAAATCCTAGAACAGGATGACTTAGAGAAGGCAAAAGCAGCTTCCCTAGATACAGGAACTGGAGGGAACCCCCCTGCAGTTGATCCCCCTGAAGAGGAGGATGATGATGACTTGGATGAGGACTCAGAGGTTGAGGACTTAGAAGTACAGGATCAGGGTAGCCAGGTCCCAGTTGGTAGGCTTAGCCAGGCCAACTTGGACCTACTGGGGAATGGAGAGGGCCAGCACCTCCCCAGAACCCAACATGTTATTCTCCCAGGCAACAGAAGAGTGAGATCCCCCTCAGGGGACTCTCATATTTCTAGTGCCTCCAGAGAATCACAGAGAGGCATGAATGCTTCTCAAAAGCTAGAGCATAGGGCCAGAATGAGGGCTGTAAAACTCCAGATAGAGAGGGAGGAGGTAGCCTTGGCTCAAGCTAGACTTGCCTTGGCAAGAGAGCAGAAATTAAGTGGCTTAGATGTCACTGGTGGCAGCAATTTTCCAAGAGAAAAAGACAGGGCCTATGATAATAGAAACCTGACCAAAATTGTGCCCCCCTTTAAAGTAGGGGATGACATCCACAAATGGATGACTGCTCTTGAGAGAGCCTGCATGGTACAGCAGGTTCCTGAGAATCAGTGGGCTGCAATTTTGTGGTACTCCTTTTCTGAGAAAGGGAGGGACAGGCTCCTCACAGTTAGACCTGAGGATGCCAAAAACTACTCTGTTTTGAAGAGTGCGCTCATTGAAGGGTATGGCCTAACCACTGAGCAATACAGGTTGTTGTTCAGAGACACCCAGAAAGCACAGACTCAAGACTGGACTGATTTTGTGGAGTGTGCCACTAAGGCTTTGGAGGGTTGGTTACAGGGAAGTAAAGTTTCAGACTATACAGGATTGTACAATCTTATGATGAGAGAACAGATCCTTAATAACTGTACAAACCAGCTGTTGCATCAATACCTTATTGACTCTGATCTGACCTCTCCCCAAGAATTGGGAAAGAAGGCAGACAAATGGGTCAGAACAAGGATTAAGCAGAAACCGCAGAACCAAGGTGGTGACCAGAAGAAAACAGACCAGAAGGGTGGTAATCAGAATCAGAAAGATAAAGAAAAAGACCAGAAGTCTTCAGGCCCCCAAACTAATAGTAAGGAGGGTGGTTCCCAAACTGGTAACAAGAAGAAGAAGAACAAAGGTCCAAAGACACCTTGGTGTAATACCTGCAAATCAGTTTCACACTGGGGCAGTGAGTGCACCAAGGCAAATCCAGTTCCCACCACTACAGCTCCTAAAGCAACTGCAACCCCAAGTACAGTAAGCAGTGGTGGAACACAGTCCAAGGGTGTAGCTGGGTTGACCCTGGGTATTGAAGTAGGATCTGGCCTAGTCAGAGTCCCTACACAGGCAGTTCTCCTGTATGATGTGGACATTGAGTTGCCCACTGCAGTAAGCCCCACTAACCTGGGCAAATACAGGCAGACTCCCTTAATAAATGAGAAACTGGCTCAAGCTTACAGGGACACATGTGCTAGTGTCACCATGGTGACCCCTGGCTTTGTGGACCCTGGACAGATTGTACTAGGAGAGAGCTACCTAGTAACCAATGCAAGCAACTCCACTACCTCCCATAGTGTGGCAGTTGTGAACTTCTCCTGGGGAGGGGTTGATGGCCTAAAGAAAGTTGTGGTGAGTGCAGACCTACCAGTAGACTGTCTGTTAGGCAATGACCTTGAAAGCTCAGCATGGTCAGAAGTGGAGTACAGGACTCATGCAGAAATGCTAGGGATTTCAGAGCATGTCCTTGCCATGACAAGGGCTCAGGCTAAGAAGTGCCTTCCTGAACCAGTGGTGGATCTTGAGACAATAGACCAGCCACAACCCAAGAGAAGGAGCAAGAGAGGAAAGGCCTCGCCTTCCACCTTGCCCCAGGTTGAGGATCAGGTTTCAGAGGAAACTGATTCTGCAGTCCAAGAGGAGACTGTCTCTGAGGAGCTTGAACCTGACCAGGTTGAGTTCCTGGGGACAGGGGGACCCTCAAGGGCAGACCTGAGGCAGGCTCAATTAGATTGCCCTTCCCTTGAACCCCTCAGACAGCAGGCTGCTGCTGAGGCTGCTGGGGATGCTAAAGGTACCCATACTGTGTATTGGGATGAGGGACTCCTTTACTCAGAGGCTAGAGACCCCAAGCCTGGCATGACCAGGAGGTTGGTCATACCTCTGCAGTTTAGGGGGTTCCTTCTTACCTTGGCCCATGATATTCCCCTTGCAGGACACTTAGGCCAGAACAAGACGTGGGACAGGCTTGTTCCACACTTTCACTGGCCTCACATGTCAGAGGATGTCAAGGAGTTTTGTCGCTCCTGTGTCACTTGCCAAGCCAGTGGTAAGTCAGGTGGCACAACAAAGGCCCCCCTAATACCACTACCTGTGGTGGGGGTCCCCTTTGAGAGAGTTGGAATTGATATTGTGGGTCCAATGGACCCCCAAACAGCATCTGGGAACAGATTCATACTGGTGGTAGTGGATCATGCCACCAGGTACCCAGAGGCTATTCCCCTAAGGACCACCACAGCACCTGTGGTGGCAAAAGCCCTCATTGCAGTTTTCTCAAGAGTGGGCTTTCCTAAGGAGGTACTATCAGATAGAGGGACAAATTTTATGTCCAGCTATCTAAAAGCAATGTGGAAGGAATGTGGAGTAAACTATAAGTTTACCACCCCATATCATCCACAATGCAATGGGCTTGTGGAGAGATTTAACAAGACCCTTAAAGGCATGATAAAAGGATTACCAGAGAAGCTCAGGCGGAAATGGGACATTCTTTTACCCTGCCTGCTCTTTGCTTACAGAGAGGTCCCACAGAAGGGGGTTGGCTACAGCCCTTTTGAACTTTTGTTTGGCCACCCTGTGAGAGGTCCATTGTGTTTGGTGAAGGAAGGATGGGAGTTACCTCTCAAAAAGCCCAAACTAGACATAGTGGACTATGTACTTGGTCTCCGCTCCAGGATGGCTGAGTACATGGAAAGAGCATCCAAAAACCTGGAGGCCAGCCAAGAATTGCAGAAAGCTTGGCATGACCAAAAGGCTGTGCTGGTAGAGTTCCAACCAGGACAGAAGGTATGGGTACTGGAGCCAGTGGCTCCAGCAGCACTCCAAGACAAATGGAGTGGACCCTATCCTATTATTGAGAAGAAAGGGGAAGTCACCTACTTGGTAGACTTTGGAACACCCAGGAGCCCTCACAGGGTAATCCATGTGAATCGCTTGAAAGCATTTGTAGACAGGGAGGACATGAGCTTGCTCATGGCCACAGATGGGGAACAGGAGGAAGAGAGTGACCCTCTCCCAGACCTGCTTTCTCAGAACCCTGATGATGGTTCAGTTGATGGAGTAGCCTTGGCAGGCAGCCTCACTGACCAGCAACAGAGGGACTGCAGACAAGTTTTGCAGGCTCACAGGCAAATGTTTTCACTCACACCCAGCCAAACTGACTGGTGTACCCATGTTGTGGACACTGGTGACAGTCTGCCTGTCAAGAATAAGATCTACAGGCAACCTGATCATGTCAGGGATTGCATCAAGGCTGAGGTGCAAAAGATGTTGGAGCTTGGAGTGATTGAGCCATCAGAGAGCCCATGGGCCAGCCCAGTAGTCCTGGTGCCAAAACCTCATACCCAAGATGGTAAGAGAGAAATGAGGTTTTGCGTGGATTACAGGGGTCTCAATGCTGTCACTAGGACAGATGCTCACCCCATTCCAAGAGCAGATGAGCTCATTGACAGATTGGCTTCTGCCAAGTTTCTGAGCACATTTGATCTGACAGCTGGCTACTGGCAAATCAGACTAGCCGAGGAGTCAAAAGCCAAAACAGCATTCTCTACCCCTAGTGGACATTATCAGTTTGTGGTAATGCCCTTTGGTTTGAAGAATGCACCTGCCACTTTCCAAAGGTTGGTGAACCAAGTCCTTACTGGGTTGGATGACTTTTGTGCAGCTTATCTAGATGATATTGCTGTCTTTAGCTCCACCTGGGAGGATCACCTGATCCACCTGAAGAAAGTTTTGGAGGCCCTGCAAAAGGCAGGCCTAACTATCAAGGCCACAAAGTGCCAGATAGGGCAGAGTAAGGTTGTATACCTGGGCCACCTAGTAGGTGGAGGCCAGGTTCAGCCACTGGAAAGCAAAATCCAGGCCATACAGGACTGGGCTCCTCCAGTTACCCAGACACAAGTCAGAGCCTTCTTGGGCCTGACTGGGTATTACAGAAAGTTTGTGAAAAACTATGGGTCTATAGTGACACCATTAAATGACTTGACATCCAAGAAGATGCCAAAAAAGGTTCAGTGGACAGTTAGCTGTCAGAAGGCATTTGAAGACCTGAAGAAGGCCATGTGCTCTGCACCTATCCTAAAGAGTCCTGACTACTCCAAACAGTTCATTGTTCAGACAGATGCTTCTGAGTTGGGGGTGGGAGCTGTACTCTCACAACTTAATCAAGATGGTCAAGACCAGCCAATTGCTTTCATTAGCAGGAGGCTAACCCCAAGAGAAAAACGTTGGTCAGCTATTGAGAGGGAGGCCTTTGCTGTGGTTTGGGCATTAAAGAAGTTGAGGTCCTACTTGTTTGGAACTCACTTCCTGGTGCAAACAGACCATAAGCCCCTCTTATGGCTTAATCAGATGAAGGGTGAAAATCCCAAACTGCTCAGGTGGTCCATTTCCCTACAGGGGATGGACTTTACAGTGGAGCACCGCCCAGGGACTGACCATGGTAATGCAGATGGTCTCTCCAGGTACTTCCACTTAGAACATGAAGACTTATCTGGTCAAGGTTAGTTTAATGTCCCTGCGTTTGGGGGGGGGGTTGTGTAGGAGAGTAGGGTCTGCTATCCTATGGTCACCCCAAATTTTTGCTTTTTGCTTCACTGGTTTTCGACTACTGAGGCTGTGGGCCTGCTGATCAGACCCCCAGCCTGCTGTTCTCTCACTAAATTAATGACACATGTGCTATAGGCACATACCAATTGGAAATGGACTCCTTGTCAGCCCCTGTAGAAGGCACTATAGGTGCACAGGGCACAGGAGCCACTAAGGCCTACCAGGGGCTGCAGCATATCTTTTGCCACCCCTGGCTGGTTCTTAAATTGACACAACTGGCTGATCACTCAGCTGGGGTAAGGTGGTGTACACACCCCTTGCTTAGATATAGTATACCTATGTCTAAACCTATATCTGGACACATGTAAACCTGTGAGCCACTCCTATAGGCAGGCCTCCCCAATCCTGGAGGCTGGGTGCATGGTTTTTATGTGAGATGGAGCTCTAGCATGAGCTGAGCCTGTCTGCAGCCGTCGGGAACAAATCCCTAAGCTGTTTCAGGATAATGCCATACCATATACTATTAAGTGCCTTATAATCCTCGCGGTTATTTAGCAACTTTGGTTTGGCTTTATCAAAACATGTCGTGTAAGGTGTCATACGCTTTGGAATACCATCCCCTCGCCAGTTCTGGCGACGGGGATGGCATTCCACCCCTCTAGAGGGGTAAGACATGTTACTTCACTTTAATGCGGTTGATTTCTCCAAAGGCCTTAAGATCCACAAAATGGATGCCTCTGCCACAGACAAATGTCTGGACCCCTGGAGCTGACCGAAACTCAGTCAAGGGGGTCCTGGACAAAGGGTTTCCTGTCACAGGAGGGTGTCACCGCCCTCCAGACAGGAGATAGTGTATTGTAGCAGGGAGGTTTGAAAGAAACCAGACACTGCCTGGGGCGCACAAGGCTGCCCCTTGCATAATCCGGCCAAACCGGTTCTGGGGCACTCCAGCCCTCGTGCCAGGGCGGCCTGGATCAAAGGAAGGGGGTGTATCCACCCACTTCCTGGGTCCCACCCATAGGAGGGGACCTAGCAGGTAATCACGCCCACCAGATTCGAATAAGAGTGGGAGCAGTGCCAATGCACATCAGATTTCCTGGAAGAAACATTTGAAACGATATTCTGGACCCTTCGCCCTCCATCTCAACGTGGAAGCCCGAAGAATCTCCCTTGTGGTCAAGGAGTGACCACCCTGCAGCAGCAGGCACCATCCAGCCCTCGACGTCTACTTAGTTGCAGTTCCCGCCGGAACTCGAGCGACTGAGATCGACGAGATCAAGCCTGCCCAGCTTCTAACAGCCCGATCCACAGTCCCTGCAAAGCTGAGACCCGTGGAGGCGACCGGAAGCGTGGGGCACGCCATCTTGAAGTGACCACGAGACGCTGACCGTGCAGCCCACGAGTGACCCTCGAAGCTGTACACCGGGGTTTGAGAAGCCCCCACCCTGAGCTACTCCTGAGCCGAAGTTCAGCCCTCCACACTCGACGAGTGCTGCGTGGGGCCCTTTGGCACGATTTGGCTCAACGCGTTGGCCCGGTCACTTGCCAGCTGGCTTGTGGTCCCTGTGCCGACGAACTACCTAAGAAGACTTGTGATTCTGGTTGCTCCAGATCCACACCAGCTCCCCTGAAAAGGAGCCCCGACTCTGACCTTCCTGGTCCGAGTGAGAAGCCATCTTCCGATCCTGCGTGGATTGCTCTTACCAAGGCTTGTTTGCTCCAAACTTGAAGCCGACTGCACCGACGGTGAGAGCCTGCGTGGGACAGATCGTGACCTGCTCCTGGACGTCGCAGATGCCCCAGAGCCCACGTGACAGCGGAGAGAAGCTCCTCGACGACCACCTGATTGCGCCCGACATTGCCTGGTTCCGTCCTGGTTCCACCCTGGTCACTGCTGAGTGACCCAGACTCTGTCCCCTCTGCTTTCAGGTACTCTACAACTTGAGTCCACCCTTGGACTCCACCGGACACTTCATCTTTAACCCGCCTGCAGCCCTTTCAGCTCCAAGCACCAAGAGCCTGCGTGTCAAAACCCGACGCCACTTCGACCCTGTGCACCCACTTCCTGTGGGTGAGGTAACTTTGCTCCGCCGGTGTTCCCACACTGGTGCACACCTCTAGGGTCTGTGTGTTAAGTTTTGTTCCTCTAGGTTCAGCGGAAGTGTCCTTAAACTTTAACTCTTTGACTTTTACGCACCATTGGTTAACATTGGTGCATGCGTGCGCTTTCCGCACATCTCCCGAATCCCGAGGGCCATTCCCGACTTCAGTATTGCTTGTCCTGACTGCTCCCAGCGATTCCCTAGGCCCTAGGCCTAACCACTGCTCGAGTGGCATCTCTTATACCACTTGTTTAGTATATGGTTTGAGTGGCCACCCGCCCTCATCCATAATTGTGCAACTTGTATGTTTAAACAGTGCTTTTTGATTTAACGCTTGTGCCCCTTTATTCATAAAGAATACTGGGGATTGTTTTTAGTAATAAACACATATATTTTTATAATATATACTTGTGTGGTGTCCTTTCATTTGGTATTACAGGATTGTATGTGGTAAAACAGCTCGCTTAACACGACCTCTTAAGTTAAGCCTTTAGGCTGCTTAGTCCATGCTACCTCTAGGATAGCTTGTCTAATAAGGTTGACTTACAACCAGACACCATAAGGGATTGTTTGGTCAGGTAGTAGGTGGTTCCAGAATTGGAAACATCCCCTACCAGGCCAACTTCTCACACCGGTAGATATGTATAAACATAAACTTTCTATCTCATGTGTCTGCAATTTTACATCCTTACCTTTAGAATTACCTCTAGGCGTCAGACTGAATCTGCAGAATTTTTTCGTAGCAGTACACCTGCACATTGGTAGGTGGAGTCGGTCGACTCCGCATCTGTCGTCAGCGGCATGGTCGCCGGGATAACATCAGTGTCTACTTCCACGCCGCTTCTGCATGCTGACGTCAATTCTGACAGGTCTTTCCATGCCAGAAGTGTAGAGCCATGCAAGACACTTACCACTGGTGTGTCACAACTAAGGCCCCGCAAGGGAGTCCCTATCCCTAGAAGTCAGTTCGCAGAACGGGGACGATGGGTGGGGCGGTAAGGAATCTATAACTACACTAGCAGCCCGTCCCGACGTTGTCCGGGTATGAATTGCTGCCGGCCAGTAGTATATTGTTTTGTAGGATTTCGTTTTGATAGCATTTCTTATCTGTGACAGGCCTGTGAAACGCTCCGATTCACAGTGCACTGCTGATGCACTTAAGAGGGCGTGTTCAGTAGTGTGTGAACTCGAGTTTCCCTACTTTATTTTTCCTTGCAATATTATATAGCGTGAACTCGACAACATGACATGAGCAAAATTTACATTACAGAAGAACACATTCATTTGTGGTAGGCACGTGGAGACAAAGCGATTTGCCTGGAATCACAGGATGTTGAGCTGATGCCGAGATTCGAACGTTGCTCCCCAGCTCTAAAGTTCGCAATTCTAGGAGGTGGGTGTAAAAGTGTATGTCGGTGCTGGCCATCAATGAGAGAGACCTGTGCATTTTTCAAATGGGTGGTGAAAAAATAGGAGTATGTTGCTTGAGATGTGGGCCGCCGTGCCCCCAATGTACTTACCGGGGGAGGGTAAACACCCATTATTCCGCAACTTTCTTTCCGCATACCATCACTCCGCATACTTTCATTACGAAAGTACCATGACTCCGCAATGCCATTATAACGCATAGCATTACATTTTATATGCTTTTACCACACATACATTTACAACAAAATTCGTTGTAAATGCATGAATGGTAAAAGCATGTTTTTTTAATGTTTGGATAAGGTAAGTATGGGTATAGGGGTGTATGTTTTGGGGTCCTGAGGTATATGTTTTGGGGTGTTGGGTATTTTAAAGGTTCAATTATAGTTTTGGGTTATGGGGTACAGGGGTAGTTTTAGGGTTTAGGGATAGGTATGGGTTTTGGGTACAGGGGTATTTTTAGGGTTCAGGGCTAGGTTTGGGTGTTGGGGTGTAGGGGTATTTTTAGGGTTCAGGGGTAGGTTTGGGTGGTTTTGGGGTACAGGGGTATTTTAAGGGTTCAGGGCTAGGTTTGGGTTTTGGGGTACAGGAGTATTTTAGGGTTCAGGGGGTCGGTTTGGGGGTTCAGGGTTATTTTTAGGGTTCAGGGCTAGGTTTGGGTTTTGAGGTACAGGGGTATTGAATATGCTACTTACCAGTATGCATCTGTTCTTGGCATGTAGGGCTGCTGACATTCATATCTTTAGCATAGATCGCCGTCTAGTGTTGGGTCCGGATGATTGCACATTGTTGTCCTGGAAGAGTCTTCGAAGTATCACGAGATAGGTGGCTCCTCCCCTGGACTACAGTGCGCATGGGCATCGGCTCCATCCCCAGATTGTTTTTAGCCATTGTGGCAGAGATGGAGTGAAACAGTGTAAATGATGTCCATGCTAATGATGAATGCAAGATAGTATCTGCAGCCGCTTTGGGCACAGGGGAGGAGGGCGGGCGATATGAATGTCAGCAGCCCTACATGCCAAGAACAGATGCATACTGGTAAGTAGCATATTCAGTTCGATTCATGTGGGCTGCTAAATTCATATCTTTAGCATAGAATACATAGCAGTCCCTCCATTAAGGGCGGTTGCCCGTGCCAGCTGCAGAAGCTTGAAAAAGTGTCTTGAGAACAGCCTGTCCTACAGCTGCTTGCTGCTTGGAATGCACATCTACACAGTAATGTTTGGTAAACGTATGTGGTGTAGACCATGTGGCTGCTCTGCAAATGTCCTCTAAAGGAATGTTCCCTAGGAAAGCCATGGACGCCCCCAATTTGCGTGTGGAGTGCGCCCTTGGGGGTATTGTTAAAGTGCGCTTAGCTTTTTGATAACAGATTTGGATGCACTTAACAATCCATCTGGCTATTCCCGCTTTGGAAATGGGGTTGCCTTTGTGCTGTGCTGAGAAGGCAACAAAAAGTTGTTGTGTCTTTCTAAAGTGTTGTGTTCTGTCAATGTAGTACATCAACGCCCTCCTAACGTCCAGTGTATGGAGCATTCGTTCAGCTACTGTTTGAGGGTTTTGGAAGAATGCGGGTAGGTCAATAGTTTGGTTGATATGAAACTGTGACACTACCTTAGGAAGGAATTTGGGGTTAGTGCGGAGCACCACCCTGTTAGAATGTATTTGGATGAAAGGCTCTTGGATTGTGAGCGCCTGCAGCTCACTAACACGCCTGAGCGATGTAATAGCAATGAGGAAAGCCACTTTCCATGTTAGAAATTGAATTTCACAGGAGTGCAGTGGCTCGAAGGGTGGACCCATCAGCCGAGTGAGGACCACATTGAGGTTCCACACTGGAGCTGGTGGTGTTCTTGGAGGAATGACTCGCTTCAGTCCCTCCAGGAAGGCTTTAATGGCAGGCACCCTGAAAACAGAGAGGTGCTGTCTATTCTGGAGATAAGCCGCTATGCGGATAAATGTGTCCGAATGGAAGCGTACGCTAGATTGCATTTGTAAAGATGTAACAAATAGCAGATGATGTTAGGAATGGATGCATCTAGCGGGTTGATATTGTTGTCAGTACAGTAAATGGCAAACCGCTTCCACTTTGCTGCATAGCAAGCTCTGGTAGTGGGCTTCCTTGCCTCTCTGATGATGTCCATGCATTCAGGAGGCAGGTTGAGGTAGCCAAACTCTAGGACCTCAGGAGCCAGATCGCCAGATTGAGCTGTTGCGGATCTGGATGCTGAATGTCGCCATGGTTGTGCGCCAAGAGGCTGGGGGTGAGATGCAGCCTTTGATGCGGTACCACGGAAAGTTCTAGAAACGTGGTGTACCATGGTTGGCGTGCCCATGTTGGAGCAACCAGGATGAGAGTCATCGAGTGTTGCTTTAGCTTTCTTGCCACCAGCGGAATGAGAGGCGCTGGGGGAAAAGCGTACGCAAATTTGCCTGACCAGTTCATCCATATCGCATTCCCCTGCGATTCTGGGTATGGGAACCTGGCGGCAAAGCTTTGGCATTTTGCGTTTTCCCTTGTGGCAAACAGGTCTATCTCTGGATGACCCCACTGCTGGAAGTACGGGTGGAGTACTGATGGATGTATCTCCCACTCGTGCATTTGATGGCTGTACCTGCTGAGCAGATCCGCCATCTGATTGTCCTTGCCCGGGAGGTGTTCTGCCATGAGGAAGATGTTCCTCTGAATGGCCCACTTCCACGTGCTCTGAGCCAGATGAGACAGCTGTGGCGAGTGAGTACCTCCCTGCTTCTGGATGTAGTACATGGCTGTCATGTTGTCCGTCCGGATCAACACGACCTTGTTGCACAGATGTACTTTGAAGGACTTGAGCGCCATGAAGATTGCCATCAATTCTAGGTAGTTGATATGCAATCGTTGTTGCTGGGTCGACCACAGTCCCTGCACCGTGTAGTGGAGCACATGCGCTCCCCACCCTTGGAGAGATGCATCCGTCGTTAGGACAATCTGCGGCACAGGCTCTTGGAACGGTCGTCCCTTGCAAAGGTTGTGTGGATTCCACCAATGCAGAGAGTTGTATGCCCGACCGGTCACCAACACTAGGTCTTTCAACTGTCCTTGAGCCTGAGTCCACTGGTGCGCCAAGCACTCCTGGAGCGGACGCATATGTAACCGCGCGTGCGGGACTATGAAGATGCAGGAGGCCATCATGCCTATCAACTGCATGAACACTCTCGCTGGGAGTGAGTGTTGCGGTCTGAACCTCTGGATCAGCGACTGAATGCTGTTGATTCTGACTGTGTTTGGCTGAGCCATAGCAGTCAGGGTGTTTATTGTCGCGCCCAGATACTGCCGCACATGGGCTGGTTGAAGGTGCGACTTTGGGTAGTTTAGCAAGAACCCCAGGCTGTGAAGGAGTTGAATAGTGTGGGACATGTGTGAGGCGCACTGTCTTTCCGACTTTGCTTGAACGAGCCAGTCGTCGAGGTACGGGTAGACATGTATGTTCTGTCTCCTGAGGTGCGCCGCCACTGCCGCCAGACACTTTGTAAACACTCTGGGGGCAGTAGTCACCCCGAAGGGTAGGACTTTGAACTGGTAGTGCATGTTGAGAATGGTGAACCTGAGGTATTTTCTGTGGGATGGGTGGAGCGGGATGTGGAAGTAAGCGTCCTTGAGGTCTAAGGTTGCCAGGAAGTCCCCTTGGTTGAGGAGGGGAAGGATCTGTTGCAGTGTTAGCATGTGAAAGTGTTCTGACAGTATATACATGTTGAGAGGGCGTAGATCCAGAATGGGTCTGAGGGATCCGTCCTTCTTCGGGATGAGGAAGTACAGGGAATAGACCCCTGTTCCTTCCTCCTCCACTGGCACGAGTTTGATTGCTCCTTTTTGCAGCATTACTAGCACTTCCTGCTGCAATAAGTGCAAGTGCTCTGCCGACATAGGACGTTGTCTTGGGGGAATGTTGGGAGGAGTGGATGTTAGCTCCAAACAATAACCGTACTGGATTAATTTTCTCACCCACCTGTCCGTGGTGATGGACGTCCAGACCGGCAGGAACTGCTGGAGTCTCCCCCCGACAGGTGTTGGATGGTCGGGGGGCAGTGACAGGGAGTCACTGTTTGTTTGCGGCAGAGGAACTGGAGTTGTTGTTCCCTCTGCCTCTGCCTTTGGCACTGTTACCTCGGTAACCCCCTCTACCTTGCTTGTGGTACGAGGATTGTGCACCACCTTTTGTGAATCGTGTTTGTTGACCCAATTGTCCTCTGGTAACACCACGCGCACCTGAGCGACGAAAAGTGTTTCCCCTGAATTGTTGAGACTGAAGTGCCCCCATTGATTTAGCAGTCTCATTGTCTTTTTAATTTTTTCCAGGGTGGTGTCAACATCTGGCCCAAACAGTCTGTCCGGATTGACAGGCTGATTGAGTATTGTTGTCTGAATATCGGGCTTAAATCCAGATATGCGAAGCCAAGCCTGTCTTCTTAGCATGACACTGGTGTTAATACCCCTAGCCGCTGTATCAGCCACATCAAGCGCACACTTTATTGCAGCGTTTGAGATGAGTTTTCCCTCTTGTATGAGCATCTCGGCCCCTTCCTTAAACTGATCAGGTAAGTGTTGAAGGAGCTGTTCTAGGGTGTCGTAATGCGCCCTATCATAACGTGCCAATAGTGCCTGTGTGTTTGCTATACGCCAGACATTGGCAGCCTGCGCAGCCACCCTCTTGCCGGATGCCTCAAGCACTTTCGACTCCTTGTCGGGGGGAGGAGCTTCACCCGTTGTTTGGGAGTTGGCCCTCTTGCGGGCATTTGCGACCACCAAGGAGTCTAGAGGCAACTGTCCCCGAATATAGGCAGGGTCCCCAGGTGCTGGCCTGTATTTTTTCTCGATACGTGGGTTTACCACTCTCGCTCTTGTAGGTTCTTTAAAGATCTCCGGCGCATGTTTAAGGACACCTTTCAACATAGGAAGTGTTTTGACTGTTCTTTGGGAGACAGAGAAAGTGTCAAACAGGAAATCCTCTTCCACCGGGTCAGCATGCATGTCTACATTATGATTTGCAGCTGCCCTCTCTATTAAAGCATTGAAAGCTGCTGAATCCTCTGTTGGTGATGTACGTGCCCCAAAACCCTGTGGGTCCTGTATCACCTGATGGCTTCCCTGGTCCCCAGCGTCGTCATATGAGTCCTGTTGTACATCAGGGTCATTGCCAGTAGGGAAGTTGTATTGTTCATCTTGGTCATCATCTTCACCCCCTGATTGGTTGGGGGAAGGTGTTGGACTCCTCCTAGGTGGAGGGTGAAGAGGTTCAACAAGGGCAGGTATGTCCTGTGATTGCCTTTTCTTCTTTAGTGGAATAACAAAAGACTCCAGTGGCTGGGAAGTGATCTTTCTCTTGTAAAGTGTCAGTGTCCCTGTGTGTGCATCGATATAATGCTCTGATTGGTCCTCTGACGCTTCTTGTCGAGGCAAATTAGCACTGGGCGTCGAATATTCCGACGTTCCTGAGGTCTTTGGCACCGTTTTGGGTGCAAACGCCTTTGGTGCCACCTTCGGTGGCAGGGTGTAGAGAAGTTTCGTCGACGGTTTGGCAGTTGGCTCCACTGGTTTTGGATCCGACGGCGCAACCTTCGTCGACGGCACGGCTTTCTCCCGAATCCGTTTGAGGGAGTCGGAGACCTGCTTTGTAAATGAAGCCGAGGGTTTGGTTACCGATGCTTCATGTTCGTCCGCTTGGGAGGATTCCGGCGTGGCAGAGGTAGGCACCGATGAATCCTCGATTCCAACGGTTCGCTGCCCTGTAGCAGTCTTAGGCGCCGACGCCGTTGATGCTGATCCGGCCTCTTTGTGCCGAGGAGTAGTGGCTCCGGCTTTTGGATCTTGGCCTTTAGTGATCTTCGCTTCGACCGTATGTTTGGAGGTCGACGCTGCAGCCGTCGAGACGTGATGGACTACCTTCTTCGAGGATGTGTCCTTGGCCACCGTGTGTGGCGCAGGTGACTCGACAGCCTTCTTCGACTGTGGAGGGCCTGAGGGCGACGGAGTCGAAGACGGAGCAGGCTTCGTCATCTTGGACGGGACGTCGGCCATTTTAGACGTCGACGAAGCCGTTTGTTTCGGTTTCGTTTTCGACGGGTTTTCGGCCATCTTAGGTGCCTTCGAGGCTGTAGGTTTCGGTTTCGGTTTAGGCGTGGCGCCGGCCATCTTAGATGTTGTCGACTGCAATGGTTGCGGTTTCGGTTTTGATACGCGCAACGTCGGCTCCTCCGGTGTATCCGTGGCCGGGCCCGAAGGCGGGGCTGGGGATATTGGTGCAGGGTCGTGGGTAAGGCCGAGTGGCGATCCCGTGACCTGAGCCTGAGTCGAGTAACGTTCGGGGCATAGCTCTTCCTCTGAGCTATCTTCCGCGGCCCCATAGACTTCTTCGTCGTCCCCTACCTCATCGACGTATTCAAGGTCTTGGTACTGTCCTTCGATGTATTCCTCTGGATCGGCCTCGACCTCCGTCGATGGTGGCGAAATTTGAAGATGATGGCTTAGTCCCTCTTCTGCGGGGTCGTCGAATATGTCGTCGGGTGCCGGGGCTGCGTGTAAAGCTTCCAGGCGCGCCGCGCGCCGATGCTTGAGTGTTTTCTTTGACCTGAATTTGGAGCAGGCCATGCAGTTGTCCTCGTCGTGATCCGGCGAGAGACATTTATTACAAACTGGATGCACGTCGATGTGTGGGTACTTGGACCCACACACGGGGCAGCGCTTGAACGGACTCCGTTCCATGATGAGTTCGTCGGGGTCTTGCTGCGAGCACAGGTCTCGATGCAAAGAGTAAGAAACTCCTCAGAATTCCGACACGAAGAGTCGGACGATGCTCGGGACCGTTCGCAAACAATACCGACGCGAAGAACGAAGGCCTTAAGCTAGTAATATTTTCGATTCCGACAAGGAGGCGTCGAAATCACATCCGAACCCAATGGCGGAAAAAAACAATCTGGGGATGGAGCCGATGCCCATGCGCACTGTAGTCCAGGGGAGGAGCCACCTATCTCGTGATACTTCGAAGACTCTTCCAGGACAACAATGTGCAATCATCCGGACCCAACACTAGGCGGCGATCTATGCTAAAGATATGAATTTAGCAGCCCACATGCCTCGAACTTTTAGGGTTATGGGGTAGGTTTGGGTTTTGGAGAACAGGGGTATTTTAAGGGTTCAGGGCTAGGTTTGGGTTTTGGGGTTCAGGGGTATTTTTAGGGTTCAGGGGTAGGTTTGGGTTTTGAGGTACAGGGGTATTTATAAGGTTCAGGGCTAGGTTTGAGTTTTGGGGTACAGGGGTATTTTTAGGGTTTAGGGATAGGTTTGGGTTTTGGGGTACAGGGTATATTTATAGGGTTAAGATGGGTAAGTGTTTAAGGGTGTTGGGGTATTTAAGGAGTAAGGGTGGGTTATGATTATGGGGTGCAGGGGTATTTAAAGGGAGCAGGGTGGGATTAGCACACAATATGAGACATGGCATGAAGGGCGGAACGTACCACCCGCCCCCAGCATTTGTCACGACCCCAGCACACGCCCACAGCACAACGCAGACACGCCCACAAGGGACTACTTTGCTGGCACGGTTCTTTTACCTTTTAAATGTATATGGTGGGCGTCTGCATTGCCTATATCCTTCTGCTGCAACTTCCCTTTCCAACGCTGTATTGGGTGTTGTGATTGGTGCTGTGGTTCCTGAGATTACCCGCCTCAAAGGTTTGGGCTCTCTCTTTATTATATTAGTATAGATATGTCTCGCACAGATACATCGTTACCGAAGGTAAGTAACTTGTTTATCTGAAAGAGACTGTAGTTTTGGATTCCTTACCTTAGAAAAGATACCCCAGCAATGCCAACCCTGGAGGTGGGTCTGCAAACTAAGTTCACACTAGGAAGTCCTGGAGAACAGAACGGCCAAAAAAGCTGTCTCTCCAGTCTTGGCTATCCAGGCAGTAAAGTTTTGTGTGACCGCGTGCAGGGATGCCCACGTGGCCGCCTGGCAGATGTCAATAAGCTCGACTCCATATCCCAAAGCAGTAGTGGATGGGGTCGCCCTGTTAGAGTGGGCGCTCAGTCCCACTGGAGGTTTCTTCTTCGCCAAAGATTGCAGATTTAGATGCATAGGACACTTCGGGAGGAAGATCGAAAGCTGTCAACTGTCGCCGCTCAATCTCCACACAAGGAGGAGGAGGATGAACAGGTTCGGGAGGAGAACCATCCCCTGCTGCTGCGACAGAAGATCCTACCGAAGAGGCAGTTTGATTGGAGGATCGATGGCCATGTTGAAGAGCTCGGGGTACCAGACACTTCGTGCCCAGTCCGGAGCCACAAGAATGACTTGGGCCCGGTCGCACTTGATCTTCTTCAGCACTCTGCATAGAAGTGGTACCGTCGGAAAGGCGTACAGGAGACGGTGACTGCACTTGAGATGAAAAGCGCCACAGAGCGAGTGCCGCCTTGGAAACTCCAACGCGCAAAACTGCTGACATTGCGTGTTCTCTTCGGTGGCTAACAGATCTAACCAAGGCTCTCCCCACTGCTGAAAGAGACCTTGCACCACCTCCTAGCGAAGACGCCATTCGTGGTCTATAATGCACCGGCAGATGAGTTTGTCTGCCCTGGCGTTCAGGGAGCCTGCCACGGTGTTGAACCACCAGGGATATATGCCCTGATGTTCCAGCCATGTCCAAAGGCATAGAACCTCTTGACATAGGGTCCAGGTCTCCACCCCGCCCTGCTTGTTGCAATACCACATGGCGGTGGTGTTGTCCGTGAACATCTGCACTACTCTTTCTTTGACAGAAGGAAGGAATGCCTTCAGTGCAAGACAGATTGCCTGAAGCTCCAGAAGGTTGATGTGGAGCCTGGACTCCGTTGGAGACCAGAGGCCTCTGATCTCTGCCTCTCCCAGGTGATCCGGCATCTCCAGATGTTATGATGTCAGCATCCCAGAGCACCTTACCAACCATTATGGACCTTCTGAACTTATCCATCACCTCTGGCACTGTCCCCCCCGCCTGGAAGCGGGCCATGGTCCGAGCCCTGCTAAAAAAAAAACAATCTGGATCCCTTGGATTTTAGCAACTACCGGCCTATTTCCCTGCTCCCCTGGGTGAGTAAAATCCTGGAGAGATACATTAACCTCCAACTGGTGAACTTCTTGGAAAACAACCAACTGTTAGATACCCCCCAGAGGGGCTTTAGACCCAAACATGGAACTGAATCCGCCCTCCTAGTAGTCACCGAGGAATCCAGAAAAATCCTAGATCAGGGAGGATCAGTGGCAGTGATCCTCCTTGACCTTAGTGCGGCATTCGATACGGTCAGCCATGACACCCTGCTGAGCCGCCTTTCGAGTGTCGGAATAAAGGATAAAGCCTGGCTTTGGTTCAAGTCCTTCTTGAGGGATAGATCTTTTCAAGTATTCGATGGAGAGACAGTGTCCATGAGTAGACCATTGAGGTGTGGAGTCCCACAAGGCTCCTCCTTAAGCCCCGCGCTTTTCAACATCTATATGAGACCATTGGCTGAGGTTGTTCGTCCATTTGGGGTTAAGATCATTTCTTACGCGGACGACACCCAGCTGGTGGTCTCATTGGCGCAGGAGGCTGACATACCGCTGTCAGGCGGTTTAAGAAAGTGCTTAGAGGAG
This sequence comes from Lissotriton helveticus, assembly GCF_964261635.1. Lineage (NCBI taxonomy): Eukaryota > Metazoa > Chordata > Amphibia > Caudata > Salamandridae > Lissotriton > Lissotriton helveticus. The sequence continues at coordinate 8,363,784 of NC_136067.1, read as the reverse complement.
GTAAAGGGCTGGATGACTTCATCATCCCTCAAGTTCAATGGGGATAAAACGGAGCTGATGCTCCTGGGCCCCTCAAACCCCATCTCTTTCAACTCCTTGTGGCCCCCCTGCCTAGGCACCCCCCCAGCACCCAAGGACAACATTAAGAGCCTCGGGGTGTGGCTGGACAAGACCCTTTCATTTAACATCCAGGCTACAAAACTCTCGGCTACATGCTTTGGCCTTCTTAGGATGTTAAAGAAAATCCTCCCCCTTCTACCTATGGAGTCAAAGCAGGTGGCCATCCAGGGTTTGATACAATCCCGCTTAGACTTCAACAATGTCCTCTACCTGGGTGCCCCGGAGTACACCTTGCGCAGACTTCAGACAGTGCAGAACTGTGCGGCCCGCACACTGCTACAGCTCCCACGCAGACTATCAGCCAAAGCTGGACTGATTAGCCTGCACTGGCTACCAGTGCGTCAGAGAATCATCTTCAAGGCCATGTGTATTGCCCACCAGGCTTTCTGGGACACAGGACCTATGATCACCCGTGACCTAGTAAATCAGTATCAACCCAGCAGAAGCCTTCGATCTAGCCAGGCCTTCATGGCTACAGCTCCAAGAATAAAAAAGACAAGGTCTGGCGGCAGAACGTTCACCTATAATGCCGCCAAGTCCTGGAACCCACTCCCTCTTCTTCTTAGATCTAACCCCAACCTGTCTTTGTTCCGAAAACAGCTAAAAACATTTCTGTTTAACCTCCCACAGTACATTTAGCTAGCCACTCTGTCACGCCATCTCTGTTGGTTCCTAGCGCTTGGACGCCCCCGGGCAGCAATCGCGCTTTTATACATTTATTTTTCATTTCATTTCATGTGGCCGTCCCATCCTAGGAGTGACGCATCCGTCACCACTGTGAACTCCGGTTGAGGAAGGGAGAGGGATCTGACGTTGACCCAATTCTGGTTGATGAGCCACCACTGCAACTGATATGCAGTCCCCTCAGAGATCTGGACAACGTCAGAAAGAATCCCCTGATGCTGCGCCCACTGGAACTTCAGTTCTCACTGCAGAGCACGCATGTGCCATCTGGCGTGATTCACCAGCAGGAGGCCATGAGGCCCAACAGCCTCAGAGTCATTCTCACTAAAATCTGGGACAGAGGCTGAAACATCGGTATCAAAGCCCGAATATCCCGGACTCGCTGCTTGAGAGGATAAGCCCGAAACTGCAAGGTATCCAGAACTGCTCCGATGCAAAGGAGGGAATCAGATGCGACTTTGGCACGTTGATAGTGAACCCCAGAGAATGCAGGAGGTCCGCCGTAGTCTGGAGGTGGGAGACAACAGCCTGGTGCGAGCCCGTCTTCAACAGCCAGTCGTTGAGATAGGGGGAAGACTGGAACCCCTGATCTGCACAGATGAGCTGCGACCACCGCCATCACTTTTGTGAACACCCTAGGGGCGCTGGTAAGGCTTAAGGGGAGCATGGTAAATTGAAAATGCTCGTGGCCTAACGTAACCCGTAGGTAACACCTGAGGGCTGGCAGGACGGGGATGTGGAAATAGGTGTCTTGCAAGTCCAATGCTATCATCCAATCTCCGGGATGGAGGGCAGAGAGGACCTGAGCCAACGTGAGCATTTTGAACTTCTCCTTCCAGAGGAAGCGGTTGAGGGCCCTGAGGTCTAAAATAGGACGCAATTCTGGCACAGAGACCTGTTTGATAGCTCCCTTGGCTAAGAGAGCTGTAACTTCTTGACAGAGGAGGGCCAAGTGATCCTCTGACATGTGATGGGAGTGCTGGTGGCATGGAGGGAGTGGTAGTCATGAGGGGGAGGGAATAGCCCCTTTGGACCAACTGCAAAACCCACCTGTCCGACGTGATGTTGTGCCAGTGCGTGAGGTGATGGTGAATCGTGGCCATGAAATGTTGGACTAGGAAGGTTTGGAGGCTGCTGCAGGGTGGGGGGAGGAATGGGTGGACTGGCTCGCTCGCTGGTCCCCAGACCCGCGTCGCTGGGTCCCACGTCTGCAGCCACGCATAAACTGGGTAGCTTGCGTGGCCCTGTGACTCTATTGGGTGGAACGTGGTGGGGCATCCCTTCCGTAGCCACAAAGGGGGTAAAAAGTCAGACTGCGCAGGGCAAGAGGTTGCTGTGAGGTCCAAGGATCTGGCCCTAGCCCTAGAATCCTTGAAGCGCTCGAGCGATGAGTCCGCCTTGTCACCAAACAGGTGTCGGCCATTAAAGGGCATGTCCAAAAGGGAGAATTGGACATCCCCCGAAAAACCAAACACCCTCAACCAGGCGTAGCGCCTCAAGGCTACTGACGTGGACGCCGTTCTGCCCACAGAGTCTGCGGTATCCAGCCCACACCTGATGGTGAACTTAGCTGTGTCTCGATCCTCTGCAACTGTACGGGTGAGCACGGCCCGGACCTCCTCTGGGCACTGTGGCAGCACTTGCGCAACCGTATCCCACACCGTACGGGTATATCAGCCCAAGAGGCATGTGGTATTCACCGACCGCAGCCCTATGCTGGCAGAAGAAAACATCTTTCCAAGGTGGTCCAGCTACTTGGATTCCCTATCTGGGGGAGCAGTAGGGAATGCGCCTCTAGAGGACGAGGCTTGGATCACCAAGCTCTCGGGGGTTGGGTGTTAGGAGAGGAAAAGTGGGTCTTCCGGGCGGAGGCGTCGGGCAATCATCCTGACCACAGGAGCCCCTGTGCTGGGCTTGGACCAAGTGTTTGTGAAGGCTTCATTAAAAGGCAGCAGAGGCTCCGAAGAGGCCGCTGTCGGCTGAAGCTCCACTGCCAGAGGTTAGTCCTGACTGCCATCGTAGGAAGCTCGAGGCCCAAGGCCTCAGCCGCCCCTACACAACACCACTGCATAGGAAGCTCCCTCCTCGATAGCCAGGAAGGGGAGAGTGCATTGCAAAGACTTCGGATTCATGGTCCGGCAGTCGGAGCACGACTTTGGGTCATGGTTGCGCTCCAGGCACCAGAGGCACATGAGGTGGGGTTCGGTGACTGACAGGTGTGGTGCCGAGGCCAGGGCGACTGACACCGGACGCTGGGGCTCACGGTTCGATCCCCTGCACCGACGGCAGGTCAGCCCATTACTATGTGACTCTGGGCAATAGCTTGATTAATCTTCCCGAAGGCCCCCAGCGGTGGGATGACTCCGGGTAGCTGTGCGCTTTACAAATACTGGATTTACATTTGTTACATCTACGCTGGCTGGCGCAGAAAAAGAAAGAACTGACCAGGGCGCAGGGGCGGTGTCTAAGCAGACACCGCAACATCATCCCGTCGACCACAACGCCACCTACCGACACGCAAGGGTACACTGCTACGGAAAAATTCTAAGGATCCAGTCTGATGCCTGGGGGTAACTCGAAAGGTAAGGAATATATAACTACAGTCTCTTTCAGATACAGAGAATTTGAAGTCTTTGTTACATTCTACTGAGCCGAGTCCCTCTTCTTGAAGAGCCGGTCACGTGTCTGGGCTACGCATGCGTGTATACCGACCGAAATTGGGACAGTGCCGGTAAGTTTCAGTTACTGAGCAGATACATGTGGGTAATACTTTAGGGGGTTGAACGGTACCCCACTAGACACTGATTAGCGCCTTACTGTGTGCTTTTTTACAATTTCTTTAGTCACCGGAGAGCACAGTTACAACAGGCTTATCATAGCCGACAACAAAGCACGCTTTACTTTTCAGCGCTGCTGCATGACTTTAGGTAAGAGGGTATTACTGCCTTCTTGTGTATCGTTGTTGCCCAATAAGTCTACATCAGTGTTTTACAGGCGATTACTTATGAAGCAATGTATCGTAGATTTACTGATACGCCCTTGTGGGGTGGTAACAACATATGGCCTTTTATTATGTTTGCAGGCCAGTGTCTTGTGAAACCTTTTTCACGTTGCATTTATCACGTCCTGGGTGATCATCTGCTTGTAAAATTTAATGACAATAGGTTAGTAACGTATTGGTACCTGTGTTGTTGTAACTCTGATGAAGCTTAGATTTTATTTACTTCAAATGAATGCATCTTATGTCAATTGATACCTCGCTTTCACAAGATTTTTTTAGCTGGTTGTTTCTTTTCCATTTCAGTGTCTTTACAGTTACTTTGATCTAAATATTATAAGATCCCATTACATATCGTTGGGAAAATTGTCACAACTGATGCCTGTCCTCGGGGCACCGAGGCACAGTGGGAGTCTTGAGGAAATATATTAATTTGAACGTTACTGTTCCGCAATATTTTTGAGGTTTTTAAACCCATTGGTATATATTTTAGATTGTGGTATTTGGGACACAGTGTTTTGGACTTTGTTGCCGTATAGGGCCTATAAATCTAACACTAAGGTGTGTCTTGTCTTAGAATCTTAGGGTTGATTCACTGAAATGTCTTGCTTTTTCCCCATCTTGCTATTTTTATCTATGCACATTTAAATAGTTAATTGACTACTTAGGGGTCACTTCTAGGATCTTCACTTTTCTGGTTACTCTGCAAACTGCAGTCCTGGCTGCTTGCATGTTGCCTTAATCTTTTTTACAATCTCTTTGATCGTTTTCTAAAAATTCAGCACACCTGTTTCTTTTGTTCTGTGAATAACTCAGAACACTTTATCAACACACTTATATCCTATTGTAAGTAACAACTGACTTTTTAAACTTACAGCCTTGAAAAAGTCGCCTTACGACGAAACACGTGTCAGCTGTCTTTTCCTCTGATTCCAATGGATTTGAATATTTGGAAAATAAACACATTTTTAACTACAGACCTACTCGGTGTCTTCATATTTGAACATGGTTACTACATTTCGGTGCTCTACAAACATAACCATTGGACTTGTCGGATCAACGGACCAAGATTTTTCAATTGTGTGGTGCTTTGGACATATTATCCACCTTCTGGAAAACATTAGATCTGGCATCCTGACCTGGAAGTCAAAAAACAGAGGTCAGCGCGCTTGCGGGTTGCATTGTGGACAACGACCCCCTTTTGATCCAAAACATTTTGCTGAAACATCCCCCCCTATTTGAGGACAAACCTGCCTGGTGATCTCGAGGACAACTTCATTGACTCTGTTGAGAATACAAGACGTTTCGCTGACGGATGTTTCACACAATATTTTTGAAAATAGATTTGCATATATGTATATCCTAACTAGAGAAACTATTCACCTGTGAGACAATGGTGTTCGGAAACTGAACCGCAAATAAATATGTGATCCGGCAAGAACCCAAGTCATAGGAAGAATGACTTAGAGCGCTCTTTGTATCCACCCAAAGGCAGAAAAGCGTAAATTCACGAGACTCACCTTCGCTGTAAAGTCTGCCTGCTGCAGTGAACCTTGCAAGCTGCCTGACCGCCCCTTGACGGTTGCCCTGTTCATTGTTCCCAACTCAGGTGGGTGAGGAAATGCTCATTACAAGCCCATCCAGCTTTTAAGAGTGGATTTTCTTGCTCCGGCTACAATTAATTGTAGTAAGCCATGTGGGTGTGCTTTCCTCTGGTGCCTTCTGAATGGGACTAGGCACATCTCTTTGAGCATGTCTAGGTATAGATGTTAGTCCGACTCACGGAAAATCTAAAAAATCCTCTATGTCCTCTTGTCCCAACCTCCTCCAGCTGGCTTCTGGTTCAACAGGCTTCAGAAGTGGAGGGAGGTAGAATGGCAGAGTTGGTAAACAAATGGCTCCTGTAAGATGCTGGTGCTAGACACATGGGTAGTAGGTGCAAACCTGACAGGTGGAACTTAGCACTTAGGACAGAGCCCTTCAGTACTCCCTGGAGAGGAGCGTATTGCTGCAGATCAGTGACAATGACTCTTGCCATGTGGCTTCGTGAGGATGAACTGTGCAGTCAGACAACGCCACGAGTTCGCCAACGTCTCCTGAATGCCAAAGAAGATGAACCAGACCATTGGATAATTATACTTAATACACCTGAGTGCTCAATGGATAGACCCTGATCCTGTGCTCACGAGATGACACGTCCCTGAATAGACGCAGGAACGGAACGATGATTCTGATCAACCATGAACACATTCAATGCCGCCAAACTCACCAAGGCTGCAACGTCGGATCCCGTCTCTTCCTGAAGTCGAGGAGCGATGCATTTTCTCTTTTCCCCCTAAAAGAAAAGAAAAGTGCACAACAAGTGAGAATCTACGGACGATGGTAACATTTCCTGGCATAGAAGATCTGCTGATTAGTTACATGGAAATGGTGCAAATGTCACCACTTTCACAGGTCCCAACACTTCCCTCTCCTCATCCACTGAGCCAGGACCTGAAACCAAGGGGCAGCTGCCCTCTGGGGTATAATAAGTCACTGATGCTTGTAAATGGTTTGAGTAAGAGAAAACCCAAGCCCCAGCTTATACCTAATAATCAGCTGCAGGAAGGATTAGGCGCCTGATTTAGAGAAGGATGGTAGTGCAGAAAGTTCCAAAGACTGTGGAGTCCTTCCTGGCACATCTGGTAGTCCAACTGTCCTGTTTCTTGGGCTCTGCCAAGGTGACGCCGATAGACATGTTGGCAGCTCCTCAATGTCAAGGGAGCACCACCATCACTACGGTTGGCACAACAAACTCCATGTCAGGATGTCTTGGGAAGTGTGGTGGATGTTTAAGGAAATGTACGTATAGTGCCCTTCCCGGTGGGATGCAACCCCAGCATCCCACCTGCACGGACAACCTTCTCACACCTTTAGGGATATTCCCAGTGCCCACATTTGCTGGGCATCATTTTCACCAGCAGTGAGGGATTCAGTAACTGGAACGCTTGAATGTATATTTCCTCCTTTGTCGTTCTGCCCCTCCCCCCCCCGACTAAGAATTATACTGTACAGTTTAAGAGCACTTGGTGAAAGGATAGGCACCACTAGAGACCTGGAGAAACCCTGGAGGCCCAGCCTGGTCAGAAGCAAAATCCTTTCTGAGGGACTCATCCAAGGAAACCTACTCACAAAAGCTGGAGCGACAGCCTACTTTGTTGTACATGGTAAGGTTCTGTGACAGTTACAGGGCTTCCAAACACATCTACGGTGCTTCTGCTTTAGTCTCATCAGCTTGAAGTCTCAGAGGCCTGGAATTCATTTGATATGGTGATATTTTTAAAACACAGGAGACTGTCCGCCGCGTGCTAGTGTCCTGTGCTGCTTTACTGTTAGAAAAGTCCACCATAAACACAGATACATGACGCAAGGATGAGGAGCAACACATTATAAGTAAACGCTCAGAGTACAGATTCCTCCAGACTCTGTCAAGGATAGTTGTAAGGAAGAGAAGATGGAAAGTGAGAGCCGCAGAACAGGCCGGGGTTGAACACTGAGGGGGTGGTGAGGGATCCACTGGAGGAAGAGCCAGAGATGGAAGTGGAAGTAGAGACATGAATGTCGAGGCTGAAGACACCACACATTGCTAATATTGGTATATGGATCTTTTCAGAGCATTACATTGTCATGCGAGGGGTGTGTAGCGAGGGACAGAAGAAGAGGAAATCATCCAACCCACTGCTGGGTGGGCTGCAACAGTTTGATCCCTAGTGAGGGATACTTAGCATAGGGTTTAACAGGGAGCTTGAATCTGGCCATGAACAGCCATGCATCTTATGCAAGGGGGGTGGGGGGCTGCAACAAGTCTGGAGGGACAATCCTCAGCAGACGGACACTGATTAGCAGGATATAATATTTTTTCTGCAGTGTTGGCACCGTTGTGCCGCATGCCTAAGAGAATTGGCTCAATGGTGATCAGAGTCGTCCTCAAGCTAGGATTAATGAGACGCTATGCCAGTATTTGGCATTGCTCTAACTAAAGACTCATCACAAATTCTGAATCGCCTATGGAAGCCGAGCTGAGAGCAATCCTTGGGCCCGATTCACAGAACTAACTTAAGACAAAATCCTAAACATACTACTTTTGGTATTCACAGAAGGCATTTAGTAGTAGTAAAGTCAGGATTTTGTCTTAAGTTTGACTTAAGACAAACGTAAGACAGAATTAAGACAGACTTAAGTTAGGATTTTGTCTTAAGTTTGTCTTGAGTCTGTCTTAAGTCTGTATTAAGTCTGTCTTAAGTCTGTCTTAGTTTTGTCTTAAGTCAAACTTAAGACAACATCCTAACTTTACTACTACTAAATGCATCTGTGAATACCACAGGTAGTAAGTTTAGGATTTTGTCTTAAGTTAGTTCTGTGAATCGGCCCCTTTGTCTTTACCCAAACTGGTGAGCAGCAGCAAGAATTGGAGGCTGAACTGTGGAAAGAGGAACTGATCAAGGCTAGTTAGGAAATGTCAAGGGGTAAAATCCTTCAGCCTCCCAGCCGACTTATACCGCTGTTTTCAGGACAAGTGCCAGCAAAACTCTTAGAGGAGTATGTTGAGGCTCAACTCCAGAGTACAATGAGGGAGATCACCATCGTTATGATTTAGATCAAGACAGACACCCGCATGACCTTGTATATCACAGGCCATTGTTGATGATGAACACTGACATTAAAATACTAATCAAACCCCTGGCCAAGAGTCTACCGAAAGTTACAGGGATGCTCTTGCACGAAAACTAGTGTTTCTTCACCTTCCTGAACCTTAGAAGACTCAGCAGCCATGAGATACTACCAGGGAACACAGAGGAGCAGAGACCCTCAGGCATGAAGACCAGTACGGTGTTGTGTACCCCAACTTAGGCCTAAGTGGCAAACAACCTTTCACCAACATTTGTCCTCCCTTGCTCTGCATAACGGTTCTAGCACTGGCCTTTTACCCAGTTATGTGCTGAATACATTTCGATCATTTTCTTGAAACTAGCCTCATTCATTATGCATGAGGATTCTTAGAAAAAAAACCTGCAAATGACGTGCATAACAGGATTAACATACTCTGTATAAAAGTCATGGTCATCTTCATCCAAGGGCGACAGAACTACTTTGCAAAATTGCAGGTATTGATCTAGGCTCATTGACATATTCATACTCACAACATATCGATTGTGGTAGGAACCCCGAGGCTATCTTTATGGTATAAAAGAACCATACCTTCACTAGATAAGCGGAGGAAACGCTTCCACACTGGCACAAGCCACTGAGGTCCTGGCCTGCAGAAGCTCCAGTATGCAGTGGTCCAACATCCCTTTGGTTGTTCAACTCGAGACCAAGACGGGGTCCTTCATTCTCTCCCATCAGGTAACGGGGTTGGCTCTTTCCTAGGGGATTCTCGGCTTTATACTTACATACATGATAGGCACACTTAGGTAGGGTTTGCATCTTAGGAGTACGCTTGATTACTGTTATTTTTTTATGCCTGCATATGTTCACTGTTTTAGCACCATGGTAGAATTCTACCTTCTATTTATTCTGTTGGTGCTTGTAATCTTTTACATTTGCTTCTGTCTAGTGATTGACGCAGCATGTTTTATACTAGAATGATGCTGGTTCAATAAATGCTATTGAAAACGTCCCCAACGTTTATTCTGTGTATCTCTCTGAGACTAAGTGAGCACGGCTCACTGAGCGAAAAGTACTGTACTGTTTCCACGATCCCTGAAGGATCAAGGGTTGTCATGTTCGATGGTTGCCAGGAACTATTCGCTTCTTGGTAAGGTTGGGGGCTTATGGTGCCACTGTGAGCTAGCTGGTCTATAGGCTGACATATCTTGTGTGGCCGTCCAGAATCAGTCTAGACACCAATTCCTTAGTTTATGTTACCTACAAATGCACTGATCCTATGTATTTTTAGGAACGACACAACATGCCGCCACCAACAATGGTTTGGTTCTTATTTATCTGTCAAATCTGAGTAGCTCAGTCGTGCTTTCTCAGAGACCCCTTTTCACATTTAACCAGAGACGTCCGGAGTGGGAAGGGAAATATACGCCGCACCTGAGTAGGTATATCCTATGTATTATCTGTAGGTTTGTTCAAGCTTGAAAGATTATAGGTCCCCACATTGTGCAAAACCTTATCTCTTTTCCTTACAACTTTCTTCCACAATGTCTGTCCAAGATGGCGCTGCGAATGCTGTTAAAATTACGGAAAACTGCGGACATGTAATCTGTAGATTACGGCCTCCCAGCAATGGATGGAAATGTTTCCTTTGTAATAGAGGTACACGAGCCATTCAGGACAGGTATTCTATTCTTGGGTCAAATTCCCACCTGCAGATGCACGCACACATTTGTTTCATACTTACATTGAAGATGAGACTCCTGAATAATACTCTCCATACATGGACATAAAAGTCCCGTTAACTTACCAAGAACATATTAATTTGTTTTAAGGCGCCCTCCCCCACACCACAGTAAATGTGAGACTCGGTCCGCTCAGCAGAGATTGACACATTGCCAGCAGCAGATTTACACTTTACAAAGATATAGTAAAACTATACAGAAACCTGACACAGTTTGTAATGTGAACACTCACAATTCGACCTACGGGGGATACTCAAGCTGGTCAACCACAAATGACTACGACAACTATCAGCTTATAAACGCTGAAAGCGATTACAGGAAGAATGCCCAATAAACGTGTGCAAATGTCGTTCTAGATTGCATCGAAAATACCACAGCTTGAAGCAGTATTTCCCCATACGGGCCCGCAGGAAAAACACAGAATACTAAAAATCTGCTTGCCAATGGGGATAGCTCCGTCGACCACTTGGGGCACAGTTTTTGCTGCAGTATATAACGGAACTCATAGTACCAACCTCAATAGCAGCTATACCAGCTGTACTGAAAGAACTATAGAATGAGTACGGGGCAGAACCTGGCCTCGACTAGGGGATTGAACTGATAGGCAATGTTGCCCAGGTACCAGCAATTATGTTAGGTAACATACAAGGGGAGGCAGCAGCGGTGGCTATACACCTACGCCTGAGGGTAGTCACTCCTGCACAACAGGAGCAAGAACTACCTAAGATTATCAAAGAAACCTATGCTTTGCTGGGTAAAGATAACTTGGGAGCTAGACATGGGAAACCACAAATATTGAGCAATACTGGAAAGGATAACTCAAAGCAAGCACCTGATTCTTCTAAAAAGAAATGGTATAACAATCAATCAAAACATATTAAGCAGAATGTATCATGATCACAGGGTGGGTCACCTAAACAGGAACCCTCCGATAGAAAATACAATCTTAGAAACTGTGACAATATTAAAAAACCTGACAGGTATCAGGATACTGATACACGTTCCTCTTGTTCCTTTCATAGTTCATCAAAACACCCGGAGAGGGAAGGACGGTCAGAACACAGATCAGAAGAGCGAGTCAAGCCAAGAGACACACATCGCACTTCAGACTACATTATCAAACAAGAAGATAAACCCAAAACTAAACCTCAATTTAAAAAGAAGAAGGTAGCTGGCCTTAAAATAACAAATGCCCAGGCTACTGATGACTCTACTACTGAACGGGGAATGAGCTCTGATGATGCTAGCCAGTGCAGCAGAAGTAACAATAGCTCGCCAGAACCTAATGGAATTTCTGGTGACAGCAGCGTTGAATGAACATATCACCGTGGAGACAACCGATACAAGGGTAAGTGTCTCGCATCATTTATACAAAATTACGCTCCAAATGGAGGGGGACATACCCAGAAAAGTGAAAGGTCTCTTTTGGGAGAACCTGACATATTGATACGATATCCTTTTGGCTCAAAAATATTGGCTGCCTGAGTTCGTTAAGGAGTGCCCAAAGGGGGACGATGTAATTTTACTGGCTTTCTCCGACCTCGTTCCAGAGTCACTTAAACATTCTTACTCGCAGGAGTGGGGGTTAGCGCTAGCTCCCACCATATACTGCAATCATGTAGGGTGGGATGCTGATCACCTCACCATGAAATCCCATTAAAATCTACTCCAACCTCCAAAGACTCTGAAAAGTTAATACAATTTAAGATTCCTACATTTGCAGAACATACATTTTGGATTACGCAGAAAGGGTTAAACCTCTCTAAGACCTAATCAGACAAGATTTTTCAGACAAGATTTTTCAGTCCAACATTGGACACAGGAACACACAGAAATTCTCTGTTCCGTACAAGCTGATATGATAGCTTCCAAACACTTACACAGATGTGTAAACACCACTAATTTGGTGATCTGTGTAGTCGGGGGTCCTTAGATGCTGTAACCAAAGCAAGCGTTCCAAACACAAAAGCACTGCATCTGTGATGGATACAATGGGCTAATTCGATCACTGCAATAGATATAGACTACAAATTTGACTATACATTAAAAATACAAGCATTCCTGCAGTGCAAACATGAATATCCTCTCCTGAATGAAATAATGCCTCTAGATCAGTATGAATACATCATTTACACTGACGGATCTGCCCAGCCTGACGTAGGAAGTAAACTGCAATACAGCGCAGGATTTGTGATTGTGAAAGAATGTACGCGGGCCGGCAAATTCCGTCCAAACAATACACAGACACAGTCTCTAGGAGATTGCACGACACAGCAGGCAGAACTAAACACCCTGGTACTGGCACTAAAATATGTGGATCAGGAATTCTCAATACTTATTGTGTGTGATTCATTTTATTGTGTCCAATCATACAATGAATATTTTCAATACTGGTGACAGAATGTGTTTAGAGATTCCAAAGGTTGCACAATAAAGCACAAGTTACTTTTTTGAACAGGTGGCAGAGCTGAAAAAATGCCTGCCATGAACTCATGTAATTAACACATTGAGTCATCAGCGTGTTGGCTCCCACGTTGAAGGGAATTCATTGGCTGATGAAGCCGCCAAGGTGACAGTGCGAACTGCTGCCGTTGCTGCAAACACTCGTTCTAGCACAAGGATAGATGGACAGAAAATGATAGCTGTGAACACTACGCACAACAGCTCAGTCTCGCCCCAAGGTTTTCCACTCAAGTACTTCTACACGTTACATATGCAAAACATTCTGTATGCTCAAATTCCAGGAGTGGGGGATAGAGTAATACCAAACATGGATCGCAGATTAGGATTAAGTGTTGCTGCACACGAGGGTCTGGGTTGAGCACACGCAGGAATCGCTGCAACTATTTCACTACTGAAGCAGCGTTATTGGTGGCCAGGTCTTACTAAACAGACCAAGGGTTAAGTGTGACATCTGTCAGCAGACGAAAGGTTCTACCGTAGTACGTCTACCACAAACTCCATTAATTATATCAGACGGACCTCTCGCATGTGTCTATTTGGACCACTGAGGCCTCTTACAATCTGATGGGGCTAACAAGTACATCTTGGTGGCAGCGGATTCATGCTCTAAATTCCTGTGGGTTTGGCTACAGAAATCAGCTGACGCCGGAACTGTTATAAAGGATTTTAGAGTCTTCATAGGGCATAGGCAATTGGCACATTACATTCTGACCGTGGCCCTGCGTTTAGCTCACGGGCTTACAAAGATGCCATGGGAAGTTTAGGTGTAGCACTGCAGTACTCCTCTCCGTATCATCCCGAGGGAAATTCATTTGTGGAGAGGAAGAACGGGGACTTAAAGCAATCCTTAACAGGTAGGGTATTAGGCTCGGTGACAGTGTGGCAATCCCCTATATGGGGTCCAGAGGGCACCTAACAGCATGCCAAGAAGTTCCCTTGGGGGGCCGTACTCCATATGAAGTCCTGCTTGGGATAAGAATGTAGGTATCTGACCTCGACTGTGGCAGCACAGTGGTGGATGGAAAACCATTTGACATCAATGATTGTTTGTTGGCTGTTTTACAGGAACTCAATGAATTCCGGGCATTACAAAGCAACGTCCAAGTAAAATGCACCACCACTGAAGACGTGAAAGCTGTTCCGGCAAGAACTGCTTGGGTTTCGAAGATTGGGTACCTGGTCAGAGAAAAGATTGTGGACAAAAAGGAATTTGGGCCATCTTACAGAGCGCCTGTACCTGTCCTGCCTGTCGAAGACAAAGACATTTCGCTTCACGGGCCTGTAATGCTTCAGTTTCTGATTTGTCCTGTCACTTGAAGGGTTCCCCAGCTGCCGTGATTCATCCGGTGTTCGAGTTGCTTTCGAATGGGAGCTATTTGATGCTGAATGATCAAGGCTGTTGTGGGATGGTACCAGGCATCGAATATATAGTCACAGTAAGTTCCAGGGATACATGTTGCATGCAAAAATTGTTTTCACCGACCCACACAGTTAGGGAGGCAACGCTATTCATTGAATGTTTCCTTTATACAGTTTTATTCTCTGAGCAGGCTAAAAGCCATGGTTTTTCAGAAAGATGTGACCTTAACCTTAGCCAGAGAGACTTTTGATCTCCAGGCTGCAAAGTATTTATCTGATATACAGGCACTAGTCCGTACAAACTTCCCGCTCCATTTTGGGGAAATGGTTCATCGTAGCTTTAACATGTCTGATATGAGGGGGATTGTGCACCTATTTAAACATATAGGTTCTGGACTATTGAGCACCTTTCAGACTATCTTCGGAGTTATTCCAGCATTCATACACTCCATATGGGGAAGTGTTTTTAGAGGGCTTCTGCTGGTCCTGCTACTTGAAGTGGGTATCCTGGTTTTAATTGTCCTACTACGCAATGGACGGCCCAGTTCATCGAGAGACAGAAAAAGCACTGCTGGTGCGATGTTGTTGTGAATGCATGTGCCGTTCGTTCAAAGGTAAATCGTCCAAAGAACACCCAAAGGGCTCGTTTATTCGTCCTTCTCCTTAATGTATTGCAAACCATTATGGCAATATGGGGTTATGAACAGAAAGGAGTCCCAAGCAAGAGCTCTTGGGTGTCTTCTTTCTTCAAAGGGGCCTCCAGAGTTCCTGTCCGCCGATTCCCTCGACAGAAACAGAAATACAGGTAAGAACTTATCCAATGTGAATTTTGGTTCCTCCCTATGGAGTTAGTAAGGGTTTACTTTCCTTTTCTTCTCAGAAAGTGGTAAGTGGTAGGAAGTGAGGGGGGGTTTGTGGAGGAGAAGGATCGAGATATAGATGAATTTGATACTTAATACTTCCTAATGTGTGGAAAAAGAAAAAACGAGGATGTAAACAACATATACTAGAATGACGCTGGTTCAATAAATGCTTAATGAAAACATATCCAATGTTTATTCTGCGTATCTCTCTGGGACTAAGTGAGCACGACTGACTGAGCGAAAAGTACTGTACTGTTTCCACGATGCCTGAAGGATCAAGGGTTGTCATGTTCAAAGGTTGCCAGAAAATATTCGCGCCTTGTTAACGTTAGGGGGCTCATGGTGGCACTCTGAGCTAGCTGCTCTATAGGCTGACATATCCTGTGCGGTGTCCTGAATCAGTCTAGACACCAATCCTTTAATTTATGTCACCTACAAACGCACAGATCCTATGTATTTTTAGGAACTACACGACAGCGGGTTCATCCAGGTAGGGAGCACTCGCCTGAACCTTCGAAGACTCAGCCATGTGGTACAGCCATGGAACACAGAGGAGCGGAGACGGTGCTGGTTAATCCAGGGAGGTAGCACTCTCCTGAACCTTGAAAGACTCAGCCATGGAACACAGAGGAGCAGAGACACTAATGCATGAAGACCAGTGCAAGTTCATCCCTGGATGGAGTACTATCCTGAACCTGTGGTACACACCTGCACACAGAAGACCAGAATTATGCTTTGACTGCATTAGATACACAACGAGACTTTGATACATTGGACTGGTGTAATGCGTGTACATGGGGCATGGGGATTGGCTACAACTTTCTAGGTAGGAGCAGGCTATTGGACAACGCACGCAGGGCGTTGGTGTACGATGGCTGGGAGGTTGATCGTGACACCACACTAGGTTGCCTGCTGTCTTCCTTGCAGCTCCTCCTTGCTGTTGAGCAACTAGGCATAAGACTAACAATGGAATTGCAGGAATGGGGAATTACTGTGGGTTCTACTACACACATAGTGGTGATGTACATTGATGCCACACTTGTCTACCTGAAGCAAGATCAGGACCACTGCCTGGGGCCAGTCGTAGCTGCTTCAGGAGCTCAACCATTTTGGTTTAGTGTCAAGATTGGATAGTACGTGGGAGAAGTCCAGACTATTCTCCTCAGGGAGTTTGACCAAGGGGACTTCAGAGCTCTGACTGGATTTGGGCCTACAAAGGGAGACAAACAGATTCAGATACTTGACAATGTAGGTGTTTTTTACTCCAGATAAGCAATTTATAGTTCAACACAGGGAAAGTCAGTGAAGGACTGAAGCATACGGTACAATCCTGAAATCTCTTGCCACTTTCAATTACTGGATTGCCAAAGTCAAAATGGTATTTCTCCATCCTCTACGCTAGACACTTTCTAGAGCTATATAAGTGGACTGTCTGCCTGGTCTGGACAGGGAAGACAAGTAGGGTCAGCTTCGATACTCTGAACCTGGAGGGGCAGAAGAGGCATCTGGGGCACCATGGCATGGGGTTCTATTCTATAGTCGAACGATTGTAACATGCTACATGCAGGGTCGCCAAGGGTGACAAACGACGATAAGACAGGACCCTCATAGCTATGGCATTAAGTAGTCTACTCAGATGAGTAGCACCACGCCAGCATGGTACCCACACACTGTCAGGTGGCTGGGGTTAGCCTGGGAAACAAATGTAAAAAGAAATCTCTTGTGATTCCCATTCCCAAAGAATCTATCTGTATGGACGTTGGGAGCCATGTAAGAGCATAAGCCGGGATGCATCGGCGAGTCAGTGGAAGGAGGGAGGATGTAGCGCCCTTGGAGATTTATACCCGGGGGAGACCTTTATCTCATTCACAGAAGCACAGGAGGTCTTCAGGGCAAGACTTGGAAAAAGTATCCAATAAGCCCGACTGGCTAGGATCATGAGGGAGACATGGACTGAGTTCTCAAATACACCTAAGACTTACACATGCTCAAAGCGGTAGGAGAACCTGGGCTAGGATGTATGCTTGCCTTGCACCTGAAAGGTCACCAAAAAGCAGACATGGCAAGAAATGCACGATGGGAAAGGAAACATTGGGAGGAGTTTGTTACGAAGCACATCACAGACAGGGAGTGGGAAGTGACCTGCTCCCAGGTCAAGAAATGCAAGGTTAGAACTGGCACACTTTGTTTACACTGGAATATTCGGACCCTGTAAAAGATACCCCCAGGAGGCCCTCTAAGGTGTGGTGAGCTGGAAGCTTCCTTCATACACATGACTTGGTATTAAAGGGTGATAACAAACTACGGGGGACAGGATCACAACCAGACACCGCCCCGTAAGAGGCACCACACCGAGGCCTCCATTAAGCATGGTATTCTGAGAATCATCCATAAACCAAAAAAGTCAGGACAAGGTGTAGATCTGCACTCCTTGGGAAGGTATCATCAAAATTAGGGGTGGGCGGAGTTTGCGTAATCGCGTTACGCAAATCTCCGCGAAACAGTAAAAAATCTCCGCGAACACGCAGAAATTCCGTGAACGCGCGGAATCGCTTGTTCGCAAGGCTTTTTTCCTGTTCGCAATTGCGGTTTGCGTGCTCGGGGGGAAATATATCACAAACACGCATTTTGAGAACGCGAACAAGCAAAAAGTTTTGTGAAATCACGGAACGCAGAATTTTGGGCATTTTCGCATTCTCCGCGGAATGCAAAATTACCCCAATTCTGCAAAGTCCGCGAGCGGAACGGAATTTACCGCCCAGGCCTAATCAAAAGGCAGGATTGTCATTCATTGGCTGCGTTCCTGTGAGGCAAATGAAAAGGCACGAGAAGGGACCTTGGAGAGGTGGCCCTTGTGGAAGAATCTCACATTAGAGCCACCAGGAAAGAGGATAGAGTCAGTAAGATCTGACCACCTGGACTGAAATGATCCAAGACCACCAAAAGCTAGTTCTTCACAGACTGTAGAGATCTGATGATGCAGACCAATGAAGTGGAAGAAATGGAGCCAAGGAAGTGTGTCATGACACCATCAGGGAATTAGCGGTGCGTACACAGGCTTGGTGGTGGTCCACATTGGGGAATGTTCTGGGAATAACAGAAGTGACTAAAAGGCACTCTCGCCTCCTCTCCTTTATTAGGTAATAGGACTACAAGTCTTGACGTGTTGTTTGTGAACTTGCAACTTTTTTGAAAATGATAAAGTTAAAAAAAGCTCTGCTTATGCCCCTTATTGTCAGCTATTGTAAGCTGATATAAACTGGTGTCTAAACTGAAAACTGCAACATCATTTCCTATTTAAGCTTATACTCAGTTGAGAAATTCAGGAATGAAAGAAGGGGTTATCCAGATGACCAGCGTGTGACACTTCAGTCTGTGGTGGTACGAATCAGAAAGGCAGTCTTTCCGGTAAGAAAGTCTAATTTAAGTAAGGTGTGGTGGGCAGGCCGCCTTCCGAATAATTTATTACCTCCATCACCCTGGCCTGACTCTTGCTCGTCATATCTAGAGACCATTGCTGGCCCAGCTGTGATCTCTGTGCCTTCTTACATCTGTCTACCTAATATGTTACAGTTGTGTGTGGAACTCTTGGTGCAGCAAAAGTACCATGGGCTGTAACACAAGGAAGTAAAATGCCCCCACCCACTGGTTGCGTACTGAAACATAGCTACGTGTGGGCACAGTCGTCCCACTCAACCCCTGGCTCCACCACCCAGGCTGCTTGATAAAAGATTGCCATACATGGGAACAGTGGGACCCTCTCCCTTTGCGCCCCTCTACACCCTGATTGTGCAGTAAAAAACAGTCATAAGTGAGTGGGCGCGCTGGGTCCCTTTTACCCGTGGGCACCTACATCCATGGCTGTGCGGGTAAAGGTAGCCAAAAGTGGACACACTGACCCTCTCACCCTGGCGCACAAAGCACCTCCTTAACTGACAGTTTCACCCACTGCAAAATCTACTTTTTGGTGAAAATCCACTGCCATTCCCATGGAGGTTTATCACAGACTTGACTCTGTCATGGGTGGCAGCAGGCCTCTCACCCGGTACTATGTGGCTGCTCCTCTACCACTTCTGGCGAAGTTGGCAGTGGAACAGACGGACAAATTATTTACCTTCGGTAACGCCTTATCTGGTAGAGACATGATCTAGCCACTGATTCCTTACCTTTGAACTTCCAGGCGTCAGCCTGAATCTGGAAGATTTTTTTCAGCAGTACCCCTACGCGTCGGTAGATGGTGTTGGTCGACTCCGAGGGACGTCGTCGGCGTTGTGTTCATCATCGTCATCCATATAACAGCCACTCTGGCGCACTGCCGTCAGAGTTTTTCACGACTTTCCACGCCAGAAGCGCAAAGCCATGAAGTGACTGACCACGGAGTGTTAAAAAAGGAACAGCTATGGCCCTAAAAAGGACACATGTCTGAAACAATGCCGCGGGGCGGATGGGTGGGACGTAAGGAATGTGCGGCTAGATCATGTCTCTAACAGATAAGTTGTTACCGAAGGCAAGTTACTTGTTCATCTGATAGAGACATCTAGCCGCAGATTCTTTACCTTTGAACAGATACCCAAGCAATACCATCCCCGGTGGAGGGACTGCGGAATGGTTTAGACCAGAAAGTCCTGCAAAACAGAGCAACCAAACAGGCCTTCTCTGCTGACCTGAGAATCCAGGCAGTAGTGTCTGGCGAACGTGTGAAAAGCTGCCCATGTGGCAGATTGGAATACATCAGAGATGGGAACACAACGCTGAAGAGAAGTGGTGGCCACCTTCCCCCGGGTGAAATGGGAACCAAGCCCTTCAGGAGGATCCTTCTTCAATAGGCATAACACATTTTAATAGAGGAGGACCCATCAGGATATAGTCCTCTTCTGAGCAGCACGGCCTTTCTTTGCACCCATGTATCCAATAAAGAGTTGGTCGTCCACCCGGAACTCTTTGGTTCGATTAAGGTAGAACGATAACGCTCTTTTTGGGTCCAGACAATGGAGACGTTCCTCTTCCTTGGAAGGATGCTGGGGTAAATAGAAGGTGGGATGAGTGACTGACTGTCCCAGATGGAAGGGTGTTACCACCTTAGGCAGAAAGGATGCCCTAGTCCGGAGTACTAACTTGTCTGAAAAGATCGTCAGGTAAGAAGGCTTTGAGGACAGTGCCTGAGGTTCACTCACTCTCCTGGCAGAGATTATTGCCACCAAAAAAGCTGTCTTGATGGTGAGCAACTGCAGAGGGCAGCTATGCAGCGGCATAAATGGCGCACACATGATGAAAGTGAGCACCAAATTAAGGTTTCACTGTGGCATGATGAAGGGTGAAGGAGGGGACAAATGAGTTAACCCCTTCAAAAAACTCTGCACTAGAGGAGATTTGAGTAGAGAAGGCTGTTCAGGCAGCCGAAGAAAAGAAAAAAGGGATGAAAGGTAGCCCCTCAAGGTGGCCAGAGCAGAACCCTGCTGGGCCAAAAAAGAATAAACAGGGCTTGTGATAATGGAGCAGATAAGGGATCAACAGACCTGTCTGTATAATATTTAGAAAACTTGTTCCATCGGCGGGTGTATACCGATTTTGTGGAGGGATGCCTGGCTGCCAAAATAACCTCACAGACTACAGGAGGGAGGTCAAAAGCTGTCAACTGACGCTGCTCAATCTTAATGCAAGGAGGCGGAGAGTGGACAGGTACAGGCGGAGAACCCTCCCCTGCTGCTGCGACAGAAGATCCTCCCAAAGAGGCAGCTTGACCGGAGGATCGATGCTCATGTCCAGAAGCTCGAAGTACCAAACTCTCTGTGCGCAGTCCGGAGCCACAAGAATGACTTGTGCCTGGTCACTCCTGATCTTCTTGAGCACTCTGGGCAGGAGTGGTATGGGTAGAAAGTCGCTTCGGAGGCCTGAATTCCACTCGGGACAAAAAGCGTCGCCGAGCGAGTGCCGCCTTGGAAACTCCAATGCGCAAAATAGCTGATATTGCTCATTCTCTTCAGAGGCAAAAAGATCTAACCGGGGCTCTCCCCACAACTGAAAGAGACCTTGTGCCACCTCTGGATGGAGACGCCATTCGTGATCCGCAAGGCACCTTCGGCTGAGCTCGTCCTCCCTTGTGTTCAGGGAACCGGTTAGGTGTTGAGCCACCAGGGAAATGCCCTGACGTTCCAGCCAATTCCAGAGACGCAGGGCCTCTTGACAAAGAGTCCACGACGTCACTCCGCCCCGTTTGTTGCAGTACCACATGGTGGCAGTGTTGTCTGTGAACACCGGTATCAGCCTTCCTTTTATAGATGGTAAAAAGGCTTTCAGTGCCAGTCGGATCGCCCGAAGCTCCAACAGATTGATATGGAGCCTGGCTTCAGCCGGAGACCAGAGTCCTCTGATCTCCACCTCTCCCAGATGACTGCCCCACCCCAGAAGGGATGCACTTGTTACTACTGTGAGGTCTGTGTGGGGAAGAGAGAGGGGTCTGCCCTTGAACCAATCGCAGTCCGTCAGCCGCCACTGCAGGTCATTCGCAGTGCACTCTGAAATCTGAACCAGGTCACTGAGATTTTCTCAATGCTGCGCCCATTGGAACTTCAGGTCCCACTGCTGAGCCCCACGTGCCACCCTGCATGTGTCACTAGTAGGATACAGGAGGCCATGAGGCCCAACAGCCTCAGAGTTAGTCTCACCGAAATCCAGGAAAGAGGCTGAAACATCGGTATCACAGCCTGAATAACTCGGACTTGCCGTTCCGGAGGATAAGTCCGAAACTGTACTGTGTCCAGAACCACCCGAATGAACGGGAGCGTCTGAGGGGGGGTCAAGTGCGACTTTGGCACTTTAATAGTGAGCCTTAGCGAATGCAAGAGGTTCACCATAGCCTTGAGGTGAGAGGCAACTGCTTGGGGCGAGCCTGCCTTCAACAACCAGTCGTCGAGATAGGGGAAGACTGGAACCCCTGATCTCCGCAGATGGGCTGCGACCACCACCATCACTTTTGTGAACACCCGAGGGGCGCTGGTGAGGCCATAGGGGAGTAAAGCGAATTGAAAGTGCTTGTGGCCCACCAAGAACCGCAGGTAGCAATGATGGACAGGCAGGATGGAGATATGAAAGTAGGTATCGTACAAGTCCAGCGCTATCATCCAGTCTCCTGAGTCCAAGGCAGACAGGACCTGATCAAGAGTGAGCATCTTGAATTTCTCGTTTTCGAGGAAGTAATTGAGGGCTCTGAGATCTAGGATAGGACAAAGACCTCCGTCCTTCTTCGAGACCATGAATAGCAGGAGTAGCAACCACCGCCTACTTCGGGCCCGGGAATCCTCTCTATAGCTCCCTTGGCCAAAAGAGCGGAGACTTCCTCACAGAGCAAGGCAAGGTAGGTGATCCTCCGTCAGCGGATTGCACACTGGAGGCATGGAAGGAGGGGTAGTCTTGAAGAGGAGGGAGTAGCCCCTTCAAACTATTTGCAACACCCACCTGTCCGATGGAGTGTTTTGCCAGTGGTGGAGATGATGGCGTATTCTGTCACCGACTGGTCTAGAATGATCCTGGGGAATCGGACTAGGAAAGTTTTGCAGGAGAGAAGGGGATGGTGGCTAGGCTCAACTTCTGCTTTTCTGATGCCTGGCACGAGGCCTGATGCGAGGCCAGGGTGAACCGCATCCATGGCCCCGCAGTGCTTACTGAACTTGCGGGGACCTCTGGCCAGGGTAGGTTTGGCGCAGCTGGTATGCTCTTCCGTAGCTACAAAAGAAGCAAAAGTTGGATGAAGCCCTTGGGCAGTAGTGAGGCCCAAAGACTTGGCCGTGGCCCACGAGTCTTTAAAGCATGTCCATGAGGTTGGCCTGGACATCCCCGAAAAATGAGAGGTTCTCAGCCAGGCATGGCGACGTAACACCACCGTCGTGATAATCAAACTACATAGCAAGTCCGTTGTGTCCAAGCCACATTTGATTGTGAACTTAGCTGCGTCCCTCCATTCTGCTATTGCTTCGGAGAGTAGAGCCCGGTCCTCCTCTGAGACTCTGGGCAGCACCCGTGCTACCGTATCTCATATGGAATGAGAGTAAAGGCCTGAGAGGCATGCGGTGTTCACTGACAGCAATGCTAGGCTGGCGGAAGAAAAACATTTCTTTCTGAAGTTCTCCAACCACCTGGATTCCCTGTACGAGGGTGCGGAAAAGAATGCACCACGAGAAGTGGAAGCTTGGACCACCAAGCTTTTGGGGGTGGGGATGGGTGGTGATTAAAGTTGGGTCACCTGGTGCGGGGTGATGGCGGGGGGCGATCGTCTTCTTCACAGGAGCCCCTGAGCTGGGTTTGGACTATGTCCCCAGAAGGACATCTGTCAAGGCCTCATTGAAAGGCAGTTGGGATCCCGAGCTAGAGACCCCAGGCTGCAGGACTTCTGTGAAGACATTAGTCTTGACCGCCACTGTAGGAAGCTGCAGGTCAAGGACCTCCGCAGCCCTAAGCATCACCATGGCAAAAGATGCTCCCTCCTCCATAGCCTGGGTAGGAGGAGAAAGCATACCAGTGTCTGGGGAGGTATCCACACAACTGGCTTCACCCAATTCCTCATACCAGTCCAGAGCTTGTTGTTGTTGTTGCAGAATTTCCAAGGGATCCTGCTCCCCCACTCAAGGCTCCTCCTCCACTCATAACCCTTTGGAATAAGGCAGAAAAAACAGCGTGGAGCCATCGGTGCCGGTCTCGGCGTCGGAGGATGCCCGACCGGCTCCGTGCCATCCGTAATGAGGATAGGGGAGGCGGCGCTAGCAATGCCGAGGACCTCGGCGCGGGACACAACACCAGGGAAGGGTGCTGTGGAGGTACGACCAGAGTCGGTCCGGACACAGGAACAGGTCCACAAGGTGGCTGCGGAGCCAGCATAGGAACCACAGAGGCCCTTCCGTTTTCTGAGCCTGCAGGGCCTGTAGGTGCACTGGCGGGGTCAGGCCGCACAAATAATGGCACACATGGCGTTATAAAATTCTTTCAGCTGGGCCAGAGCTCACCCTGCCATCCTTTACGCAGAGTTGGGCCTCGAGTGCCAAGGTTCCTCCGCTGCGTCTCGCGATGGGCGGGGAAAAGTCGAAGCACAGTTCGACTTCTTGTGGTGCCTCTTACCTGACTTTAACAACCTTGACGAAGAGGATTTTGATTCTCCGGAGAGGTGCTTGCACCTTTCTCTGACCCAAGACCTGGACCGGGACCAGGACCAGAGACCGATGAGGCGACTTCCGCAGTGCCGAATGCTGGACCGCGAGAAGCTTTAGGGACCGCTCCCTCAAAGCCTGCAGCGCCATGTCCCGGCAGTTGGAGCACGACTTGGAGTCGTGGTCGCGCTCCAGGCACCAAAGACAGACCAAATGGGGGTCTGTGACCGACATGGCACAATGACAGTCGCCGCACGGCTTGAACCCCGAAGTCTTCTTACACAACATAACCCACCTACACACCAACTAAGTCGACAACAAGTCTAAAAAAGTCTGTCAAAAAATTACAGGGGGTAGCTCTTTTCAACAGATTGGCGCTGATGGTGAGGAAAGAAAATAACTGACGTCAGCGCCCCGGAGTGGTGGTTATATTGATGACGCAGATGTCACGACGACAACGAACATGACGCCGACGACGTCATGCGGAGTCAACCGACACCACCTACCAGCGAGCAGGGGTACTGCTTCAGGATCCAGCCTGACGCCTGGAAGTTCAAAGGTAAGGAATCTGCGGCTAGATGTCTCAATCAGATAGACCTTATGGTGGAGAGTGAGACGTCTACGCCAGCTGAGGATCCTTTAGTGGAACTTCCAATACCATCCTCCTCTAAATCATCCTGCAAATGTCAGAGCTAGAAAGGGGAAACCCTGAAAGCAGCTTGGACTCCAGAAGTGCAGTGAGTGCTGAGCCTGGTAGGAGAGAAGAGAAAAGAGGAGTAACTCACAGGACTGCCAGAGCCCGCGTCCTGCCCATTCTGGCTGTGCAGACTGCCGATCTCAGTCTGGGAACCAGAGTGTGAGACAACCTCAAAGAAACGCCTGCAGGAGAGAAAGCAAGAAAGGGACAGGAGAAGGAGAAAGAAACAAGTGGTGAGATCACAGTGGCACGGTGAGGCTGAATCCACACACCAGGACACCACACAATTGCCTTGATTACTTACAGGTAAACTTAATTCATCTAAATATCCTTGTCCATGCTTTAAAGAGGTGGTCACAGCTTACTCAGGCATCACCTGACAAAGTATATCCCAAAAATCCCTCTCATATCTCCTCTTTTTCCACCCAGACTACACCGTCTCACATGGGCAGAGACCACATCATGTCCTGTCGCCCCAAAGCGTGGGAGGAATCAAGGCCGCCATACTGGGAGGGAGGCTCGGATGAAGGAACTGGGACGAGGAAGGATTAGAGGAGCAATGGAGATCACAAGACATTCCCTCCTCAATTCTAGCACATCCCTTCATGAAGCAGATAACAACACAACATGAAATAATCCCCCTCCCCAGCTCCAAAATAATGTCCACGCAGCACAATGAAATAAAAAAGAAACACAGCATTACAGGAGAAAATACCTTTAAAGAGCAGCCTTCAAAACTTCCAAACCAAAGTCAAAGATTTCTAAGACATTAAATCCAACGCTAAGGTTCAGCAAAGTGGAAGGGACCGCCTGTGTCGCATCTCCTGCTTCCACCAAGAGGCTGTCACTCCACAAGGGAAGCGCCCCTGAACTGGATCTGAGATGAATTCTACAGATTGATAAACCAGAGCAAAAACAGCTTCAACCAATCAACTTAGAGAGGACGTAGAGGGTTTACACCCTTATTAAAAGGACCAAAGTTGCCAAAAAGACTGTCACAGGCAGTGTATTTAGCTGAATGAGAGAGAGGGTTCTTCATTGGCCAAGTGACAACCAGGAGTTCCCATGCTCCTTCCTCCACCAATGAGGGAGCAGGAAAGAAAGAAGGCCAATCTTTGGGTCTATACAGAAAGACGAGATCACTTTGGGAGAAAAACATAGACCCAAACAAAGAACCACAGAGTCAGGAGAAAAATGCAGATAGAGAGGATTTAATACACACTGAACCCAACTCTTCCACGGGCGTGCTGTGATAATCGCCCTTGGAGGAAACCCTTGAAGTACAGCCATTTAAGGAAACCTCACCCATTGGCTCCTAAGGAGGGGGTCGCTGTGCTTTGAGAACCAAAGGTACATACCAAGAGGCTGACAAGAGAAACCTTTCAATAGCCTATTACCTAGTTCTTCCTTATCAGAAGGACCCCTCCTAGGTGCTCTAACCCCCTTTATGGTTGCCCGCTGAATTTTAAGGGTGAAAACAGACAAACCTAAGTGAAAACCATGATGAAGGATTTGAAGAACCCACTGAGGCTCATATGTATAGGAATCTGGTCATATGATTGTTGAGTAGAGCGCCAGCGAGGATCTTGAATGGATGCCGTAAGAGAAGAGGAACAACCTACATGTTGGAGACCCCTCCTTTCATCTTCCAGGCAGACAGATGGAGATGCCGACAGGACGTCTGGTACAGAAGACTCTGGAGTGGACAAAGGTCTAGTGGGAGAGTGCAATCCAGGGCTGGAGCCATTTTTCTCAGCCGAGGGAACCAACTGATCTGGGGCCAGAATAGGACATTCAGGATTAAGTCTGCCCTTTCTTCAGAGATGAGCCAACACTCTGGGACTCAAGAGGGATTGGTGGGAAGGATGAGCCGACACTCTGGGACTCAAGAGGGATTGGTGGGAAGGATGAGCCGACACTCTGGGACTCAAGAGGGATTGGTGGGAAGGATGAGCCAACACTCTGGGACTCAAGAGGGATTGGTGGGAAGGATGAGCCAACACTCTGGGACTCAAGAGGGATTGGTGGGAAGGATGAGCCAACACTCTGGGACTCAAGAGGGATTGGTGGGAAGGATGAGCCAACACTCTGGGACTCAAGAGGGATTGGTGGGAAGGGTGAGCCAACACTCTGGGACTCAAGAGGGATTGGTGGGAAGGATGAGCCGACACTCTGGGACTCAAGAGGGATTGGTGGGAAGGATGAGCCAACACTCTGGGACTCAAGAGGGATTGGTGGGAAGGATGAGCCGACACTCTGGGACTCAAGAGGGATTGGTGGGAAGGATGAGCCGACACTCTGGGACTTAAGAGGGATTGGTGGGAAGGATGAGCCAACACTCTGGGACTCAAGAGGGATTGGTGGGAAGGATGAGCCGACACTCTGGGACTCAAGAGGGATTGGTGGGAAGGATGAGCCAACACTCTGGGACTCAAGAGGGATTGGTGGGAAGGATGAGCCAACACTTTGGGACTCAAGAGGGATTGGTGGGAAGGATGAGCCAACACTCTGGGACTCAGGAGGGATTGGTGGGAAGGATGAGCCGACACTCTGGGACTCAAGAGGGATTGGTGGGAAGGATGAGCCAACACTCTGGGACTCAAGAGGGATTGGTGGGAAGGATGAGCCGACACTCTGGGACTCAAGAGGGATTGGTGGGAAGGATGAGCCAACACTCTGGGACTCAAGAGGGATTGGTGGGAAGGATGAGCCAACACTCGAGGGATTGGTGGGAAGGATGAGCCGACACTCTGGGACTCAAGAGGGATTGGTGGGAAGGATGAGCCGACACTCTGGGACTCAAGAGGGATTGGTGGGAAGGATGAGCCGACACTCTGGGACTCAAGAGGGATTGGTGGGAAGGATGAGCCGACACTCTGGGACTCAAGAGGGATTGGTGGGAAGGATGAGTCAACACTCTGAGACTCAAGAGGGAGTGGTGGGAAGGATGAGCCAACACTCTGGGACTCAAGAGGGATTGGTGGGAAGGATGAGCCGACACTCTGGGACTCAAGAGGGATTGGTGGGAAGGATGAGCCGACACTCTGGGACTCAAGAGGGATTGGTGGGAAGGATGAGCCAACACTCTGGGACTCAAGAGGGATTGGTGGGAAGGATGGGCCAACACTCTGGGACTCAAGAGGGATTGGTGGGAAGGATGAGCCAACACTCTGGGACTCAAGAGGGATTGGTGGGAAGGATGAGCCGACACTCTGGGACTCAAGAGGGATTGGTGGGAAGGATGAGCCAACACTCTGGGACTCAAGAGGGATTGGTGGGAAGGATGAGCCGACACTCTGGGACTCAAGAGGGATTGGTGGGAAGGATGAGCCAACACTCTGGGACTCAAGAGGGATTGGTGGGAAGGATGAGCCAACACTCGAGGGATTGGTGGGAAGGATGAGCCGACACTCTGGGACTCAAGAGGGATTGGTGGGAAGGATGAGCCAACACTCTGGGACTCAAGAGGGATTGGTGGGAAGGATGAGCCGACACTCTGGGACTCAAGAGGGATTGGTGGGAAGGATGAGCCGACACTCTGGGACTCAAGAGGGATTGGTGGGAAGGATGAGTCAACACTCTGAGACTCAAGAGGGAGTGGTGGGAAGGATGAGCCAACACTCTGGGACTCAAGAGGGATTGGTGGGAAGGATGAGCCGACACTCTGGGACTCAAGAGGGATTGGTGGGAAGGATGAGCCAACACTCTGGGACTCAAGAGGGATTGGTGGGAAGGATGAGCCGACACTCTGGGACTCAAGAGGCATTGGTGGGAAGGATGAGCCGACACTCTGGGACTCAAGAGGGATTGGTGGGAAGGATGAGCCGACACTCTGGGACTCAAGAGGGATTGGTGGGAAGGATGAGCCAACACTCTGGGACTCAAGAGGGATTGGTGGGAAGGATGGGCCAACACTCTGGGACTCAAGAGGGATTGGTGGGAAGGATGAGCCAACACTCTGGGACTCAAGAGGGATTGGTGGGAAGGATGAGCCGACACTCTGGGACTCAAGAGGGATTGGTGGGAAGGATGAGCCAACACTCTGGGACTCAAGAGGGATTGGTGGGAAGGATGAGCCGACACTCTGGGACTAAAGAGGGATTGGTGGGAAGGATGAGCCAACACTCTGGGACTCAAGAGGGATTGGTGGGAAGGATGAGCCAACACTCGAGGGATTGGTGGGAAGGATGAGCCGACACTCTGGGACTCAAGAGGGATTGGTGGGAAGGATGAGCCGACACTCTGGGACTCAAGAGGGATTGGTGGGAAGGATGAGCCGACACTCTGGGACTCAAGAGGGATTGGTGGGAAGGATGAGCCGACACGCTGGGACTCAAGAGGGATTGGTGGGAAGGATGAGCCAACACTCTGGGACTCAAGAGGGATTGGTGGGAAGGATGAGCCAACACTCTGGGACTCAAGAGGGATTGGTGGGAAGGATGAGTCAACACTTTGAGACTCAAGAGGGATTGGTGGGAAGGATGAGCCAACACTCTGGGACTCAAGAGGGATTGGTGGGAAGGATGAGTCAACACTCTGAGACTCAAGGGGGATTGGTGGGAAGGATGAGCCGACACTCTGGGACTCAAAAGGGATTGGTGGGAAGGATGAGCCAACACTCTGGGACTCAAGAGGGATTGGTGGGAAGGATGAGCCGACACTCTGGGACTCAAGAGGGATTGGTGGGAAGGATGAGCCGACACTCTGGGACTCAAGAGGGATTGGTGGGAAGGATGAGCCGACACTCTGGGACTCAAGAGGGATTGGTGGGAAGGATGAGCCAACACTCGAGGGATTGGTGGGAAGGATGAGTCAACACTCTGGGACTCAAGAGGGATTGGTGGGAAGGATGAGCCAACACTCTGGGACTCAAGAGGGATTGGTGGGAAGGATGAGCCAACACTCTGGGACTCAAGAGGGATTGGTGGGAAGGATGAGCCAACACTCTGGGACTCAAGAGGGATTGGTGGGAAGGATGAGCCGACACTTTGAGACTCAAGAGGGATTGGTGGGAAGGATGAGCCAACACTCTGGGACTCAAGAGGGATTGGTGGGAAGGATGAGCCAACACTCTGGGACTCAAGAGGGAGTGGTGGGAAGGCTGAGCCAACACTCTGAGACTTAAGAGGGAGTGGTGGGAAGGCTGAGCCAACACTCGAGGGATTGGTGGGAAGGATGAGTCAACACTCTGGGACTCAAGAGGGAGTGGTGGGAAGGCTGACCAACACTCGAGGGATTGGTGAGAAGGATGGGCCAACACTCTGGGACTCAAGAGGGATTGGTGGGAAGGATGAGCCAACACTCGAGGGATTGGTGGGAAGGATGAGCCGACACTCTGGGACTCAAGAGGGATTGGTGGGAAGGATGAGCCGACACTCTGGGACTCAAGAGGGATTGGTGGGAAGGATGAGCCGACACTCTGGGACTCAAGAGGGATTGGTGGGAAGGATGAGCCGACACGCTGGGACTCAAGAGGGATTGGTGGGAAGGATGAGCCAACACTCTGGGACTCAAGAGGGATTGGTGGGAAGGATGAGCCAACACTCTGGGACTCAAGAGGGATTGGTGGGAAGGATGAGTCAACACTTTGAGACTCAAGAGGGATTGGTGGGAAGGATGAGCCAACACTCTGGGACTCAAGAGGGATTGGTGGGAAGGATGAGTCAACACTCTGAGACTCAAGGGGGATTGGTGGGAAGGATGAGCCGACACTCTGGGACTCAAAAGGGATTGGTGGGAAGGATGAGCCAACACTCTGGGACTCAAGAGGGATTGGTGGGAAGGATGAGCCGACACTCTGGGACTCAAGAGGGATTGGTGGGAAGGATGAGCCGACACTCTGGGACTCAAGAGGGATTGGTGGGAAGGATGAGCCGACACTCTGGGACTCAAGAGGGATTGGTGGGAAGGATGAGCCAACACTCGAGGGATTGGTGGGAAGGATGAGTCAACACTCTGGGACTCAAGAGGGATTGGTGGGAAGGATGAGCCAACACTCTGGGACTCAAGAGGGATTGGTGGGAAGGATGAGCCAACACTCTGGGACTCAAGAGGGATTGGTGGGAAGGATGAGCCAACACTCTGGGACTCAAGAGGGATTGGTGGGAAGGATGAGTCAACACTTTGAGACTCAAGAGGGATTGGTGGGAAGGATGAGCCAACACTCTGGGACTCAAGAGGGATTGGTGGGAAGGATGAGCCAACACTCTGGGACTCAAGAGGGAGTGGTGGGAAGGCTGAGCCAACACTCTGAGACTCAAGAGGGAGTGGTGGGAAGGCTGAGCCAACACTCGAGGGATTGGTGGGAAGGATGAGTCAACACTCTGGGACTCAAGAGGGAGTGGTGGGAAGGCTGACCAACACTCGAGGGATTGGTGAGAAGGATGGGCCAACACTCTGAGACTCAAGAGGGAGTGGTGGGAAGGCTGAGCCAACACTCTTGGACTCAAGAGGGATTGGTGGGAAGGATGAGCCAACACTCTGGGACTCAAGAGGGATTGGTGGGAAGGATGAGCCAACACTCTGGGACTCAAGAGGGATTGGTGGGAAGGATGAGCCGACACTCTGGGACTCAAGAGGGATTGGTGGGAAGGATGAGCCGACACTCTGGGACTCAAGAGGGATTGGTGGGAAGGATGAGCCGACACTCTGGGACTCAAGAGGGATTGGTGGGAAGGATGAGCCGACACTCTGGGACTCAAGAGGGATTGGTGGGAAGGATGAGCCAACACTCTGGGACTCAAGAGGGATTGGTGGGAAGGATGAGCCAATACTCGAGGGATTGGTGGGAAGGATGAGCCAACACTCTGAGACTCAAGGGGGATTGGTGGGAAGGATGAGCCAATACTCGAGGGATTGGTGGGAAGGATGAGTCAACACTCTGGGACTCAAGAGGGATTGGTGGGAAGGATGAGCCAACACTCTGGGACTCAAGAGAGATTGGTGGGAAGGATGAGCCAACACTCTGGGACTCAAGAGGGATTGGTGGGAAGGATGAGCCAACACTCTGGGACTCAAGAGGGATTGGTGGGAAGGATGAGTCAACACTTTGAGACTCAAGAGGGATTGGTGGGAAGGATGAGCCAACACTCTGGGACTCAAGAGGGATTGGTGGGAAGGATGAGCCAACACTCTGGGACTCAAGAGGGAGTGGTGGGAAGGCTGAGCCAACACTCTGAGACTCAAGAGGGAGTGGTGGGAAGGCTGAGCCAACACTCGAGGGATTGGTGGGAAGGATGAGTCAACACTCTGGGACTCAAGAGGGAGTGGTGGGAAGGCTGAGCCAACACTCGAGGGATTGGTGGGAAGGATGGGCCAACACTCTGAGGCTCAAGACGGTGTGGTGGGAAGGCTGAGCCAACACTCTGGGACTCAAGAGGGATTGGTGGGAAGGATGAGCCAACACTCTGGGACTCAAGAGGGATTGGTGGGAAGGATGAGCCAATACTCGAGGGATTGGTGGGAAGGATGAGCCAACACTCTGAGACTCAAGGGGGATTGGTGGGAAGGATGAGCCAATACTCGAGGGATTGGTGGGAAGGATGAGTCAACACTCTGGGACTCAAGAGGGATTGGTGGGAAGGATGAGCCGACACTCTGGGACTCAAGAGGGATTGGTGGGAAGGATGAGCCAACACTCTGGGACTCAAGAGGGATTGGTGGGAAGGATGAGCCAACACTCTGGGACTCAAGAGGGATTGGTGGGAAGGATGAGCAGACACTCTGGGACTCAAGAGGGATTGGTGGGAAGGATGAGCCAACACTCTGGGACTCAAGAGGGATTGGTGGGAAGGATGAGCCGACACTCTGGGACTCAAGAGGGATTGGTGGGAAGGATGAGCCAACACTCGAGGGATTGGTGGGAAGGATGAGCCAACACTCTGGGACTCAAGAGGGATTAATGGGAAGGATGAGCCGACACTCTGGGACTCAAGAGGGATTGGTGGGAAGGATGAGCCGACACTCTGGGACTCAAGAGGGATTGGTGGGAAGGATGAGCCAACACTCTGGGACTCAAGAGGGATTGGTGGGAAGGATGAGCCAAAACTCTGGGACTCAAGAGGGATTGGTGGGAAGGATGAGCCAACACTCTCTCTGGGACTCAAGAGGGATTGGTGGGAAGGATGAGCCAACACTCTGGGACTCAAGAGGGATTGGTGGGAAGGATGAGCCAACACTCGAGGGATTGGTGGGAAGGATGAGTCAACACTCTGGGACTCAAGAGGGATTGGTGGGAAGGAAGAGCCAACACTCTGGGACTCAAGAGGGATTGGTGGGAAGGATGAGCCAACACTTTGAGACTCAAGAGGGATTGGTGGGAAGGATGAGCCAACACTCTGGGACTCAAGAGGGATTGGTGGGAAGGATGAGCCAACACTCTGGGACTCAAGAGAGATTGGTGGGAAGGATGAGCCAACACTTTGAGACTCAAGAGGGATTGGTGGGAAGGATGAGTCAACACTCTGGGACTCAAGAGGGATTGGTGGGAAGGATGAGCCGACACTCTGGGACTCAAGAGGGATTGGTGGGAAGGATGAGCCGACACTCTGAGACTCAAGAGGGATTGGTGGGAAGGATGAGCCAACACTCTGGTACTCAAGAGGGATTGGTGGGAAGGATGAGCCAACACTCTGGGACTCAAGGGGGATTGGTGGGAAGGATGAGCCAACACTCTGGGACTCAAGAGGGATTGGTGGGAAGGATGAGCCGACACTCTGGGACTCAAGAGGGATTGGTGGGAAGGATGAGCCAAAACTCTGGGACTCAAGAGGGATTGGTGGGAAGGATGAGCCAACACTCTGGGACTCAAGAGGGATTGGTGGGAAGGATGAGCCAACACTCGAGGGATTGGTGGGAAGGATGAGCCAACACTCTGAGACTCAAGAGGGAGTGGTGGGAAGGCTGAGCCGACACTCTGGGACTCAAGAGGGATTGGTGGGAAGGATGAGCCAACACTCTGGGACTCAAGAGGGATTGGTGGGAAGGATGAGCCGACACTCTGGGACTCAAGAGGGATTGGTGGGAAGGATGAGCCAACACTCGAGGGATTGGTGGGAAGGATGAGCCAACACTCTGAGACTCAAGAGGGAGTGGTGGGAAGGCTGAGCCGACACTCTGGGACTCAAGAGGGATTGGTGGGAAGGATGAGCCAACACTCTGGGACTCAAGAGGGATTGGTGGGAAGGATGAGCCGACACTCTGGGACTCAAGAGGGATTGGTGGGAAGGGTGAGCCAACACTCTGGGACTCAAGAGGGATTGGTGGGAAGGATGAGCCAACACTCGAGGGATTGGTGGGAAGGATGAGTCAACACTCTGGGACTCAAGAGGGATTGGTGGGAAGGATGGGCCGACACTCTGGGACTCAAGAGGGATTGGTGGGAAGGATGAGCCGACACTCTGGGACTCAAGAGGGATTGGTGGGAAGGATGAGCCGACACTCTGGGACTCAAGAGGGATTGGTGGGAAGGATGAGCCAACACTCTGGGACTCAAGAGGGATTGGTGGGAAGGATGAGCCAACACTCTGGGACTCAAGAGGGATTGGTGGGAAGGATGAGCCAACACTCTGGGACTCAAGAGGGATTGGTGGGAAGGATGAGCCAACACTTTGAGACTCAAGAGGGATTGGTGGGAAGGATGAGCCAACACTCTGGGACTCAAGAGGGATTGGTGGGAAGGATGAGCCGACACTCTGGGACTCAAGAGGGATTGGTGGGAAGGATGAGCCGACACTCTGGGACTCAAGAGGGATTGGTGGGAAGGATGAGCCGACACTCTGGGACTCAAGAGGGATTGGTGGGAAGGATGAGCCAACACTCTGGGACTCAAGAGGGATTGGTGGGAAGGATGAGCCAACACTCTGAGACTCAAGAGGGAGTGGTGGGAAGGCTGAGCCAACACTCTGAGACTCAAGAGGGATTGGTGGGAAGGATGAGCCAACACTCTGGGACTCAAGAGGGATTAATGGGAAGGATGAGCCGACACTCTGGGACTCAAGAGGGATTGGTGGGAAGGATGAGCCAACACTCTGGGACTCAAGAGGGATTGGTGGGAAGGATGAGCCAACACTCTGGGACTCAAGAGGGATTGGTGGGAAGGATGATCCAACACTCTGGGACTCAAGAGGGATTGGTGGGAAGG
The DNA here is from genome assembly GCF_964261635.1 of Lissotriton helveticus. NCBI lineage: Eukaryota > Metazoa > Chordata > Amphibia > Caudata > Salamandridae > Lissotriton > Lissotriton helveticus. The sequence continues at coordinate 8,328,933 of NC_136067.1, read as the reverse complement.
ATGAGCCAACACTCTGGGACTCAAGAGGGATTGGTGGGAAGGATGAGCCAACACTCTGGGACTCAAGAGGGATTGGTGGGAAGGATGAGCCAACACTCGAGGGATTGGTGGGAAGGATGAGTCAACACTCTGGGACTCAAGAGGGATTGGTGGGAAGGATGAGCCAACACTCTGGGACTCAAGAGGGATTGGTGGGAAGGATGAGCCAACACTCGAGGGATTGGTGGGAAGGATGAGCCAACACTCTCGGACTCAAGAGGGATTGGTGGGAAGGATGAGCCAACACTTTGAGACTCAAGAGGGATTGGTGGGAAGGATGAGCCAACACTCTGGGACTCAAGAGGGATTGGTGGGAAGGATGAGCCGACACTCTGGGACTCAAGAGGGATTGGTGGGAAGGATGAGCCGACACTCTGGGACTCAAGAGGGATTGGTGGGAAGGATGAGCCGACACTCTGGGACTCAAGAGGGATTGGTGGGAAGGATGAGCCGACACTCTGGGACTCAAGAGGGATTGGTGGGAAGGATGAGCCGACACTCTGGGACTCAAGAGGGATTGGTGGGAAGGATGAGCCGACACTCTGGGACTCAAGAGGAATGGTTGGAAGGTGTTCAAGAGAAGACAAGGCCAAGAAGAGGTTACTACAGCCACTCCCCAGGCACCCACGGCGAGATCCCAGGAGAGGGCCTAACCCTAGATCCCAAGAGAAGAGCGCTGTGGAAGCTGGCAAAGAGATCTACCATTGATGGATCAAACCTTCTGCAACCTTTAGAAAAGCAGAAAGGGAGAAACATTCCACTTCAATGATCCTTTACTTTGAGAGTTCCCTAAATACACAAGGCAGACAGGGATAAAAGAGTTCCTTCTGCCCAGGAGCAGATGTGAACAGCTGGGTGATCTGGAGAAGCAGAGCCCGCTCGTGATAACTGTTTATGTAGGACTTGGCTAGTGTGTTTTCTGTATGAGTTAAAACTACCTGGCCTGAAATTAGCATGGAAAACCAGAGAGCAGCTTTTAGACGTGCTGCCAGACCTCTCCAGGAGTGAGCGGCTTGGATCTCATTGAGGCCACTTCCACTGAGCTCAAATGGACCCCAAAGGTACATTTCTACCATCTGCAGTGACAATCACAGGAGAAGGGAGAGACGCGGGCACCACTGTTCTGAGGTTTGCGGGATCTAAGCACCAGTGAAGATAGGTTTTCACTGAAGTCGTTGCGAGAGGAGGGAGACAAAAACTGGAGATGATGTCGGACCAGAGCGCAGGGTACCACAATACACAGATGTCTTCACCAAAAGAGACATAAACAAAATCAAAACTACTGGTCAGATCCCAAGAAATGAAAGATTTGCAGGACTGAAACTGTTCAAATATGAAGCTGACCATGTCTCCCCGCTCTTGAAGTCAGTCCCTGAAAGAGACTGCGCATGCCTAGAAGAATGGGTAGTTGAGGCATTCGTTTTGCAGCTCTCAGTTTGGGGAGGTAAATACATCCCTATGATGTCTGGAACCTAGACTTGATAAATGCCAGATCTTAGAATGATTGACATGTGACTTCTTGACATGGAGAAGATATTTGTGTCGAACCAGACGCCGGCTGATTTTGACTGTGCCTTGAGATACTCCTGCTACAGCTGAAGAGTAGATTAGCCAATTGTCCAAGTAATCAATCAATCAATCAGGCATTTGTAGAGCGCGCTACTCACCCGTAAGGGTCTCAAGGTGCTAGGGGGAGGGGCGGGGGAGGGGGGTGGCAAGGGAGGTGCTGCTACTGATCAAAGAGCCAGGTCTTGAGTAGTCTTGAGTAAGGGTGTATCATATTCCCTATATTGTCTAGGAGAGCTACTGAGGGCTAACACCTTGGTGAATATTCTTGATGGTGAACTTAGTCCGTAGGGCCGGAGCTGAAATTGTCAGTGGAAACCTTGGACACAAAATCTAAGGAAACACTGAGTCTCTAGAAGAATCGGTGAGGGAAGATATGCATTCTGAAGGAAGAGGACATGGACTGGGATCGTTGACTACCCTGGAGCAGGACTGACGCTTCCTTTTTCTGGAGGTGATTGAGGAGAGCTGGCAGGTATTTTTGAAAGGAGTGTTGCCAAGGTCTATCTGGCTTAGACTGAGCTTTGAATGCTTGAGTGGGCTTTTGTTTTTAAATATTAGTTGCTTAACATCTTCCAGAAAGCTGAGACCCCATAACAGGTAAATGCAAGCGATCAGCATTTGGCACCCTTTCTGATTTTCAGTCTCTTTATAAACATGATAATGTGCAGCAATATTTGAGGCAGTGGAAAAAGTGGACGCTTTCTGAATGTCAAACGTTAGGTCAGACAAAAACTTTGCCAGCAACCCCATGCCCGCTAGCAAGTTACCGGCTTGATGAACAGTAGCAAATGCATGGAAATCTCTGACCAGGGACGGGGAAGCTTAGACTGCATAAGCCTCTGCTCTCGTAGTCAGGTTAAGACTATCACAGCTTGTTTTAAGGGCAGCTTCTTATAAACAGGCTCTGGTAAGGCGGCATCCTTGGATACCACACAGAGGATTGAACGGCTAGATTTGTTAACATGGGATCCAGCTGGAAGATCGAGTTCACCTTTGGCTAAAGGATAAATTCTCAGCCACACTCTGGGTATAGACAAACAACAAGCAGTTAGAGAGGCAGCAGTGAAAATGAATATAAAATGTATCAATACATCAAAACGAAACACATGTCCTTCATTGATATGAAAAAAGTCCTTTTTAATATGTCTTTTAGATGACAAGATGATAAAATAGACAGCCAATATTCTCAATGTTCAGAGACAAAGTCAAGAAACAGCCAACACGTTTCGCCCGTGACGGGCTTCCTCAGGGCAGATCTTCAGGTTAACTGTAATAACACTGGTTTCCAGACAAATAAATAAGCAAGCATGTAGACTTAATAGTAAAGGTATCCAATGCAAGTAGCGACGAAACGGAAAAAAGGGGATGTAAGTTGTACACGGTCTCTAGTCAACCAATCTTTAACCAACGTAATTCTATATAAATCTATATGTCAGTCTTTTCAAGATCCTTCCACTCTTTCAGAAGGTGGTCACGGATGCCCCGATTTACCAAAGACTAGGAGGAGGATGTAGCTATGAGTGTGAAACTCTGCAGAACTTGTACTTGGAAGGTCCTCTTCAAAGATCAGCTGAAGATTTCTGTAAATATTTGAAAATTATAGGCAACTTTGATTGCTGAACAAACTTGCCTCTGAGAAGGGGTTCAGGATCTACAGCGCCCTCGTCGTACTCAAGGAATGGCCATGATGAAATGGAAGAAGAGTCGGCCGAAGAATTGGATGGAGAAGCAAGAGCATCCTCTGGCATACACTCTTCTACTGCAACCTTCCCTGGCTTCCTAAAGCTTTCAGAGAGGGAGGTGACAAGAGATTGTAACCGGCCTTAAAGCACCGAAGAGGGTTGATTCCTCAGGGTCATCTCTGTGAAGCTTGCTGGAAGAACTCTCCTTATGTTCCATATGCCGCTCCTCAGCGGTATCTTTTCTGTGCTCCATCCTGACACTCAACTGAAACCAGGACAACAATGTACAAGAAACAAAACAGGCAGTACTTAAATTCAGAGCCCAAAGGACCCATAGAAAGTAAACACAGCCTGTTATTTTTAAAATAAAAAACACCTAAAGATATAGGTAGACAGATTACATTCCTTTTTCTTCTTTAACCTGAAGCAACCTGAGAACCAAATGTTATGTAGTAGAGAAAAGGTAAAGTAGGTCAAATATCTTCCATAACTCACACGGTTTTCCACCAAAATACCAAATCAAAAACATGATCTGAGCATAAAATTGCTGTCAAAATACTCTGACTGCACAAATGTTATATACCAAAATAATGAAGCTAAGTAAAAAAAAAAGTCTTACTATATTTAAAATATTGCTCACTGTAATACTGGTTTTACTATTGTGTCTCATTGTATTGCATTTATTTTATTTTAAAAGTTATTGGTAATTTTCTGTTTAATATTAGTTTAAAGTATATTTTTCTTGATGTTAAGAGATCTATATGTTATTTTAAATAGTTACTTATATATTTAAATGTAAAAAAAATATGAATTTTGCTATATATTTTAAATGTGAGTTTTCGCGTTCACCAGGGGTTTGGTTGGCAATATTTAAAAAAGAAAAACATAATTTTAGAATAACTTATTTATATATTCATTATGCTATTTTTTAAATGAGCAATTCCATGTCAGTGATTGTTTTAGATGTGCGTTTGATTTATGAGTGAGTTGAAGATATACTGTTTATTTAAAAAAATAATGTTTAATTTTTACATAACATTTTAATGCAATTGAAAAATATTTCAATTTTTTTATATGCCATTTTTTGATCTCTTTAAAAATATTAACTTTTGTTTAATGGTTAATGTTTAAGATGAGTGTGGTGAAAGTGAACCACCCACCCCCACATATATGCCATTTCCTCAATGTTTGATAGATGTGAGCTAGAATTGTAAATGTAACTCCTTCCTCCAGTGTATGCACTTTCTCCAATGTTTGTTATACTGGATTTAAAATACTAAGGGCCTGATGTAACGTTTGGTGGATGGGTACTCGGTTACAAATTAGACAGATACACTGTCCACTTTATTATATGTGCCTTGTAATAAGGTGGACAGGATTTCCGTCAAGTTTATGATGGCACACCCACCAGGCCTCAAAGGTGGCCCCCGCCCGTGTATGCATTTTGCCCAGGGTTTGTTGGTCCTGAGTTAGAGTAGTAAATTTACCCCTCCTCATGTATAATTCCTCAGCTTTTGTGTTTAATGGGGTTCAAACTGTTAACGTGACCCCGTGTTTACACTTTCTCCAATGCTTGTTAGACTTGAGTTAAGATAGTAAGTCTGTCTCCTCCCAAGTATGCACTTTCCCCAATGCTTGTTAGATTAGAGTTAGAGTGAAAAATCTGACCCCAAGAAACACTCTCCCAAACTTTTGTTGGACTGAACTTAGAACTGTAAATGTAACCAGCCGCCTATGTGTATACTTTACAGATGTTTATTAGAATTAAGTTATAATAGTAAATCTGACCCCTCACGTGCATGCATTTTCTCCAAGGTTTGTTAGACTAAACTTTAAGGGACTGATTCTGATGCGGGTTGGAAAGCTTCCCGACCCATTCGGGTTGGAAATGGTTTCCAACCCACTAGGATCCGGAGAGTCCGACCGACGGAGTATGATGCATCCGGATGCTTCTTGATACGATTTGGTTGGACTCCCATTGACTTCAATGGGAGCATATGTTCCTAACCGCATCATAATTGGGCCCTCGGTCGGGAAGACACGTTCCCGATCCGATTTGGATGGAGCAAATGCTGTTAGGAGGCCTTCCTAACCGCATTAGAATCAGGCCCTTAGTAGTAAATCTGACCCCTCCCTCCTGCATAAAAACACTTTACCCAACTTTTGCTAGATTTGAGTTAGAATAGTAAATGTAACCCCCTCAATGTTTACATTTTCTTCTGTGTCTATTACTCTGGAGTTAGAATAGTTAATCTTACCCCTTACCAATGTATGCTCTTTCCGCTATGTTTGTTAGATTGGCGTTCTGAATAGTAAATCTGCCTCTCCTCTAATGTTTGCATTTTTCCTACTGTTTGTTGGACTGGAGTCAAAATAGTATATATGAACCCATATGCATGGATTTTTGCGAAAGTTTCTTAGTTTGGACTTAGAATAGTAAATCTGATTGCCATCCCACACAGTATGCATTTTTGTAGCACCTGTAGTTGTACTTGAATTTGTCTTCTAAATGTTTGTGTTGTGTTTTATCAAGTTATACACCATTGTGGCAAGTTTGATCTCATAGATTTTTCTCTTCAGCATTATAATATAAGTAATTTGGGAAGTCAGTGCCCTGTTGCACCTATCAGTTTAGTTGTTTCTTTAATATTAACTTCCAGTTGTCAATACTTAATATATAAGGGGGTGGGCACCCCTCCCTTTGTTGTAATTTTCCTATTTATCTGTTTCTTCAGCTCTTTAGGAATGTCTCGCTCTGTCGACTAGTTCTCTTGTTGGATGGGGTGGTGTCTCCTTGATTCTGTTCAGGGTGGCCTGTCCTCATCTTTCCACATCAGCATTAGCAATGTTTTATTCCACTCATTAACTGTTTACCTCGTCCCTCCTGTTTCACAGTTTTTTAATTATAGTGAAATCTTCTGCCCCCTCCCATCTGACGAATTCTGTATTGCAGGTCACTCACTACCTGTGGTGCCTGACTAGTTTTTCACTGTATCACGGCTTGCCTTTTGGCGAGTATCAGCACAAGATCTATTAGGGTACTTTATTTTTTTTTTAATTTTTGATTGGTGTTAGTTATTAATAATTTAATAATTTAGTTTTTGTGTATAATAATAAGAATATTTTATTTAAAAATATATCTATTTAAAATATTGACATTTCAAATTTTTTTAATTGACTTTTATTTTACTTTTTTTATGCGGTTTAGTAACTGCTAAATATAAATTTTTGTTAGTTTCTTTTTTTAATGGTTCAATTTTTAGGATATGCGTATATATTATTTATTAGTCATTTGATATTATGTGACATATTTTATATTTTCAATTAATATTACCTTTTGAATTTACCAATTACTTATATTTTGATCATTTATTTTAATTTGTTATATTTAATAAATTATGTCTTTATTATATTAGTTGCTACAACTATTTTTAAATTACACGTATTCATGTGACTTACAATTTTTAGATGTTATTTAATTCTTGTTTACATTTGTTTAATGATACAAACTTTCAAATAGAATGTGTTACTTTAAAAAACGTTTTTACTTTTTTAGGTTGCAATAACGTTTAAAAAATGTATTATATATACACATCCCAGTTTACAGATACTTACTTCCTTTCACCATATATACACCAAATCCAAAAAATTGACTGGTACAGAAGAAAAACTTTGAAGCAATATTTTAAAGAAAGACAATCTTACAGTGAAGTCCATTTGTGATCACTGTTCTACTTTTATAAAATGAGCCTTTTTAAATCAACAAAGCCCCTAGTTCAAATGGTGTAGGTGTTAAAAAAAAGTTGGAGCTCAGTCCTGGAATGTTTTACAGTCCTTACTATTACCATATTCATCAATCCTGCATCGGTTTCTTTCTAGCCCTACACAGGTGGATTTTTTTACTATTAATTTTTTTGTTTCCATTCAGATTGGTCTGCATTCTTATGCAGTGTTCAATATTCTATGCCGAGTTCTTGATCTTGAACTTCTGGGACAAGTTATAAACTCGTAATGTATACATCCATTTTGTCTCCAGTATATATCTGCTCATCTTTTTACATTGTCTTATGTATCCAAGTGAATGTATAATCCTCAACTTTATTTAATCCGTGTGGACTCCTGGTTTCCAGGCGAAGAAATAGCTAAGATGCTAGTCAGCTTTTCAGCCAATGTAATGTCAACATTTTGGTCGACAATTTTTCTAGTTGATATTCTGGTACTTTACATGTCAATAAAGTCATTATTGTGTACCACGACATTTTGTCATACAACCCACAAAGAAGGGAATCTCATGCCTTACATCTAAGGGATTCACCGGTTGTTTACTTCAGTCAGGCAGCCCTCTTTACTAAGGTAGTAAACGAACTCCTCGCTGGGACGCCTTTCCTTAAATCAAAGGAAGGAAGGACATTCCAAGGGCACCCTGCATTAATGTGCCAGGAGCCTAGCTACCTCATAATAGCCAGGTAATAAAAAAAACTATAACGCACTCAGAAGCAGGAGCCCCATTCTTGGCATACATCTGACCAGTGGGGTACAAAAATATCAAGGAACTAAGGGCGGATTATTCTTGGCTAAACTCCGCCCTTCAGAAGTGACCCATACCAGGCCCAGACACGGGAGACTGCTACTGCCATACGAACTAACACAGTACCCAAACAAAGCAATGCACCTAAAAGAGAATTCAACAACCTGGGCGAGCCCCAATAAACAGTAATTTAAAACGAACCTCTCTGGCATATTAACCTGGTGATGGAACCCTCCACAAACTGCTGAAGTTGGTGTCCCCAAAGAAACTCTATGGGAGCCCTGCTACACAGAGTTTGCCAAAAGAAAAGGACTGGTCCTGTCAGGGTCTGTGACACTATCTAATTAGGGCAGTGGATCAAAAAATAACAGGAGGTGATGTGTTCCAAGATTCCATCCTCCCATCTGTCTCCAGATGGGAGGGTGGAATCTGGTAGGAAAAAAGAAAGGGTCTTGGAGGCACTTTATAGGTGTAGAAAGGTAAAGCTTTGTCATGCTGGGCCTGAGGGTGTTGTGACCACCTCATTAAAATATGGACTGTGACAAGGTAGGATTGATGAGTCAATACAAGTTACATCAGTCCCCTTTCTGCATAATAAGAACATAGTAAAATATAAACTTTATACCCAATAGTAGAATCAGCCCCACAGTTAGAATAATGAAGGTGCATCCAGTGTGTGTAAGCAACACAGCAAAGATGCCATTCCTAAGACTGTAAAAACACACGTACAGCACAACTGCTTTAATCAACAGGCATCTCCTGACAATCTGTAATGCTGCATTAGACGTCATTCACTATCAACATGCCGTCAATCATGGAGATACAGATGTCAGAAAATACCATTACACATACTGTAATTATACCCAGGGCACCATTCAAAGACCACAAGTGAGAGACAATCACTCAGGAAATATAGTATAACAAAGAGAACTTCCTGGGGGAAATGGGGGTTTCAACTCACACAGCAGCTGCTTGAGAACAAACACAGTAGTTTCACACAAATAACTTTCGGGCCGAAAGGGACGTGAGTGAGGTTTAGTTACCTGAGTGTCCCTTGTAATGATCTAATTACAGCGCAACACCAGCACACTGCTACTGGCTGGCAATGCTCAAAGTTTTACATGGATGAGATTTGTTTCTCCCATTCTGACAACTTGTTTTGAGATGAATTTTTTTTTTAAATAGAGGTCCTTGTGTTGGTCCTGATGAGGCTTTCTGAAAGTCTGTTTTGGGGCCGAAACTAGTCGACAAATTTCAGACAAATCTCACCTTGCTACAGTGATATAGACTGGAAGGCAGCTACGGGGTACATTATACATTTGAGACATATATTGTGTTCGTAAGACTCTTGGAATAAGCTTCAAATACCTTGAAACAGGGTGAACTTTAGAACACTGGTTGCTAACTAATTTGTATTACATACAAAGTCTACATACACATCGGGTTGTATATAATATTTATTCATGGGGGTTATTCTTGTGAAATGTCTGTTTTTACTAATTGTGTTATGTCAATACATTTTATTTGTAAAAATCCATGATATATGAAATGCCATTTGTTATGTACTTATTCATTGATAAGAAGTAAAAATAATGTAAGAAAGAAGGCACACAAGAGGAGTTGGAGTGGCTATATATTTTGAACGATGTATCAAAAAAGTGTATACTGTACTAGTGGATGATTGAAAATTTATGATGATTGAAAATTTATACCGCGCAAACTTAGCCCAAGGGCATCAAGGCGCCCAATTTTGAAAAGGCCGTCTCAGATTCACCGAGTACAAATCTAAGAATACGCCCGAAGGAACAACCACATTTTAAGTTCTTTGCGACAACGCGCCAGAGAGGGTAATCCCACCAGCTCAAGTGGAAGAGAATTCCAAAGCTTAGGAACTATGGTGAAAAAGGCTTTCCCTCCCCATCTTGCTTTGGCAAATCTAGGGACTGACAGGAGATTTTTTGAAGATGACCGGAGGGTCCTGCAGGGAGAATAGGTATGAAGGAGAGACCTAATACTCTCTGAACCAGAGCCGAAGACTGCTCCATGAGCGAGACAGAGAAGCTTAAATGTCATCCTGGACTCGACAGGGAGCCAATGAAGAGATTTCCTGGCCAGGGTTGCAGAAGAGAGCCTAGGAAGATTGAGCACCATCCTGGCCGCAGCATTCTGCACCATCTGTGAGCGATGGATAGAGCTCTTATTCATGCCCACATACAGAGCGTTACAGTAGTCCAGTCTCGAAGAGACCAGAGCCACTGCAGCCTGTTTTCGGGCATCCGGGGAGAGGTAGGCTGCGATCTTTCTGAGGATCCTGATGATCCCACAGCAGGTGGAGACCGTCCTGCTGACCTGACGGTCAAAAGAGAGCGAGGTATCGATCAGGACCCCCAGATTCTTGGCAAAATGTGAGGGAGTAGGACAAACACCCAGGGAGTCAGGCCACCAGTCATTAGACCAAATGTCTTGATGGCCCCCAAAAATCAAGACCTCCGTCTTCTCCCCGTTGAGTTTTAGAAAATTTCGTATCATCCACTGGGAAACTGCCTCCATGCGGGTTCTAAAGTTGAGGGCAGATTCACTCACAGACTGTGTGAGGGATACCATGATTTGGGTGTCGTCCGCATACGACAACACCTCAAAACCATACGACCTCACTACCCTGGCAAGTGGGGCGACGTAAATATTAAAAAGGGTAGGACTTATGGAAGATCCATGGGGCACCCCACATTGTACTGGCTTGGGGGAAGACAGGAAATCACCAACTTCACTCTTTGTTCCCTCGGATGTAAGTAAGAAGTAAGAAGACTAAGGGCTGAGCCTCCAACTCCTATCTCCCTGAGCCTGGCAAACAAGACCAGGGGAGACAGGGTGTCGAAAGCTGCCGTGAGGTCGAGTAGGACCAGAAGAGTAGTCTGGCCCCTGTCGACCCTCGAGCGAATGTTGTTGACGACCACCGTAAGGGCAGACTCAGTACTATGGGCCTTGCGAAAGCCATGCTGCGAGATGTCCAGCAGGCCTGAGTCATCCAAAAAGGTGGTAAGGTGGCGATTTAGATGGGCCTCGAGAATCTTAGCGGGTGCCGGAAGCAGAGAAATCGGTCGAAGGTTTTTCAGTACTGCGGGGTCAAGAGAGGCCTTCTTCAAGAGAGACTTAACGACCTCCTGTTTCCAGGAGAGGGCAAAGGTTCCCTCCGTAATTGCCAGGTTCATCACCTCAAGAAGAGGAGGAATAAACCACCTCACTGCAGGCCTTCAAGATTTTAAGCGGACAAGGGTCCAAAGGCGAGCCTGATTTGATGTTATCCAGGAGGCGGTTAGTCTCATTGAGGGTGATGAGCGGAAAGGCAGATAAGACTCGGCCCAGGTTCCGAAGCCTGGGTCCCTGCTACAGAAGCAGGAGGATGGAGAAGGAGCAGACTAGGCTCAGGTAAAGAATCCAACTGATGATGAAGACCTTCTAGAGCATTATAAATGTCGACAATTTTAGTGTGAAAAAAGGTGGAAATTTTGTCACAGAGCTCCTGTGTTTCGATAATAGGATCGATGGTCTTGGGGGCAGAGAGGGAGTCAATAATCTTAAAAAGATCTTTGGAAGATTTCAGGGAGGTGGTCAGATTGACATAGAATGCCTTTTTTTCCTCAATAACCGCTAATTTATATTCTTTTAAGAGATGTTTATGTTTTATCTTCTCAGTGGAATCGAGATTACTGCGCCAAAGCCTCTCTTGTCTTCTGCATCCCTGTTTCAACTGTCTGAGCTTGTCGGAGAACCAGGGCGCAGAAGGGCTCTTTCTAGCGGAGTAATGCTGTTTAGCGTGAGCTAAAATATCTACATCCTCCGTGATGATATTGAAGAAATCGCTTACAGCGGAGTTAGTATCCTTATTTAAAGAGGAACCGAGTTTAAACATAAATGGGGCTAGGGCTTTATTATTGATCTCCCTGAAATTTCTTTTGAGTCCCCATTTCTTGGAGTCCGATTTAGCAGGGGCAGTACTGCGTACCATCAGCTCAATGGGCACAGCCCGATGATTTGACCAGGCCAATGTGATCGGGGGGCCTGTCTTCAGTCTGGAATCATTAGAGAACACCCCATCCAACGTATGGCCTGCTGAGTGAGTAGGACTGTCCACGAGTTGGGTCATGCCACATGCGTCTAGGGTTTCTACCTGGGATAACGTATCTCTGGAGCTAGAGTTTTCTAAATGGAAATTAAAATCCCCTAGAAGAGTCAGATTGGGAATTTAGTGATGGGGCAACTAATAACTAATTTGCTACTGACCATTTACTCCCCTTAGGATTGTGAAAAGCGTTCCTTCGTATCCTCAGGGAGTACGCTTTGGTGTAATATATGCTGCTTTCCCCGTAAACTCTCTGGGATTTCCAGGGGAGCCCCACACTTGTTCTAATCACTCATGAGAGTCACTCCATTGACACCGGGTGTGTCTCCACAGTGAGAATCAAAAAGTAACACAAGAGCCCCAGTGGAAAGTTAACAGTGTCCATTCCACCAGGCGTTGACATTTCAGGGCACTGAGATATATTTAACCTCGGGTGAAGCTGAATGTGCACCTGGAAAGCTCCCAGATTGTCATTGCCAAGCTCTGCCATCAGCTCTCTCACGGTCTGTTTATTCTTAAAGAGATGAGCAGGAACCTCCTTCTAGCCTGTTCCACACTGCACCAGTGGAAGGTAGAAAAGTAATGAAAGTACTTCCGAGCCTAGGAGCATGTTTGGTAATTGTCATTTCATTTTAAAATAAGTTGCGACAGTGCTCTTCTACTCTGCAGTAGCATGACTACCTTAAAAGAGGCACAACATGACTGGTAGGATATCTTAATGAGCGTTTCCTGTCCTCTTCTAGATGTGCTATCACACAACCTGTAGCATCGTTATGATGTACCTGATGAATATTTACATCTGTGCAGTGGCACGCTGTAGGAAAGTCGGATCTCCTTTCACGGTCACTCCCACTTTTTGCGGGTGTCATTCTGTTTTTCTTGCTAGTCTGACTGGGGTCCTGCCAATCAGGATCCCAGCCCCTGTGCTCTCTCCCTAAATTGGACTATGGTAAGTACTTTTGTACCTTTCTAATTGGCTACTGGGGTACACCCTATATGTCCCTAGTATATGATACTAAGGTACCCAAGGCATAAGTACACCAGGGTTCTCCCATGGGCTACGGCATGTATTATGTCACCCATGAGAGACCACGCAACCTGTGACTACAGACCGGCCATTGCAGCCTGTGTGAGCTGGTGCTGGCACCACTCACAACAGATATGAGTTCCCTTATATCTGAGGTCACTGCACTTAAAACCTATAAGTCACCCCTAAGGTAGGCATTTCAATCCTGAAGGCAGGGTGCTTGGTCATAAGTGTGAGGGTGCCCTGCATAAGAAGGAGGCCCCATACAAACCTAGGAGTTGATTTTAGCGGCTTTGTAAGTGCGGTCAGCCATTCTATACATATAGTGGACATCAAGTCAAATACAAGATGTCTAACTATATATTGGCTGCACCAAAACCGGTCATGTTTGCTATCAAACATGTTGGAAGCCGACCCCAACACTGATTCCCGTGTTGGATGTAGGATCCCATATCCTGGGGGGCTCCCCTCGGGAGCCCCCTGTGTTCCCGGTACCAGGCTAGTGCTGCTGCCAACTACAGACACAATTCTGCCCTCCTGCTGCTGAGCCAAGCTCGAGCAGAGGAAGGTAGAGCAATAGGTTTCCTGTCACAGGACTTAGTGTATTGGGCTGGGGTGGGGTCGCTTCCAGTGCCACCAGACTGCTTTGAAGGGCACATTTGGTACCCTCCTTGCATACTCCAGTTAGAACCAGTTCAGGGAGCCGTTACCTGTGGGCGGCTCTTCAGATTTGTCGTGGGACAAGATTCAGTTCCGAATCCACTACGTCTTCAACCGTCTGGGCACATTGGAGTTCGCTGGACTTTACTCTGGGAACCGAGACTGCATCTGGAAGACTCCTGCCGCTCCTGGTCTCATTGTCCTGCCAGTCTGCTGCGTCATCTGGGCCTATGCTTCAACCAGGTTCTTCTCCAGGCCTGTGGGCATCAAAGACACCTGTAGAAATCTCTATTGGAGTGAAGGAGTCACTCCCATGTATCTGCAGGCCCTGCAACCAAGCTGATCGGTCTGCTATATATATTGGTTTCAGTTTCTGAAGCAACAAATCGTGAACATGGATGGGCGAAGGGAGAACATCGGCACTTTTTGGTCAAGGGATTTGCAAGGGCTGACGGATTGCACTGGCCAACGAATACCGAACCAGCATATACTTTAGGCAAAGCCCTGCCACACACGCACTAAGGACCTCTTTATACTCCAACTGCAGAAAAGCACCTAACCCAAAGTGTTGGCATCAAACTACTGCCCGGTGTAGTGAGTAGAAACAGGTCCAATCACATGGTCACACACAACATGCAGACACCTCCCCCTATGGCACACGTGGGCCCAGATAATGTCTCACACTCAGTGTTCTGGAGGAAAGGATAGCGTACCTCTGGATTCAGGCAATGTGACTAATGGAAAAACACAACCCTGACACTTGGAATAAAGAGTGGATATAATCTCCTCCACCATTCACACAGAGCGACTGTAACAGATTACAAGGGGACAAACCTTATATTTTCACTCAAGCAAACCAGGAAATGGGAAATCACAAAAACACATTCTTAAGGAGAGCACTCGATGTGCAGGGACAGGAACATCCAAAAGAGGAAGCACATGAAGAGTGTGCAAGAGTCAGAGACAACAACAAACGTGCAACTGACACCACACAAAGTGCAGGGAAAGGAAACCCCAGAGTGAGCGAATCACAAAAACCTCTTGTTCTCAAAAGACACCACCGAAAATGCAATGACAGGGAACTCCAGAGTTAGTGACAACAACAAACGTGTTGCTCTCAAAGGGACCACACAAAGTGCAGCGACAGGAAACTCCAGAGCCAGTGATAACAACAGACTTGTTCTGAAAGAGACCACACAGAGTGCAGTGACAGGAAACCCCAGAGTGAATGAATCACAAAAACCTCTTGTTCTCAAAAGACACCACCGAAAATGCAACGATAGGGAACTCCAGAGTTAGTGGCAACAACAAAAGTGTTGCTCTCAAAGGGACCATACAAAGTGCAGTGACTGGAAACTCCAGAGTCAGAGCCAACAACAAACTTGTTATTTTCAAAGACACTGCACAAAGTGCAGGGAAAGGAAACTCCAAAGCCAGTGATAACAACAGACTTGTTCTCAAAGAGACCACACAAAGTGCAGGGAAAGGAAACTCCAGAGCCAGTGATAACAACAGACTTGTTCTCAAAGAGACCACACAAAGTGCAGGGAAAGGAAACTCCAAAGCCAGTGATAACAACAGACTTGTTCTCAAAGAGACCACACAAAGTGCAGGGAAAGGAAACTCCAGAGCCAGTGATAACAACAGACTTGTTCTCAAAGAGACCACACAAAGTGCAGGGAAAGGAAACTCCAGAGCCAGTGATAACAACAGACTTGTTCTCAAAGAGATCACACAAAGTGCAGCGACTGGAAACTCCAGAGTCAGAGACAACAACAAACCTGTTATTGACACCACACAAAGTACAGTGACAGGAAACCCCAGAGTGAGTGAATCACAAAAACCTCTTGTTCTCAAAAGAAACCACCGAAAATGCAATGACAGGGACCTCCAGAGTTAGTGGCAACAACAAACGTGTTGCTCTTAAAGGGACCAAAGTGCAGTGACAGGAAACTCCAGAGTCAATGACAACAACAAATGTGTTATTTTCAAAGACACCACACAAAGTGCAGCAACAGGAAACTCCAGAGTCAGAGACAACAACAAACGTGTTGCTCTCAAAGGGACCACACAAAGTGCAGCGACAGGAAACTCCAGAGTCAGAGACAACAACAAATGTGTTATTTTCAAAGACACCACACAAAGTGCAGGGAAAGGAAACTCCAGAGTCAGAGACAACAACAAACGTGTTGTTCTCAAAGGGACCACACAAAGTGCAGCAACAGGAAACTCCAGAGTCAGAGACAACAACAAACGTGTTGCTCTCAAAGGGACCACACAAAGTGCAGCGACAGGAAACTCCAGAGTCAGAGACAACAACAAACGTGTTGCTCTCAAAGGGACCACACAAAGTGCAGCGACTGGAAACTCCAGAGTCAGAGACAACAACAAACGTGTTGTTCTCAAAGGGACCACACAAAGTGCAGCAACAGGAAACTCCAGAGTCAGAGACAACAACAAACGTGTTGCTCTCAAAGGGACCACACAAAGTGCAGCGACAGGAAACTCCAGAGTCAGAGACAACAACAAACGTGTTGCTCTCAAAGGGACCACACAGAGTGCAGCGACTGGAAACTCCAGAGCCAGTGACAACAACAAACGTGTTGCTCTCAAAGGGACGACACAAAGTGCAGCGACAGGAAACTCCAGAGTCAGAGACAACAACAAACGTGTTGCTCTCAAAGGGACCACACAAAGTGCAGTGACAGGAAACTTCAGAGACAACAACAAACGTGTTGCTCTCAAAGGGACCACACAAAGTGCAGCGACAGGAAACTTCAGAGACAACAACAAACGTGTTGCTCTCAAAGGGACGACACAAAGTGCAGCGACAGGAAACTCCAGAGTCAGAGACAACAACAAATGTGTTGCTCTCAAAGGGACCACACAAAGTGCAGCGACAGGAAACTTCAGAGACAACAACAAACGTGTTGCTCTCAAAGGGACCACACAAAGTGCAGCGACAGGAAACTTCAGAGACAACAACAAACGTGTTGCTCTCAAAGGGACCACACAAAGTGCAGGGAAAGGAAACTCCAGTCAGTGACAACAACAAACGTGTTATTTTCAAAGACACCACGCAAAGTGCAGGGAAAGGAAACTCCAGTAAGTGACAACAACAAACGTGTTGCTCTCAAAGGGACCACACAAAGTACAGCGACAGGAAACTCCAGAGTCAGAGACAACAACAAACGTGTTGCTCTCAAAGGGACCACAGAAAGTGCAGCGACAGGAAACTTCAGAGACAACAACAAACGTGTTGCTCTCAAAGGGACCACACAAAGTGCAGCGACAGGAAACTTCAGAGACAACAACAAACGTGTTGCTCTCAAAGGGACCACACAAAGTGCAGGGAAAGGAAACTTCAGTCAGTGACAACAACAAACGTGTTATTTTCAAAGACACCACGCAAAGTGCAGGGAAAGGAAACTCCAGTAAGTGACAACAACAAACGTGTTGCTCTCAAAGGGACCACACAAAGTGCCACGACAGGAAACTCCAGAGTCAGAGACAAAAACAAAGGTGTTGCTCTCAAAGGGACCACACAAAGTGCAGCGACAGGAAACTTCAGAGACAACAACAAACGTGTTGCTCTCAAAGGGACCACACAAAGTGCAGCGACTGGAAACTCAGAGACAACAACAAACTTGTTATTTTCAAAGACACCACAGAAAGTGCAGTAACAGGAAATCCTAGAGTGAGCGAATCACAAAAACCTCTTGTTCTCAAAAGACACCACTGAAAATGCAATGATAGGGAACTCCAGAGATAGTCGCAACAACAAACTTGTTATTTTCAAAGAGACCGCAAAAAGTGCAGCGAGAGTAAACCCCAGAGTCAGCGACAAACAACGTGTTATTCTCAAAGACTCTATACAACGAGCTGTGACAGGAAATCCAAATGTGGCAGCAGGCAGCACATGGAGATCATGCTAGAGTCAGTGACAACAACAAACTTGTTATTCTCACAGAGACCACACAACGTGCAATGACAAGAACATCTAAATGTGGCAACACAAGGAAATCACCCAAGAGTCAGTGACAATAAACTTATTATTAGAACACAGATCACACAATGAACAGTGACAAGGAAGCCAACCACCCCGATGCATGACGCCCATGCAATAGTCGATCAAAATACAAAATGTATTATTCGCAATCATCATGTGCACCAAGTGAGCAGTGAGAGGAAAATCAAACCACACTAAGCATGGACACCACACAATGTAGAGTGGCTCTTTTCGATTTCCCCTTTTAATTTAATCAAGTTTTCTTACCTCTTACGAGGCAGTGGGCTGCAAAACAGTCCCAGCCACATGCACTTAATTGGGCATGTGTTTTTATTTCCAAATTGTAATAACTGTCACGCTAATGTAAACATCGACTGTTGGATGACTCGCAGTATGGCTTTAGGAGATTTCACGGGACTGAGACTGCCCTTATCAAGGCTGCCGATGACGTCAGAGCCATAAGGGACCAAGGTGGGACTGCTATTCTAGTCCTACTTGATCTGTCAGCAGCTTTCGACACGGTCGACCACAACACTCTTATCGATCGTGTCGGAAGGCTAGGCATTAGTCACTCTGCCAAAGATCTGCTTGCCTCCTTTCTCGCTGAGAGAACTCAAGCGGTCACTCTTGGACCGTTCCAGTCGGCCCAACTCACTCTGCCATGCGGTGTCCCCCAAGGCTCATCCCTCAGTCCGACACTATTCAATATCTATGTGTCGGACCTTGCAAATATCATCAGAGCATACGGGATGAGCCTAACATCTTATGCGGATGATACGCAGCTGGTTTTGGCCATTAAGGGTGATGGAGGACAGGTGGCCCACAACTTTAAAAATGGAATGACGGAAATAGGAGCATGGATGGCCACAAACTGTTTAAAACTCAACTCAGAGAAGACCGAGGTAGTCATCTTTGGACCTCTTCTCCCAGAATGGCCATCATGCTGGTGGCCACCGGCCTTTGGTTCACCGCCCATTCCAACCGCAAAGGTCAGGAATCTGGGAGTCATTTTCGATAATGGGCTCAGCTTTATGGACCATGCAAATAAAGTTGCCACAACGGCCCATTACAAATTAAAAATTATAAGGAAGATTAGCCCCTTTCTCCCAGAGGGATTAATTAAAACATTGGTTTGTTCCTTAGTCTTGTCCTCACTAGACTATTGTAATGGACTCTTTCTTGATGCTCAGGCCAGGGTTATAAACAAGCTCCAGTCCATACAGAATGCGGCGGCACGCCTGCTCTCTGGAACTGCTAAATGTCACCCCATCTCAGAAACAATAAGACGATATCACTGGCTCACCATCAAAAACCGAATAAAGTTTAAGTCATTATGCATAGTCTACAAAACCCTCAATAACCAAGGACCTCACACTTTGAAGGAACAACTAAAACCTTACATTCCCCGCCGACATCTTCGATCCTCGGAGCTGCATCAACTAGTTGTTCCTCGGTCAAAGACGGTGTCATGGGGTGATCGCCGTTTTCTCTTGGCTGCTCCTAAACTATGGAACTCACTTCCTCAACATATTAAGATGAGTCCCTCTCTCCTTCAGTTTAGGAAACTTGTAAAGACATGGCTGTTCAACCAATGAATTTATCTGCACAACTAGGAAACAAATGATTGGTCTAGCGCCGAGACGCCTTAGGGTATTCGCCGCGCTCTACAAATGTCAAAAATAAAATAAATAAATAAATAAATGTGTCAACAGTCTGTGTGGAGCAAAACATGTACTTGCCCCGGCTACTTCTAAATATGGATAATATTAAGTAGTATTTTTTTAATTCCCCTCCTCTGGGAGAAGTTGCAGAAAATCCTGAAAAAACACAGCAAGCTGGTGCCAGCTGAGAGTAATCCAAGTGGACAAGTCAGACCTGGACATTTCTTGAGGTCAAGAAAGCGGAGTTGTAGGAACCCTCCTGAAACCAAGAAAAGTGGACTGAAGATTAAGGAGACAGTCAAGAAGAGGCAGAAGTGTGACCAGAACTTATGTAACAACTTTGGGCTAAGAAAAGCCTTCACTACTTGAAGACGGGAAACCGGTCACGCCTCACTGAAAAAGACACAGCCTTGTTGGCTTCAACTTTGTGAGTTTTCCCAATCAGAGCATTCAGGAAGGCTGAGGTTTCATATATCCAAGGAGATGCTGCTCATGGAATCATATTGTACCTGCTAAGCAAAGACATCCTCCCTGTAATCATGAAGTAACTGCCCTCCAAGGAAGCCACGAGGAGGTAAAAGCCACGAGAAGGTAACTATATGCACTCCCGCTTCCTCGGAGCCCGATACAGCAGCCCTGCCCTCCTCTTACCTCAGTGTGGGTTTGGGGGTGCTGAGGACACTGTCATTGTCTTCTATTTCGGGCCCACTGACACTGTTGTTGTACTCGTCGAGACTGTCGTAGACCAGTCCCATGTCCTCTTCCACCTCCTGTATCCCATCCACCGGGTCAGAGTCCAGAACCTGCACGAAGAAGAACTCATTATAGCCTGAGTACTCTGCAAGCAACGCCACGCAATCACCCAGAACAGAAGTGTTTACATGTGAGAGGGACAGGTTCACCATAAGAGGGGAGAGCTCAGATCTGGAAGCACTGGAAAAGTGCAATAAGCGGTGGGAAATCTAAAATCTTAGGGCCCGATTCACAGAACTAACTTAAGACAAAACCCTAAACTTACTACTTTTGGTATTCACAGAAGTTAGGATTTTGTCTTAAGTTTGTCTTAAGACAGACTTAAGACAGACTTAAGACAAACTTAAGACAGACTTAAGACAGACTTAAGACAGACTTAAGACAAACTTAAGACAGACTTAAGACAAACTTAAGACAGACTTAAGACAAACTTATAACAGACTTAAGTTAGGATTATGTCTTAAGTTTGTCTTAAGTCTGTCTTAAGTCTGTCTTAAGTCTGTCTTAAGACAAATTTAATACAAAATGCTAACTTCTGTGAATACCAAAAGTAGTAAGTTTAGGATTTTGTCTTAAGTTAGTTCTGTGAATCGCCCCAGTGTCTAGCAGAAGATGAGGAATCGCTCAGAAAGAGAATTTCTGGCTGGGCCCATACAGCTCCTTCCTCAGCGCCAGGATACCTTGCACTACACAAATACACATAACAGGAAAGATGTATGTATCACCTCCAGTAAGGGAAAGAGAAGGAGTCTCAGGAAAAGGAGGGTATTTGTATGAGAGTGTGGGGAAACAAAGTGAGGGAGAAACCAGGGCTCCTCAGGGGTGAGACAGTGTTAGAGCTGTGTTGCATATGTCCGAAGAGGGAGACAAGGGCACTTTGGTGTACGGTGGGACTTGGGGAGTGAGTAATACCCTAAAAAAAGTGAGGTGATCCCTGAAAAGAAGAGTTAAGGCCCAGAAAATCAGTCTGAACATTCTTCACAATCTAATGCAGTGAGAACTTTTCTTTAATACATTATTAACCCTCTCCTTAAAATAGCAACTTACCTCATCTGTCACTTTAAATCTCTTTAAGAGGGCTACGAATTTTTGCTTGAAGTTTGGTTGCTGAAACAAATAAGAGGGAGTGAGTGAATATGCATTAGTAACCTGCTCGAGCCGCAATCAGTGACCAGCCAGGCAAACCTGATGCTTACGACTTATCAATCTATCAGGCTAGTTGTGCCCCGAGGTGGCACCCTTACATTCATTGACACTGGTCAGGCTATACTCACTGTTGTGCTGGACCTGCCTTTGGCCTTTGGACTGTGGAACATGGCCTTCTAGTGAGAATGCTTTCTGGTTGTAGCGACTTCACATATGGACACTCCGTATAAACACTATTGTAACATGAGCTATACTGGCCTCCCCCCCCCCCAAAAAAAATCTTTAAAGACTCCAAAACGAAGACGCCAGGAAGTGTCTGGACTTGAAAATGTTTGCCCAGGTCACACGGGCACTTAAACACTCCACAGACTCCCAGTGGATGCAAGAGTCAACTCAAGACATTCTGCAATTGTGGGCCAATGCTACCAAGAACCAGCCCATGAGTAAGCTTCCCTCCATCTCTAACTGCATGACCCCACAATAGCCATACAAGAGGCGCAGACCTGGCAACCAATAACTGGCAGCCAACTACTAGTAACCAATCACTTGCGGCCAATCTCTGGCAGCCAACCGCTAGCAGCCAACTACTAGCAACCAATCACTGGCAGCAAATTACTGGCAGCCAACCGCAGGCAACTAATCACTTGCAGCCAACCGCTGACAGACATCCACTAGTGCCAATCAATGGCAGCCAACCGATGCAAACAATCACTGGTAACCAACCGCTAGCAGCCAGTCACTGGCAGCCAACAGCTGGCAACCAACCGCTAGCAGCCAGTCACTGGCAGCCAACAGCTGGCAACCAACCGCTAGCAGCCAGTCACTGGCAGCCAACAGCTGGCAGCCAACTGCTGGCAGCCAACCGCTGGCAACCAATCACTGGCAGCACTGGCCCTTAAACTCTGAGTGAATGAATGAATATAAGCTTTATAAAGCGCAAACTTAGCCCAGGGGCGTCAAGGTGCTGCGGAAAGAGGTCAAGAGTACTGAGGTGCACAAATGTAGAAAGCTTAGAGAGTAGAGAGAGTAAAAAGCCAGGTCTACAAGGCTTTACGAAAGAGAAAGTGGGAATCCAGACCCGAAATTGATAGAGGGAGGGAGTTCAATGTTTAGCCGCAGAAACAGAGAAGGCTCTGCCTCCACACCTAGCTTTCCTAAAACTAGGGACTATCAGCAAGTTCTTGCTAGCCGATCTTAACTGCTTAGTGGGGACATTTCTCTGAAATCGTTTCTTAATTCCTTCTGACCCAGTGTTGTAGAAAGCCTTATGAACCAGGCAGAGGGCTTCGAATACAATTCTCCGATCAAGCGGAAGCCAGTGCAGATTCCCGATGAAGGCCGAGATTGAGTGATGTTTGGGAAAACCCATCACCAGCCTGGCAGCTGCATTCTGCACTAGCTGAGGTCAATGCACGAGCCCTTCGTTAATACCCAGATAAAGGGCATTACAATAGTCTAATCTGGACAACACAAGGGCTACAGTGGCCTGTTCTAAGACCGAGAAGGAGAGAAACTGGGAGATCTTTCTAAGAATCCTTATCATCCCGAAGGAGGTAGAAACCGTTCTATTGATTTGGGGGCCCGAAGAAAGAGAGTTGTCAATTATGATGCCCACATTTTTGGCACTGAGGCCAGGGCAGGGGCAAGGACCAAGCGTGCCCGGCCACCAAGCGTCCGGCCAAACGTCCTGATGGTTTCCAAAAATTAAAACCTCAGTTTTTTCCCCATTACGTCTTAAATAGTTCCCTACCATCCAGGAGGCCACTGCCTGCATACAGTTTTTAAAATTCGCCGCTGATGCTTCCACACGGTCAGTGATAGAGACAATTATTTGAGTGTCATCAGCATATGATAACACTTCTAACCCAAATGATCTCACCACCCTGGCGAGAGGGGCTACATGAATATTAAAAAGGGTCGGGCTCAATGAGGACCCCTGAGGGACTCCCCAGAACAACGGATTGGAAGTTGAGTAGAATTGACCCATCTTGACCCTTTGTAAATGTAAATGTACAGGAATTTATATAGCGCAAATCACCGAGCAGTTTCTAAGCGCTTGCTTAGGGAACCCGTCCTGGTATTCCCCTGTGAGATAACCCCGGCAGGGTATCCGCAAGGTGAAAGCCAGGCATCCCGCCGCGAGGGGCTGTTTTTAAGAGGGGTTTAACCACCGCAGTTTTCCACGCGATGGGATACTGCCCCGATGTAATGACAGTATTAAGAAGTGTGGTCAGAAGAGGAACAATATCCTCTCTTCCCAACTTCAGATTTTTCAAAGGGCCGGGCTTCAGCGGGGGAACCAGACTTTATTCCATTTAACATTCGCTCTGTATCCTCTTGCAAAAGAGGGGGCGGGGGGGACTCTGGGGCACAACCTGAGCTCACAGCTCAGATGGACCAAATCACCTCTGACTTCATATTTCAGTCATCTGGCTACTGTGTTCAAAGCATGTGTGGTGACAACCGTAGCCCATTCTGCTAGCCTCTGTCGATCCACCGTCTATTGTCTGTTCTATAAGGTTTCTGACACCTCTGATGTCTGCAGACAAGTGTTTTGAAATCATTGCAAGATGACAACTAGTGCTTGACAAAAACCCTCAATAAGGAAGGGTCCCTGACCGGCACTTACCCTGGTCAAGGAGGTTGTTCGAACCATCTTCCTTCGCGCTTTCTTGGGCTTGCTGCTCAACTCATCATCTTCATCATCCAGATCCTAAGTGAAAGAAGATATTCACATACTCCTCTCATTCATACAGTATCAGGCCGCCCCTGCTCTAGCTACTATCGCACCCTAGTGTAGTGAGGATAAGGGGTTAACTGCAGACATTGCTATGTTAGCATAAGTGAAATATAGCTTTAGACACCATTTTGCCGCTTTTTGCACACAACACTACATGGCTCTGTTCCCGTAAATATTCTGCTTGCGCTTCTTCACATGAGAACTCTCTGTCTTTCACATATCTAGGCGCACACTGTGCCCTCAGTCTGCACAGCGTGTTCAAGGTCGAATAACTATGTATGCTGTTAATTCATGTTGATCAGTCCCACGCACATAGACATAACAGAAAACTTAGCTGCTCAAACTAAAACTCAGGTGCTTTTAATATGGCATTGCATGCATGAGGAGGCACTTGGAGAAAACCTTTCCGACTACGAAGAGCTGTGTTTGTCCGGGGATGTGATTCACTTCATCTGATCTAGGAGGTATGGGGTCCCCGTCACAGTCTAGAGGTCTTCTTCCATCATTACTTAAAACTAGCTCCCAGCGCGGGGAGGGTGGTAACGGCACTGTAGTCCGGTTTCCACTGTCATTATAATATGATTTCCCCTTTTGTGCTTTATGAAATTGTAGCAAAGCTGATTGTATTATTCTTATACATTTTGCTGCTAGTATTGGTGAGAGTACTGCATCTTAGAGCACGTTAGTTAAAATAAACATTTTAAACTATATCGTGTCTCTGATTACTCACGCTGTGGACTAGTACGAGTGTGAGAGCGAAAGAGTGTGCTTGATTCCCATTATTACTGAGAGTTTACTAAGTCGCTTGTTCTAGGTTGTCTAATCATTGGTAGCTTCGCTGGTTACCTGGTTCGATTTCCATTCTTTTACCCCAACAGAACCCCTGAGACTTCCCTGCCTTTATTTGCCTTATTGCTCCATCTTTCTTTCTTTACCTCGTGACGCAGCTGATCCCCCTCATCCTCACACCAACTACTGTTTACGAGGAGTCCTGCTTCATTCGTCTAGAGTCTTGTGTGCAGTCTTACCTGCCCCTGGGCAGCATCATCGCTAGCCTCCTGCTCCTGCTCGGACGAGTAACTGTCCTCTTCCTCTTCAGAGAAGTTTTCTGGGGAGCGAACAGAAGAAAACAATGTGAATGAGATGAAGGTGACCCCGGCACCATCCAAGAGACAGGCAACAGCAGAGCTGTGCACAAGGGTGAGCGTCAACCAACGTGCAATTTATGAATACCGAAAGAAGCATTAAAAAACAAACCTACATATGAATGTCAGACCCACCATCATACCCATGCTGTCTGCCCAGCACTGGCAGCAGCTAGGGCTCTGCCCATCCCTCAGGGTCCTGTGTCTGCCCAGAAAGTGTTCATATCATTCCCTCTGGTGAGGTTTCTCCCAGAGCACTCAGCACCCTCAAGTAAAGAACCAGCTTTCAGACTCAAACTGTGGAGATTTGTCACAGACCCCATGATATGGTGTGCACATGGGGTTCTTAAGACGTTTACGTCACATCTCACAATTATCCTACAGTTGTTCCACGGACACTTCATAGTGCAACTCCAACTCAATCGTGCTTGCTGTTTTTACCTCTCACGTGATGGGAAATATGGCTTTCAATCTAAACTGTGCAATCTGATCCTTTTTATAACTTCTTTGAGAATTAAAGGTTGAAAGAAAACATTAGCATTTAATTTAAAATATCATCTGGCAATAACACAGTGTTCTTAAGAGAAAAAACATGTGAACTGTAATCAAACTAAAAGTACCACACTAAGGCTACAGATCACGTTACTGCTACTTACGAAGAAGCAGAATCTTCTGCTGGTGTCTGCTGACCATCAACATAGGTCTATTGCTACTTATCCCATTGCTATATAACCATGGGGCTCTAGCCCCAACCTCCTGGAAGCTCTCTGGAGCTCTAGTGATTCCCTGTCTCAGGCCAACTGCTCTCTCTTGATTCTAAGCTTAGCTTTTTC
Organism: Lissotriton helveticus; assembly: GCF_964261635.1. NCBI lineage: Eukaryota > Metazoa > Chordata > Amphibia > Caudata > Salamandridae > Lissotriton > Lissotriton helveticus. The sequence continues at coordinate 8,303,021 of NC_136067.1, read as the reverse complement.
AAACTCCGATAGTCTGCACTTCTTATCATAAGAGGATTCCCTCCTGTGAGAAGCTGAGGACCCTACAAAAGTACCAGAATTATTAAATTCCTGAGAAGGAGATCTTGTTATGTTATGTTATGTTAAAGGGATTTGGTACCGCGCTCATTCACCAATTGGTTTCTTGGCGCTCAAGACAAGTGGAAGAAGACACAGGGGAATGGAAGCAGCTAGTCATAGGCCAGATGGAACAGATGAGTTTTCAAGAGTTTACGGGAAATGGTGTAGTCAGATGAGAGCCGGATTGAGAGAGGAAAAGAGTTCCAAGTGAATGGGGCGAGAAAAGAAAAACAGGCACCACCGTGTTTCTTACATTTGAACCTGGGAATGATCAAGAGGTTATGGGCAGAGGATCTAAGGTGTCGGGAAGGGACGTGAGGGTGTAGGCTGAGGGAAATAAAGACAGGGGCAGAAGCAGATAAAGATTTGAAAACAGTGCAACCCATTTTAAAAATGCAGCGTTGCGCAACCGGGAGCCAGTGAAGTTTATTCAGCATCGGCGTGGCATGTTGGTATTTAGGCTGTTGGAAGATCAATCTGGCTGATTGGTTTTGCACCAATTGAAGTCGGTGGAGGTGGTAAGAGATCTTGATATTCTTCATTCTGGTTGAGTGAAGAGAGGACCACTGGGGCCTTCTCCTCCATCCACAGGAAAAATTGGATTGTGTAGGTTATAATCATCCCGATCCTCCTGGTCAGCATTGTAGTCCTGGTCATAAAGGTTTTCCCTTCCTGGCCTTTCCTCCTCTGCTGTCCCACCCACCTTGCTTGGCTCATCAGACCCTGGGGTCTTTCTGAGGTCATCTAGCAGTAAAGCCTCTATGAGGCGTCAAGTGTTTGGATTTTTCTCTGTCTTCAATTTTCTAGATGCACACATATTTCTCAATTCCTGAAATGAGAGATGGTCACACTTAGTTAACAAGGAGCCACTCGCTTCTGCCCTAGAAGACATACTAGTGTTATGTGGTGTAGGCACCTACCTAACCTAGTGGGAACTACTAAGACTCTTTTGAGTTGGAGAAAGGGTCTGCTAGACCCTTGACTTACCCACCTCTAAGTTCAGTAGAACGTACTGTATTCTAGTCTTGATTTATATGTGCCTAATACCTTTAGTGGTTTTCAGTTAGTCACTCAATGAGATTATCTGGTAAAACAATAGCAAGCTTGAATCCAACCGCTGCACACCAATGTGTGAAGTTGGCCTGGTATATGCTGTCCACTAATTAAAGTGGGCACCTTGTACCCGTCCAAACGACCCTTATTGATGATTAGGTCAAAGACAACCTTTAAAGAAAGCTATCCTAGTGGTAGCAGTGGAGAACAGCCTTCAGGCTAATTCTCGAAGGAATGTAAAGCAGCTTGTTTTACCAGGCTATAACCTCCTGAATGACCAAATGAAAGGAGAACCACACAAGAAATATATAAAATATATGTATGTATTCCTAAACACTCTCTACTAACCTCTTTATGAGATTAGAGAACAAAGCACACAATATTAAATCGCTAGAACGACAGTAAATAGCACAATACACAGTGGGCTCCAGGGGGAGACCAAACCATATACTAAGAAAGTGGTATAACAACCACGACTTGACTAGACACAGTGCCTAGCGCATGTAGAATCGCCGAGACCCCCAAGGAACCACCCAAGGTAGTGACACAAGGGACCCGCGGGGGGCACGGGCAGTGTGAGAACACAGCCACAAGTTCCGAACAACCCTATGGGAAAGTTGTGGTTGGAATTTTAAAGATTAAGGACACTTAGGAGAGGACTTTAAGCAAACCTTTTCAAACTTAGAAGGTTCTGAGGCCAGCACCCATGTCAGCACCGGAGTACTCGTGTTACCTAACCCAGGGAAGCCCGGTGCATAGGTGCCAAATGGTGTCTGGAATCTTCATCGTTTTCAATGGCGGCTTGCTGCAAAGTGCTGCTGCCGTGAAGAGGAAAAGTGTCCGGTGTGATCCAAGACTGGATCGGAGCTGAGAAGAACCTGAAAGCAGAGGGGACAGAGTCTGGGTCACTTCAGGGCGACCAGGGGCTCGGTAGACGAATGCCCACCAATGTCGGGAGCTTCAAGTGAGAAGAGGTGAAGCTTGACTCTGCAGCCACGGGGACAAGGAGACGTCGAAGAGAACCAAAGTCCGCAGGCGGGCTGTCCCATGAAGGATGTCGAGTGCCTTGGCAACTGCACCCCACGCGGTCAGAGGAAAGATGCTTCAGTGAGGACCAGCAAGGTCCTGAAGACTCTCCAATCGATGGAGAGTCAGGGCACGTCCGGGGCAACCAGGAAAGCCCACTGAAAATCAAAGTTACCTTCAGGGGGGCCCACAGGCCAACGGACCAGGGATCTCGAAGGGACTCGAGAGGAATCACAAAATACCAGCCCACGGAACACTCGTGGAGTGTAGGCCGGTAATCTTCAGTGGAAACACTGCTCGGGGTCAGGACTACAAGTAGCCCAAACCACAGCTTCAGGGGTCGCCGGAAAGCAGATGCTTCTGCAAATGTACACGGTCCCCACGAGGAATACAGGTACTTGGTTTCTGTTGAAGAGTTTAGTCCAGGTAAATCTAAAGTCCTGTAGTCAGGGGCTCCTACTTTAAACCCAAGGAAGGGGTGGGACAAACTCTGGGGAAACACCTATGGGAGGGGCAGGACAGAGGGGTGGCTACACCCATGTCCTTTGTTTAGTTTTGCACCAGAGCAGGAGCAAATGGCTCCTGTAACCGGTTTGAGCTGGACTATGCACATGGACACCAAATGTGTCCCCAGTGCAGACATCAAAGCACTCTGAGTGCACCCACCCAGCCTCAATAGACTAAAGCCTGTGGTAGGTGGTTACACCTCCCTGTGACAGGTTGCCTATTGTCATGCCTTCCCCTGCTCCAGCTTGGCTCAGTAGCAGGAAGAAAGACGCTTGTTAGCGGTGTGGTCATATTTCTCCCTCTAGGAGGGTGGAATCATACCTCCCACACCAGTTACTGGTGTGGAGGTATGATTCCAAGGTGTTGGAGACCAAACACGACATGTTTCCATGCTGCCGTTTTAAAGTTGTAATTGCAAACACAACAATGATGGACAGAATGTGGATCAATGTCACACATTCACCCCAGTCCAAAGATCTGGGCCCAAATCCATAGTTTTTCCACTCCACACCACCCTGGGTTAGACAATGGCGATATGCAAATCAGCGCTGACCCTGTGCCCCATGGGAACAGTCCAGTCCGAACTACAAAAGCCATGTCCTTCCCAGAACGGAAACAAGCATCCGAGGACCGGCCCGGTTTCGAGGTAACACCTCTCATCAGCCCGGCTAGCTTGATTCCAGTGGTGTGGAGTGCCTGGGACTCACGTCTGAGCATCCCCAGTACACTTAGAGCGGTAATTGCAAACACAACAATGATGGACAGAATGTGGATCAATGTCACACATTCACCCCAGTCCAAAGATCTGGGCCCAAATCCATCGTTTTTCCACTCCACACCACCCTGGGTTAGACAATGGCGATATGCAAATCAGCGCTGACCCTGTGCCCCATGGGAACAGTCCAGTCCGAACTACAAAAGCCATGTCCTTCCCAGAACGGAAACAAGCATCCGAGGACCGGCCCGGTTTCGAGGTAACACCTCTCTTCAGCCCGGCTAGCTTGATTCCAGTGGTGTGGAGTGCCTGGGACTCACGTCTGAGCATCCCCAGTACACTTAGAGCGGTAACTGCAAACACAACAATGATGGACAGAATGTGGATCAATGTCACACATTCAACCCAGTCCAAAGATCTGGGCCCAAATCCATCGTTTTTCCACTCCACACCACCCTGGGTTAGACAATGGCGATATGCAAATCAGCGCTGACCCTGTGCCCCATGGGAACAGTCCAGTCCGAACTACAAAAGCCATGTCCTTCCCAGAACGGAAACAAGCATCCGAGGACCGGACCGGTTTCGAGGTAACACCTCTCTTCAGCCCGGCTAGCTTGATTCCAGTGGTGTGGAGTGCCTGGGACTCACGTCTGAGCATCCCCAGTACACTTAGAGCGGTAACTGCAAACACAACAATGATGGACAGAATGTGGATCAATGTCACACATTCAACCCAGTCCAAAGATCTGGGCCCAGGGTCAGCGCTGATTTGCATATCGCCATTGTCTAACCCAGGGTGGTGTGGAGTGGAAAAACGATGGATTTGGGCCCAGATCTTTGGACTGGGGTGAATGTGTGACATTGATCCACATTCTGTCCATCATTGTTGTGTTTGCAGTTGCCGTTTTAAAGTTAGCATTTACCGCGAGGTTATAATGCACTTAAGAGTATATGGTTGGCGGCATCACAGAACAACCCCGGAGATTAGACTCCTAAGGCTGCAGAGGGGCTCTGCTCGTGCATGGGCACCCTCTCACACAGCACTCTGCCTTCAGGATTGATAAGGCCGGCCATAGGGGTGACTGATAGGCTTATATGTGCAGTGATATAAGGTAGATATAGTGAAGCTATATCTAAGTAAGGAGTGCATGCACCACCTTACACAGGCTGCAGTAGCAGACCTGTGGTGTCAGTTTGAGTGGTCTCTTAGAGGTAGCACAATACATGCTGCAGCCCCTGGGAGGCCTCTTGGGTACCTATGCCCTAGGTACATAGTCTACCATATACTATGGACTCACAAGGATAACCCTGAATCCAATCTGAATGTACAGAAAGTACATGCAATAATTTTAGAGTGGAAGCAGATAGACTGGGGTCCTGAATAGCAGGGCCCCAGCCTGGCTAAAGTCGAAACCAGTGAAACAGCAGCAAAAAGTGGGGGTAACTATAAGAAGCAGATCCTACTTCTTACAGCTTATAACCAGATTAATGGTAAGGACAATCCACCTCGATAATGTTCTGTTTCTGGACGACCGTTCCTTTCTTTCCATCTGCAATTCAAAGAGTTGATCGTCCAACCCGTGCTTCTTAATCCTAAGAATGTAGAAATGAAGAGCTGGCTTAGGATCCAAGTGGAGCAGCCTTTCCTGCTCCTTAGAGGGATGTGACGGCAGGAGGACTGCTGGTATCATGATGAACTGTCCCACAGAGAAAGGGGAAATCACTTTTGGGAGAAATGATGCTCGAGTCCCCAGCACCAACTGGTCAGGAAAAAGAAAGAATTACGGTGGCCGAAGAGATAACTCCTGCAATTCACCGACACAACATGCAGAAGTGATGGCAATGAGAAAAAAATGCTTTGAGGATCAAAAGTCTCAGGTGCAACTGTGAATAGGTGCAAATAGTGCACGTGACAAAAAGCTAAAGACAACATTAAGGCCCCCCTGTGGCATAATTAAAGGAGCAAGGTGAAAAATATATGAAAGCTCTTTGAAGGAATGCATTGCAACACGTGACTTGAATACCGACCAACCATCACACAGGATCCTCTGTAGCATATTGACGCGCGTTCCTCTTTCTGGATACAGTTTAGGACAAGAAACAGGGGAGGTCTAATGGAGCAAATTACTTAAACAAGGTCAGCAGACCAGGCAGGTCAGGTTGGGTGTCAAAACATACAGTGGAGAGAGTTAACTGAGAAACACTCTGCAATGAAAGGACAGAACCATATACTGTGAAAATAGGAGATGTAGAGACAGCAGAGAGTTGTGGCCATTCACCCACAAATAGCTGCAGCACTCGCTGCTGCTGAAGGGTGGTTTAATAATACAGATAAATCTACCAACGAGATACCATCCATACAAAGATGGCAATGCATGCTTGATGGATGGTAGTATCATAGTACAACTAAAGCAAGAAACAAGGCACGATCCAAAGAAAAACGGAAGCACACACTTTTGTCGAAAGGATGTTTCATATTACAACTAAAGCAGCAAATTAGACATGATGCCAACAAAGATGGCACAAACAATGCTGGTGGATGGTTGTTTCATAATTCGTCTAAAGCAGCCAATGAGAACCAACACAATAATACAATTAAATCAACCAACAAGACACACCACAATAATACAACTAGAAGAACTAACGAGACACAACACAATAATACATCTAAAGCAACTAACGAGAAAGAACACAATAATACAACTAAACAGACAATGACACAATACGATATTACAACAAAAGCTGCCAACAACAACCAACACAATAATACAACAAAAGCAACCAACGAGACACAGCACATTAATACATGTAAACCAACCAATGAGAGACCCAACACAAAAATACAAGTAAAACAACCAGCGAGAGACAGAACACAAAAATATAAGTAAAGCAACCAATGAGACAAAACACAATAATACAACTAAGTAACCAACAAGACACAACCTAAAGCAGGATGACACACAGACACTCCATCAGCTATTGCTTAAGAGAGTATGGCTTGGGCCTCCTCTGAGACCACTGGCTCCATTTGAACAACCGAGTCTCAGATCATATGGGAGTATTATCCCAAGAGGCACGCAGTGATCCCCGAGCGTAGTGCCACGCTGCCAGAAGAGAACATCCTTATCCCGAAGGTATCCAGCCTTTTGGATTTCCTATCTGGTGGAATGGTGGAGAATGTGCAAAGGTTGACTTTGGAGGTGGAGGTCTTGACCACCAAGCTCTCTGGGATGGGGTGGGGTGCTTGGTGAGGAATCTGGGGTCCCCTGAGGCAGGGTGATGGCAGCGGGCAATTGTTCTATGTACAGGAGCCCTTGTGCAGTGTTTGGTCCAGGCCCGAGTAGGACGTCGGTGAGGGATTCACTGAATGGGAGTGATGGTTTGAACTCCAGAATAAAGCATCTCCATCAAGACATTTGTTGTGGCTGCCTCTGAGGGTAGCCTAAGGTCCAGGACCTCAGACGACCTCCACACCACTATTTTGGATGAGGCTCCCTCCTACGTAGCCACGGTAGGTGGAGAGAACGGGTCAGTGTCTGGAGAGGTGCCCAGTCTACTGGCATCCGCCAGATCCTCATAACAGTTGTCCTTGGGGTCTCCTAAAGACTAGTATCCACAATGGTCGCCAGACCCATGTCAATCGCCACCAATCCAGACCTGTCATATGAATAAGGCACTTGCTTTGATATGGGAGGTCTGCCACGTGGGGCGGCGAGCAGCTTGAAGGAGTGCTCTCTTAGCATGTAAGTTGCTGCAGTCCTCGCATGTCTTGGCGTTGTGGTCTCGCTCAAGACCAGAAACAAACCAAATGCGGTTCCATTGCCAACATCTGGCAATGACAGGTGTGGCATAGCTATAATCTGCCTTTCTGGTGGACATCCTTCACACAAGGAGACAATGACTGAAGCAATCTTAGACAACATGTCAAAAAAAGTTCAGTCAAAAGGTGACTGGGGGATATTCCTTCTTGGGATCTGCGCTGACTATCGTGGAAAGAAAAAAACTGATGGCACCGTGCACAACACTTCCAGCACGGCAGACATTTTGCGGAGGAGAACGAAGCAACCTACTGGTTTGCAGGGGCACTGCTCACCCAGAAACTTCCAGATCCAGGCTGATGCTGGGGGAATATTCTCATGTAAGGAATCTGCGGCTAGAGTCTCCATCGGATCTTCACCGCAGACTATCGATATGCGTGCGCGGCCACGCTCTCCACATATGCTAATAGCAGAGATTAGCAGAGATGATCCGCACCACTTGTTCTTACAAGTCAAGGGGATGAGCACTCTTGGACTGATTGTGCACTCTTCAACCACTTACGCTTCCAGGCCTTCAATTTCAGTCTTCTTTGCATACGGCCTATTTTCCATTTGTCTTTTGATTCACAATTCTGCTCAGAAACTGACAAGGCAGAGCACTGCTGTTTTCCTAAAACACTTTATTCTTTATGAAATTTGTACTTGTAAATCGCACTTATACCCCAACTGGGGTTTCCTGTCGCTGTACGCATACCGCTATGGAACCCTTCCTGGCTTTTCCCTGTGAAATGTCCACTCCTGGGCACCCCCAAGGTGGAGGCCAGGCATCCTTAGCGTTGTGGGGGCCGTTGTGGAGATTAAGCAAGCTATTGCCCAGAGTTGCAGAGTGGGACCGATGATTAGACTAGGCACCGAGGCGAGAATTATCAGGTCTGAGGAAATTGAGCCCACGACCCGCCGAGGCGGGAATTGAATCCTGGTCCCGGGCTAGACCTCTGCATCAGGGTCTGCCGCTCTAACCATTGAGCCACACTTCTCCACTCTTCTTCTTTACAAGAAGTGATCCTGAAACCTTTGGCCCACCAGCAGTTTGGTGCCTGGGTCTGTTTTTCTACATTTCAGCAGGTTTTGGGTTATGATTTAGGAGAGGAAACCCTGGATGGAAATCAATAGGCTTTTAATGGTCTTTCCCTTTCTCATTAAGCTGTAGAAGCAGGAAACCTAGTTCGGGCATTAGGAAGGGGTTGAATAGTCCCACATCTTCAAACCTGCGGCTACAATTATTTCTTCATAATTTGCCTTATGACGCAGGAGACATGGCTCTCAAACATCTGCAGGCTGGAGCTTTGAAAACCATGTGAACAGGTTCACCAACCATCTGCCCCACAGGTTAGGAGTGCTCACTTCACCCTCGCTTGGCCACAGCAAAATTGATTGTATAACAAGGTCTCCACATCGAGAGAGTGTGTTGCCAAATGGTGAAATATCTGTCAGTCATTCAGATTTGAATAACAATTAAAATGTTACATTTGTGACTGTTTCAAAAACTCAATATAACCCCTCAAGGGCTCAGCCCAGCCGTCAACAGCATCACGTGGCTGGAACTTTTGTTTTCAGCTGGGGGTTGTGTTAAGTATGGCACCAAGGAGTGAAATGTGAAGGGCTGAGTTTGGGGATGTCTGGAAGAGAGCATCCCCTGAAGGTGAAGAGGTGTAATTGCACCAGAAATGCATTTACCCATGTTATTTCTTTTTAGAGGGACTGCAAGTCACATGTGTAATGTGAAGTACATGTGAAAGGTGGAGTCATAAGCAAAGTGGGGTTATGTTTCTGGACAACTATGCTGGCTGTATATGCCTAATCCTGTGATTCAACTGTGATGCTTTTTAGGGGCTTTAATTACAATGCATTACAAAGGTTATTAGCTACGCTGAGTACCTCATTTGAAGTGATGCCCAAACATGTATTCTTGCTACTGCGTTGGGGGAAGAACAACCCAGACTATGGGCCACTAAAGATGTAGAGGTGCATACTGGACGGTCAGTTTGAGAGGCTCAGTCAGGGTTATGTGTCTCCAGGGCAGGATTACCCATTTTTAATGCTTGTTGAGATGATGGGGTAGGTCGCCACTGGGATGGATGGTGCCAGTTGGCAAGGCCCTCGCACCAGGTTGTGTCAACCCACTGCATTATGGGGCAAGATGATGTGCATACATGGGAGTGGTGGTACTAGACCCCACCGCCCCTGCGGGAGGGGTGGAGATGTTATACAATGTCACAAAGTAATTCCAACAGCTTATGTATATTTGTACATTGGTGTATAGTATTGAGTAGTGTGTGTGTGTTTAATAAATGTACTCTTACTTTTATAAAGCAAAGTACAGACTGGAAATCAATTATTGAGTGTTATTTTTGCGCACCTGTAAAGGCGATTACTAGCCCACACCACCTCCCTTGAGTAAGCCTTAGACTGCTCTGCATTGCTACCCTCTGAGAGTCAGGCGCTGCCCTAGGGTGTTTGGTTCCCAGTAAAGGATAGATGTCACATGTTATTTGTGCAGGCCTCACAGATACTGCCTCGTTTTCCAACTAAAGAGAAGAGCCATTGCCGAAACCAAGGACAAGTAGTAAAGATACTCAAGACATGCGATGTGCGACACCTGAGGACTTCAGTGGTAGAGCACACCCTCCACACTGAACACAGCCCTTGTGCCAACACTGCGTTTGTGCTACCCCATTACCTGCACAATGCACATACAAACCCACACCATCATCTCATGTTAATAACTTTCACATGTGCATTGTATGTTGCTCTTCACTGTACACCCTCCTGCCAGTGCGTATCCTCTTCCCGCACCAGGCGAACTACCAGAGAAGAGAGTCAAGAGCGGGTAAAGTAAGAGAGGAAGCAAGAGCGGTGCTGCTCGACTCACCAGAGGACTTGCCCTTGGGCCTGGACGGAACAGTGGTGTCCTCATGGTCAATGGACTGACTGGACAGGGAGTACACGCTGACCTCAGCCACGCGGAGCTTCATGTCCTTCATGCTCCTGTGGAGCCCCAGCACCTGCTCTCCTTCCGTTGGGTGCTGCATCACCTGCACAAGAAGAAAGACCAAACAAAGAGGTCAACCTGTGTCCTCCTACCCAGCCCACACGCATGAGTGGTGGCTCTATCGACCCACATCATAAAACAGTTCTGCCACAGTACGACACGCATGAGTGGTGGCTTGACGATAGGATAGATGGTAGCCTACTCCCATGGGACACGTATGATTCGTGGCCCGACAGTAGGAGATACCCAAGGGCCTTGCTAACTTGCTCTTATAAGACATGCATGACTCGTGGGCCGACTGCAGGAGACAACCAAGGGGGCTGCTAGCATACTCCTATACGACATACATGACTCGTGGCCGGACTGCAGAAGACAATCAAGCGGGCCACAAGCCTACTCCCGTACGACATACATGACTCGTGGCCAGACTGCAGAAGACAACCAAGGGGCCTTGCTAACCTGCTCTTATAAGACATGCATGACTCGTGGCCCGACTGTAGGAGGCAACCAACGGCGCTGCTACCCTACTCCTATATGACACGCATGACTCCTGGCCTGACTGTCAGAAACAACCAAGCGGGCCACAAGCCTACTCCTGTACGACACACATGACTCGTGACCCGACTGCAGGAGACAACCAAGGGGGCTGCTAGCATACTCCTATACGACATACATGACTCCTGGCCCGACTGTAGGAGGCAACCAACGGGGCTGCTACCCTACTCCCAAACGACATACATGACACATGGCCCGACTGAAGTAGAGCACCAAGGGGACTGCTAGCCCACTCCCATTCGACATACATGACTCATAGCCCGACTGCAGGAGACAACCAAGGGGACTGCTAGCCCACTGCCATTCAACATACATGACTTGTGGCCCAACTGCAGGAGACAACCCAGGGGGCTGCTAGCCCACTCCCATTCGACATACATGACTCGTGGCCCGACTGCAGGAGACAACAAAGGGGGCTGCTAGCCCACTCCCATTCGACATACATGACACATGGCCCGACTGCAGGAGACCACCAAGGGGACTGCTAGCCCACTGCCATTCGACATACATGACTCGTAACCCGACTGCAGGAGACAACCAAGGGGGCCGCTAGCCCACTGCCACTCAACATAAATGACTTGTGGCCCGACAGCAGGAGACAACAACATAAATGACTTGTGGCCCGACTGCAGGAGACAACCAAGGGGGCTGCAAGTTCACTCCCATTCGACATACATGACTCGTGGCCCGACTGCAGGAGACAACCGAGGGGGCTGCTAGCCCACTCCCATTCGACATACATGACACATGGCCCGACTGCAGGAGACAACCAAGGGGACTGCTAGCCCACTGCCATTCGACATACATGACTCATGGCCCGACTGCAGGAGACAACCAAGGGAACTGCTAGCCCACTCCCATTAGACATACATGATACATGGCCCGACTGCAGGAGACAACCAAGTGGACTGCTAGCCCACTGCCATTCAACATACATGACTTGTGGCCCGATTGCAGGAGACAACCGAGGGGGCTGCTAGCCCACTCCCATTCGACATACATGACTCGTGGCCTGACTGCAGGAGACAACCGAGGGGGCTGCTAGCCCACTCCCATTCGACATACATGACTCGTCGCCCGACTGCAGGAGACAACCAAGGGGGCTGCTAGCCCACTCCCATTCGACAAGGATGACTCATGGCCCAACTGTAGGAGGCAACCAAGGGGACTGCTAGCCCACTCCCATACGACATGCATGACTCGTGGCCCGACTGTAGGAGACAACCAAGGGGACTGCTAGCCCACTTCCATTCAACATACATGACACATGGCCCGACTGCAGGAGACAACCAAGGGGACTGCTAGCTGTTAGAATTGGGGGTCTCTGGTTGGCGCAAGTATTCACTTGTGACAAGCAGGAGACAAGCAGGAGACCATACCTCTCCTCTAAGTCAGGGCGAAGGATGACCCCTTAGAATTACCCTTGCTCACCCCGTGGCGTGAGCAGCCAAGGCTATTCTTCAGGCGTTATTGGGTTAAGCATTTGTAATCACACACACAGTAAATATATCAATCCCCCACAAATGGACACCTGGCTGTGGATATGTAAAAATACAAGACCAGTATAAAGTTTTTAGCTTAGGCCACAAGATTGTAAATAGGCAAGTGTTCTTTGTTACAGTTCAAATGTTTCCTTTTAGTCTCTTTTACTTCCAAACAGTTCTCTTAGTGTTTCCTAACAGATATAGGCAGGTTTCCACCCCTCTGGGGCCTCAGGGACTCGGTCAGGCACTCGGTAGCGCTTTGGGGCGCTTCGGACGGGTGAAATCCCGACCACCCTTCTAATACTCACGCTTCTCGCGTGAGCCGGGGTACGCGACGTACTGCTCCCGACAGTGAAGCGTATGGGGCTGTCACACGGTTGCGTGCTGCTGCCCAGAGGCTCTGAGGCTCGAGTGTGCTTTGGAAAGGCGCTACGAGGCACGTCAAGACAGAACCGGGCTTCGGGTGGTCACAGTTAAGCGCACAGTCGTGACGAGGGGGGACGTACCTGGACCACTGAAGCGACGCACAGGGCTACGGGGAAAGAAGAACGTTGCGTGCCCCGAGCCCGAGACAAGCCCTGTGCGCGGAAGTGGTCGGTACGGCTTACAGTGTGTTCCGGTTCCCGTGGCGCACTCCACGAGTGTGCGGCAGTCACGGAGAGTGCTTGGGGGTCTGGTCAAAGGCGGACAATCTCCGTCAGGCGGGGCGCAGCACGGGAGCCCTCAGCATGGACTGTACCGAGGTGGGGTCCCTTCAAGATGCGGCGTGGCCTCTCCTGGGACGAAAGGGCAAGCGGGGCGGCCGGGTGCAGTGTCGAGCACGGGCGGCCGTCCGGGCTATAGACTGCTCTTGGGTCCTGGATTCCGGCGGGAGGGGGCAAAGACGCGCTCGGGCACTCCAGCAGCAGGCGGGGGCAGAGGAGCGGCCGGCCTTAGCCCGAGGGCAGAGAGCGACTCTAAACAGAGCGAGGCTCTTAAGGGCAAGCAGGCAGGCGGACTCCTGGGTGCCACGGCCCTAGGAGGGGCGAGAGGGCGCAGACTTCACCACCGGCGGGAGGAAATACTCGGCCTCAGATATCAGACGAGCCAAAGCACAGGAGAACCCACTGGTCCTGGGGTTCAGATCAGGGGGCAAGCTCAATCAAGCCCTTGAAGAAAGTTTCAAGCACAAGTCAGCAAAGTATTTTTAGAAAGTCTTCTCCTCTCCTTCCTCAGCAAGGCAGACAGCAGGCCAGTCCTTCCAGCTTCTTCATCTCCTTCTAGTTGGGCAGAGGTTCGTTGTGGGAAACAGGATCTCTTTTCTTGGGAGCAGGGCTCCTATAATTATACTCAGTTTCTTTTGTTCTTTCAGGCCAGGGGGGCCTTTGCATAGCCTAATTCAGTTTTGAAGCACTCTGTTGTGCTGTTCCTGGCTTTTCCTTTCAGTGTAAGGGGCAGGCACATCAGACGATCCGCAGGAGGTGGACCCAGCATTGTGAGGACAGGGGCAGCCAGGAGTACTCTGTTGACATTCCTCCCTCTTCCTGGGCCAGGTGTGGGGCTGAGTCATCAGTCGCTCTCCAGGAGGTGGAGCCAGCATTGTGGTGGCAGAGCACAGCCCTATTCAGAGTCCAGGGGCACTCCCACCTCCCACCAAGGTGTAATCCTTGCATTCACCACCTGTCATCCCCCAGCCCTGTCACTCACATAACCCAGACAGTCAGATACACATCCTAGCAGAGGCGGGCTGAAATGGTTAGGCAAGCAAATGCTAGCTTTCTAAAAGTAACATTTGCAAACACAGGATATTAAAATAAACTTTACTAAAAGAAGTATTTTATTATTCTGAGTTCAGGCATACTAAACTTGACTTTCTACCATGTTCCCTGAGCCTGCTGGGATTATAGAGTGTAATAATTCCAGCAGCCCATCTTGGCCTAAGAGAACAGGTAGCCTTACAATAGTGAAAAATGAAATTGGCTGTACTTCACTATTAGGACATGCCACACACGTCAGAGCATGTCCTACCTTACACTTGCAATGCACCCTGCCCTTGGGCCTACCATAGGGGTGACTAATATGAAGCAAAGGGAAGGTTTAGAGGCTGGCAAGTGTGTGCACTTGCACAGCCAGCATGACAGTACCAGACGGCACGCAGGTTCCGCAATGGCAGACCTAGACACATTTTAAAAGGCTGCTTCTATGGGTGGCGCAACCAGCGCTGCAGGCCCACTAGCAGTATTGGCATTTACAAGCCCTGGCACTCCTGGTGCACTTTACTGGGGACTGACAGTAAATCCAATGAACCAATCATGGAAATCAATCACATATACATTTTGCACAGGGAGAGCATATGCACTTTAACACTGGTCACCAGTGGTAAAGTGCCCAGAGTCATTAAACCAACAACAACAGGTTAGAGAGAATATTGGAGGAAGGCAAAAAGTTCAGGGATGACCCTGCCAAGAGGGCCAAGTCCAACACTAGCCCACTTCCATTTGGCATACACGACTCGTGTTCCGACTGCAGGAGACAACCGAGGGGACTGCTAGCCCACTCCCATTCGACATACAGGACTTGTGGCCCGACTGCAGGAGACAACCAAGGGGGCTGCTAGCCCACTCCCATACGACATGCATGACTCATGGCCCGACTGTAGGAGACAACTAAGGGGGCTGCGAGCCCACTACCATATGACATGCATAACACATGGCCCGACTGCAGGAGACAGCCAAGGGGGCTGCTAGCCCACTCCCATTCGACATACATGACTCGTGGCCCGACTGCAGGAGACGACCAAGGGGACTGCTAGCATGCTCCCATACGACATGCATGACACATGGCCCAACTGCAGGAGACAACCAAGGGAGCTGCTAGCCCACTCCCATTCGACATACATGACACATGGCCCAACTGCAGCACACAACCAAGGGGGCTGCTAGCATGCTCCCATACGACATATATGACTCGTGGCCCGACTGCAGGAGACAACCAAGGGGACTGCTAGCACACTCTTATTCGACATACATGACTCGTGGCCCGACTGTAGGATACATGACTGGTGGCCCGACTGCAGGAGACAACTAAGGGGACTGCTAGCACACTCCCATTCGACATACATGACTTGTGGCCCGACGGTAAGGGACAACCAAGGGGACTGCTAGCCCACTCGCATTCCACATACATGACTCCTGGCCGGACTGCAGTAGGCAATCAAGGGGGCTGCTAGCCCACTCCCATACGACATGCATGACACATGGCCCGACTGCAGGAGACAACCGATGGGGCTGCTAGCCCACTGCCAATCGACATACATGGCTCGTGGCCCGAGTGCAGGAGACAACCGAGGAGGCTGCTAGCCCACTCCCATACGACATGCGTGACTCGTGGCCCGACTGCAGGAGACAACGAAGGGGGCTGCTAGCATGCTCCCATACGACATGCATGACACATGGCCCGACTGCAGGAGACAACCAAGTGGGCTGCTAGCCCACTCCCATTTGACATACATGACACATGGCCCGACTGCAGGAGACAACCGAGGGGGCTGCTAGCCCACTCCCATTCGACATACATGAAACGTGGCCCGACTGCAGCAGACAACCAGGGGGGCTGCTAGACCACTCCCATTCGACATACATG
Organism: Lissotriton helveticus; assembly: GCF_964261635.1. Taxonomy (NCBI): domain Eukaryota; kingdom Metazoa; phylum Chordata; class Amphibia; order Caudata; family Salamandridae; genus Lissotriton; species Lissotriton helveticus. Next base: position 8,287,151 of record NC_136067.1, on the reverse strand, counting down.
ACACATGGCCCGACTGCAGGAGACAACCGAGGGAGCTGCTAGCCCACTCCCATTCGACATACATGACTCGTGGCCTGACCGCAGGAGACAACCAAGGGGGCTGCTAGCCCACTCCCATTCGACATACATGACACATGGCCCGACTGTAGGAGACAACCAAGGGGGCTGCTAGCCCACTCCCATTCGACATACATGACACATGGCCTGACTGCAGGAGACAACCGAGGGGGCTGCTAGCCCACTCCCATACAACATGCATGACTCGTGGCCCGACTGTAGGAGACAACCAAGGGGACTGCTAGCCCACTGCCATTCGACATACATGATTCGTGGCCCAACTGCAGGAGACAACCGATTTGGCTGCTAGCCCACTCCCATTCGACATACATGACACATGGCCCGACTGCAGGAGACAACCGAGGGGCTGCTAGCCCACTCCCATTCGACATACATGACTCGTGGCTCGACTGCAGGAGACAACCAAGGGGGCTGCTAGCATGCTCCCATACGACATGCATGACACATGGCCCGACTGCAGGAGACAACCGAGGGGGCTTCTAGCCCACTCCCATACGACATACATGACACATGGCCCGACTGCAGGCCATGACCAAGGGGACTGCTAGACCACTCCCATTCGACATACATGACTCGGGGCCTGACTGCAGGACGTGACCAAGGAGACTGCTAGCCCACTCCCATTCGACATACATGATTCGTGGCCCAACTGCAGGAGACAACCAAGGGGGCTGTAAGCCCACTCCCATTCAACATACATGACTCGGGGCCCGACTGCAGGAGACAACCGAGGGGGCTGCTAGCCCGCTCCCATTCGACATACATGACTCCTGGCCCGACTGCAGGAGACTACCAAGGGGGCCGCTAGCCCGCTCCCATTCGACATACATGACTCGTGGCCCGACTGCAGGAGACAACCAAGGGGGCCGCTAGCCCACTCCCATTCAACATACATGACTTGTGGCCCAACTGCAGGAGACAACCGAGGGGACTGGTAGCCCACTCCCATTCGACATACATGACTCATGGCCCGACTGCAGGAGACAACCAAGGGGACTGCTAGCCCACTCCCATTCGACATACATGAATGGCGGCCCCATCACAGGAAAGGCCAACCAATGGCACAGCCAGACAACTACCATATAACCCGTAACAGAAGTGGCCCTAAAGGAGCAGGAGGCAAGAAAGGACAGACACTCACTGATAGTGTATTCGTTGTACACTCATTTATACAGGGCACCAGGGGGGTTGTAATAAGAAAGCTAGGAGAACAAATGCTGGAAGCTCAGTCCTGTCTTTAGGGGGCTGTAAATACAAAAAGTGATGTCAGTACATGAGTGAAGCCCGGAGGGGCTGCAAGAAGGTCTGACCCCCTGAGTTGCCTTATCGAAGTGTGCAGCCACCAAAGGTAAAGCTGAAACGGACAAAAGCGCATTCTAGGCCCAGATGAAAAGTTGATGTGAGTGAAATTGCTGTATGGAAATATGTTCTTCGCAGTCATGACTTCTTGTAGAACCTAGACCTACCGAGATGGGGCTCGGGGTCGCGGCTGGGCCCTGGCAGCTGTCCTGCTCTACACACCCCAGTGGAAAGCTATAGTGGCAGGATAGCCAGTCTTGCTCTGCTGAGTCAGGTACAGATGGACATCATTGTACTGACCTCCGTCCCCCACACTCCTTATCCATCGAAAGGACACCCTGCCGCTCTGCCATGCACCCCGGAGTCCGCGACAGGACCACCGCATGGACTGGGGCCACGGTGTTTGTTTGGGTCATGGCAGCCGTCTCCTCTGAAAGGAGCCCCTGTTAGGGCAACACCAGAGGGGCAGAACAGCCCGAGTGCTCTGGGAAACAAATACAATCAATTTACTGCCCCCCCACGCCCCCATACACACAGGCCCTTTCCATCGAGGTCACGCCCTTTGCAATGCCAGGCAGGAGGGCCAAATTCTGATCCTCCCTCTGGGTGGGGGTCGGGAGCGCGGTATAAGACACAACCTTTGACCTGTGACATCACTAGAAGTAGTGGGACAGGACAAGGTGTCATGGGTAAGTATATGGTGCTGAGGAAGCCACTGGATAGGCAGAAAACGTTTTTATTAAATCCGTAAGGCAAAAATAAATATCATCAATCAATCAATCAATCATGGCATTTGTAAAGCGCACTACATACCCGTGAGGGTCTCAAGGCACTGGGGGTTGGTGGGGGGCGGGGGGGGCGCTGCTACTGATAAAAGAGCCAGGTCTTGAGGAGTCTTCTGAAGGTTAGCAGGTCTTGGGTCTGCCGTAGGTGGGTGGGGAGGGTGTTCCAGGTCTTGGCGGCGAGGTGGGAGAACGATCTGTTGCCGGAGGTCGCTCTTCGGATGCGGGGGACTGTGGCCAGGGCGAGGTCGGGGAAACAGGGCTGGCGGGTGGGGGTGTAGAAGTTGAGTCGTCTGTTGAGGTACGTTGGTCCAGTGTCGTGGAGAGCCTTGTGTGCATGGGGGAGGAGCTTGAAGGTGATCCTCTTGTTGACCGGGAGCCAGTGCAGGTCTCTCAGGTGGGGTGTGATGTGGCTGCGGCGAAGGATGTCGAGGATCAGGCGTGCAGAGACGTTCTGAATTCGTTGCAGCCGTTTCAGGAGTTTGGCCGAGGCTCCTGCGTAGAGGGCGTTTCCGTAGTCAAACCTGCTGCTGACGAGGGCCTGGGTGACCGTTTTTCTTGTTTCGGTCGGGATCCACCTGTAGATCTTGCGGAGCATGCGGAGGGTGTTGAAGCAGGAGGTTGTTGACGGTGTTGACTTGCTTGGTCATTGAGAGGGAGGAGTCGAGGATGACCCCTAGGTTGCGGGTGCCATAGACCATCCCTGCTCAGAGATGTGTCACTGAAGCTCTAAGCAGCTGGTATTACCTCCTCTCTCAAAGAAATCCACCTTATTTGCAACTAACCATTGCCACATCAACTTTTTCAAAGTTGTACATATGCTCACACTGACAGGTCTGATTCTTTATTTCATTGTGAATATATTTGAAATGAACACTGTTCAAAATGTAGCTTAAATTGCGTTACGATGGACCCCTTAAATGCATTACAGGTTTCTTAAGCATATGTGAGAGAAGTATTGCAAAGTGCCATGCTCTGACGATTAACAAAAGCCTCCATTGGCAGCACTCAGAGCGGGATGGCGAGCGCTAAAAGTCCTCCGCATTGGGGCTAGCCCTCCCAGTGCACTGTGGTCAATGTGGTCCAAAGCAGGATGGCGCGCGCTGAAAGTCCTCCGCTGTGGGGTTATCCCTCCCAGTGCACTGTGGTCAGTGTGGTCCAGAGCAGGATGGCGCGCTCTGAAAGCCCTCCGCTGTGGGGTTATCCCTCCCAGCGCGCTATGGACAGTGTGGTCCAGAGCAGGATGGCGCACGCTGAATAGACCTCACTGACCAGAATACAACTGGGGGCAGGGGAATCGAGGGTACTGATTCTTGAAACTCACAGCTGAAGGTTACCAGCGAGTACCAGTCCGCCTTTCAGTGTAGCCCCATGGTGAGGGCTTTCGTAATACCTGAAAGCCAACATAGTCTCTGAACAGTTCTGTCTGTCTTTCTTTATTGTTTTTTGTTTGTTTTACAGCAGTACCGGCCATAATAGGTCTTTTAGGCCCAAACAGGTGCCTGCATGAGATTGGCACCCAAGTACCCGGTCTCTGCTGGATCTGCTTCTTCTTAACGGATAGAGCACAACCTGTCAGCCTGGCACATCACTCCTCCGAAGCCTGCAAACTCATCTGTCGAGTGCTTCAAGGCTCATCGCTCAGCCCCAGGCTCTTCAACGCATGCATAATCCCTCAGGCTAGCGTCACCCGTGCACCCAACATACATATTCTCTCCTATACTGACGGCACGCAACTCATACTCTCCCTCATACGCTACCTCCTGGACGAGATGCCCAACACAAGAAACACGTTTACTGTCTGCATGACCGAAGTCACTAACTGGATGAAAGCCAACCGTCTGAAGCTCAACACCAACATGACAAAAGTAGCGATCTTCAACAAAAACACCTCACCGTGGGACCCTCTGAACCTGGTGCCACTCCCTGCACCTATGCCAGAAACCTCAGAATAATAATTAACAGCAAAATGAACATGACCACACAAGTCAACACTGTCACTGCATCCTACTTCGTAGTGTAATGTAGTGGTACTTGTATAGCGCACAAATCACCATGAGGCATCTCGGCGCTTGTACGAATACCGCAGAGGAACCCTTCCTGGCCTTTCCCTGTAAAGAGCCCACTCCTGGGCACCCCCAAGGTGAAGCCAGGCATCCTAGCATTATTGGGGCCGGTGTGGAGATTAAGCAAGCTATTGCCCGGAGTCACAGAGTGGGACCATGATTGGAATAGGCACCGAGGCGAGAATTATCAGGTCCGAGGAAATTGAGCCGAAGACCCGCCGAGGCGGGAATTGAACCCTGGTCCCGGGCCAGTCCTCTGCATCAGGGTCTGCCGCCCTAACCAGTGAGCCACACTTCTCCCCGACCCACGCTTCCACACCCTGACTATGCTGAGGAAGATCTTCAAGTGGTTACCAAACAACACTCAGGCCCTAATCACCAGCGATTAGAACCCTCTACGCCGGGATCATCAAGCAACTCACTATTAGATTACAAACGATCCAGAACTCGGCAGCCAGACTCATTCTCAACCTCCCACACAGAACGCAAATTACACCACACCTCAGGGAACTGCACCGGTTCCCGAAAGACAAAAGTGCTCATTTCAAACTCCTCGCACACATTCAAGGCACTACACAACTTAGGCCCCACCTACCTGAACAGCTGCAGCTCCTTCCAACGACCACTCAGACGGCTCCACCCTGCAGGACTTCGACTCGTACACATACACAGAGCCAGACCAGGAGGACTGGCGTTCTCTTACCCCGCTCCTAAAGGGTGGAACAACCTCCCACTCTACATCAGAGCTCCCTCCTCTCTTTTTGAGTTCCGCAAGGAGCTAAAGAACCGGCTTTTCAATTATCCAGCGTATCAGAAGCAGGACTAGGCACACACATCTGCTCAGCACCAGGATACGGTTTTTAATATACATAATATAACAATATAACATAACATATAATGGAAAAAGTTCAACAATAAGTCTGAGACTGCAAAGTGTTACTGACTAAAGTGTCATAACTGTCTCAAGATGGCATGAACCTAAGACTAATAGGGCAGTGGAGAGATGCATACGGGGTGGTATTTGTGAGTAGAGAGATCAATACTGATGGGAAAGGAGTGGATGCGTCTAAGAGAGAGGACACGTATTGCGAAGCAATACCGAACTCCATGAGCCAGTTATTCATTTACACTTCCATTAAACAAACAAGCAAACACAAATTTGTAGCATAAGCATAAGCCGCAAAGTGCAAAACAAGTGTTGAGCTGCATGTCCAAAACAAACATACAGAATAAGAGCGTCTAGGCAAACTCGCAAAACATAAAACCTCATTCATGCAAGTACACAACTCGTAAAGAACTGCAAAACAGCATTGGCTCTATTTTTATTTTTACTATGTGGATACTTAATTATTAACCCAAGAACAACAAATATAACTTCAACGTAAAAAAACAAAAACAATTATGCTCCAAACATAATGTTTAGTACCTCATAGATATTTAATATAAATACATATAAAGTTGTATTAACATTTGTTGATCTATCATCCATTGGTTCTTTCACCCATTATAGTACACACATTCTGTTTCTTTCCGAATGAGATAAGAAACTACTATTTAAAATTGTACTGTTTTAAAAGTGTAGGAAAGTGCCCATTTTTGTATGGTTACCCCCTACTTTTTGCCTGACACATGATCCCCTTTGACTTGGTGTGCCCTGGGTCCCTACCAATCAAGTTCCCAGGGACTGTGTTCTTTCCCAAAGCTGTACCTTTGTACCCACAATTGGCACGTCTCTGGCCACAGGTAAACCCCTGGTAAAAGGTACCTTGGGTACCCAGGGCACTGTGACCAGGGAAGGTCTCTTAGGGCGGCAGCACCTATTGTGCCACCCTTAGAAGCCTTGTACCTCTACACATACACACTGCCATTAAAGGCTGCGTGTTTTGGAGCGGAGAAAAGTGAAGAGTTGACATGGCTGCAACCCACTGCCTATGGCATAGGAAAGCCACCCCTATAGCTGGGTGAACTAGCCCCCAGGTGAGGGTACAGTTGCACGAGCGCTATTCCCCTACAGTGTTTAAGATCATTCTTAGACATTGCACGTGCAGTAAATCCATAAAGAGTATATGGTCTGGGAGTTAGTCATCACAACCTACCCAGCTCCATAATGACTTTACTGAAACCTGGGAAGTTTGGTAGCAAACTTCTCAGCACATCAAACCCACACTGATGTCAGAGGGAGAATTAATGTAAAATGCACACAGAGGGCATATTTGAGATGTCCCCTGAAAAGCGACCAGCCCTGGTGTGGTTCCTGAATGGCTACCTGCAATTTGCCACCACCAGACAGTTTCTGGACCCCTGGGTAGACATCCCTCCGCTCTCTAGGTCCAGAAACAAAGACCATCCTGGGCAGAGGTGTCATGCCTCCTGCCTCAAGATGGGCTTGGTCCACGAAAGGGGAAGCTTCAAAGGCCTGCCGGCTTTGGAAGCTGTTCCTGTCTTTTGCTGCCCCCGGCAACTAGCTCCCACAGGTTCTGAACATGATTTTGGGAGGAAGATTCAGCGGGAAAACCAAGCTAGGCGGAGAGTAGTACCCACCATTGCCATCCCCACCCCTCAGGTGAGGGAGGCGGGGACGACTGTGAGGGCAGCAGCGGAGACTGGTACCGACCGCAGAGAAGGGGCGAGCAGCAGAGGCAGCGGGACAAGGGATAGAGTATGTACTTAATATAGACCGCGGTAACACCGGCTCCAAGACCTCGGTAAGTTGACCGGCAGGCAGTGTCTTTTTCCAAAAGGGGGTTCTGCGTTACGGAGGACTGGGGCAGGGGAGGAACCAGCGAGAAGCGCATGCAGGGGTTGGGCGGGGGAGGCCGGGTATGACTTCCTCGGGCTCGCCTCTCTCTTCTCGGGGGCGGGGTACAAAGTGCTGCAGGCGCAGCCCGGCTGGAGGAGCTCATGAAAGACTTTGGGTGTAACTTCTAAAGCACCCTCCTGGCAGCTGGAGTGAACGGCGACGTCTGATTTCAGAGAAGGGGCGTAGCTATTAATATTGCCGCCAGTGCAGTGGCGGATCTCAGAGGAATGAGAGGCCAAGGTACCCCAATTATGTCTTTTATTACCCAGCTGGGCCTGGGGTCGGTATGTTCATTGTCTTTGCTTTCATCAGCGAGAACGGGCAACTGCTACGCTACTGTGTTCAACAAGCGCACGCCATTTGCTCTAAGCCCCGTCCTTTTCAGACTGGGGGGCGTGTTTTTCTTTCTCCCCTCTTCTCATTGGCTGGAATGTAAACAACGGGCATGTTTTTAACTGTTGTTTTTCCATTCCAGCCAATGGAAAAGAATGAGAAAGAACGTTAAAAAACACGCCCCTCAATGCGGAAAAGACAGGCCTTAGGTGGAAAAAATGACATCACTGAAAGCTCTTCTCCAATGGCTGGCCGCCGTTTAGGAAGCCAGCCAATGGAGAAGAGGGGCGGAGTTAACCCTCGCTACTAAGAAACATAAAATCTCGCCAGCGAGACTGCGCATGCGCAGCCTACGCTAGCCGAGACCTAAAAAGGAACGACATCTTGTGTTTCTGATGAACCCTGATCTCCACAAGAAATAAAGGGCACCATATTGGCAGCCTCCAAGGCTTTTGTCGGTTCGTAAACCACCAGATACAATAAGCTGTGTAAACCGTATCAAACAGACAGGTAATTCAGAATGCGCCTTTAAGGAGCAATTTATTGACGGCTGAGATTTGCATTATCATAGCAGTGGTCTTGCAGGAAAGGAACAATAGGCTTGCTAAAGCTGGTTTAAACATGTGAAATTTAACCTGATTTAAAAATAAAACGTTTTAAAAACTAGTTTCTTATCTCATTGGGAAAGAAACAGACTGCGCGTACTATGATGGGTGAACGACAATAAAAGAAAGGCACCTTCAATATACACGATATAAAACCCTGAAGAGTTTCAACGGCTTTAATTCAGTTATTGGTCCTGAAGTAGAGCGGATAAAGGTCAAGAAGCCGCCGAAACGCTGCGTCAGCACACATAACCTTGTTTAGTACTCTGTGAACTGTTGTTTTTTGTGTTATTGTTGAACCAAATGACCTTGATTATGTATCCGGTCCAATGAATGATATATTAGATCAACAAATGTTATGTGCATTTATATTAAACTTCTATGTGGTTCTAAATCTTGTGGTTGGAGCATAATTGTTTGTTATTTTTTTACATCAAAGTTATATTTGTTGTTCTTGGGTTGATATTTAGACAACCATATAGCAAAAGATTGGCTTTTAACAACAAATCCAGGGGAATAACTTTTGTATTGGTTGGGCTGAACCCTATCCCCCGTGCGTTTGTAAAAGGGGTGACTCTTTAAATGGATGATGTCTAATTTTATTTTAACATCAATGTGAAGAAGACAGATGAACAAATCCTTCTGCTATTATGAACCTGCATGAAAGCTAGAGTCGTATATGAACTGCTGAAGAAAGTTTAGAAGGCACAACAATTCAGGGCCTATCTGCAGAAAACAGGTTAATGCACGCGGAGAACCTTCCTCTTGAACATGTTCCTGTGACACCATCTCCTGCTTGCTGCTTTGACTCGAATGTGTTCATTTCTAGGGTAGATTCTTATAAGCAGCGTATCATAGTGAACTCTCCCAGGGAACTCATAATAAGGCACCGGAACTGAAGCACAAGAGGACAATGTTATTTGATAACTGTTAGAACGCACCTATAGCCATAAGTACCTTCCTTGAGGAACGGAAACACGCCACGGTCAACGCACTACTAAAGAAACCTTCTGCGGACCCCAATGAACTCAGCAACGGCTGGCCCATGTCCCTGCTCCCATTCCCTGCCAAAGGCATTGGGAAGGCCTTCAACCAACAACTCACCAAGCACCTGGAACAGAACCACCTTCTCAACTCCTCCCAATCCGTCTCCCGCACCAAGCACAACACCGAGACAGCCCTGATCGTGGCCCTCAATGACATTTGAGCCCTTTTTGACCAAGGAGAAACCGTGGCACTCACCCTTCTAAACCTATCGGCAGCATTCGACAGTCTCCCACCACATTCTCATTACAAGGCAACACAGCATAACCATCCACAGAGCCGGTCTCAAATGGATCACCTCCTTCCTCACAGGAAAAACCCAGGAAGTCCGCATGCCATCAGTCACATTCGAAACCAAAGACACCGTCTGCTGAGTACCCCAAGGGTCATCTCTCAGCCCCACCCTCTTCAACACCTACATGACCCTACAGGCCGACATCAACAGATCACACGGGCTCAACATCATCTCATTCACCATCCTCTCCCTCTCCGAGGATTCCACGACCCCCACCACCAGGACCAACATCTGCAAATGCATGAACAGCATCACCAGCTGGATGAGGAACGACTGCCTGAAGCTCAACATGGATAAAACCGAGGAGCTGTCGTTCAGGAGCGACCGCTCCCCTGGGACGACTCCTGGTGAGTCGCTGAATCTGTGCCCGGCACCGAGCCTGTCCAACCACGCTAAAAAGTCTCCTCCACCTGCTTCTTTATCCCTCGCATGCTGTGCAAGACCTTCAAACGGCTTCCATAGAGCCGAAGACGCACCATCACCAGCCGACTGGACTACGGCAACGCTTTCTACTCAGGAATTGCAGGTCGTCTCCTCCATAGACCGCAGGTCACACAGAACACAGCGGCCAGACTCCTCCTCGACCTCGCGTGTCGAACCCACATCACCCCTCACTTCGAGGAGCTTCATTGGCTTATTTTGAAATTATTCCAGTGCAGAAGAGGCGCTAGTTCAAGCTACTAATCCACGAATACAAAGCCCTTCACAACTACGGCCCCGCCTACATCGACCATCGCATGAACTTTCACCAGCCAATCGGAAATGTCTGCTCGGCCTCCCTCGCACTCTCGTTCACCCCGCGGATCCGCTATTGCCGAAGCGGTGGACGCTGCTTCTCCCACATCGCAGCAAAGACGTGGAACGAACTCCCTCTACACCTCCGGGTCTCCCCCTCACCACTAGAGTTCCGAAAATCATTGAAAATCCGACTCTTCGACTGAACCACTGGACCCCTCTAGCGCCTGGATACCCTCACGGGGGACAAGCAGCGCTCTAGAAGTCGACTGACTTGTCCAGAATCACTTCATTTGCTCAAGTGGCGCAGCCGGGATTGAAAACAGGCTCTCTGATGAAAAGGCTGCTACTTGGACAGTTTCATCCTTGGCTACGTCAGCTAAGACGGCCTCTCCCCTGTCCAGCCACAGGCCTAGCAGCCAGCCACCAAAGCAGACCCCGCCCTCAGGTCATGAACCAACACACCCCATAAGCACAGCCTGGTTAAGAAAGCTGCTGAGCCCCTCACAAGTCATTCATTTCTCGCTAAAATTGTAAAAATGAGCTCGGCTGTACAATAAAAAGCTTCATCTGGCTACACTGACCTGCCTGCTGCCTCCAGGCACCTGGCAGGATTCAACTCTGTCGTCGCCCTAGCTCACAGCCCCCGCCCCTCCCGCCCACAGTAAGAAGCCATGTTCCTGCCATGCACACATGTCAGACTCTGAGGAAACAAGCATGGACTGTGAAATTAAATGAAATTAAATTAGATTTATAAAGCGCATGGCTGCCCGGGAGCGTCCTGTGGTCTCATTCCCTGCAGGCCTGGGGGGAAGGAGGGACTGAACTCCTGGAGTATAGGCTTGATTACGCAAACTCTCTGTATCTAACAAGGTAGACGTACACAGGCTGCAGAGAGTCCAGAACGCCGCAGCCAGAGCTCTTTGGGCCTGCGCAGAGTCTGCTCGGTGAATACGTCGCCTTCATTGGATGCCCGTGGGTCAACGGAGTGAGTTCAGGGCTCTCTGTACAGCCTTTCAAATGTTGAAGCTCGCCTCCCCTAACATTCTGACTGATCCCCTCCCGTCAGCTTCGCTCTATGGGCCAACATTTGCTGGTGGTCCCTCGGGTTAGGAGGTCCCTCGGGTTAGGAGGACCCGGGTCGGAGGCCGTTCCTTCCGGTACAGAGCGGCCATTCTCTGGAACTCACTGCCCCTCCATATTCGAGGCCTCTGCAACTTTCTCGAATTCAGGAAAGCTATTAAAACCTTTCTCTTTCCCACTGTGTAGGCTGCTTTGGTTCCTCTCTGCGTTGTGATTGCCTATTTGCTGTTAGCGCCGGGACGCCTCTTGGCGGGGGCAGCTGTCGCGCTCTACAAATCTTTTAAATAGAAATAGAAATAGAATGAAGAGCCCTCCAGCAGGGAGTGTGCACCGTCAGCCTTTCATCTCTAGGGGGCAGTGACACCATCACTTTAGGCCCTTGGGGGCTGAAGTCCATGAGCCCCCAGTGACCCAGGGCCACTGCTGCTAGGGACCCCACTCTGTCCAGGGGTCCCCTGGTGAGATCTGGAGACGGGAAAGGAAGAGACGCCACTGCCTGAAGGGCGGAGGGAGAGACGGCTGCAGCGGTGGAGAGCACCAGAGGCCAGACTCCCAGGCATGGGAGACATGAGCAAGAAGACTGAGAGAGACAGGGAGAGAGAGAGGGGAGGGACAGACAGAGAGGGGAGGGAGAGAGAGAGAGAGACAGAGAGGGGAGGGAGAGAGAGAGAGAGGGGAGAGAGAGAGGGGAGGGAGAGAGAGGAGGGAGAGAGAGGGGGGAGGGAGAGAGAGGAGGGAGAGAGAGAGGGGAGGGAGAGAGAGAGGGGAGGGAGAGAGAGAGGGGAGAGAGGGGAGGGAGAGAGAGGGGGGAGAAAGAGGGGGGAGAGAGAGAGGGGAGGGAGAGAGAGAGAGAGAGGGGAGAGAGAGAGGGGAGGGAGAGAGAGAGGGGAGGGAGAGAGAGGAGGGAGAGAGAGGGGGGAGGGAGAGAGAGGAGGGAGAGAGAGGGGGGAGAGAGAGAGGGGAGGGAGAGAGAGAGAGAGAGGGGAGAGAGAGAGGGGAGGGAGAGAGAGAGGGGAGGGAGAGAGAGGAGGGAGAGAGAGGGGGGAGGGAGAGAGAGGAGGGAGAGAGAGAGGGGAGGGAGAGAGAGAGGGGAGGGAGAGAGAGGAGGGAGAGAGAGGGGGAGAGAGAGAGAGGGGAGAGAGAGAGAGAGGGGAGAGAGAGAGGGGAGGGAGAGAGAGGAGGGAGAGAGAGGGGGGAGGGAGAGAGAGGAGGGAGAGAGAGAGGGGAGGGAGAGAGAGAGGGGAGGGAGAGAGAGAGGGGAGAGAGGGGAGGGAGAGAGAGAGGGGAGGGAGAGAGAGGAGGGAGAGAGAGGGGGGAGAGAGAGAGGGGAGGGAGAGAGAGAGAGAGAGGGGAGAGAGAGAGGGGAGGGAGAGAGAGGAGGGAGAGAGAGGGGGAGAGAAAGAGAGGGGAGGGAGAGAGAGAGGGGAGGGAGAGAGAGAGGGGAGAGAGGGGAGGGAGAGAGAGAGGGGAGGGAGAGAGAGGAGGGAGAGAGGGGAGGGAGAGAGAGAGGGGAGGGAGAGAGAGAGAGAGAGGGGAGAGAGAGAGGGGAGGGAGAGAGAGGAGGGAGAGAGAGGGGGGAGGGAGAGAGAGGAGGGAGAGAGAGAGGGGAGGGAGAGAGAGAGGGGAGGGAGAGAGAGAGGGGAGAGAGGGGAGGGAGAGAGAGAGGGGAGGGAGAGAGAGGAGGGAGAGAGAGGGGGGAGAGAGAGAGGGGAGGGAGAGAGAGAGAGAGAGGGGAGAGAGAGAGGGGAGGGAGAGAGAGGAGGGAGAGAGAGGGGGAGAGAAAGAGAGGGGAGGGAGAGAGAGAGGGGAGGGAGAGAGAGAGGGGAGAGAGGGGAGGGAGAGAGAGAGGGGAGGGAGAGAGAGGAGGGAGAGAGGGGAGGGAGAGAGAGAGGGGAGAGAGAGAGGGGAGGGAGAGAGAGGAGGGAGAGAGAGGGGGAGAGAAAGAGAGGGGAGGGAGAGACAGAGGGGAGGGAGAGAGAGAGGGGAGAGAGAGAGGGGAGGAAGAGAGAGAGGGGAGAGAGATATATAGAGAGGGGAGTGAAAGGGAGAGAGAGGGGCGAGGGGAGAGAGAGGGGAGTGAGAGGATGAGAGATGGGAGGGAGACAGAGGGGGAGGGAGAGAGAGAGAAAGAGAGGGGAGAGAGAGGGGAGAGAGAGAGGAGCGAGAGGAAGCGAGAGGAAGAGAGAGGGGAGAGAGGGGAGAGCAAGAGAGAGGGGAGAAAGAGAGGGGAAGGAGAGAGGGGAGAGAGAGAGGGGAGGGAGAGAGAGAGAGAGAGGGGAGAGAGAGAGGGGAGGGAGAGAGAGGAGGGAGAGAGAGGGGGAGAGAAAGAGAGGGGAGGGAGAGAGAGAGGGGAGGGAGAGAGAGAGGGGAGAGAGGGGAGGGAGAGAGAGAGGGGAGGGAGAGAGAGGAGGGAGAGAGGGGAGGGAGAGAGAGAGGGGAGGGAGAGAGAGAGAGAGAGGGGAGAGAGAGAGGGGAGGGAGAGAGAGGAGGGAGAGAGAGGGGGGAGGGAGAGAGAGGAGGGAGAGAGAGAGGGGAGGGAGAGAGAGAGGGGAGGGAGAGAGAGAGGGGAGAGAGGGGAGGGAGAGAGAGAGGGGAGGGAGAGAGAGGAGGGAGAGAGAGAGAGAGAGAGAGAGAGAGAGGGGAGGGAGAGAGAGGAGGGAGAGAGAGGGGGAGAGAAAGAGAGGGGAGGGAGAGAGAGAGGGGAGAGAGGGGAGGGAGAGAGAGAGGGGGGAGAGAGAGAGGGGAGGGAGAGAGAGAGAGAGAGGGGAGAGAGAGAGGGGAGGGAGAGAGAGAGAGAGAGGGGAGAGAGAGAGGGGAGGGAGAGAGAGGAGGGAGAGAGAGGGGGAGAGAAAGAGAGGGGAGGGAGAGACAGAGGGGAGGGAGAGAGAGAGGGGAGAGAGGGGAGGGAGAGAGAGAGGGGAGAGAGAGAGGGGAGGAAGAGAGAGAGGGGAGAGAGATATATAGAGAGGGGAGTGAAAGGGAGAGAGAGGGGAGGAAGAGAGAGAGGGGAGAGAGGGGCGAGGGGAGAGAGAGGGGAGGGAGAGAGGAGTGAGAGGATGAGAGATGGGAGGGAGACAGAGGGGGAGGGAGAGAGAGAGAAAGAGAGGGGAGAGAGAGGGGAGAGAGAGAGGAGCGAGAGGAAGCGAGAGGAAGAGAGAGGGGAGAGAGGGAAGAGCAAGAGAGAGGGGAGAAAGAGAGGGGAAGGAGAGAGAGAGGAGGGAGGCAGAGGGAGGGAGAGAGGGGAGGGAGGGAGAGGGAGAGAGAGAGAGGGGAGGGAGGGAGAGAGGAGAGAGAGAGGGGAGGGAGGGAGGGGGGAGAGAGGAGGGAGAGGAAGCGGCTTAGTTGAAAATATACAGTCGGAAGACCTTCAGGCACGCTGCCCTGAGCATGTTGTGTCTATAAAAGTTTGGGAAAGCAGAAAATGAGTCTGTGGACACCAACTCTGAGGCTGGGCCACAACTTTCTGTGTCTCTGCACAACAGCTGTACGTTTTGTGTCTCTTGGCAATCTTTCTATACGGCCACCAACACGAGACAGGACCAACCTTTGATGGAGCGGGATTTCGCAAAAAGAAACCTGCTCGAATGAATGCCCCATAATACGTATTAACAGTAAGTAGTAATAGAAAACTAACGTGCACCCTACATGAACACAAGGGAAAAATGCTTTGCGCATGTCTGCAGTAACATGAGATAACGCAAGGAAGAACTAAACGTATTTACATTGTGCTTTCAAGGAAACGAGAAATAATTAGGCCTGGGTGGCAAATTCATTCTGTTCGCGGAATTTGGGTAATTTTGCGCTCCGCAGAGAACACAAAATTGCCCAAAATGTTGCGTTCTGCGCATTCACAAAATTTTTTGCTAGTTCGCGTTCTCAAATTCGTTTTCGCGAGATATTTCCCCCCGAGCACGCAAACAGCGATTGCGAACAGTAAAAAAGCATCACAAACAATCAATTCCGCGTGTTTGCGGAATTTCTGCATGTTCGCGGAGATTTTTTACCGTTTCGCGGAGATTTGCGTAACGCGATTCCGCAAATTCCGCCCACCCCTAGAAATAATGCGTGACTAGGCCGCATGTGTATTTTGTAGTTTGCGTGCTGCAACTTGCTTTGAAATAATAAATAATGCTGCTTTTGCTTAAAGCTAAGCAAGTTTAAATGCTAACAGGAATAGTGCAAAGGTGGGTGGTGAACAGTGAAAAGGGCATTACCATATAATTAATGAACGTTCATGTTCTAGTTGTTATAGTGAGCAGGATGCGACGCCGTTAGGCTTAAGTTAGCTGAATAAAGGAGGGGTTGGAGAAAAGAGTGAAACTGAACTATCTGAACAGACAGAGGCGCTGAGCACAGCAGGTGAACCACAGAGGTTCAAGGCCGACATGCTGAAGGAAAACATTGAGTGCCCGCCAAAGGGATGTGACGGACCGTGGGACCTAACGCCTTTTATGTGGACATAACCGAGAGACTTATGAAATTGTTATTTGAATCACTACATGAATTACATGTATGAACGAGTCAGAACTGATGTCATGAGAAGAAAAGTAAAGCAATAGTCTACAGTAGTCATGAACGGGAACCTGACGGTGTGACCCACCACCTCCTAAATCCACCAATCAACTGTCGAGTTTCAAGAAATGTTTCAACTAATGTGAGATGGACATGTATGTTTTAGGGTCTAACTGGGGTGCCTTTGGGGGTGTGGTTAGAGCACGTTTTTCCAGATAGCTGTTCGAGAGGGGTGATGCATCGCTGTTCATCGGTTTGCAGAGAGGCCTAGCTGTTCCTGTCCCTGATATCTTTGTACCCTGACTCTTTTTCAGGGAACCCCCCCCCGCTTCCCTGGCCAGGAGGGTGGGTTTCTACAGATCATTTGGGTTTGTATTATTCGAACTCGTTCTTGCAAAATTACTAGCAAATGTGCTTTGTCTCGGAAACTTTTGTCTCTCCACCTACCCACTCTGTCACATGAATATTGTGTGCATGTTTGCTAAATCTAATGTCTCTTAATCTCTCCACCACTTTATGAGCATTTCGTGTATTGTATGATGAGTTTGATATCAGCTGCAATTGCTAAAATTATTTCTCTTGTGAATTTCATTGTCTGCATTTTGACCTCATGCGTTGATAGTTAGTTAAATAGTACCATCATTACCATCAACTGCTCAACTAATTGGTCATCGACCAAGAAGAAGGAAAGTTGATGTACAAGTTAGTTATATATTCAGAAATGACAAGCATGAAACTGTGTAGAAATTGAATTGATATCAGTAACAAATTGATCCGCCGCGCATCCAGGCATCAGGTGCATGTGTATGGGCCATTGTATTGTGATGGTATTGAGTATTGATCCCTGATCAGGTATTGGTTTTGTACTGGATCACTTCCTTCATGTGTGAAAGAGACAGTTCTCTTTAAAGAGCCCTACATCGCAATGCAGTCCAGAGCTTAGCACCGTGTCCTAGACTTACTCCGATTGTATCTCCGCCTTCGACTCTCCTGGGCCCTCCGCTGTCTTTCGGCTAGGTTTGTGCTATACAAGTACCACATGCATACACACACAGATGCTTCTTTTAAACAGTAAGATGTTTACCGTCAGCTGAATGCCAAACGCATGCAGCGAGCTGGTCTCACCTCCGACATGTTGATCACCCCGACGGCCAGAGACTTGTACCCCAGAATGGTGCGGTTCTTGTAGCGCTTCCGCCGCTGCAGCATGATTTGGAGTCTGTTGGCATCTCGCTTCAGGAAGTGTGAGTACTGTAGATGGGAGACAAAGAAGAGGTCAGAGAGATGAAGGAAGGACTGGGGGTTCAGCTGCAGCATGGGGAAGCAAGAGGCAGACTGGAGCATGGAAGGACTTTCCTCTTCACCCCACAGCCCCACTCCAGAGGGGGTGGGATCTGTGGGCTCCCCTCACCCCACAACCCCACTCCAGAGGGGTGGGATCTGTGGCTGTCACTCTTCAGCACCCTCTGGGTGCGTGGAGCAGAAACAGCAGGTTTCAGGCATGGGGTGGATTCACCCCAGGTGTATCTTAGACTACACTGGACTATCAATGAGTTGTGTTCTGAGGGTGTGTTTGTAGACAAAGGTGGTACTTCCAGAGGATGGGGGTGCTGCAACACACCTTGATGATTAAAGGTAGATATAGGTAACCTATATCTTAGTAAGGGGGGCATGCACCACCTTACCCAGGCTGCAGTAGCAGACCTGTGGTGTCAGTTTGGAAGGCCTCCCAGGGGTGGCATAAGACATGCTTCAGCCCCTTGTAGGCCTCTGGGGTACCTATGCCATTAGAACCTAAGGTACCATATACTAGGGACTCACAAGGGTACCCCAGTAACCAACCTGGAGTGTACCTAAAGTACATGGAATCATTTTAGAGAGGAAGCAGCTAGGCTGGGGTCCTGGATAGCAGGGCCCCAGCCAGACTAAAGTAAAAAAAACAGTGAAACATCAGCAAAAAGTGGGGGTAACCATAGTAAGCAGATCCTACTCTCCTACAAACAATACAGGTTTTTACCAGGCGTCTTAAAGTGCTGTGATGCGGCGCTCAATCCTCTGGAAAGGCAGACGGTGGCAGGGAGGGTAGAGTAGATTCCAACCATTGGTGGGTGGTGGAGTGGCAATGCTCTGGCTGCTGCTGCCATCGGACAGCCTGGTTGGGAGGTGGTGGGGGGGGGGCACAAGCCATAGGTTGAGAGGAATGGGCAGGATCCTAAGCCTCGCATGAACCTCCTAAATTCTGGTTTCAGCTAAAGTGGAGTTGGGGAGAGGGAGTTCCAGAGGGTGGGTGGCTGCAGAGGTCCGAGGGATGACTTAGGTATTCAGAAGAGCACATTTCCTGACATTTAAAAAATTGGAATTCGTGAACCTTGCATATAGTGACCGACCTCTTGCCACCCTTTTCCAAAGAATAAATATAATATGTATTGTATGAAGGGGGGGGGGTCACCACTTGCAACAGCAGTTCCAGGGAACGGTGGTCTAAAACAGGGCGTTGGTCATAGGACCTAAGCTCTAACCAGACCAGAGGTACAGGATATCCACATAGGATACATTTACATACAATGAATCTCAGTTTACAGAGTGAGGTGGAGAATTGTGGCTCAATTGTGGAGAAGTGTGGCTCAATGTGTAGTGTAGCTCCTATTTTCCCAATAGGCTCTGCGCATTGGAATAGTACCTACAGTAGTAAAGGCCTAGGCCAGACGTTAACTAGGTCTACTACTGTCGATGCTAGACTTAATTTTTGGGTTTGCCAGCTAAGCTCAGAGTTCGCTAGAAACTTTCTCGAATGTTCAAGGAAGGATTAACTCCCCTGATTAGACAAGAAGGGATTTAGTTTCTGACAACCATAGAACATGACAACTTTGCTCTCCCCTAATCAAGAGTCAATCTCAAGAGTCGTGTGAGCACAAGGCAATTATTTTACTCAGTCAGTACGTGCATTCTTAGTCTCATCAGAATGTAGAGAAAAGGAAGAGACGGGCGTGTTCAATAAAAGGTGTTATTTATTGATCAGTCTCTTTTCTCGTACAAGACAAATGGATCGATATTATTGCAATACTTATAGTTAAGTAAAGTGCATACATTAAAAGCAATAGTATAAAAGAATACTGTAAAAACATTGATATGGTTTCTGAGCCATATGATGTTTTAAAATGATTAAAATATATTTACATACACATATACATTTGACTAAACGTGCTCAACTGGTGTTTCTAAATACGCCTACCCCGTGTACCTGACCTAAGTCTAATACGTGGGCGGGAATAGAAAGTTACAGTTTAAGTTAAGTTTGTTTTTGCCAAGTGAATAACTAAAGAATTCTCTAGGAGGGGTTATTCAGTTCTGTACCTGGAATTTAGGATGAATGAGGAATGGTATCTCTTTCTCTGCTCTCGATATTCCAGGCTGCCTGCGAGGGCTGCCCAGAAGCGCCGGTGCTGGGTCTCTCGGCTTGAGATAGCAGCGCGTCTCTCAGCGCGTCAGGAAGGCGGGGCTGCTGCCTGCGGGGTCTGCTTCTGCTCTCGGCTTCGGCAAGTATGGCTGCTCCGTCTTGTCACCACGCGTGTGTTTGCATAGGGCAAGGTCGGCAATATTTATACCTTAAAGGTGCCGGGATTGACGTAAGGATGGACATAGGTACGTCAATAAAGATGTCATACGACTTGCTCGTTAGCACATTCTTTACTAAAGTTCTCTGTGAAATCAAAACAATGGCCGCACGGATTATCCAGGTTGTCATAGGTTTGATTTGTTATGAGAACGTCGTATGCCTTATCAGGGGCTGGAGGAATGTCGCTTGTCTAATTAGATCTCAAGCGTTATGACCTAATCAGATAACACATTCCTGTGCCGTAGTGTGACTGCGTCAGATAACGGTATCTGCATCATGGGGGATTTCTTGCCTCATGGGCTGACTGTTAGTTAACTAGCTAGGTAGTTTAACCAGAATAGGGTCAGGAATAGGGGGATCGATTCAGAACCTATAGAAATACACGACACCCACTCCACGCTAACTATGGTCATATCTACTAATCTATGCATAGTATAACATAGTACAACATACTATAGAGTATAGTGTATACCTTACCACCCCAAAATACATAAATGCATTTTGAAATTTTCAAATATACTGAAAAATTGCAGTCATATATATTGTATGCACTTAAGTTATGAATTAAATGCAAAAGTAAACACGCATTGTTATGCATTATTGCTTGTTGGTATATGAGAAATACACATGAAATGGCTCTTAATATGGCTATACAGAAAAAAAGTCGAAACCATTTCATCACATAAAATATATTGTGAACATACCAGCGGGCAGCTAAAGTCTATATAAAGTCTATAAAGTATCTAAAAAAATAGAAATCTTAGTTCTCTAGGAATAGTTTCTTACTTTAAGCAGAAGGTCAGTGTCCCGGGGAAAAAATATATAGAAAAATATTTTAAGGGCTTGCTGAAAAAAGTTGCTGTCCGTGAACTGGATTGTAATTGTTCATGTGACTTTATTTTTTAAGTTGAAGGCCGGATTCAGGGAACGCCGTGTGCGAGTTTACTCAAAAGTCTCTATTTCTGTTCCGGAGAGAACATCATATCATTCAGGCTTTCGAAAAAACTGTCAACAGCTTCATGGGAAAGTTCCACTAAGTCGGAAATAGGGGTAACCATGCATTCATGCGCATGATTGTCTGCATTGACATTCTGATTTGCATTGCTGACAGAAGGTCGTACCTGTTCGATGCTGCTTTCATCTTGAACTTCACTACTCTTCAATCGTAATGGTGAAGATTCCAGGAATGCCGTCATCAGAATTGGCAGCCTTTGAGGGCAGCACAAAGCGTGAACCTTGGTAGGAACCAGCAGTGTATCTGCATCCACCGGCGCATCCGATTGTAGTGTCAGACAGGTGTCTAACACG
Source organism: Lissotriton helveticus (assembly GCF_964261635.1). Lineage (NCBI taxonomy): Eukaryota > Metazoa > Chordata > Amphibia > Caudata > Salamandridae > Lissotriton > Lissotriton helveticus. The sequence continues at coordinate 8,266,595 of NC_136067.1, read as the reverse complement.
CATTCTTCTCCGCATAGCAGACACCTTCGTACAGGTAAAACACACCTTTGCCACATTGGTCGAAATGATAGAAACCAAGTCATGTTCAGGTCTCTAAGCCAGGAGAGTCCCAGGATTTTTGATATCCGGTCCCGGTATCCAATGGCTAGGATCGTATCTTCCATTGTCGCGAGAGTTTGATCTGTGACATGGGTTGCCATATCGAAAAATAAGGACTAGGAATAGGATTCCTGCAATTAGTCCTAGGATCAGGGGAAGTCCACCAAAAATCGAATGGACGAAATCTGGAAAAATACCCAGTATGGCTTTGAATGGTGTTAATGCCATCGAAAATACTGTCTTAAATACCTTTGAGACCCCTGTGGTATCAGAAATATTTAAGATTTCGCTTAGGATTTCCGCGAAATGTACGGGGGAATTGGTTGATAATAATGTATGTATCTCTGCAGTCGTCCTTGCGACTTGTAGATCATACGTTTCTTTTGATGACGTGAGCACTGTTTTCATTCTGCTTAAAGTGTCTATTCGAATAGAATTAATTTTCAAACCGGGCCATGCCCTTGCCTCCCTGTCTGGAAAGGAGCTGGGGAACAAAGAACGTCCACAGCACTTGACCTTCGCCGTCGTAGTGCGGAGATAAGGAGTCCCGGGCATAAGACTACAACATCTGCGGTCTACAATAAGAATGTAACTCCCATTATAGAGTCTTTGAAAGAATGGTTCTATTTCAGTTGCAGGTGCGCCTTGCTGGTGACATGAAAGGTTGTATGAATTCCCTTCACAGGCTCCGTGCAAACTAATACCGTTACACAGAAGCGTGCCGCTTAGTGACATAGCACAATTGTTGCCACTAAGAAACACTTTCTGTCCTTTGTTACTGACACATGCATGTGAATAGGGCAGGTTCCAAGTTGTTTTAAGGTACCCCTTCCCCAATTTCTCGTACATGCCAGCCTGTATATATTTTTGGCAGTATTGAAACCTGAAGGTTGAGATTGGAATATTTATGATTCCGTGGATTATCCATTCACTGACAGGTCGTTCTGACATTGTCAACGGTAATCTTTCTAGTTTTTCAATGCTCAAGATTGTATAATCAGCACCCTTCTGCGCCATACCGATTTGTCTATCAGTAAGGTTAAAGATTTGGAATAGTGACGTAGTGTTGATTAAACGCCAAGGCACATAGCCTGAACGCAGATTTTGTAACGTCCAGCCAAGCTGTACAATAGAACGCAATTGTGACTGACCATGTTGTAATAACAGTAAGTCTTGCGATAATATATCGATTGCTGAAGACACAATGCTGTCCAATGAAAAAATTCTGGAGGACAGAGTCATTAACCCATTGTCCACTACAGAAAGTGATTTTTCCAAATTAATACGATCAATTTCACGTATTCTCTCTGCTGTTTCAATTTGAGTAACCTTCCAGGCCTCATTGTATGCTGCATATACAGAGGCTGCTATGAAACGTTTTTGACGCTGTTTGCGTGGTCCCATTATGAAATCACGCAAGTCAGCACCATCAGTAAGTAAAGTTAGGTGTTGCTTAATTTCAGGCAGTGTGGAAGACTGTAGCCATTGAAGGCATAATTTGCCCACACTGTAGGTTGTTATTATCCCTGGGTGATGTCTTTGGGGATATCTAGGGTCTGGCCTGGTCATTTTGAAACCCTGTGTTTTATTCAGGAATCTATCTTGACAGTTATTTGTATCTGTGGGCCAGATCAACCATTGTTTCCAATCAGGATGTGTTCTGTTTTGGTTAAGTATATGGCTTATGTCTATTTCTTCATCTGTATCAGAGTTATTGCTAAACATTGTTGGCTTTGGAATAGACGGGTTATTTAAATCTTTGATTTTGGCTAAGCCAAGACAGGTGGTTTGTTGAACAGTGTCATTTAAAAATATCATTTGTTCTGGGATCATGCAGGCTCTAAACAAAGCTTCTATACCCTGTACTTGCCATTCTTTTGTACCCCAAACACTTTTCAAATCAACATTTTTGTCCCAATAATCGAATCCAAAAGTATTCATTTTTTCAAAGAATGAATCAGAATAAATCAATTTTGTGTTGGTTATCATGGTTTTGGTCCCTGTCTTGTTTGACAATTTATAATAAAATGTTTCAGCATTACTAGTGTTAAAACCTTGAAAGTATGAATATTTGTCATAAACGGTTCTAGAGCTCCCTTTTGGAGGTGTAGCACAATGTTCCCATTGATTAAAATTTAAAACATTTCTAGGTTGTGCAGATTTATGCAAGAAATGGTTACCATAGTGGTTATAGCAATACATACTATCATAATTTGTAGAACCTTGCAAATAATCATGTTTTGTAAATTTAGCAGACATTACTAAGTCAGACATCATATTGTTTATACTTTCAAAGTCCCAATCATCAGCAAATGAGTTTGGTTTTGCAAAGTCACTCAAAGAGATCTTAATTTGGTGTGGATATTTCAGGATCTCGACCGGACCATAAATTTCATAGTCAGTGTTGTCCCAGGCTACCCCACCAGGTATTGGAATTGCTGTGAAGTTGGCTGAAGAAAGTTCTGAAGAAAGTTCTCGTTTCTCGACGTGTGAAGATGTGTGTGGTTTGAGGACCAAGTTGATGTTCTGACTTGCTGTGTCCATTTTAGCATATTTTCCCTCAATGAAGCGTCCCAAAGTAAATACCATGATGAGCCAAAGTATGAGGATAAATGCACCAAAACCCACCCAAAATTCAATCCATGGAGAAATCAGATATGTTTCTTTTAGTTGTTTCAAAAGTTCCTTCGCTTTGTCTTTAAAGGATTTTGATGATGGCTGTGTCTTTTGTTCGCTGAAGCCTTCAGAGGAATCATCGAAGTTGATGAAGTAACCGGATGCAGTTCTGTCAATTGTTCCAATTGGTTCAGGATTTTTGTTTTTTGCATTTTCACTTGGTACTTCAGTATAGATTGGTGTGTCTCTGCTAAATGTCTTTATTTGGGTTTTCAGAGGTCTAAGTTCTATTGCATTGTTGCATAGTCCTTGTTGTTCTTCTGTAGGCGTTTCGAATGTGATGAGCCTCTTTGTTAGGACCTCTGTACTGGTAGCAAACCTTGGTGTTCTGCTACTTATTGGGAGTCCACTTGGCCTACTGTTTGTTATCGGCCACATGTTGTGGTTTTACCAGGTCGATGGATACAACTCGGTTCTCCTTTTTTCCAGCAAGTGGCGGTAGTACAACTGATCTTGTCCCGTTGACAGACAAGACAGGAACTGCTTTTCTGTAAGAAGGCCCAAATTCCTTCTTTACCGCGATCTTCTCCCTGACTAGATCCCCGACTTTTGGAATCCAGACAGGTCTTGCTGGGACAGGTGGTGATTCTTCAGTGGTTGTTGGCTGTTGTTTCAACTGTATGTTGCTCAGGTCTTTTCTTGTTTTGTTTAAGTCCTGCAAAATAGCCAAACGGTCTTTGACATCAAAGCTTTTTTCTGTTACCACTGAAGTCTGACTATCAAGGTCAGAGATCAACATCCTAGTTCCGAATAATAATTTGTACGGACTGAATCCCTTCAGAGAATTTCTTGGCAAGTTATTTAGACTACGTTGGACACTTATTAGATGTTTGACCCACCCAGCTCCCGAACCTAATATCCTTTCTGTTATAGATTGCTTTCTGTCTTGGTTTTTTCTTTACACCATCCCATACCCTCAGGAAGGAAGTGAGAAGATTCCCGCTGGGCTGTGCTCATTTGGCCATTCTTCCCCCCCCCCAGGCTGGATTGCCTGAGAAAAAGAAAAAAATGGTCGAATGTAGCATGCTCTTAGCGTATATGCCATTTAGACTCGCAAATCTTGTATAACAGTCCAGACGTCAGCCGAGTGCTGTGGATCTACATTATAAGTGGGAACTAGCCTGTATATGTTAATCGCAAGCCATTCTTTTTGCTGGTAATATTATCTGCCTTGATACGACGAGGTATTAAACTGCTTCTCTCCCCACTGCGATCTCTGTTGCAGTTTGGGCAGTTTTTTACAAACATGGTGTAATGCAGGCTCATGCCTGGCCACCAGTACCGTGATTGTAAATCTTCCAGAGAATCTTTTAATTTAAGGTGTCTGTGACCCTCGCCCATGTGTGCGTCTGCGATTAACAAGTTTCTCCTGTCCATGTTTGGAATCACTCTATCCCCCACTCCAGGGATTCGAGCAAAAGGGACGGAGTTTGCATCGATTATGTATGTATAATTGAGTGGATAGTTGATCGGTAACGCTGAGCAGTCGCCTTTTGATGACGTTTTCACCGCCAGCAATGTTTCACCGTCAATGTATTTTAATGTACGCTTTTTTCGATCTACGGGAGCCGATTTAGTGGCTGCCGCTGCGGCTGTCTCAGCCAATGAATTCCCCACAACGTGAACGCCATCACGTTGATGACTCAGTGAGTGAGTCACGTGAGTCTTTGGTAGTTCTTTCTTCAAAAGAGCTACTTGTTCCCAGAGAAGTCTCTGCTTTATTGGTGCATCTGTGTCATCTTTGTAACCGTTCTGAATCCATGTCTGCAAATCCTTGTTATATGCTTTGACGCAGAAATATGAATCTGACACTATAAGTGTCGGGAATTCGCGATCCGCATTATCTAGCGCCATTTTCAAAGCTATTATTTCAGTTTGCAGTTCTGAATTTGTTTCTACTGAGTGTGATTTTGTTAATAGAGGTCTTAGTTTACCTCCGCGCCACACTTCTTTTGTGATCTCACATGTGGGATTGTATGCATGTTCTCCCCAAACGGAGGGTTGAGCATGTCCGTCTGTATAGATTACACAGGCGTAATGTCGTAGAGGCAGAATGTCGATTGGCAGAGGATACGTTTTTTCATATTTTAGATTTTCCAATTCTTCTAGTTCTTAAAAGACTGTCAACCAGGCAATACTTGATAATTCATATCCTCCGTACTGGATTTTCAGATGGGCAATTCTGGATTTTTTGAAGTTGAATTTGTAACCCTCTGCAGCGAAACCAAGTATTATGGTGTTCACTCTTTTCAAGTGAGTTTCCAAGTCATCATCTGTTAAGTAAATGTCATCGACATAAGATAATGCTTCATCATCATATTGTTGTAGTAATTCTGTTACTCTCGCTGAGAATACCCCCGGGCTGTTCTTGTACCCCTGGGCTAACCGACAGAATTGTTTTTGAGTGCCATTTACTGAGAAAGCTGTTAAATATCTGCTCTCTGGTGCTATGTTTTGACAAAAGAATCCGTTGGAGATGTCCAAGGTAGTTTTGTATTTTTTGCGCACTATGTTATTCATTAGTGCAGCACTATGTGAGTTTTGCACTGCAAAAGTTTTGCAACATGTGTTAAGGTGTCGGTAATCCAAAACTAGACGGTATGAATTGTCTGGTTTGGAGACCGGAAACAAAGGATTGTTCATTTGTGAGGTGCAAGTTTCAATCACCCCCTGGTATTCTAGCTGATCTAGTATTTCATTTACTTGTTTTTTAGCCTCTTGCTTAATTGGGTACTGCCTTTGTGCAGTTGGTTGTGATTTTAACTGGACTTTGTGAGGAGGAGAATCCTCATCCCATCCTACATGATTTTTATATAAAGCAGGTGCTAAGGCCACTGCCCACTTTCTAGCAAGTGTGTATTTTTTATGAATCGGGATTTGATTCGAGAAGGCAGGCATAATTACTTCTTCGCCATGAGGGCACTCCCTGACAAACTCTGGTGGCCAGTCTTTTTCAGCTAAAAGTATGTCATAACCCTTTGAGAGGTTATCCCAAAATAGTCCCCTTATTTTCCTAGTCTTATCTCCCTCTATACGTAATGTTATCTCGTATATTTTGTGGGGCTTGCTAACTCTGGTATCTGCAGTTTCCACTTGAAGGTATTCATTCGTGTCCACTGTCTCCAGATGATTCATAAGGACTTTGCGAGCTATGCTCACCTCTGCTGCGCTGTCTAGCATTGTCTGAGCCCACTCTCCGTTTTTCAGTTGTGTCCTCAGTATTCTCGGCATTGTTAACTACCTTGATACTGGCTACCTTCTTTTTTGGAAATTGTGATTTCTTTTTCAGTTGAGCAGGTTCCTTGTCTTTGGACTTGGCGTGCTCTTCTGATCGTCCTCTTCTTTCCGATTTCTGCGAGGAATTCTGAAAAGATTGAGAGGGACGTGTATCAATGTCTTGATATCTATCAGGTTTTTTAATATTATCCCTATTTCTAAGGTTATATCTATTCCCAGAGGGTTCACTCTGGGGTGACCTTTGTCTCGGGTTTGGAGATTTCTCTCTTCGCCTAGGAGACCTTCCTCTGGACTGGAATTTCTTTTCTTTGGGATTGGATTGTTTGTTCCCATCCCAGTTCTTTTTTGGTGAATTATTATTATTATTAAAAAACATTTTTTCTGGACTTGTAGTCAGTTGCGGTTTTACTGGTATTCCACCTAGACTATCTCTGCCTAGTTCTTCATAGGATTTTTCTATGATTCTGGCAATTTCAGCTGGTTGGTCTGCTATATCTGTCTCTTTTAACCTCTGGCGGATCGCCACGTTTGCTGCTTCACCCTTTATGTTGGCTAGTAATATAGCCGAGACCTGCTTGAAGTCTTTCAGTAATTTCATACCAAGAGTTAAAGCAGGTTCTGGACCGTATTCATCTTGAATTTGTTTTAGCACATCTGGTATTACCGAAATGGATGGAACACCGTGCGTTTTTGTGTAGATGGAAGCAAAGACTGTACCCCAAGTGTCACAGTCCTCAATGTGTGGTGCGATTCCCATTGGGAGACATATAGTCAGAATCCTGTGTTTTTCTAATGGGGTGGTGTCAGGAAACACCGCCTCTATTTGGGTAATTTTCTGTGCCAACCAGAATGGTTTTTGTTCCCGTTTTGCTGGGACTTTACCTAGGCAGAATTGGATGTTCTGTGGTGTAATTTTATTTGTGTTCCCCTGGTGAGGGGTCAGCTGTGGAAGTTTAATCGCTGGCTGAATTGTTGAAGTCCGCATTACATACTGAACTAATTGTCTGTGAATTTTTAGTAGTTGTTTTAGCTGTATTAACAGCTCTGCTGCAGGCATTCTTTCGATGTCTGGATATGGTGTGTATCCGGCTAGGACCGGCCACGTTGCTCCTGGTCTTCCTAAAGGACCGAGCCTTGTAATGTGATTATTATGTTTTAGGGCGCCATCAAATAAGAGCAAATGCTCTTGGAATTTGAGTGGTACTTCCACCTCCTCGAAAGGAGTGTACTCATTAGGAGGTTCCTCTACTTTGTAATAGTGGAAGTACTTTGTTATAGTATTAGCTGCTGGAAAATGTATCCATGTATAGTATACCTCTGTCTGCCCATATTCGTGTGCCTCGATTACGAATATGACTGTGCCACCTCTAGGTGTCAGTCCATTTTCTATAAGTTTTAAGGTTATAGATCTCCTTTTGGCGACCGGAATGAGTATTATATCCGCGTCTGCTGCTTGCATGGTAGCATCAGCATCTGCTATTTCAGTAGCTAATCTAGTAACCTCTCGTTCTTCATCGCTGTCCATTTTGCTGACAGGATGGTATTATGTTTATTTGCAGATCAGGTTTCTTATGGAAACAGAGATTAGATGCACAATATTCTGGAACACTGTTTATCCTTCAACGTTGACTAGACCAAGAACCATACATAGGAGTTCCCTCCTGCGAGGTTTTGGAGGATATTATAACCTTTCACCCACTCCAGACGTCTTTGGAGTATTTGGGAAAAGGGGTCTGAGTGAGAAAGCACGACTGAGTTACTCTAAATGTCTTACGTTAGTTTTATCGCCCTTTCCAAACGCGTTGGGCGCCATGTAGTGTAGCTCCTATTTTCCCAATAGGCTCTGCGCATTGGAATAGTACCTACAGTAGTAAAGGCCTAGGCCAGACGTTAACTAGGTCTACTACTGTCGATGCTAGACTTAATTTTTGGGTTTGCCAGCTAAGCTCAGAGTTCGCTAGAAACTTTCTCTAATGTTCAAGGAAGGATTAACTCCCCTGATTAGACAAGAAGGGATTTAGTTTCTGACAACCATAGAACATGACAACTTTGCTCTCCCCTAATCAAGAGTCAATCTCAAGAGTCGTGTGAGCACAAGGCAATTATTTTACTCAGTCAGTACGTGCATTCTTAGTCTCATCAGAATGTAGAGAAAAGGAAGAGACGGGCGTGTTCAATAAAAGGTGTTATTTATTGATCAGTCTCTTTTCTCGTACAAGAGAAATGGATCGATATTATTGCAATACTTATAGTTAAGTAAAGTGCATACATTAAAAGCAATAGTATAAAATAATACTGTAAAAACATTGATATGGTTTCTGAGCCATATGATGTTTTAAAATGATTAAAATATATTTACATACACATATACATTTGACTAAACGTGCTCAACTGGTGTTTCTAAATACGCCTACCCCGTGTACCTGACCTAAGTCTAATACGTGGGCGGGAATAGAAAGTTACAGTTTAAGTTAAGTTTGTTTTTGCCAAGTGAATAACTAAAGAATTCTCTAGGAGGGGTTATTCAGTTCTGTACCTGGAATTTAGGATGAATGAGGAATGGTATCTCTTTCTCTGCTCTCGATATTCCAGGCTGCCTGCGAGGGCTGCCCAGAAGCGCCGGTGCTGGGTCTCTCGGCTTGAGATAGCAGCGCGTCTCTCAGCGCGTCAGGAAGGCGGGGCTGCTGCCTGCGGGGTCTGCTTCTGCTCTCGGCTTCGGCAAGTATGGCTGCTCCGTCTTGTCACCACGCGTGTGTTTGCATAGGGCAAGGTCGGCAATATTTATACCTTAAAGGTGCCGGGATTGACGTAAGGATGGACATAGGTACGTCAATAAAGATGTCATACGACTTGCTCGTTAGCACATTCTTTACTAAAGTTCTCTGTGAAATCAAAACAATGGCCGCACGGATTATCCAGGTTGTCATAGGTTTGATTTGTTATGAGAACGTCGTATGCCTTATCAGGGGCTGGAGGAATGTCGCTTGTCTAATTAGATCTCAAGCATTATGACCTAATCAGATAACACGTTCCTGTGCCGTAGTGTGACTGCGTCAGATAACGGTATCTGCATCATGGGGGATTTCTTGCCTCATGGGCTGACTGTTAGTTAACTAGCTAGGTAGTTTAACCAGAATAGGGTCAGGAATAGGGGGATCGATTCAGAACCTATAGAAATACACGACAAATGGTTAGAGCGGCAGACCCTGATGCAGAGGTCTAGCCCGGGACCAGGGTTCAATTCCCCGCCTCGGCGGGTCTTGGTCTCAAAAATTCCCCGGACCTGATAATTCTCGCCTCGGTGCCTATTCCAATCATGGGTCCCACTCTGCAACTCTGGGCAATAGCTTGCTTAATCTCCACAACGGCCCCCACAACGCTAAGGATGCCTGGCCTCCACCTTGGGGGTGCCCAGGAGTGGACACCTCACAGGGAAAGTCAGGAGGGGTTCCACAGCGGTATTCGTACAAGCGCCTTGAGACCCTTGCGAGTGAGTAGTGCGCTATACAAGTATCAATTTACATTTACATTTACATTTGAGGTGTTTCACAGAACCTGGGATGAATCTACACCGAGATGCCCGCCTGAGAAACTGTGAACGTATAACGGCTTCTGCTCGACGTGTCACTCCGATAAACCTCCAAGGCTTTACTGTGCTTGAGAATAAAAGATCTAAGGCAGTCACATTTATTTAAGCTACTGTTAAATACATTCACATTATTTGTCACCAGCTGTGCCACACAGAAGTGCCAATACCAAACCCTACATCAAACTCTTTTAATTGAGGTTACAACTTCAATTTATTTAGTTTCACTAATCCCAACAGACTGGCACTCCTTGGCTGTAGGATAATTAAATGTGCCTTTTCACCTTGTTTCAACCCACCCTCCTCACGTCGGCTTCCCCTTGTCTTTCTCTGAGGACGCGGACTTCCCTACCCTGTCTGGGTGGTGGACTCACAAATACCAGATATTTTTTGTCGACCAATTCAAGGGTACTATTCGTAATCGCCTCAGAAGGATAAGAGGGTGAGTGGGCCCACCAGGATTTGGACTAGTAACTTTGGGTGAAACACAGATCCCTTCAGCAGATTCATAGGTGCATTGAGACCAAACACCCTTTCGGCCACAGGGTTGGGGTACACCAGGCAGAAACCTCTGAATTTAAAGAAGGGGGCAGGGAGGGTGTCACAGCTGCTGAGGTTTCATGCAGCTTATGTGTGACATTGTTACTGTTTCTGTGTGTTTGGGAGTGACATTCTACTGCCAAATGTGGGACTTTTATTGTGACCATTTTTAACAAGTAGATCAATGAACGGGTACTTCTCTGTGAGTTTTCTGCTATTTCATCCAGATGTATCATACAGCAATGAACATAAACTGAATAAGCCAGACCTATTGTGTTGCCAGTGCTTGTTAGCACTATCAACCAAATGAGTAATAACATTGTTACCAATGTTGAACAGCTGCTACTCTAAAACTGCATCACTGCCCTCTGTCACCAGCACTGAAATGCGTTTGTCTAACCCCTGATGCGTGGTACTTGGTAGGGCTGTGGGTGTGAACCGTGAGCCCTACAAACTTGAGGGTTCCCTATTTCTAGTTTGAATTGTTCAAAAAGGTCTCTTGTGCCTCATATCCAGGGCTAGACCTAGGACTTTTGGGGCCCCGGCCAGAAAGGGAATAAGTGAAGCCCCCCCTAATTTGCATACGTCCAATCACAGGGAATGACATCACAGGAAGTGTTATTAATGGACTATTGTTGAGCGACTTTGCATGAAGCAACTTTCTTGGTGTGGATATCAGTAAAACAATAAAAACATAAATATTAAAACTAATAAAATAAGTAAATATATTTTAAATTTAAAACAATAAAAACATAAATATTAAAACTAATAAAATAAGTAAATATATTTTAAATTTAACTGGAAATACATTATATCAGTCACACTGGATGGAAATGTTTGACCTAGGTCACTCCATAACTCAAAAGTTTAACCACATGTTGATTTGTTTCCGGATTAGCGCATTAGATACGTATGCCTGTATGCAGAATTTACTTAGCACAAACCTAGCCGAGAGGCTGCGCAGTGTTGTACAGGGTCAAACCCAAAGACTCAGTGTAGGAAGCGCCCCTTTTTGCATGGTTACCTCCCACTTTTTGCCTGACATCTAATGCAACCTGACTTGATGTGCCCTGGGTCCCTGCTAATCAGGTTCCCAGGGCCTGTGTTTTTTCCCAAACCTGTACCTTTGTACCCACAATTGGCACATCCCTGGCCACAGGTCAGCCCCTTGGAAAAGGTACCATGGGTACCAAGGGCACTGTGACCAGACACAGGATCCAAGTCGGCATGGCTTTCGGTCAGGTCACTCGACTGAGGAGGCGCTAGTCATGGCAACGGAGGAGATTCGGAGTCAGGTGGATGGGGGGGGTGAGCGATCCTCATCCTCCTCGACCTATCAGCAGCATTCGACACCGTGAATCACACGGTGTTGGTGCGGAGGCTGAAGGCAGTGGGAATTGAGGAGGCGGCTCTGTCCCTTCTCTCCTCATTCCAAGAGGATAGGGAACAAACTCTACACTGTGAAAGTCTACAGTCTGAAACCTTCCATCTGCCATGCGGAGTCCCTCAGGGTTTGGCATTGTCACAGACTCTGTTCAACATCTATGTGACCCCACTCGCCAGTCTCATTAGACAGCATGGTTTCTCGTTTGTGTCTTATGCCAATGACACACAGATTATCATCTCTGTATCGAAACAGTCGGAGCCTGTTGCCGAGAGATTCCATGCGTGTCTGACTCACATTATGAGCTGGATGAGCAATAACTACCTCAAAATAAACACGGATAAGACGGAAGCGATGGAGTTTGGTGGCGGTGCGTCCCGGTGGAGCCACACCTGGTGGCGATAAGAGGTGGGTGGATGCCCAACACCATCCGTGAAAGTCAAGACCCTGGGGATCATTTTTGATGACCAACTGGGGTTTTCTGCCCAGATCAACCACGTACCCTCTTCTTGTTTCTACATACTGCAGCTTCCGAGGAAGGTGTTCCCTTTTATTCCTCAGGAGTTAAGAAAAACAGTGGTAGTGGCCTTAGTTCTGTCTCGCTTGGACTATTGCAATGCCTTAGGCATTGACAAGGCACGAAATACCAAATTGCAGTCCATACAAAATGCAGCTGCACGAATACTATTGAATATCCCAAAAGGTCACCGCACTTCTGCTGCCATTAAGTCGTTACACTGGCTTCCAATACAGCAACGTATGGAATTCAAGGCCTTATGTCTGGTACATAAGACACTATATGGCAGAGGGGCTGCCGATCTTCGAAAAATCTTTCATTGGTGTATTCCTACTAGAAGTCTTAGATCTGCTAATCCTGGCCTCACTTGTGCCACTAACGTCCGCAGAGCTAGATGGGGCAGAAAGAGCCTATTGCTCGGTGCAGTCAGGCTGTGGAACCAACTGCCTATTACAATAACACTCCAACCAAACAGGACAGTGTTCAGAAAGCAAATTAAAACATGGCTGTTACCGGAGGCTTAATTGATCAGTTCCGGTTCTGTTAGATCTCTTTTTTCTCACTTCAGCGCCAAGACGCCTCGGCATTCCAGCCCTCTATAAATCGAAATCCTATTCTATCCTATCAAGGGGCCCCTCAAGGCTTGATCCTCTCCCCAACCCCCTTTAACCTGTACATGGAACTACTGTGTGTGATTCTCAGAAACTCTGGGATTCTCTTCCACCTCTGTGCGAACGACAATCAAATTTACATGAAAATATCCATCCCAACAGACGTTGCCCAGCTTTCAATCACAGTCTCAAAGATTCGAAACTGGATGTCTATCCACCATCTAAACCTCAACCAAACTAAAACAGAATTTCTCTTGATTTTGCCTCTGAAACAAAAAACTCCAGTACAGGAATGGACGGCTAACTCTCCCGCCCTGGACTGCTGACCTACCCTTGTCCAGAGTTTAAGATCACTTGGCATCACCCTTGACAATTCCCTAAACCTTCACAGCCACATCACAGCCATGCCCAAAAGCACATGACACCAACTTGGGGAAACAGACAATTGATCCTGGAACAAGACCTCAAAAAAGTGATGCAGTCACTCGTTTTCTCTAGACTGGACTATGGAATCGCCCTTCTCTCAGGCATTCCCAAAGTGCGCCTAGGCCCACTGAGAGCAACACTACATGCTGCTGCATGCTTCGGCTTCAAGAAATGCGGCCACAGTTCCACTGCCCTGCTATCCCTCAAATGGCTCCCAATTAAAGTGCGGGCCCAACTCAAAATCACCTATATTACTCTCAGAGCGCTGCCCTTCTCTTCACACTCCTGTCCAAACGAGAAACTGAAAATCTCAGGATAATAATAATAATATCCACATTTGTAAAGCGCACAATCACCCGTAAGGGTCTCTAGGCGCTGGGGGCCGTCGGGAAGATTAAGCAAGCTATTGCCCAGAGTCACATGGCGCTGGGCTAACCTGCCGCCGGAGCCGGGGATCGAACCGTGATCCCCAGATTCCAGCGTCAGTCGCCCTGGCCGCGGCGCCACACCTCTGATCAAAAAGTAGCTCCAGAAATGCCCAATCCCTGCTCCTGGAACCCCTACCTTCAGCCAAGACTGGCACACAGAGCATCATAGTAGGCATACACTTGTTGTCCGTGGTCGCCTCCGGGCATTCGTTGCGCTTTATAAGTTTTAAAATCAAATCAAATCAAATCAAATGGTCGGTCTCGCTGTTCTCCTACATCGAGTGCTTTCTTCATCCTCACTGCCATGCCTCACTTTTTAGATCTCGCCTAGCAGCGCGCATGCGCTGCAAGACCTATTGTAAGGGCTTCAAAAAGCTTCAATAAGCTCACCACACACACAGACATAGGTGCGATAATTCAAAACATATGGCCTGGTGCTCGCTCTCGCGCGCACCACTCGCGGGGCGCTGCAGTCCTTGAATTCCTTGTTTTGCCGGGAGTTAGCACTAATATCATCAAACTATCCTGTTTATCAGTCTGTGGGGAGTGGCAGGGACTCCCATAACTACTCTACAGAAGAAATCAGTTTGCTAGTTGATCGATTAAAAAACATTAATGAAAGATTCGGCTTCGAACTTGGGTACATTTGTACAGACACGATTGAAGTGAATGAACTGTGTCACCGAACGCGATTATGATGAAAGAACGTCTTCCCTGCGTGTAGCAGTAACTCTTGAATTGCTTCCGTCCAGAACATGAAGAAACAGTGCCATCTTGTGGCTCAAACTAGATCATTCAGGAAAACTATATGGTGTACTACAAGTAGAATCATAACAATGAAAGAGTGTGCCTTTTTGAGAGTAGACAGGAATATCACGTTGGAGGACAGTTCAAAAGTGAAAATAATCACATAGCACAGGGAAAAAAACAAAGGAGACCAACGGATAGTACAGAGGTTGTTATTTGCATATAGAAACACATAAATACAACTAAAGTGCAGTGACCATAACAGCCAAATGTGTACTGGCAGTGTATAAGTGAGTGAACGATGTAGTAACACGTGATTATAAAAACAACGTGAGGCGGCGCAAGTGAAAGGAGTTTCGGTGATGGTCAAACCAAATGTATTTACAATTACAAACAAAAATTAATTATTTGCAAGTGACCATTGGGAGGCTGCAAATGGCGTTGCATGGTCGACGGCGTTTCAAGCTCTATGACTTGAGGTCATCATCAGGACGATGGTCACATGAGTTAAGTATAGTGCTCTGTCAAATACGGAGGTGCGTGTAGCATCTATATTCCACGTGGTAGCCTCTTGGGAGTGTAATCCATCTTTGGGAACTAATCAAGAAAAGGTCCAACGTCGCTTGTAACAATGGAGCAGGGGGTAAATCAGCGCTCGTGGGGGGCTCGTGATGTGGGCAAAGAATTAAATCCAAAAAACGTTCAGGGAAAAGCCGGCAGGGTCAGGCTGTATCCCGGACGAGTAAAGCGTCTCCGGACTGCTCGATCGGGTTTCCGGCTATGACGGTCCCACTGGACTTCTGTATGCAAATAACAACCTCTGTACTATCCGTTGGTCTCCTTTGTTTTTTTCCCTGTGCTATGTGATTTTTTTCACTTTTGAACTGTCCTCCAACGTGATATTCCTGTTGAGACATTGTTTTCGTTGCAACTATCACCCGGTCTCAACTGGGTTAACGGGTTTACTCCGGTTTGTTCATTGTTTTTGAGAGTAGAGCACAAGTGTAGAATCCAACTAGGTTCTTAATAAAGCCCTCACCCACCAACCTGGTTGGTGACACGCTGCATCGTCGGGCCCCACCAGGAGAGGCCGAATGCCACCCTGGTGTGAGGCTTCTGCTTAGTGCGCGTGCTTCGCTTAATGAGCCTGGCGTTTTCTGCAGGCTATGCAGCAGTCAGCAGGACTGGTGCGGAGTGTGCTGCGTCGTGCTGTGCAAGAAACCGCAGAAGCACAAAGCCAGGCAATTACTTCAACCCAATCTAAATAAGCATTGGCATAGCCAATAGGTCTCGTCTTCGGGACCTCATAAGTGTTTAGCCATGCAACGGTTGATGTTGTTGCACCGAGGATATTGTGCTGCATAACTAAATACTTATAAGGTCCCAAAAGCGAGACCTATTGGCTATGCCAATGCTTGTTGGCTTAAGTCAGCCATACACCTGTGTCCTATGAACACAGAACCCATAAAGGCACGTCAGCTGCGACACGCCTGTGGTAGAGGTACCTCGCGGATCACCACCGGATGGACCATCACTTCAAATCAATCAGCACACTACAGACACCATCTTATATTTCAAAGACAAGCAGGTGGGGGCTGAGCCCTCAGCGAATGACTGAGGACCCCCACTTCCTGTCAGTCAGTCACTGGGGCGGGCCTTCCCGACAAGCCTCCCTCTTGTGAGGTGGAGGGACTCAGGGCTTGAAGAGAGAAGGCAGTGACCTCACACCTGCCCTGGATTACAAATACACATACCATAGTATAGCATAACTCAATACCGGTGAACTGGGCCCAAAGACCACCAGACTCAATCAAGTTTTATAAAGCGGAACATATGTATACATTCATCTCAATATCCCAACTCTGCCCCAAACTAACCCCTCCAACTCCTCTCAGACATTCAAAGACACCGCTGAGGGGATCTGCACCTTCTCTAGTCAGACATTTCATCGCAGCTGCCAAAGTCATGAGACTTCCAAGCACCTATGTTCTTTAACGACTTCCACATGTATGTAGAGGTAATCGCTGAATATACAGGAATTCAGGGTGTAAACCAAGGTGCTCCCAACGGATCCGATTTACAGAACTAACTTAAGACAAAATCCTAAACTTACTACCATTTTGGTATTCACAGAAGTTAGAACTCCTAACTTTAGGAGTCCTAAATGACGTCTGTTTCTGTGAATACCAAAATGAGTAAGTGTCTTCTGTGAATACCAAAATGAGTAAGTGTCTTCTGTGAATACTGAAATGAGTAAGTGCCTTCTGTGAATACCAAAATGAGTAAGTGCCTTCTGTGAATACCAAAATGAGTAAGTGAATACCAAAATGAGTAAGTGCCTTCTGTGAATACCAAAATGAGTAAGTGCCTTCTGTGAATACTGAAATGAGTAAGTGCCTTCTGTGAATACTGAAATGAGTAAGTGCCTTCTGTGAATACCAAAATGAGTAAGTGACTTCTGTGAATACGGAAATGAGTACGTGCTTTCTGTGAATATGGAAATGAGTAAGTGCCTTCTGTGAATACCAAAATGAGTAAGTGCCTTCTGTGAATACAAAAATGAGTAAGTGCTTTCTGTGAATACCAAAATGAGTAAGTGCCTTCTGTGAATACCAAAATGAGTAAGTGCCTTCTGTGAATACCGAAATGAGTAAGTGCCTTCTGTGAATACCAAAATGAGTAAGTGCCTTCTGTGAATACCAAAATGAGTAAGTGTCTTCTGTGAATACTGAAATGAGTAAGTGCCTTCTGTGAATACCGAAATGAGTAAGTGCCTTCTGTGAATACCGAAATGAGTAAGTGCCGTCTGTGAATACCGAAATGAGTAAGTGCCTTCTGTGAATACCAAAATGAGTAAGTGCCTTCTGTGAATACCGAAATGAGTAAGTGCCTTCTGTGAATACCGAAATGAGTAAGTGCCTTCTGTGAATACCAAAATGAGTAAGTGCCTTCTGTGAATACCAAAATGAGTAAGTGTCTTCTGTGACTACCGAAATGAGTAAGTGCCTTCTGTGTATACCGAAATGAGTAATGTGCCTTCTGTGAATACCAAAATGAGTAAGTGCCTTCTGTGAATACCAAAATGAGTAATTGCCTTCCGTGAATACCAAAATGAGTAAGTGCCTTCTGTGAATACCAAAATGAGCAAGTGCCTTCTGTGAATACCAAAATGAGCAAGTGCCTTCTGTGAATACAAAAATGAGTAAGTGCCTTCTGTGAATACCCAAATGAGTAAGTGCCTTCTGTGAATACCAAAATGAGTAAGTGCCTTCTGTGAATACCAAAATGAGCAAGTGCCTTCTGTGAATACCAAAATGAGTAAGTGTCTTCTGTGAATACTAAAATGAGTAAGTGTCTTCTGTGAATACCGAAATGAGTAAGCACCTTCTGTGAATACCAAAATGAGTAAGTGCCTTCTGTGAATACAGAAATGAGTAAGTGCCTTCTGTGAATACCGAAATGAGTAAGTGTCTTCTGTGAATACCAAAATGAGCAAGTGCCTTCTGTGAATACCAAAATGAGCAAGTGCCTTCTGTGAATACCAAAATGAGTAAGTGCCTTCTGTGAATACCGAAATGAGTAAGTGTCTTCTGTGAATACCAAAATGAGTAAGTGTCTTCTGTGAATACTAAAATGAGTAAGTGTCTTCTGTGAATACCAAAATGAGTAAGTGCCTTCTGTGTATACCCAAATGAGTAAGTGCCATCTGTGAATACCCAAATGAGTAAGTGCCTTCTGTGAATACCGAAATGAGTAAGTGCCTTCTGTGAATACCGAAATGAGTAAGTGCCTTCTGCGAATACCGAAATGAGTAAGTGCCTTCTGCGAATACCGAAATGAGTAAGTGCCTTCTGCGAATACCAAAATGAGTAAGTGCCTTCTGTGAATACCAAAATGAGTAAGTGCCTTCTGTGAATACCGAAATGAGTAAGTGCCTTCTGTGAATACCAAAATGAGTAAGTGCCTTCTGTGAATACCAAAATGAGTAAGTGCCTTCTGTCAATACCAAAATGAGCAAGTGCCTTCTGTGAATACCAAAATGTGTAAATGCCTTCTGTGAATACCAAAATGAGTAAGTGCCTTCTGTGAATACCAAAATGGGTAAGTGCCTTCTGTGAATACCGAAATGAGTAAGTGCCTTCTGTGGATACCGAAATGAGTAAGTGCCTTTCTGTCAATACCAAAATGAGTAAGTGCCTTCTGTGGATACCGAAATGAGTAAGTGCCTTCTGTGAATACCGAAATGAGTAAGTACCTTTCTGTCAATACCAAATTGAGTAAGTGGCTTCTGTGAATACCAAAATGAGTAAGTGCCTTCTGTGAATACCCAAATGAGTAAGTGGCTTCTGTGAATACCAAAATGAGTAAGTGTCTTCTGTGAATACTAAAATGAGTAAGTGTCTTCTGTGAATACCGAAATGAGTAAGTGCCTTCTGTGAATACAGAAATGAGTAAGTGCCTTCTGTGAAGACCAAAATGAGTAAGTGGCTTCTGTGAATACCAAAATGAGTAAGTGCCTTCTGTGAATACCGAAATGAGTAAGGGCCTTTTGTGAATACCGAAATGGTAGTAACTTTAGGATTTTGTCTTAAGTTAGTTCTGTGAATCGGGCCCAACATTCCCAGCGTGCTCCACTGATGCCATGTGCACCAATGGCTGTGTCACACCTCAATCCAGCGGTGTGTGCCTGCTGTCCAAGAGGCCTTTGGAGGCTGAAGTACCCAAGCATGGCATATGAGTGAAATAAGCTGGGGGTATACACTTAGAGAATACAATATCAAGCTCCTACTCTAAGGTAAACCCTGCTTTATCCACAAGTTATTTGTGATATTTAATTGTCAACTCATGAGATGCTGCTGCCTGGGCAGGACATGTGTCACGTGGAAACCTGCAGGTGAGAGGTGGATCTTGAAATTGAGAGGGGTGTGGACTGTTCACATATCAGACATCACTTGCTTGAAAAAAGCAAAATAAAACCTCTAGAAGGATCATAACATTGAGATCCACTCATTGCATCAAACAGAGAGACCCCATTACGTGGCACATGCACACCCGGCCACCTGGTACATGCAGACCTCACCACCTGGCACACGCAGACTCCATTAAGCTACATGAGCGTGACCATGGTGTTGTGCACCAATGAGAGATGTTTCTATGTGAGATGTGCTCGGTGCTTGTAACAGGAAGGCACGTGCCCTGGCCACTGGCCCTACCCGGCTGGAATGCTCCTGTTTGTAAGGAGGGGACCCTCCTTACATGGGAGGCTAAGATTAATGGCTCTCTTACCTGTAGTGAAAAGCTGAGCTCCAGACCCGTCTCCATCAGGCCCCCGGGAGGAAGGACGTACTCGTTGGACCTCAGGACTCGTTTGGACCCCTGAAAGAACACAGAGATGTTTTTAGGAGCAGAGTCTGGAAAGGAGGTGACTGCATCAGATCCTGGTTAGAGCATTCTCGTCACAGCAAACAAAAGGCACTTTAAAGAGGCGTACTGGGGCTCTCGACGCTAGGTCAGGCCCTCACTGGACAGAAACATAGTGCACTGCAATGGCCTCCTCAGACGTACAACAGGACTTCACCCAAACCTGACACCCAGTCACCCTCAAGGCGGATGCACGAGGCCGCCTCCACTCCAAGTCAACAAGGAAGACCTTCCTGGAGTCATTCTGCAGTGATCCGATGACATAAGCTGAGCTATTCTTGTAAATGTCTTGGGAAGGCATCCCTAAACATCCTGGAGTATGTGTAACGGGCAAAATATTTAAATGAGATGATTCTAGAGTCATCAAGGAAACTACTCGGGGGGGGTACAAATGACCTCAATGCAAATCATGTGATGGTCATGGACCGCAGGAGGATGATTCTGTGATAACTTCAGGATGGGGCTGGATGACTCCAGGATGAGTTCATGATGAAACAGGGATGAGGCTGGATTACTCCACGATGGTTAAAAATGATATAAAAATGGGTCTGGATTACTCCACGATAGTTAAATAATGATTTTAAAATGGGCCTGGATTACGGCAGGATGGTTAAATAATGATTTAAAAATGGGTCTGAATTACTCTGCGATGGTTAAATAATTAATTTAAAATGGTCTTCGATTACTACAGGATGATTAAGGGCCAGATGTAGGTAAGTTCCATTTACCGATTCTAAAATACAGAATTTTACCGATTCGGTATTTCAGAATCGGTAAATGGTATGTAGGTAAGTATTCAGTAAAGTTTACTGTATCGGTAATATTCGTCAATTACCGATTCGGTAAATACCGAATCGGTAATTCCCAATCATTCCTATGGCCATAGGAATGAATGGGAATTACCGAATCGGTAAATACCGATTCGGTAATGGTGGAACGCATTCAAGGGTGGCAGGGAGTCACATTGACACCCTGTTGCACCCCTGAATAGTGCATGGGTGCACATGTGGCATGGGGCATGTATGTCTGCCCCATGGCACTTTTAAAAAAGCACAAATTTGCTTTTTCAAAGGTTTTCAATATTTACCACCAACTTTTATTTGGTGGTAAATACCGAATCCTTAACCATGCAATGCACTCATTTGAGTGCTCCCTACATTTCAGATTCAGTAATTTACCGATACCTTAAATTACCGATTCGGTAAATTACCGAATCTGAAATGTAGCTCTGAAATGTAGCCACCTACATCTCAACAGCCTAATACCGGTCGGTAACGGTCGAAATTCGGTAATTTTGTCCGTTACCGACCGGTATTGGGCGACCTACATCTGGCCCTAAATGATTTAAAAATGGGCCAGGATGACTCCACAATGGTTAAATATTGATTTAAAAATGGGGTTGGATTACTACAGAATGGTTAAATAACGATTTAAAAATTGGTCTGGATCACTCCGGGGTGGGTAAATAATGATTTGGAAATTGGTCTGGATCACAACAGGATGGTTAAATAATGATTTAAAAATCGGTTTTGATTACTCTGCGATGGTTAAATGATTTAAAAATGGGCTGGATCCCTCTGGGATGGTTAAGTAATGAATTTAAAATGGGCTTGCATTACTACAGGATGATTAAATAATGATTTAAAAATGGGCCTGGATGCCTATGTAATGATTACATGATTTAATGACTATGTAATGATTACATGATTTAAAAATGGGCCTGGGCTACTACAGAATCTTTAAATAACGATTTAAAAATGGGTCTGGATCACTGCAGGATCACTCTGGGATGGATAAATAATGATTAAACAATGGGTCTGGATTATTCCAGGATGGTTAATGAATAATAAATGGGCTTGGATTTCTGAATGGAGGATTAAATAACGATTTAAAAATGGGACTGGATGACTCTGCAATGGTTAAATAATGATTTAACTATGGGCCTGGATTACTACAGGATTTTCAAATAATAAGTAAAAAATGGGTCGGGATCACTCCGGGATGGTTAAATAATGATTTAGACAAGAGCTTGGATTACTTCAGGATGATTAAATAATGATATTAAAATGGGCCTTGATGACTCCGCAATGCTTAAATAATGATTTAACTATGGGCCTGGATTACTACAGGATGGTTAAATAATGATTTAAAAATGGGCTTGGATTACTCAGGGATGATTAAATAATGATCTAAAGATGTGTTTAGATTAATCCGAGATTGTAAATGATTTAAAAATTGGTCTGGATTACTCTGTGATGGTTAAATAATCATTTGTAATGGGCCTGGATTATTCAGCGATTAAATAATGATTTAAAAATGGGCCTGGATTACTGCAGGATGGTTAAATAATGATTTTAAATGGGCCTGGATTACTCCGGGATGATTAGATAATGATTTAAAAATGGGCTTGGATAACTACAGGATGGTTAAATAATGATTTAGAAATTGGCTTGGATTACACAGGGATGATTAAATAATGATTTAAAAATGATTCTGGATTGCTCGGCGATGAATAATGATTTAAAAATGGGCCAGGATGACTTCGCACTAGTTAAATAATGATTTGAAAATAAGCCTGGATTACTACAGGATGGTTAAGGATTTAAAAACAGGCTGGATCACTCCAAGATGGTGACATACTGATTTAAAAATGGGCTTGAATAACTACAGGATGATTAAATAATGATGAAAAATGGGCTTGGATTACTAAGTAATGGTTAAATGATTTAAAAATTGGCCTGGATTACTACAGAATGATTAAACAACTATTTAAAAATGGCTCTGGATGACTCCACGATCACTCCAGTATGGTTAAATAATGATTCAACAAATGGGTCTGGATCACTACAGGATGGTCAAATAATGATTTACAAATGGGTCTGGACAGTTCCATGATGCTTAAATAATTGTTTAAAAATAGGCCTGGATTACTCCGGGGTATATAAAAAAAATTATTTAAAAATGGGCATGGATTACTACAGGATGATTAAGGAAAATGCTACTTACCAGTATGCATCTGTTCTTGGCATGTAGAGCTGTAGATTCGTATACTGTATTTATTTATTTATTTATTTTATAAAGTTTTATATAAGCATAGATCGCCATCTGGTGTTGGGCTCGGATGTTTGCACTTTGTTATTGTAGAAGTCTTTGCAGTCACAAGATAGGTGACTCGTCCTTTGGTTAGTAGTGTGCATGGGCATCGACTCCATCTCCAGATAATTTTTGCCATAAAGGGTGATGATGGAGTTAGATAGAAATAGAAAGATGTCCATGTGTAATGTATCTAAGTAAGATATTACTGCAACAGACACAGGTATCCGGGGAGGCGCATATGAATCTACAACTCTACATGCCAAGAGCAGATGCATACTGGTAAGTAGCATTTTCCGTTCGAGGCATATGAGCTGTAGATTGTATACTGTAGCATAGACTATACAGCAGTTGTGCCTTAGCGGTGGCTACCTGTATCAGTCGTAGGAGTTTGAAACAGTGTTTTAGTACAGGCTGGCCCACACTAGCTTGTTGTTTTGCTGCACATCCACACAGTAATGTTAATGAATGTGTGTGGTGTAGGCCATGATGCTGCTTTACAAATGTAATCCATGTGGATATTCCCCAAGAATGCCATAGATGCCACTATTTTGCATGTGGAATAAGCTTTAGGGGGAATTGATAATGTACGCTTTGCTTTCTGATAGTGTACTTGAATGGTTTTAACAATTCACCTGGCAATTCCAGATTTTGATCTAGGATTGTCCTTATGTGGTGGTGAGAAAGCAACAAAAAGTTGTTTGGTTTTTCTGAAACTTTTAGTTCTTTCAATATAGTAAAGAATAGCTCTTTTAATGTCAAGCGTATGAATCAGTTCTGCCCCTGAGTCTGGTTGAGGAAAGAAGACTGGGAGCTCAACTGACTGGTTAAGGTGAAATGGAGAGACTACTTTAGGTAGGAATTTAGGGTTTGTCCTAAGAACCACTTTGTTGTGATGTATTTGTAAAAATGGTTCTTGTATGGTTAATGCCTGGAGTTCACTAACTCTCCTGAGAGATGTGATGGCCACAAGGAAGGCTACTTTCCATGTGAGAAATTGTGACTCACATTTGTGTAAAGGTTCAAATGGGGGACCCATGAGCCTGGTAAGGACAATGTTTAGATTCCAGATAGGAGAGGGTGGAATTCTGGGAGGAATTATCCTTTTGATACCTTCCATTAATGCTTTAATGGCAGGAACCCTAAACAATGACAACTGTTGTCTGTTTTGCAGGTAAGCTGCTATGGCAGCAAGATGTAATCTTATGGATGTGCATGTTAGATTACATCTTTGTAGATGCAAGAGATAACAAATAATGTTTTGAAAGGAAGCATCTAACGGATTGATTATGTTGTTGACCCCAACACCGCAGCCCGAACCCTGCACAGATGAATATCCGACAGCTCCACCAACTTCAGAGCCGCCACCAACGCCTACCAACAACTCATCAGAAAAACGAGGAAAAACGCGATTGAAGACAGAATCTCCACTCACGCACACAACAGCAAAGAACTCTTCAACATCATCAAGGAGATCGCCCAACCCACCATCGAGTCCACCAACATCCCTCCCTCACAAGACCTCTGCGCATTTTTCCACCACAAAATCAAGAGCATCTACAAAAACTTCGACGTAGACAACCAACACACTGAACCCTCACCAACGACCCCCAACACACTGAACCCTCACCAATGACCCCCGACACCCTGAAGCCAGCGATCGACAACTGGACAGCCCTCACCACCGAAGACACACTGAAGACGATGAAGTCCATCCAATCCGGGGCCCCCACGGACCCCTGCCCCACCACATTTTCAACAGAGCCGCCGACACCATCGCACCCATGCTCCGCCACACCATCAACCACTCCCTGGCAACCGCCACGTTCCCCGACGACTGGAAACACGCTGAGGTCAACCCCCTCCTGAAGAAACCCTCGGCGGACCCCACCGACCTCAAAAACTACATACTCATCTCCCTGCTCCAGTTACCGGCGAAAGTCATTGAGAAAGCCATCAACAGCCAACTCGCCACGTTAATCGAAGAGCACAACATCCTCGACTTCTCCCAATCTGGCTTCAGAAAAACCACAGTACAGAAAGCGCTCTCCTCACTGCAACAGAAAACATCCGCACCCTACTGGACAAAGGAGAAGCAGCAGCCCTTATCCTCCTCAACCTATCAATGGCATTCGACACAGTCTCTCAACGCACCCTAATACGCAGACTCCACGATGCAGAGATCCATGACAAGGCCCTCAACTGGATCCGCTCCTTCCTCTCGGGCAGAACGCAGCAGTCAGACTCCCCCCCTTTCCTCTCTGACCCGACCACCTGCGGAGTGACCCAGAGGTCTTCCCTCAGCCCTACACTCTTTAACGTCTACGTGACTCCGCTCGCCCCCATCGTCAGAACCTACGGACTCAACATTGTGTCATAAGCAGATGACACCCAACTCATCCTCTCCCTATCCAACGAACCCAATACCGCCACACACAATTTTCGAGAAGGCATTGAAGCTGTCGCCAAATGGATGAGCTGCTTACAACTAAACACCAACAAAACAGAAGTACTCATCATGGGCCCAAACCCCGACACATGGAACGACACCTTGTGGCCGCCGTCCTCGGAAGCAAGCCCACCCCCACGGACCACGCATGCAACCTGGAAATCAGCCTGGACTCGGAGCTCAAAATGGACCGCCAGATCAACTTCGTCTCGTCCTCCTGCTTCCACACCCTCAACCTCCGCCTCCTATGTAAGACCTTCAAATGGATCCCCCTCAAACACAGAAAGACCGTCACTCACGCCCTGGTCCCAGCAGACTCGACTGTGCAACGCACTCTACACCGGAATAAAAAAAAAACATCACCTGCAAGCTACAGAACATCCAGAACGCTGCCGCAAGACTGGTCCTCGACCTGCCAAGACACTGCCATATGCCCCAGCACCTGGGCACACTCCACTGGCTCACCATCAAAGCTAGAGTCACCTTCAAGATGCTCACCCACGCCCACAAGGCCCTCCACGACACCGGACAAGCATACCTAACAGCCGACTCAAATTCCACGCACCCCAGAGGACCCTAAGATCAGCCCAGGTCTCCTACGCTGTTGTTCCCCGCACCAGAAAGACCAGATCGGGAGGCCGCTCCTTCTCCTTCCTCGCGGCCCGAGCCTGGAACGCCCCACTGCTCCACCTCAGAGAGATAACATCGCTCCCCATCTTCGCAAGAAATCTCAAAACCCGGCTCTTCGACAGACCCTCCCCCCCCCCTTTAATGGACTGGAGCCTGCTAACCCCTCCTGCGCTTAACAAACGCCTGATTGATTGATTGATTGATTGTGGACATTGGCCGTTGTCTGGGTGGTATGTGAGGAAGGGTAGAGCGAGCGGACGCGCTCGGGTAACTTGCTCAAACTGATAATTACGCTAGGTTTTTAACTGCTTTTAATAACGTTGTCACTGTGCCCCTGTGTTTCGAATACTTTATTTTACCAGCGCCTCGTTCCACTGCGGGTTCTCCTGTTCGTTGTGAAGGGCGCCGGCATGTACTATAGGCTCCTTCCGGTCCTAGTGGGCGGAGCAAGGGGATCGTTAGCGCTCTAGTGCTTCCCTACTTAAAGACCATGGCCGGCTCATCGCGAGCAGAGGCGTGCAGCAGGTGTGCCGCTGGCGCACCAAAGTCGTGCCTAAGGCAAGCCCGTCTGCGCCCGTCCGCGCCACGACCGTGCCCGGTACCGGGGATGCTGCCCGTTTTACCTCAGATCATCAGGTCAGGACCTGCCACACTAGAGAGGGTCGCTAGATCTTCGGCCAGCAGGGCTGCCTTGCCACCACACATGGGACCCTGAGCTCCTCTCCAGGAAGTTGCACCTAGGCTGTACAGGTTGCAACACTTACTGGAAGCAGGATGGTAAGAGCAGCTCAGATACTAGTGCCACTTGGCCCACCCCTCAAACAGACGGTTGCACAGGGCTTTCTTATAAATGCTAGATCTATTATGAAAAATAAGATCGCTTTTAGAGATTTTGTCTCAGCTAGAAAGCCAACATGGGCCTTTGTTACAGAATGCTGGGTGACGGACGCCTCAGGCCCAGGTTTGGTAGATGCAATCCCTTCTGGGTAGAGTAGGACAGCGGGGAGGAGGGCTGGGAATCCTGTATAGAGACGCCCTTATTTGCAGCACTCAGGCTCTGACTACTCCCTCTGATCCCTACCAGGCCTTCTACTATTCCATCAACCTTCACCCCACGGAAAGCTTCTCTGGCATTTTATGCTATAGGCAACCGGGCCCTAGGACATCTTTCAGTCAGGATTTTAGCAAATTGGTAGAACCATACCTTGAGAGATCTAACATAACTCTCTCTGGGGATTTCAATTTTCATTTAGAGAATACGTCCTGTAGGGATACTCAATGCCTTCTGGAAACTCTGAAATGTTGTGGTTTTGCACAGCTGGTCGGAAGCTCCACTCATATTGTGGGGCATACCCTCTAAGGGTTTTTTCTAATGATTCCAGGTTAAACGTGGGGCAGCCAATCCCCCTAGCCTGGTCTGACCACTTCGCTGTCCCGTTTGACTTATATTTCCAGACGCTAGTATCGCCTGCTTCTATTGATGAGAAAATGGAGGGAAGAAGGAACTATGGGCTAGATGTAGGTAAATAGGTTTTACCGATTCTAAAATACCGAATTTTACCGATTCGGTATTTTAGAAGCGGTAAATCCTATGTAGGTAATTAATCGGTAAAAAATACCGAATAGTTAAGATCGATTCGGTATTTGCCATTCATTCCTATGGGCCTGGGGGCCCATAGGAATGGATGTCAATTACCGATTCGGTAAATACCGAAAAATTCAAGGGGGGTGTCACTTTGACACCCTGTTGCACCCCTAATTAGTGCTGGTGTGCACATGTGGCATGTGTAAATGCACATTTATGCATTTATATAGGAATTCCTTATTTACCACCAACTAATAGTTGGTGGTAAATAACGAATTCTTAAAGTCCAGAAGCACTGTTTACTGTGCTTCCTACATCTCATTTACCGATTCGGTAAATACCGAATCGGTAAATGATGATTCGGTAAATACCGAATCGGTAAATACCGATTCGTTATTTACCGAATCGGTAAAATAGCCTCCTACATAGGAAAAGGCTTTTACCGGTCGGTAACGACCGATTTGGGCCGTTACCGACCGGTAAAAGCCTACCTACATCTGGCCCTATAACTTTATAAATAAGGATACACTTTCTCACTTCCTTAATAAGCTGGAGCTGATGCTAATTCTGCTGCCGTGGAGCTATCTCTATTACTGACAACAGCAATGGACTCCCTGGCTCCGGTCAAGAAGCATTATTCAGGTAGAATAAGGCCTTCGGCTCCCTGGTTTACAGAGACTAAGAAAACTTAGACAGGGCTGCCGTAAGCAGGAGAGGTTGTGGCTTGCTCATTTAGAACCTCTCTGTAGGGAACGGCATAAGCAATGTCTGAAAGATTATAAAGTGGCCATTATGGAGGAAAAGAGATTATACTTCTCCAGGGATACTGCTTCCCTGAAATCTTCAAGGGATCTTTTTAAGATTATTAATTCTCTTATCTCCCCGCATGTCACTGATCCCTCAGAGATCTCGCAGGAACTTTGTGAAAAAATATTGGATTTCTTCCAAGCCAAAATATCTGACATCCATGCCCTGTTGGAAACAGTGAACTCTAGTATAAGGTCAGGAATGCAAATTTCTACTCTGCCCGGTGAGACTCTGCTCTTGGGGGAGACTCCCAGGCTCCGGACCTTCCCTCCCATGTCACTGGAGGTGACGGATAGGCTCCTGGATCGCGTCAATTCGGGCTCCTCGTTAGATCCTTGTCTTCTTAAGGTGCTGAAAACCTGCCAGGAGTTTGTGGTTCCCCTCCTCACTGAAGTTATGAACGCTGCCATCTCTGAGGGAGTGTATCCCTCGTTGTGGAAGATGGCGGTTGTGAAACCGCTTTTGAAGAAACCCTCCTTGGATCCTGGTGAATTGAAAAATTACCGGCCGATCTCTTTGCTTCCCGTCCCTGCCAAGATTTTGGAGGCCTAACTAAATCTCCATCTTAGCACATACCTAAAGGACCACCACCTCTTGGATGGTTCTCAACATGGTTTTAGGAGATACCATAGTACGGAGACAGACCTGACGGCAGTCTTTAACAACATCCGGACTCAGGTTGATGCTGGCAATTCTTCTCGTGCTTTTGGACCTCACCGCAGCCGTTGACACTCTCTCTCCTCACAGGCTGGTGGCTTGCCTTGGAGAGATAGGTGTTGGGGGGCACTCCTCTGGCTCTCCTTGCATCCTTTCTTAGTGAGCGAGAGCAGATGGTGAAGCTCGGCCAGTTCTTTTCAGCCCCTAAATCTTTGCAGTGTGGGGTCCCTCAGGGCTCTTCTTAGAGCCCTACACTTTTTAATATCTATGTGGCCCCGCTTGCAAAAGTGGTGAGATCTTTTGGGCTGGAGGTGCTGTCCTATGCAGACGACACCCACATATTGGTTTCTATTTCACATAGTGTAAAAGATTCTGCCCTCAATTTCAGGAGCTCTATGGAGGCATTTTCTGTTTGGATGGTGGAATTTTTTTTAATTCAATGGAGAGAAGACCGAGGTCCTGATTTTTGGGAGTAATCGGGAAATCTGGTCCCGCGATTGGTGTCCAGGCACTTTTGGTGTCTGCCCCTGCCCAGTACCACATGGTAAGAACCATGGGGTGATTGTGGACGATGCCCTCTCTCTTGACCGCCAGGTCAATAGGACTGTCTCCACCTGCTTCGGGATCATCAGGATCCTGAGAAAAATCTTTCACCACCTCTCTTTTGAAGCACGCAAGCAGGCCGTCATTGCTTTAGTAATGTCCAGACTGGACTATTGCAATGGCCTTTATTTGGGCATTAATAAAGGCCTCATTCATTGGCTGCAGATGGTGGCGAACACCGCGGCCAGGCTGGTATTTAAACTCCCTAGACATCATTCAGTCACGGTCTCGATCAAGCTTTTGCACTGGCTCCCGATGGATCGTAGGATTATTTTTAAGATCCTATGCCTGACTCATGAAGCCTTTTATGACTCTGGCTCAGAGGCCATCAAGTTAATTGTCCATCATTATGCTCCTATCAGATTGCTCCGGTCCTCGGATAAAAACCTACTCAACGTTCCCAGGTTTAAGAAGGTTAAATGGGGTGGCAGAGCCTTCTCCATGGCTGCGCCCAAACTGTAGAATTCCCTTCGAGAAGAACTTTCTAGTCAGGTCTCTCTTTTGCTTTTTAGAAAAACTTTAAAGACCTGGCTTTTTCTAGATTCTTCAGTTTGAGCATGTTCTCTCTCCCAGTGCTTCCTTATGCTTTGCAATCAGCGCCTTGACGCCCTTGGGCTAAGTTCGCGCTCTACAAATCTAATATTCATTCACCCCTAAAATATCCCTTGTTGGGGGATGTTTGTGTAGGATTTTTATAGGAGGAAGTCGTAGCCTCTTTGGTAATGTTTTTGGATCCGCCCCTATAGAAGGAACGACACAAGGACCCCCGTGTTGCTTGAAATTGTAACAGATTTAGCAGTGTCAGTGTCTTTTTTTCTTTTTTTCTAGAGCTGTGTCTACAGCTGGCCCAAAGAGGTGTTCCTGATCAAATGATTGGTTTAAAATAGTTGTTTGCACTTCCTGTTTGAAACCTGAAATGCGTAACCATGCATGTCTACGGAGTAACACACTGGTATTAACAGCTCTACATGCAGTGTCTGCTGCATCAAGCGCACATTTGATGGAGGCATTTGTAATTAACTTGCCCTCCTGCACTAAATCATTGGCCTTGGCTTTGTATTGGTCAAGTAAGTGTTGTATAAGGTTTTCAAGCTCATCGTAGTGAGCCCTGTCATATCTGGCAAGTAGAGCTTGTGCATTGGCTATTATCCAGTGATTAGCTGCTTGGGAAGAAACACGTTTACCTGATACGTCCAGCAGTTTAGACTCTTTATCTGGGGGTGTTGCATCCCCGGAGGTTTGGGAATTATCCCGTTTTCCTGCATTGGAGACTACCTAGGAGTCTAATGGGAGTTGTGCCCTGATGTACATGGGATCTTTGGGGGCTGGTCTATATATTTCCTCAATGCGTGGATTGAGAATCCTGGCTCCGACAGGGTCTTTACATATGTCAAGTGCATGTTTAATTACCCCTTTAATCATGGGCGATGTGTGTATGACTTTATGGGACTGAGCAAAAATGCCCATCAAGAAATCTTCCATGGGGCCCGAATGTAGTGGCACGCCATGGTACTGAGCAGCCCTATTAATACGTTGGCTAAATCCTATGGAGGGGTAGTGTTATCCTCATTAGGGTCATCTACAGGATAATTACAGTGTTCCTCCCCCGCCCTCCAAATCATCATCATCATCCTGTGGTAATAAGAGTGAGCATGGAGATAATCTAGGAGATTGTGTTGGAGAGAAAGGTTTAGCAGGAATAATAGGAGAAGAGGGTCTTATGGGTGAAGTTGCAAAGTCTCTCTTTTTAGCAGGCACCTCAGGTGTATGTGAGGCATCAGATTTCCTCTTGTTTGCTGGAACAATGATAATATGGCCTGTTGTAATGTTTTCTGCTTTAGGTCGACATGATCTGCTCTAAACAGTTCGTCCTGGTCGTCTGGTTTCGGTGCCGATTTTTTCGGTTCCGGGTGTGGCTTTAGTTTGGTGTCTAGAACCTTAAAACGAGTTTTATGTTCCGTCGGCTTCGAAGTTGCCGTCGAGTCAGAACTTTTTTGTGTTTGTCCGGTTCCGAGGCCTCACGGTCTTTTGGTGCTGAAGGGCTCGGTACAGACGCCTTTTTGGAATGGGGTGTATCCCTGATTTCAGCACTGAAGGTGGTTTAAGGATAGTAATATGTGGCTGGCTCGGTCCCGAGCTGCCTGAAGGCTTTTCTTTTTTCTTCGGAGCCAGGCCCAGAGGCGGGGCTTCTGAAGTTCTCTTCTGGTCTCAACTACGGCCTGCAGGCGAAGTCTCGACTAGAGCCTTTTGCTTTTGTGGTGGGGCAGGGGCTTTTGTACTCACTCGTTGAACTGGAGTGATGTCATCGGACCCAGAGTCATCTTCTTCGGAGACAATCTCGAGCACCTCCGAATCTTCTGCCTTTAGAAAATCGGGGCCCTCATCGAAGATATTTTCTGGTACTAGTGCAGCTTGTTCAGCCATGACGTGTAGTTGAGCCCACCAATCACTGATGGTTTTCTTCGATCGAAAAGAGGCACAGGCTTGGCAATCCGTTTCCTTGTGTTCCGGTGATAGACAAAGGTTGCAGACTGGTCATAGTCACTGTGTGGAAATTTAGCTCCAAACTGGGGGCATTTTTTGAATGGAGTTCTTTCCATTAGCCATAGGCCCGAATGGCGTCGATAGGCGCAACGGCCCGCGTCGACAACCGGAGTTGAGAAATTTGAGTTAGCACGTCAAAGGCACGTGAACAAGACAATACCGTCGAATATGATGGGTTGCGCGTCAAAAAAGTTGAGAAAATACGGTGCCGAGGCGGAGCGCAGCAAGTTTCATCTGAACCCGATGGTGGAAAAAAACAATATGGAGATGGAGTGATGCCCATGCGCACTACTAACCAAAGGAGGAGTCACCTATCTCGTGACTACAAAGACTTCTACAATAACAAAGTGCAAACATCTGAGCCCAACACCAGAAGGCGATCTATGCTACAGTATACAATCTACAGCTCATATGCCTCGAGCATAATGATTTAAAAATGAGCTTAGATTACTACAGGATGATTAAATAAAGATTTAAAAATGGGTCTGGATCACTCCGGGATGGTTAAATAATAATTTAACCTCTTCGCCGCGCGGCAAATTCTGCCGTAGTGCGACGGGGGGGCGGGTCTGGGCGTTTCACTCAGGTACCCAGGAAGGCTCCCGGCCGTCATAAATCACGGTGGGTTTGTGCTCATGACGGTCAGGAGCCGTCCGAACTCTGCCCACTGATTGATTCTCCCGCACTGGCAGGGAATTAACCGCGCGTGGTCGGAGCGGCAACGTTCAGACGGCTCCCGGCGGTCATGAGCACATGTCTACTGTGACTCATGATGGAGGGGAGCCGTCCTGGGCATGGATGTGGTTAAAAATGGGGCTGGATCACTACAGGATGGGTAAATAATGATTTTAAAATGGATCTAAATTACTTTACGATGGTTAAATAATGATTTAAAAATGAACCTGGATGACTCCGCAATAGCTAAATAATGATTTAAAAATGAACATGGATCACTACAGGACGATCAAATAATGATTTAAAAATGGGTCTGTATTACTCTGCGATGGTTAAAAACAATGATTTAAAAATGGGTTTGGATTACTCCAGTAAGACTAAACAATGATTTAAAACAGGGTCTGGATCACTCCGGGATGGTTAAAAAATGATTTAAAACAGGGTCTGGATCACTACAGGATGGCTAAATAATGATTTAGAAATGGGCTTGGATTACACTAGGATGATTAAATAATGATTTAAAAATGGTTGATTTCTGGGCGATGAATAATGATTTAAAAATGGGCCTGGATGAATTTGCAGTAGTTAAATAATGATTTAAAAATGAGCCTGGATTACTACAGGATGGTTAAGGATTTAAAAACAGGCTGGATCACTCCGATTAATCTGAATTACTCTACGATGGTTAAATAATGATTTAAAAATGGGTCTGGATTACTTTGCGATGGTTAAATAATGATTTAAAAATGGGTCTGCATTACTACAGGATGGCTAAATAATAATTTTAAAATGGGCCTGTATGACACTGCAATAGTCAAATAATGATATGAAAATGGCCCTGGATAACTACAGGATGGTTAAATTATGAATTAAAAATGGGTCTGGATTAATCCACGATGGTTTAATGATTTAAAAATGAGCTTGGATTACAGGGGGATGGTTAAATAAGGATTTTAAAATGGGTCTGGATAACTCCGGGATGAGTAAATAATGATTTAATATTGGGTCTGGATTACTAAAGGATGTTAAATAATGATTAAAAAATGGGTCTGGATAACAACAGGATGGTTAAATAATGATTTAAAAATGGTTCTGGACTACTACAGGATGGTTAAATATTAATTTAAAAATGGGCCTCGATTTCTCCGGGATGGTTAAATAACGATTAAAAAATGGGCCTGGATGACTCCACAATGGTTAAATAATGATTTCAAAATAGACCTGGATTACTCTGGGTTGGTTAAACAGTGATTTAAAAATGGGCCTGATCACTCCAGGATGGTTACATAATGATAAAAAAATTGGTTTGGATTACAACAGGATTGTTAAACAATGTTTTAAAAATGGGATTGCACTGGCGCCGCTCCCCCAGCTTTGAAAACCCTGCACTCCCCCCCCCCCTCCCTGAACACCCTGCACGATCTGCACCCAGCCTTGACCACCCTGCACTGGTTGCTGCCCAGCCTTGGAAGTCCTGCACTGCACCCCCCTCCCCCTAGCCTTGAACACCCTGCACTGGCTGCCGGTGAATGAAAGAAGTCAACTCAAGGCCCTGCACAGCCACAGGCACACAGACCATATCAGCTGTCCAGAGGCACAGAGAGACCGACAACCCAGTGCCTGCTTCTGTAGTAGGGGATCTCTGTGTATAGTCATAATCTAGTGAATAGTCCCGCCCATGTGCGTGGACCCCGGCAATCAAAAATAATCTCTTAAGTTGTCAAAAAATTGCAGAACTGCAAAGACACTTAAGAGAAAATTTAAAGACAAATAATGCAGCCTATATCCACAGGCTACACTGTCCAGTACTTCAACTAGAAATTCCACCAAAAATCCACAAACAGCAAAGCCTGTCCAGATTTCCCTTGCTTTTACTGCAAAAACCCCTCAGAAATGATAGAGAGGAAGGCCTGGACAGACAAGCCCCATAGGCTGCCATTATGTGGCTTAAACAGGATACTGTGCCTTTAAGGAAACCTTCTAGAACCTTCTCCCAGTATCCCAGAATGCATAGCAGGTCCCACTGACTTCAGTTCTTTTTTCCGGCTCCTGCTTACAGGACCCTGGCATTGAGCTCTCCCTTGTTTCAAGGGGTTATTGCATGTTTTGGCACTTTTGTATACTAAAAGTGTTGCAGTTTACTTTCTTGGCTTTCTCTTCTCTTCTGTGTGCTGCTTCAGGTGTTTTAGGGCTCTAAAATGCCTGGACTCTTTGTGAAGTGTCCAGCATGTGAGAGGAAGAAGGCCAGAGGTGATCCCCATGATGTCTGCATCGTCTGCCTCCCTGAAGATCATGTCCCTGAGGAGTGTGTCATCTGCCAGCAGTTTACAACTCGCACTCTGAAGGAAAGGGCGAAGATCAGGCTGTCTGGCCTTGAGGAGAGGCGCCTGCAGGCTGCAGGTGGGTCTGGGCAGTCAGGGAAGGTTCCCTCTGCCTCTGCTGAGGCCTCTGGGGGGCTCCCCAGAGGCAGGAAGCCCAGCAAGCGATCCCGGTCTCCGTCGACGTCGATAGCCTCGACGACGACGTCGAGAGGGATGACGGCGGTGTGCTCCCCTTCTCCCCGGGGCTCCGGGACAAGACATCGGGACGACTCGACGTCGAAGCCACCGCGGACGAAGTCGACGTCGTCTTCGGCGTTGACGTCGAGGGCTTCTTACCGACGTCGTAGACATCGGCGCTCGCCGTCGAGGCGACACCGCCGGTCGACGTCGAGGGGATCCTCGACGTCGAGAACATCCGGACGACGTCGGCGACGCTCATCGTCGAGGAAGGACCGTTCGGCGTCGAGGAGACGTGCGACGTCGAGGAGAGAGAGGTCGACGTCGAGAAGAAAGAGGTCGACGTCGAGAAGAAAGAGGTCGACGTCGAGGGATCGGCGCTTGACGTCGAGGGATCGGCGTTCGACGCCGAGGAAGGAGAGGTCGACGTCGCGGAGGCGGCGTTCGACGCCGGAGTCAAGGAAACGCCCTTTGACGCCGGAAAAGCGACGCTCGACGTCGAGCAGACGGAGGTCGACGTCTAGGAGTCGGTCAGGCTCTCCGAAGCGTCGCAAGAGGGATTCTAGTCCCAGGAGTCACACTGCTTCCAGCGGGGGACGCAAGAGGAAGCGGTCTCCGGCTGAAGGGGCGGGCTCTCAGCCCTCTTCGCCTCAAGGATCACAGGGCACGGTGTACTCTGCGGTGTACACTCCTTCTCGGCCTCGGTCGACGCATACACCTGGTCCGAAGGCGGTCACTCCTCCTCCTCCTCCTCTGCCTCGAGAGGACCCGCCGACGCTGCCTCCACTTCCGGCGGACGACCCGCCTCCACCGGTTCCTCCGCGTGGGCCGGCACCGCAGCCGGAGGTTCCTCCTCCGAGGTCCACTTCGCTGCCGTTTTTGCCTGTACCTCCTAAGGGGACCCCGAAACCTGCGCCCAAGGAGGCTCCGAGGAAGACTCCACCACGGAAACCGGTGGGGAGGCCACGGACTGGCAGGTCTCGCTCTCGCTCTGGGAGACGGGACAGGTCGCGGCACAGATCGTCCTCGCGGTCGAGACGCCGCCATAGGAGGCGCGAGTCTCGCTCCCGCACGGGATCCTCTGGCTCCAGGGATCGTTCTCCTACCCTGTCGGGATCACCGGATACGAGGGTGTCCCCAATTGATGACCTGGTGGCGTTCCAGGATGTCCTCTTGAGGGGCGCTGCGAAGCTGGGCATTCCCCTGACAGTGCCCACGCCGAAGACGTCCGTAATCTTTGAGACGTTGCACCAAAAACACTCGTCTCGCCCTCTCCTTCCTCTGGTACCGGGCCTGGAGGAACCAGCTATGGACCTTTTCCTCACCCCAGCGGTGACAAAGGCGGCACCATCTAGGTTGCTGAGGAAGTACCGGGCCCCGGACTCGGACCCGGCTTTTCTGAGAGCGGAACCACCTCCGGACTCCGTCATTGTGACGGCGGCACGCAAACAACATGCCTCCGCTCCGTCATCCACGGTTCCCCCGGATAAGGAGTCCAGGTGGATGGATTCGGCAGGGAGAAAGGTCTGTGGAACTGCCGCCACCTCCATGAAGGCTGCGAGTGCCACGGCTCTGCTGGGTCGGTACGCCCGCTCCCTCTGGGACTCCCTGGAGCGGTTTGCGGAGCACTTGCCTCGTGAACAGCGTGAGGATTTTCAGGAAGTGCTGAGTGAAGGGATGCTGGTGGCCAACCAGATCATCAGTGCGGCAGCGGATTCTTCCCTGTTGGCTGCTCATGGTTTTTGCCATGGGGTCAACCAGAGGCGCCACGCCTGGCTCCGTCTTACGTCCCTGAAACCGGACGCACAGCAGAGGGTGGCCAACCTGCCGTTCTCCGGCAAGTCTCTTTTTGGGCAGCATGCGGACGACGAGATGGCCCGCATGAAGGCGGAGGCCGAGACGCTCACGGCGGTGGGCCTCGAGAAGCCTAAGGAGACGAAGAAGCCGTACCGCTCATTCCAACGGCGGTCCGGTGGACAAGGCCGTGGACGTGGCCAGGCTTCGGGACATTCGCAACAGCAACAACAGTTCCGTAAGCCGTTCCAGAAACGCCAGAGGGGCAGGGGAGGCCAGCAGTCGGCTCCAACGCCCAAGGGCCAGGCTGGGTCTAGGCCCTAGGAACTTACTTCCCCCGGATCCGTTACCCACTCCGGTAGGGGGAAGCATCCAATTTTTTCCGGCAGAGTGGAGAAAAATTACTCAGGACAAGTGGGTGCTGAATATTGTTTGCAATGGATACAGTCTTCGGTTCACCAGCCCGCCTCCATCGATTCCTCCGGTCAGCTCGCGGTTTCAGCTGCTCGAGCTCCAGGTGGAGGCCGATACCCTGTTAAGGAAAAGGGCGATAGAAGACGTGCCTCTGTCCCAGAGGGGACGAGGCCTGTACTCCCGGTTCTTCCTGGTTCGCAAGAAGGACAAGAACGAGTTCAGGCCCATTCTGGACTTGCGACAGGCAAACAAGTGGATTCGCAGGGAAAAGTTTCGCATGCTGTCGTTGCATCAGATTTATCCTCAGTTGCAACAAGGGGACTGGCTCTGTGCCATAGACCTACAGGATGCATACTTCCATGTGCCCATTGCGCGCAAACACAGGAAGTTCCTGCGGTTCCAAGTCGGCACCAATCATTATCAGTACACAGTACTCCCATTCGGACTGAAGTCTGCGCCGAGAACATTCTCGAAGTGCATGGCGGTGGTGGCGGCGCACCTGCGGAAGAACAAGGTGTTTGTCTACCCGTACCTGGACGATTGGTTGATCAAGGCATCCTCCTTCTCGGAAGCGCGAGCACACTTCCAGAAGACGTGCGTTCTCTTGGACAAGCTGGGGTTGCACATCAACATGGCCAAGTCGGTCCCGACTCCGGTCCAATGCATACAGTACTTGGGAGCCTCCATCGATACGCTGTCAGCAAGCGTGTCTCCTTCGGAAGAGCGACGATTATCTCTCCTTCGGAAGGCTCAGGCTCTTATGTCGACTCCATCTACAACAGTGAGGACGGTGTCTTCTCTACTGGGTTCGATGGCCTCTTGTATCTTCCTGACGCCGCACGCACGACTGCACATGAGACCGCTGCAGGAGTGCTTGGAGGACCAGTGGGATCAGAGGACAGGATCCTGGGACGACAGGATACGACTGTCTCTGCATGCTCTTCAGTCTCTGAAGTGGTGGTGTTCAGCGGAGAATCTCCTCAGAGGGGTTCCTTTTCACAAGGACATTCCCACGCAGACTGTCGTGACGGATGCTTCTCTCCTGGGATGGGGAGCGCACTCCGGGACTCTACAGATTCAGGGAACGTGGTCACCAGTGGAGGCCACGTATCACATCAACTTCCTGGAACTCAGAGCTGTTCACTTGGCGCTGAAGGCCTTTCTTCCGTCCTTCCAGACCAGCTCCCTGCTTGTGCAAACGGACAACACTACCACGATGTACTACCTCAACAAGCAGGGGGGCTCGAGATCCCGCACTCTGTCACAGGAGGCGCAGGCGATCTGGCACTGGCTCCTGGCCAGAGGACTGACGGTCACGGCTACCCATCTGCCAGGTGTGCAGAATGTTCAGGCGGACGAACTCAGCAGACTCATTCAGGAAAACCACGAATGGGTCATAAACGACGAAGTGCTGGGAGAAGTCTTCGCAAGGTGGGGAACTCCAGACGTAGATCTGTTCGCCACCGCCGAAAACAGCAAATGCCGAGACTTCGCCTCCAGGTACTCCCAGCCGGGGTCGCTGGGGAATGCGCTATGGATCAGCTGGTCGAACAGCTTTCTGTACGCTTTTCCTCCCGTTCCCCTGATTCCGGCGGTACTCATCAAGCTGGCCCGGTCCAGGGCTCGGATGATTCTCATTGCCCCGGAGTGGCCCAGGCAGTGGTGGTTCACGGACCTGCTTCACCGTTCTCTCCTTCCTCACATTCGGTTGCCGTGCAGGCCGGACCTTCTCACGAAGTTCGGGGGGCGGATGTTGCACCCCAGCCTCTCGTCTTTGAGTTTGGCGGCATGGCTCCTGAGATAGTGCAGTATGGACATCTGAATCTGCCCGCGGATTGCATGGACATACTGAAGGAGTCTAAGAGACCTTCCACTAGGACTTCATATGCTTACAAGTGGAAGAGGTTTTGTATCTGGTGCCAGTCTAGGAACCATGACCCTACGACCTGCAAGGAAGATGTCATCCTTCCTTACCTTTTACATTTGGCGCAGTCTGGCCTTAATGTTCATTCCATTAGGGTTCATCTTGCTGCATTGACTGCCTACAGGAAATGTCCTTCACAGACTTCTTTTTTCCAGATCCCTGTGATCAAAGACTTTCTGGAAGGATTGAAGAAGGTGTTCCCTCCTGTCAGGCTTCCCTCGCCTTCATGGGAATTGAATGTGGTGCTGTCCAGATTGATGAAGGAGCCTTTTGAACCCATTCACAAGGCTTCGTTGCAGCACCTGTCCTGGAAGGCGGCGTTCCTCGTGGCCATTACATCGGCCCGCAGGGTGAGTGAAATTCAGGCGTTGTGTTGTACTGAACCTTATACTGTATTTCATGCTGCTAAGGTTGTGATGCGTACTCACCCTAAATTTCTTCCCAAGGTTATTTCTGATTTTCATGTCAACCAGACCATAACTTTACCTACGTTTTTTCAGAATCCTTCCTCTCCGGCGGAACGTTCTTTGCATTCCCTGGATGTTAGGAGGGTGTTGAAATTTTATCTGGATAAGACCAAAGATATTCGTAGGTCAGACCAATTGTTTGTCAATTATGGATCAGTCAGGACGGGTCTTGCTACCTCTAAGCAGTCCATTTCTAGGTGGATTGTGTCCTGCATTCAATTGTGTTACCAAAAAGCTAATAAGACCTTAGGAGGTAAGCCTAAGGCTCATTCCACCAGGGGCAAAGCTGCCACGACAGCCTTGCTCCGTAATGTGCCGATTGCAGAAATCTGCAAGGCCGCCACTTGGAAGTCGGTTCATACCTTTGCTAAGCATTACTGCCTGGACTCTGATGCCAGGGCAGACGCTCAGGTTGGGCAGGCTTCGCTGCGGAATTTGTTCGCACAGTAGTGGCATCATGTTTTTTCTCCACCGCCGCTTTGGTGTGGGGATGGGCTTGCCATTCTATTCACTAGATTATGACTATACACAGAGATCCCCTACTACAGAAGGAGTAGTTTCTGTTCTGTAACTCCAGTTCTGTAGTAGGGGTATCTCTGTTATAGTCATAAGCGCCCGCCCTCCTCCCCGGTGGAGAATTGTTCATGTACTTAATGCTACAGGTCTGGCGTTTTTACGCCTTCAAAAAGAACTGAAGTCAGTGGGACCTGCTATGCATTCTGGGATACTGGGAGAAGGTTCTAGAAGGTTTCCTTAAAGGCACAGTATCCTGTTTAAGCCACATAATGGCAGCCTATGGGGCTTGTCTGTCCAGGCCTTCCTCTCTATCATTTCTGAGGGGTTTTTGCAGTAAAAGCAAGGGAAATCTGGACAGGCTTTGCTGTTTGTGGATTTTTGGTGGAATTTCTAGTTGAAGTACTGGACAGTGTAGCCTGTGGATATAGGCTGCATTATTTGTCTTTAAATTTTCTCTTAAGTGTCTTTGCAGTTCTGCAATTTTTTGACAACTTAAGAGATTATTTTTGATTGCCGGGGTCCACGCACATGGGCGGGACTATTCACTAGATTATGACTATAACAGAGATACCCCTACTACAGAACTGGAGTTACAGAACAGAAACTACTCCTTATGCAGTGATAACAGGAAGTTTGGGATCAGGAACAGTCAAACACTGAGACCAATCCCCCACCCCTTGCCGCCCCCTAAAGACATGTGAACCCACTGGAGAAATACAACATTCACAAAATTAAGTAGGTAAGTACTAACAGCTCTCTTTGTGGTAGTGCGGACGGGCAGTTCGGCTTATAGAGAGGGTGTGTTAAGCATTTATTGTATTCACTCAATCAAGACTGATGGCTCAGAGACTGAATCCAGACTAATTAGGTAAGTATAAAAAAGGTATACTTATATTTTATTTTTAGAACCAAGCAGAACTTGGAACAGGTAGGTAAAATATACTCTCAAAGGCAAGACTTTACAAGAAAATGCAATTGAGGTTGAATTTACAATCGCTACAGGTTGGTATTGGTTCAAAAAGCAGTTTAAATTACACAGTAATTATTTTTGGAATACTTTTGGATTACATTTAGATTACATCAAGTACTCGGGATGGTCCCTGTAGATAAGTGTCCCTTTTTGCATTGTTACCCCCACCTTTTTGCAGAAAGGGTACAGCAGCAGTGCAAGCTTCATTCACATGCTGAAAGGGTACAGCAGCAGTGCAAGCTTCACTCACACGCAGAAAGGGTACAGCAGTAGTGAAAGCGTCACTCACACGCAGAAAGGGTAAAGCAGCAGTGCAAGCTTCACTCACACGCAGAAAATGTACAGCAGCAGTGCAAGCTTCACCTACAACCTGAAAGGGTACAGCAGTAGAGAATCAGTGCAAGCTTCTCACACACGCAGAACGGGTAGACCAGTACAGCAGCACTGCAAGTGTCACTTGAACACAGAAAGGTTACAGCAGTACAACATTCACTCACACGCAGAAAGAGTACATCAGTACTGCAGCAGTGCAAGCTTCACTCATGCAGAAAGGGTACAGTAGTACAGCAGCAGTGCAAGCTTCACTCACACGCACAAAGGGTACAGTAGTACAGCAGAAGTGCAAGCTTCACTCACACGCACAAAGGGTACAGTAGTACAACAGAAGTGCAAGCTTCACTCACACGCACAAAGGGTACAGTAGTACAGCAACAGTACAAGCTTCACTCACACGCAGAAAGGGTGCAGCAGTGCAGCAGCAGTACAAGCTTCACTCACACGCACAAAGGGTACAGTAGTACAGCAGCAGTACAAGCTTCACTCACACGCAGAAAGGGTACAGCAGTAGTGAAAGCTTCACTCACACACAGAAAGGGTACAGCAGTAGAGAACCAGTGCAAGCTTCTCACACACACAGAACCGGTAGACCAGTACAGCAGCACTGCAAGTGTCACTTGAACACAGAAAGGTTACAGCAGTACAACATTCACTCACACGCAGAAAGAGTACATCACTACTGCAGCAGTGCAAGCTTCACTCGTGCAGAAAGGGTACAGTAGTACAGCAGCAGTGCAAGCTTCACTCACACGCACAAAGGGTACAGTAGTACAGCAGTAGTGCAAGCTTCACTCACACGCACAAAGGGTACAGTAGTACAGCAGCAGTGCAAGCTTCACTCACACGCAGAAAGGGTGCAGCAGTACAAGCTTCACTCACATGCACAAAGGGTACAGTAGTACAGCAGCAGTGCAAGCTTCACTCACATGCAGAAAGGGTACAGTAGTACAGCAGCAGTACAAGCTTCACTCACATGCACAAAGGGTACAGTAGTACAGCAGCAGTACAAGCATCACTCACACGCAGAAAGGGTGCAGCAGTGCAGCAGCAGTACAAGCTTCACTCACATGCACAAAGGGTACAGTAGTACAGCAGCAGTGCAAGCTTCACTCACATGCAGAAAGGGTACAGTAGTACAGCAGCAGTACAAGCTTCACTCACACGCAGAAAGGGTACAGCAGTAGTGAAAGCTTCACTCACACGCAGATAGGGTACAGCAGTAGAGAACCAGTGCAAGCTTCTCACACACGCAGAACGGGTAGACCAGTACAGCAGCACTGCACGTGTCACTTGAACACAGAAAGGCTACAGTAGTGCAAGCTTCACTCACACACAAAGGGTACAGCAGTAGTGAAAGCTTCACTCACGCAGAAAGGGTACAGCAGTAGTGAAAGCTTCACTCACACGCAGAAAGGGTACAGCAGCAGTGCAAGCCTCACTCACACGCAGAAAGGGTACAGCAGCAGTGCAAGCTTCACTCACACGCAGAAAGGGATCAGCAGCAGTGCAAGCTTCACTCACACGCTGAAAGGGTACAGCAGCAGTGCAAGCTTAACTCACACGCTGAAAGGGTACATCAGTGCAAGCTTCACTCACACGCTGAAAGGGTACAGCAGCAGTGCAAGCTTCACCTACAAGCTGAAAGGGTACAGCAGTACAGCAGCAGTGCAAGCTTCACTCACACGCAGAAAGGGTGCAGCAGTGCAGCAGCAGTACAAGCTTCACTCACACGCACAAAGGGTACAGTAGTACAGCAGCAGTACAAGCTTCACTCACATGCACAAAGGGTACAGTAGTACAGCAGCAGTACAAGCTTCACTCACACGCAGAAAGGGTACAGCAGTAGTGTGAGGTTATGTAGTTTTCGGCTCTGCTTTGCATACAGCCACCATTTTGTGTTTAGCCGCCATTTTATGTTGCCTCACTCAGGCAGCACGGCTAATGCGGTAAAATGGTCTTTCAACCTTTTCAGCTGCTCCATGTCTTTCCCGTTAAAGAACAACCTTTGTCCTTGTGTACAGCACCGATGTCAGGGTTTGACCGAGGTCGCAAAGCCATGTCTAGACTGATTA
Source organism: Lissotriton helveticus (assembly GCF_964261635.1). Classification (NCBI taxonomy): domain Eukaryota; kingdom Metazoa; phylum Chordata; class Amphibia; order Caudata; family Salamandridae; genus Lissotriton; species Lissotriton helveticus. The sequence continues at coordinate 8,222,889 of NC_136067.1, read as the reverse complement.
ATCCATGTCTTACTCCACTGTTTGGGTCCCACCATTATTCTCTTCTTTATCTTGTTTAACTGGCCTTCACTATCCTCTTCGTGTGTTCTCTTGTTACATAGCCCTTCTTTTGAAGCATTCTACATATGTTTTGCCACCTGCAAATTGAATTACGGGCACTAGTGTTGATTAACCTGAGGGGAGGAGAGCGCACGGTGTCTGAAAGGAGGGTGTGTTTTAGACATCCGATAGCTTGTTTTCGAACTGTTCCTATTTGTCAGTTTTGTGTATATTGGGAGTTGTCATTGTAAACTTGTTCTGTATAATAGACTGTGCGCCACGGATTGAAGTGGCAGTCTCTTGAGAACCTACCTGAGTGGTACTTCTTAGATAACTGTACTTAGCTGCAGCTAATAAATCTACTTTTCTACGCCTAATAGAGTGTCTCGTGTCTGTCAAGGCAAGTGAACTCGGAGATCCTAGGCGTGCCCTGCGCCGCCTGGCCCATAAGGTCAGGTTCACCAATTGGCGGCCCAACGTGTGGGCGACTTCAGCGGTAGTAGTTTTTGCCCGAGAGTCGTGAGGAGCTTCGCAAGAAAATTCCGGAGGATTTCGCGAACCACGTGAGCGACCCCTGCATGTCGAAGTGGACCAAAGGTCTTTTGAAGCGCGGCTACTCCTTCCCGACGGCTGCTGACGACTGCTGCCCTGACTGTCGTCCTGCCTTGGCCCTTTGGTGATGATTGGTATCGCAAGACGTTAGACGGACATCTGTTGGCGTGAGAAAAAACATTTAGTTAAGTATTTGTGGGTAGCGCCCACTCTTTGTTTTTGTTATTCGATTAGCGCGCTAACCGAAGCCAAGGGGTAAGTACGCTCGTGCTGTGACTCTATTGTCTGAAAATCCCTTGACATTTGTAAGGAAGTCCAGTTCGTTACGAAATGCCTGGATTTAGTAAGTTTAAGAAATTTTGCTGTTTTGGTTGTTCTAGGGATTCCCGACTAGAGGATTCTTGTCCGATTCCTCCAGTTGGAACTCCTACTTACGAGCTTTATTCGAAACATGGTCTGGGTCCTATTGTTTTTAATGAAACATGGATCCGATATACAAAAAAAGATGGTGTTTTACAGTGGCCACAAAATGGTTCTTTTGAGCCCGATATACTAGATAATTTGGAAGTAATTCTATTCAAGAGAAAAGCCCGGCCGGCAATGTTTGACTCTTCTCGCCTCTGGCGTAAGGAAGCCAAACAGAAAGAAATTAAGCAGATGAAGAAAGATAAGAAAGAGCAGAGTATGTCGATTTTACAGGCTGCCCAACAGTTTAAAAATGACGAAGCTGATCAGGTGATTGAGGTATCGGAAAGACAACATCGTATGGCAATAGATAGATGTTATCCTGTGTTACCTACTGTATCAAAGAGTAAAACCCCAGATGACGATTCTTTTATGTCCCATTTGTTGACATTACCCCCACCTTATGTGTTAGGTGCTAATGCACCGCCTTTACAACCTGCTGTTAATCCAGCTGTTTTGGTTCCTGCACAATTGCCTATTCCTGCGATTCCAACTCCGCCCCCTTTGCCAGCGACTTCTGTACCCCAATCTTTTGTGCCTCAGCCTTCCCCATCTGTCCTTTCTTTTGCTACAGATTCTTCTTCTGTTTTACAGAATACGTTGTCTCCTGTTTTAGTGTCAGATTCCCCTACAGCTCGACAACGTTTAGTCGATACTGTTTCAGGTCTTTTGTCGCCTTTTCTTGGGCCTCTCTACTTTTCTCCTGCGTCGTCTAGGAGACAATCTCGTAGTCAGTTTCCAGATTTGGAAGAACAGACTAAATTAGATTCTCTTGCCATTAATTGGATTATGAGTAGTGTACAGTACAGTGTACGTGATATTTTAGGTACTTTCCTGCAATGGAACGCGCCCACACAGAGATACATATTTAATGTTATGTGCAATACTCTGATTAAAGAATGGGGAGATGTGGATCTGGATTCACCTCCTCAGTATTTATTCGACATACAGAATCAATTTGATAAGGGACTTATTGTGGGTCCTGCTGTGGAGCGCGCTATTCAGAAGCTTGTTACTTTTAGATCCGCCTTTTTCTCTCAAAATTCTCTTGAGCCTGATCCCGCGGTTCCTCGTAAGATGGCACAATATCCGATGCGAGAAGTTCCTCCAATATGGAGAGATGTGGTTGCACAGGCAGGTAATGTTCCTGGTGTCCCCGCTCATTTTCAGCGTATATCGGTACATGACCCTTGGAAAAGGTCAGAAGTATTGGCACTTAAACAGTCTTTACCGGACCCTCGTAAGAATCCTGCTGGGTATTATAAAGAGTTGTCCCAGACTGTTGACGCTTGTATTATGAATTTGGCAGATATTGATTTACTAATGGGAAATGTAGTCCCACAAGCAATATGGACCAGGATTCGTAAACAGGATCATGATGCAGCTTTAGGTGGTAATTGGGCTGCTATTACAGCTGCGGATGCAGGACAAATAGGTGGTGCCAAACCTGATGACTTAATTACAGAATTACCTGGAAGAATAATAGATTTGATGAAAATCATGATGCCTGCGGTGCGCATTAACTGGGATAAGTTAGCGGTGTGTAAGCAAAAGCCGGATGAAAGTGTCTCCGACTTCTTTACTCGTTTCGAGGAGACTTTCATCGACCATAGTGGTCAAGACATGAGTACTGAAGGTGGACAGCGATTGTTCGTAGACAAATTTGTTTTTAATTTACTTCCAGAATTATCACATAAATTGAAACAATCAGAGAGTTCGTGGGCTGTTTCTTCCACTGCCCAGATATTGGCTACTGCTCAATATTATGAGAATAGGGATTAGGAAGATAAGGAGAAAGCGGAGAAAAAGACTAAAGAATTCAAAACGAAGGTTCTTCTGCAACAGGCTTATCCCCCTCATTCTGCTCAGCCCCAATTTCAACAGACCCCGCAGTTTCAGAGGTTGTTGCAGAAACCGGTACCCTCAGTTCCACGAGTTCCATAGGGTCCTAATCAGTGTGCCTACTGTAAGGAAGATGGTCATTTTAAGAATGCTTGTCCGATTTTATTGCAGCGGTATGGTGGACAGTTAGCACCACGGGGTCGTGGTGATTCTCGGTCCATATCCAGAGGTAGGGGACGTGGTGCGTCGACTCAGGAACGACGTCCCTCTCCCCCTCAGGATTCTGAAAATTATTTTGATCAGCAGACTTCTCAATCTGCACAATATTACAATGATGACTATTGTCTCGATAATGAGGACGTTGATTTCCATACTAGCTAGGACAGCCATAGGCAAAGTAAGGGAGTCGCATCAGTTCCAGTAGATCAGGAAGGACCTTATGTTAATGTTATGGCATTAGGTGTTACAGAACCATTCCTCTTGGATACTGGAGCAATGAGAAGTTCCATAATGCATTCCAAACTCCCTGGGGCACCTTTGCTGGCTCAACAAATGTTTCTGTAGGATTCTCTGGCGCCCCAGTTTCAAATCCGGTTTCTTGTCCTTTGCCCATTTCTATTGGTCCATACGATTTGGAAGCTCCACTCCTTTTAACAACAGGTTGCGGAGATAATTTATTGGGTTTGGACTTATTGAAACGTTTACATGCTACACTGTATTGTTCACCCTCTGGTATGCACCTCACTTTGGGTGATAAATTGACTTCTCCGATGTATGTATCTAAAGAACAGCTACCACCTGAATTGCGTTCACTTCCTGCTACACTTTGGGCTACGGGTCCGAATGATGTTGGTTTATTGCAAATTCCACCATATGTGATTACCGTTAAACCCAATGTTAAGATGCCACGTGTTCCTCAATATAAAATATCTAATGATGGTGAGAGAGCCTTGTTGGCCATTGTTCATGATTTGGTTCCGAAGGGTGTGGTTGAAGAGACTAGAGGGAATGTTTGCAATAGCCCTGTTTTACCTATTCTTAAACGTACTGATCCCACTCAGCCACCTGTGTACCGTTTTGTAATTGATCTTTGAGAGGTCAATAAAATTGTTGTCCCTCAGTTTCCTGTTGTGCCAGATATAACTGCCTTGCTTACTATGATTCCTGCTTCAGCGGTCTCGTTTTCGGTTATTGATCTTAAGAATGCTTTCTTTAGCATTCCTATTGCAGAAGAAAGTAGGGATCTCTTTGGCTTCTCTCTTGGAGGCCGAAGCTTTTGGTTTAAGCGTGCACCTCAGGGCTATTGTGAAAGTCCTTCACTATACAGTCAAGCTTTGAAGTCTCAACTTGACACCTTTTCTTTGCCCCCGGGTGCTTCTCTTATCCAATATGTGGATGATTTGTTAGTGGCTGCTGATTCGGAGAATATCTGTAAAACTGCAACTGTGTCGCTCTTACGACATTTGTCTGATTTACACCATAAAGTATCATCTTCTAAGTTACAATATTGCCGACAAGAAGTTACCTATTTAGGTCATCTCTTGTCGAAGGAGGGAAGGCGATTGACCCCAGAACGTATTCATGCAATTGCACGGATGCCTGTACCGTCCACAGAAAGAGAAGTGCGTGCTTTCTTAGGCATTACCTCTTACTGTAGACAGTGGATTCCGAATTTTTCCCTACTTGCTAAATCCCTGTTGGCACTTACACTTAAAGATACGCCCCAGCCTCTTCCTTGGACCGATGAATGTCAAAAGAGTTTTTCTGATTTACGTACTGCTTTGTGTTCTGCTCCTGTGTTGGGTACTCCAAATTACAGTAAACCTTTCACGCTCTATGTCCATGAAAGGGAAGGTTGCGCATTATCAGTTCTGACGCAACAATTCGGCGACAAAGGCCGTGTGCCTATTTTTCGGCAACATTAGATCCAGTAGCTAAGGCATTACCTAGTTGCCTCAGAGCAACAGCAGCAGCGGCAATTTCTATTCGTCAATCTGCTGGACTAGTGCTAGATCATACTCTTAATGTTATGGTGCCACACGCAGTAGATACTCTTCTTAACAGGACGAAAACTCAGCACTTAACGAGCGCCCGTTTGTCTGGATATGAGTTGACACTTCTAGCCAGTCATATACACATAAAAAGATGTAATGTTCTGAATCCAGCAACATTGTTGCCTATTTTGAATGCGAACCATGTACAAGATCAGCATGATTGTTTCCTTCGCACAGAAGAAGAAACAAAGGGTCGAATAGATCTGAAGGACACACCACTTGTGGATCCGGATGGGATCCTATGGGTAAATGGGTCTTGTTTCAAACTTCCTAATGGCGAAACCACAGCTGCTTATGCAGTAACGACTTTGCACACAGTGGTAGAAACTGCACGCATTTCGCACAATTGTTGTGTGTTGGCGAAAGGGAAGAGTGACTGTTTATACTGACAGTCAGTATGCATTTGGCGTTGCCCATAGTTTTGGTCGTTTGTGGAGGGAAAGAGGATTCTTTACCTCCCACGGCACCAAGATACAGCATGGTCAGTTGGTAACTGACCTTCTTGAATCACTTGCTTTGCCTATTCAAATAGCGATTGTGAAGTGCAGTGCACATAAAAAGATTACTGATGACATGGGTCAAGGAAATGCATTTGCAGAGGAATGTTGAAAGTCGCATTTATGTTGCAGGCCCTGCAAGATGGGTCGCAGAAGGTGGTATGAGTGAAGACACAGTAGAAAGCGTGAAAGCGATTCAGAAGGAGGCCACCGAGAAAAAATTGAGTACGTGGAGAGAAAGTATGGGAATGTTAGATAGTATGGGATGTTGGACGAAATTGTCAGAGCATCAACGATGGTTGTTACCAGATGCGTATGTACTGCCTGTAGTTACTATGGCTCATGGACCAGCCCATATTAATGCAAGGGGTATATGCAAGCTTTTAGCTCCAGTATGGCAAAATGAAGGTATTCCTAAATGTGCAGAAAATGTGGTGAAGCACTGCATTTTTTGTTTGATGCACAATCCAGGAAAGGTAACTCCAACTCCAGCAGGTCACTTTGCACCCCCTACATACCCATTCGAGGTACTGCAAATAGACTATATCCATATGGAACGCTTTAACAATCTCAAGTATGTCCTGGTGGTGGTTTGTGCCTTTTCCAGATGGATAGAGGCCTACCCCCTAAAGGACAACACTGCCCTGTCTACTGCAAAAATACTTTTGAAGGAATTTTTCCCGAGGTTTGGTTTGCCGCGCATTGTCTGGAGTGACAATGGAAGTGAATTTGTAGGTCAAATTATGCAAAAGGTGTGTGTAGGTCTAGGCATTAGACAGAAATTCCATGCGGCAAACCATCCTCAGTCAGCGGGTCTGGTAGAGTGCTATAATGGCACTCTCAAACTTAAATTAGCAAAGATTCAGGCCAGCACAGGCCTTTCCAGGCCTGATGCCTTGCCTCTGGCACTCCTTTCAACTAGAATGACTGTTCATTCTCGTTTGGGGCTTAGCCCATATGAGATTGTTTTCGGACGCCCAGCTAATGTTTGGGGAGTCCCCAGACCCAAAAAGTACTCAGATATTCCGTATCCGTTGTTGGTTGACCACTTGCATGATCTCACCACTAAATTGCATGTTATTCGTCAACAGGTCCAAAACGCTTTGCCGGAGGCCTCCTCAGAACTTCCAGAGGAAAAAGAACTTGGATCCTCGTTGGGGGCCGCCGAGACAAGTGTTACTCACAACTCGTACAGCTGTCAAAGTCATCGGAAAGAAAAACTGGATCCACGGCGTGCATTGCAAAAGGGTACCATTGCCTTTACCTTATGACCAGTGGGTTCGAGAAGGTGTCGGTGATAGTGAGTGTGAGAAGGTACCCAGGTTCGTACCGTTCAGCAGTGCACGCCTGGATTGGACTAGCTCAGAGAAGGAAGACGATGACGTCTTACAGGAAGCTGTACCTGTACATTTGAGACTTAACACAACAGATCCTGAACATTTATTCAAGGACCAGACGATACCAGGAAAGAGACGATACAATCTGAGAAGGAGATTGCCTAAAGACAATTAATTTTGGTTTTCTTTAATTTTGTTTAAAAGATAACGTCCTTTTTCCTTTATCCATCAAGTTGCAGGGTCACGGTAGGAGTCTTGAGCTGTGACCTGAATAGTGACTAGGTCAACAGGACTTGCAGTGTCATAGGACGGCTAACAATCACAGCCAAGTGATTAAGGAAGATTATCGTGAGCAACACCTTTAGAGTAATGGATAGTGCAGGGAAAGGAAGTGATATTAAAATGATGAAAAGAGCTCATTATAAGAAATTATTATTCAGTCGTTGTGGCGTAGCGTTGTGTATTTTAGTATGTTTATGTAGTTTATTAGCATGCATAGGATGGCTTATTCACGTCCTACAGTTAGTACCTGTTCCCACTTCTGTCCCTCTAACTCCCTCTACTACTGTTTCTCCGCATAAATTTTACTCACTCCCAGACCACGAGCAAATGAGAAGAATGGAATATCTCAACAATTCGTTCATTCAATTACTACATCAGCATCAATGGATAGTAAATGTTACTGATTGCTGGATCTGTGGTCTCATACCACATAATACACAAAGAGTGATGCCGTATCTAGTCCTCCCCTTTTCATATGAAGGTTCTGCTTGGGCCTATCTGGCTATGTTTTCCAATGCATATCATAACTTACTTCGATATCCTCCTGGTGGATCCTATAATGGTGGAGTGGATTTCAGTCACAGTCCTTTGATAAAGGGTATTGTAACGATGGCAAAGATTGCTGACATTAGCAAGATTCCCAAAGATGAGAAGAGAGCATACGATGGGTGGAATATAACTCGGTATACTCTCAGCCTCACTGACAAGGTTAAGCAGAAGAGTTTTATACCAATTTGGGTCCTACCCCAAAGAGGTCATTTGTGCTTACAAATAAATGGCCAGAATACCAAAACTAAACAAGAGAAGAGTAATTGTTCTCATACGTATATTTATACTCCTTCTACTCCCACACCGTTAGTGCCATCTCAAGGTACATATTTTATCTGTCATGACAAAGCTTATACATGGCTTCCCACATACTTCTCGGGAACGTGTTATGTAGCTTTTCTCCTCCCTCCTACATATACTGCTCCTGCTGATTATCATAGGAAAAGAGTTCGTAGAAGAGTTGTAGATTCGGAAGATACAGCAGGACAAGAAGGAGGGGACTTTCTGAAAGGGTTTCTTCCCTTTCGGGGTCCGATGGTCAATAGCAGAAATATCAGACAGTTAGTTAGTGTGGTTGATGCCACAATCAATGTAACTTCCGGAGCATTAAAGAATTTGACCGCCGAACTTCAGGCGGATCGACTTATGACTTTACAGAATAGAATGGTTTTAGACATAGTTCTTGCAGATAAAGGAGGAGTCTGTAAACTGATTGGATCTAGTTGCTGCATTTATATTCCTGACAATGCCCCTACAGTATACCAAGCCATCTCTAAGCTACATGTCATCTCTGAGTCTATTCACCGAGATACTGGAGATTGGTCTGTGATGGGATGGTTTTGGGGACTACTGTCCACTTGGGGATGGAAAGTGTTAACTTTCCTTGGGATGATTTTAGCGATCATATTTTCCTGTTGTCTCTGTCTACAGTGTGGTCCAGCCATTTGTGGACTTTGTGCCACGATCTGTGTCTCCAAACCAGTAGCACAGCAGACAGAAAATATTAAGATGATGGTGCAACAACACCTCAATGACCTCATGACCATTGATATCGACTCAGACTAACATGGGTCTCTTTGTGCATTGCCTGAGTATGGCAAAAGGAGGGTCTGAGGTTACGTAGTTTTCGGCTCCGCTTTGCATACAGCCGCCATTTTGTGTTTAGCTGCCATTTTATGTTGCCTCACTCAGGCAGCACGGCTAACGCGGTAAAATGGTCTTTCAGCCTTTTCAGCTGCTCCATGTCTTTCCCGTTAAAGAACAACCTTTGTCCTTGTGCACGGCACCAATGTCAGGGTCTGACCGAGGTCGCAAAACCATGTCTAGACTGATTAATCCATGTCTTACTCCACTGTTTGGGTCCCACCATTCTTCTCTTCTTTATCTTGTTTAACTGGCCTTCACTATTCTCTTCGTGTGTTCTCTTGTTACATAGCCCTTCTTTTGAAGCATTCTACATATGTTTTGCCACCTGCAAATTGAATTACGGGCACTAGTGTTGATTAACCTGAGGGGAGGAGAGCGCACGGGGTCTGAAAGGTGGGTGTGTTTTAGACATCCGATAGCTTGTTTTCGAACTGTTCCTATTTGTCAGTTTTGTGTATATTGGGAGTTGTCATTGTAAACTTGTTCTGTATAATAGACTGTGCGCCATGGATTGAAGTGGCAGTCTCTTGAGAACCTACCTGTATGGTGCTTCTTAGATAACTGTACTTAGCTGCAGCTAATAAATCTACTTTTCTACGCCTAACAGAGTGTCTCGTGTCTCTGTCGGTCGAGGCAGGTGAACTCGGAGATCCTAGGCGTGCCCTGCGCCGCCTGGCCCATAAGGTCAGGTTCTCCAGGTGAAAGCTTCACTCACGCAGAAAGGGTACAGCAGCAGTGCAAGCTTCACTCACACGCACAGAGGGTACAGTAGTACAGCAGCAGTGCAAGCTTCACTCACACGCACAAAGGATACAGTAGTACAGCAGCAGTGCAAGCTTCACTCACATAGAAAAGGTACAGTAGTAGAGCAGCAGTGCAAGCTTCACTCACATAGAAAAGGTACAGTAGTACAGCAGCAGTGCAAGCTTCACTCACGCACAAAGGGTACAGTAGTACAGCAGCAGTACAAGCGTCACTCACACGCAGAAAGGGTACAGCAGCAGTGCAAGCTTCACTCACACGCACAAAGGGTACAGTAGTACAGCAGCAGTACAAGCTTCACTCACGCAGAAAGGGTACAGCAGCAGTGCAAGCTTCACTCACACACAGAAAGGGTACAGCAGCAGTGCAAGCTTCACTCACACGCTGAAAGGGTACAGCAGCAGTGCAAGCTTCACTCACACGCTGAAAGGGTACAGCAGCAGTGCAAGCTTCACTCACACGTGGAAAGGGTACAGCAGCAGTGCAAGCTTCACTCAAACGCAGAAAGGGTACAGCAGCAGTGCAAGCTTCACTCACACGCAGAAAGGGTACAGCAGTAGTGAAAGCTTCACTCACACGCTGAAAGGTACAGCAGCAGTGCAAGCTTCACTCACACGCGGAAAGGGTACAGCAGCAGTGCAAGCTTCACTCAAATGCAGAAAGGGTACAGCAGTGCAAGCTTCACTCACACGCTGAAAGGGTACAGCAGCAGTGCAAGCTTCACTCATGCAAAAGGGTACAGCAGAGCAGCAGCAGTGCAAGCTTCACTGACACACAGAATGGGTGAATATGAGAAAAGCAAAGGAGACTTAAAACTTTTTCTAATGCTTCGCAAACCTCCTACACCAATTTATGACTGATTTGGCTCAACATACCATCAGCATAACTATGAACTGAGCAAGCTTTCCAAGATCTGAAGTGTTTTTTATGCAAGTAACCGTTCTCCGTGCACCAAATCATTGTTAAGTATTCCTCATCGAGACACCTGCCTCTGAAAGCTGTCGGGTCAGTACTGCTGCACAACAAAGAAGGCAACAATTTGAAACATCCAATTTGTTATCTTTACTACACTCTGCCTTATGAACAAAACATTCGGTTCTAAGAGGGAACTATTGGCGATAAAACACACCTGTGAAGAATGGAACCACCTTAAATCTGGGCTCAGATGAATCTATAATGCCTTTGTAACATGCAATCCTGCAGCAGATGGCAGGCTCATTTATTTTGATTCACATATTTCTTTTTCCCACCCACATTCCTCGCTCCAATAACTCCGAAGCAGATTCTTTATCCTGATGATTTCGGGAAAGTTTTATGACAATAGATCAAAATATGATTCCATCTCATTGAGTAACAGGACTGTTTCAAGCATTCCATAATCAGGTGAAGGGTGTTCACACTAAGCCAGACCTTCCTGAGTTAGAGGAATTACCACCAAAGACTGCCTTGGACCAACATTGGGTTTTTTATTTCCAACAACGCGCCTCATTATTTCCCACTGAGGAAATGTAAAGGGAAGGTGTGAGAATCTACTATGATTCTGCCATTTCTGGACATGCAGGCATGTTCCACCCTTGACCTGCAAAGATCCTTCTTGTAGCCTTTGAATAAAATCAAGTGTTCTGCGTTATGTAACTTCCTGTCCAGTAAAAGCATTACACAATCAAACCTTTTGGTTATTTCCTTCCACTTCCTGTACTAACTGAAGGTCAGGTTACTTCCCTTCGGTAACACCTTACCTGTTAGAGACCTGATCTAGCCGCAGATTCCTTACCTATGAATTTCCCAGGCGTCAGGCTGGAACGGGAAAACTTCCTCAGGCAATACCCTTGCACGCCGGGTGGTGACGTTGGCCGGTTCCGCATGACGTCATTGGCACCGTCCGCGCCGGAAGTGACGTCCACATCACCAATACAAGTACCTCATCGGCACACTGACGTCAGCTACTTTTCATGACTTTCCAAGCCAGGAGCGCGGAGCCATGGACAACTAGGGTCCTGAAAGGGATCAGCTCTGACCCTAAAAACCTGCCGCAGTGCGGAAAGGATGGGTGGATTGGTAAGGAATCTGCTTCTAGATCACGTCTCTACCCGATACGGCGTTACCAAAGGGAAGTAACTTGATCATCTGATAGGGACATCTAGCTGGAGATTCCTTACTGTTGAGTGGATACTCCAGCAATACCATCCCAGGAGGAGGGACTGCGGACAAGGTTAGACCAGGAAGACCTGCAGGACGGAGTGGCCAAAACGGCCATCCCTTCGGACTTGACTGTCCAGGCAGTAGTATTTAGTCTACATGTGCAGTGATGCCCACATGGCGTTGCTGTCTGGCAAATGCCGAAAGCTGGAACTCCACATTGCAATGCCACGGTAGCAGCCTCAGCTCTTGTGGAAGGAGCGCTTAAGCATTTAAGAGGCTGTTTTTTTATCCAGAGCATAGCAAATTTTGATGCAGAGGACGACCCATCATGAGAGAGCCCTCTTCTGCATCGCACAACCTTACTATGGTCCAACGTACCCACGAAAAGTTGGTCGTCCACCCAGAACTCTTTAGTGCGGTCAAGATAGAACAACAATGCTCTTTTTGGGTCAAAACGGTGGAGGCGCTAATCTTCTTTAGATGGGTGCGGAGGAGCATGTAAGCGGGCAAGGTGACGGATTGCCCCATGTGGAAAGAGGCCCTAGTACTAAGCACCAATTTATTAGGGAAGATAGTCAGGTAAGGAGGCTTGGATGAAAGAGCCTGCAATTTGAATCCTGCTGGGAGCATGTGGCTCCAGCAGGATACAGGAGGCCATGAGGCGGAGCTGCCTCAGAGTCAGTCTCATGGCAATCCATGATAGCGGTTGAAACATCGGTATCAGCCTGAATATACTGGACTTGCAGCTCTGGAGGATAGACCTGGAACAGCACTATGTCCAGAACAGCTCCGATGAAAGGACACGTCTGAGACAGAGTCAAGTGTGACTTCAGCATATTGATAGTGAACCCCCTGGAAAGCAGGAGGTTCGCCGTAGTCTGGAGGTGGGAGAGGACAGCCTGGGGCGAGCTCGTCTTCAACAACCAGTCATTGAGATAGGGAAGACTGGCACCCCTGATCTGCTCAGATGAGCTGTGACCACCATCATCACCTTGGTGAACACCTGAGGGGCGCCGGTATGGCCAAAGGGGAGCACCGTGAACTGAAAGCACTCGTGGCCTACAGTGAACGGCGATGATCAGGCAAGACGGGAATATGAAAATAGGGGTCCTGCAAGTCCAACACGAGCATCCAGTCTCCTGGGTTCAGGACAGATAAGACCTGTGCTAGTGTGAGCATCTTGAACTTTTCTTTTTTAAGGAAGTAGTTGAGGGTTAGCATATCTAGGATAGGACGAAGGCCCTTGTCCTTTTTCGGGACTAGTAAGTTGTGAGAATAGCAACCACAGTCTACTTCTGGCGCCGGAAACCTCTCTATGGCTCCCTTGGTCAAGAGAGTCCTGATTAACTCCTGAGATAAGTTCAGGTGGTCCTCCATCAGCTGTTCGTAAGTTGGAGGCATGAGGGGAAGGGTAGTTTCAAAGGTGAGGGAGTAGCCCCTTTGTAATATCTGAAGAACCCACTCGTCTGATGTGATGTTCTTCCAGTTGTGGAGGTGATGGCTGATCCTGCCACCAACTGGCTCCGCATGATCTTAGAGGGCCTGATTAGGAAGGCTGCAGGGATGAGGTGTGGACTGACTCAGCCTCTTCCCATCCGACCCATGGGGCCAAAAGGATACGTGCCCACAGTCACGCAGAGGTCACAGAACTTGGGCGGTCTTGTGACTGGCATATGACTGGGACTGGCGTGGCTCAAAGCCACTTCCATGGCCACAAAAGGGGCAAAAGGCAGACTAGGCACAAGTGGCTACTGAGAGGCCCAAGGACCTGTCCATAACCTGTGAGTCCTTAAAGTGCCTTGTCTCCGAAGTGACGGGTGCCATCAAAGGGCATGTCCATAAGGGAAGCCTGGACATCCCCAGAAAAGCCAGAATTTCTCAGCCAGGCGTGGCGTTGAACAGCCACCATCAATGGCATCGCCCTACCCAGTGAGTCTGTTGTGTCAAGTCCACAACACATGGTGAACTTTGCTGCATCTCTCCCATCTCATACTGCTTGGGAGAGGATGGCCCAGGCCTCCTCCGGGACCTGTGGCAGTACTTGCGCAACTGTTTCCCACAAGGAGTGGGAGTAACGGCCCAATAGGCATGCGATATTCACTGAGCGCAATGCAAGGCTGGCGGAAGAAAACATTTTCTTGCCCCAACTATCCGCCTCTTGGAGCCCCTGTCCAGTGGTGCTGAAGGGAACGTGCCTTGTGAGGTAGAGGATTGGACCACCAAGCTCTGGGGAGTAGGGTGATTGGTGAGGAAATGTGGGTCGCCCAGTGCAGGGCGATGGCGGTGGACGACTGTCCTATTCATAGGAGCCCCTGCGCTGGGCTTGGACCAGGTGCCCAGAAGGAAATCAGTCAAAACCTTGTTGAAGGGAAGGAGGCATTCTGAGGAGGACATCCGGCTTCAGGACCTCTGTCAAGATGTTCATCTTGACTTCCACCGAAGGGAGCTGAAGGTCCACGACCTCAGCTGCTCTTCTCACCACCACAGCATATGATGCTCCCTCCTCCATAGCCGCGGTAGGGGGAGAAAGCATACCAGAATCTGGAGAGGTATCCAGTCCGCTGGCCTCACCCAAATCATCATACCAGTCCATTTCATGCTCAGACTGGTCTTGTAAAGGATCCTGCGACCTCTCCCAATCTTCCTCCATTCCTGGCTCATCAAATTAAGGCTGAGGAACTGACCTAGGACCCGGAGTGCTATCGATGCCGGAATCGGCGTCAGTAGGGGCCGATCCGTCTCTGGGTTGTTGGGGATAAGAAAAGGGCTGTGGCCACCAGGAGGCTCTGCTGATATTCAATCAATCAATCAAAGCATTTATATAGCGCGCTACTCACCCGGAGGGTCTCAAGGCGCTGGGGGGCAGGGGGGTCTGCTACTGCTCGAACAGCCAGGTCTTGAGCTGCTTCCTGAAGGCGAGGTGGTCTTGGGTCAGGCGGAGGCGGGTCGGAAGGGAGTTCCAAGTCTTGGCGGCCAGGTAGGAAAAGGACCTTCCTCCTGTGGTGGCTCTTCGGATGCGGGGGACGGCGGCGAGTGCGTGGCTGGACGATCGAAGCTGGCGTTTGGGAGCGTAGAAGTTGAGGCGGCTGTTGAGGTATCCTGGGCCTTGGTTGTGTAGGGCTTTGTGTGCGTGGGTGAGGAGCCGGAAGGTGATTCTCTTGTTGACCGGGAGCCAGTGCAGGTCTCTCAGGTGTCCGGAGATGTGGCTGCGGCGGGGGATGTCCAGGATGAGTCGTGCTGAGGTGTTCTGGATCCGCTGGAGTCTCTTCTGGAGTTTGGCGGTGGTTCCGGCGTAGAGGGAGTTGCCGTAGTCCAGACTGCTGGTGACGAGGGCCTGGGTGACCGTCTTCCTGGTCTCGGAGGGGATCCATCGGAAGATCTTGCGTAGCATGCGCAGGATGTTGAAGCACGACGAGGAGACGGCGTTGACTTGTCTGGTCATGGAGAGGGAGGAGTCCAGGATGAAGCCCAGGTTGCGTGCGTGGTCTGTTGGTTTGGGTGCGCTGCCCAGGGCGGGGGGGCACCAGGAGTCGTCCCAGGCGGAGGGTGAGGATCCTAGGATGAGGACTTCCGTCTTGTCCGAGTTCAGTTTCAGGCGGCTGTTCGACATCCATTTGGCCACGTCTGTCATCCCTTCGTGCAGGTTGGCTCTGGCGGTGGTGGGGTCGTTGGTGAGGGAGAGGATCAGCTGGGTGTCGTCGGCGTAGGAGATGATGTTGAGGTTGTGCTGGCGTGCGATGGCTGCGAGGGGGCTCATGTAGACGTTGAAGAGTGTTGGGCTGAGCGAGGAGCCTTGAGGAACGCCGCAGATGACTTCGGTGGCCTCCGATCTGAACGGGGGGAGGCGGACTCTCTGTGTCCTTCCGGCGAGGAAGGAGATGATCCACTCCAGTGCCTTCTCCTGGATTCCAACGTTGCTGAGGCGCTGTACTAGGGTACGGTGGCAGACGGTGTCGAAGGCCGCGGAGAGGTCCAGGAGGATGAGGGCCGCCGTTTCTCCGTTGTCAAGCAGGGCTCGGATGTCATCGGTAGCTGCGATCAGGGCGGTCTCGGTGCTGTGGTTGGCCCGGAAGCCAGACTGCGAGAGGTCGAGGGAGCCGTTCGTCTCGAGGAAGGCGGCCAGTTGCTTGTTGACAGTCTTCTCGATGACTTTAGCCGGAAACGGGAGCAGCGAGATGGGGCGGTAGTTCTTGAGGTCGGTGGGGTCGGCTGATGGTTTCTTGAGTAGAGCGCTGAGTTCGGCGTGCTTCCAGCTCTCCGGGAAGGTGGCGGTGTCAAATGAGGTGTTGATGATGTCCCGCAGGTGGGGTGCGATGACAGTGTCGGCCTTGTTGAAGACGTGGTGAGGGCAGGGGTCTGTCGGAGATCCGGAGTGGATGGAGTTCATCGTGCGGATGGTGTCTTCGGTGCTGATCAGAGTCCAGGCGCGGAGGGTGGTGGTGGGGGGCGGTGGTTCGGTCGTGGCGTGCGTCGGTTGAGTGCTGAAGCTGTTGTGGATGTCCGCGATCTTGTTGTGGATGTAGGAGGCGAGGGAGTTGCAGAGGTCTTGCGAAGGGGTGATGTCGTTGTTTCCGGCGTTGGGGTTGGAGAGCTCTTTCACGATGTTGAAGAGTTCCTTGCTGTTGTGTGCGTTGTTGTCCAGTCGTTCCTTGAATGCGGTTTTCTTGGTGGCGTGGATCAGTTGGTGGTGTTTTCGGGTGGCGAGCTTGAGGGCAGTCATGTTGTCCGGTGTTGAGTCTCTGCGCCAGGTTTTCTCGAGTGCTCTGCAGTTCTTCTTGGAGCTCTTGAGTTCGTCGTTAAACCATGGGGCTTTCTTGCTGCCGGGTCTGCTCGGTGGGGTCTTCAGAGGGGCGAGGTCGTCTGCGCAGTCGCTGATCCATTTCGTGAGGTTGGTGGCCGCTTGGCTGGGGTTCGTTGTGCTGGTGGGAGGCTTCTTGCTCAGGGAAGACGCGAGCTGGTCGGCTGTGATCTTGTTCCAGCTTCTGCGGGGAACCTGTTGCTGGTGATGGTGGAGCGTGGTCCTTTTGAAGCTGAAGTGGACGCAGCTGTGGTCCGTCCAGTGGAGTCCCGTGGCGTGGCTGAAGGCGATGTCCTTGCTGGAGGAGAAGATCGGGTCGAGTGTCTGACCGGCGTAGTGGGTGGGGGAGGTCACCAGTTGCTTGAGTCCGAGGTTGGCGAGGTTGTCCAGCAGAGTGGTGGTGTTGCGGTCGTTGTTGTTCACCAGGTGGAAGTTGAGGTCCCCGAGGAGGATGTAGTCAGCGGAGAGGAGGGCGTGCGGGCTGATGAAGTCGGCGATGTCTTCGCTGAATTGTGTGCGTGGTCCCGGGGGTCTGTAGATGAGGGTGCCTCTGAGGGTTGTCTTGGGGTTGATGTGGATCTGGAAGTGCAGGTGTTCCGCGGGTGCGAGGGTGTCGTCGGCGTTGGTCATGATGCGGATGCTGTTCCTGTGGATGATGGCGATGCCTCCTCCTGTCTGGTTGACGCGGTCCCTCCGGATGATCTTGTAGCCGTCCGGGATGGCGATGGCGATGTCGGGCGCTGGGGAGGCGTTCATCCAGGTTTCTGAGAGGAAGGCGACGTCTGGGGCTGTGGTGTCGAGCAGGTTCCAGAGTTCTACGGCGTGTCTGTGG
Source organism: Lissotriton helveticus (assembly GCF_964261635.1). Classification (NCBI taxonomy): domain Eukaryota; kingdom Metazoa; phylum Chordata; class Amphibia; order Caudata; family Salamandridae; genus Lissotriton; species Lissotriton helveticus. The sequence continues at coordinate 8,205,592 of NC_136067.1, read as the reverse complement.
ACGGAGCGGGTGTTGAGCAGGATGCACTTCAGGTGGGTGCTGTTGGTGTTCGGCTTGGTGGGTGCTGGTGTGGCTTGGGTCCGGTTGCAGGTGAACTTGCAGGCGTGGCAGCTGAAGGGTCCGTGGGTGCGTCTCGGTGTGGCTCGGTAGCAGCCCGGGGTTCGGCCGGTGTTGAGAGCGTGAGTTTGGTGGTGTCGTAGGTCCGTCGGGTCGGCTTCTGTCGGTGGGGGCCAGGGGTCCTGGCACTGGGCGCGGGCCAGGCGCGGACGGGCGCAGACGGGCTTACCTTTGGCACGCCTTCGGCGCTCAATCGGCGCGCCCGCTGCGCGTCAACGCTGCGCGTTTGCCACTCTGCCATATGAGGAGAGTGGGGGGGCGGAGCGCGGGAGGAGCCGCTGGGAGGCGGGAGCGGGGCTGGCGAATGGGAAGGCTCTCAGGTGTAAGGGGGCGGGGCCGCAGGGGGGCAGCGGGGAGGTGGCGGGAAACGCGGCGGGGTCACAGCAAGGGAGAACAGCGGCCAACAGTTACAGGGCAAGAAGGCACAGAGGGGCAACAGAGGATACAGCGATGAACAGGGGGACACAAAGCAGAAAACAAGGAGACAGGTCACGGAGCGGGCACCAGGGGAGAGACAGCAGTCAGCAGGAGAGGCGGCGCAGCGCTCCGGAGGCTGAGACCACACCAGAGGTCAGGAGCTCAGCTGCGGGCAGCGGCAGGATCGTGGCACACCAGAGGTCAGGAGCTCAGCTGCGGGCAGCGGCGGGATCGGGCAGCCTGGGCACACCCACAGGGAGTGTGCGCGGTGCGAGGTGGTGTAACCGGCCCAGAGGGTCAGAGGTCATATTAGGAGTCTCACGCGGGGGCTGGCGTTTGGGAAGCTCCCAGTGGCACCATCTATTTGGGGCATTTGGCATGGGAGCCGCCAGACCGGAACCGGATGGAGCCCCCTCTGAGCCTCCGGGGCCTGAAGATGCGCCGGGAGGGTCAGGTCGCCCAAATATGAGCACATGGCATCATAAAATCCTTTAAGCTGGGCGGGGATAGCTCCAGCTCCTGGAAAGGCTGGGAAGCGTGGAGCCGGCCCAGACACAGGTTCAGCAGAACGAGGAGTAGAGCTTTGAGACTCCTCTGTCACGTCGGCAGACAGATGGGGAGAAGTTGAAGCACGCTTCGACTTCTTGTGGTTCTTATTCCTCTTACCTGACTGACCGGAGGACTTTAAGTGAGAGGATGAAGACTTAGGACTTCCAGAGAGATGCCCAGACCTTCTTCTCGACTGAGAACGAGACCTCAGGGGTGAATGGCATGGTGCCAAGCGTCGGGCCGCAAGCAGCTTTAGGAACCGCTCCCTCAAAGCTTTCAGAGCCATGGCCCGGCAGTCGAAGCACAACTTCGAGTTGTGGTCGCGCTCCAGGCATCAGAGACAAATCAAATTTGGATCCGTCACCGACATGGCGCGTTGGCAGGTGCCGCAAGGTCTTCATCGACATGTTTAGAAAAACCTACATACCAAAAATCGTCGGCAAAACATAGGAAAATGCATGTAAAAAAGTGACAGAGGGTAGTTCTCTTCACGGATCTGCGTTAGCTGGTATGGAAAGAAAAGAAATGGAGTCAGCGCACCGAGGTGGCGCCTTTATTGATGATGCAGATGTCACTTCCGGCACAAATGCCGCCGCCAACGTCACACAGATTCGACTGACAACACCTACCGGTGTGCAACGGTATTGTTCGAGAATAAGTCTTCCGGATCCAGCCTGCACCGGGGAAATTCAAAGGTAAGGAAATTGTGGCTTGATGTCTCTATCACTCAGTATACTGTATTTACAGACGTTATTGTTAATCCCCCTCTTTCCAATCGTTACCGGCTCATTATGGTCACTGCTGGCACCTTTTCCAGGAAGACAAATGTTTTTAGTTACAAACTCTTCCATTTGCTGAAACCATGGCCCTGACCCTGATCAGTAAAATGTTCAATCTGCATGTTTTTTTTTGCGCAATCATTTCTGATAAGGAATCTCAATATATTTCTTATTTCTGGGAAGCACATTGTTCTGCTGTTCGCATTCAGAAGACATTGTCATCTGGCTACCATCCTCAAGCTAATGGACAAAAGAAAGAGTTAATTAGTCTACTGAACAATGACCATGTTGTTATTGCAAAGCTATGTATGTCACTTGGCCAATATATGCAGCACTTTTGCATTCAAGAAATTCTTCCTCATGATTTCCCTTATTCTCCATGTGTTCATCCAGTAGTCTAGCAGCTATTGAGTTTTTTTTTTCTTTCTTCAGAACACGTTTATTTTGGACTCCGTTTACTAATCGCTCCTTCAACAAACTTTGCCTAGGGATGAAACTGGCCTTTATTGTGTTTAATTTGCAGCACTCAATCAATCAATCAATCATGCCATTTGTATAGCGCACAACTCACCCGGGAGGATCTCAAGGCGCTTGGGGGGAGGGGTATGCTACTGCTCGAACAGCCAGGTCTTGAGTTGTTTCCTGAAGGCGAGATGGTCCTGGGTCAGCCGAAGGTGGATGGGGAGGGAGTTCCAAGTGTTGGCAGCCAGGTAAGAGAAGGATCTTCCTCCGGCGGTGGCTCTTCGGATGCGTGGTACGGCTGCGAGGGCGAGGCTGGTGGACCGTAGCTGGCGGGTGGGCGTGTAGAAGGTCAGGCGGTCGTTGAGGTACTTGGGGCCCAGGTAGTGGAGAGACTTGTGTGCGTGGGTGAGGAGCCGGAATGTGATCCTCTTGTCGACGGGGAGCCAGTGCAGGTTCCTCAGGTGGCTGGAGATGTGGCTGCGTCGGGGGACATCCAGGATGAGTCGGACGGAGGCGTTCTGGATACGCTGGAGTCTTTTCTGTAGCTTGGCTGTGGTTCCGGCGTAGAGGGCGTTTCCGTAGTCCAGTCGGCTGGTGACGAGTGCCTGGGTGACAGTCTTCCTGGTCTCGGTCGGGATCCAGCGGAAGATCTTGCGAAGCATACGCAGGGTGTTGAAGCACGATGAGGAGACGGCGTTGACTTGTCTGGTCATCGAGAGGGAGGGGTCCAGGATGAAGCCCAGGTTGCGTGCGTGGTCGGTTGGCTTGGGTGCGGTGCCCAGGGCTGGGGGCCACCAGGAGTCATCCCAGGCGGAGGGCGAAGATCCCAGGATGAGGACTTCCGTCTTGTCCGAGTTCAGTTTCAGGCGGCTGTCCTTCATCCACTCGGCGACGTCTTTCATCCCTTCGTGTAGGCAGGTTCTGGCGGTGTCGGGGTCTCTGGTGAGGGAGAGGATCAGCTGGGTGTCGTCGGCGTAAGAGATGATGTTGAGGTTGTGCTGGCGTGCAATGGCTGCGAGAGGTTTCATGTAGAAACACGTTCTGTCTTGCCTCTTTGTTTCGTTCTAAACTTCCTTATTTTCATCTTTTCTTTCTTTCGTTCCTTCATTTTCTTTTTTTTTTCTTGGCCTTTTTTTTCCTTCTTGTCTTTCTTCCTTCTTTGACTGTCTTCCTTTGTCTTTCTTGCCTTCTTTTCTTCCTTCTCTCTTTCTTGCCTTTCTTATTTCCTTCTTACCCTCTTTCCTTCCTTCTTTCTTGCTTCGTTTTTTATTTTCTTCTTGCCTTTTCTCCTTCCTTTTGCTATTTCTTTTGTGCCCTCTTTCCTTCCTTCTTTTTTCCTTTTCTTACCTTCTTTCCCTCCTTCCTTTATTTCTTTCTCTTTCTTTTTAAATGTATTGATTTAAAAGACAAAATAACATTACAATTCATTAAATTGTCCCATCCCCCCTCCTTCAACACATAAATAAGGATAGAGTTGCGAGTCACACCGAGTTCAAATAAATATAAATCCATACATAACATCACTTAAACAGCATGATTGGTACTATTGCATCAAAAGACAGCAGATCAGCATCACAGACACATCTAAAGAGTATGGATCAGCTGTGCCCCCCACATCTTGTCCCGGTTCAGTGTCTCCCATTTCCTGCTGTATCCGGACTTGTACTAAGTCCCATTCCACAGATTTTGAGCTTTTTGACTGAAAGAACATGGTTGCCATGAGGCAAAGACATCTCGGCCAAGCCTTCCAGTTTGCATATAGGCCTCCTATGACCTTCTGTTCTGAGGATCGAGTGTGGGGATCTTCCAGATTTCTTCTGGCTCCATCTCTACCACTTAAGTTAAGATCTTGCTTTCTGCATCTTCAAGTACAAATGAATCCAGTAGTGTACATTTTCAACTACCACCTCCTGGGAGATCCACCTGGTTTTTCATGTTTCTCCCCTTAAGCCATATGTTCCTGATCCTCTCCAAAGGGAGCGTCCTGACCTACAACTGGTGATCCAGAAGTCTGCAAGGTGGCCTCAGTTCTTGCTTGATTTGAAAGTTTATACCTTTAGTAACCCCTCTTGGGTGATGGCTCCTACGGTCTTTGCACCTTTCCTGAATTCGAAGCGACCATCACGCTTTCCAAGTACGGCCGGGGCTCTGGAGGGGAGTGTGATGGTGTCCCATGCAGTCGGCAGTTCTGAGGATGGACTGGAGGTCTCTGCGGCATCTGGCCCGCCTCGTTACTGTCCCACCTCTCATAAGACAGGCCCTGTGGTCCTCCTGCGTGGCTTGTGGGGTAGGGCGCTGACACACGGGTGTGTGGTCCTGTTTTATATCAGTCACAGTGTTCATCACATCCTCTCGGGGTCTGCCTCGGGGGATGTGGGGGTAGGAGGAGGTCACTTGCCTCATGCTCTAACACCATTTATGTTAGTTTAAGAATTAACAAGCATTGCACAAGGCCCGGTAACTATTTGTCCTGGGTTTTCTCCCCGTTTTTAGGTCGAGCCTAGCGTTGCAGCGCATGCGCTGCTTGCTCTGTGAGGCATATTGTAGTAGGGTATGTTTTAGAAGTGGAGTGGAAGCCCCGCCCATATTGTTCATTGGCTGGTGTCATTATCCATGATAAATGCTGGCTTTCGATTGATAATGAGGCTTCTTAGTCCCTCCTTGTTACCGCCCTGTCTCCTTTTGGGACCGCCCATCAGGACTGGATCTTTTACTGAGTCTGAACTCGGGAGCTTTCATTACCAGCTCTGAGAACTATTTACTTCATTAGGGACACAGCATGCACAGGTAATGGCGGCCGCTTCCTAAAATAATTTGCATTTCGCTTTCTGTTTTTTAATTTCAAACTTTTTTATGGAGCACGGCGCCCGTTTCAGTGACACAGCGCTCAGTTTATTATTATTTTTTTCTACCCCCGCCCGCATTCCATTCTCTGTGTGTAGGAGAGTAGGGTCTGCTATCCTATGGTCACCCCAAATTTTTGCTTTTTGCTTCACTGGTTTTTGACTACTGAGGCTGTGGGCCTGCTGATCAGACCCCCAGCCTGCTGTTCTCTCACTAAATTAATGACACATGTGCTATAGGCACATACCAATTGGAAATGGACTCCTTGTCAGCCCCTGTAGAATGCACTATAGGTGCACAGGGCATAGGGGCCACCAAGGCCTACCAGGGGCTGCAGCATATCTTTTGCCACCCCTGGCTGGTTCTTAAATTGACACAACTGGCTGATCACTCAGCTGGGGTAAGGTGGTGTAAACACCCCTTGCTTAGGTATAGTATATCTATATCTAAACCTATATCTGGACACATGTAAACCTGTGAGCCACTCCTATAGTAGGCCTCATCAATCCTGGAGGCTGAGTGCGTGGTTTTATGTGAGATGGAGCTCTAGCATGAGCTGAGCCTGTCTGCAGCTGTCGGGAACAAATCCCTAAGCTGTTTCAGGATAATGCCATACCATATACTATTAAGTGCCTTATAATCCTCGCGGTTATTTAGCAACTTTGGTTTGGCTTTATCAAAACATGTCGTGTAAGGTGTCATACGATTTGGAATACCATCCCCTCGCCAGTTCTGGCGACGGGGATGGCATTCCACCCCTCTAGAGGGGTAAGACATGTTCCTTTACTAAATGCGGTTAATTTCTCCAAAGACCTTAAGATCCACAAAATGGATGCCTCTGCCACAGACAAATGTCTGGACCCCTGCAGTTGACCGAAACTCAGCAGATGGGGCCTGGACAAAGGGTTTCCTGTCACAGGAGGGTGTCACCACCCTCCAGACAGGAGATAGTGTATTGTAGCAGGGAGGTTTGAAAGAAACCAGACACTGCCTGGGGCGCACAAGGCTGCCCCTTGCATAATCCGGCCAAACCGGTTCTGGGGCACTCCAGCCCTCGTGCCAGGGCGGCCTGGATCAAAGGAAGGGGGTGTATCCACCCACTTCCTGGGTCCCACCCATAGGAGGGGACCTAGCAGGTAATCACGCCCCCCAGATTGGAATAAGAGTGGGAGCAGTGCCAATGCACATCAGATTTCCTGGAAGAAACATTAGAAACGAAACTCTGGACCCTTGGACCTCCATCTCATCGTGGAAGCCCGAAGAATCTCCCTTGTGGTCAAGGAGTGACCACCCTGCAGCAGCAGGCACCATCCAGCCCTCGACGTCTACTTAGTTGCAGTTCCCGCCGGAACTCGAGCGACTGAGATCGACGAGATCAAGCTTGCCTGCCTTCCAACAGCCCGATCCACAGTCCCTGCAGAGCTGAGACCCGTGGAGGCGACCAGAAGCGTGGGGCACGCCATCTTGAATTGACCACGAGACGCTGACCGTGCAGCCCACGAGTGACCCTCGAAGCTGTGCACCGGGGTTTGAGAAGCCCCCACCCTGAGCTGCTCCTGAGCCGAAGTTCAGCCCTCCACACTCGACGAGTGCTGCGTGGGGCCCTTTGGCTCTATTTGGCTCAACGCGTTGGCCCGGTCACTTGCCAGCTGGCTAGTGGTCCCTGTGCCGACGAACTACCTAAGAAGACTCGTGAATCTGGTTGCTCCAGATCCACACCAGCTCCCCTGAAAAGGAGCCCCGACTCTGACCTTCCTGGTCCGAGTGAGAAGCAATCTTCCGATCCCGCGTGGATTGCTCTTGCCAAGGCTTGTTTGCTCCAAACTTGAAGCCGACTGCACCGACGGTGAGAGCCTGCGTGGGACAGATCGTGACCTGCTCCTGGACGTCGCAGATGCCCCAGAGCCCACGTGACAGCGGAGAGAAGCTCCTCGACGACCACCTGATTGCGCCCGACATTGCCTGGTTCCGTCCTGGTTCCACCCTGGTCACTGCTGAGTGACCCAGACTCTGTCCCCTCTGCTTTCAGGTACTCTACAACTTGAGTCCACCCTTGGACTCCACCGGACACTTCATCTTTAACCCGCCTGCAGCCCTTTCAGCTTCAAGCACCAAGAGCCTGCGTGTCAAAACCCGACGCCACTTCGACCCTGTGCACCCACTTCCTGTGGGTGAGGTAACTTTGCTCCGCCGGTGTTCCCACACTGGTGCACATCTCTAGGGTCTGTGTGTTAAGTTTTGTTCCTCTAGGTCCAGCGGAAGTGTCCTTAAACTTTAACTCTATGACTTTTACGCACCATTGGTTAACATTGGTGCATGCGTGCGCTTCCCGCACATCTCCCGAATCCCGAGGGCCATTCCCGACTTCAGCATTGCTTGTCCTGACTGCTCCCAGCGATTCCCTAGGCCCTAGGCCTAACCACTGTTCGAGTGGCCTCTCTTATACCACTTGTTTAGTATATGGTTTGAGTGGCCACCCGCCCTCATCCATAATTGTGCAACTTGTATGTTTAAACAGTGCTTTTGATTTAACGCTTGTGCCCCTGTATTCATAAAGAATACTGGGGATTGTTTTTAGTAATAAACACATATATTTTTATAATATATACTTGTGTGGTGTCCTTTCATTTGGTATTACAGGATTGTATGTGGTAAAACAGCTCGCTTAACACGACCTCTTAAGTTAAGCCTTTAGGCTGCTTAGTCCATGCTACCCCTAGGATAGCTTGTCTAATAAGGTTGACTTACAACCAGACACCATAAGGGATTGTTTGGTCAGGTAGTAGGTGGTTCCAGAATTGGAAACATCCCCTACCAGGCCAACTTCTCACATTGGTGAGCAGCGGTGCGGATTTGAGCTTGCTGTTGTTTTACCATTGCAATCTTTGTATCAAATTGAAAGATCACATCAAGTACCTCTAGGTACATATAAAATCAAAAGCTTAGCATATTAAGTTCTACTGAACTTAGTAGTTGTAGGTTGAAGGGATTAGCACACCCTGACTACAACTAACTAGCAAGGTACAGTAGGAAAACACTTAGTGTAGGTAAGTGCACCACTTACACCTCACTAGTAACCATGTCTGACACAGGAAAAGCCTCAGGGTCTGCTCCTGTGACAGTTGACCCTACCCAGGCAACTTTTGGATATGACAAACTAACCCGCAGAGACTTGATTGCCTTGTGCAAAGCAAGAGGGTTAAAAAGGGGCAGAAGCCCCACCTGCCTAATCCTGGTAGAAATCCTAGAACAGGATGACTTAGACAAGGCAAAGGCAGCTTCCCTAGACACAGGAAGTGGAGGGAACCCCCCTGAAACTGATCCCCCTCAGGAGGAGGAGGAGGATGATGACTTAGATGAGGACTCAGATGTTGAGGACTTAGGAGTTCAGGATCAGGGTAGCCAGGTTCCAGTTGGCAGGCTTAGCCAGGCCAACTTGGACCTACTGGGGAATGGAGAGGGCCAGCACCTCCCCAGAACCCCACATGGGATTCTCCCAGGCAACAGAAGAGTGAGATCTCCCTCAGGGGACTCTCATATTTCTAGTGCCTCCAGAGAATCAGAGAGAGGCATGACTGCTTCTCAGAGAGCTGAGCATAGGGCTAGGATGAGGGCTGTCAGACTCCAGATAGAGAGAGAGGAGGTAGCCCTGAGTCAAGCTAAACTTACCTTAGCTCAAGCTAGACTTGCCTTGGCAAGAGAGCAGAAATTAAGTGGCTTAGATGTCACTGGTGGCAGCAATTTTCCAAGAGAAAAAGACAGGGCCTATGATAATAGAAACCTGACCAAAATTGTGCCCCCCTTTAAAGAAGGGGATGACATCCACAAATGGATGACTGCTCTTGAGAGAGCCTGCATGGTACAGCAGGTTCCTGAGAATCAGTGGGCTGCAATTTTGTGGTACTCCTTTTCTGAGAAAGGGAGGGACAGGCTCCTCACAGTTAGACCTGAGGATGCCAAAAACTACTCTGTTTTGAAGAGTGCTCTTATTGAAGGGTATGGCCTAACCACTGAGCAATACAGGTTGTTGTTCAGAGACACCCAAAAAGCACAGACTCAAGACTGGACTGATTTTGTGGAGTGTGCCACTAAGGCTTTGGAGGGTTGGTTGCAGGGAAGTAAAGTTTCAGACTATACAGGGTTGTACAATCTTATGATGAGAGAACAGATCCTTAATAACTGTACAAACCAGCTGTTGCATCAATACCTTATTGACTCTGATCTGACCTCTCCCCAAGAATTGGGAAAGAAGGCAGACAAATGGGTCAGAACAAGGATTAAGCAGAAACCCCAGAACCAAGGTGGTGACCAGAAGAAAACAGACCAGAAGGGTGGTAACCAGAATCAGAAAGATAAAGAAAAAGACCAGAAGTCTTCAGGCCCCCAAACTAATAGTAAGGAGGGTGGTTCCCAAAATGGTAACAAGAAGAAGAACAAAGGTCCAAAGACACCTTGGTGCAATACCTGCAAATCAGTTTCACACTGGGGCAGTGAGTGCACCAAGGCAAATCCAGTTCCCACCACTACAGCTCCTAAAGCAACTGCAACCCCAAGTACAGTAAGCAGTGGTGGAACACAGTCCAAGGGTGTAGCTGGGTTGACCCTGGGTATTGAAGTAGGATCTGGCCTAGTCAGAATCCCTACACAGGCAGTTCTCCTGTATGATGTGGACATTGAGTTGCCCACTGCAGTAAGCCCCACTAACCTGGGCAAATACAGGCAGACTCCCTTAATTAATGAGAAACTGGCTCAAGCATACAGGGACACATGTGCCAGTGTCACCATGGTGACACCTGACTTTGTGGACCCTGGACAGATTGTACTAGGAGAGAGCTACCTAGTAACCAACGCCAGCAACTCCACTACCTCCCATAGTGTGGCAGTTGTGAACTTCTCCTGGGGAGGGGTTGATGGCCTAAAGAAAGTTGTGGTGAGTGCAGACCTACCAGTAGACTGTCTGTTAGGCAATGACCTTGAAAGCTCAGCATGGTCAGAAGTGGAGTACAGGACTCATGCAGAAATGCTAGGGATTTCAGAGCATGTCCTTGCCATGACAAGGGCTCAGGCTAAGAAGTGCCTTCCTGAACCAGTGGTGGATCTTGAAACAATAGACCAGCCACAACCCAAGAGAAGGAGCAAGAGAGGAAAGGCTCAGCCTTCCACCTTGCCCCAGGTTGAGGATCAAGTTTCAGAGGAAACTGATTCTGCAGTCCAAGAGGAGACTGTCTCTGAGGAGCTTGAACCTGACCAGGTTGAGTTTCTGGGGACAGGGGGACCCTCAAGGGCAGACCTGAGGCAGGCTCAATTAGATTGCCCTTCCCTTGAACCCCTCAGACAGCAGGCTGCTGCTGAGGCTGCTGGGGATGCCAAAGGTACCCATACTGTGTATTGGGATGATGGACTCCTTTACTCAGAGGCTAGAGACCCCAAGCCTGGCATGACCAGGAGGTTGGTCATACCTCTGGAGTTTAGGGGGTTCCTTCTTACCTTGGCCCATGATATTCCCCTTGCAGGACACTTAGGCCAGAACAAGACGTGGGACAGGCTTGTTCCACACTTTCACTGGCCTCACATGTCAGAGGATGTCAAGGAGTTTTGTCGCTCCTGTGTCACTTGCCAAGCCAGTGGTAAGTCAGGTGGCACAACAAAGGCCCCCCTAATACCACTACCTGTGGTGGGGGTCCCCTTTGAAAGAGTTGGAATTGATATTGTGGGTCCAATGGACCCCCAAACAGCATCTGGGAACAGATTCATACTGGTGGTAGTGGATCATGCCACCAGGTATCCAGAGGCTATTCCCCTGAGGACCACCACAGCACCTGTGGTGGCAAAAGCCCTCATTGCAGTTTTCTCAAGAGTGGGCTTTCCTAAGGAGGTACTATCAGATAGAGGGACGAATTTTATGTCCAGCTATCTGAAAGCAATGTGGAAGGAATGTGGAGTAAACTATAAGTTTACCACCCCATATCATCCACAATGCAATGGGCTTGTGGAGAGATTTAACAAGACCCTTAAAGGCATGATAAAAGGATTACCAGAGAAGCTCAGGCGGAAATGGGACATTCTTTTACCCTGCCTGCTCTTTGCTTACAGAGAGGTCCCACAGAAGGGGGTTGGCTACAGCCCTTTTGAACTTTTGTTTGGCCACCCTGTGAGAGGTCCATTGTGTTTGGTGAAGGAAGGATGGGAGTTACCTCTCAAAAAGCCCAAACTAGACATAGTGGACTATGTACTTGGTCTCCGCTCCAGGATGGCTGAGTACATGGAAAGAGCATCCAAAAACCTGGAGGCCAGCCAAGAATTACAGAAAGCTTGGCATGACCAAAAGGCTGTGCTGGTAGAGTTCCAACCAGGGCAGAAGGTATGGGTACTGGAGCCAGTGGCTCCAGCAGCACTCCAAGACAAATGGAGTGGACCCTATCCTATTATTGAGAAGAAGGGGGAAGTCACCTACTTGGTAGACTTTGGAACACCCAGGAGCCCTCACAGGGTAATCCATGTGAATCGCTTGAAAGCATTTGTGGACAGGGAGGACATGAGCTTGCTCATGGCCACAGATGGGGAACAGGAGGAAGAGAGTGACCCTCTCCCAGACCTGCTTTCTCAGAACCCTGATGATGGTTCAGTTGATGGAGTAGCCTTGGCAGGCAGCCTCACTGACCAGCAACAGATGGACTGCAGACAAGTTTTGAAGGCTCACAGGCAAATGTTTTCACTCACACCCAGCCAGACTGACTGGTGTACCCATGTTGTGGACACTGGTGACAGTCTGCCTGTCAAGAATAAGATCTACAGGCAACCTGATCATGTCAGGGATTGCATCAAGGCTGAGGTGCAAAAGATGTTGGAGCTTGGAGTGATTGAGCCATCAGAGAGCCCATGGGCCAGCCCAGTAGTCCTGGTGCCAAAACCTCATACCCAAGATGGAAAGAGAGAAATGAGGTTTTGCGTGGATTACAGGGGTCTCAATGCTGTCACTAGGACAGATGCTCACCCCATTCCAAGAGCAGATGAGCTCATTGACAGATTGGCTTCTGCCAAGTTTCTGAGCACATTTGATCTGACAGCTGGCTACTGGCAAATCAGACTAGCTGAGGAGTCAAAAGCCAAAACAGCATTCTCTACCCCTAGTGGACATTATCAGTTTGTGGTAATGCCCTTTGGTTTGAAGAATGCACCTGCCACTTTCCAAAGGTTGGTGAACCAAGTCCTTACTGGGTTGGATAACTTTTGTGCAGCTTATCTAGATGATATTGCTGTCTTTAGCTCCACCTGGGAGGATCACCTGATCCACCTGAAGAAAGTTTTGGAGGCCCTGCAAAAGGCAGGCCTAACTATCAAGGCCACTAAGTGCCAGATAGGGCAGAGTAAGGTTGTATACCTGGGCCACCTAGTAGGTGGAGGCCAGGTTCAGCCACTGGAAAGCAAAATCCAGGCCATACAGGACTGGGCTCCTCCAGTTACCCAGACACAAGTCAGAGCCTTCTTGGGCCTGACTGGGTATTACAGAAAGTTTGTGAAAAACTATGGGTCTATAGTGACACCATTAAATGACTTGACATCCAAGAAGATGCCAAAAAAGGTTCAGTGGACAGTTAGCTGTCAGAAGGCATTTGACGACCTGAAGAAGGCCATGTGCTCTGCACCTATCCTGAAGAGTCCTGACTACTCCAAACAGTTCATTGTTCAGACAGATGCTTCTGAGTTGGGGGTGGGAGCTGTGCTCTCACAACTTAATCAAGATGGCTGACTCCCAGAGAGAAACGTTGGTCAGCCATTGAGAGGGAGGCCTTTGCTGTGGTTTGGGCATTAAAGAAGTTGAGGTCCTACTTGTTTGGAACTCACTTCCTGGTGCAGACAGACCATAAGCCCCTCTTATGGCTTAATCAGATGAAGGGTGAAAATCCCAAACTGCTCAGGTGGTCCATTTCCCTACAGGGGATGGACTTTACAGTGGAGCACCGCCCAGGGACTGACCATGGTAATGCAGATGGTCTCTCCAGGTACTTCCACTTAGAACATGAAGACTTATCTGGTCAAGGTTAGTTTAATGTCCCTGCGTTTGGGGGGGGGTTGTGTAGGAGAGTAGGGTCTGCTATCCTATGGTCACCCCAAATTTTTGCTTTTTGCTTCACTGGTTTTCGACTACTGAGGCTGTGGGCCTGCTGATCAGACCCCCAGCCTGCTGTTCTCTCACTAAATTAATGACACATGTGCTATAGGCACATACCAATTGGAAATGGACTCCTTGTCAGCCCCTGTAGAATGCACTATAGGTGCACAGGGCATAGGGGCCACCAAGGCCTACCAGGGGCTGCAGCATATCTTTTGCCACCCCTGGCTGGTTCTTAAATTGACACAACTGGCTGATCACTCAGCTGGGGTAAGGTGGTGTAAACACCCCTTGCTTAGGTATAGTATATCTATATCTAAACCTATATCTGGACACATGTAAACCTGTGAGCCACTCCTATAGTAGGCCTCATCAATCCTGGAGGCTGAGTGTGTGGTTTTATGTGAGATGGAGCTCTAGCATGAGCTGAGCCTGTCTGCAGCTGTCGGGAACAAATCCCTAAGCTGTTTCAGGATAATGCCATACCATATACTATTAAGTGCCTTATAATCCTCGCGGTTATTTAGCAACTTTGGTTTGGCTTTATCAAAACATGTCGTGTAAGGTGTCATACGATTTGGAATACCATCCCCTCGCCAGTTCTGGCGACGGGGATGGCATTCCACCCCTCTAGAGGGGTAAGACATGTTCCTTTACTAAATGCGGTTAATTTCTCCAAAGACCTTAAGATCCACAAAATGGATGCCTCTGCCACAGACAAATGTCTGGACCCCTGCAGTTGACCGAAACTCAGCAGATGGGGCCTGGACAAAGGGTTTCCTGTCACAGGAGGGTGTCACCACCCTCCAGACAGGAGATAGTGTATTGTAGCAGGGAGGTTTGAAAGAAACCAGACACTGCCTGGGGCGCACAAGGCTGCCCCTTGCATAATCCGGCCAAACCGGTTCTGGGGCACTCCAGCCCTCGTGCCAGGGCGGCCTGGATCAAAGGAAGGGGGTGTATCCACCCACTTCCTGGGTCCCACCCATAGGAGGGGACCTAGCAGGTAATCACGCCCCCCAGATTGGAATAAGAGTGGGAGCAGTGCCAATGCACATCAGATTTCCTGGAAGAAACATTAGAAACGAAACTCTGGACCCTTGGACCTCCATCTCATCGTGGAAGCCCGAAGAATCTCCCTTGTGGTCAAGGAGTGACCACCCTGCAGCAGCAGGCACCATCCAGCCCTCGACGTCTACTTAGTTGCAGTTCCCGCCGGAACTCGAGCGACTGAGATCGACGAGATCAAGCTTGCCTGCCTTCCAACAGCCCGATCCACAGTCCCTGCAGAGCTGAGACCCGTGGAGGCGACCGGAAGCGTGGGGCACGCCATCTTCAATTGACCACGAGACGCTGACCGTGCAGCCCACGAGTGACCCTCGAAGCTGTGCACCGGGGTTTGAGAAGCCCCCACCCTGAGCTGCTCCTGAGCCGAAGTTCAGCCCTCCACACTCGACGAGTGCTGCGTGGGGCCCTTTGGCTCTATTTGGCTCAACGCGTTGGCCCGGTCACTTGCCAGCTGGCTAGTGGTCCCTGTGCCGACGAACTACCTAAGAAGACTCGTGAATCTGGTTGCTCCAGATCCACACCAGCTCCCCTGAAAAGGAGCCCCGACTCTGACCTTCCTGGTCCGAGTGAGAAGCAATCTTCCGATCCCGCGTGGATTGCTCTTGCCAAGGCTTGTTTGCTCCAAACTTGAAGCCGACTGCACCGACGGTGAGAGCCTGCGTGGGACAGATCGTGACCTGCTCCTGGACGTCGCAGATGCCCCAGAGCCCACGTGACAGCGGAGAGAAGCTCCTCGACGACCACCTGATTGCGCCCGACATTGCCTGGTTCCGTCCTGGTTCCACCCTGGTCACTGCTGAGTGACCCAGACTCTGTCCCCTCTGCTTTCAGGTACTCTACAACTTGAGTCCACCCTTGGACTCCACCGGACACTTCATCTTTAACCCGCCTGCAGCCCTTTCAGCTTCAAGCACCAAGAGCCTGCGTGTCAAAACCCGACGCCACTTCGACCCTGTGCACCCACTTCCTGTGGGTGAGGTAACTTTGCTCCGCCGGTGTTCCCACACTGGTGCACATCTCTAGGGTCTGTGTGTTAAGTTTTGTTCCTCTAGGTCCAGCGGAAGTGTCCTTAAACTTTAACTCTATGACTTTTACGCACCATTGGTTAACATTGGTGCATGCGTGCGCTTCCCGCACATCTCCCGAATCCCGAGGGCCATTCCCGACTTCAGCATTGCTTGTCCTGACTGCTCCCAGCGATTCCCTAGGCCCTAGGCCTAACCACTGTTCGAGTGGCCTCTCTTATACCACTTGTTTAGTATATGGTTTGAGTGGCCACCCGCCCTCATCCATAATTGTGCAACTTGTATGTTTAAACAGTGCTTTTGATTTAACGCTTGTGCCCCTGTATTCATAAAGAATACTGGGGATTGTTTTTAGTAATAAACACATATATTTTTATAATATATACTTGTGTGGTGTCCTTTCATTTGGTATTACAGGATTGTATGTGGTAAAACAGCTCGCTTAACACGACCTCTTAAGTTAAGCCTTTAGGCTGCTTAGTCCATGCTACCCCTAGGATAGCTTGTCTAATAAGGTTGACTTACAACCAGACACCATAAGGGATTGTTTGGTCAGGTAGTAGGTGGTTCCAGAATTGGAAACATCCCCTACCAGGCCAACTTCTCACACTGTGCATTTTCGCACAATGCTCTCCTCTGCACAACCCGCTGTAAGCCCAGCAGGTGTGTTCCAGCTCCAGAACTGTGCTCTCACCACTCTTTCCGATGTTGTAGCACAGAAGGGAGGCTCTGGGATAGTTTCACAGCTGCTTGGCTTAACTATTTTTAAACCTCCCTTCTCCTTGAACGTTTGGAGAGGGGGTGCAGCTGCACTCGTCATGTTTCACAATCGGTCACTTGGGTTTGCCTCGAACTGGCTGGGGCTGCCCAGAGCTCTGCACTTCAGTTCAATAAACTTTATTCAGTCATAATGAATATGAACCGTAAAAGTGTAAAGCTCTGTGCTTTAAAACGTGGACTTTGACTAAAAATCTAAGTAGATTTTTTTGCAGTGCGGGGAGGTGAGCGAAGTTATGCGCCTTGACGCCTCCTAGGAAAAGAGTGAATTGTAGCACCTCGGCGAGGAAGGGAGTGAGCTGGGAGGCCCATCAGAGATGCGTGTCTGGTGCAGATTTGGGGCTGGGAGGTGAGCGGCATCCACGAGTGTGAGGACCTACTGTGATCATAAGTGTGGTTTCACGAAAGTGAGTGAGGCTGACGGGCGAGGGTAGGTGCATACTAAAGATCAAGTGTGAGAGTTGGGCTTGGGGGTATGCATGTGCCCCCCAACCACACTGGCCTGCTGCTCTCCTGGAACCACATCAACGACGGCGATACCATCAAAACCATGAACACCATCCACTTCGGCTCACCATCAGTGGAGAAGTGTGGCTCAATGGTTAGAGCGGCAGACCCTGATGCAGAGGTCTGGCCTGGGACCAGGGGTTCAATTCCCGCCTCGGCGGGTCGTGGGCTCAATTTCCTCGGACCTGATAATTCTCGCCTCAGTGCCTATTCTAATCATGGGTCCCACTCTGCAACTCTGGGCAATAGCTTGCTTAATCTCCACAACGGCCCGAACAGCGCTGGGATGCCTGGCTTCACCTTGGGGGTGCCCAGGAGTGGACATTTCACAGGGAAAAGCCAGGAAGGGTTCCACAGCGGTATGCGTTACAGCGCCAGGACACCCCAGTTAGGGTATAAGTGCGCTTTACAAGTACAAATTTCATTTCATTTCATCCGACCCCTGCCCTCACCACATCTTCAACAAAGCAAGCTCCATCATCGCACCCCATCTCTGGAAGATCGTCAACAACTCCTTCGAGACCGCCACCTTCCCGAAGAGCTGGAAACACGCCGAGATCAACGCCCTACTCAAGAAACCCAGGGCGGACCCAAAGGACCTCAAGAACTTCCGGCTCACCCCCCTGCTCCCATTCCCGGCGAAAGTCATCGAGAAGAATATCAACCGGCAACTGACCCCCTTCCTCGAGGAGAACAACATCCGTGCTGTGGAATCCAATCTGGATTCCACAGCACCGAAACTGCCCTCAATGCCGCCACCGACGACATCATGGCCCTGCTGGACGATGGAGAAAGTGTGGCCCTCATCCTCCTGGCCCTCTCGCCGCCTTCGACATCGCCTGCCACCTCACCCTACGCACACGCCTCCACGACGTAGGGATCCGCGACAAAACCCTTGACTGGATCACCTCCCGCGCCAGGATACTCAAGCGTATTCGCGCGCGTTATGAATACCCATATAACATATAACATAACATAACCTCTGTGAGAAGTTGGCCTGATATGCAGTGCTCACTATTCTAGTGATCACTATGTATCAGTCCAAACAACCCTTATTGATGGTCCGCACCCGGAACTTCGGAACTTCTGTTTGGGAGCACCCTCCCCGCCGTCTGCCTACTGGATTCTTGATCCCGCCGCAAACGAGTGATTTCTCGCCTGTCACTTCCAGACCCATTACTCGGACACCCCTGCATCCTAATGTGAATGCGTGCCTATTCTTGTGTGGCACCACGAACTTCTTAACATTGGGGCACTGCCTCCTACGTTGAGCATTCCCCTCAGCGCAGCCGCCCACCGAATCTGGAGCCACATCCATCAACCCACCAGCAGCCTGGTCCTGAGCGAGGGCCGGGTCGGAAGTATCACCGGCTAAGCGACCTAGGGTCCCTCTTCTTCTCGTCACAGCCCTGATGAGTCGTGCAAGCACTGTTACCGCTTGACGACGAAACACGTGTCGGCTGGCCCTTCATGAAATAAAAGAGGATTCACTCAACAACTATTCTGCTCTGCCTCGATCACTGTCACTTGTACCTTTATGTCCATTGAGGCATCTCCTTTCTTTACTGTAATTTGGTGTGCAATTGGTATTTGTTTTTAACCCTTATTGATGATTGGTTGTAAGTCAACCTTATAGACCAGCTATCCTAGTAGCATGGATACGAGCAGTCTAAGGCTAAGACTCTAGAGGGCGTGTTAAGCCAGCTGTTTTACCATCACATTACCCCTTGAACACCAAGTGAAAGGACACCACACAAGTTGTTATGAAAATAAACAGATATTTATTTATAACAAGTCTACCCTGAACTCTTTATGAGTCAGGGAGCTAAGCACATAACAAAACTCTTAAGAAAATACTTTAAGTCGCACAATTTACACAAATGCCCTAGGGGCACGAAAAACCATATACTCAGTAAGTGGAATGCGAACTTGCTAGCAGGTAAGTAATACTTTTCTAGACTTAGGAATCGCTAGGCCTACAATTCTAAACACTGGGATTAGATGCAGGAGGCCTGTGGACGTCGTGTGCAGAGTGGGAACTCTCACGCGTAAGGCGGGAAAAAGTCTATGGAGGCTAGCAGTTGCAAAGTTACTGTTCTCGGGCGAACCCGACCAGGTGGGTCGAAAACAAGTGTGGATCCGAACACTTAGGGTGTTGGACTATGCTGGAGCACCGGAGTACTCAGGTTACCTAGCCCAGGGGCTGCGGCTGCATAGGGTTGAAGTTGCGTCGGAAACCGTTGTTGAAGATCCAGGAGCCTGAAGAAAGAAGTTGCTGGCAGGCGGCCAGTGAAGAAAGTTCGGAGTGATCCAAGCCTGGATCAGGGAAGAAGAAACCTGTAAGCAGAGGGGACCAAGTTCTGGATCACTAGCCAGTGATTTGAGTGGGCACCAGGATGGAACCGGACGAAGTCACCTCAGCCAGGTGAGTGGGCGCTGCTGGGCTCTGCAGTCTCTCGGACCAGGAGGCGTTGTCGGCGACCAGGATGGAGGTGCGAGCTGTCCCACGAAGGTTCTTGCTGTCGACGTCGCTGGACCCAGGATTGGGCAACAAGTCTTGGCAAATGCAAGGCCCACGCGGTGGACCTAAAATGGCGTCTTGAGTGGACCAGGAGGGTCCAGGGTGCTCCTCTTTTGGAGGGGAGCAAGGGCTAGTCTGGAGCAACCAGACCAGCAGTGGTTGTCGTCGTGGAGCGTCGTGAGGGGGCCACTAGCCAACGGGCAAGCGACCTGGACAACGCGGTTGGCAGCAAAGAGCAGAAGGGCCCCACGCAGATCTCGTGGATGCAGGGGGGCTGAACTTCGGTGCTGGAGCTGCTCAGGGTCGGGGCTTCTCTTACCCCAAAGCACTCAGTCGAGGGTCACTCGGGAGTCGTGCTGGACAAGCGTCGTGCAGTTCTGAAGATGGCCGGTCCCTCGAGGTCTCGTCACACCCACGGATCACAGCTGGGCTGATGATGTAGGTTGAGGTCAGAGGTGCCAGGGAAGCCGGTTCTCGTCGTGCTGGAGCAGTCTTGATCCGAAGGAGAGACTGGCAACAAACCGCGATGCTTGGTTGGTGCCTGCTGCTGCAGGGTGACTACTCCTTAGTCACAAGGGAGAAATCTTGAGAAGAGTCTTGAGTTCCTTCTTGCAGAAAGTAGTTTCAGGATTCAAAGATGATCTGATTTGGAAGGGGGCCAGTTCCTACCTTTATCCTGAAAAAGGGGGCTGGCACGCGACTAAGTCCTGCCCTATGGGTGGGACCAGGAGGGGGGTGGTTACACCCCTCTCCTTTGGCGGGCTTTCCCCAGGCCAGGGGCTGGAGTGCCCCTGGAACTGGTTTCAGCCGGCCTATGCACAGTGAGCACCGGGGTGCCACTTGCAGTCACCTTCCTCTAAAGCCCTGCCTACCTAGAATACACAAAACCCTGTCTGGGACGGTGCTGGCACCGCCCCTGGCAGGAAACCCTTTGTCCTTGCCTCCTGTGCTGGGAGGACTCCCAGCAGCAGGAGGGCAGACTTGTGTCTCGGTGGCAGCATCCATCTTGTGGAGCTGAGGCTATGTCTGACTTTAACCGGGGTTACAGGTTACATACATGTCGTGTCCCTCTAGAAGGGTGGAATGCTAACCCCGTCGCCAGAATTGGCGAGGGGTTAGTATTCCAATTCGTATGACACCTTACTCGACATGTTTTGATAAAGCGATACCAGAGTTGGCATATAACCGCGAGGATTATAATGCACTTAAGAGTATATGGTATGCGATATCATGGAAACGGCTAAGGGATGGATCCCGAAAGCCGCAGACAGGCTCAGCTCATGCCAGAGCACTATCTCACACGATTCCAAGCACTCTGCCTTCAGGATTGTCAAGGCCTGCCATAGGAGTGACTGATAGGAGATCTGTGTGTCCATTTAGGTTTAGATATAGGAATACTATATCTAAAGCAAAGGGTGATTACACCACCTTGCCCCAGCTGTCGTGCAGCCAGTTGTGTCAGATTTGGATGGCCAGCCAGGGGTGGCATAATACATGCTGCAGCCCCTGGTAGGCCCTGGG
The DNA here is from genome assembly GCF_964261635.1 of Lissotriton helveticus. NCBI lineage: Eukaryota > Metazoa > Chordata > Amphibia > Caudata > Salamandridae > Lissotriton > Lissotriton helveticus. Next base: position 8,184,892 of record NC_136067.1, on the reverse strand, counting down.
TACACCTATGCCCTGGGTACCTAAGGTACACTGTACAGGGACTGATAAGGTGACTCAGTATCCAATTGGATATGTACCTAGGGTACATGGAATCCATTTTAACAGAGAGAGCAGTGGGCCTGAGGTCCTGAATAGCAGGGCCTCAGGTTAACTAAGTCAGAAAACCAGCAAAACACCAGGCAAAAAGTTGGGGGCAACCATAGTCAGGGATCTACCTTCCTACAACCTCCTTCCTCACCAGCAGAACCCAGAGAGTCCCCCTACCCCCTTTACATTCCAAAGCTACCAAGATCACCTGCGGCGTACTCCAAGGATCATTCCTCAACCCGACAATTTTTAACATCTACATGGCACCGCTCGCCAACATCGTTCAGGCGCACGACCTCAACATCATCTCATACGCCAACGACACCCAGCTGATCCTCTTTCTCACCAAGGACCCCGTCACCACCAAAACCAACTTCCACGAAGGAATGAAGGCAGTCGCCGAATGGATGAAGAACAGTCGCCTGAAACTGAACTCATACAAGATGGAGGTCCTCATCCTCGGCTCCACCCCATCCGCTTCGGACGACTCTTGGTGGCCGGCCGCGTTGGGAGCTGCCCCAACCCCTGCCGACCACGCACGCAACCTAGGGGTAATCCCGGACCCATCACTCTCAATGACCCAGCTGGTCAACGCCGTATCCTTCTCCTGCTTCAACACCCTCCGCATGCTCCGCAAGATCTACAGATGGATCCCCACCGGAACCAGCAGATGGTCACCCAGGCCCTGGTCAGCAGCAGGTTGGACTACAGCAATGCCCTCTACGCGGGAACCACGGCCAAACTCCAGAAAAGACTTCAATGCAAACAGAACGCCTCCGCATGCCTCATACTCGACATCCCCCACCACAGTCACATCACTGCCCACCTGAGAGATCTGCACTGGCTCCCTGTCAACAAGAGGATCACCTTCAAGCTCCTCACCCACGCTCACAAAGCACTCCACAACGCTGGACCTGCGTACCTCAACAAACGAGTCACCTTCTACACCCCGAACCGCCACCTCCGCTCCGCTGACCTCGCCACCATTCCACGCATCCACCGAACGACCGCCGGTGGCAGATCCTTCTCCCACCTCGCCGCCAAGACATGGAACACCCTTCCCATCCACCTGCGACTGACCCAGGACCTGCTGACCTTCAGGAGACTTCTCAAGACCTGGCTGTTCCAGCAGTAGCAGCACCCCACCTTAGCGCCTTGAGACCCTCATGGGTGAGTAGAACACTTTATGTTATGTTATGTTATATGTGCTTATAGAGCGCGTGAATCACCCCATAAGGGTATCTCTGCGCTAGGACCACCTAGGTGAGCTGATGAGAGATGATTAGAACAGCGAGATTTTCAACAGTTTCCTGAAAGCCAGGTAATCCGTGCATTGACGTAGGTGTACGGGGAGTACGTTCCAGTAGTGTGGGGCTAGATGATAGAAGCCCTTAACCCTTTGGCATTTTTTTTTAAAGCACGGGACTTGCAGCAGGGCTTTGGCTCTGGAGCGGAGGGGTCTGGAGGGCACATAGTTAACAAATGTATCATTTAGGTAGCTGGGTCTTGATCTGTTTAAGGCTTTGAATGCCATACAGTATATTTTAAATTTGAGCCTTTTCCGTATAGGTAACCAATGTAATTTATGAAGCAAAGGGAGGGAGGCAGTTCTTGGGGGGGGCATTGGTCACCAGTCGGGCCGCGGTGTTCTGGACCAGCTGGAATCTGTGTATGGCACTTTTGTTGGCAGAAATCAGCAGCATGTTACAGTAATCTAGGCAGCTTAAGATTAGTGTCTGGATCAGGGTTTTCCTGGAAGATAATGGCAGGAATGGGAAGGCTCTTCTGAGCATGCTGAGGCTATGGAAGCAAGCTCCGATGGTGGAAGAGATATGGTCTCCCAGCGTAAGTTTGTGGTCCAATCGGACTCCAAGGTTTTTTACCACCTGTTTAGGACATGGGGTAGGACCCAATTCCTCTGGCCACCAGGTAGGAGACCATTTCACAGTGGCATCGCCAAATAAGATTATCTCCGACTTAGCTTCATTGAGTTGGAGAAAATTAATTTTCATCCACTCCGCTATAGTCTTCATTCCTTCAGCGAAGGTGTTTTGAATATTGGAGTTGGATATATCAAACGAGAGGAGTAATTGGGTGTCATACGCGTAGGATACGGGGATAGATCCCAATTTCCTCAACAGACTCGCCAAGGGCGTAACGTAAATGTTAACAGGGTTGGGCTCAGGCATGAGCCCTGCGGTACTCCTCTGGTCACCGTGGTGGTCTTAGAATGAAATGGGCCGAGGTTAACGGTCTGTGTTCTGTCGGGTAGAAACTTGGAGAGCCATTTCAGTGCTTTTCCTGTGATGCCCGTGTCATCCAATCTTCTGAGAAGAGTTTGGTGGGAGATAGTGTGGAAAGGTCAAGCAGCACCAGAAGCACCGCTTGACCCTAAACCAGCAGCATCCGGTTGTTGTCCGTGACAGCCACCAGTGTGGATTCTGTGCAAATGACTGATTGATTGAGTAGCAAGCACTGGCTAGAGGGCTGGATGTTACACCAAACAACCAATCGCATGGGGCGAGCGTGAAATGCTTCTCTTGGCTCAGCCAAAACAAAGAGGGTCAAGAATTGATAGCAATAGGTCTCCGTGACACCTCCTCTCTTACGGCAGACCCAATAAAATATGGACGATTTCTTGTCGGGCTAGTGCCTCTGAAAAGTATCCAGAGCCGGGGAGTTCCTGAAAGGCTGGAGGGTCTGGGAAAGCGCCATTTCCAATCCGGCTGCGACAGTGGGACATTTGATGGTCGGTGCCTGCGGTGTTTCTTGTAAAGGGCTCCTGGGGCCAGAGGATGGAATAAGGCTGCACTAAGGCCGAGAGGTCCCTGTTTTGTAAACCCATACTGCTTCCTCAACAACTCCTGTTTTCGTCATTTTTTCCTTTAAATCCAATATTACAATCCTCTTAACTGTAAGGTAAGTAAATAAGTTTTGTGCTGGGCGAGAAGTCAACTAATGTCAGTAGAAAACCATATTTATTTATTTGAAAGTTTTATAGAGCACGAACAAGACCCTTGCGGGTATCAGAGCGCTTTACAGTAAATGTGTATAGGCATATCAAGCAATAAAGTTAAGCAGGACCATAAGAATAACATCATAAAGCTTAATAAACAAAAGGACAAATCAAACATTAAGGATAAACAGGACCATAATGAATGGCAGCAAAGACAATCACAGATAGAAGGGCAAATCAGATAAGGTGCAGAACGGGACCGGTCGGTCTGAAGGGTGATGGTAATACATTGATGATGAAAACGTCAAATAAATGGAACAGACTGTACATATAAAAAGCCAAGCAGTGCGGTGCACAGCAAGGGCGAAACATGCGGATCATGGTAGTGGCCAAAATTGATTAGGTTGATAGGTAGGATGAATGGAGTAGGGGTTCTCACAGTCATGTGAGACTATGTTTACGTAAATTTTGCCATACGGATGCCTTTTACTTCCAGTTTAAAGAAAGAGGCATATGGCAGGGACTTCTCAGGCTGAGGTTATATTCCTATGCCACGGCTCCCTCAGGACACCTTTTATAATACTCCCATGCCAGGGCTCCCTCGAGATACATTTATAACATTCCCAAGCCACGGCGGGGTTTATAACATTCCTATTCCAGGGCAGCCTTGGATTACATTCATAATATTCCCTGGCAAGTGTTTTTTCAAGATGAGTTTACCATGCCAGTGCCATTGGAAGAGGTGTGGCGCCGTGGCCAGGGCACCTGACGCTGGAATCTGGGGCTCACGGTTCGATCCCCGGCTCTGGCCACAGGTCAGCCCAGCACCATGTGACTCTCGGCAATAGCTCGCTTAATCTTCCTGACGGCCCCCAGTGCCGGGATGCAATCGGGTAGCTGTTAGCACTTTACAAATACTGGATTTATTTATTTATTTATTTTACGGTGAGTTTTAAATGTTTCCACTCCAGGCGATCTCTTGATGCAGATACAAACCCCTGCCAAGGTTCTCTCAAAATTAATTTATAATATTCCCAAGCCAGGCATTCCGTCATGATGTGTTCACAGACGTCGTATCAGGGCTCACCAGGCTACATTTATAACATTCCCGTGCCAGGCTCTCTTCTGCGCCATGGCGCCGTCAGGATGCATTATAATGTTCCTGTGCCAGGGCTCCCACGTGCTGGATTCGAGTATGGAATAGAAGCCCCGCACAATCTCTGCCCATATTTCTCATTGGCTTGTGTCATTGTCCTTCGTAAATGCTGGCTTCTGATTCGTTAATAGGCTTGTTAGTCCCTCCTTAGTACCACCTTGTCTTCATTTGTAACCTCCCATCAGGACTGGGGTTTTAACTTCTGTTGTTACACGGTACGTCTTATTTACTCTGTAAGCACTATTTTCTTTAATGAGTTTCTCCTGCTGCAGGCGCGACGGGCTTTCCTGCAACCTTCAGCGACAAGCGCGCTTTCACTTTCCAAGCAGCCTGGGACAATGGCGGCCGCTTCTTTAAAATGAAATGGGTCTCACATTTACAAGAGTTTGAGCTGTTGTAAATGATAATGTGGTAATGATCCAAACAGATAAATAGAAGGCATTGTCATTTACAATGCCAACAGCTTAAACTCTCCCAAATGCGAGACCTATTTGTTAGAATTGGAAGTCTCTGGTTGGCACAGGTAGGCACTTGTGACAAGCAGGGACCCTCTTCTCTAGTCAGGGCAAGGGAATTACCCCTTAAGAATAACCCCTGCTCACCCTCTAGGTTGCGTGGCGTGAGCAGTCAAGGCTAAACTCAGGAGCGGTAAGTTAGTTAAGCATTTGTAATCCTTCACAATAAATATACCGATTCCCCCACAAACGGACACCAGGCTGTGAATTGTATAAAAAATACGTATTCTTTATGTGAAAATATATATATGTAGGCAATTGTATTACAAGACCTTTTATAACGTTTCTAGATTGGGGCCATGAGGTATAAAAACAATGGCAAGTGTTCTTCTTAGCTTCAAATTACTTTGGGTTGCTTCCATTTAGTCCTTATTATCTCAGAACAGTTCTTCCACACTTTGGGCACTATTTTCAAGCACTGGCGCGGGCTGTACAGGCTGTGTGCTTCGTAGCGCTTCTCTGCGCTTCGTCCAGGCAGGGAAGCGAAGTCCTGCCGACTCCCACGTTCTCGCGGTGCGCCGCGTACGCGCGGTCGATTTCACAGGCGGGGTACGAGGCGTACTGTTCTAGTGCGATTCGTACTACGAGGCGAAGGGAGGTTTTGCAGGCGGGGTACGCACCTCACACCGTCGGCGGTCAAGGCGGGCAGATAGGAACGTACTGGAGCAAGGTGAAGCGCACAGTTGTCACGGGGAAAGCAAACTTTGCGGGCCCCGAGCCCGTTGTGTGCAGTCTCGTACCTTAGAAGTGCGCGACGTCCGTTCTTCGCTCAGTCTTCTTGGTAGGCGGACGCATCGTAGGATGTCAGTGCGCTTCGAAGTACAGACGTACCTTGGGGTCTGTGGACGGCGGGTGGCTTCCAGATGGCGGGGTGCGGTACGGGGCCTCCGGTACAGGCTGTACAGGTGGTGAGTCCCTTGGTGGTGCGGCGCGGCCTCTTTCAGAGGTCGGAGGGCACAGCGGGGCGGCCGGGTGTGTTTGCAGCGCACGGGGGGCCGTCCAGGCTTTAGAGTGCGCTCGTTTGACCAGGATTCCGGCGGGAGGGCGGAGAAAGCACTCCAGGCACTCCAGTGACGAGCGAGGTGACAGAGGAGCAGGCGGCCTGACCCGAGGGGCAGAGAGCGGCTCTAGCAGAGCGAGGCTCTCAACGGGTAGAAGGCAGGCAAGCTCTCGGGTGTCACGGCCCTAGGAGGGGGCGAGGGGGCGCAGTCTTGACTCCGGCGGGAGGAAACACACGGCTCTGTTTGCAGATGAGCCAAGGCACAAGCAACCCACTAGTCTTGGGGTTCAGTTCAGGGGGCAAGCTCAGTCAAGCCCTTGGAGATAGTTTAGAGCACAATTCAGCAAAGTCCTTCTTCTTGGTCTTCTCCTCTCCTTCCTCAGCAAGGCAAACTGCAGGCCAGTCCTTCAGCTTCTTCTTGGGCCTTCTAGTTGGGTAGAGGTTCGTTGTGGGAAAACAGGATCTGATTTGTTAGGAGCAGGACTCCTACATTTATAGTCAGTTTCTTTTGTCTTTTCAGGCCAGGGGGGCCTTCCCTCTTCCTGGGACAGGTGTCGGGCAGAGTCATCAGTCGCTCCCCAGTAGGTGGAGTTAGCATTTTGGTGGGAGAGCACAGCGCTATTCAGAGTCCAGGGGCACTCCCACCACCCACTCTGGTGTAATCCTTCCATTCACCACCTGTCATCCCCCAGCCCTGTCACTCACACATCCCAGACAGCAGATGCACATCCTAGCAGAGGCGGGCTGAAATGGTTAGGCAAGCAAATGCTAACTTTCTAAAAGTAGCATTTGCAAACACAGGATGTTAAAATAAACTTTACTAAAATAAGTATTTTATTATTCTGAGTTCAGGCATACTAAACTTGACTTTCTACCATGTTCCCTGAGCCTGCTGGGATTATAGAGAGTAATAATTCCAGCAGCCCAGTCTGGCCTAAGAGAACAGGTGGCCTTACAATAGTGAAAAACGAATTTGGCAGTAATTCACTATTAGGACATGCCACACACACCAGGGCATGTCCTACCTTCTACTTACAATGCACCCTGCCCTCAGGCCTACCATAGGGGTGACTAATATGAAGTAAGGGAAGGTTTAAGGGCTGGCAAGTGTGTGCACTTGCCCAGCCAGCATGACAGTACCAGACTGCACGCAGGTTCTGCAATGGCAGACCCTAGACACATTTTAAAGGGCTGCTTCTGTGGGTGGCGCAACCAGCGCTGCAGGCCCACTAGCAGTATTGGCATTCACAAGTCCTGGCACTCCTGGTGCACTTTACTGGGGACTGATAGTAAATCCAATGAACCAATCATGGAAATCAATCACAGTTACACTTTATATAGGGAGAGCATATGCACTTTAGCACTGGTCAGCAGTGGTAAAGTGCCCGAGTCATTAAACCAACAAAAACAGGTCAGAGAGAGTATTGGAGGAAGGCAAAAAGTTCAGGGATCACCCTGCAGAGAGGGCCAAGTCCAACACTATTGCATTGCAAATGCTTGTTTTCTATAGAATTCTTCCTAGAATCTGGATATCTTTAGCTGCTCCCGGTGCCCCACTCCCTCTGACGCCGGCCCGGGAGCCCTGAGTGCAGGTTCTTTCCACATCCATACTTTGGCCTTGACTGGAGGTGTTCACGCCGCTTGGCTTTTCCTCCAATCAGCACCTCTCCAGGAGACCTCTACCCCCATATGACAGTCCTAGTGTCAGGGACGCAGGAGCAGGCGGGACTCTTCACGGTGACGCTGTCATTGGCGGTGCACTCTTGAGTCTGAAGCCAGGGTCTACTGAGAGAGGGTTCTGGCAGCTGAGGCTGCGGCCTCTCTTGCTCAAGGCAGCATTGCCTTTTCATTTCATTGGTAGCCAGGCCCTTTCATGTCACCCTAGGGGATGAGTGCACATCTTATCACTCGTGATCTGTCTTTTCTTCACATTATAGTCTGTGCAGCGGGTTTGCCAGGGTCTCACATTCTTATAAAAAAATAAAAATAAAGGAGCGCTGGGAAACAGCTGGATGGTATTTACAGATGGCCTTTTATGAACTAACATTATTAGGGGATTTCGCTCCTAATCAAAGCTTTACTCGCAGGGCACGGCTCGGGAGCTTTAATTGTTGGTCATTTCGTCTAAAACTGCTCCCAGGGCCGCCTTCTGTCTGATAACCCTCCATTTCAGAGCCTTTACTGCCGGTTCCGTGAAGCGGCGCAGCTGGGCCAGTGACAGGGCCAGTGACCGAGCAGGCTCGACACGTGGCCAAGACAGCAGAAGCTGTCATACTCCTACAGCTGACCCAACACTGTGGCGAGTGTCGGGAGCCAAGCCAGGGCCATGCCGGGGCCACCAGCCCTCTGAGCCAGAGACAGGCCGGGGCCACCAGTCCTCTGAGCCAGAGACAGGCCGGGGCCACCAGCCCTCAGAGCCAGAGACAGGCCGGGGCCACCAGCCCTCTGAGCCAGGGCCATGCCGGGGCCATCAGCCCCCTGAGCCAGAGACAGGCCGGGGCCACCAGTCCTCTGAGCCAGAGACAGGCCGGGGCCACCAGCCCTCAGAGCCAGAGACAGGCCGGGGCCACCAGCCCTCTGAGCCAGGGCCATGCCGGGGCCACGAGTCCCTGAGCCAGAGACAGGCCGGGGCCACCAGTCCTCAGAGCCAGAGACAGGCCGGGGCCACCAGTCCCTGAGCCAGGGCAATGCCGGGGCCACCAGTCCCTGAGCCAGAGACAGGCCGGGGCCACCAGTCCTCAGAGCCAGAGACAGGCCGGGGCCACCAGTCCCTGAACCAGAGACAGGCCGGGGCCACCAGTCCTCTGAGCCGGGGCCATGCCGGGCCCACCAGTCCCTGAGCCAGAGACAGGCCGGGGCCACCAGTCCCTGAGCCAGGGCAATGCCGGGGCCACCAGTCCCTGAGCCAGAGACAGGCCGGGGCCACCAGCCCTCAGAGCCAGAGACAGGCCGGGGCCACCAGTCCACTGAGCCAGGGCCATGCCCAGGCCACCAGTCGTCTGAGCCAGGGCCACCAGTCCCTGAGCCAGACACAGGCCGGGGCCACCAGTCCTCAGAGCGGGAGACAGGCCGGGGCCACCAGTCCTCTGAGCCAGGGCCATGCCAGGGCCACCAGTCCTCTGAGCCAGAGACAGGCCGGGGCCACCAGCCCTCTGAGCCAGGGCCATGCCAGGGCCACGAGTCCTCAGAGCCAGAGACAGGCCGGGGCCACCAGTCCCTGAACCAGAGACAGGCCGGGGCCACCAGTCCCTGAACCAGAGACAGGCCGGGGCCACCAGTCCTCTGAGCCGGGGCCATGCCGGGGCCACCAGTCCCTGAGCCAGAGACAGGCCGGGGCCACCAGCCCTCAGAGCCAGAGACAGGCCGGGGCCACCAGTCCCTGAGCCAGAGACAGGCCGGGCAACCAGTCGTGGGGTGTGCTGGCAGCGGGGTGTCGTGTGATGTGGCCCCAAATGCCCTGGGTTTGACTGCTGGGGTGTGCTGACAGCGGGTGTCGTGTGATGTGGCCCCACATGCCCTGGGTTTGACTGCTGGGGGTGTGCTGGCAGCGGGGTGTCGTGTGATGTGGCCCCCACATGCCCTGGGTTTGACTGCTGGGGGTGTGCTGGCAGCGGGGTGTCTTGTGATGTGGCCCCCACATGCCCTGGGTTTGACTGCTGGGGGTGTGCTGGCAGCGGGGTGTCATGTGATGTGGCCCCACATGCCCTGGGTTTGACTGCTGGGGGTGTGCTAGCAGCGGGGTGTCGTGTGATGTGGCCCCATATGCCGGTTCCTGGGTTTGACTGCTGGGGGTGTGCTAGCAGCGGGGTGTCCTGTGATGTGGCCGCACATGCCCTGGGTTTGACTGCTGGGGGTGTGCTGACAGCGGGTGTCCTGTGATGTGGCCCCCACATGCCCTGGGTTTGACTGCTGGGGGTGTGCTGGCGGCGGGGTGTCGTGTGATGTGGCCCCATATGCCGGTTCCTGGGTTTGACTGCGGGGGGTGTGCTGGCAGCGGGGTGTCGTGTGATGTAGCAGCACATGCCGGCCCCTGTGTTTGACTGCTGGGGGTGTGCTGGCGCGGGGTGTCGTGTGATGTGGCCCCACATGCCCCGGGTTTGACTGCTGGGGGTGTGCTGGCAGCGGGTGTCGTGTGATGTGGCCGCACATGCCCTGGGTTTGACTGCTGGGGGTGTGCTGGCAGCGGGGTGTCGTGTGATGTGGCCGCACATGCCCTGGGTTTGACTGCTGGGGGTGTGCTGGCAGCGGGGTGTCCTGTGATGTGGCCCACATGCCCTGGGTTTGACTGCTGGGGGTGTGCTGTCAGCGGGGTGTCGTGTGATGTGGCCCCATATGCCGGTTCCTGGGTTTGACTGCTGGGGTGTGCTGACAGCGGGTGTCCTGTGATGTGGCCCCCACATGCCCTGGGTTTGACAGCGGGGGGTGTGCTGGCAGCGGGTGTCGTGTGATGTGGCCCCACATGCCCTGGATTTGACTGCTGGGGGTGTGCTGGCGCGGGGTGTCGTGTGATGTGGCAGCACATGCCCTGGGTTTGACTGCGGGGGGTGTGCTGGCGCGGGGTGTCGTGTGATGTGGCCCCCACATGCCCTGAGTTTGACTGCTGGGGGTGTGCTGGCAGCGGGGTGTCGTGTGATGTGGCCCCCACATGCCCTGGGTTTGCTGCTGGGGGTGTGCTGGCAGCGGGCTTCGTGTGATGTGGCCCCACATGCCCTAGGTTTGACTGCTGGGGGTGTGCTGGCAGCGGGGTGTCGTGTGATGTGGCAGCACATGCCCTGGGTTTGACTGCTGGGGGTGTGCTGACAGCGGGAGTCCTGTGATGTGGCCGCACATGCCCTGGGTTTGACTGCTGGGGGTGTGCTGACAGCGGGAGTCCTGTGATGTGGCCGCACATGCCCTGGGTTTGACTGCTGGGGGTGTGCTGGCAGCGGGGTGTCGTGTGATGTGGCCCCCACATGCCCTGGGTTTGCTGCTGGGGGTGTGCTGGCAGCGGGCTTCGTGTGATGTGGCCCCACATGCCCTAGGTTTGACTGCTGGGGGTGTGCTGGCAGCGGGGTGTCGTGTGATGTGGCCCAACATGCCCTGGGTTTGACTGCTGGGGGTGTGCTGACAGCGGGAGTCCTGTGATGTGGCCGCACATGCCCTGGGTTTGACTGCTGGGGGTGTGCTGGCAGCGGGGTGTCGTGTGATGTGGCCCCCACATGCCCTGGGTTTGCTGCTGGGGGTGTGCTGGCAGCGGGCTTCGTGTGATGTGGCCCCACATGCCCTAGGTTTGACTGCTGGGGGTGTGCTGGCAGCGGGGTGTCGTGTGATGTGGCCCCATATGCCCTGGGTTTGACTGCTGGGGGTGTGCTGTCAGCGGGGTGTCGTGTGATGTGGCCCCACATGCCCTAGGTTTGACTGCTGGGGGTGTGCTGGCAGCGGGGTGTCGTGTGATGTGGCCCACATGCCCTGGGTTTGACTGCTGGGGGTGTGCTGGCAGCGGGGTGTCGTGTGATGTGGCCCCACATGCCCTGGGTTTGACTGCTGGGGGTGTGCTGGCAGCGGGGTGTCGTGTGATGTGGCCCCATATGCCGGTTCCTGGGTTTGACTGCTGGGGTGTGCTGACAGCGGGTGTCCTGTGATGTGGCCCCCACATGCCCTGGGTTTGGCTGCTGGGGGTGTGCTGGCGCTGGGTGTTGTGTGATGTGGCAGCACATGCCCTGGGTTTGACTGCGGGGGGTGTGCTGGCGCAGGGTGTCGTGTGATGTGGCCCCTACATGCCCTGAGTTTGACTGCTGGGGGTGTGCTGGCAGCGGGGTGTCGTGTGATGTGGCCCCCACATGCCCTGGGTTTGACTGCTGGGGTGTGCTGACAGCGGGTGTCCTGTGATGTGGCCCCCACATGCCCTGGGTTTGACTGCTGGGGTGTGCTGACAGCGGGTGTCCTGTGATGTGGCCCCCACATGCCCTGGGTTTGACTGCTGGGGTGTGCTGGCAGCGGGGTGTCGTGTGATGTGGCCCCATATGCCGGTTCCTGGGTTTGACTGCTGGGGGTGTGTTGGCAGCGGGGTGTCGTGTTAGGTGGCCCCACATGCCCCTGCGTTTGACTGCTGGGGGTGTGCTGGCAGCGGGTGTCGTGTGATGTGGCCCCCACATGCCCTGGGTTTGCTGATGGGGGTGTGCTGGCAGCGGGGTGTCGTGTGATGTGGCCCCCACATGCCCTGGGTTTGCTGATGGGGGTGTGCTGGCAGCGGGGTGTCGTGTGATGTGGCCCCCACATGCCCTGGGTTTGCTGATGGGGGTGTGCTGGCGGCGGGGTGTCGGTGATGTGGCCCCATATGCCGGTTCCTGGGTTTGACTGCTGGGGTGTGCTGACAGCGGGTGTCCTGTGATGTGGCCCCATATGCCGGTTCCTGGGTTTGACTGCTGGGGGTGTGCTGGCAGCGGGTGTCCTGTGATGTGGCAGCACATGCCAGCTCCTGGGTTTGACTGCTGGGGTGTGCTGGCAGCGGGGTGTCCTGTGATGTGGCCCCACATGCCCTGGGTTTGACTGCTGGGGGTGTGCTACAGCGGGTGTCCTGTGATGTGGCCCCATATGCCGGTTCCTGGGTTTGACTGCTGGGGGTGTGCTGGCAGCGGGTGTCGTGTGATGTGGCCGCACATGCCCTGGGTTTGACTGCTGGGGGTGTGCTGGCAGCGGGCGTCGTGTGATGTGGCAGCACATGCCCTGGGTTTGACTGCTGGGAGTGTGCTGGCGCGGGGTGTCGTGTGATGTGGCCCACATGCCCTGGGTTTGACTGCTGGGGGTGTGCTGGCAGCGGGTGTGGTGGGATATGGTGGCACATGCCGGTTCCTGGGTTTGACTGCTGGGGGTGTGCTGGCAGCGGGGTGTCGTGTGATGTGGCCCCATATGCCGGTTCCTGGGTTTGACTGCTGGGGTGTGCTGGCAGCGGGGTGTCGTGTGATGTGGCCCCCACCTGCCCTGGGTTTGACTGCTGGGGGTGTGCTGGCAGTGGGGTGTCGTGTGATGTGGCCCCATATGCCGGTTCCTGGGTTTGACTGCTGGGGTGTGCAGGCAGCGGGGTGTCGTGTGATGTGGCCCCCACATGCCCTGGGTTTGACTGCTGGGGTGTGCTGGCAGCGGGGTGTCGTGTGATGTGGCCCCCACATGCCCTGGGTTTGACTGCTGGGGGTGTGCTGGCAGTGGGGTGTCGTGTGATGTGGCCCCCACATGCCCTGGGTTTGACTGCTGGGGGTGTGCTGGCAGCGGGGTGTCGTGTGATGTGGCCCCATATGCCGGTCCCTGGGTTTGACTGCTGGGGGTGTGCTGACAGCGGGGTGTCCTGTGATGTGGCCCCCACATGCCCTGGGTTTGACTGCTGGGGGTGTGCTGGCAGCGGGGTGTCGTGTGATGTGGCCGCACATGCCGGTTCCTGGGTTTGACTGTGGGGGTGTGCTGGCAGCGGGGTGTCGTGTGATGTGGCCGCACATGCCAGCTCCTGGGTTTGACTGTGGGGGGTGTGCTGGCAGCGGGGTGTCGCGTGATGTGGCCCCACATTCCCCGGGTTTGACTGCTGGGGGTGTGCTGGCAGCGGGGTGTCGTGTGATGTGGCCCCATATGCCCTGGGTTTGACTGCTGGGGGTGTGCTGGCAGCGGGGTGTCGTGTGATGTGGCCCACATGCCCTGGGTTTGACTGCTGGGGGTGTGCTGGCAGCGGGTGTCCTGTGATGTGGCCCCATATGCCGGTTCCTGGGTTTGACTGCTGGGGGTGTGCTGTCAGCGGGGTGTCCTGTGATGTGGCCGCACATGCCCTGGGTTTGACTGTGGGGGTGTGCTGGCGCGGGGTGTCGCGTGATGTGGCCCCACATGCCCTGGGTTTGCTGCTGGGGGTGTGCTGGCAGCGGGGTGTCGTGTGATGTGGCCCCACATGCCCTGGGTTTGACTGCTAGGGGTGTGCCTGCAGCGGGGTGTCGTGTGATGTGGCCCCACATGCCCGGGGTTTGACTGCTGGGAGTGTGCTGGCGCGGGGTGTCGTGTGATGTGGCCCACATGCCCTGGGTTTGACTGCTGGGGGTGTGCTGGCAGCGGGTGTCCTGTGATGTGGCCCCATATGCCGGTTCCTGGGTTTGACTGCTGGGGGTGTGCTGTCAGCGGGGTGTCCTGTGATGTGGCCCCATATGCCGGTTCCTGGGTTTGACTGCTGGGGGTGTGCTGGCAGCGGGGTGTCCTGTGATGTGGCCCACATGCCCTGGGTTTGACTGCTGGGGGTGTGCTGGCAGCGGGTGTCGTGTGATGTGGCCCCATATGCCGGTTCCTGGGTTTGACTGCGGGGGGTGTGCTGGCAGCGGGCGTCGTGTGATGTGGCCCCACATGCCCCGGGTTTGACTGCTGGGGGTGTGCTGGCAGCGGGTGTCGTGTGATGTGGCCGCACATGCCCTGGGTTTGACTGCTGGGGGTGTGCTGTCAGCGGGGTGTCGTGTGATGTGGCCCCATATGCCGGTTCCTGGGTTTGACTGCTGGGGTGTGCTGACAGCGGGGTGTCCTGTGATGTGGCCCCCACATGCCCTGGGTTTGACTGCTGGGGGTGAGCTGGCAGCGGGGTGTCGTGTGATGTGGCCCCCACATGCCCTGGGTTTGCTGATGGGGGTGTGCTGTCAGCGGGGTGTCGAGTGATGTGGCCCCATATGCCGGTTCCTGGGTTTGACTGCTGGGGTGTGCTGACAGCGGGTGTCCTGTGATGTGGCCGCACATGCCCTGGGTTTGACTGCTGGGGGTGTGCTGGCAGCGGGGTGTCGTGTGATGTGGCCGCACATGCCGGTTCCTGGGTTTGACTGTGGGGGTGTGCTGGCAGCGGGGTGTCGTGTGATGTGGCCCCCACATGCCCTGGGTTTGCTGATGGGGGTGTGCTGGCAGCGGGGTGTCGTGTGATGTGGCCCCACATGCCCTGGGTTTGCTGCTGGGGGTGTGCTGGCAGCGGGGTGTCGCGTGATGTGGCCCCACATGCCCTGGGTTTGCTGCTGGGGGTGTGCTGGCAGCGGGGTGTCGTGTGATGTGGCCCCACATGCCCGGGGTTTGACTGCTGGGGGTGTGCTGGCAGCGGGGTGTCGTGTGATGTGGCCCCACATGCCCGGGGTTTGACTGCTGGGGGTGTGCTGGCAGCGGGGTGTCGTGTGATGTGGCCCCATATGCCGGTTCCTGGGTTTGACTGCTGGGGGTGTGCTGACAGCGGGTGTCCTGTGATGTGGCCCCCACATGCCCTGGGTTTGACTGCTGGGGTGTGCTGGCGGCGGGGTGTCGTGTGATGTGGCCCCATGTTGGAAATGGGATCCCCGGCTGGCCAGGGCTTTCGCCAAAGTCAGTCAGAGACCACCACACCCAAGTCAGGGCAAGGGAGTTACACGCCAAGATAACCCCTACTCACCCTCTAGGTAACGTAGCGCGAGCAGCAAGGCTAAACTTGGAGGCGATGTAGGCTAAGTATTTGCGCACGCACCCCAGCAACAACAACCAAAGGCCCACCACAAAGGAAACTCCACACAAGGTTATATAAAAATAGCCTTTGTATTACACCAAAACACATTAGATAAAACACACACTTTACAATGTGCCAGAGGCACGGGCAGAATTTACAGGGGATATTTACAAGACAGGGCCACCTGGACCACTGTCAGGAATCAGCACTTTTAGAAATAACAATACAATACTGGTAGGCCTAGAACTTAGAACATAACCTATCAGACAGTACCTTCCGTCCTGGTTGCACGGGATAATGCGAGTGACCTCCTTAGTAAGCTTGAGCGGGCGACCCAGCGAAGCGGCGCGGCTCAGGGGAGAGCGGCGCTGCTCGAGGCTTGGACGGGCTGCCGGCACGGTACAAGCGTTTCTCTGGGGCGACCAATGTGTGCGGCTCAGAAGAGGAGGGGGAGGCAGGATGCGGGCGACCCAGCGAAGCGGCGCGGCTCAGGGGAGAGCGGCGCTGCTCGAGGCTTGGACGGGCTGCCGGCACGAGCTGCCGAGGGGAACGAGCGAGGCACACTTCAGCGAGGCCCCAGGGGCCCAGGGAGATCAGACAAGTCCCATCAATTTGGCAGGGAAGGCACCATAGAGTCCACTGGTCCTGGGACTCTGGTCAGGGGGCAAGCTTAGTATCAAGCCCTTGGAATCACTTATAACAGAAGATCACTGTAATACAAAATAGGACATAAAGCACAAAACCAGTACCCACTGGTAACTGGTAAGTCCCCCCAACGCAATCCTAACCACCCTAGGAACAGGTCACGCAGGGAACCAGGACCTTACTAGCACCACCTGCACTAGCAAGAACAACCACCTCAGTATCACAATACAAGTAGGGGCATAGACCTGGGGACAAAACACATGATGCAGAACCTACATTCAGCGGTGTAAGGAACACATTACGCATCAACACACGTTCAGCGGTGTAAGGAACAGGGCACATAATGTATCAACAACACATTCAGAGGTGCAGAACACAGGGTGCGCAAAACATACTACACATTGTACATTTCCTAACACCCAAGAGCAATAGGACACAGATCACAACAGCATCTAAGCCTCAGTTAGCGCATAAATCACCTTTAGCGCAGAACTCACAAAGTCCAGGTTGCGCCACTGCGCCAAGACCTAAACGTAGCAGCTGCCCACTACTTGCTGGGCAGCTGAGGGACAGAACAGGGGGCCTAAACGCTGTAGCTGGCACTAAGTGCTGCGCAGCTGGGGGAAGGCCAGGGATGAAGGAGTGCGCCTCACTCCTAAAGTCCAAAGTACATGTCCCTAGAAAAGAAAGACCTACACGGTGCAGCTGCCCACTACTTGCTGGGCAGCTGGGAATCATTTAAATGGGGCATGGGCTCTCAGTAGCCCTGAAACAACATGTGCCACACCTGGGAGCCATCTGGCTCTGGAAATAATGGTGTGCATGGGAGCGCTCTGGCTCCTTAGAAACAACTGTCCCCATCGTTGGAGCCCTCTAGGCTCTGAAAATCAGCATGTGGCCCCTTAGTACCTCGGGGCTCCACAAATACAATAATGCCCCCTGGGAGCCTCGTGGGCTCCATCATCTCCCAAAGCCATCGTTGGAGCCCCTCACGGCTCTGCTAACATGCCCGGGGACTTGGAAACAATGTCCGCTGGGGGAGCGACCCACTGCCTTCTGGGGCCACTCTACCCCTTCAGGAATGCCCTCGTGAGCCTCCCAGGGCTCCAGCCCGTGACACCCTGCCACACGGAGCCTCCCCTAGCCCTTCTCACTTACCGGGCTACTCTGGCGGGGGCTCCTGGCGGGTTTCGCGCTGCTCCTCTTCTCGGGCTGCGGGGCTCTCCTCGGCCACGGAGCCCCGCCTGCCGCTTCCCTCCTTGCTTTCTGGAGCGGCCCCGGGGCTCTCCTCCACTCCTGGGAGCCCCGGGCCACAGGGATTCGGCCGGCATTCTTCCTCCATTTTTCCCGGTGGCAGCGCTGGCCAATCACAGCGCGGCGGCGGGCGGGACTTCCTCCGGGAAACCGGAAGTCCCGCCCCGCATCAGGCACCGTCGTGCCTGACTTCCTGTTTTGCGGCGCTCGGGCCGCGGCGGTGAAAACTGGGGGCATAAACGAGGGGTGGGCACCCTCTTGATTTAAATAATTAAACAAAGCGGCAACCCTACCGGGTGGGCTCCGGTGACTTTAAATCGGTCCTCCAGCAGCGCAGATGCGAGGTGGGCTCTCGCGATGGCGGTCAGGTCCCTGGCGAGGTGGGCACTCGCAAAAGGACTTCAAAAGTCGGCAAATTAAGCGAGCACATGCCGGGTTGACACCGGCTGAGGTCCAAAAAGCGCTCCCAAGCGCTAGGCAAATGAATACAGCGCTCCCAAGCGCTACAGGGGAAATCAAGCACTTCCAGGCGCTTGAGGCAAAGAACAAGCGCTCCCAGGCGCTAGGGCAACAGCAAGTCCTTCAGGGGTCCATCAGCAAGCCAAGGGCTGGGCAGGGCTCAGGGAGGCAAGCCATCCCTGAGCCCAAGCAGCAGCACGCCCCTGGCAGATTCAAGCAGCAAACAAGAACATTTTCATGGGGTCACAGCCCCTCTTTTATACACCTTTTCCCTTTGTCTTTAGGTGCAGGGTGGGGGCAGAACCAGTCGCAGCTGGTTTGGGAGTACTGTTGATGGCCCAACCACCCATTCTATTCACAGGCAGGGCTAGGGTCATCAGTCACACCACAGGGGGGCGGAGCCAGCATTGTGTGGGGAAAACCCAGCCCATCCAGGACACAGGTACACTCCTCCCACACATCACTCATGCTAATCTCTCCATTCACCACCGGGGCAGACCCACACAGACTTCCTGGAGCCTGGCATCCCAGCCAGCTCCAGCCAATCACACGCCAGGCATATTTTACACTAATATGCCAACTCCTAGAAGTGGCGCTTCCGCACACGACACATACACGCCGCACATACCGTTGCGCAGCATTCACTCTCACGAGTTCGCACATACCAAACTTAAGCATGCACGCCTCACGCATCAGGAACTACCAGGGACACAGACATTCCCCATGCATTCCTATGGGAGGGCAGGCCAGTCTCACTCCACGCACTCAGGGAGCGCACGCACTTTACACTGCGCCACAGTGTCAAGGTGCGCAAAGACCAGAAATCACTACACTTCAAGGCAAAAAGTTCAGGGGTGAACCTGCCAGAAGGCCCAAGTCCAACACGACCCCCTTCCAGCCAAAACGCAGGGGAGACCAATCACCACCGTGATGGACTTCCCTGCTTGGGGCGATAGAACACGGACGCGGGCCCGCACTGCAGGGACACCCTCCGGTTCTACGCCAAGTTAATCCATAAGACAAGCACATCCTTAAAAAAAACACAGGCCCAACTAGGCTACCCCACTGGTACTCCTTAGCTGTCCACGGCTAGGACCAGGCCCTAGGCCACCCAGATACCACTGGTCCATGCCCATCCACAGAGTGGGGGGTAGTAACCCCTGGCCTGCACTAGCCATTCTCCACTCCCTTTCTCAGTGTAGTTCCAAACTACCACTGATCCTTCAACCTAGGGTCCGCACCCTCAGGCTGACCAGAGGTCACGGGCAAGAATGCCCCACCCTACCTTTACTTCTGAAGCACCCTCCAGAACACAACTCTCCCACCAGTTTAAGACCTGACTTCCTCAGCAGCAGTGACCACAGTCAGACCAGCACAAGAACGGTGTAGTAAGGCGTTGCACTTTGCGGGTTGCCAGATGCGGCGCAGGCGGCGGCTCGCGGACCGCGTCAAGACGGGGACGGCGAGCGGCATGGACTGCACGGCCGAAGGCAGACGCGGCTCAGTGCGGTGCCTACAGGACACCAGGCTGGTCATGACAGAGTCACAGCTCCCTTAACTGGTTTACCACCTGGGATTCAAATTCACCGGATGCACAGGGGTCAGACTCCCTCTGACCCCCTTCCAGAGTTCTGCACCCTCCCACTGTAGAACAGGGTCCCTCCACTTAAGGTAGGCCCCACCTGCTCTCAGGGTAGTACCACAACACTCAGCCAAGAACCCTAAAGATCCCTGCTAGGCCTGTACCACCCCTTCTGGGAAACACAGGGTCTCTTCACTTAAGATGAGCCCCACCTGTGTTCACAGGGGTACCCCTAGAAGACAAACCGGCCAGGACACTGGCTACAGTCGCCCTGCCGTCCAGGACAGGCAACACCTGAACCTGGCTCCCTAACCTAGGGACGCTACCCTTTGGTTAGATGCCTGGCGCACCAGGACTTCTACAAGTTGGAAACAAAAATCTAAGACTTTCTCTCCTCCTTCAGCAGCAAGGCAACCACTGCAGGTCAATACCCCATACAGCTTACCCGGTTCCTTCTCATCAGGCAGGAGTTCCCTCTTGTAACTTCAGGACACTACATACAGTTGCCCTTACGTCCAGATCCGGAAACACCGGCTACTGGCTCCCCAACCAAGGGACGTACCTCTTTGGTCAGATGCCTGGCGCACCAGGACTTCCTTGAGGGTGACACAACTAATGTGTCGTGTACAAGTCTGCCTGACACTCAGGACAGAAGTGGCATCACCATGGTCATTCCCTGGCGACACAACCCTTCTGGTTGGCCCCTGACCCACTGGTTCTTCCACTGGGGAACCTATCCCCCTCACACCCCTCCATCTGGACTTCTGCGCCCTCCCAACTGGAGCGGTACTGCCAGACACCAGAACTACTGGAACCCTGGTTACAGAGGTTCCACGTTCTCCAGACACTCTGGAAGATCCTCCTCAAATGACCTATTGGTACAGCCTAGGCCCCCGACCTGATGTTCCCTTCAGAAACAATCCAGGCCCTGACACTGGGTTTCGGGCACCTGGAGACATGCAGTCCCACCCACTCCTTCTCCTCTTGAGACAGGACGTGGGCCCCTACACCGAGACCTAGCTGGGCTACACTGAACCTCTTCCACCACGCAGGGCTGGAAGACACCTCAGACACTCCTTTTGGAATCACTCCATCCCCTATGCCTCTCTCCTCCCAGAACATTACCAACTCCAAAATTCTGTCTCTCAACAGACCACAGAAATTAAAAAGCAGGCTCCACTATCTGCAGACGTTCTTGGGAAAAGTTCAACACACAGGACTTAGGTATCTGAACAAAACAAGCATTCAGCAAGCTCCCCATCCAGAGAACTTACAAACACGTCCAGTGCCACACACCATTCATCCACACACACCCCTCCCCAGACTGGTAAGGCAGTTTCTACCACCCCTGACTTCTCAACCTGACCACACTTGACACAGGTACCATTACTCTAGGGCAGGGACGGGGGACACATGCACTGGACACCCTCATGCTGCCACCACTGGATCACACCCTTCTGGTGCATCCAGAAAACACACTGCACATAGGGGGATGATCTACCCTCCCGAGCTAGGGACACCTAACTCAAAGTGCACAAGAAACACATTTCCACAGAAATGACATTTTTAGCAAACTCCATACAATAATCCCCAAAATGTTTTTATCTAAAATGCAGAGCTTTGTGGTGCAGCCAGCTGCTACTAAGGTACAACGCAAACACAAATCCTTATCCCACCGCTGCCACCAATGTTGGAAATGGGATCCCCGGCTGGCCAGGGCTTTCGCCAAAGTCAGTCAGAGACCACCACACCCAAGTCAGGGCAAGGGAGTTACACGCCAAGATAACCCCTACTCACCCTCTAGGTAACGTAGCGCGAGCAGCAAGGCTAAACTTGGAGGCGATGTAGGCTAAGTATTTGCGCACGCACCCCAGCAACAACAACCAAAGGCCCACCACAAAGGAAACTCCACACAAGGTTATATAAAAATAGCCTTTGTATTACACCAAAACACATTAGATAAAACACACACTTTACAATGTGCCAGAGGCACGGGCAGAATTTACAGGGGATATTTACAAGACAGGGCCACCTGGACCACTGTCAGGAATCAGCACTTTTAGAAATAACAATACAATACTTGTAGGCCTAGAACTTAGAACATAACCTATCAGACAGTACCTTCCGTCCTGGTTGCACGGGATAATGCGAGTGACCTCCTTAGTAAGCTTGAGCGGGCGACCCAGCGAAGCGGCGCGGCTCAGGGGAGAGCGGCGCTGCTCGAGGCTTGGACGGGCTGCCGGCACGGTACAAGCGTTTCTCTGGGGCGACCAATGTGTGCGGCTCAGAAGAGAAGGGGGAGGCAGGATGCGGGCGACCCAGCGAAGCGGCGCGGCTCAGGGGAGAGCGGCGCTGCTCGAGGCTTGGACGGGCTGCCGGCACGAGCTGCCGAGGGGAACGAGCGAGGCACACTTCAGCGAGGCCCCAGGGGCCCAGGGAGATCAGACAAGTCCCATCAATTTGGCAGGGAAGGCACCATAGAGTCCACTGGTCCTGGGACTCTGGTCAGGGGGCAAGCTTAGTATCAAGCCCTTGGAATCACTTATAACAGAAGATCACTGTAATACAAAATAGGACATAAAGCACAAAACCAGTACCCACTGGTAACTGGTAAGTCCCCCCAACGCAATCCTAACCACCCTAGGAACAGGTCACGCAGGGAACCAGGACCTTACTAGCACCACCTGCACTAGCAAGAACAACCACCTCAGTATCACAATACAAGTAGGGGCATAGACCTGGGGACAAAACACATGATGCAGAACCTACATTCAGCGGTGTAAGGAACACATTACGCATCAACACACGTTCAGCGGTGTAAGGAACAGGGCACATAATGTATCAACAACACATTCAGAGGTGCAGAACACAGGGTGCGCAAAACATACTACACATTGTACATTTCCTAACACCCAAGAGCAATAGGACACAGATCACAACAGCATCTAAGCCTCAGTTAGCGCATAAATCACCTTTAGCGCAGAACTCACAAAGTCCAGGTTGCGCCACTGCGCCAAGACCTAAACGTAGCAGCTGCCCACTACTTGCTGGGCAGCTGAGGGACAGAACAGGGGGCCTAAACGCTGTAGCTGGCACTAAGTGCTGCGCAGCTGGGGGAAGGCCAGGGATGAAGGAGTGCGCCTCACTCCTAAAGTCCAAAGTACATGTCCCTAGAAAAGAAAGACCTACACGGTGCAGCTGCCCACTACTTGCTGGGCAGCTGGGAATCATTTAAATGGGGCATGGGCTCTCAGTAGCCCTGAAACAACATGTGCCACACCTGGGAGCCATCTGGCTCTGGAAATAATGGTGTGCATGGGAGCGCTCTGGCTCCTTAGAAACAACTGTCCCCATCGTTGGAGCCCTCTAGGCTCTGAAAATCAGCATGTGGCCCCTTAGTACCTCGGGGCTCCACAAATACAATAATGCCCCCTGGGAGCCTCGTGGGCTCCATCATCTCCCAAAGCCATCGTTGGAGCCCCTCACGGCTCTGCTAACATGCCCGGGGACTTGGAAACAATGTCCGCTGGGGGAGCGACCCACTGCCTTCTGGGGCCACTCTACCCCTTCAGGAATGCCCTCGTGAGCCTCCCAGGGCTCCAGCCCGTGACACCCTGCCACACGGAGCCTCCCCTAGCCCTTCTCACTTACCGGGCTACTCTGGCGGGGGCTCCTGGCGGGTTTCGCGCTGCTCCTCTTCTCGGGCTGCGGGGCTCTCCTCGGCCACGGAGCCCCGCCTGCCGCTTCCCTCCTTGCTTTCTGGAGCGGCCCCGGGGCTCTCCTCCACTCCTGGGAGCCCCGGGCCACAGGGATTCGGCCGGCATTCTTCCTCCATTTTTCCCGGTGGCAGCGCTGGCCAATCACAGCGCGGCGGCGGGCGGGACTTCCTCCGGGAAACCGGAAGTCCCGCCCCGCATCAGGCACCGTCGTGCCTGACTTCCTGTTTTGCGGCGCTCGGGCCGCGGCGGTGAAAACTGGGGGCATAAACGAGGGGTGGGCACCCTCTTGATTTAAATAATTAAACAAAGCGGCAACCCTACCGGGTGGGCTCCGGTGACTTTAAATCGGTCCTCCAGCAGCGCAGATGCGAGGTGGGCTCTCGCGATGGCGGTCAGGTCCCTGGCGAGGTGGGCACTCGCAAAAGGACTTCAAAAGTCGGCAAATTAAGCGAGCACATGCCGGGTTGACACCGGCTGAGGTCCAAAAAGCGCTCCCAAGCGCTAGGCAAATGAATACAGCGCTCCCAAGCGCTACAGGGGAAATCAAGCACTTCCAGGCGCTTGAGGCAAAGAACAAGCGCTCCCAGGCGCTAGGGCAACAGCAAGTCCTTCAGGGGTCCATCAGCAAGCCAAGGGCTGGGCAGGGCTCAGGGAGGCAAGCCATCCCTGAGCCCAAGCAGCAGCACGCCCCTGGCAGATTCAAGCAGCAAACAAGAACATTTTCATGGGGTCACAGCCCCTCTTTTATACACCTTTTCCCTTTGTCTTTAGGTGCAGGGTGGGGGCAGAACCAGTCGCAGCTGGTTTGGGAGTACTGTTGATGGCCCAACCACCCATTCTATTCACAGGCAGGGCTAGGGTCATCAGTCACACCACAGGGGGGCGGAGCCAGCATTGTGTGGGGAAAACCCAGCCCATCCAGGACACAGGTACACTCCTCCCACACATCACTCATGCTAATCTCTCCATTCACCACCGGGGCAGACCCACACAGACTTCCTGGAGCCTGGCATCCCAGCCAGCTCCAGCCAATCACACGCCAGGCATATTTTACACTAATATGCCAACTCCTAGAAGTGGCGCTTCCGCACACGACACATACACGCCGCACATACCGTTGCGCAGCATTCACTCTCACGAGTTCGCACATACCAAACTTAAGCATGCACGCCTCACGCATCAGGAACTACCAGGGACACAGACATTCCCCATGCATTCCTATGGGAGGGCAGGCCAGTCTCACTCCACGCACTCAGGGAGCGCACGCACTTTACACTGCGCCACAGTGTCAAGGTGCGCAAAGACCAGAAATCACTACACTTCAAGGCAAAAAGTTCAGGGGTGAACCTGCCAGAAGGCCCAAGTCCAACACCCCATATGCCGGTTCCTGGGTTTGACTGCGGGGGGTGTGCTGGCAGCGGGGTGTCGTGTGATGTGGCAGCACATGCCGGCCCCTGTGTTTGACTGCTGGGGGTGTGCTGGCGCGGGGTGTCGTGTGATGTGGCCCCACATGCCCCGGGTTTGACTGCTGGGAGTGTGCTGTCAGCGGGGTGTCGTGTGATGTGGCCCCATATGCCGGTTCCTGGGTTTGACTGCTGGGGTGTGCTGACAGCGGGTGTCCTGTGATGTGGCCCCCACATGCCCTGGGTTTGACAGCGGGGGGTGTGCTGGCAGCGGGTGTCATGTGATGTGGCCCCACATGCCCTGGGTTTGGCTGCTGGGGGTGTGCTGGCGCGGGGTGTCGTGTGATGTGGCAGCACATGCCCTGGGTTTGACTGCGGGGGGTGTGCTGGCGCGGGGTGTCGTGTGATGTGGCCCCCACATGCCCTGAGTTTGACTGCTGGGGGTGTGCTGGCAGCGGGGTGTCGTGTGATGTGGCCCCATATGCCGGTTCCTGGGTTTGACTGCTGGGGTGTGCTGACAGCGGGTGTCCTGTGATGTGGCCCCCACATGCCCTGGGTTTGACAGCGGGGGGTGTGCTGGCGCGGGGTGTCGTGTGATGTGGCAGCACATGCCCTGGGTTTGACTGCGGGGGGTGTGCTGGCGCGGGGTGTCGTGTGATGTGGCCCCCACATGCCCTGAGTTTGACTGCTGGGGGTGTGCTGGCAGCGGGGTGTCGTGTGATGTGGCCCCATATGCCGGTTCCTGGGTTTGACTGCTGGGGTGTGCTGACAGCGGGTGTCCTGTGATGTGGCCCCCACATGCCCTGGGTTTGACAGCGGGGGGTGTGCTGGCAGCGGGTGTCGTGTGATGTGGCCCCACATGCCCGGGGTTTGACTGCGGGGGGTGTGCTGGCGCGGGGTGTCGTGTGATGTGGCCCCCACATGCCCTGAGTTTGACTGCTGGGGGTGTGCTGGCAGCGGGGTGTCGTGTGATGTGGCCCCCACATGCCCTTGGTTTGCTGATGGGGGTGAGCTGGCAGCGGGGTGTCGTGTGATGTGGCCCCACATGCCCTGGGTTTGACTGCGGGGGGGGTGCTGGCAGCGGGTGTCGTGTGATGTGGCCCACATGCCCTGGGTTTGACTGCTGGGGTGTGCTGGCAGCGGGTGTCGTGTGATGTGGCCGCACATGCCAGCTCCTGGGTTTGACTGCTGGGGTGTGCTGGCAGCGGGGTGTCGTGTGATGTGGCCCCACATGCCCTAGGTTTGCTGCTGGGGGTGTGCTGGCAGCGGGCGTCGTGTGATGTGGCCCCCACATGCCCTGGGTTTGACTGCTGGGGGTGTGCTGGGAGCGGGGTGTCCTGTGATGTGGCCCCACATGCCCTAGGTTTGCTGCTGGGGGTGTGCTGGCAGCGGGCGTCGTGTGATGTGGCCCCACATGCCCTGGGTTTGCTGCTGGGGGTGTGCTGGCAGCGGGGTGTCGTGTGATGTGGCCGCACATGCCAGCTCCTGGGTTTGACTGCTGGGGTGTGCTGGCAGCGGGGTGTCGTGTGATGTGGCCCCACATGCCCTAGGTTTGCTGCTGGGGGTGTGCTGGCAGCGGGCGTCGTGTGATGTGGCCCCACATGCCCTAGGTTTGACTGCTGGGGGTGTGCTGGTAGCGGGGTGTCGTGTGATGTGGCCCACATGCCCTGGGTTTGACTGCTGGGGGTGTGCTGGCAGCGGGGTGTCGTGTGATGTGGCCCCACATGCCCTGGGTTTGACTGCTGGGGGTGTGCTGGCAGCGGGCGTCGTGTGATGTGGCTCCCACATGCCCTGGGTTTGACTGCTGGGGGTGTGCTGGCAGCGGGGTGTCGTGTGATGTGGCCCCACATGCCCTGGGTTTGACTGCTGGGGGTGTGCTGGCAGCGGGGTGTCGTGTGATGTGGCCCCATATGCCGGTTCCTGGGTTTGACTGCTGGGGTGTGCTGACAGCGGGTGTCCTGTGATGTGGCCCCCACATGCCCTGGGTTTGACTGCTGGGGTGTGCTGGCAGCGGGCGTCGTGTGATGTGGCCCCCACATGCCCTGGGTTTGCTGATGGGGGTGTGCTGGCAGCGGGGTGTCGTGTGATGTGGCCCCCACATGCCCTAGGTTTGCTGATGGGGGTGTGCTGGCAGCGGGTGTCCTGTGATGTGGCCAACATGCCCTGGGTTTGACTGCTGGGGGTGTGCTGTCAGCGGGGTGTCGAGTGATGTGGCCCCATATGCCGGTTCCTGGGTTTGACTGCTGGGGTGTGCTGACAGCGGGTGTCCTGTGATGTGGCCCCATATGCCGGTTCGTGGGTTTGACTGCTGGGGGTGTGCTGGCAGCGGGTGTCCTGTGATGTGGCAGCACATGCTAGCTCCTGGGTTTGACTGCTGGGGTGTGCTGACAGCGGGTGTCCTGTGATGTGGCCGCACATGCCCTGGGTTTGACTGCTGGGGGTGTGCTGGCAGCGGGTGTCCTGTGATGTGGCAGCACATGCCAGCTCCTGGGTTTGACTGCTGGGGTGTGCTGGCAGCGGGGTGTCCTGTGATGTGGCCCCACATGCCCTGGGTTTGACTGCTGGGGGTGTGCTGCAGCGGGTGTCCTGTGATGTGGCCCCATATGCCGGTTCCTGGGTTTGACTGCTGGGGGTGTGCTGGCAGCGGGTGTCGTGTGATGTGGCCGCACATGCCCTGGGTTTGACTGCTGGGAGTGTGCTGGCGCGGGGTGTCGTGTGATGTGGCCCACATGCCCTGGGTTTGACTGCTGGGGGTGTGCTGGCAGCGGGTGTCCTGTGATGTGGCCCCACATGCCCTGGGTTTGACTGCTGGGGGTGTGCTGGCAGCGGGGTGTCCTGTGATGTGGCCCCACATACCCTGGGTTTGACTGCTGGGGGTGTGCTGGCAGCGGTTGTGGTGGGATATGGTGGCACATGCCGGTTCCTGGGTTTGACTGCTGGGGGTGTGCTGGCAGCGGGGTGTCGTGTGATGTGGCCCCATATGCCGGTTCCTGGGTTTGACTGCTGGGGTGTGCTGGCAGCGGGGTGTCGTGTGATGTGGCCCCCACATGCCCTGGGTTTGACTGCTGGGGGTGTGCTGGAAGTGGGGTGTCGTGTGATGTGGCCCCATATGCCGGTTCCTGGGTTTGACTGCTGGGGTGTGCTGGCAGCGGGGTGTCGTGTGATGTGGCCCCCACATGCCCTGGGTTTGACTGCTGGGGGTGTGCTGGAAGTGGGGTGTCGTGTGATGTGGCCCCATATGCCGGTTCCTGGGTTTGACTGCTGGGGTGTGCTGGCAGCGGGGTGTCGTGTGATGTGGCCCCCACATGCCCTGGTTTTGACTGCTGGGGGTGTGCTGGCAGTGGGGTGTCGTGTGATGTGGCCCCCACATGCCCTGGGTTTGACTGCTGGGGGTGTGCTGGCAGCGGGGTGTCGTGTGATGTGGCCCCATATGCCGGTTCCTGGGTTTGACTGCTGGGGGTGTGCTGACAGCGGGGTGTCCTGTGATGTGGCCCCCACATGCCCTGGGTTTGACTGCTGGGGGTGTGCTGGCAGCGGGGTGTCGTGTGATGTGGCCGCACATGCCAGCTCCTGGGTTTGACTGTGGGGGTGTGCTGGCAGCGGGGTGTCGCGTGATGTGGCCCCACATGCCCTGGGTTTGCTGCTGGGGGTGTGCTGGCAGCGGGGTGTCGTGTGATGTGGCCCCATATGCCCTGGGTTTGACTGCTGGGGGTGTGCTGGCAGCGGGGTGTCGTGTGATGTGGCCCCACATGCCCTGGGTTTGACTGCTAGGGGTGTGCCTGCAGCGGGGTGTCGTGTGATGTGGCCCCACATGCCCTGGGTTTGACTGCTGGGGGTGTGCTGGCAGCGGGTGTCCTGTGATGTGGCCCCATATGCCGGTTCCTGGGTTTGACTGCTGGGGGTGTGCTGTCAGCGGGGTGTCCTGTGATGTGGCCCCATATGCCGGTTCCTGGGTTTGACTGCTGGGGGTGTGCTGGCGCGGGGTGTCGTGTGATGTGGCCCCACATGCCCTGGGTTTGACTGCTGGGGGTGTGCTGTCAGCGGGGTGTCGTGTGATGTGGCCCCATATGCCGGTTCCTGGGTTTGACTGCTGGGGTGTGCTGACAGCGGGGTGTCCTGTGATGTGGCCCCCACATGCCCTGGGTTTGACTGCTGGGGGTGTGCTGGCAGCGGGGTGTCGTGTGATGTGGTCCCCACATGCCCTGGGTTTGCTGATGGGGGTGTACTGGCAGCGGGGTGTCGTGTGATGTGGCCCCACATGCCCTGGGTTTGCTGCTGGGGGTGTGCTGTCAGCGGGGTGTCGTGTGATGTGGCCCCATATGCCGGTTCCTGGGTTTGACTGCTGGGGTGTGCTGACAGCGGGTGTCCTGTGATGTGGCCCCATATGCCGGTTCCTGGGTTTGACTGCTGGGGGTGTGCTGGCAGCGGGTGTCGTGTGATGTGGCCGCACATGCCCTGGGTTTGACTGCTGGGAGTGTGCTGGCGCGGGGTGTCGTGTGATGTGGCCCACATGCCCTGGGTTTGACTGCTGGGGGTGTGCTGGCAGCGGGTGTCCTGTGATGTGGCCCCCACATGCCCTGGGTTTGACTGCTGGGGTGTGCTGGCAGCGGGGTGTCGTGTGATGTGGCCCCATATGCCGGTTCCTGGGTTTGACTGCTGGGGGTGTGTTGGCAGCGGGGTGTCGTGTGATGTGGCCCCCACATGCCCTGGGTTTGCTGATGGGGGTGTGCTGGCAGCGGGGTGTCGTGTGATGTGGCCCCCACATGCCCTGGGTTTGCTGATGGGGGTGTGCTGGCAGCGGGGTGTCGTGTGATGTGGCCCCCACATGCCCTGGGTTTGACTGCTGGGGGTGTGCTGCAGCGGGTGTCCTGTGATGTGGCCCCATATGCCGGTTCCTGGGTTTGACTGCTGGGGGTGTGCTGGCAGCGGGTGTCGTGTGATGTGGCCGCACATGCCTTGGGTTTGACTGCTGGGGGTGTGCTGGCAGCGGGCGTCGTGTGATGTGGCAGCACATGCCCTGGGTTTGACTGCTGGGAGTGTGCTGGCGCGGGGTGTCGTGTGATGTGGCCCACATGCCCTGGGTTTGACTGCTGGGGGTGTGCTGGCAGCGGGTGTGGTGGGATATGGTGGCACATGCCGGTTCCTGGGTTTGACTGCTGGGGGTGTGCTGGCAGCGGGGTGTCGTGTGATGTGGCCCCATATGCCGGTTCCTGGGTTTGACTGCTGGGGTGTGCTGGCAGCGGGGTGTCGTGTGATGTGGCCCCCACATGCCCTGGGTTTGACTGCTGGGGGTGTGCTGGCAGTGGGGTGTCGTGTGATGTGGCCCCATATGCCGGTTCCTGGGTTTGACTGCTGGGGTGTGCAGGCAGCGGGGTGTCGTGTGATGTGGCCCCCACATGCCCTGGGTTTGACTGCTGGGGTGTGCTGGCAGCGGGGTGTCGTGTGATGTGGCCCCCACATGCCCTGGGTTTGACTGCTGGGGGTGTGCTGGCAGTGGGGTGTCGTGTGATGTGGCCCCCACATGCCCTGGGTTTGACTGCTGGGGGTGTGCTGGCAGCGGGGTGTCGTGTGATGTGGCCCCATATGCCGGTTCCTGGGTTTGACTGCTGGGGGTGTGCTGACAGCGGGGTGTCCTGTGATGTGGCCCCCACATGCCCTGGGTTTGACTGCTGGGGGTGTGCTGGCAGCGGGGTGTCGTGTGATGTGGCCGCACATGCCGGTTCCTGGGTTTGACAGTGGGGGTGTGCTGGCAGCGGGGTGTCGTGTGATGTGGCCGCACATGCCAGCTCCTGGGTTTGACTGTGGGGGGTGTGCTGGCAGCGGGGTGTCGCGTGATGTGGCCCCACATTCCCCGGGTTTGACTGCTGGGGGTGTGCTGGCAGCGGGGTGTCGTGTGATGTGGCCCCATATGCCCTGGGTTTGACTGCTGGGGGTGTGCTGGCAGCGGGGTGTCGTGTGATGTGGCCCCACATGCCCTGGGTTTGACTGCTGGGGGTGTGCTGGCAGCGGGGTGTCGTGTGATGTGGCCCCATATGCCGGTTCCTGGGTTTGACTGCTGGGGTGTGCTGACAGCGGGTGTCCTGTGATGTGGCCCCCACATGCCCTGGGTTTGACTGCTGGGGTGTGCTGGCAGCGGGCGTCGTGTGATGTGGCCCCCACATGCCCTGGGTTTGCTGATGGGGGTGTGCTGGCAGCGGGGTGTCGTGTGATGTGGCCCCCACATGCCCTGGGTTTGCTGATGGGGGTGTGCTGGCAGCGGGTGTCCTGTGATGTGGCCAACATGCCCTGGGTTTGACTGCTGGGGGTGTGCTGTCAGCGGGGTGTCGAGTGATGTGGCCCCATATGCCGGTTCCTGGGTTTGACTGCTGGGGTGTGCTGACAGCGGGTGTCCTGTGATGTGGCCCCATATGCCGGTTCGTGGGTTTGACTGCTGGGGGTGTGCTGGCAGCGGGTGTCCTGTGATGTGGCAGCACATGCTAGCTCCTGGGTTTGACTGCTGGGGTGTGCTGACAGCGGGTGTCCTGTGATGTGGCCGCACATGCCCTGGGTTTGACTGCTGGGGGTGTGCTGGCAGCGGGTGTCCTGTGATGTGGCAGCACATGCCAGCTCCTGGGTTTGACTGCTGGGGTGTGCTGGCAGCGGGGTGTCCTGTGATGTGGCCCCACATGCCCTGGGTTTGACTGCTGGGGGTGTGCTGCAGCGGGTGTCCTGTGATGTGGCCCCATATGCCGGTTCCTGGGTTTGACTGCTGGGGGTGTGCTGGCAGCGGGTGTCGTGTGATGTGGCCGCACATGCCCTGGGTTTGACTGCTGGGAGTGTGCTGGCGCGGGGTGTCGTGTGATGTGGCCCACATGCCCTGGGTTTGACTGCTGGGGGTGTGCTGGCAGCGGGTGTCCTGTGATGTGGCCCCACATGCCCTGGGTTTGACTGCTGGGGGTGTGCTGGCAGCGGGGTGTCCTGTGATGTGGCCCCACATACCCTGGGTTTGACTGCTGGGGGTGTGCTGGCAGCGGTTGTGGTGGGATATGGTGGCACATGCCGGTTCCTGGGTTTGACTGCTGGGGGTGTGCTGGCAGCGGGGTGTCGTGTGATGTGGCCCCATATGCCGGTTCCTGGGTTTGACTGCTGGGGTGTGCTGGCAGCGGGGTGTCGTGTGATGTGGCCCCCACATGCCCTGGGTTTGACTGCTGGGGGTGTGCTGGAAGTGGGGTGTCGTGTGATGTGGCCCCATATGCCGGTTCCTGGGTTTGACTGCTGGGGTGTGCTGGCAGCGGGGTGTCGTGTGATGTGGCCCCCACATGCCCTGGGTTTGACTGCTGGGGGTGTGCTGGAAGTGGGGTGTCGTGTGATGTGGCCCCATATGCCGGTTCCTGGGTTTGACTGCTGGGGTGTGCTGGCAGCGGGGTGTCGTGTGATGTGGCCCCCACATGCCCTGGTTTTGACTGCTGGGGGTGTGCTGGCAGTGGGGTGTCGTGTGATGTGGCCCCCACATGCCCTGGGTTTGACTGCTGGGGGTGTGCTGGCAGCGGGGTGTCGTGTGATGTGGCCCCATATGCCGGTTCCTGGGTTTGACTGCTGGGGGTGTGCTGACAGCGGGGTGTCCTGTGATGTGGCCCCCACATGCCCTGGGTTTGACTGCTGGGGGTGTGCTGGCAGCGGGGTGTCGTGTGATGTGGCCGCACATGCCAGCTCCTGGGTTTGACTGTGGGGGTGTGCTGGCAGCGGGGTGTCGCGTGATGTGGCCCCACATGCCCTGGGTTTGCTGCTGGGGGTGTGCTGGCAGCGGGGTGTCGTGTGATGTGGCCCCATATGCCCTGGGTTTGACTGCTGGGGGTGTGCTGGCAGCGGGGTGTCGTGTGATGTGGCCCCACATGCCCTGGGTTTGACTGCTAGGGGTGTGCCTGCAGCGGGGTGTCGTGTGATGTGGCCCCACATGCCCTGGGTTTGACTGCTGGGGGTGTGCTGGCAGCGGGTGTCCTGTGATGTGGCCCCATATGCCGGTTCCTGGGTTTGACTGCTGGGGGTGTGCTGTCAGCGGGGTGTCCTGTGATGTGGCCCCATATGCCGGTTCCTGGGTTTGACTGCTGGGGGTGTGCTGGCGCGGGGTGTCGTGTGATGTGGCCCCACATGCCCTGGGTTTGACTGCTGGGGGTGTGCTGTCAGCGGGGTGTCGTGTGATGTGGCCCCATATGCCGGTTCCTGGGTTTGACTGCTGGGGTGTGCTGACAGCGGGGTGTCCTGTGATGTGGCCCCCACATGCCCTGGGTTTGACTGCTGGGGGTGTGCTGGCAGCGGGGTGTCGTGTGATGTGGTCCCCACATGCCCTGGGTTTGCTGATGGGGGTGTACTGGCAGCGGGGTGTCGTGTGATGTGGCCCCACATGCCCTGGGTTTGCTGCTGGGGGTGTGCTGTCAGCGGGGTGTCGTGTGATGTGGCCCCATATGCCGGTTCCTGGGTTTGACTGCTGGGGTGTGCTGACAGCGGGTGTCCTGTGATGTGGCCCCATATGCCGGTTCCTGGGTTTGACTGCTGGGGGTGTGCTGGCAGCGGGTGTCGTGTGATGTGGCCGCACATGCCCTGGGTTTGACTGCTGGGAGTGTGCTGGCGCGGGGTGTCGTGTGATGTGGCCCACATGCCCTGGGTTTGACTGCTGGGGGTGTGCTGGCAGCGGGTGTCCTGTGATGTGGCCCCCACATGCCCTGGGTTTGACTGCTGGGGTGTGCTGGCAGCGGGGTGTCGTGTGATGTGGCCCCATATGCCGGTTCCTGGGTTTGACTGCTGGGGGTGTGTTGGCAGCGGGGTGTCGTGTGATGTGGCCCCCACATGCCCTGGGTTTGCTGATGGGGGTGTGCTGGCAGCGGGGTGTCGTGTGATGTGGCCCCCACATGCCCTGGGTTTGCTGATGGGGGTGTGCTGGCAGCGGGGTGTCGTGTGATGTGGCCCCCACATGCCCTGGGTTTGACTGCTGGGGGTGTGCTGCAGCGGGTGTCCTGTGATGTGGCCCCATATGCCGGTTCCTGGGTTTGACTGCTGGGGGTGTGCTGGCAGCGGGTGTCGTGTGATGTGGCCGCACATGCCTTGGGTTTGACTGCTGGGGGTGTGCTGGCAGCGGGCGTCGTGTGATGTGGCAGCACATGCCCTGGGTTTGACTGCTGGGAGTGTGCTGGCGCGGGGTGTCGTGTGATGTGGCCCACATGCCCTGGGTTTGACTGCTGGGGGTGTGCTGGCAGCGGGTGTGGTGGGATATGGTGGCACATGCCGGTTCCTGGGTTTGACTGCTGGGGGTGTGCTGGCAGCGGGGTGTCGTGTGATGTGGCCCCATATGCCGGTTCCTGGGTTTGACTGCTGGGGTGTGCTGGCAGCGGGGTGTCGTGTGATGTGGCCCCCACATGCCCTGGGTTTGACTGCTGGGGGTGTGCTGGCAGTGGGGTGTCGTGTGATGTGGCCCCATATGCCGGTTCCTGGGTTTGACTGCTGGGGTGTGCAGGCAGCGGGGTGTCGTGTGATGTGGCCCCCACATGCCCTGGGTTTGACTGCTGGGGTGTGCTGGCAGCGGGGTGTCGTGTGATGTGGCCCCCACATGCCCTGGGTTTGACTGCTGGGGGTGTGCTGGCAGTGGGGTGTCGTGTGATGTGGCCCCCACATGCCCTGGGTTTGACTGCTGGGGGTGTGCTGGCAGCGGGGTGTCGTGTGATGTGGCCCCATATGCCGGTTCCTGGGTTTGACTGCTGGGGGTGTGCTGACAGCGGGGTGTCCTGTGATGTGGCCCCCACATGCCCTGGGTTTGACTGCTGGGGGTGTGCTGGCAGCGGGGTGTCGTGTGATGTGGCCGCACATGCCGGTTCCTGGGTTTGACAGTGGGGGTGTGCTGGCAGCGGGGTGTCGTGTGATGTGGCCGCACATGCCAGCTCCTGGGTTTGACTGTGGGGGGTGTGCTGGCAGCGGGGTGTCGCGTGATGTGGCCCCACATTCCCCGGGTTTGACTGCTGGGGGTGTGCTGGCAGCGGGGTGTCGTGTGATGTGGCCCCATATGCCCTGGGTTTGACTGCTGGGGGTGTGCTGGCAGCGGGGTGTCGTGTGATGTGGCCCACATGCCCTGGGTTTGACTGCTGGGGGTGTGCTGGCAGCGGGTGTCCTGTGATGTGGCCCCATATGCCGGTTCCTGGGTTTGACTGCTGGGGGTGTGCTGTCAGCGGGGTGTCCTGTGATGTGGCCGCACATGCCCTGGGTTTGACTGTGGGGGTGTGCTGGCGCGGGGTGTCGCGTGATGTGGCCCCACATGCCCTGGGTTTGCTGCTGGGGGTGTGCTGGCAGCGGGGTGTCGTGTGATGTGGCCCCACATGCCCTGGGTTTGACTGCTAGGGGTGTGCCTGCAGCGGGGTGTCGTGTGATGTGGCCCCACATGCCCGGGGTTTGACTGCTGGGAGTGTGCTGGCGCGGGGTGTCGTGTGATGTGGCCCACATGCCCTGGGTTTGACTGCTGGGGGTGTGCTGGCAGCGGGTGTCCTGTGATGTGGCCCCATATGCCGGTTCCTGGGTTTGACTGCTGGGGGTGTGCTGTCAGCGGGGTGTCCTGTGATGTGGCCCCATATGCCGGTTCCTGGGTTTGACTGCTGGGGGTGTGCTGGCAGCGGGGTGTCCTGTGATGTGGCCCACATGCCCTGGGTTTGACTGCTGGGGGTGTGCTGGCAGCGGGTGTCGTGTGATGTGGCCCCATATGCCGGTTCCTGGGTTTGACTGCGGGGGGTGTGCTGGCAGCGGGCGTCGTGTGATGTGGCCCCACATGCCCCGGGTTTGACTGCTGGGGGTGTGCTGGCAGCGGGTGTCGTGTGATGTGGCCGCATATGCCCTGGGTTTGACTGCTGGGGGTGTGCTGTCAGCGGGGTGTCGTGTGATGTGGCCCCATATGCCGGTTCCTGGGTTTGACTGCTGGGGTGTGCTGACAGCGGGGTGTCCTGTGATGTGGCCCCCACATGCCCTGGGTTTGACTGCTGGGGGTGAGCTGGCAGTGGGGTGTCGTGTGATGTGGCCCCCACATGCCCTGGGTTTGCTGATGGGGGTGTGCTGTCAGCGGGGTGTCGAGTGATGTGGCCCCATATGCCGGTTCCTGGGTTTGACTGCTGGGGTGTGCTGACAGCGGGTGTCCTGTGATGTGGCCGCACATGCCCTGGGTTTGACTGCTGGGGGTGTGCTGGCAGCGGGGTGTCGTGTGATGTGGCCGCACATGCCGGTTCCTGGGTTTGACTGTGGGGGTGTGCTGGCAGCGGGGTGTCGTGTGATGTGGCCCCCACATGCCCTGGGTTTGCTGATGGGGGTGTGCTGGCAGCGGGGTGTCGTGTGATGTGGCCCCACATGCCCTGGGTTTGCTGCTGGGGGTGTGCTGGCAGCGGGGTGTCGCGTGATGTGGCCCCACATGCCCTGGGTTTGCTGCTGGGGGTGTGCTGGCAGCGGGGTGTCGTGTGATGTGGCCCCACATGCCCGGGGTTTGACTGCTGGGGGTGTGCTGGCAGCGGGGTGTCGTGTGATGTGGCCCCACATGCCCGGGGTTTGACTGCTGGGGGTGTGCTGGCAGCGGGGTGTCGTGTGATGTGGCCCCATATGCCGGTTCCTGGGTTTGACTGCTGGGGGTGTGCTGACAGCGGGTGTCCTGTGATGTGGCCCCCACATGCCCTGGGTTTGACTGCTGGGGTGTGCTGGCGGCGGGGTGTCGTGTGATGTGGCCCCATATGCCGGTTCCTGGGTTTGACTGCGGGGGGTGTGCTGGCAGCGGGGTGTCGTGTGATGTGGCAGCACATGCCGGCCCCTGTGTTTGACTGCTGGGGGTGTGCTGGCGCGGGGTGTCGTGTGATGTGGCCCCACATGCCCCGGGTTTGACTGCTGGGAGTGTGCTGTCAGCGGGGTGTCGTGTGATGTGGCCCCATATGCCGGTTCCTGGGTTTGACTGCTGGGGTGTGCTGACAGCGGGTGTCCTGTGATGTGGCCCCCACATGCCCTGGGTTTGACAGCGGGGGGTGTGCTGGCAGCGGGTGTCGTGTGATGTGGCCCCACATGCCCTGGGTTTGGCTGCTGGGGGTGTGCTGGCGCGGGGTGTCGTGTGATGTGGCAGCACATGCCCTGGGTTTGACTGCGGGGGGTGTGCTGGCGCGGGGTGTCGTGTGATGTGGCCCCCACATGCCCTGAGTTTGACTGCTGGGGGTGTGCTGGCAGCGGGGTGTCGTGTGATGTGGCCCCATATGCCGGTTCCTGGGTTTGACTGCTGGGGTGTGCTGACAGCGGGTGTCCTGTGATGTGGCCCCCACATGCCCTGGGTTTGACAGCGGGGGGTGTGCTGGCAGCGGGTGTCGTGTGATGTGGCCCCACATGCCCTGGGTTTGGCTGCTGGGGGTGTGCTGGCGCGGGGTGTCGTGTGATGTGGCCCCACATGCCCGGGGTTTGACTGCGGGGGGTGTGCTGGCGCGGGGTGTCGTGTGATGTGGCCCCCACATGCCCTGAGTTTGACTGCTGGGGGTGTGCTGGCAGCGGGGTGTCGTGTGATGTGGCCCCCACATGCCCTTGGTTTGCTGATGGGGGTGAGCTGGCAGCGGGGTGTCGTGTGATGTGGCCCCACATGCCCTGGGTTTGACTGCGGGGGGTGTGCTGGCAGCGGGTGTCGTGTGATGTGGCCCACATGCCCTGGGTTTGACTGCTGGGGTGTGCTGGCAGCGGGTGTCGTGTGATGTGGCCGCACATGCCAGCTCCTGGGTTTGACTGCTGGGGTGTGCTGGCAGCGGGGTGTCGTGTGATGTGGCCCCACATGCCCTAGGTTTGCTGCTGGGGGTGTGCTGGCAGCGGGCGTCGTGTGATGTGGCCCCCACATGCCCTGGGTTTGACTGCTGGGGGTGTGCTGGGAGCGGGGTGTCCTGTGATGTGGCCCCACATGCCCTAGGTTTGCTGCTGGGGGTGTGCTGGCAGCGGGCGTCGTGTGATGTGGCCCCACATGCCCTGGGTTTGCTGCTGGGGGTGTGCTGGCAGCGGGGTGTCGTGTGATGTGGCCGCACATGCCAGCTCCTGGGTTTGACTGCTGGGGTGTGCTGGCAGCGGGGTGTCGTGTGATGTGGCCCCACATGCCCTAGGTTTGCTGCTGGGGGTGTGCTGGCAGCGGGCGTCGTGTGATGTGGCCCCACATGCCCTAGGTTTGACTGCTGGGGGTGTGCTGGTAGCGGGGTGTCGTGTGATGTGGCCCACATGCCCTGGGTTTGACTGCTGGGGGTGTGCTGGCAGCGGGGTGTCGTGTGATGTGGCCCCACATGCCCTGGGTTTGACTGCTGGGGGTGTGCTGGCAGCGGGCGTCGTGTGATGTGGCTCCCACATGCCCTGGGTTTGACTGCTGGGGGTGTGCTGGCAGCGGGGTGTCGTGTGATGTGGCCCCACATGCCCTGGGTTTGACTGCTGGGGGTGTGCTGGCAGCGGGGTGTCGTGTGATGTGGCCCCATATGCCGGTTCCTGGGTTTGACTGCTGGGGTGTGCTGACAGCGGGTGTCCTGTGATGTGGCCCCCACATGCCCTGGGTTTGACTGCTGGGGTGTGCTGGCAGCGGGCGTCGTGTGATGTGGCCCCCACATGCCCTGGGTTTGCTGATGGGGGTGTGCTGGCAGCGGGGTGTCGTGTGATGTGGCCCCCACATGCCCTGGGTTTGCTGATGGGGGTGTGCTGGCAGCGGGTGTCCTGTGATGTGGCCAACATGCCCTGGGTTTGACTGCTGGGGGTGTGCTGTCAGCGGGGTGTCGAGTGATGTGGCCCCATATGCCGGTTCCTGGGTTTGACTGCTGGGGTGTGCTGACAGCGGGTGTCCTGTGATGTGGCCCCATATGCCGGTTCCTGGGTTTGACTGCTGGGGGTGTGCTGGCAGCGGGTGTCCTGTGATGTGGCAGCACATGCTAGCTCCTGGGTTTGACTGCTGGGGTGTGCTGGCAGCGGGGTGTCCTGTGATGTGGCCCCACATGCCCTGGGTTTGACTGCTGGGGGTGTGCTGCAGCGGGTGTCCTGTGATGTGGCCCCATATGCCGGTTCCTGGGTTTGACTGCTGGGGGTGTGCTGGCAGCGGGTGTCGTGTGATGTGGCCGCACATGCCCTGGGTTTGACTGCTGGGAGTGTGCTGGCGCGGGGTGTCGTGTGATGTGGCCCACATGCCCTGGGTTTGACTGCTGGGGGTGTGCTGGCAGCGGGTGTCCTGTGATGTGGCCCCACATGCCCTGGGTTTGACTGCTGGGGGTGTGCTGGCAGCGGGGTGTCCTGTGATGTGGCCCCACATACCCTGGGTTTGGCTGCTGGGGGTGTGCTGGCAGCGGTTGTGGTGGGATATGGTGGCACATGCCGGTTCCTGGGTTTGACTGCTGGGGGTGTGCTGGCAGCGGGGTGTCGTGTGATGTGGCCCCATATGCCGGTTCCTGGGTTTGACTGCTGGGGTGTGCTGGCAGCGGGGTGTCGTGTGATGTGGCCCCCACATGCCCTGGGTTTGACTGCTGGGGGTGTGCTGGAAGTGGGGTGTCGTGTGATGTGGCCCCATATGCCGGTTCCTGGGTTTGACTGCTGGGGTGTGCTGGCAGCGGAGTGTCGTGTGATGTGGCCCCCACATGCCCTGGGTTTGACTGCTGGGGGTGTGCTGGAAGTGGGGTGTCGTGTGATGTGGCCCCATATGCCGGTTCCTGGGTTTGACTGCTGGGGTGTGCTGGCAGCGGGGTGTCGTGTGATGTGGCCCCCACATGCCCTGGTTTTGACTGCTGGGGGTGTGCTGGCAGTGGGGTGTTGTGTGATGTGGCCCCCACATGCCCTGGGTTTGACTGCTGGGGGTGTGCTGGCAGCGGGGTGTCGTGTGATGTGGCCCCATATGCCGGTTCCTGGGTTTGACTGCTGGGGGTGTGCTGACAGCGGGGTGTCCTGTGATGTGGCCCCCACATGCCCTGGGTTTGACTGCTGGGGGTGTGCTGGCAGCGGGGTGTTGTGTGATGTGGCCGCACATGCCAGCTCCTGGGTTTGACTGTGGGGGTGTGCTGGCAGCGGGGTGTCGCGTGATGTGGCCCCACATGCCCTGGGTTTGCTGCTGGGGGTGTGCTGGCAGCGGGGTGTCGTGTGATGTGGCCCCATATGCCCTGGGTTTGACTGCTGGGGGTGTGCTGGCAGCGGGGTGTCGTGTGATGTGGCCCCACATGCCCTGGGTTTGACTGCTAGGGGTGTGCCTGCAGCGGGGTGTCGTGTGATGTGGCCCCACATGCCCTGGGTTTGACTGCTGGGGGTGTGCTGGCAGCGGGTGTCCTGTGATGTGGCCCCATATGCCGGTTCCTGGGTTTGACTGCTGGGGGTGTGCTGTCAGCGGGGTGTCCTGTGATGTGGCCCCATATGCCGGTTCCTGGGTTTGACTGCTGGGGGTGTGCTGGCGCGGGGTGTCGTGTGATGTGGCCCCACATGCCCTGGGTTTGACTGCTGGGGGTGTGCTGTCAGCGGGGTGTCGTGTGATGTGGCCCCATATGCCGGTTCCTGGGTTTGACTGCTGGGGTGTGCTGACAGCGGGGTGTCCTGTGATGTGGCCCCCACATGCCCTGGGTTTGACTGCTGGGGGTGTGCTGGCAGCGGGGTGTCGTGTGATGTGGTCCCCACATGCCCTGGGTTTGCTGATGGGGGTGTACTGGCAGCGGGGTGTCGTGTGATGTGGCCCCACATGCCCTGGGTTTGCTGCTGGGGGTGTGCTGTCAGCGGGGTGTCGTGTGATGTGGCCCCATATGCCGGTTCCTGGGTTTGACTGCTGGGGTGTGCTGACAGCGGGTGTCCTGTGATGTGGCCCCATATGCCGGTTCCTGGGTTTGACTGCTGGGGGTGTGCTGGCAGCGGGTGTCGTGTGATGTGGCCGCACATGCCCTGGGTTTGACTGCTGGGAGTGTGCTGGCGCGGGGTGTCGTGTGATGTGGCCCACATGCCCTGGGTTTGACTGCTGGGGGTGTGCTGGCAGCGGGTGTCCTGTGATGTGGCCCCCACATGCCCTGGGTTTGACTGCTGGGGTGTGCTGGCAGCGGGGTGTCGTGTGATGTGGCCCCATATGCCGGTTCCTGGGTTTGACTGCTGGGGGTGTGTTGGCAGCGGGGTGTCGTGTGATGTGGCCCCCACATGCCCTGGGTTTGCTGATGGGGATGTGCTGGCAGCGGGGTGTCGTGTGATGTGGCCCCCACATGCCCTGGGTTTGCTGATGGGGGTGTGCTGGCAGCGGGGTGTCGTGTGATGTGGCCCCCACATGCCCTGGGTTTGACTGCTGGGGGTGTGCTGCAGCGGGTGTCCTGTGATGTGGCCCCATATGCCGGTTCCTGTGTTTGACTGCTGGGGTTGTGCTGGCAGCGGGTGTCGTGTGATGTGGCCGCACATGCCCTGGGTTTGACTGCTGGGGGTGTGCTGGCAGCGGGCGTCGTGTGATGTGGCAGCACATGCCCTGGGTTTGACTGCTGGGAGTGTGCTGGCGCGGGGTGTCGTGTGATGTGGCCCACATGCCCTGGGTTTGACTGCTGGGGGTGTGCTGGCAGCGGGTGTGGTGGGATATGGTGGCACATGCCGGTTCCTGGGTTTGACTGCTGGGGGTGTGCTGGCAGCGGGGTGTCGTGTGATGTGGCCCCATATGCCGGTTCCTGGGTTTGACTGCTGGGGTGTGCTGGCAGCGGGGTGTCGTGTGATGTGGCCCCCACATGCCCTGGGTTTGACTGCTGGGGGTGTGCTGGCAGTGGGGTGTCGTGTGATGTGGCCCCATATGCCGGTTCCTGGGTTTGACTGCTGGGGTGTGCAGGCAGCGGGGTGTCGTGTGATGTGGCCCCCACATGCCCTGGGTTTGACTGCTGGGGTGTGCTGGCAGCGGGGTGTCGTGTGATGTGGCCCCCACATGCCCTGGGTTTGACTGCTGGGGGTGTGCTGGCAGTGGGGTGTCGTGTGATGTGGCCCCCACATGCCCTGGGTTTGACTGCTGGGGGTGTGCTGGCAGCGGGGTGTCGTGTGATGTGGCCCCATATGCCGGTTCCTGGGTTTGACTGCTGGGGGTGTGCTGACAGCGGGGTGTCCTGTGATGTGGCCCCCACATGCCCTGGGTTTGACTGCTGGGGGTGTGCTGGCAGCGGGGTGTCGTGTGATGTGGCCGCACATGCCGGTTCCTGGGTTTGACAGTGGGGGTGTGCTGGCAGCGGGGTGTCGTGTGATGTGGCCGCACATGCCAGCTCCTGGGTTTGACTGTGGGGGGTGTGCTGGCAGCGGGGTGTCGTGTGATGTGGCCCCACATTCCCCGGGTTTGACTGCTGGGGGTGTGCTGGCAGCGGGGTGTCGTGTGATGTGGCCCCATATGCCCTGGGTTTGACTGCTGGGGGTGTGCTGGCAGCGGGGTGTCGTGTGATGTGGCCCACATGCCCTGGGTTTGACTGCTGGGGGTGTGCTGGCAGCGGGTGTCCTGTGATGTGGCCCCATATGCCGGTTCCTGGGTTTGACTGCTGGGGGTGTGCTGTCAGCGGGGTGTCCTGTGATGTGGCCGCACATGCCCTGGGTTTGACTGTGGGGGTGTGCTGGCGCTGGGTGTGGCGTGATGTGGCCCCACATGCCCTGGGTTTGCTGCTGGGGGTGTGCTGGCAGCGGGGTGTCGTGTGATGTGGCCCCACATGCCCTGGGTTTGACTGCTAGGGGTGTGCCTGCAGCGGGGTGTCGTGTGATGTGGCCCCACATGCCCGGGGTTTGACTGCTGGGAGTGTGCTGGCGCGGGGTGTCGTGTGATGTGGCCCACATGCCCTGGGTTTGACTGCTGGGGGTGTGCTGGCAGCGGGTGTCCTGTGATGTGGCCCCATATGCCGGTTCCTGGGTTTGACTGCTGGGGGTGTGCTGTCAGCGGGGTGTCCTGTGATGTGGCCCCATATGCCGGTTCCTGGGTTTGACTGCTGGGGGTGTGCTGGCAGCGGGGTGTCCTGTGATGTGGCCCACATGCCCTGGGTTTGACTGCTGGGGGTGTGCTGGCAGCGGGTGTCGTGTGATGTGGCCCCATATGCCGGTTCCTGGGTTTGACTGCGGGGGGTGTGCTGGCAGCGGGCGTCGTGTGATGTGGCCCCACATGCCCCGGGTTTGACTGCTGGGGGTGTGCTGGCAGCGGGTGTCGTGTGATGTGGCCGCACATGCCCTGGGTTTGACTGCTGGGGGTGTGCTGTCAGCGGGGTGTCGTGTGATGTGGCCCCATATGCCGGTTCCTGGGTTTGACTGCTGGGGTGTGCTGACAGCGGGGTGTCCTGTGATGTGGCCCCCACATGCCCTGGGTTTGACTGCTGGGGGTGAGCTGGCAGCGGGGTGTCGTGTGATGTGGCCCCCACATGACCTGGGTTTGCTGATGGGGGTGTGCTGTCAGCGGGGTGTCGAGTGATGTGGCCCCATATGCCGGTTCCTGGGTTTGACTGCTGGGGTGTGCTGACAGCGGGTGTCCTGTGATGTGGCCGCACATGCCCTGGGTTTGACTGCTGGGGGTGTGCTGGCAGCGGGGTGTCGTGTGATGTGGCCGCACATGCCGGTTCCTGGGTTTGACTGTGGGGGTGTGCTGGCAGCGGGGTGTCGTGTGATGTGGCCCCCACATGCCCTGGGTTTGCTGATGGGGGTGTGCTGGCAGCGGGGTGTCGTGTGATGTGGCCCCACATGCCCTGGGTTTGCTGCTGGGGGTGTGCTGGCAGCGGGGTGTCGCGTGATGTGGCCCCACATGCCCTGGGTTTGCTGCTGGGGGTGTGCTGGCAGCGGGGTGTCGTGTGATGTGGCCCCACATGCCCGGGGTTTGACTGCTGGGGGTGTGCTGGCAGCGGGGTGTCGTGTGATGTGGCCCCACATGCCCGGGGTTTGACTGCTGGGGGTGTGCTGGCAGCGGGGTGTCGTGTGATGTGGCCCCATATGCCGGTTCCTGGGTTTGACTGCTGGGGGTGTGCTGACAGCGGGTGTCCTGTGATGTGGCCCCCACATGCCCTGGGTTTGACTGCTGGGGTGTGCTGGCGGCGGGGTGTCGTGTGATGTGGCCCCATATGCCGGTTCCTGGGTTTGACTGCGGGGGGTGTGCTGGCAGCGGGGTGTCGTGTGACGTGGCAGCACATGCCGGCCCCTGTGTTTGACTGCTGGGGGTGTGCTGGCGCGGGGTGTCGTGTGATGTGGCCCCACATGCCCCGGGTTTGACTGCTGGGAGTGTGCTGTCAGCGGGGTGTCGTGTGATGTGGCCCCATATGCCGGTTCCTGGGTTTGACTGCTGGGGTGTGCTGACAGCGGGTGTCCTGTGATGTGGCCCCCACATGCCCTGGGTTTGACAGCGGGGGGTGTGCTGGCAGCGGGTGTCGTGTGATGTGGCCCCACATGCCCTGGGTTTGGCTGCTGGGGGTGTGCTGGCGCGGGGTGTCGTGTGATGTGGCAGCACATGCCCTGGGTTTGACTGCGGGGGGTGTGCTGGCGCGGGGTGTCGTGTGATGTGGCCCCCACATGCCCTGAGTTTGACTGCTGGGGGTGTGCTGGCAGCGGGGTGTCGTGTGATGTGGCCCCATATGCCGGTTCCTGGGTTTGACTGCTGGGGTGTGCTGGCAGCGGGGTGTCCTGTGATGTGGCCCCACATGCCCTGGGTTTGACTGCTGGGGGTGTGCTGCAGCGGGTGTCCTGTGATGTGGCCCCATATGCCGGTTCCTGGGTTTGACTGCTGGGGGTGTGCTGGCAGCGGGTGTCGTGTGATGTGGCCGCACATGCCCTGGGTTTGACTGCTGGGAGTGTGCTGGCGCGGGGTGTCGTGTGATGTGGCCCACATGCCCTGGGTTTGACTGCTGGGGGTGTGCTGGCAGCGGGTGTCCTGTGATGTGGCCCCACATGCCCTGGGTTTGACTGCTGGGGGTGTGCTGGCAGCGGGGTGTCCTGTGATGTGGCCCCACATACCCTGGGTTTGGCTGCTGGGGGTGTGCTGGCAGCGGTTGTGGTGGGATATGGTGGCACATGCCGGTTCCTGGGTTTGACTGCTGGGGGTGTGCTGGCAGCGGGGTGTCGTGTGATGTGGCCCCATATGCCGGTTCCTGGGTTTGACTGCTGGGGTGTGCTGGCAGCGGGGTGTCGTGTGATGTGGCCCCCACATGCCCTGGGTTTGACTGCTGGGGGTGTGCTGGAAGTGGG
Organism: Lissotriton helveticus; assembly: GCF_964261635.1. Lineage (NCBI taxonomy): Eukaryota > Metazoa > Chordata > Amphibia > Caudata > Salamandridae > Lissotriton > Lissotriton helveticus. The sequence goes on along the minus strand of NC_136067.1, from coordinate 8,140,508 downwards.
GTGTCGTGTGATGTGGCCCCATATGCCGGTTCCTGGGTTTGACTGCTGGGGTGTGCTGGCAGCGGGGTGTCGTGTGATGTGGCCCCCACATGCCCTGGGTTTGACTGCTGGGGGTGTGCTGGAAGTGGGGTGTCGTGTGATGTGGCCCCATATGCCGGTTCCTGGGTTTGACTGCTGGGGTGTGCTGGCAGCGGGGTGTCGTGTGATGTGGCCCCCACATGCCCTGGTTTTGACTGCTGGGGGTGTGCTGGCAGTGGGGTGTTGTGTGATGTGGCCCCCACATGCCCTGGGTTTGACTGCTGGGGGTGTGCTGGCAGCGGGGTGTCGTGTGATGTGGCCCCATATGCCGGTTCCTGGGTTTGACTGCTGGGGGTGTGCTGACAGCGGGGTGTCCTGTGATGTGGCCCCCACATGCCCTGGGTTTGACTGCTGGGGGTGTGCTGGCAGCGGGGTGTTGTGTGATGTGGCCGCACATGCCAGCTCCTGGGTTTGACTGTGGGGGTGTGCTGGCAGCGGGGTGTCGCGTGATGTGGCCCCACATGCCCTGGGTTTGCTGCTGGGGGTGTGCTGGCAGCGGGGTGTCGTGTGATGTGGCCCCATATGCCCTGGGTTTGACTGCTGGGGGTGTGCTGGCAGCGGGGTGTCGTGTGATGTGGCCCCACATGCCCTGGGTTTGACTGCTAGGGGTGTGCCTGCAGCGGGGTGTCGTGTGATGTGGCCCCACATGCCCTGGGTTTGACTGCTGGGGGTGTGCTGGCAGCGGGTGTCCTGTGATGTGGCCCCATATGCCGGTTCCTGGGTTTGACTGCTGGGGGTGTGCTGTCAGCGGGGTGTCCTGTGATGTGGCCCCATATGCCGGTTCCTGGGTTTGACTGCTGGGGGTGTGCTGGCGCGGGGTGTCGTGTGATGTGGCCCCACATGCCCTGGGTTTGACTGCTGGGGGTGTGCTGTCAGCGGGGTGTCGTGTGATGTGGCCCCATATGCCGGTTCCTGGGTTTGACTGCTGGGGTGTGCTGACAGCGGGGTGTCCTGTGATGTGGCCCCCACATGCCCTGGGTTTGACTGCTGGGGGTGTGCTGGCAGCGGGGTGTCGTGTGATGTGGTCCCCACATGCCCTGGGTTTGCTGATGGGGGTGTACTGGCAGCGGGGTGTCGTGTGATGTGGCCCCACATGCCCTGGGTTTGCTGCTGGGGGTGTGCTGTCAGCGGGGTGTCGTGTGATGTGGCCCCATATGCCGGTTCCTGGGTTTGACTGCTGGGGTGTGCTGACAGCGGGTGTCCTGTGATGTGGCCCCATATGCCGGTTCCTGGGTTTGACTGCTGGGGGTGTGCTGGCAGCGGGTGTCGTGTGATGTGGCCGCACATGCCCTGGGTTTGACTGCTGGGAGTGTGCTGGCGCGGGGTGTCGTGTGATGTGGCCCACATGCCCTGGGTTTGACTGCTGGGGGTGTGCTGGCAGCGGGTGTCCTGTGATGTGGCCCCCACATGCCCTGGGTTTGACTGCTGGGGTGTGCTGGCAGCGGGGTGTCGTGTGATGTGGCCCCATATGCCGGTTCCTGGGTTTGACTGCTGGGGGTGTGTTGGCAGCGGGGTGTCGTGTGATGTGGCCCCCACATGCCCTGGGTTTGCTGATGGGGATGTGCTGGCAGCGGGGTGTCGTGTGATGTGGCCCCCACATGCCCTGGGTTTGCTGATGGGGGTGTGCTGGCAGCGGGGTGTCGTGTGATGTGGCCCCCACATGCCCTGGGTTTGACTGCTGGGGGTGTGCTGCAGCGGGTGTCCTGTGATGTGGCCCCATATGCCGGTTCCTGTGTTTGACTGCTGGGGTTGTGCTGGCAGCGGGTGTCGTGTGATGTGGCCGCACATGCCCTGGGTTTGACTGCTGGGGGTGTGCTGGCAGCGGGCGTCGTGTGATGTGGCAGCACATGCCCTGGGTTTGACTGCTGGGAGTGTGCTGGCGCGGGGTGTCGTGTGATGTGGCCCACATGCCCTGGGTTTGACTGCTGGGGGTGTGCTGGCAGCGGGTGTGGTGGGATATGGTGGCACATGCCGGTTCCTGGGTTTGACTGCTGGGGGTGTGCTGGCAGCGGGGTGTCGTGTGATGTGGCCCCATATGCCGGTTCCTGGGTTTGACTGCTGGGGTGTGCTGGCAGCGGGGTGTCGTGTGATGTGGCCCCCACATGCCCTGGGTTTGACTGCTGGGGGTGTGCTGGCAGTGGGGTGTCGTGTGATGTGGCCCCATATGCCGGTTCCTGGGTTTGACTGCTGGGGTGTGCAGGCAGCGGGGTGTCGTGTGATGTGGCCCCCACATGCCCTGGGTTTGACTGCTGGGGTGTGCTGGCAGCGGGGTGTCGTGTGATGTGGCCCCCACATGCCCTGGGTTTGACTGCTGGGGGTGTGCTGGCAGTGGGGTGTCGTGTGATGTGGCCCCCACATGCCCTGGGTTTGACTGCTGGGGGTGTGCTGGCAGCGGGGTGTCGTGTGATGTGGCCCCATATGCCGGTTCCTGGGTTTGACTGCTGGGGGTGTGCTGACAGCGGGGTGTCCTGTGATGTGGCCCCCACATGCCCTGGGTTTGACTGCTGGGGGTGTGCTGGCAGCGGGGTGTCGTGTGATGTGGCCGCACATGCCGGTTCCTGGGTTTGACAGTGGGGGTGTGCTGGCAGCGGGGTGTCGTGTGATGTGGCCGCACATGCCAGCTCCTGGGTTTGACTGTGGGGGGTGTGCTGGCAGCGGGGTGTCGTGTGATGTGGCCCCACATTCCCCGGGTTTGACTGCTGGGGGTGTGCTGGCAGCGGGGTGTCGTGTGATGTGGCCCCATATGCCCTGGGTTTGACTGCTGGGGGTGTGCTGGCAGCGGGGTGTCGTGTGATGTGGCCCACATGCCCTGGGTTTGACTGCTGGGGGTGTGCTGGCAGCGGGTGTCCTGTGATGTGGCCCCATATGCCGGTTCCTGGGTTTGACTGCTGGGGGTGTGCTGTCAGCGGGGTGTCCTGTGATGTGGCCGCACATGCCCTGGGTTTGACTGTGGGGGTGTGCTGGCGCTGGGTGTCGCGTGATGTGGCCCCACATGCCCTGGGTTTGCTGCTGGGGGTGTGCTGGCAGCGGGGTGTCGTGTGATGTGGCCCCACATGCCCTGGGTTTGACTGCTAGGGGTGTGCCTGCAGCGGGGTGTCGTGTGATGTGGCCCCACATGCCCGGGGTTTGACTGCTGGGAGTGTGCTGGCGCGGGGTGTCGTGTGATGTGGCCCACATGCCCTGGGTTTGACTGCTGGGGGTGTGCTGGCAGCGGGTGTCCTGTGATGTGGCCCCATATGCCGGTTCCTGGGTTTGACTGCTGGGGGTGTGCTGTCAGCGGGGTGTCCTGTGATGTGGCCCCATATGCCGGTTCCTGGGTTTGACTGCTGGGGGTGTGCTGGCAGCGGGGTGTCCTGTGATGTGGCCCACATGCCCTGGGTTTGACTGCTGGGGGTGTGCTGGCAGCGGGTGTCGTGTGATGTGGCCCCATATGCCGGTTCCTGGGTTTGACTGCGGGGGGTGTGCTGGCAGCGGGCGTCGTGTGATGTGGCCCCACATGCCCCGGGTTTGACTGCTGGGGGTGTGCTGGCAGCGGGTGTCGTGTGATGTGGCCGCACATGCCCTGGGTTTGACTGCTGGGGGTGTGCTGTCAGCGGGGTGTCGTGTGATGTGGCCCCATATGCCGGTTCCTGGGTTTGACTGCTGGGGTGTGCTGACAGCGGGGTGTCCTGTGATGTGGCCCCCACATGCCCTGGGTTTGACTGCTGGGGGTGAGCTGGCAGCGGGGTGTCGTGTGATGTGGCCCCCACATGACCTGGGTTTGCTGATGGGGGTGTGCTGTCAGCGGGGTGTCGAGTGATGTGGCCCCATATGCCGGTTCCTGGGTTTGACTGCTGGGGTGTGCTGACAGCGGGTGTCCTGTGATGTGGCCGCACATGCCCTGGGTTTGACTGCTGGGGGTGTGCTGGCAGCGGGGTGTCGTGTGATGTGGCCGCACATGCCGGTTCCTGGGTTTGACTGTGGGGGTGTGCTGGCAGCGGGGTGTCGTGTGATGTGGCCCCCACATGCCCTGGGTTTGCTGATGGGGGTGTGCTGGCAGCGGGGTGTCGTGTGATGTGGCCCCACATGCCCTGGGTTTGCTGCTGGGGGTGTGCTGGCAGCGGGGTGTCGCGTGATGTGGCCCCACATGCCCTGGGTTTGCTGCTGGGGGTGTGCTGGCAGCGGGGTGTCGTGTGATGTGGCCCCACATGCCCGGGGTTTGACTGCTGGGGGTGTGCTGGCAGCGGGGTGTCGTGTGATGTGGCCCCACATGCCCGGGGTTTGACTGCTGGGGGTGTGCTGGCAGCGGGGTGTCGTGTGATGTGGCCCCATATGCCGGTTCCTGGGTTTGACTGCTGGGGGTGTGCTGACAGCGGGTGTCCTGTGATGTGGCCCCCACATGCCCTGGGTTTGACTGCTGGGGTGTGCTGGCGGCGGGGTGTCGTGTGATGTGGCCCCATATGCCGGTTCCTGGGTTTGACTGCGGGGGGTGTGCTGGCAGCGGGGTGTCGTGTGACGTGGCAGCACATGCCCTGGGTTTGACTGCTGGGGGTGTGCTGGCAGCGGGGTGTCGTGTGATGTGGTCCCCACATGCCCTGGGTTTGACTGCTGGGGTGTGCTGACAGCGGGGTGTCCTGTGATGTGGCCCCCACATGCCCTGGGTTTGACTGCTGGGGGTGTGCTGGCAGCGGGGTGTCGTGTGATGTGGTCCCCACATGCCCTGGGTTTGCTGATGGGGGTGTACTGGCAGCGGGGTGTCGTGTGATGTGGCCCCACATGCCCTGGGTTTGCTGCTGGGGGTGTGCTGTCAGCGGGGTGTCGTGTGATGTGGCCCCATATGCCGGTTCCTGGGTTTGACTGCTGGGGTGTGCTGACAGCGGGTGTCCTGTGATGTGGCCCCATATGCCGGTTCCTGGGTTTGACTGCTGGGGGTGTGCTGGCAGCGGGTGTCGTGTGATGTGGCCGGACATGCCCTGGGTTTGACTGCTGGGAGTGTGCTGGCGCGGGGTGTCGTGTGATGTGGCCCACATGCCCTGGGTTTGACTGCTGGGGGTGTGCTGGCAGCGGGTGTCCTGTGATGTGGCCCCCACATGCCCTGGGTTTGACTGCTGGGGTGTGCTGGCAGCGGGGTGTCGTGTGATGTGGCCCCATATGCCGGTTCCTGGGTTTGACTGCTGGGGGTGTGTTGGCAGCGGGGTGTCGTGTGATGTGGCCCCCACATGCCCTGGGTTTGCTGATGGGGGTGTGCTGGCAGCGGGGTGTCGTGTGATGTGGCCCCCACATGCCCTGGGTTTGCTGATGGGGGTGTGCTGGCAGCGGGGTGTCGTGTGATGTGGCCCCCACATGCCCTGGGTTTGACTGCTGGGGGTGTGCTGCAGCGGGTGTCCTGTGATGTGGCCCCATATGCCGGTTCCTGGGTTTGACTGCTGGGGGTGTGCTGGCAGCGGGTGTCGTGTGATGTGGCCGCACATGCCTTGGGTTTGACTGCTGGGGGTGTGCTGGCAGCGGGCGTCGTGTGATGTGGCAGCACATGCCCTGGGTTTGACTGCTGGGAGTGTGCTGGCGCGGGGTGTCGTGTGATGTGGCCCACATGCCCTGGGTTTGACTGCTGGGGGTGTGCTGGCAGCGGGTGTGGTGGGATATGGTGGCACATGCCGGTTCCTGGGTTTGACTGCTGGGGGTGTGCTGGCAGCGGGGTGTCGTGTGATGTGGCCCCATATGCCGGTTCCTGGGTTTGACTGCTGGGGTGTGCTGGCAGCGGGGTGTCGTGTGATGTGGCCCCCACATGCCCTGGGTTTGACTGCTGGGGGTGTGCTGGCAGTGGGGTGTCGTGTGATGTGGCCCCATATGCCGGTTCCTGGGTTTGACTGCTGGGGTGTGCAGGCAGCGGGGTGTCGTGTGATGTGGCCCCCACATGCCCTGGGTTTGACTGCTGGGGTGTGCTGGCAGCGGGGTGTCGTGTGATGTGGCCCCCACATGCCCTGGGTTTGACTGCTGGGGGTGTGCTGGCAGTGGGGTGTCGTGTGATGTGGCCCCCACATGCCCTGGGTTTGACTGCTGGGGGTGTGCTGGCAGCGGGGTGTCGTGTGATGTGGCCCCATATGCCGGTTCCTGGGTTTGACTGCTGGGGGTGTGCTGACAGCGGGGTGTCCTGTGATGTGGCCCCCACATGCCCTGGGTTTGACTGCTGGGGGTGTGCTGGCAGCGGGGTGTCGTGTGATGTGGCCGCACATGCCGGTTCCTGGGTTTGACAGTGGGGGTGTGCTGGCAGCGGGGTGTCGTGTGATGTGGCCGCACATGCCAGCTCCTGGGTTTGACTGTGGGGGGTGTGCTGGCAGCGGGGTGTCGCGTGATGTGGCCCCACATTCCCCGGGTTTGACTGCTGGGGGTGTGCTGGCAGCGGGGTGTCGTGTGATGTGGCCCCATATGCCCTGGGTTTGACTGCTGGGGGTGTGCTGGCAGCGGGGTGTCGTGTGATGTGGCCCACATGCCCTGGGTTTGACTGCTGGGGGTGTGCTGGCAGCGGGTGTCCTGTGATGTGGCCCCATATGCCGGTTCCTGGGTTTGACTGCTGGGGGTGTGCTGTCAGCGGGGTGTCCTGTGATGTGGCCGCACATGCCCTGGGTTTGACTGTGGGGGTGTGCTGGCGCGGGGTGTCGCGTGATGTGGCCCCACATGCCCTGGGTTTGCTGCTGGGGGTGTGCTGGCAGCGGGGTGTCGTGTGATGTGGCCCCACATGCCCTGGGTTTGACTGCTAGGGGTGTGCCTGCAGCGGGGTGTCGTGTGATGTGGCCCCACATGCCCGGGGTTTGACTGCTGGGAGTGTGCTGGCGCGGGGTGTCGTGTGATGTGGCCCACATGCCCTGGGTTTGACTGCTGGGGGTGTGCTGGCAGCGGGTGTCCTGTGATGTGGCCCCATATGCCGGTTCCTGGGTTTGACTGCTGGGGGTGTGCTGTCAGCGGGGTGTCCTGTGATGTGGCCCCATATGCCGGTTCCTGGGTTTGACTGCTGGGGGTGTGCTGGCAGCGGGGTGTCCTGTGATGTGGCCCACATGCCCTGGGTTTGACTGCTGGGGGTGTGCTGGCAGCGGGTGTCGTGTGATGTGGCCCCATATGCCGGTTCCTGGGTTTGACTGCGGGGGGTGTGCTGGCAGCGGGCGTCGTGTGATGTGGCCCCACATGCCCCGGGTTTGACTGCTGGGGGTGTGCTGGCAGCGGGTGTCGTGTGATGTGGCCGCATATGCCCTGGGTTTGACTGCTGGGGGTGTGCTGTCAGCGGGGTGTCGTGTGATGTGGCCCCATATGCCGGTTCCTGGGTTTGACTGCTGGGGTGTGCTGACAGCGGGGTGTCCTGTGATGTGGCCCCCACATGCCCTGGGTTTGACTGCTGGGGGTGAGCTGGCAGTGGGGTGTCGTGTGATGTGGCCCCCACATGCCCTGGGTTTGCTGATGGGGGTGTGCTGTCAGCGGGGTGTCGAGTGATGTGGCCCCATATGCCGGTTCCTGGGTTTGACTGCTGGGGTGTGCTGACAGCGGGTGTCCTGTGATGTGGCCGCACATGCCCTGGGTTTGACTGCTGGGGGTGTGCTGGCAGCGGGGTGTCGTGTGATGTGGCCGCACATGCCGGTTCCTGGGTTTGACTGTGGGGGTGTGCTGGCAGCGGGGTGTCGTGTGATGTGGCCCCCACATGCCCTGGGTTTGCTGATGGGGGTGTGCTGGCAGCGGGGTGTCGTGTGATGTGGCCCCACATGCCCTGGGTTTGCTGCTGGGGGTGTGCTGGCAGCGGGGTGTCGCGTGATGTGGCCCCACATGCCCTGGGTTTGCTGCTGGGGGTGTGCTGGCAGCGGGGTGTCGTGTGATGTGGCCCCACATGCCCGGGGTTTGACTGCTGGGGGTGTGCTGGCAGCGGGGTGTCGTGTGATGTGGCCCCACATGCCCGGGGTTTGACTGCTGGGGGTGTGCTGGCAGCGGGGTGTCGTGTGATGTGGCCCCATATGCCGGTTCCTGGGTTTGACTGCTGGGGGTGTGCTGACAGCGGGTGTCCTGTGATGTGGCCCCCACATGCCCTGGGTTTGACTGCTGGGGTGTGCTGGCGGCGGGGTGTCGTGTGATGTGGCCCCATATGCCGGTTCCTGGGTTTGACTGCGGGGGGTGTGCTGGCAGCGGGGTGTCGTGTGATGTGGCAGCACATGCCGGCCCCTGTGTTTGACTGCTGGGGGTGTGCTGGCGCGGGGTGTCGTGTGATGTGGCCCCACATGCCCCGGGTTTGACTGCTGGGAGTGTGCTGTCAGCGGGGTGTCGTGTGATGTGGCCCCATATGCCGGTTCCTGGGTTTGACTGCTGGGGTGTGCTGACAGCGGGTGTCCTGTGATGTGGCCCCCACATGCCCTGGGTTTGACAGCGGGGGGTGTGCTGGCAGCGGGTGTCGTGTGATGTGGCCCCACATGCCCTGGGTTTGGCTGCTGGGGGTGTGCTGGCGCGGGGTGTCGTGTGATGTGGCAGCACATGCCCTGGGTTTGACTGCGGGGGGTGTGCTGGCGCGGGGTGTCGTGTGATGTGGCCCCCACATGCCCTGAGTTTGACTGCTGGGGGTGTGCTGGCAGCGGGGTGTCGTGTGATGTGGCCCCATATGCCGGTTCCTGGGTTTGACTGCTGGGGTGTGCTGACAGCGGGTGTCCTGTGATGTGGCCCCCACATGCCCTGGGTTTGACAGCGGGGGGTGTGCTGGCAGCGGGTGTCGTGTGATGTGGCCCCACATGCCCTGGGTTTGGCTGCTGGGGGTGTGCTGGCGCGGGGTGTCGTGTGATGTGGCCCCACATGCCCGGGGTTTGACTGCGGGGGGTGTGCTGGCGCGGGGTGTCGTGTGATGTGGCCCCCACATGCCCTGAGTTTGACTGCTGGGGGTGTGCTGGCAGCGGGGTGTCGTGTGATGTGGCCCCCACATGCCCTTGGTTTGCTGATGGGGGTGAGCTGGCAGCGGGGTGTCGTGTGATGTGGCCCCACATGCCCTGGGTTTGACTGCGGGGGGTGTGCTGGCAGCGGGTGTCGTGTGATGTGGCCCACATGCCCTGGGTTTGACTGCTGGGGTGTGCTGGCAGCGGGTGTCGTGTGATGTGGCCGCACATGCCAGCTCCTGGGTTTGACTGCTGGGGTGTGCTGGCAGCGGGGTGTCGTGTGATGTGGCCCCACATGCCCTAGGTTTGCTGCTGGGGGTGTGCTGGCAGCGGGCGTCGTGTGATGTGGCCCCCACATGCCCTGGGTTTGACTGCTGGGGGTGTGCTGGGAGCGGGGTGTCCTGTGATGTGGCCCCACATGCCCTAGGTTTGCTGCTGGGGGTGTGCTGGCAGCGGGCGTCGTGTGATGTGGCCCCACATGCCCTGGGTTTGCTGCTGGGGGTGTGCTGGCAGCGGGGTGTCGTGTGATGTGGCCGCACATGCCAGCTCCTGGGTTTGACTGCTGGGGTGTGCTGGCAGCGGGGTGTCGTGTGATGTGGCCCCACATGCCCTAGGTTTGCTGCTGGGGGTGTGCTGGCAGCGGGCGTCGTGTGATGTGGCCCCACATGCCCTAGGTTTGACTGCTGGGGGTGTGCTGGTAGCGGGGTGTCGTGTGATGTGGCCCACATGCCCTGGGTTTGACTGCTGGGGGTGTGCTGGCAGCGGGGTGTCGTGTGATGTGGCCCCACATGCCCTGGGTTTGACTGCTGGGGGTGTGCTGGCAGCGGGCGTCGTGTGATGTGGCTCCCACATGCCCTGGGTTTGACTGCTGGGGGTGTGCTGGCAGCGGGGTGTCGTGTGATGTGGCCCCACATGCCCTGGGTTTGACTGCTGGGGGTGTGCTGGCAGCGGGGTGTCGTGTGATGTGGCCCCATATGCCGGTTCCTGGGTTTGACTGCTGGGGTGTGCTGACAGCGGGTGTCCTGTGATGTGGCCCCCACATGCCCTGGGTTTGACTGCTGGGGTGTGCTGGCAGCGGGCGTCGTGTGATGTGGCCCCCACATGCCCTGGGTTTGCTGATGGGGGTGTGCTGGCAGCGGGGTGTCGTGTGATGTGGCCCCCACATGCCCTGGGTTTGCTGATGGGGGTGTGCTGGCAGCGGGTGTCCTGTGATGTGGCCAACATGCCCTGGGTTTGACTGCTGGGGGTGTGCTGTCAGCGGGGTGTCGAGTGATGTGGCCCCATATGCCGGTTCCTGGGTTTGACTGCTGGGGTGTGCTGACAGCGGGTGTCCTGTGATGTGGCCCCATATGCCGGTTCCTGGGTTTGACTGCTGGGGGTGTGCTGGCAGCGGGTGTCCTGTGATGTGGCAGCACATGCTAGCTCCTGGGTTTGACTGCTGGGGTGTGCTGGCAGCGGGGTGTCCTGTGATGTGGCCCCACATGCCCTGGGTTTGACTGCTGGGGGTGTGCTGCAGCGGGTGTCCTGTGATGTGGCCCCATATGCCGGTTCCTGGGTTTGACTGCTGGGGGTGTGCTGGCAGCGGGTGTCGTGTGATGTGGCCGCACATGCCCTGGGTTTGACTGCTGGGAGTGTGCTGGCGCGGGGTGTCGTGTGATGTGGCCCACATGCCCTGGGTTTGACTGCTGGGGGTGTGCTGGCAGCGGGTGTCCTGTGATGTGGCCCCACATGCCCTGGGTTTGACTGCTGGGGGTGTGCTGGCAGCGGGGTGTCCTGTGATGTGGCCCCACATACCCTGGGTTTGGCTGCTGGGGGTGTGCTGGCAGCGGTTGTGGTGGGATATGGTGGCACATGCCGGTTCCTGGGTTTGACTGCTGGGGGTGTGCTGGCAGCGGGGTGTCGTGTGATGTGGCCCCATATGCCGGTTCCTGGGTTTGACTGCTGGGGTGTGCTGGCAGCGGGGTGTCGTGTGATGTGGCCCCCACATGCCCTGGGTTTGACTGCTGGGGGTGTGCTGGAAGTGGGGTGTCGTGTGATGTGGCCCCATATGCCGGTTCCTGGGTTTGACTGCTGGGGTGTGCTGGCAGCGGAGTGTCGTGTGATGTGGCCCCCACATGCCCTGGGTTTGACTGCTGGGGGTGTGCTGGAAGTGGGGTGTCGTGTGATGTGGCCCCATATGCCGGTTCCTGGGTTTGACTGCTGGGGTGTGCTGGCAGCGGGGTGTCGTGTGATGTGGCCCCCACATGCCCTGGTTTTGACTGCTGGGGGTGTGCTGGCAGTGGGGTGTTGTGTGATGTGGCCCCCACATGCCCTGGGTTTGACTGCTGGGGGTGTGCTGGCAGCGGGGTGTCGTGTGATGTGGCCCCATATGCCGGTTCCTGGGTTTGACTGCTGGGGGTGTGCTGACAGCGGGGTGTCCTGTGATGTGGCCCCCACATGCCCTGGGTTTGACTGCTGGGGGTGTGCTGGCAGCGGGGTGTTGTGTGATGTGGCCGCACATGCCAGCTCCTGGGTTTGACTGTGGGGGTGTGCTGGCAGCGGGGTGTCGCGTGATGTGGCCCCACATGCCCTGGGTTTGCTGCTGGGGGTGTGCTGGCAGCGGGGTGTCGTGTGATGTGGCCCCATATGCCCTGGGTTTGACTGCTGGGGGTGTGCTGGCAGCGGGGTGTCGTGTGATGTGGCCCCACATGCCCTGGGTTTGACTGCTAGGGGTGTGCCTGCAGCGGGGTGTCGTGTGATGTGGCCCCACATGCCCTGGGTTTGACTGCTGGGGGTGTGCTGGCAGCGGGTGTCCTGTGATGTGGCCCCATATGCCGGTTCCTGGGTTTGACTGCTGGGGGTGTGCTGTCAGCGGGGTGTCCTGTGATGTGGCCCCATATGCCGGTTCCTGGGTTTGACTGCTGGGGGTGTGCTGGCGCGGGGTGTCGTGTGATGTGGCCCCACATGCCCTGGGTTTGACTGCTGGGGGTGTGCTGTCAGCGGGGTGTCGTGTGATGTGGCCCCATATGCCGGTTCCTGGGTTTGACTGCTGGGGTGTGCTGACAGCGGGGTGTCCTGTGATGTGGCCCCCACATGCCCTGGGTTTGACTGCTGGGGGTGTGCTGGCAGCGGGGTGTCGTGTGATGTGGTCCCCACATGCCCTGGGTTTGCTGATGGGGGTGTACTGGCAGCGGGGTGTCGTGTGATGTGGCCCCACATGCCCTGGGTTTGCTGCTGGGGGTGTGCTGTCAGCGGGGTGTCGTGTGATGTGGCCCCATATGCCGGTTCCTGGGTTTGACTGCTGGGGTGTGCTGACAGCGGGTGTCCTGTGATGTGGCCCCATATGCCGGTTCCTGGGTTTGACTGCTGGGGGTGTGCTGGCAGCGGGTGTCGTGTGATGTGGCCGCACATGCCCTGGGTTTGACTGCTGGGAGTGTGCTGGCGCGGGGTGTCGTGTGATGTGGCCCACATGCCCTGGGTTTGACTGCTGGGGGTGTGCTGGCAGCGGGTGTCCTGTGATGTGGCCCCCACATGCCCTGGGTTTGACTGCTGGGGTGTGCTGGCAGCGGGGTGTCGTGTGATGTGGCCCCATATGCCGGTTCCTGGGTTTGACTGCTGGGGGTGTGTTGGCAGCGGGGTGTCGTGTGATGTGGCCCCCACATGCCCTGGGTTTGCTGATGGGGATGTGCTGGCAGCGGGGTGTCGTGTGATGTGGCCCCCACATGCCCTGGGTTTGCTGATGGGGGTGTGCTGGCAGCGGGGTGTCGTGTGATGTGGCCCCCACATGCCCTGGGTTTGACTGCTGGGGGTGTGCTGCAGCGGGTGTCCTGTGATGTGGCCCCATATGCCGGTTCCTGTGTTTGACTGCTGGGGTTGTGCTGGCAGCGGGTGTCGTGTGATGTGGCCGCACATGCCCTGGGTTTGACTGCTGGGGGTGTGCTGGCAGCGGGCGTCGTGTGATGTGGCAGCACATGCCCTGGGTTTGACTGCTGGGAGTGTGCTGGCGCGGGGTGTCGTGTGATGTGGCCCACATGCCCTGGGTTTGACTGCTGGGGGTGTGCTGGCAGCGGGTGTGGTGGGATATGGTGGCACATGCCGGTTCCTGGGTTTGACTGCTGGGGGTGTGCTGGCAGCGGGGTGTCGTGTGATGTGGCCCCATATGCCGGTTCCTGGGTTTGACTGCTGGGGTGTGCTGGCAGCGGGGTGTCGTGTGATGTGGCCCCCACATGCCCTGGGTTTGACTGCTGGGGGTGTGCTGGCAGTGGGGTGTCGTGTGATGTGGCCCCATATGCCGGTTCCTGGGTTTGACTGCTGGGGTGTGCAGGCAGCGGGGTGTCGTGTGATGTGGCCCCCACATGCCCTGGGTTTGACTGCTGGGGTGTGCTGGCAGCGGGGTGTCGTGTGATGTGGCCCCCACATGCCCTGGGTTTGACTGCTGGGGGTGTGCTGGCAGTGGGGTGTCGTGTGATGTGGCCCCCACATGCCCTGGGTTTGACTGCTGGGGGTGTGCTGGCAGCGGGGTGTCGTGTGATGTGGCCCCATATGCCGGTTCCTGGGTTTGACTGCTGGGGGTGTGCTGACAGCGGGGTGTCCTGTGATGTGGCCCCCACATGCCCTGGGTTTGACTGCTGGGGGTGTGCTGGCAGCGGGGTGTCGTGTGATGTGGCCGCACATGCCGGTTCCTGGGTTTGACAGTGGGGGTGTGCTGGCAGCGGGGTGTCGTGTGATGTGGCCGCACATGCCAGCTCCTGGGTTTGACTGTGGGGGGTGTGCTGGCAGCGGGGTGTCGTGTGATGTGGCCCCACATTCCCCGGGTTTGACTGCTGGGGGTGTGCTGGCAGCGGGGTGTCGTGTGATGTGGCCCCATATGCCCTGGGTTTGACTGCTGGGGGTGTGCTGGCAGCGGGGTGTCGTGTGATGTGGCCCACATGCCCTGGGTTTGACTGCTGGGGGTGTGCTGGCAGCGGGTGTCCTGTGATGTGGCCCCATATGCCGGTTCCTGGGTTTGACTGCTGGGGGTGTGCTGTCAGCGGGGTGTCCTGTGATGTGGCCGCACATGCCCTGGGTTTGACTGTGGGGGTGTGCTGGCGCTGGGTGTCGCGTGATGTGGCCCCACATGCCCTGGGTTTGCTGCTGGGGGTGTGCTGGCAGCGGGGTGTCGTGTGATGTGGCCCCACATGCCCTGGGTTTGACTGCTAGGGGTGTGCCTGCAGCGGGGTGTCGTGTGATGTGGCCCCACATGCCCGGGGTTTGACTGCTGGGAGTGTGCTGGCGCGGGGTGTCGTGTGATGTGGCCCACATGCCCTGGGTTTGACTGCTGGGGGTGTGCTGGCAGCGGGTGTCCTGTGATGTGGCCCCATATGCCGGTTCCTGGGTTTGACTGCTGGGGGTGTGCTGTCAGCGGGGTGTCCTGTGATGTGGCCCCATATGCCGGTTCCTGGGTTTGACTGCTGGGGGTGTGCTGGCAGCGGGGTGTCCTGTGATGTGGCCCACATGCCCTGGGTTTGACTGCTGGGGGTGTGCTGGCAGCGGGTGTCGTGTGATGTGGCCCCATATGCCGGTTCCTGGGTTTGACTGCGGGGGGTGTGCTGGCAGCGGGCGTCGTGTGATGTGGCCCCACATGCCCCGGGTTTGACTGCTGGGGGTGTGCTGGCAGCGGGTGTCGTGTGATGTGGCCGCACATGCCCTGGGTTTGACTGCTGGGGGTGTGCTGTCAGCGGGGTGTCGTGTGATGTGGCCCCATATGCCGGTTCCTGGGTTTGACTGCTGGGGTGTGCTGACAGCGGGGTGTCCTGTGATGTGGCCCCCACATGCCCTGGGTTTGACTGCTGGGGGTGAGCTGGCAGCGGGGTGTCGTGTGATGTGGCCCCCACATGACCTGGGTTTGCTGATGGGGGTGTGCTGTCAGCGGGGTGTCGAGTGATGTGGCCCCATATGCCGGTTCCTGGGTTTGACTGCTGGGGTGTGCTGACAGCGGGTGTCCTGTGATGTGGCCGCACATGCCCTGGGTTTGACTGCTGGGGGTGTGCTGGCAGCGGGGTGTCGTGTGATGTGGCCGCACATGCCGGTTCCTGGGTTTGACTGTGGGGGTGTGCTGGCAGCGGGGTGTCGTGTGATGTGGCCCCCACATGCCCTGGGTTTGCTGATGGGGGTGTGCTGGCAGCGGGGTGTCGTGTGATGTGGCCCCACATGCCCTGGGTTTGCTGCTGGGGGTGTGCTGGCAGCGGGGTGTCGCGTGATGTGGCCCCACATGCCCTGGGTTTGCTGCTGGGGGTGTGCTGGCAGCGGGGTGTCGTGTGATGTGGCCCCACATGCCCGGGGTTTGACTGCTGGGGGTGTGCTGGCAGCGGGGTGTCGTGTGATGTGGCCCCACATGCCCGGGGTTTGACTGCTGGGGGTGTGCTGGCAGCGGGGTGTCGTGTGATGTGGCCCCATATGCCGGTTCCTGGGTTTGACTGCTGGGGGTGTGCTGACAGCGGGTGTCCTGTGATGTGGCCCCCACATGCCCTGGGTTTGACTGCTGGGGTGTGCTGGCGGCGGGGTGTCGTGTGATGTGGCCCCATATGCCGGTTCCTGGGTTTGACTGCGGGGGGTGTGCTGGCAGCGGGGTGTCGTGTGACGTGGCAGCACATGCCGGCCCCTGTGTTTGACTGCTGGGGGTGTGCTGGCGCGGGGTGTCGTGTGATGTGGCCCCACATGCCCCGGGTTTGACTGCTGGGAGTGTGCTGTCAGCGGGGTGTCGTGTGATGTGGCCCCATATGCCGGTTCCTGGGTTTGACTGCTGGGGTGTGCTGACAGCGGGTGTCCTGTGATGTGGCCCCCACATGCCCTGGGTTTGACAGCGGGGGGTGTGCTGGCAGCGGGTGTCGTGTGATGTGGCCCCACATGCCCTGGGTTTGGCTGCTGGGGGTGTGCTGGCGCGGGGTGTCGTGTGATGTGGCAGCACATGCCCTGGGTTTGACTGCGGGGGGTGTGCTGGCGCGGGGTGTCGTGTGATGTGGCCCCCACATGCCCTGAGTTTGACTGCTGGGGGTGTGCTGGCAGCGGGGTGTCGTGTGATGTGGCCCCATATGCCGGTTCCTGGGTTTGACTGCTGGGGTGTGCTGGCAGCGGGGTGTCCTGTGATGTGGCCCCACATGCCCTGGGTTTGACTGCTGGGGGTGTGCTGCAGCGGGTGTCCTGTGATGTGGCCCCATATGCCGGTTCCTGGGTTTGACTGCTGGGGGTGTGCTGGCAGCGGGTGTCGTGTGATGTGGCCGCACATGCCCTGGGTTTGACTGCTGGGAGTGTGCTGGCGCGGGGTGTCGTGTGATGTGGCCCACATGCCCTGGGTTTGACTGCTGGGGGTGTGCTGGCAGCGGGTGTCCTGTGATGTGGCCCCACATGCCCTGGGTTTGACTGCTGGGGGTGTGCTGGCAGCGGGGTGTCCTGTGATGTGGCCCCACATACCCTGGGTTTGGCTGCTGGGGGTGTGCTGGCAGCGGTTGTGGTGGGATATGGTGGCACATGCCGGTTCCTGGGTTTGACTGCTGGGGGTGTGCTGGCAGCGGGGTGTCGTGTGATGTGGCCCCATATGCCGGTTCCTGGGTTTGACTGCTGGGGTGTGCTGGCAGCGGGGTGTCGTGTGATGTGGCCCCCACATGCCCTGGGTTTGACTGCTGGGGGTGTGCTGGAAGTGGGGTGTCGTGTGATGTGGCCCCATATGCCGGTTCCTGGGTTTGACTGCTGGGGTGTGCTGGCAGCGGGGTGTCGTGTGATGTGGCCCCCACATGCCCTGGGTTTGACTGCTGGGGGTGTGCTGGAAGTGGGGTGTCGTGTGATGTGGCCCCATATGCCGGTTCCTGGGTTTGACTGCTGGGGTGTGCTGGCAGCGGGGTGTCGTGTGATGTGGCCCCCACATGCCCTGGTTTTGACTGCTGGGGGTGTGCTGGCAGTGGGGTGTTGTGTGATGTGGCCCCCACATGCCCTGGGTTTGACTGCTGGGGGTGTGCTGGCAGCGGGGTGTCGTGTGATGTGGCCCCATATGCCGGTTCCTGGGTTTGACTGCTGGGGGTGTGCTGACAGCGGGGTGTCCTGTGATGTGGCCCCCACATGCCCTGGGTTTGACTGCTGGGGGTGTGCTGGCAGCGGGGTGTTGTGTGATGTGGCCGCACATGCCAGCTCCTGGGTTTGACTGTGGGGGTGTGCTGGCAGCGGGGTGTCGCGTGATGTGGCCCCACATGCCCTGGGTTTGCTGCTGGGGGTGTGCTGGCAGCGGGGTGTCGTGTGATGTGGCCCCATATGCCCTGGGTTTGACTGCTGGGGGTGTGCTGGCAGCGGGGTGTCGTGTGATGTGGCCCCACATGCCCTGGGTTTGACTGCTAGGGGTGTGCCTGCAGCGGGGTGTCGTGTGATGTGGCCCCACATGCCCTGGGTTTGACTGCTGGGGGTGTGCTGGCAGCGGGTGTCCTGTGATGTGGCCCCATATGCCGGTTCCTGGGTTTGACTGCTGGGGGTGTGCTGTCAGCGGGGTGTCCTGTGATGTGGCCCCATATGCCGGTTCCTGGGTTTGACTGCTGGGGGTGTGCTGGCGCGGGGTGTCGTGTGATGTGGCCCCACATGCCCTGGGTTTGACTGCTGGGGGTGTGCTGTCAGCGGGGTGTCGTGTGATGTGGCCCCATATGCCGGTTCCTGGGTTTGACTGCTGGGGTGTGCTGACAGCGGGGTGTCCTGTGATGTGGCCCCCACATGCCCTGGGTTTGACTGCTGGGGGTGTGCTGGCAGCGGGGTGTCGTGTGATGTGGTCCCCACATGCCCTGGGTTTGCTGATGGGGGTGTACTGGCAGCGGGGTGTCGTGTGATGTGGCCCCACATGCCCTGGGTTTGCTGCTGGGGGTGTGCTGTCAGCGGGGTGTCGTGTGATGTGGCCCCATATGCCGGTTCCTGGGTTTGACTGCTGGGGTGTGCTGACAGCGGGTGTCCTGTGATGTGGCCCCATATGCCGGTTCCTGGGTTTGACTGCTGGGGGTGTGCTGGCAGCGGGTGTCGTGTGATGTGGCCGCACATGCCCTGGGTTTGACTGCTGGGAGTGTGCTGGCGCGGGGTGTCGTGTGATGTGGCCCACATGCCCTGGGTTTGACTGCTGGGGGTGTGCTGGCAGCGGGTGTCCTGTGATGTGGCCCCCACATGCCCTGGGTTTGACTGCTGGGGTGTGCTGGCAGCGGGGTGTCGTGTGATGTGGCCCCATATGCCGGTTCCTGGGTTTGACTGCTGGGGGTGTGTTGGCAGCGGGGTGTCGTGTGATGTGGCCCCCACATGCCCTGGGTTTGCTGATGGGGATGTGCTGGCAGCGGGGTGTCGTGTGATGTGGCCCCCACATGCCCTGGGTTTGCTGATGGGGGTGTGCTGGCAGCGGGGTGTCGTGTGATGTGGCCCCCACATGCCCTGGGTTTGACTGCTGGGGGTGTGCTGCAGCGGGTGTCCTGTGATGTGGCCCCATATGCCGGTTCCTGTGTTTGACTGCTGGGGTTGTGCTGGCAGCGGGTGTCGTGTGATGTGGCCGCACATGCCCTGGGTTTGACTGCTGGGGGTGTGCTGGCAGCGGGCGTCGTGTGATGTGGCAGCACATGCCCTGGGTTTGACTGCTGGGAGTGTGCTGGCGCGGGGTGTCGTGTGATGTGGCCCACATGCCCTGGGTTTGACTGCTGGGGGTGTGCTGGCAGCGGGTGTGGTGGGATATGGTGGCACATGCCGGTTCCTGGGTTTGACTGCTGGGGGTGTGCTGGCAGCGGGGTGTCGTGTGATGTGGCCCCATATGCCGGTTCCTGGGTTTGACTGCTCGGGTGTGCTGGCAGCGGGGTGTCGTGTGATGTGGCCCCCACATGCCCTGGGTTTGACTGCTGGGGGTGTGCTGGCAGTGGGGTGTCGTGTGATGTGGCCCCATATGCCGGTTCCTGGGTTTGACTGCTGGGGTGTGCAGGCAGCGGGGTGTCGTGTGATGTGGCCCCCACATGCCCTGGGTTTGACTGCTGGGGTGTGCTGGCAGCGGGGTGTCGTGTGATGTGGCCCCCACATGCCCTGGGTTTGACTGCTGGGGGTGTGCTGGCAGTGGGGTGTCGTGTGATGTGGCCCCCACATGCCCTGGGTTTGACTGCTGGGGGTGTGCTGGCAGCGGGGTGTCGTGTGATGTGGCCCCATATGCCGGTTCCTGGGTTTGACTGCTGGGGGTGTGCTGACAGCGGGGTGTCCTGTGATGTGGCCCCCACATGCCCTGGGTTTGACTGCTGGGGGTGTGCTGGCAGCGGGGTGTCGTGTGATGTGGCCGCACATGCCGGTTCCTGGGTTTGACAGTGGGGGTGTGCTGGCAGCGGGGTGTCGTGTGATGTGGCCGCACATGCCAGCTCCTGGGTTTGACTGTGGGGGGTGTGCTGGCAGCGGGGTGTCGTGTGATGTGGCCCCACATTCCCCGGGTTTGACTGCTGGGGGTGTGCTGGCAGCGGGGTGTCGTGTGATGTGGCCCCATATGCCCTGGGTTTGACTGCTGGGGGTGTGCTGGCAGCGGGGTGTCGTGTGATGTGGCCCACATGCCCTGGGTTTGACTGCTGGGGGTGTGCTGGCAGCGGGTGTCCTGTGATGTGGCCCCATATGCCGGTTCCTGGGTTTGACTGCTGGGGGTGTGCTGTCAGCGGGGTGTCCTGTGATGTGGCCGCACATGCCCTGGGTTTGACTGTGGGGGTGTGCTGGCGCTGGGTGTCGCGTGATGTGGCCCCACATGCCCTGGGTTTGCTGCTGGGGGTGTGCTGGCAGCGGGGTGTCGTGTGATGTGGCCCCACATGCCCTGGGTTTGACTGCTAGGGGTGTGCCTGCAGCGGGGTGTCGTGTGATGTGGCCCCACATGCCCGGGGTTTGACTGCTGGGAGTGTGCTGGCGCGGGGTGTCGTGTGATGTGGCCCACATGCCCTGGGTTTGACTGCTGGGGGTGTGCTGGCAGCGGGTGTCCTGTGATGTGGCCCCATATGCCGGTTCCTGGGTTTGACTGCTGGGGGTGTGCTGTCAGCGGGGTGTCCTGTGATGTGGCCCCATATGCCGGTTCCTGGGTTTCACTGCTGGGGGTGTGCTGGCAGCGGGGTGTCCTGTGATGTGGCCCACATGCCCTGGGTTTGACTGCTGGGGGTGTGCTGGCAGCGGGTGTCGTGTGATGTGGCCCCATATGCCGGTTCCTGGGTTTGACTGCGGGGGGTGTGCTGGCAGCGGGCGTCGTGTGATGTGGCCCCACATGCCCCGGGTTTGACTGCTGGGGGTGTGCTGGCAGCGGGTGTCGTGTGATGTGGCCGCACATGCCCTGGGTTTGACTGCTGGGGGTGTGCTGTCAGCGGGGTGTCGTGTGATGTGGCCCCATATGCCGGTTCCTGGGTTTGACTGCTGGGGTGTGCTGACAGCGGGGTGTCCTGTGATGTGGCCCCCACATGCCCTGGGTTTGACTGCTGGGGGTGAGCTGGCAGCGGGGTGTCGTGTGATGTGGCCCCCACATGACCTGGGTTTGCTGATGGGGGTGTGCTGTCAGCGGGGTGTCGAGTGATGTGGCCCCATATGCCGGTTCCTGGGTTTGACTGCTGGGGTGTGCTGACAGCGGGTGTCCTGTGATGTGGCCGCACATGCCCTGGGTTTGACTGCTGGGGGTGTGCTGGCAGCGGGGTGTCGTGTGATGTGGCCGCACATGCCGGTTCCTGGGTTTGACTGTGGGGGTGTGCTGGCAGCGGGGTGTCGTGTGATGTGGCCCCCACATGCCCTGGGTTTGCTGATGGGGGTGTGCTGGCAGCGGGGTGTCGTGTGATGTGGCCCCACATGCCCTGGGTTTGCTGCTGGGGGTGTGCTGGCAGCGGGGTGTCGCGTGATGTGGCCCCACATGCCCTGGGTTTGCTGCTGGGGGTGTGCTGGCAGCGGGGTGTCGTGTGATGTGGCCCCACATGCCCGGGGTTTGACTGCTGGGGGTGTGCTGGCAGCGGGGTGTCGTGTGATGTGGCCCCACATGCCCGGGGTTTGACTGCTGGGGGTGTGCTGGCAGCGGGGTGTCGTGTGATGTGGCCCCATATGCCGGTTCCTGGGTTTGACTGCTGGGGGTGTGCTGACAGCGGGTGTCCTGTGATGTGGCCCCCACATGCCCTGGGTTTGACTGCTGGGGTGTGCTGGCGGCGGGGTGTCGTGTGATGTGGCCCCATATGCCGGTTCCTGGGTTTGACTGCGGGGGGTGTGCTGGCAGCGGGGTGTCGTGTGACGTGGCAGCACATGCCGGCCCCTGTGTTTGACTGCTGGGGGTGTGCTGGCGCGGGGTGTCGTGTGATGTGGCCCCACATGCCCCGGGTTTGACTGCTGGGAGTGTGCTGTCAGCGGGGTGTCGTGTGATGTGGCCCCATATGCCGGTTCCTGGGTTTGACTGCTGGGGTGTGCTGACAGCGGGTGTCCTGTGATGTGGCCCCCACATGCCCTGGGTTTGACAGCGGGGGGTGTGCTGGCAGCGGGTGTCGTGTGATGTGGCCCCACATGCCCTGGGTTTGGCTGCTGGGGGTGTGCTGGCGCGGGGTGTCGTGTGATGTGGCAGCACATGCCCTGGGTTTGACTGCGGGGGGTGTGCTGGCGCGGGGTGTCGTGTGATGTGGCCCCCACATGCCCTGAGTTTGACTGCTGGGGGTGTGCTGGCAGCGGGGTGTCGTGTGATGTGGCCCCATATGCCGGTTCCTGGGTTTGACTGCTGGGGTGTGCTGACAGCGGGTGTCCTGTGATGTGGCCCCCACATGCCCTGGGTTTGACAGCGGGGGGTGTGCTGGCAGCGGGTGTCGTGTGATGTGGCCCCACATGCCCTGGGTTTGGCTGCTGGGGGTGTGCTGGCGCGGGGTGTCGTGTGATGTGGCCCCACATGCCCGGGGTTTGACTGCGGGGGGTGTGCTGGCGCGGGGTGTCGTGTGATGTGGCCCCCACATGCCCCGAGTTTGACTGCTGGGGGTGTGCTGGCAGCGGGGTGTCGTGTGATGTGGCCCCCACATGCCCTTGGTTTGCTGATGGGGGTGAGCTGGCAGCGGGGTGTCGTGTGATGTGGCCCCACATGCCCTGGGTTTGACTGCGGGGGGTGTGCTGGCAGCGGGTGTCGTGTGATGTGGCCCACATGCCCTGGGTTTGACTGCTGGGGTGTGCTGGCAGCGGGTGTCGTGTGATGTGGCCGCACATGCCAGCTCCTGGGTTTGACTGCTGGGGTGTGCTGGCAGCGGGGTGTCGTGTGATGTGGCCCCACATGCCCTAGGTTTGCTGCTGGGGGTGTGCTGGCAGCGGGCGTCGTGTGATGTGGCCCCCACATGCCCTGGGTTTGACTGCTGGGGGTGTGCTGGGAGCGGGGTGTCCTGTGATGTGGCCCCACATGCCCTAGGTTTGCTGCTGGGGGTGTGCTGGCAGCGGGCGTCGTGTGATGTGGCCCCACATGCCCTAGGTTTGCTGCTGGGGGTGTGCTGGCAGCGGGCGTCGTGTGATGTGGCCCCACATGCCCTAGGTTTGACTGCTGGGGGTGTGCTGGTAGCGGGGTGTCGTGTGATGTGGCCCACATGCCCTGGGTTTGACTGCTGGGGGTGTGCTGGCAGCGGGGTGTCGTGTGATGTGGCCCCACATGCCCTGGGTTTGACTGCTGGGGGTGTGCTGGCAGCGGGCGTCGTGTGATGTGGCCCCCACATGCCCTGGGTTTGACTGCTGGGGGTGTGCTGGCAGCGGGGTGTCGTGTGATGTGGCCCCACATGCCCTGGGTTTGACTGCTGGGGGTGTGCTGGCAGCGGGGTGTCGTGTGATGTGGCCCCATATGCCGGTTCCTGGGTTTGACTGCTGGGGTGTGCTGACAGCGGGTGTCCTGTGATGTGGCCCCCACATGCCCTGGGTTTGACAGCGGGGGGTGTGCTGGCAGCGGGTGTCGTGTGATGTGGCCCCACATGCCCTGGGTTTGGCTGCTGGGGGTGTGCTGGCGCGGGGTGTTGTGTGATGTGGCAGCACATGCCCTGGGTTTGACTGCGGGGGGTGTGCTGGCGCGGGGTGTCGTGTGATGTGGCCCCCACATGCCCTGAGTTTGACTGCTGGGGGTGTGCTGGCAGCGGGGTGTCGTGTGATGTGGCCCCCACATGCCCTGGGTTTGTTGATGGGGGTGTGCTGGCAGCGGGGTGTCGTGTGATGTGGCCCCCACATGCCCTGGGTTTGACTGCTGGGGTGTGCTGACAGCGGGTGTCCTGTGATGTGGCCCCCACATGCCCTGGGTTTGACTGCTGGGGTGTGCTGACAGCGGGTGTCCTGTGATGTGGCCCCCACATGCCCTGGGTTTGACTGCTGGGGTGTGCTGGCAGCGGGGTGTCGTGTGATGTGGCCCCATATGCCGGTTCCTGGGTTTGACTGCTGGGGGTGTGCTGGCAGCGGGGTGTCGTGTGATGTGGCCCCACATGCCCCTGCGTTTGACTGCTGGGGGTGTGCTGGCAGCGGGCGTCGTGTGATGTGGCCCCCACATGCCCTGGGTTTGCTGATGGGGGTGTGCTGGCAGCGGGGTGTCGTGTGATGTGGCCCCCACATGCCCTGGGTTTGCTGATGGGGGTGTGCTGGCAGCGGGTGTCCTGTGATGTGGCAACATGCCCTGGGTTTGACTGCTGGGGGTGTGCTGTCAGCGGGGTGTCGAGTGATGTGGCCCCATATGCCGGTTCCTGGGTTTGACTGCTGGGGTGTGCTGACAGCGGGTGTCCTGTGATGTGGCCCCATATGCCGGTTCCTGGGTTTGACTGCTGGGGGTGTGCTGGCAGCGGGTGTCCTGTGATGTGGCAGAACATGCTAGCTCCTGGGTTTGACTGCTGGGGTGTGCTGACAGCGGGTGTCCTGTGATGTGGCCGCACATGCCCTGGGTTTGACTGCTGGGGGTGTGCAGGCAGCGGGTGTCCTGTGATGTGGCAGCACATGCCAGCTCCTGGGTTTGACTGCTGGGGTGTGCTGGCAGCGGGGTGTCCTGTGATGTGGCCCCACATGCCCTGGGTTTGACTGCTGGGGGTGTGCTGCAGCGGGTGCCCTGTGATGTGGCCCCATATGCCGGTTCCTGGGTTTGACTGCTGGGGGTGTGCTGGCAGCGGGTGTCGTGTGATGTGGCCGCACATGCCCTGGGTTTGACTGCTGGGAGTGTGCTGGCGCGGGGTGTCGTGTGATGTGGCCCACATGCCCTGGGTTTGACTGCTGGGGGTGTGCTGGCAGCGGGTGTCCTGTGATGTGGCCCCACATGCCCTGGGTTTGACTGCTGGGGGTGTGCTGGCAGCGGGGTGTCCTGTGATGTGGCCCCACATACCCTGGGTTTGACTGCTGGGGGTGTGCTGGCAGCGGTTGTGGTGGGATATGGTGGCACATGCCGGTTCCTGGGTTTGACTGCTGGGGGTGTGCTGGCAGCGGGGTGTCGTGTGATGTGGCCCCATATGCCGGTTCCTGGGTTTGACTGCTGGGGTGTGCTGGCAGCGGGGTGTCGTGTGATGTGGCCCCCACATGCCCTGGGTTTGACTGCTGGGGGTGTGCTGGAAGTGGGGTGTCGTGTGATGTGGCCCCATATGCCGGTTCCTGGGTTTGACTGCTGGGGTGTGCTGGCAGCGGGGTGTCGTGTGATGTGGCCCCCACATGCCCTGGGTTTGACTGCTGGGGGTGTGCTGGAAGTGGGGTGTCGTGTGATGTGGCCCCATATGCCGGTTCCTGGGTTTGACTGCTGGGGTGTGCTGGCAGCGGGGTGTCGTGTGGTGTGGCCCCCACATGCCCTGGTTTTGACTGCTGGGGGTGTGCTGGCAGTGGGGTGTCGTGTGATGTGGCCCCCACATGCCCTGGGTTTGACTGCTGGGGGTGTGCTGGCAGCGGGGTGTCGTGTGATGTGGCCCCATATGCCGGTTCCTGGGTTTGACTGCTGGGGGTGTGCTGACAGCGGGGTGTCCTGTGATGTGGCCCCCACATGCCCTGGGTTTGACTGCTGGGGGTGTGCTGGCAGCGGGGTGTCGTGTGATGTGGCCGCACATGCCAGCTCCTGGGTTTGACTGTGGGGGTGTGCTGGCAGCGGGGTGTCGCGTGATGTGGCCCCACATGCCCTGGGTTTGCTGCTGGGGGTGTGCTGGCAGCGGGGTGTCGTGTGATGTGGCCCCATATGCCCTGGGTTTGACTGCTGGGAGTGTGCTGGCAGCGGGGTGTCGTGTGATGTGGCCCCACATGCCCTGGGTTTGACTGCTAGGGGTGTGCCTGCAGCGGGGTGTCGTGTGATGTGGCCCCACATGCCCTGGGTTTGACTGCTGGGGGTGTGCTGGCAGCGGGTGTCCTGTGATGTGGCCCCATATGCCGGTTCCTGGGTTTGACTGCTGGGGGTGTGCTGTCAGCGGGGTGTCCTGTGATGTGGCCCCATATGCCGGTTCCTGGGTTTGACTGCTGGGGGTGTGCTGGCGCGGGGTGTCGTGTGATGTGGCCCCACATGCCCTGGGTTTGACTGCTGGGGGTGTGCTGTCAGCGGGGTGTCGTGTGATGTGGCCCCATATGCCGGTTCCTGGGTTTGACTGCTGGGGTGTGCTGACAGCGGGGTGTCCTGTGATGTAGCCCCCACATGCCCTGGGTTTGACTGCTGGGGGTGTGCTGGCAGCGGGGTGTCGTGTGATGTGGTCCCCACATGCCCTGGGTTTGCTGATGGGGGTGTGCTGGCAGCGGGGTGTCGTGTGATGTGGCCCCACATGCCCTGGGTTTGCTGCTGGGGGTGTGCTGTCAGCGGGGTGTCGTGTGATGTGGCCCCATATGCCGGTTCCTGGGTTTGACTGCTGGGGTGTGCTGACAGCGGGTGTCCTGTGATGTGGCCCCATATGCCGGTTCCTGGGTTTGACTGCTGGGGGTGTGCTGGCAGCGGGTGTCCTGTGATGTGGCAGCACATGCCAGCTCCTGGGTTTGACTGCTGGGGTGTGCTGACAGCGGGTGTCCTGTGATGTGGCCGCACATGCCCTGGGTTTGACTGCTGGGGGTGTGCTGGCAGCGGGTGTCGTGTGATGTGGCCCCATATGCCGGTTCCTGGGTTTGACTGCTGGGGTGTGCTGACAGCGGGTGTCCTGTGATGTGGCCCCATATGCCGGTTCCTGGGTTTGACTGCTGGGGGTGTGCTGGCAGCGGGTGTCCTGTGATGTGGCAGCACATGCCAGCTCCTGGGTTTGACTGCTGGGGTGTGCTGACAGCGGGTGTCCTGTGATGTGGCCGCACATGCCCTGGGTTTGACTGCTGGGGGTGTGCTGGCAGCGGGTGTCGTGTGATGTGGCCGCACATGCCGGTTCCTGGGTTTGACTGTGGGGGTGTGCTGGCAGCGGGGTGTCGTGTGATGTGGCCCCCACATGCCCTGGGTTGGCTGATGGGGGTGTGCTGGCAGCGGGGTGTCGTGTGATGTGGCCCCACATGCCCTGGGTTTGCTGCTGGGGGTGTGCTGGCAGCGGGGTGTCGCGTGATGTGGCCCCACATGCCCTGGGTTTGCTGCTGGGGGTGTGCTGGCAGCGGGGTGTCGTGTGATGTGGCCGCACATGCCCGGGGTTTGACTGCTGGGGGTGTGCTGGCAGCGGGGTGTCGTGTGATGTGGCCACACATGCCCTGGGTCTGCTGCTGGGGGTGTGCTGGCAGCGGGGTGTCGTGTGATGTGGCCCCACATGCCCGGGGTTTGACTGCTGGGAGTGTGCTGGCGCGGGGTGTCGTGTGATGTGGCCCACATGCCCTGGGTTTGACTGCTGGGGGTGTGCTGGCAGCGGGTGTCCTGTGATGTGGCAGCACATGCCAGCTCCTGGGTTTGACTGCTGGGGTGTGCTGACAGCGGGTGTCCTGTGATGTGGCCGCACATGCCCTGGGTTTGACTGCTGGGGGTGTGCTGGCAGCGGGGTGTTCTGTGATGTGGCCCACATGCCCTGGGTTTGACTGCTGGGGGTGTGCTGGCAGCGGGTGTCGTGTGATGTAGCCCCATATGCCGGTTCCTGGGTTTGACTGCTGGGGGTGTGCTGGCAGCGGGTGTCGTGTGATGTGGCCGCACATGCCCTGGGTTTGACTGCTGGGGGTGTGATGGCAGCGGGCGTCGTGTGATGTGGCCGCACATGCCCTGGGTTTGACTGCTGGGGGTGTGCTGGCAGCGGGCGTCATGTGATGTGGCCGCACATGCCCTGGGTTTGACTGTGGGGGTGTGCTGGCGCGGGGTGTCGTGTGATGTGGCCCACATGCCCTGGGTTTGACTGCTGGGGGTGTGCTGGCGCGGGGTGTCGTGTGATGTGGCCCACATGCCCTGGGTTTGACTGCTGGGGGTGTGCTGGAAGCGGGTGTCCTGTGATGTGGCCCCATATGCCGGTTCCTGGGTTTGACTGCTGGGGTGTGCTGACAGCGGGTGTCCTGTGATGTGGCCCCATATGCCGGTTCCTGGGTTTGACTGCTGGGGTGTGCTGATAGCGGGGTGTCGTGTGATGTGGCCCCACATGCCCCGGGTTTGACTGCTGGGGGTGTGCTGGCAGCGAGGTGTACTGTGATGTGGCCCCATATGCCGGTTCCTGGGTTTGACTGCTGGGGGTGTGCTGGCAGCGGGTGTCCTGTGATGTGGCCCACATGCCCTGGGTTTGACTGCTGGGGGTGTGCTGGCAGTGGGTGTCGTGTGATGTGGCCCCATATGCCGGTTCCTGGGTTTGACTGCTGGGGGTGTGCTGGCAGCGGGGTGTCGTGTGATGTGGCCCCCACATGCCCTGGGTTTGACTGCTGGGGGTGTGCTGGCAGCGAGGTGTCGTGTGATGTGGCCCCCACATGCCCTGGGTTTGACTGCTGGGGGTGTGCTGTCAGCGGGGTGTCCTGTGATGTGGCCCCATATGCCGGTTCCTGGGTTTGACTGCTGGGGGTGTGCTGGCAGCGGGGTGTCCTGTGATGTGGCAGCACATGCCAGCGCCTGGGTTTGACTGCTGGGGTGTGCTGACAGCGGGTGTCCTGTGATGTGGCCGCACATGCCCTGGGTTTGACTGCTGGGGGTGTGCTGGTAGCGGGGTGTCCTGTGATGTGGCCCACATGCCCTGGGTTTGACTGCTGGGGGTGTGCTGGCAGCGGGTGTCGTGTGATGTGGCCCCATATGCCGGTTCCTTGGTTTGACTGCTGGGGGTGTGCTGGCAGCGGGTGTCGTGTGATGTGGCCGCACATGCCCTGGGTTTGACTGCTGGGGGTGTGCTGGCAGCGGGGTGTCCTGTGATGTGGCCCACATGCCCTGGGTTTGACTGCTGGGGGTGTGCTGGCAGCGGGTGTCGTGTGATGTGGCCCCATATGCCGGCTCCTGGGTTTGACTGCGGGGGGTGTGCTGGCAGCGGGCGTCGTGTGATGTGGCCGCACATGCCCTGGGTTTGACTGCTGGGGGTGTGCTGGCAGCGGGCGTCGTGTGATGTGGCCGCACATGTCCTGGGTTTGACTGCTGGGGGTGTGCTGGCGCGGGGTGTCGTGTGATGTGGCAGCACATGCCCTGGGTTTGACTGCTGGGGGTGTGCTGGCGCGGGGTGTCGTGTGATGTGGCCCACATGCCCTGGGTTTGACTGCTGGGGTGTGCTGGCAGCGGGTGTCCTGTGATGTGGCCCCATATGCCGGTTCCTGGGTTTGACTGCTGGGGTGTGCTGACAGCGGGTGTCCTGTGATGTGGCCCCTTATGCCGGTTCCTGGGTTTGACTGCTGGGGTGTGCTGGCAGCGGGTGTCGTGTGATGTGGCCGCACATGCCCTGGGTTTGACTGCTAGGGGTGTGCCTGCAGCGGGGTGTCGTGTGATGTGGCCCACATGCCCTGGGTTTGACTGCTGGGGGTGTGCTGGAAGCGGGTGTCCTGTGATGTGGCCCCATATGCCGGTTCCTGGGTTTGACTGCTGGGGTGTGCTGACAGCGGGTGTCCTGTGATGTGGCCCCATATGCCGGTTCCTGGGTTTGACTGCTGGGGGTGTGCTGGAAGCGGGTGTCCTGTGATGTGGCCCCATATGCCAGTTCCTGGGTTTGACTGCTGGGGTGTGCTGGCAGCGGGTGTCGTGTGATGTGGCCGCACATACCCTGGGTTTGACTGCTTGGGGTGTGCTGGCAGCGAGGTGTCCTGTGATGTGGCCCCATATGCCGGTTCCTGGGTTTGACTGCTGGGGGTGTGCTGGCAGCGGGTGTCCTGTGATGTGGCCCACATGCCCTGGGTTTGACTGCTGGGGGTGTGCTGGCAGCGGGTGTCGTGTGATGTGGCCCCATATGCCGGTTCCTGGGTTTGACTGCTGGGGGTGTGCTGGCAGCGGGGTGTCGTGTGATGTGGCCCCCACATGCCCTGGGTTTGACTGCTGGGGGTGTGCTGGCAGCGAGGTGTCGTGTGATGTGGCCCCCACATGCCCTGGGTTTGACTGCTGGGGGTGTGCTGTCAGCGGGGTGTCCTGTGATGTGGCCCCATATGCCGGTTCCTGGGTTTGACTGCTGGGGGTGTGCTGGCAGCGGGGTGTCCTGTGATGTGGCAGCACATGCCAGCTCCTGGGTTTGACTGCTGGGGTGTGCTGACAGCGGGTGTCCTGTGATGTGGCCGCACATGCCCTGGGTTTGACTGCTGGGGGTGTGCTGGCAGCGGGGTGTCCTGTGATGTGGCCCACATGCCCTGAGTTTGACTGCTGGGGGTGTGCTGGCAGCGGGTGTCGTGTGATGTGGCCCCATATGCCGGTTCCTGGGTTTGACTGCTGGGGGTGTGCTGGCAGCGGGTGTCGTGTGATGTGGCCGCACATGCCCTGGGTTTGACTGCTGGGGGTGTGCTGGCAGCGGGGTGTCCTGTGATGTGGCCCACATGCCCTGGGTTTGACTGCTGGGGGTGTGCTGGCAGCGGGGTGTCGTGTGATGTGGCCCCATATGCCGGTTCCTGGGTTTGACTGCTGGGGGTGTGCTGGCAGCGGGTGTCGTGTGATGTGGCCCCATATGCCGGCTCCTGAGTTTGACTGCGGGGGGTGTGCTGGCAGCGGGCGTCGTGTGATGTGGCCGCACATGCCCTGGGTTTGACTGCTGGGGGTGTGCTGGCAGCGGGCGTCGTGTGATGTGGCCGCACATGTCCTGGGTTTGACTGCTGGGGGTGTGCTGGCGCGGGGTGTCGTGTGATGTGGCAGCACATGCCCTGGGTTTGACTGCTGGAGGTGTGCTGGCGCGGGGTGTCGTGTGATGTGGCCCACATGCCCTGGGTTTGACTGCTGGGGTGTGCTGGCAGCGGGTGTCCTGTGATGTGGCCCCATATGCCGGTTCCTGGGTTTGACTGCTGGGCGTGTGCTGGCAGCGGGGTGTCGTGTGATGTGGCCCCCACATGCCCTGGGTTTGCTGCTGGGGGTGTGCTGGCAGCGGGTGTCGTGTGATGTGGCCCACATGCCCTGGGTTTGACAGCTGGGGGTGTGCTGGCAGCGGGGTGTCGTGTGATGTGGCCCCACATGCCCTGGGTTTGCTGCTGGGGGTGTGCTGTCAGCGGGGTGTCGTGTGATGTGGCCCCATATGCCGGTTCCTGGGTTTGACTGCTGGGGGTGTGCTGGCAGCGGGTGTGGTGGGATATGGTGGCACATGCTGGTTCCTGGGTTTGACTGCTGGGGTGTGCTGGCAGCGGGGTGTCGTGTGATGTGGCCCCATATGCCGGCTCCTGGGTTTGACTGCTGGGGGTGTGCTGGCAGCGGGCGTCGTGTGATGTGGCCCCACATGCCCGGGGTTTGACTGCTGGGGGTGTGCTGGCAGCGGGGTGTCGTGTGATGTGGCCCCACATGCCCTGGGTTTGACTGCGGGGGGTGTGCTGGCGGCGGGGTGTCGTGTGATGTGGCCCCCACATGCCCTGGGTTTGACTGCGGGGGGTGTGCTGGCGGCGGGGTGTCGTGTGATGTGGCCCCCACATGCCCTGGGTTTGACTGCGGGGGGTGTGCTGGCGGCGGGGTGTCGTGTGATGTGGCCCCCACATGCCCTGGGTTTGACTGCGGGGGGTGTGCTGACGGCGGGGCGTCGTGTGATGTGGCCCCACATGCCCCGTGTTTGACTGCTGGGGTGTGCTGACAGCGGGTGTCGTGTGATGTGGCCCCACATGCCCCGGGTTTGACTGCTGGGGGTGTGCTGCAGCGGGTGTCCTGTGATGTGGCCGCACATGCCCTGGGTTTGCTGATGGGGGTGTGCTGGCAGCGGGGTGTCGTGTGATGTGGCCCCACATGCCCTGGGTTTGCTGCTGGGGGTGTGCTGGCAGCGGGCGTCGTGTGATGTGGCCCCCACATGCCCTAGGTTTGCTGCTGGGGGTGTGCTGGCGCGGGGTGTCGTGTGATGTGGCCCACATGCCCTGGGTTTGACTGCTGGGGTGTGCTGGCAGCGGGTGTCCTGTGATGTGGCCGCACATGCCCTGGGTTTGACTGCTGGGGGTGTGCTGGCAGCGGGGTGTCCTGTGATGTGGCCCACATGCCCTGGGTTTGACTGCTGGGGGTGTGCTGGCAGCGGGGTGTCGTGTGATGTGGCCCCATATCCCGGCTCCTGGGTTTGACTGCTGGGGGTGTGCTGGCAGCGGGTGTCGTGTGATGTGGCCGCACATGCCCTGGGTTTGACTGCTGGGGGTGTGCTGGCAGCGGGGTGTCCTGTGATGTGGCCCACATGCCCTGGGTTTGACTGCTGGGGGTGTGCTGGCAGCGGGGTGTCGTGTGATGTGGCCCCATATGCCGGTTCCTGGGTTTGACTGCTGGGGGTGTGCTGGCAGCGGGTGTCGTGTGATGTGGCCCCATATGCCGGCTCCTGAGTTTGACTGCGGGGGGTGTGCTGGCAGCGGGCGTCGTGTGATGTGGCCGCACATGCCCTGGGTTTGACTGCTGGGGGTGTGCTGGCAGCGGGCGTCGTGTGATGTGGCCGCACATGTCCTGGGTTTGACTGCTGGGGGTGTGCTGGCGCGGGGTGTCGTGTGATGTGGCAGCACATGCCCTGGGTTTGACTGCTGGGGGTGTGCTGGCGCGGGGTGTCGTGTGATGTGGCCCACATGCCCTGGGTTTGACTGCTGGGGTGTGCTGGCAGCGGGTGTCCTGTGATGTGGCCCCATATGCCGGTTCCTGGGTTTGACTGCTGGGCGTGTGCTGGCAGCGGGGTGTCGTGTGATGTGGCCCCCACATGCCCTGGGTTTGCTGCTGGGGGTGTGCTGGCAGCGGGTGTCGTGTGATGTGGCCCACATGCCCTGGGTTTGACAGCTGGGGGTGTGCTGGCAGCGGGGTGTCGTGTGATGTGGCCCCACATGCCCTGGGTTTGCTGCTGGGGGTGTGCTGTCAGCGGGGTGTCGTGTGATGTGGCCCCATATGCCGGTTCCTGGGTTTGACTGCTGGGGGTGTGCTGGCAGCGGGTGTGGTGGGATATGGTGGCACATGCTGGTTCCTGGGTTTGACTGCTGGGGTGTGCTGGCAGCGGGGTGTCGTGTGATGTGGCCCCATATGCCGGCTCCTGGGTTTGACTGCTGGGGGTGTGCTGGCAGCGGGCGTCGTGTGATGTGGCCCCACATGCCCGGGGTTTGACTGCTGGGGGTGTGCTGGCAGCGGGGTGTCGTGTGATGTGGCCCCACATGCCCTGGGTTTGACTGCGGGGGGTGTGCTGGCGGCGGGGTGTCGTGTGATGTGGCCCCCACATGCCCTGGGTTTGACTGCGGGGGGTGTGCTGGCGGCGGGGTGTCGTGTGATGTGGCCCCCACATGCCCTGGGTTTGACTGCGGGGGGTGTGCTGGCGGCGGGGTGTCGTGTGATGTGGCCCCCACATGCCCTGGGTTTGACTGCGGGGGGTGTGCTGACGGCGGGGCGTCGTGTGATGTGGCCCCACATGCCCCGGGTTTGACTGCTGGGGTGTGCTGACAGCGGGTGTCGTGTGATGTGGCCCCACATGCCCCGGGTTTGACTGCTGGGGGTGTGCTGCAGCGGGTGTCCTGTGATGTGGCCGCACATGCCCTGGGTTTGCTGATGGGGGTGTGCTGGCAGCGGGGTGTCGTGTGATGTGGCCCCACATGCCCTGGGTTTGCTGCTGGGGGTGTGCTGGCAGCGGGCGTCGTGTGATGTGGCCCCCACATGCCCTAGGTTTGCTGCTGGGGGTGTGCTGGCGCGGGGTGTCGTGTGATGTGGCCCACATGCCCTGGGTTTGACTGCTGGGGTGTGCTGGCAGCGGGTGTCCTGTGATGTGGCCCCATATGCCGGTTCCTGGGTTTGACTGCTGGGGGTGTGCTGGCAGCGGGGTGTCGTGTGATGTGGCCCCCACATGCCCTAGGTTTGCTGCTGGGGGTGTGCTGGCAGCGGGCGTCGTGTGATGTGGCCCCACATGCCCTGGGTTTGACTGCTGGGGGTGTGCTGTCAGCGGGGTGTCGTGTGATGTGGCCCCATATGCCGGTTCCTGGGTTTGACTGCTGGGGTGTGCTGACAGCGGGTGTCCTGTGATGTGGCCCACATGCCCTGGATTTGACTGCTGGGGGTGTGCTGTCAGCGGGGTGTCCTGTGATGTGGCCCCACATGCCCTGGATTTGACTGCTGGGGGTGTGCTGTCAGCGGGGTGTCCTGTGATGTGGCCCCACATGCCCCGGGTTTGACTGCTGGGGGTGTGCTGGCAACGGGGTGTCGTGTGATGTGGCCCCATATGCCGGTTCCTGGGTTTGACTGCTGGGGTGTGCTGACAGCGGGGTGTCCTGTGATGTGGCCCACATGCCCTGGATTTGACTGCTGGGGGTGTGCTGTCAGCGGGGTGTCCTGTGATGTGGCCCCACATGCCCTGGATTTGACTGCTGGGGGTGTGCTGGCAGCGGGCGTCGTGTGATGTGGCCCCACATGCCCTGGGTTTGACTGCGGGGGGTGTGCTGACAGCGGGGTGTCCTGTGATGTGGCCCCACATGCCCCGGGTTTGACTGCGGGGGGTGTGCTGACAGCGGGGTGTCCTGTGATGTGGCCCCACATGCCCCGGGTTTGACTGCTGGGGTGTGCTGACAGCGGGGTGTCGTGTGATGTGGCCCCACATGCCCCGGGTTTGACTGCTGGGGGTGTGCTGGCAGCGGGGTGTCGTGTGATGTGGCCCACATGCCCTGGGTTTGACTGCTGGGGGTGTGCTGTCAGCGGGGTGTCGTGTGATGTGGCCCCACATGCCAGCTCCTGGGTTTGACTGCGGGGGGTGTGCTGGCAGCTGGGTGTCGTGTGATGTGGCCCCACATGCCAGCTCCTGGGTTTGACTGCGGGGGGTGTGCTGACAGAGGGGTGTCGTGTGATGTGGCCCCACATACCCTGGGTTTGACTGCTGGGGGTGTGCTGGCAGAGGGGTGTCATGTGATGTGGCCCCACATGCCAGCTCCTGGGTTTGACTGCGGGGGGTGTGCTGGCAGCGGGTGTCGTGTGATGTGGCCCCACATGCCCTGGGTTTGCTGCTGGGGGTGTGCTGGCAGCGGGGTGTCCTGTGATGTGGCCCCATATGCCGGTTCCTGGGTTTGACTGCTGGGGGTGTGCTGGCAGCGGGGTGTCGTGTGATGTGGCCCCACATGCCCTGGGTTTGACTGCTGGGGGTGTGCTGGCAGCGGGGTGTCGTGTGATGTGGCCCCCACATGCCCGGGGTTTGACTGCTGGGGGTTCCGCTGGCAGCGGGTTGTCGTGTGATGTGGCCCCACATGCCCTGGGTTTGACTGCTGGGGGTGTGCTGGCAGCGGCGTGTCCTGTGATGTGGCCACATATGCCGGTTCCTGGGTTTGACTGCTGGGGGTGTGCTGGCAGCGGGGTGTCGTGTGATGTGGCCCCACATGCCCTGGGTTTGCTGCTGGGGGTGTGCTGGCAGCGGGGTGTCGTGTGATGTGGCCCACATACTGGTTCCTGGGTTTGACTGCTGGGGCTGTGCTGGCAGCGGGGTGTCCTGTGATGTGGCCCCATATGCCGGTTCCTGGGTTTGACTGCTGGGGCGTGTGCTGGCAGCGGGGTGTCGTGTGATATGGCCCCCACATGCCCTGGGTTTGCTGCTGGGGGTGTGCTGGCAGCGGGGTGTCGTGTGATGTGGCCCCATATGCCGGTTCCTGGGTTTGACTGCTGGGGGTGTGCTGGCAGCGGGGTGTCGTGTGATGTGGCCCCATATGCCGGCTCCTGGGTTTGACTGCTGGGGTGTGCTGGCAGCGGGGTGTCGTGTGATGTGGCCCCATATCCCGGCTCCTGGGTTTGACTGCTGGGGGTGTGCTGGCAGCAGGCGTCGTGTGATGTGGCCCCCACATGCCCTGGGTTTGGCTGCTGGGGGTGTGCTGGCAGCGGGGTTTCGTGTGATGTGGCCCCACATGCCCGGGGTTTGACTGCTGGGGGTGTGCTGGCAGCGGGGTGTCGTGTGATGTGGCCCCACATGCCCTGGGTTTGCTGCTGGGGGTGTGCTGGCAGCGTGGTGTCGTGTGATGTGGCCCCACATGCCCTGGGTTTGCTGCTGGGGGTGTGCTGGCCGCGTGGTGTCGTGTGATGTGGCCCCACATGCCCCGGGTTTGACTGCTGGGGTGTGCTGACAGCGGGTGTCGTGTGATGTAGCCCCACATGCCCCGGGTTTGACTGCTGGGGTGTGCTGCAGCGGGTGTCCTGTGATGTGGCCGCACATGCCCTGGGTTTGACTGCTGGGGGTGTGCTGGGAGCGGGGTGTCCTGTGATGTGGCCCATATGCCCTGGGTTTGACTGCTGGGGGTGTGCTGGCAGCGGGCGTCGTGTGATGTGGCCCCACATGCCCTGGGTTTGCTGCTGGGGGTGTGCTGGCAGCGGGGTGTCGTGTGATGTGGCCCCATATGCCGGTTCCTGGGTTTGACTGCTGGGGGTGTGCTGGCAGCGGGGTGTCGTGTGATGTGGCCCCCGCATGCCCTGGGTTTGCTGCTGGGGGTGTGCTGGCAGCGGGGTGTCGTGTGAAGTGGCCCCCACATGCCCTGGGTTTGCTGCTGGGGGTGTGCTGGCAGCGGGGTGTCGTGTGATGTGGCCCCACATGCCCTGGGTTTGACTGCTGGGTGTGTGCTGGCAGCGGGCGTCGTGTGATGTGGCCCCACATGCCCTGGGTTTGACTGCTGGGGGTGTGCTGTCAGCGGGGTGTCGTGTGATGTGGCCCCATATGCCGGTTCCTGGGTTTGACTGCTGGGGTGTGCTGACAGCGGGTGTCCTGTGATGTGGCCCACATGCCCTGGGTTTGACTTCTGGGGGTGTGCTGGCAGCGGGGTGTCGTGTGATGTGGCCCCACATGCCCTGGATTTGACTGCTGGGGGTGTGCTGTCAGCGGGGTGTCGTGTGATGTGGCCCCACATGCCCCGGGTTTGACTGCTGGGGGTGTGCTGGCAGCGGGGTGTCGTGTGATGTGGCCCCATATGCCGGTTCCTGGGTTTGACTGCTGGGGTGTGCTGACAGCGGGTGTCCTGTGATGTGGCCCACATGCCCTGGATTTGACTGCTGGGGGTGTGCTGTCAGCAGGGTGTCCTGTGATGTGGCCCCACATGCCCTGGATTTGACTGCTGGGGGTGTGCTGTCAGCGGGGTGTCGTGTGATGTGGCCCCACATGCCCCGGGTTTGACTGCTGGGGGTGTGCTGGCAGCGGGGTGTCGTGTGATGTGGCCCCATATGCCGGTTCCTGGGTTTGACTGCTGGGGTGTGCTGTCAGCGGGGTGTCGTGTGATGTGGCCCCACATGCCCTGGATTTGACTGCTGGGGTGTGCTGGCAGCGGGGCGTCGTGTGATGTGGCCCCCACATGCCCTGGGTTTGACTGCTGGGGGTGTGCTGACAGCGGGGTGTCGTGTGATGTGGCCCCACATGCCCCGGGTTTGACTGCTGGGGTGTGCTGACAGCGGGGTGTCGTGTGATGTGGCCCCACATGCCCTGGGTTTGACTGCGGGGGGTGTGCTGGCAGCGGGGTGTCGTGTGATGTGGCCCACATGCCCTGGGTTTGACTGCGGGGGGTGTGCTGACTGCGGGTGTCGTGTGATGTGGCCCCATATGCCGGTTCCTGGGTTTGACTGCTGGGGGTGTGCTGGCAGCAGGTGTCGTGTGATGTGGCCCCACATGCCCTGGGTTTGCTGCTGGGGGTGTGCTGACAGCGGGTGTCGTGTGATGTGGCCCCATATGCCGGTTCCTGGGTTTGACTGCTGGGGGTGTGCTGGCAGCAGGTGTCGTGTGATGTGGCCGCACATGCCCTGGGTTTTACTGCTGGGGGTGTGCTGGCAGCGGGGTGTCGTGTGATGTGGCCCCACATACTGGCTCCTGGGTTTGACTGCTGGGGTGTGCTGGCAGCGGGGTGTCGTGTGATGTGGCCCCACATGCCCTGGATTTGACTGCTGGGGGTGTGCTGTCAGCGGGGTGTCGTGTGATGTGGCCCCACATGCCCGGGTTTGACTGCTGGGGGTGTGCTGGCAGCGGGGTGTCGTGTGATGTGGCCCCATATGACGGTTCCTGGGTTTGACTGCTGGGGTGTGCTGTCAGCGGGGTGTCCTGTGATGTGGCAGCACATGCCCTGGGGTTGACTGCTGGGGGTGTGCTGTCAGCGGGGTGTCCTGTGATGTGGCCCCACATGCCCTGGATTTGACTGCTGGGGTGTGCTGGCAGCGGGGCGTCGTGTGATGTGGCCCCCACATGCCCTGGGTTTGACTGCTGGGGGTGTGCTGGCAGCGGGTGTCGTGTGATGTGGCCCCACATGCCCCGGGTTTGACTGCTGGGGTGTGCTGACAGCGGGGTGTCGTGTGATGTGGCCCCACATGCCCTGGGTTTGACTGCGGGGGGTGTGCTGACAGCGGGTGTCGTGTGATGTGGCCCCATATGCCGGTTCCTGGGTTTGACTGCTGGGGGTGTGCTGGCAGCAGGTGTCGTGTGATGTGGCCGCACATGCCCTGGGTTTGACTGCGGGGGGTGTGCTGACAGCGGGTGTCGTGTGATGTGGCCCCATATGCCGGTTCCTGGGTTTGACTGCTGGGGGTGTGCTGGCAGCAGGTGTCGTGTGATGTGGCCGCACATGCCCTGGGTTTTACTGCTGGGGGTGTGCTGGCAGCGGGGTGTCGTGTGATGTGGCCCCACACACTGGCTCCTGGGTTTGACTGCTGGGGGGTGCTGGTAGCGGGGTGTCGTATGATGTGGCCCCCACATGCCCTGGGTTTGACTGCTGGGGGTGTGCTGGCAGCGGGGTGTCGTGTGATGTGGCAGCACATGCCCTGGGTTTGACTGCTGGGGGTGTGCTGGCAGCGGGGTGTCGTGTGATGTGGCAGCACATGCCCCGGGTTTGACTGCTGGGGGGTGCTGGCAGCGGGGTGTCGTGTGATGTGGCCCCCACATGCCCTGGGTTTGACTGCTGGGGGTGTTCTGGCAGCGGGTGTCGTGTGATGTGGCCCCCACATGCCCTGGGTTTGACTGCTGGGGGTGTGCTGGCAGCGGGGTGTCGTGTGATGTGGCCCACATGCCTTGGGTTTGACTGCTGGGGGGGGTGCTGGTAGCGGGGTGTCGTATGATGTGGCCCCCACATGCCCTGGGTTTGACTGCTGGGGGTGTGCTGGCAGCGGGTGTCGTGTGATGTGGCCCCCACATGCCCTGGGTTTGACTGCTGGGGGTGTGCTGGCAGCGGGGTGTCGTGTGATGTGGCCCCACATGCCCTGGGTTTGCTGCTGGGGGTGTGCTGGCAGCGTGGTGTCGTGTGATGTGGCCCCCACATGCCCTGGGTTTGGCTGCTGGGGGTGTGCTGGCAGCGGGGTTTCGTGTGATGTGGCCCCACATGCCCGGGGTTTGACTGCTGGGGGTGTGCTGGCAGCGGGGTGTCGTGTGATGTGGCCCCACATGCCCTGGGTTTGCTGCTGGGGGTGTGCTGGCAGCGTGGTGTCGTGTGATGTGGCCCCACATGCCCTGGGTTTGCTGCTGGGGGTGTGCTGGCCGCGTGGTGTCGTGTGATGTGGCCCCACATGCCCCGGGTTTGACTGCTGGGGGTGTGCTGGCAGCAGGCGTCGTGTGATGTGGCCCCCACATGCCCTGGGTTTGGCTGCTGGGGGTGTGCTGGCAGCGGGGTTTCGTGTGATGTGGCCCCACATGCCCGGGGTTTGACTGCTGGGGGTGTGCTGGCAGCGGGGTGTCGTGTGATGTGGCCCCACATGCCCTGGGTTTGCTGCTGGGGGTGTGCTGGCAGCGTGGTGTCGTGTGATGTGGCCCCACATGCCCTGGGTTTGCTGCTGGGGGTGTGCTGGCCGCGTGGTGTCGTGTGATGTGGCCCCACATGCCCCGGGTTTGACTGCTGGGGTGTGCTGACAGCGGGTGTCGTGTGATGTAGCCCCACATGCCCCGGGTTTGACTGCTGGGGTGTGCTGCAGCGGGTGTCCTGTGATGTGGCCGCACATGCCCTGGGTTTGACTGCTGGGGGTGTGCTGGGAGCGGGGTGTCCTGTGATGTGGCCCCATATGCCCTGGGTTTGACTGCTGGGGGTGTGCTGGCAGCGGGCGTCGTGTGATGTTGCCCCACATGCCCTGGGTTTGCTGCTGGGGGTGTGCTGGCAGCGGGGTGTCGTGTGATGTGGCCCCATATGCCGGTTCCTGGGTTTGACTGCTGGGGGTGTGCTGGCAGCGGGGTGTCGTGTGATGTGGCCCCCGCATGCCCTGGGTTTGCTGCTGGGGGTGTGCTGGCAGCGGGGTGTCGTGTGAAGTGGCCCCCACATGCCCTGGGTTTGCTGCTGGGGGTGTGCTGGCAGCGGGGTGTCGTGTGATGTGGCCCCACATGCCCTGGGTTTGACTGCTGGGTGTGTGCTGGCAGCGGGCGTCGTGTGATGTGGCCCCACATGCCCTGGGTTTGACTGCTGGGGGTGTGCTGTCAGCGGGGTGTCGTGTGATGTGGCCCCATATGCCGGTTCCTGGGTTTGACTGCTGGGGTGTGCTGACAGCGGGTGTCCTGTGATGTGGCCCACATGCCCTGGGTTTGACTTCTGGGGGTGTGCTGGCAGCGGGGTGTCGTGTGATGTGGCCCCACATGCCCTGGATTTGACTGCTGGGGGTGTGCTGTCAGCGGGGTGTCGTGTGATGTGGCCCCACATGCCCCGGGTTTGACTGCTGGGGGTGTGCTGGCAGCGGGGTGTCGTGTGATGTGGCCCCATATGCCGGTTCCTGGGTTTGACTGCTGGGGTGTGCTGACAGCGGGTGTCCTGTGATGTGGCCCACATGCCCTGGATTTGACTGCTGGGGGTGTGCTGTCAGCAGGGTGTCCTGTGATGTGGCCCCACATGCCCTGGATTTGACTGCTGGGGGTGTGCTGTCAGCGGGGTGTCGTGTGATGTGGCCCCACATGCCCCGGGTTTGACTGCTGGGGGTGTGCTGGCAGCGGGGTGTCGTGTGATGTGGCCCCATATGCCGGTTCCTGGGTTTGACTGCTGGGGTGTGCTGTCAGCGGGGTGTCGTGTGATGTGGCCCCACATGCCCTGGATTTGACTGCTGGGGTGTGCTGGCAGCGGGGCGTTGTGTGATGTGGCCCCCACATGCCCTGGGTTTGACTGCTGGGGGTGTGCTGACAGCGGGGTGTCGTGTGATGTGGCCCCACATGCCCCGGGTTTGACTGCTGGGGTGTGCTGACAGCGGGGTGTCGTGTGATGTGGCCCCACATGCCCTGGGTTTGACTGCGGGGGGTGTGCTGGCAGCGGGGTGTCGTGTGATGTGGCCCACATGCCCTGGGTTTGACTGCGGGGGGTGTGCTGACTGCGGGTGTCGTGTGATGTGGCCCCATATGCCGGTTCCTGGGTTTGACTGCTGGGGGGGTGCTGGCAGCAGGTGTCGTGTGATGTGGCCCCACATGCCCTGGGTTTGCTGCTGGGGGTGTGCTGACAGCGGGTGTCGTGTGATGTGGCCCCATATGCCGGTTCCTGGGTTTGACTGCTGGGGGTGTGCTGGCAGCAGGTGTCGTGTGATGTGGCCGCACATGCCCTGGGTTTTACTGCTGGGGGTGTGCTGGCAGCGGGGTGTCGTGTGATGTGGCCCCACATACTGGCTCCTGGGTTTGACTGCTGGGGTGTGCTGGCAGCGGGGTGTCGTGTGATGTGGCCCCACATGCCCTGGATTTGACTGCTGGGGGTGTGCTGTCAGCGGGGTGTCGTGTGATGTGGCCCCACATGCCCGGGTTTGACTGCTGGGGGTGTGCTGGCAGCGGGGTGTCGTGTGATGTGGCCCCATATGACGGTTCCTGGGTTTGACTGCTGGGGTGTGCTGTCAGCGGGGTGTCCTGTGATGTGGCAGCACATGCCCTGGGGTTGACTGCTGGGGGTGTGCTGTCAGCGGGGTGTCCTGTGATGTGGCCCCACATGCCCTGGATTTGACTGCTGGGGTGTGCTGGCAGCGGGGCGTCGTGTGATGTGGCCCCCACATGCCCTGGGTTTGACTGCTGGGGGTGTGCTGGCAGCGGGTGTCGTGTGATGTGGCCCCACATGCCCCGGGTTTGACTGCTGGGGTGTGCTGACAGCGGGGTGTCGTGTGATGTGGCCCCACATGCCCTGGGTTTGACTGCGGGGGGTGTGCTGACAGCGGGTGTCGTGTGATGTGGCCCCATATGCCGGTTCCTGGGTTTGACTGCTGGGGGTGTGCTGGCAGCAGGTGTCGTGTGATGTGGCCGCACATGCCCTGGGTTTGACTGCGGGGGGTGTGCTGACAGCGGGTGTCGTGTGATGTGGCCCCATATGCCGGTTCCTGGGTTTGACTGCTGGGGGTGTGCTGGCAGCAGGTGTCGTGTGATGTGGCCGCACATGCCCTGGGTTTTACTGCTGGGGGTGTGCTGGCAGCGGGGTGTCGTGTGATGTGGCCCCACATACTGGCTCCTGGGTTTGACTGCTGGGGGGTGCTGGTAGCGGGGTGTCGTATGATGTGGCCCCCACATGCCCTGGGTTTGACTGCTGGGGGTGTGCTGGCAGCGGGGTGTCGTGTGATGTGGCAGCACATGCCCTGGGTTTGACTGCTGGGGGTGTGCTGGCAGCGGGCTGTCGTGTGATGTGGCAGCACATGCCCCGGGATTGACTGCTGGGGGGTGCTGGCAGCGGGGTGTCGTGTGATGTGGCCCCCACATGCCCTGGGTTTGACTGCTGGGGGTGTTCTGGCAGCGGGTGTCGTGTGATGTGGCCCCCACATGCCCTGGGTTTGACTGCTGGGGGTGTGCTGGCAGCGGGGTGTTGTGTGATGTGGCCCACATGCCTTGGGTTTGACTGCTGGGGGGGTGCTGGTAGCGGGGTGTCGTATGATGTGGCCCCCACATGCCCTGGGTTTGACTGCTGGGGGTGTGCTGGCAGCGGGTGTCGTGTGATGTGGCCCCCACATGCCCTGGGTTTGACTGCTGGGGGTGTGCTGGCAGCGGGGTGTCGTGTGATGTGGTCCCCACATGCCCTGGGTTTGCTGATGGGGGTGTGCTGGCAGCGGGGTGTCGTGTGATGTGGCCCCACATGCCCTGGGTTTGCTGCTGGGGGTGTGCTGTCAGCGGGGTGTCGTGTGATGTGGCCCCATATGCCGGTTCCTGGGTTTGACTGCTGGGGTGTGCTGACAGCGGGTGTCCTGTGATGTGGCCCCATATGCCGGTTCCTGGGTTTGACTGCTGGGGGTGTGCTGGCAGCGGGTGTCCTGTGATGTGGCAGCACATGCCAGCTCCTGGGTTTGACTGCTGGGGTGTGCTGACAGCGGGTGTCCTGTGATGTGGCCGCACATGCCCTGGGTTTGACTGCTGGGGGTGTGCTGGCAGCGGGTGTCGTGTGATGTGGCCCCATATGCCGGTTCCTGGGTTTGACTGCTGGGGTGTGCTGACAGCGGGTGTCCTGTGATGTGGCCCCATATGCCGGTTCCTGGGTTTGACTGCTGGGGGTGTGCTGGCAGCGGGTGTCCTGTGATGTGGCAGCACATGCCAGCTCCTGGGTTTGACTGCTGGGGTGTGCTGACAGCGGGTGTCCTGTGATGTGGCCGCACATGCCCTGGGTTTGACTGCTGGGGGTGTGCTGGCAGCGGGTGTCGTGTGATGTGGCCGCACATGCCGGTTCCTGGGTTTGACTGTGGGGGTGTGCTGGCAGCGGGGTGTCGTGTGATGTGGCCCCCACATGCCCTGGGTTTGCTGATGGGGGTGTGCTGGCAGCGGGGTGTCGTGTGATGTGGCCCCACATGCCCTGGGTTTGCTGCTGGGGGTGTGCTGGCAGCGGGGTGTCGCGTGATGTGGCCCCACATGCCCTGGGTTTGCTGCTGGGGGTGTGCTGGCAGCGGGGTGTCGTGTGATGTGGCCGCACATGCCCGGGGTTTGACTGCTGGGGGTGTGCTGGCAGCGGGGTGTCGTGTGATGTGGCCACACATGCCCTGGGTCTGCTGCTGGGGGTGTGCTGGCAGCGGGGTGTCGTGTGATGTGGCCCCACATGCCCGGGGTTTGACTGCTGGGAGTGTGCTGGCGCGGGGTGTCGTGTGATGTGGCCCACATGCCCTGGGTTTGACTGCTGGGGGTGTGCTGGCAGCGGGTGTCCTGTGATGTGGCAGCACATGCCAGCTCCTGGGTTTGACTGCTGGGGTGTGCTGACAGCGGGTGTCCTGTGATGTGGCCGCACATGCCCTGGGTTTGACTGCTGGGGGTGTGCTGGCAGCGGGGTGTTCTGTGATGTGGCCCACATGCCCTGGGTTTGACTGCTGGGGGTGTGCTGGCAGCGGGTGTCGTGTGATGTAGCCCCATATGCCGGTTCCTGGGTTTGACTGCTGGGGGTGTGCTGGCAGCGGGTGTCGTGTGATGTGGCCGCACATGCCCTGGGTTTGACTGCTGGGGGTGTGATGGCAGCGGGCGTCGTGTGATGTGGCCGCACATGCCCTGGGTTTGACTGCTGGGGGTGTGCTGGCAGCGGGCGTCATGTGATGTGGCCGCACATGCCCTGGGTTTGACTGTGGGGGTGTGCTGGCGCGGGGTGTCGTGTGATGTGGCCCACATGCCCTGGGTTTGACTGCTGGGGGTGTGCTGGCGCGGGGTGTCGTGTGATGTGGCCCACATGCCCTGGGTTTGACTGCTGGGGGTGTGCTGGAAGCGGGTGTCCTGTGATGTGGCCCCATATGCCGGTTCCTGGGTTTGACTGCTGGGGTGTGCTGACAGCGGGTGTCCTGTGATGTGGCCCCATATGCCGGTTCCTGGGTTTGACTGCTGGGGTGTGCTGATAGCGGGGTGTCGTGTGATGTGGCCCCACATGCCCCGGGTTTGACTGCTGGGGGTGTGCTGGCAGCGAGGTGTACTGTGATGTGGCCCCATATGCCGGTTCCTGGGTTTGACTGCTGGGGGTGTGCTGGCAGCGGGTGTCCTGTGATGTGGCCCACATGCCCTGGGTTTGACTGCTGGGGGTGTGCTGGCAGTGGGTGTCGTGTGATGTGGCCCCATATGCCGGTTCCTGGGTTTGACTGCTGGGGGTGTGCTGGCAGCGGGGTGTCGTGTGATGTGGCCCCCACATGCCCTGGGTTTGACTGCTGGGGGTGTGCTGGCAGCGAGGTGTCGTGTGATGTGGCCCCCACATGCCCTGGGTTTGACTGCTGGGGGTGTGCTGTCAGCGGGGTGTCCTGTGATGTGGCCCCATATGCCGGTTCCTGGGTTTGACTGCTGGGGGTGTGCTGGCAGCGGGGTGTCCTGTGATGTGGCAGCACATGCCAGCGCCTGGGTTTGACTGCTGGGGTGTGCTGACAGCGGGTGTCCTGTGATGTGGCCGCACATGCCCTGGGTTTGACTGCTGGGGGTGTGCTGGCAGCGGGGTGTCCTGTGATGTGGCCCACATGCCCTGGGTTTGACTGCTGGGGGTGTGCTGGCAGCGGGTGTCGTGTGATGTGGCCCCATAGGCCGGTTCCTTGGTTTGACTGCTGGGGGTGTGCTGGCAGCGGGTGTCGTGTGATGTGGCCGCACATGCCCTGGGTTTGACTGCTGGGGGTGTGCTGGCAGCGGGGTGTCCTGTGATGTGGCCCACATGCCCTGGGTTTGACTGCTGGGGGTGTGCTGGCAGCG
The DNA here is from genome assembly GCF_964261635.1 of Lissotriton helveticus. Classification (NCBI taxonomy): domain Eukaryota; kingdom Metazoa; phylum Chordata; class Amphibia; order Caudata; family Salamandridae; genus Lissotriton; species Lissotriton helveticus. The sequence goes on along the minus strand of NC_136067.1, from coordinate 8,095,627 downwards.
GGTGTCGTGTGATGTGGCCCCATATGCCGGCTCCTGGGTTTGACTGCGGGGGGTGTGCTGGCAGCGGGCGTCGTGTGATGTGGCCGCACATGCCCTGGGTTTGACTGCTGGGGGTGTGCTGGCAGCGGGCGTCGTGTGATGTGGCCGCACATGTCCTGGGTTTGACTGCTGGGGGTGTGCTGGCGCGGGGTGTCGTGTGATGTGGCAGCACATGCCCTGGGTTTGACTGCTGGGGGTGTGCTGGCGCGGGGTGTCGTGTGATGTGGCCCACATGCCCTGGGTTTGACTGCTGGGGGTGTGCTGGCAGCGGGGTGTTCTGTGATGTGGCCCACATGCCCTGGGTTTGACTGCTGGGGGTGTGCTGGCAGCGGGTGTCGTGTGATGTAGCCCCATATGCCGGTTCCTGGGTTTGACTGCTGGGGGTGTGCTGGCAGCGGGTGTCGTGTGATGTGGCCGCACATGCCCTGGGTTTGACTGCTGGGGGTGTGATGGCAGCGGGCGTCGTGTGATGTGGCCGCACATGCCCTGGGTTTGACTGCTGGGGGTGTGCTGGCAGCGGGCGTCATGTGATGTGGCCGCACATGCCCTGGGTTTGACTGTGGGGGTGTGCTGGCGCGGGGTGTCGTGTGATGTGGCCCACATGCCCTGGGTTTGACTGCTGGGGGTGTGCTGGCGCGGGGTGTCGTGTGATGTGGCCCACATGCCCTGGGTTTGACTGCTGGGGGTGTGCTGGAAGCGGGTGTCCTGTGATGTGGCCCCATATGCCGGTTCCTGGGTTTGACTGCTGGGGTGTGCTGACAGCGGGTGTCCTGTGATGTGGCCCCATATGCCGGTTCCTGGGTTTGACTGCTGGGGTGTGCTGATAGCGGGGTGTCGTGTGATGTGGCCCCACATGCCCCGGGTTTGACTGCTGGGGGTGTGCTGGCAGCGAGGTGTACTGTGATGTGGCCCCATATGCCGGTTCCTGGGTTTGACTGCTGGGGGTGTGCTGGCAGCGGGTGTCCTGTGATGTGGCCCACATGCCCTGGGTTTGACTGCTGGGGGTGTGCTGGCAGTGGGTGTCGTGTGATGTGGCCCCATATGCCGGTTCCTGGGTTTGACTGCTGGGGGTGTGCTGGCAGCGGGGTGTCGTGTGATGTGGCCCCCACATGCCCTGGGTTTGACTGCTGGGGGTGTGCTGGCAGCGAGGTGTCGTGTGATGTGGCCCCCACATGCCCTGGGTTTGACTGCTGGGGGTGTGCTGTCAGCGGGGTGTCCTGTGATGTGGCCCCATATGCCGGTTCCTGGGTTTGACTGCTGGGGGTGTGCTGGCAGCGGGGTGTCCTGTGATGTGGCAGCACATGCCAGCGCCTGGGTTTGACTGCTGGGGTGTGCTGACAGCGGGTGTCCTGTGATGTGGCCGCACATGCCCTGGGTTTGACTGCTGGGGGTGTGCTGGCAGCGGGGTGTCCTGTGATGTGGCCCACATGCCCTGGGTTTGACTGCTGGGGGTGTGCTGGCAGCGGGTGTCGTGTGATGTGGCCCCATAGGCCGGTTCCTTGGTTTGACTGCTGGGGGTGTGCTGGCAGCGGGTGTCGTGTGATGTGGCCGCACATGCCCTGGGTTTGACTGCTGGGGGTGTGCTGGCAGCGGGGTGTCCTGTGATGTGGCCCACATGCCCTGGGTTTGACTGCTGGGGGTGTGCTGGCAGCGGGTGTCGTGTGATGTGGCCCCATATGCCGGCTCCTGGGTTTGACTGCGGGGGGTGTGCTGGCAGCGGGCGTCGTGTGATGTGGCCGCACATGCCCTGGGTTTGACTGCTGGGGGTGTGCTGGCAGCGGGCGTCGTGTGATGTGGCCGCACATGTCCTGGGTTTGACTGCTGGGGGTGTGCTGGCGCGGGGTGTCGTGTGATGTGGCAGCACATGCCCTGGGTTTGACTGCTGGGGGTGTGCTGGCGCGGGGTGTCGTGTGATGTGGCCCACATGCCCTGGGTTTGACTGCTGGGGTGTGCTGGCAGCGGGTGTCCTGTGATGTGGCCCCATATGCCGGTTCCTGGGTTTGACTGCTGGGGTGTGCTGACAGCGGGTGTCCTGTGATGTGGCCCCTTATGCCGGTTCCTGGGTTTGACTGCTGGGGTGTGCTGGCAGCGGGTGTCGTGTGATGTGGCCGCACATGCCCTGGGTTTGACTGCTAGGGGTGTGCCTGCAGCGGGGTGTCGTGTGATGTGGCCCACATGCCCTGGGTTTGACTGCTGGGGGTGTGCTGGAAGCGGGTGTCCTGTGATGTGGCCCCATATGCCGGTTCCTGGGTTTGACTGCTGGGGTGTGCTGACAGCGGGTGTCCTGTGATGTGGCCCCATATGCCGGTTCCTGGGTTTGACTGCTGGGGGTGTGCTGGAAGCGGGTGTCCTGTGATGTGGCCCCATATGCCAGTTCCTGGGTTTGACTGCTGGGGTGTGCTGGCAGCGGGTGTCGTGTGATGTGGCCGCACATACCCTGGGTTTGACTGCTTGGGGTGTGCTGGCAGCGAGGTGTCCTGTGATGTGGCCCCATATGCCGGTTCCTGGGTTTGACTGCTGGGGGTGTGCTGGCAGCGGGTGTCCTGTGATGTGGCCCACATGCCCTGGGTTTGACTGCTGGGGGTGTGCTGGCAGCGGGTGTCGTGTGATGTGGCCCCATATGCCGGTTCCTGGGTTTGACTGCTGGGGGTGTGCTGGCAGCGGGGTGTCGTGTGATGTGGCCCCCACATGCCCTGGGTTTGACTGCTGGGGGTGTGCTGGCAGCGAGGTGTCGTGTGATGTGGCCCCCACATGCCCTGGGTTTGACTGCTGGGGGTGTGCTGTCAGCGGGGTGTCCTGTGATGTGGCCCCATATGCCGGTTCCTGGGTTTGACTGCTGGGGGTGTGCTGGCAGCGGGGTGTCCTGTGATGTGGCAGCACATGCCAGCTCCTGGGTTTGACTGCTGGGGTGTGCTGACAGCGGGTGTCCTGTGATGTGGCCGCACATGCCCTGGGTTTGACTGCTGGGGGTGTGCTGGCAGCGGGGTGTCCTGTGATGTGGCCCACATGCCCTGAGTTTGACTGCTGGGGGTGTGCTGGCAGCGGGTGTCGTGTGATGTGGCCCCATATGCCGGTTCCTGGGTTTGACTGCTGGGGGTGTGCTGGCAGCGGGTGTCGTGTGATGTGGCCGCACATGCCCTGGGTTTGACTGCTGGGGGTGTGCTGGCAGCGGGGTGTCCTGTGATGTGGCCCACATGCCCTGGGTTTGACTGCTGGGGGTGTGCTGGCAGCGGGGTGTCGTGTGATGTGGCCCCATATGCCGGTTCCTGGGTTTGACTGCTGGGGGTGTGCTGGCAGCGGGTGTCGTGTGATGTGGCCCCATATGCCGGCTCCTGAGTTTGACTGCGGGGGGTGTGCTGGCAGCGGGCGTCGTGTGATGTGGCCGCACATGCCCTGGGTTTGACTGCTGGGGGTGTGCTGGCAGCGGGCGTCGTGTGATGTGGCCGCACATGTCCTGGGTTTGACTGCTGGGGGTGTGCTGGCGCGGGGTGTCGTGTGATGTGGCAGCACATGCCCTGGGTTTGACTGCTGGAGGTGTGCTGGCGCGGGGTGTCGTGTGATGTGGCCCACATGCCCTGGGTTTGACTGCTGGGGTGTGCTGGCAGCGGGTGTCCTGTGATGTGGCCCCATATGCCGGTTCCTGGGTTTGACTGCTGGGCGTGTGCTGGCAGCGGGGTGTCGTGTGATGTGGCCCCCACATGCCCTGGGTTTGCTGCTGGGGGTGTGCTGGCAGCGGGTGTCGTGTGATGTGGCCCACATGCCCTGGGTTTGACAGCTGGGGGTGTGCTGGCAGCGGGGTGTCGTGTGATGTGGCCCCACATGCCCTGGGTTTGCTGCTGGGGGTGTGCTGTCAGCGGGGTGTCGTGTGATGTGGCCCCATATGCCGGTTCCTGGGTTTGACTGCTGGGGGTGTGCTGGCAGCGGGTGTGGTGGGATATGGTGGCACATGCTGGTTCCTGGGTTTGACTGCTGGGGTGTGCTGGCAGCGGGGTGTCGTGTGATGTGGCCCCATATGCCGGCTCCTGGGTTTGACTGCTGGGGGTGTGCTGGCAGCGGGCGTCGTGTGATGTGGCCCCACATGCCCGGGGTTTGACTGCTGGGGGTGTGCTGGCAGCGGGGTGTCGTGTGATGTGGCCCCACATGCCCTGGGTTTGACTGCGGGGGGTGTGCTGGCGGCGGGGTGTCGTGTGATGTGGCCCCCACATGCCCTGGGTTTGACTGCGGGGGGTGTGCTGGCGGCGGGGTGTCGTGTGATGTGGCCCCCACATGCCCTGGGTTTGACTGCGGGGGGTGTGCTGGCGGCGGGGTGTCGTGTGATGTGGCCCCCACATGCCCTGGGTTTGACTGCGGGGGGTGTGCTGACGGCGGGGCGTCGTGTGATGTGGCCCCACATGCCCCGTGTTTGACTGCTGGGGTGTGCTGACAGCGGGTGTCGTGTGATGTGGCCCCACATGCCCCGGGTTTGACTGCTGGGGGTGTGCTGCAGCGGGTGTCCTGTGATGTGGCCGCACATGCCCTGGGTTTGCTGATGGGGGTGTGCTGGCAGCGGGGTGTCGTGTGATGTGGCCCCACATGCCCTGGGTTTGCTGCTGGGGGTGTGCTGGCAGCGGGCGTCGTGTGATGTGGCCCCCACATGCCCTAGGTTTGCTGCTGGGGGTGTGCTGGCGCGGGGTGTCGTGTGATGTGGCCCACATGCCCTGGGTTTGACTGCTGGGGTGTGCTGGCAGCGGGTGTCCTGTGATGTGGCCGCACATGCCCTGGGTTTGACTGCTGGGGGTGTGCTGGCAGCGGGGTGTCCTGTGATGTGGCCCACATGCCCTGGGTTTGACTGCTGGGGGTGTGCTGGCAGCGGGGTGTCGTGTGATGTGGCCCCATATCCCGGCTCCTGGGTTTGACTGCTGGGGGTGTGCTGGCAGCGGGTGTCGTGTGATGTGGCCGCACATGCCCTGGGTTTGACTGCTGGGGGTGTGCTGGCAGCGGGGTGTCCTGTGATGTGGCCCACATGCCCTGGGTTTGACTGCTGGGGGTGTGCTGGCAGCGGGGTGTCGTGTGATGTGGCCCCATATGCCGGTTCCTGGGTTTGACTGCTGGGGGTGTGCTGGCAGCGGGTGTCGTGTGATGTGGCCCCATATGCCGGCTCCTGAGTTTGACTGCGGGGGGTGTGCTGGCAGCGGGCGTCGTGTGATGTGGCCGCACATGCCCTGGGTTTGACTGCTGGGGGTGTGCTGGCAGCGGGCGTCGTGTGATGTGGCCGCACATGTCCTGGGTTTGACTGCTGGGGGTGTGCTGGCGCGGGGTGTCGTGTGATGTGGCAGCACATGCCCTGGGTTTGACTGCTGGGGGTGTGCTGGCGCGGGGTGTCGTGTGATGTGGCCCACATGCCCTGGGTTTGACTGCTGGGGTGTGCTGGCAGCGGGTGTCCTGTGATGTGGCCCCATATGCCGGTTCCTGGGTTTGACTGCTGGGCGTGTGCTGGCAGCGGGGTGTCGTGTGATGTGGCCCCCACATGCCCTGGGTTTGCTGCTGGGGGTGTGCTGGCAGCGGGTGTCGTGTGATGTGGCCCACATGCCCTGGGTTTGACAGCTGGGGGTGTGCTGGCAGCGGGGTGTCGTGTGATGTGGCCCCACATGCCCTGGGTTTGCTGCTGGGGGTGTGCTGTCAGCGGGGTGTCGTGTGATGTGGCCCCATATGCCGGTTCCTGGGTTTGACTGCTGGGGGTGTGCTGGCAGCGGGTGTGGTGGGATATGGTGGCACATGCTGGTTCCTGGGTTTGACTGCTGGGGTGTGCTGGCAGCGGGGTGTCGTGTGATGTGGCCCCATATGCCGGCTCCTGGGTTTGACTGCTGGGGGTGTGCTGGCAGCGGGCGTCGTGTGATGTGGCCCCACATGCCCGGGGTTTGACTGCTGGGGGTGTGCTGGCAGCGGGGTGTCGTGTGATGTGGCCCCACATGCCCTGGGTTTGACTGCGGGGGGTGTGCTGGCGGCGGGGTGTCGTGTGATGTGGCCCCCACATGCCCTGGGTTTGACTGCGGGGGGTGTGCTGGCGGCGGGGTGTCGTGTGATGTGGCCCCCACATGCCCTGGGTTTGACTGCGGGGGGTGTGCTGGCGGCGGGGTGTCGTGTGATGTGGCCCCCACATGCCCTGGGTTTGACTGCGGGGGGTGTGCTGACGGCGGGGCGTCGTGTGATGTGGCCCCACATGCCCCGGGTTTGACTGCTGGGGTGTGCTGACAGCGGGTGTCGTGTGATGTGGCCCCACATGCCCCGGGTTTGACTGCTGGGGGTGTGCTGCAGCGGGTGTCCTGTGATGTGGCCGCACATGCCCTGGGTTTGCTGATGGGGGTGTGCTGGCAGCGGGGTGTCGTGTGATGTGGCCCCACATGCCCTGGGTTTGCTGCTGGGGGTGTGCTGGCAGCGGGCGTCGTGTGATGTGGCCCCCACATGCCCTAGGTTTGCTGCTGGGGGTGTGCTGGCGCGGGGTGTCGTGTGATGTGGCCCACATGCCCTGGGTTTGACTGCTGGGGTGTGCTGGCAGCGGGTGTCCTGTGATGTGGCCCCATATGCCGGTTCCTGGGTTTGACTGCTGGGGGTGTGCTGGCAGCGGGGTGTCGTGTGATGTGGCCCCCACATGCCCTAGGTTTGCTGCTGGGGGTGTGCTGGCAGCGGGCGTCGTGTGATGTGGCCCCACATGCCCTGGGTTTGACTGCTGGGGGTGTGCTGTCAGCGGGGTGTCGTGTGATGTGGCCCCATATGCCGGTTCCTGGGTTTGACTGCTGGGGTGTGCTGACAGCGGGTGTCCTGTGATGTGGCCCACATGCCCTGGATTTGACTGCTGGGGGTGTGCTGTCAGCGGGGTGTCCTGTGATGTGGCCCCACATGCCCTGGATTTGACTGCTGGGGGTGTGCTGTCAGCGGGGTGTCCTGTGATGTGGCCCCACATGCCCCGGGTTTGACTGCTGGGGGTGTGCTGGCAACGGGGTGTCGTGTGAAGTGGCCCCATATGCCGGTTCCTGGGTTTGACTGCTGGGGTGTGCTGACAGCGGGGTGTCCTGTGATGTGGCCCACATGCCCTGGATTTGACTGCTGGGGGTGTGCTGTCAGCGGGGTGTCCTGTGATGTGGCCCCACATGCCCTGGATTTGACTGCTGGGGGTGTGCTGGCAGCGGGCGTCGTGTGATGTGGCCCCACATGCCCTGGGTTTGACTGCGGGGGGTGTGCTGACAGCGGGGTGTCCTGTGATGTGGCCCCACATGCCCCGGGTTTGACTGCGGGGGGTGTGCTGACAGCGGGGTGTCCTGTGATGTGGCCCCACATGCCCCGGGTTTGACTGCTGGGGTGTGCTGACAGCGGGGTGTCGTGTGATGTGGCCCCACATGCCCCGGGTTTGACTGCTGGGGGTGTGCTGGCAGCGGGGTGTCGTGTGATGTGGCCCACATGCCCTGGGTTTGACTGCTGGGGGTGTGCTGTCAGCGGGGTGTCGTGTGATGTGGCCCCACATGCCAGCTCCTGGGTTTGACTGCGGGGGGTGTGCTGGCAGCGGGGTGTCGTGTGATGTGGCCCCACATGCCAGCTCCTGGGTTTGACTGCGGGGGGTGTGCTGACAGAGGGGTGTCGTGTGATGTGGCCCCACATACCCTGGGTTTGACTGCTGGGGGTGTGCTGGCAGAGGGGTGTCATGTGATGTGGCCCCACATGCCAGCTCCTGGGTTTGACTGCGGGGGGTGTGCTGGCAGCGGGTGTCGTGTGATGTGGCCCCACATGCCCTGGGTTTGCTGCTGGGGGTGTGCTGGCAGCGGGGTGTCCTGTGATGTGGCCCCATATGCCGGTTCCTGGGTTTGACTGCTGGGGGTGTGCTGGCAGCGGGGTGTCGTGTGATGTGGCCCCACATGCCCTGGGTTTGACTGCTGGGGGTGTGCTGGCAGCGGGGTGTCGTGTGATGTGGCCCCCACATGCCCGGGGTTTGACTGCTGGGGGTTCCGCTGGCAGCGGGTTGTCGTGTGATGTGGCCCCACATGCCCTGGGTTTGACTGCTGGGGGTGTGCTGGCAGCGGCGTGTCCTGTGATGTGGCCACATATGCCGGTTCCTGGGTTTGACTGCTGGGGGTGTGCTGGCAGCGGGGTGTCGTGTGATGTGGCCCCACATGCCCTGGGTTTGCTGCTGGGGGTGTGCTGGCAGCGGGGTGTCGTGTGATGTGGCCCACATACTGGTTCCTGGGTTTGACTGCTGGGGCTGTGCTGGCAGCGGGGTGTCCTGTGATGTGGCCCCATATGCCGGTTCCTGGGTTTGACTGCTGGGGCGTGTGCTGGCAGCGGGGTGTCGTGTGATATGGCCCCCACATGCCCTGGGTTTGCTGCTGGGGGTGTGCTGGCAGCGGGGTGTCGTGTGATGTGGCCCCATATGCCGGTTCCTGGGTTTGACTGCTGGGGGTGTGCTGTCAGCGGGGTGTCGTGTGATGTGGCCCCATATGCCGGCTCCTGGGTTTGACTGCTGGGGTGTGCTGGCAGCGGGGTGTCGTGTGATGTGGCCCCATATCCCGGCTCCTGGGTTTGACTGCTGGGGGTGTGCTGGCAGCAGGCGTCGTGTGATGTGGCCCCCACATGCCCTGGGTTTGGCTGCTGGGGGTGTGCTGGCAGCGGGGTTTCGTGTGATGTGGCCCCACATGCCCGGGGTTTGACTGCTGGGGGTGTGCTGGCAGCGGGGTGTCGTGTGATGTGGCCCCACATGCCCTGGGTTTGCTGCTGGGGGTGTGCTGGCAGCGTGGTGTCGTGTGATGTGGCCCCACATGCCCTGGGTTTGCTGCTGGGGGTGTGCTGGCCGCGTGGTGTCGTGTGATGTGGCCCCACATGCCCCGGGTTTGACTGCTGGGGTGTGCTGACAGCGGGTGTCGTGTGATGTAGCCCCACATGCCCCGGGTTTGACTGCTGGGGTGTGCTGCAGCGGGTGTCCTGTGATGTGGCCGCACATGCCCTGGGTTTGACTGCTGGGGGTGTGCTGGGAGCGGGGTGTCCTGTGATGTGGCCCATATGCCCTGGGTTTGACTGCTGGGGGTGTGCTGGCAGCGGGCGTCGTGTGATGTGGCCCCACATGCCCTGGGTTTGCTGCTGGGGGTGTGCTGGCAGCGGGGTGTCGTGTGATGTGGCCCCATATGCCGGTTCCTGGGTTTGACTGCTGGGGGTGTGCTGGCAGCGGGGTGTCGTGTGATGTGGCCCCCGCATGCCCTGGGTTTGCTGCTGGGGGTGTGCTGGCAGCGGGGTGTCGTGTGAAGTGGCCCCCACATGCCCTGGGTTTGCTGCTGGGGGTGTGCTGGCAGCGGGGTGTCGTGTGATGTGGCCCCACATGCCCTGGGTTTGACTGCTGGGTGTGTGCTGGCAGCGGGCGTCGTGTGATGTGGCCCCACATGCCCTGGGTTTGACTGCTGGGGGTGTGCTGTCAGCGGGGTGTCGTGTGATGTGGCCCCATATGCCGGTTCCTGGGTTTGACTGCTGGGGTGTGCTGACAGCGGGTGTCCTGTGATGTGGCCCACATGCCCTGGGTTTGACTTCTGGGGGTGTGCTGGCAGCGGGGTGTCGTGTGATGTGGCCCCACATGCCCTGGATTTGACTGCTGGGGGTGTGCTGTCAGCGGGGTGTCGTGTGATGTGGCCCCACATGCCCCGGGTTTGACTGCTGGGGGTGTGCTGGCAGCGGGGTGTCGTGTGATGTGGCCCCATATGCCGGTTCCTGGGTTTGACTGCTGGGGTGTGCTGACAGCGGGTGTCCTGTGATGTGGCCCACATGCCCTGGATTTGACTGCTGGGGGTGTGCTGTCAGCAGGGTGTCCTGTGATGTGGCCCCACATGCCCTGGATTTGACTGCTGGGGGTGTGCTGTCAGCGGGGTGTCGTGTGATGTGGCCCCACATGCCCCGGGTTTGACTGCTGGGGGTGTGCTGGCAGCGGGGTGTCGTGTGATGTGGCCCCATATGCCGGTTCCTGGGTTTGACTGCTGGGGTGTGCTGTCAGCGGGGTGTCGTGTGATGTGGCCCCACATGCCCTGGATTTGACTGCTGGGGTGTGCTGGCAGCGGGGCGTCGTGTGATGTGGCCCCCACATGCCCTGGGTTTGACTGCTGGGGGTGTGCTGACAGCGGGGTGTCGTGTGATGTGGCCCCACATGCCCCGGGTTTGACTGCTGGGGTGTGCTGACAGCGGGGTGTCGTGTGATGTGGCCCCACATGCCCTGGGTTTGACTGCGGGGGGTGTGCTGGCAGCGGGGTGTCGTGTGATGTGGCCCACATGCCCTGGGTTTGACTGCGGGGGGTGTGCTGACTGCGGGTGTCGTGTGATGTGGCCCCATATGCCGGTTCCTGGGTTTGACTGCTGGGGGTGTGCTGGCAGCAGGTGTCGTGTGATGTGGCCCCACATGCCCTGGGTTTGCTGCTGGGGGTGTGCTGACAGCGGGTGTCGTGTGATGTGGCCCCATATGCCGGTTCCTGGGTTTGACTGCTGGGGGTGTGCTGGCAGCAGGTGTCGTGTGATGTGGCCGCACATGCCCTGGGTTTTACTGCTGGGGGTGTGCTGGCAGCGGGGTGTCGTGTGATGTGGCCCCACATACTGGCTCCTGGGTTTGACTGCTGGGGTGTGCTGGCAGCGGGGTGTCGTGTGATGTGGCCCCACATGCCCTGGATTTGACTGCTGGGGGTGTGCTGTCAGCGGGGTGTCGTGTGATGTGGCCCCACATGCCCGGGTTTGACTGCTGGGGGTGTGCTGGCAGCGGGGTGTCGTGTGATGTGGCCCCATATGACGGTTCCTGGGTTTGACTGCTGGGGTGTGCTGTCAGCGGGGTGTCCTGTGATGTGGCAGCACATGCCCTGGGGTTGACTGCTGGGGGTGTGCTGTCAGCGGGGTGTCCTGTGATGTGGCCCCACATGCCCTGGATTTGACTGCTGGGGTGTGCTGGCAGCGGGGCGTCGTGTGATGTGGCCCCCACATGCCCTGGGTTTGACTGCTGGGGGTGTGCTGGCAGCGGGTGTCGTGTGATGTGGCCCCACATGCCCCGGGTTTGACTGCTGGGGTGTGCTGACAGCGGGGTGTCGTGTGATGTGGCCCCACATGCCCTGGGTTTGACTGCGGGGGGTGTGCTGACAGCGGGTGTCGTGTGATGTGGCCCCATATGCCGGTTCCTGGGTTTGACTGCTGGGGGTGTGCTGGCAGCAGGTGTCGTGTGATGTGGCCGCACATGCCCTGGGTTTGACTGCGGGGGGTGTGCTGACAGCGGGTGTCGTGTGATGTGGCCCCATATGCCGGTTCCTGGGTTTGACTGCTGGGGGTGTGCTGGCAGCAGGTGTCGTGTGATGTGGCCGCACATGCCCTGGGTTTTACTGCTGGGGGTGTGCTGGCAGCGGGGTGTCGTGTGATGTGGCCCCACATACTGGCTCCTGGGTTTGACTGCTGGGGGGTGCTGGTAGCGGGGTGTCGTATGATGTGGCCCCCACATGCCCTGGGTTTGACTGCTGGGGGTGTGCTGGCAGCGGGGTGTCGTGTGATGTGGCAGCACATGCCCTGGGTTTGACTGCTGGGGGTGTGCTGGCAGCGGGGTGTCGTGTGATGTGGCAGCACATGCCCCGGGTTTGACTGCTGGGGGGTGCTGGCAGCGGGGTGTCGTGTGATGTGGCCCCCACATGCCCTGGGTTTGACTGCTGGGGGTGTTCTGGCAGCGGGTGTCGTGTGATGTGGCCCCCACATGCCCTGGGTTTGACTGCTGGGGGTGTGCTGGCAGCGGGGTGTCGTGTGATGTGGCCCACATGCCTTGGGTTTGACTGCTGGGGGGGGTGCTGGTAGCGGGGTGTCGTATGATGTGGCCCCCACATGCCCTGGGTTTGACTGCTGGGGGTGTGCTGGCAGCGGGTGTCGTGTGATGTGGCCCCCACATGCCCTGGGTTTGACTGCTGGGGGTGTGCTGGCAGCGGGGTGTCGTGTGATGTGGCCCCACATGCCCTGGGTTTGCTGCTGGGGGTGTGCTGGCAGCGTGGTGTCGTGTGATGTGGCCCCCACATGCCCTGGGTTTGGCTGCTGGGGGTGTGCTGGCAGCGGGGTTTCGTGTGATGTGGCCCCACATGCCCGGGGTTTGACTGCTGGGGGTGTGCTGGCAGCGGGGTGTCGTGTGATGTGGCCCCACATGCCCTGGGTTTGCTGCTGGGGGTGTGCTGGCAGCGTGGTGTCGTGTGATGTGGCCCCACATGCCCTGGGTTTGCTGCTGGGGGTGTGCTGGCCGCGTGGTGTCGTGTGATGTGGCCCCACATGCCCCGGGTTTGACTGCTGGGGGTGTGCTGGCAGCAGGCGTCGTGTGATGTGGCCCCCACATGCCCTGGGTTTGGCTGCTGGGGGTGTGCTGGCAGCGGGGTTTCGTGTGATGTGGCCCCACATGCCCGGGGTTTGACTGCTGGGGGTGTGCTGGCAGCGGGGTGTCGTGTGATGTGGCCCCACATGCCCTGGGTTTGCTGCTGGGGGTGTGCTGGCAGCGTGGTGTCGTGTGATGTGGCCCCACATGCCCTGGGTTTGCTGCTGGGGGTGTGCTGGCCGCGTGGTGTCGTGTGATGTGGCCCCACATGCCCCGGGTTTGACTGCTGGGGTGTGCTGACAGCGGGTGTCGTGTGATGTAGCCCCACATGCCCCGGGTTTGACTGCTGGGGTGTGCTGCAGCGGGTGTCCTGTGATGTGGCCGCACATGCCCTGGGTTTGACTGCTGGGGGTGTGCTGGGAGCGGGGTGTCCTGTGATGTGGCCCCATATGCCCTGGGTTTGACTGCTGGGGGTGTGCTGGCAGCGGGCGTCGTGTGATGTTGCCCCACATGCCCTGGGTTTGCTGCTGGGGGTGTGCTGGCAGCGGGGTGTCGTGTGATGTGGCCCCATATGCCGGTTCCTGGGTTTGACTGCTGGGGGTGTGCTGGCAGCGGGGTGTCGTGTGATGTGGCCCCCGCATGCCCTGGGTTTGCTGCTGGGGGTGTGCTGGCAGCGGGGTGTCGTGTGAAGTGGCCCCCACATGCCCTGGGTTTGCTGCTGGGGGTGTGCTGGCAGCGGGGTGTCGTGTGATGTGGCCCCACATGCCCTGGGTTTGACTGCTGGGTGTGTGCTGGCAGCGGGCGTCGTGTGATGTGGCCCCACATGCCCTGGGTTTGACTGCTGGGGGTGTGCTGTCAGCGGGGTGTCGTGTGATGTGGCCCCATATGCCGGTTCCTGGGTTTGACTGCTGGGGTGTGCTGACAGCGGGTGTCCTGTGATGTGGCCCACATGCCCTGGGTTTGACTTCTGGGGGTGTGCTGGCAGCGGGGTGTCGTGTGATGTGGCCCCACATGCCCTGGATTTGACTGCTGGGGGTGTGCTGTCAGCGGGGTGTCGTGTGATGTGGCCCCACATGCCCCGGGTTTGACTGCTGGGGGTGTGCTGGCAGCGGGGTGTCGTGTGATGTGGCCCCATATGCCGGTTCCTGGGTTTGACTGCTGGGGTGTGCTGACAGCGGGTGTCCTGTGATGTGGCCCACATGCCCTGGATTTGACTGCTGGGGGTGTGCTGTCAGCAGGGTGTCCTGTGATGTGGCCCCACATGCCCTGGATTTGACTGCTGGGGGTGTGCTGTCAGCGGGGTGTCGTGTGATGTGGCCCCACATGCCCCGGGTTTGACTGCTGGGGGTGTGCTGGCAGCGGGGTGTCGTGTGATGTGGCCCCATATGCCGGTTCCTGGGTTTGACTGCTGGGGTGTGCTGTCAGCGGGGTGTCGTGTGATGTGGCCCCACATGCCCTGGATTTGACTGCTGGGGTGTGCTGGCAGCGGGGCGTTGTGTGATGTGGCCCCCACATGCCCTGGGTTTGACTGCTGGGGGTGTGCTGACAGCGGGGTGTCGTGTGATGTGGCCCCACATGCCCCGGGTTTGACTGCTGGGGTGTGCTGACAGCGGGGTGTCGTGTGATGTGGCCCCACATGCCCTGGGTTTGACTGCGGGGGGTGTGCTGGCAGCGGGGTGTCGTGTGATGTGGCCCACATGCCCTGGGTTTGACTGCGGGGGGTGTGCTGACTGCGGGTGTCGTGTGATGTGGCCCCATATGCCGGTTCCTGGGTTTGACTGCTGGGGGGGTGCTGGCAGCAGGTGTCGTGTGATGTGGCCCCACATGCCCTGGGTTTGCTGCTGGGGGTGTGCTGACAGCGGGTGTCGTGTGATGTGGCCCCATATGCCGGTTCCTGGGTTTGACTGCTGGGGGTGTGCTGGCAGCAGGTGTCGTGTGATGTGGCCGCACATGCCCTGGGTTTTACTGCTGGGGGTGTGCTGGCAGCGGGGTGTTGTGTGATGTGGCCCCACATACTGGCTCCTGGGTTTGACTGCTGGGGTGTGCTGGCAGCGGGGTGTCGTGTGATGTGGCCCCACATGCCCTGGATTTGACTGCTGGGGGTGTGCTGTCAGCGGGGTGTCGTGTGATGTGGCCCCACATGCCCGGGTTTGACTGCTGGGGGTGTGCTGGCAGCGGGGTGTCGTGTGATGTGGCCCCATATGACGGTTCCTGGGTTTGACTGCTGGGGTGTGCTGTCAGCGGGGTGTCCTGTGATGTGGCAGCACATGCCCTGGGGTTGACTGCTGGGGGTGTGCTGTCAGCGGGGTGTCCTGTGATGTGGCCCCACATGCCCTGGATTTGACTGCTGGGGTGTGCTGACAGCGGGTGTCCTGTGATGTGGCCCCTTATGCCGGTTCCTGGGTTTGACTGCTGGGGTGTGCTGGCAGCGGGTGTCGTGTGATGTGGCCGCACATGCCCTGGGTTTGACTGCTAGGGGTGTGCCTGCAGCGGGGTGTCGTGTGATGTGGCCCACATGCCCTGGGTTTGACTGCTGGGGGTGTGCTGGAAGCGGGTGTCCTGTGATGTGGCCCCATATGCCGGTTCCTGGGTTTGACTGCTGGGGTGTGCTGACAGCGGGTGTCCTGTGATGTGGCCCCATATGCCGGTTCCTGGGTTTGACTGCTGGGGGTGTGCTGGAAGCGGGTGTCCTGTGATGTGGCCCCATATGCCAGTTCCTGGGTTTGACTGCTGGGGTGTGCTGGCAGCGGGTGTCGTGTGATGTGGCCGCACATACCCTGGGTTTGACTGCTTGGGGTGTGCTGGCAGCGAGGTGTCCTGTGATGTGGCCCCATATGCCGGTTCCTGGGTTTGACTGCTGGGGGTGTGCTGGCAGCGGGTGTCCTGTGATGTGGCCCACATGCCCTGGGTTTGACTGCTGGGGGTGTGCTGGCAGCGGGTGTCGTGTGATGTGGCCCCATATGCCGGTTCCTGGGTTTGACTGCTGGGGGTGTGCTGGCAGCGGGGTGTCGTGTGATGTGGCCCCCACATGCCCTGGGTTTGACTGCTGGGGGTGTGCTGGCAGCGAGGTGTCGTGTGATGTGGCCCCCACATGCCCTGGGTTTGACTGCTGGGGGTGTGCTGTCAGCGGGGTGTCCTGTGATGTGGCCCCATATGCCGGTTCCTGGGTTTGACTGCTGGGGGTGTGCTGGCAGCGGGGTGTCCTGTGATGTGGCAGCACATGCCAGCTCCTGGGTTTGACTGCTGGGGTGTGCTGACAGCGGGTGTCCTGTGATGTGGCCGCACATGCCCTGGGTTTGACTGCTGGGGGTGTGCTGGCAGCGGGGTGTCCTGTGATGTGGCCCACATGCCCTGAGTTTGACTGCTGGGGGTGTGCTGGCAGCGGGTGTCGTGTGATGTGGCCCCATATGCCGGTTCCTGGGTTTGACTGCTGGGGGTGTGCTGGCAGCGGGTGTCGTGTGATGTGGCCGCACATGCCCTGGGTTTGACTGCTGGGGGTGTGCTGGCAGCGGGGTGTCCTGTGATGTGGCCCACATGCCCTGGGTTTGACTGCTGGGGGTGTGCTGGCAGCGGGGTGTCGTGTGATGTGGCCCCATATGCCGGTTCCTGGGTTTGACTGCTGGGGGTGTGCTGGCAGCGGGTGTCGTGTGATGTGGCCCCATATGCCGGCTCCTGAGTTTGACTGCGGGGGGTGTGCTGGCAGCGGGCGTCGTGTGATGTGGCCGCACATGCCCTGGGTTTGACTGCTGGGGGTGTGCTGGCAGCGGGCGTCGTGTGATGTGGCCGCACATGTCCTGGGTTTGACTGCTGGGGGTGTGCTGGCGCGGGGTGTCGTGTGATGTGGCAGCACATGCCCTGGGTTTGACTGCTGGAGGTGTGCTGGCGCGGGGTGTCGTGTGATGTGGCCCACATGCCCTGGGTTTGACTGCTGGGGTGTGCTGGCAGCGGGTGTCCTGTGATGTGGCCCCATATGCCGGTTCCTGGGTTTGACTGCTGGGCGTGTGCTGGCAGCGGGGTGTCGTGTGATGTGGCCCCCACATGCCCTGGGTTTGCTGCTGGGGGTGTGCTGGCAGCGGGTGTCGTGTGATGTGGCCCACATGCCCTGGGTTTGACAGCTGGGGGTGTGCTGGCAGCGGGGTGTCGTGTGATGTGGCCCCACATGCCCTGGGTTTGCTGCTGGGGGTGTGCTGTCAGCGGGGTGTCGTGTGATGTGGCCCCATATGCCGGTTCCTGGGTTTGACTGCTGGGGGTGTGCTGGCAGCGGGTGTGGTGGGATATGGTGGCACATGCTGGTTCCTGGGTTTGACTGCTGGGGTGTGCTGGCAGCGGGGTGTCGTGTGATGTGGCCCCATATGCCGGCTCCTGGGTTTGACTGCTGGGGGTGTGCTGGCAGCGGGCGTCGTGTGATGTGGCCCCACATGCCCGGGGTTTGACTGCTGGGGGTGTGCTGGCAGCGGGGTGTCGTGTGATGTGGCCCCACATGCCCTGGGTTTGACTGCGGGGGGTGTGCTGGCGGCGGGGTGTCGTGTGATGTGGCCCCCACATGCCCTGGGTTTGACTGCGGGGGGTGTGCTGGCGGCGGGGTGTCGTGTGATGTGGCCCCCACATGCCCTGGGTTTGACTGCGGGGGGTGTGCTGGCGGCGGGGTGTCGTGTGATGTGGCCCCCACATGCCCTGGGTTTGACTGCGGGGGGTGTGCTGACGGCGGGGCGTCGTGTGATGTGGCCCCACATGCCCCGTGTTTGACTGCTGGGGTGTGCTGACAGCGGGTGTCGTGTGATGTGGCCCCACATGCCCCGGGTTTGACTGCTGGGGGTGTGCTGCAGCGGGTGTCCTGTGATGTGGCCGCACATGCCCTGGGTTTGCTGATGGGGGTGTGCTGGCAGCGGGGTGTCGTGTGATGTGGCCCCACATGCCCTGGGTTTGCTGCTGGGGGTGTGCTGGCAGCGGGCGTCGTGTGATGTGGCCCCCACATGCCCTAGGTTTGCTGCTGGGGGTGTGCTGGCGCGGGGTGTCGTGTGATGTGGCCCACATGCCCTGGGTTTGACTGCTGGGGTGTGCTGGCAGCGGGTGTCCTGTGATGTGGCCGCACATGCCCTGGGTTTGACTGCTGGGGGTGTGCTGGCAGCGGGGTGTCCTGTGATGTGGCCCACATGCCCTGGGTTTGACTGCTGGGGGTGTGCTGGCAGCGGGGTGTCGTGTGATGTGGCCCCATATCCCGGCTCCTGGGTTTGACTGCTGGGGGTGTGCTGGCAGCGGGTGTCGTGTGATGTGGCCGCACATGCCCTGGGTTTGACTGCTGGGGGTGTGCTGGCAGCGGGGTGTCCTGTGATGTGGCCCACATGCCCTGGGTTTGACTGCTGGGGGTGTGCTGGCAGCGGGGTGTCGTGTGATGTGGCCCCATATGCCGGTTCCTGGGTTTGACTGCTGGGGGTGTGCTGGCAGCGGGTGTCGTGTGATGTGGCCCCATATGCCGGCTCCTGAGTTTGACTGCGGGGGGTGTGCTGGCAGCGGGCGTCGTGTGATGTGGCCGCACATGCCCTGGGTTTGACTGCTGGGGGTGTGCTGGCAGCGGGCGTCGTGTGATGTGGCCGCACATGTCCTGGGTTTGACTGCTGGGGGTGTGCTGGCGCGGGGTGTCGTGTGATGTGGCAGCACATGCCCTGGGTTTGACTGCTGGGGGTGTGCTGGCGCGGGGTGTCGTGTGATGTGGCCCACATGCCCTGGGTTTGACTGCTGGGGTGTGCTGGCAGCGGGTGTCCTGTGATGTGGCCCCATATGCCGGTTCCTGGGTTTGACTGCTGGGCGTGTGCTGGCAGCGGGGTGTCGTGTGATGTGGCCCCCACATGCCCTGGGTTTGCTGCTGGGGGTGTGCTGGCAGCGGGTGTCGTGTGATGTGGCCCACATGCCCTGGGTTTGACAGCTGGGGGTGTGCTGGCAGCGGGGTGTCGTGTGATGTGGCCCCACATGCCCTGGGTTTGCTGCTGGGGGTGTGCTGTCAGCGGGGTGTCGTGTGATGTGGCCCCATATGCCGGTTCCTGGGTTTGACTGCTGGGGGTGTGCTGGCAGCGGGTGTGGTGGGATATGGTGGCACATGCTGGTTCCTGGGTTTGACTGCTGGGGTGTGCTGGCAGCGGGGTGTCGTGTGATGTGGCCCCATATGCCGGCTCCTGGGTTTGACTGCTGGGGGTGTGCTGGCAGCGGGCGTCGTGTGATGTGGCCCCACATGCCCGGGGTTTGACTGCTGGGGGTGTGCTGGCAGCGGGGTGTCGTGTGATGTGGCCCCACATGCCCTGGGTTTGACTGCGGGGGGTGTGCTGGCGGCGGGGTGTCGTGTGATGTGGCCCCCACATGCCCTGGGTTTGACTGCGGGGGGTGTGCTGGCGGCGGGGTGTCGTGTGATGTGGCCCCCACATGCCCTGGGTTTGACTGCGGGGGGTGTGCTGGCGGCGGGGTGTCGTGTGATGTGGCCCCCACATGCCCTGGGTTTGACTGCGGGGGGTGTGCTGACGGCGGGGCGTCGTGTGATGTGGCCCCACATGCCCCGGGTTTGACTGCTGGGGTGTGCTGACAGCGGGTGTCGTGTGATGTGGCCCCACATGCCCCGGGTTTGACTGCTGGGGGTGTGCTGCAGCGGGTGTCCTGTGATGTGGCCGCACATGCCCTGGGTTTGCTGATGGGGGTGTGCTGGCAGCGGGGTGTCGTGTGATGTGGCCCCACATGCCCTGGGTTTGCTGCTGGGGGTGTGCTGGCAGCGGGCGTCGTGTGATGTGGCCCCCACATGCCCTAGGTTTGCTGCTGGGGGTGTGCTGGCGCGGGGTGTCGTGTGATGTGGCCCACATGCCCTGGGTTTGACTGCTGGGGTGTGCTGGCAGCGGGTGTCCTGTGATGTGGCCCCATATGCCGGTTCCTGGGTTTGACTGCTGGGGGTGTGCTGGCAGCGGGGTGTCGTGTGATGTGGCCCCCACATGCCCTAGGTTTGCTGCTGGGGGTGTGCTGGCAGCGGGCGTCGTGTGATGTGGCCCCACATGCCCTGGGTTTGACTGCTGGGGGTGTGCTGTCAGCGGGGTGTCGTGTGATGTGGCCCCATATGCCGGTTCCTGGGTTTGACTGCTGGGGTGTGCTGACAGCGGGTGTCCTGTGATGTGGCCCACATGCCCTGGATTTGACTGCTGGGGGTGTGCTGTCAGCGGGGTGTCCTGTGATGTGGCCCCACATGCCCTGGATTTGACTGCTGGGGGTGTGCTGTCAGCGGGGTGTCCTGTGATGTGGCCCCACATGCCCCGGGTTTGACTGCTGGGGGTGTGCTGGCAACGGGGTGTCGTGTGATGTGGCCCCATATGCCGGTTCCTGGGTTTGACTGCTGGGGTGTGCTGACAGCGGGGTGTCCTGTGATGTGGCCCACATGCCCTGGATTTGACTGCTGGGGGTGTGCTGTCAGCGGGGTGTCCTGTGATGTGGCCCCACATGCCCTGGATTTGACTGCTGGGGGTGTGCTGGCAGCGGGCGTCGTGTGATGTGGCCCCACATGCCCTGGGTTTGACTGCGGGGGGTGTGCTGACAGCGGGGTGTCCTGTGATGTGGCCCCACATGCCCCGGGTTTGACTGCGGGGGGTGTGCTGACAGCGGGGTGTCCTGTGATGTGGCCCCACATGCCCCGGGTTTGACTGCTGGGGTGTGCTGACAGCGGGGTGTCGTGTGATGTGGCCCCACATGCCCCGGGTTTGACTGCTGGGGGTGTGCTGGCAGCGGGGTGTCGTGTGATGTGGCCCACATGCCCTGGGTTTGACTGCTGGGGGTGTGCTGTCAGCGGGGTGTCGTGTGATGTGGCCCCACATGCCAGCTCCTGGGTTTGACTGCGGGGGGTGTGCTGGCAGCGGGGTGTCGTGTGATGTGGCCCCACATGCCAGCTCCTGGGTTTGACTGCGGGGGGTGTGCTGACAGAGGGGTGTCGTGTGATGTGGCCCCACATACCCTGGGTTTGACTGCTGGGGGTGTGCTGGCAGAGGGGTGTCATGTGATGTGGCCCCACATGCCAGCTCCTGGGTTTGACTGCTGGGGTGTGCTGACAGCGGGGTGTCCTGTGATGTGGCCCACATGCCCTGGATTTGACTGCTGGGGGTGTGCTGTCAGCGGGGTGTCCTGTGATGTGGCCCCACATGCCCTGGATTTGACTGCTGGGGGTGTGCTGGCAGCGGGCGTCGTGTGATGTGGCCCCACATGCCCTGGGTTTGACTGCGGGGGGTGTGCTGACAGCGGGGTGTCCTGTGATGTGGCCCCACATGCCCCGGGTTTGACTGCGGGGGGTGTGCTGACAGCGGGGTGTCCTGTGATGTGGCCCCACATGCCCCGGGTTTGACTGCTGGGGTGTGCTGACAGCGGGGTGTCGTGTGATGTGGCCCCACATGCCCCGGGTTTGACTGCTGGGGGTGTGCTGGCAGCGGGGTGTCGTGTGATGTGGCCCACATGCCCTGGGTTTGACTGCTGGGGGTGTGCTGTCAGCGAGGTGTCGTGTGATGTGGCCCCACATGCCAGCTCCTGGGTTTGACTGCGGGGGGTGTGCTGGCAGCGGGGTGTCGTGTGATGTGGCCCCACATGCCAGCTCCTGGGTTTGACTGCGGGGGGTGTGCTGACAGAGGGGTGTCGTGTGATGTGGCCCCACATACCCTGGGTTTGACTGCTGGGGGTGTGCTGGCAGAGGGGTGTCATGTGATGTGGCCCCACATGCCAGCTCCTGGGTTTGACTGCGGGGGGTGTGCTGGCAGCGGGTGTCGTGTGATGTGGCCCCACATGCCCTGGGTTTGCTGCTGGGGGTGTGCTGGCAGCGGGGTGTCCTGTGATGTGGCCCCATTTGCCGGTTCCTGGGTTTGACTGCTGGGGGTGTGCTGGCAGCGGGGTGTCGTGTGATGTGGCCCCACATGCCCTGGGTTTGACTGCTGGGGGTGTGCTGGCAGCGGGGTGTCGTGTGATGTGGCCCCCACATGCCCGGGGTTTGACTGCTGGGGGTTCCGCTGGCAGCGGGTTGTCGTGTGATGTGGCCCCACATGCCCTGGGTTTGACTGCTGGGGGTGTGCTGGCAGCGGCGTGTCCTGTGATGTGGCCACATATGCCGGTTCCTGGGTTTGACTGCTGGGGGTGTGCTGGCAGCGGGGTGTCGTGTGATGTGGCCCCACATGCCCTGGGTTTGCTGCTGGGGGTGTGCTGGCAGCGGGGTGTCGTGTGATGTGGCCCACATACTGGTTCCTGGGTTTGACTGCTGGGGCTGTGCTGGCAGCGGGGTGTCCTGTGATGTGGCCCCATATGCCGGTTCCTGGGTTTGACTGCTGGGGCGTGTGCTGGCAGCGGGGTGTCGTGTGATATGGCCCCCACATGCCCTGGGTTTGCTGCTGGGGGTGTGCTGGCAGCGGGGTGTCGTGTGATGTGGCCCCATATGCCGGTTCCTGGGTTTGACTGCTGGGGGTGTGCTGGCAGCGGGGTGTCGTGTGATGTGGCCCCATATGCCGGCTCCTGGGTTTGACTGCTGGGGTGTGCTGGCAGCGGGGTGTCGTGTGATGTGGCCCCATATCCCGGCTCCTGGGTTTGACTGCTGGGGGTGTGCTGGCAGCAGGCGTCGTGTGATGTGGCCCCCACATGCCCTGGGTTTGGCTGCTGGGGGTGTGCTGGCAGCGGGGTTTCGTGTGATGTGGCCCCACATGCCCGGGGTTTGACTGCTGGGGGTGTGCTGGCAGCGGGGTGTCGTGTGATGTGGCCCCACATGCCCTGGGTTTGCTGCTGGGGGTGTGCTGGCAGCGTGGTGTCGTGTGATGTGGCCCCACATGCCCTGGGTTTGCTGCTGGGGGTGTGCTGGCCGCGTGGTGTCGTGTGATGTGGCCCCACATGCCCCGGGTTTGACTGCTGGGGTGTGCTGACAGCGGGTGTCGTGTGATGTAGCCCCACATGCCCCGGGTTTGACTGCTGGGGTGTGCTGCAGCGGGTGTCCTGTGATGTGGCCGCACATGCCCTGGGTTTGACTGCTGGGGGTGTGCTGGGAGCGGGGTGTCCTGTGATGTGGCCCATATGCCCTGGGTTTGACTGCTGGGGGTGTGCTGGCAGCGGGCGTCGTGTGATGTGGCCCCACATGCCCTGGGTTTGCTGCTGGGGGTGTGCTGGCAGCGGGGTGTCGTGTGATGTGGCCCCATATGCCGGTTCCTGGGTTTGACTGCTGGGGGTGTGCTGGCAGCGGGGTGTCGTGTGATGTGGCCCCCGCATGCCCTGGGTTTGCTGCTGGGGGTGTGCTGGCAGCGGGGTGTCGTGTGAAGTGGCCCCCACATGCCCTGGGTTTGCTGCTGGGGGTGTGCTGGCAGCGGGGTGTCGTGTGATGTGGCCCCACATGCCCTGGGTTTGACTGCTGGGTGTGTGCTGGCAGCGGGCGTCGTGTGATGTGGCCCCACATGCCCTGGGTTTGACTGCTGGGGGTGTGCTGTCAGCGGGGTGTCGTGTGATGTGGCCCCATATGCCGGTTCCTGGGTTTGACTGCTGGGGTGTGCTGACAGCGGGTGTCCTGTGATGTGGCCCACATGCCCTGGGTTTGACTTCTGGGGGTGTGCTGGCAGCGGGGTGTCGTGTGATGTGGCCCCACATGCCCTGGATTTGACTGCTGGGGGTGTGCTGTCAGCGGGGTGTCGTGTGATGTGGCCCCACATGCCCCGGGTTTGACTGCTGGGGGTGTGCTGGCAGCGGGGTGTCGTGTGATGTGGCCCCATATGCCGGTTCCTGGGTTTGACTGCTGGGGTGTGCTGACAGCGGGTGTCCTGTGATGTGGCCCACATGCCCTGGATTTGACTGCTGGGGGTGTGCTGTCAGCAGGGTGTCCTGTGATGTGGCCCCACATGCCCTGGATTTGACTGCTGGGGGTGTGCTGTCAGCGGGGTGTCGTGTGATGTGGCCCCACATGCCCCGGGTTTGACTGCTGGGGGTGTGCTGGCAGCGGGGTGTCGTGTGATGTGGCCCCATATGCCGGTTCCTGGGTTTGACTGCTGGGGTGTGCTGTCAGCGGGGTGTCGTGTGATGTGGCCCCACATGCCCTGGATTTGACTGCTGGGGTGTGCTGGCAGCGGGGCGTCGTGTGATGTGGCCCCCACATGCCCTGGGTTTGACTGCTGGGGGTGTGCTGACAGCGGGGTGTCGTGTGATGTGGCCCCACATGCCCCGGGTTTGACTGCTGGGGTGTGCTGACAGCGGGGTGTCGTGTGATGTGGCCCCACATGCCCTGGGTTTGACTGCGGGGGGTGTGCTGGCAGCGGGGTGTCGTGTGATGTGGCCCACATGCCCTGGGTTTGACTGCGGGGGGTGTGCTGACTGCGGGTGTCGTGTGATGTGGCCCCATATGCCGGTTCCTGGGTTTGACTGCTGGGGGTGTGCTGGCAGCAGGTGTCGTGTGATGTGGCCCCACATGCCCTGGGTTTGCTGCTGGGGGTGTGCTGACAGCGGGTGTCGTGTGATGTGGCCCCATATGCCGGTTCCTGGGTTTGACTGCTGGGGGTGTGCTGGCAGCAGGTGTCGTGTGATGTGGCCGCACATGCCCTGGGTTTTACTGCTGGGGGTGTGCTGGCAGCGGGGTGTCGTGTGATGTGGCCCCACATACTGGCTCCTGGGTTTGACTGCTGGGGTGTGCTGGCAGCGGGGTGTCGTGTGATGTGGCCCCACATGCCCTGGATTTGACTGCTGGGGGTGTGCTGTCAGCGGGGTGTCGTGTGATGTGGCCCCACATGCCCGGGTTTGACTGCTGGGGGTGTGCTGGCAGCGGGGTGTCGTGTGATGTGGCCCCATATGACGGTTCCTGGGTTTGACTGCTGGGGTGTGCTGTCAGCGGGGTGTCCTGTGATGTGGCAGCACATGCCCTGGGGTTGACTGCTGGGGGTGTGCTGTCAGCGGGGTGTCCTGTGATGTGGCCCCACATGCCCTGGATTTGACTG
Source organism: Lissotriton helveticus (assembly GCF_964261635.1). Lineage (NCBI taxonomy): Eukaryota > Metazoa > Chordata > Amphibia > Caudata > Salamandridae > Lissotriton > Lissotriton helveticus. Next base: position 8,071,318 of record NC_136067.1, on the reverse strand, counting down.
CTGGGGTGTGCTGGCAGCGGGGCGTCGTGTGATGTGGCCCCCACATGCCCTGGGTTTGACTGCTGGGGGTGTGCTGGCAGCGGGTGTCGTGTGATGTGGCCCCACATGCCCCGGGTTTGACTGCTGGGGTGTGCTGACAGCGGGGTGTCGTGTGATGTGGCCCCACATGCCCTGGGTTTGACTGCGGGGGGTGTGCTGACAGCGGGTGTCGTGTGATGTGGCCCCATATGCCGGTTCCTGGGTTTGACTGCTGGGGGTGTGCTGGCAGCAGGTGTCGTGTGATGTGGCCGCACATGCCCTGGGTTTGACTGCGGGGGGTGTGCTGACAGCGGGTGTCGTGTGATGTGGCCCCATATGCCGGTTCCTGGGTTTGACTGCTGGGGGTGTGCTGGCAGCAGGTGTCGTGTGATGTGGCCGCACATGCCCTGGGTTTTACTGCTGGGGGTGTGCTGGCAGCGGGGTGTCGTGTGATGTGGCCCCACATACTGGCTCCTGGGTTTGACTGCTGGGGGGTGCTGGTAGCGGGGTGTCGTATGATGTGGCCCCCACATGCCCTGGGTTTGACTGCTGGGGGTGTGCTGGCAGCGGGGTGTCGTGTGATGTGGCAGCACATGCCCTGGGTTTGACTGCTGGGGGTGTGCTGGCAGCGGGGTGTCGTGTGATGTGGCAGCACATGCCCCGGGTTTGACTGCTGGGGGGTGCTGGCAGCGGGGTGTCGTGTGATGTGGCCCCCACATGCCCTGGGTTTGACTGCTGGGGGTGTTCTGGCAGCGGGTGTCGTGTGATGTGGCCCCCACATGCCCTGGGTTTGACTGCTGGGGGTGTGCTGGCAGCGGGGTGTCGTGTGATGTGGCCCACATGCCTTGGGTTTGACTGCTGGGGGGGGTGCTGGTAGCGGGGTGTCGTATGATGTGGCCCCCACATGCCCTGGGTTTGACTGCTGGGGGTGTGCTGGCAGCGGGTGTCGTGTGATGTGGCCCCCACATGCCCTGGGTTTGACTGCTGGGGGTGTGCTGGCAGCGGGGTGTCGTGTGATGTGGCCCCACATGCCCTGGGTTTGCTGCTGGGGGTGTGCTGGCAGCGTGGTGTCGTGTGATGTGGCCCCCACATGCCCTGGGTTTGGCTGCTGGGGGTGTGCTGGCAGCGGGGTTTCGTGTGATGTGGCCCCACATGCCCGGGGTTTGACTGCTGGGGGTGTGCTGGCAGCGGGGTGTCGTGTGATGTGGCCCCACATGCCCTGGGTTTGCTGCTGGGGGTGTGCTGGCAGCGTGGTGTCGTGTGATGTGGCCCCACATGCCCTGGGTTTGCTGCTGGGGGTGTGCTGGCCGCGTGGTGTCGTGTGATGTGGCCCCACATGCCCCGGGTTTGACTGCTGGGGGTGTGCTGGCAGCAGGCGTCGTGTGATGTGGCCCCCACATGCCCTGGGTTTGGCTGCTGGGGGTGTGCTGGCAGCGGGGTTTCGTGTGATGTGGCCCCACATGCCCGGGGTTTGACTGCTGGGGGTGTGCTGGCAGCGGGGTGTCGTGTGATGTGGCCCCACATGCCCTGGGTTTGCTGCTGGGGGTGTGCTGGCAGCGTGGTGTCGTGTGATGTGGCCCCACATGCCCTGGGTTTGCTGCTGGGGGTGTGCTGGCCGCGTGGTGTCGTGTGATGTGGCCCCACATGCCCCGGGTTTGACTGCTGGGGTGTGCTGACAGCGGGTGTCGTGTGATGTAGCCCCACATGCCCCGGGTTTGACTGCTGGGGTGTGCTGCAGCGGGTGTCCTGTGATGTGGCCGCACATGCCCTGGGTTTGACTGCTGGGGGTGTGCTGGGAGCGGGGTGTCCTGTGATGTGGCCCCATATGCCCTGGGTTTGACTGCTGGGGGTGTGCTGGCAGCGGGCGTCGTGTGATGTTGCCCCACATGCCCTGGGTTTGCTGCTGGGGGTGTGCTGGCAGCGGGGTGTCGTGTGATGTGGCCCCATATGCCGGTTCCTGGGTTTGACTGCTGGGGGTGTGCTGGCAGCGGGGTGTCGTGTGATGTGGCCCCCGCATGCCCTGGGTTTGCTGCTGGGGGTGTGCTGGCAGCGGGGTGTCGTGTGAAGTGGCCCCCACATGCCCTGGGTTTGCTGCTGGGGGTGTGCTGGCAGCGGGGTGTCGTGTGATGTGGCCCCACATGCCCTGGGTTTGACTGCTGGGTGTGTGCTGGCAGCGGGCGTCGTGTGATGTGGCCCCACATGCCCTGGGTTTGACTGCTGGGGGTGTGCTGTCAGCGGGGTGTCGTGTGATGTGGCCCCATATGCCGGTTCCTGGGTTTGACTGCTGGGGTGTGCTGACAGCGGGTGTCCTGTGATGTGGCCCACATGCCCTGGGTTTGACTTCTGGGGGTGTGCTGGCAGCGGGGTGTCGTGTGATGTGGCCCCACATGCCCTGGATTTGACTGCTGGGGGTGTGCTGTCAGCGGGGTGTCGTGTGATGTGGCCCCACATGCCCCGGGTTTGACTGCTGGGGGTGTGCTGGCAGCGGGGTGTCGTGTGATGTGGCCCCATATGCCGGTTCCTGGGTTTGACTGCTGGGGTGTGCTGACAGCGGGTGTCCTGTGATGTGGCCCACATGCCCTGGATTTGACTGCTGGGGGTGTGCTGTCAGCAGGGTGTCCTGTGATGTGGCCCCACATGCCCTGGATTTGACTGCTGGGGGTGTGCTGTCAGCGGGGTGTCGTGTGATGTGGCCCCACATGCCCCGGGTTTGACTGCTGGGGGTGTGCTGGCAGCGGGGTGTCGTGTGATGTGGCCCCATATGCCGGTTCCTGGGTTTGACTGCTGGGGTGTGCTGTCAGCGGGGTGTCGTGTGATGTGGCCCCACATGCCCTGGATTTGACTGCTGGGGTGTGCTGGCAGCGGGGCGTTGTGTGATGTGGCCCCCACATGCCCTGGGTTTGACTGCTGGGGGTGTGCTGACAGCGGGGTGTCGTGTGATGTGGCCCCACATGCCCCGGGTTTGACTGCTGGGGTGTGCTGACAGCGGGGTGTCGTGTGATGTGGCCCCACATGCCCTGGGTTTGACTGCGGGGGGTGTGCTGGCAGCGGGGTGTCGTGTGATGTGGCCCACATGCCCTGGGTTTGACTGCGGGGGGTGTGCTGACTGCGGGTGTCGTGTGATGTGGCCCCATATGCCGGTTCCTGGGTTTGACTGCTGGGGGGGTGCTGGCAGCAGGTGTCGTGTGATGTGGCCCCACATGCCCTGGGTTTGCTGCTGGGGGTGTGCTGACAGCGGGTGTCGTGTGATGTGGCCCCATATGCCGGTTCCTGGGTTTGACTGCTGGGGGTGTGCTGGCAGCAGGTGTCGTGTGATGTGGCCGCACATGCCCTGGGTTTTACTGCTGGGGGTGTGCTGGCAGCGGGGTGTCGTGTGATGTGGCCCCACATACTGGCTCCTGGGTTTGACTGCTGGGGTGTGCTGGCAGCGGGGTGTCGTGTGATGTGGCCCCACATGCCCTGGATTTGACTGCTGGGGGTGTGCTGTCAGCGGGGTGTCGTGTGATGTGGCCCCACATGCCCGGGTTTGACTGCTGGGGGTGTGCTGGCAGCGGGGTGTCGTGTGATGTGGCCCCATATGACGGTTCCTGGGTTTGACTGCTGGGGTGTGCTGTCAGCGGGGTGTCCTGTGATGTGGCAGCACATGCCCTGGGGTTGACTGCTGGGGGTGTGCTGTCAGCGGGGTGTCCTGTGATGTGGCCCCACATGCCCTGGATTTGACTGCTGGGGTGTGCTGGCAGCGGGGCGTCGTGTGATGTGGCCCCCACATGCCCTGGGTTTGACTGCTGGGGGTGTGCTGGCAGCGGGTGTCGTGTGATGTGGCCCCACATGCCCCGGGTTTGACTGCTGGGGTGTGCTGACAGCGGGGTGTCGTGTGATGTGGCCGCACATGCCCTGGGTTTGACTGCGGGGGGTGTGCTGACAGCGGGTGTCGTGTGATGTGGCCGCACATGCCCTGGGTTTGACTGCGGGGGGTGTGCTGACAGCGGGTGTCGTGTGATGTGGCCCCATATGCCGGTTCCTGGGTTTGACTGCTGGGGGTGTGCTGGCAGCAGGTGTCGTGTGATGTGGCCGCACATGCCCTGGGTTTTACTGCTGGGGGTGTGCTGGCAGCGGGGTGTCGTGTGATGTGGCCCCACATACTGGCTCCTGGGTTTGACTGCTGGGGGGTGCTGGTAGCGGGGTGTCGTATGATGTGGCCCCCACATGCCCTGGGTTTGACTGCTGGGGGTGTGCTGGCAGCGGGGTGTCGTGTGATGTGGCAGCACATGCCCTGGGTTTGACTGCTGGGGGTGTGCTGGCAGCGGGCTGTCGTGTGATGTGGCAGCACATGCCCCGGGTTTGACTGCTGGGGGGTGCTGGCAGCGGGGTGTCGTGTGATGTGGCCGCACATGCCCTGGGGTTGACTGCTGGGGGTGTGCTGTCAGCGGGGTGTCCTGTGATGTGGCCCCACATGCCCTGGATTTGACTGCTGGGGTGTGCTGGCAGCGGGGCGTCGTGTGATGTGGCCCCCACATGCCCTGGGTTTGACTGCTGGGGGTGTGCTGGCAGCGGGTGTCGTGTGATGTGGCCCCACATGCCCCGGGTTTGACTGCTGGGGTGTGCTGACAGCGGGGTGTCGTGTGATGTGGCCCCACATGCCCTGGGTTTGACTGCGGGGGGTGTGCTGACAGCGGGTGTCGTGTGATGTGGCCCCATATGCCGGTTCCTGGGTTTGACTGCTGGGGGTGTGCTGGCAGCAGGTGTCGTGTGATGTGGCCGCACATGCCCTGGGTTTGACTGCGGGGGGTGTGCTGACAGCGGGTGTCGTGTGATGTGGCCCCATATGCCGGTTCCTGGGTTTGACTGCTGGGGGTGTGCTGGCAGCAGGTGTCGTGTGATGTGGCCGCACATGCCCTGGGTTTTACTGCTGGGGGTGTGCTGGCAGCGGGGTGTCGTGTGATGTGGCCCCACATACTGGCTCCTGGGTTTGACTGCTGGGGGGTGCTGGTAGCGGGGTGTCGTATGATGTGGCCCCCACATGCCCTGGGTTTGACTGCTGGGGGTGTGCTGGCAGCGGGGTGTCGTGTGATGTGGCAGCACATGCCCTGGGTTTGACTGCTGGGGGTGTGCTGGCAGCGGGCTGTCGTGTGATGTGGCAGCACATGCCCCGGGTTTGACTGCTGGGGGGTGCTGGCAGCGGGGTGTCGTGTGATGTGGCCCCCACATGCCCTGGGTTTGACTGCTGGGGGTGTTCTGGCAGCGGGTGTCGTGTGATGTGGCCCCCACATGCCCTGGGTTTGACTGCTGGGGGTGTGCTGGCAGCGGGGTGTTGTGTGATGTGGCCCACATGCCTTGGGTTTGACTGCTGGGGGGGTGCTGGTAGCGGGGTGTCGTATGATGTGGCCCCCACATGCCCTGGGTTTGACTGCTGGGGGTGTGCTGGCAGCGGGTGTCGTGTGATGTGGCCCCCACATGCCCTGGGTTTGACTGCTGGGGGTGTGCTGGCAGCGGGGTGTCGTGTGATGTGGCCCCTCATACTGGCTCCTGGGATTGACTGCTGGGGGTGTGCTGGCAGCGGGGTGTCCTTTTTATACACCTAATTCCTTTGTCTGTGTCTGCAGGGTGGGGGGAAAAACCAGTTGCAGCTGGTTTTGGAGCACTCTGGAGCGCTCAGCCCCTCTCACCATTCACCAGGCAGGCTAGGGTCATCAGTCGCACCACAGGGGCGGAGCCAGCATTGTGTGGGGAAGGCCCAGCCCTATTTAGGTCCCAGGTGCACTCCTCCCTCACATCAGCATGCTAATCTCAACACTCACCACCGGGGCAGACCCATCCTGACTCCTGGAGCCAGGCTCACCAGCCAGCTCCAGCCAACCACAAGCCAGACAGCCAATTCACATAATTTACACAGACATGCCACCTTCTAGAAGTGGCACTTCCACACTAGACACAATAACACCGCACACATCATCGCGCAGCATTTAATCACACGAGTCCGCACATACCAAACTCGACCCTGCACACCCCACACATCAGGAACTACCAGGGACACATACATTGCCCATGCATTCCTATGGGAGGGCAGGCCTAGCTCACACACGCACTCAGAGAGCGCACGCACTTTCCACGGGGACACAGTGAAAGTGCGCAGAAGCTAAAAATCACTAACACCAGGTCACAATTAAAAGCAAAAAGTTTAGGGGTGAACCTGCCAGAAGGGCCAAGTCCAACAGTGATCTATGAAAATGTAGCGCCTAAAGACCGTCTGAGGGGTGATACTTGTGCGTTAAATGAAAACAAACTACATGACGACCTGCAAAGTAGACAATGCACTTTAAAACGGTTTGTTTCGCTTCTTTTACCTGAATCTTCACCGCAATGACAACAGAATTCAGCTCTCTGTCGAGTTCTTTCAGCACGGTGAGTTTCTTCAGCGTCAAACTGCAGAGCCTGGAGGAGACACAAAGCAAGGAGGCCTTAGCGAGGCGCTATGTACAACTGCAGAGCCTGGAGGAGACACAAAGCAAGGAGGCCTTAGCGAGGCGCTATGTACAACTGCGGAGCATGGAGGAGACACAAAGCAAGGAGGCCTTAGCGAGGCGCTATGTACAACTGCAGAGCCTGGAGGAGACACAAAGCAAGGAGGCCTTAGCGAGGCGCTATGTACAACTGCAGAGCTTGGAAGAGACACAAAGCAAGGAGGCCTTAGCGAGGCGCTATGTACAACTACAGAGCCTGAAGGAGACACAAAGCAAGGAGGCCATAGCGAGGTGCTATGTACAACTGCGGAGCCTGGAGGAGACACAAAGCAAGAAGGCCGCAGCGAGGCGCTATGTACAACTCGGAGCCTGGAGGACACACAAAGCAAGGAGGCCGCAGCGAGGCGCTATGTACAACTGCAGAGCCTGGAGGAGACACAAAGCAAGGAGGCCTTAGCGAGGCGCTATGTACAACTGCGGAGCCTGGAGGAGACACAAAGCAAGGAGGCCGCAGCGAGGCGCTATGTACAACTGCGGAGCTTGGAAGAGACACAAAGCAAGGAGGCCTTAGCGGGGCGCTATGTACAACTGCAGAGCCTTGAGGAGACACAAAGCAAGGAGGCTTTAGCGAGGCGCTATGTACAACTGCAGAGCCTGGAGGAGACACAAAGCAAGGAGGCCGCAGCGAGGCGCTATGTACAACTGCAGAGCCTGGAGGAGACACAAAGCAAGGAGGCCGCAGCGAGGCGCTATGTACAACTGCGGAGCATGGAGGAGACACAAAGCAAGGAGGCCTTAGCGAGGCGCTATGTACAACTGTAGAGCCTTGAGGAGACACAAAGCAAGGAGGCCTTAACGAGGCGCTATGTACAACTGCAGAGCCTGGAAGAGACACAAAGCAAGGAGGCCTTAGCGAGGCGCTATGTACAACTACAGAGCCTGAAGGAGACACAAAGCAAGGAGGCCATAGCGAGGTGCTATGTACAACTGCGGAGCCTGAAGGAGACACAAAGCCAGGAGGCCGCAGCGAGGCGCTGTGTACAACTGCAGAGCCTGGAAGACACACAAAGCAAGGAGGCCGCAGCGAGGCGCTATGTACAACTGCAGAGCCTGGAGGAGACACAAAGCAAGGAGGCCTTAGCGGGGCGCTATGTACAACTGCAGAGCCTTGAGGAGACACAAAGCAAGGAGGCTTTAGCGAGGCGCTATGTACAACTGCAGAGCCTGGAGGAGACACAAAGCAAGGAGACCGCAGCGAGGCACTATGTACAACTGCAGAGCCTGGAGGAGACACAAAGCAAGGAGGCCGCAGTGAGGCGCTATGTACAACTGCAGAGCCTGGAGGAGACACAAAGCAAGGAGGCCGCAGCGAGGCGCTATGTACAACTGCAGAGCCTGGAAGAGACACAAAGCAAGGAGGCCTTAGCGAGGCGCTATGTACAACTGCAGAGCCTGGAGGAGACACAAAGCAAGGAGGCCGCACCCATATCACTCTCAACAAGCGCTATCTCCATGAGTGCCCAGCGGCTCACACAGCACAGGGACTCTGAGGGGAGGGTGAAGGGGGGAAGATAAAATTAACTCGGCTTAGGGAAGCTTAGAGGATTACTGCTGCTGTGGCTGGAAGGCTTGGCCAGGATGGGTGGCAGAAGAGCCCTCCCCGGAGAGAAGCGACCTGCAGGGCGTGAATCCACCCAGTCCAACGCCGGATCCCTCGTACCCTGGCGATAACTGTTCATAATCAAGCATTTCATCCACGTCTAGGAGGACAGAACAGGGCAAGTCTGAGAGCTATATCAACACAGAACCCCCAGTGATGTCCACGAGATGGAAGCAGAGGCTGCGGGGTCTCTAGGGCGCGCTGGCTTCCAAATATACTACATACACACAGTTATTGCTGCCCTGAAGTTGTAGTCACTTACATTACGTTACTGTGTCCCTAGTAGCAATACTCAATAGGAGTGCTGGGCATGTCACAAGTTGTGGAGGTCTGTCCTCATACACCGCCCGGTGTCTTGCTTCATCATTGACCAGTCCTCGCTCTCTAAAAACCCGGTTTGATAGAGAGCGGGCCTTCACCTGGAGACAGGGAGGCACTTCTAATTATTTAAGTGGGGGCCGCGAAAATAATGGGTTAAAAACCAATGTAATACCAAATTTGCATTTAATTGTAGAGTGAATTACTTGGTGTTATAATCTGGGACGTGGGGATTAGGGGACCAATTACCCCATTGTTGGAAACGGGATCCCTGGCTGGCCAGGGCTTTCGCCAAAGTCAGTCAGAGATCCCCATTCCCAAGTCAGGGCAAGGGAGTTACACGCCAAGATAACCCCTGCTCACCCTCTAGGTAACGTGGCGCGAGCAGCAAGGCTAAACTCGGAGGCGATGTGAGTTAAGTATTTGCGCACGCACCCCAGCAACAACACCCAGGACCCACCACAAAGGAAACTCCACACAAGGTTATATAAAAATAGCCTTTGTATTATAAGAAATACACATTAGATAAAACACACATATTGTTACACTGTGCCAACAGGCACGGGCGGAATTTACAAGGGATAATGTACAGGACAGGGCCACCTGGACCACTGTCAAGGGTATGCACTTTCAGAACTTAGCACTTGTTGAAAATAAATTCACTGTAGCACACAATATAAAAATAGAGCACACAACCAGTAATCACTGGTAACAGGACCTCACTAGCACCACCTGTACTAGGGAGAAAACAACCACCTAAGTATTACAATACCTGTAGGGGTGTAAGAACATAACACATGATGCATAAACATACATTCAGCGGTGTAAGGAAGGAAACACATGATGCATCAACAATACATTCAGAGGTGTAAGGCACACGACGCATAAAAACACATTCAGGAGTGCAGAAAATGAACAATTGCGCAAAACTCAGATAAGTCACCACCTGTGACTGTCCATAGGCCAACTGGCCTCTCTAGGGCTAGGACGCCCTGTGTCCCAAAATCAGGGGGCCTAAACGTGGCAGTTGCCCACAAAGTGCTGGGCAACTGGTGCAGGGAAAGTTAGAGCAACGTTGGAGCCTCGTGGGCTCAAGAACCACCACTGTGGCACTGATGAGCCTCCCTGGGCTCTAGAACAACGAACTGGCCCTCCTGAGCCTCTCTCAGGCTCTCAGACAAGAATGGGCACTCGAGCCTCTCAGGGCTCGCAAAGCAAATGGCACTCTCAGAGCCTCTCTGGGCTCTTAAAACGACTGTGGGGGGCAAGAGCCTCTCCGGGCTCGAAGAACAGGGGTGCCCCTGAGCCTCTCGGGGCTCGTCACGTATGTGGGCAGGGGGGGGCCCTCTCGGGGGACCCCAGAACAACTGGATAGTCACTCAGGGCTCGAACAATGAGGCCGGGTCGGAGCCTCTCCGGGCTCCAGAACAAAGGAATGGCCTCGAGCCTCTCTGGGCTCAAAGAACGAATGGTCCCCCAGGAGCCTTGGGGCTCCTCAGTACTGGTGGGGGCTTGGTTGGAGTCCCTCACGGGGGACTCAGAGCAGGGGCAACAGCCCCGAAGAGCCTCACAGGCTCACGGACAAGAACTGACCTCGTATGTCGGAGTGGCCCTCTACCAACGGGGCCGCTCGAGGAATCAAAGAGAACCCGCCCCCGCACTCACCGGGACTTCACTGGTGCTGCGGGGGGTGGGAAAAACTGCCGGCTTCTCCTTTCCGGCAACGCGGGGCTCCTCTCCACTCGGGGAGCCTCGGGGACGGCCGGCTGCTTCTTTGCTCCGCTGGGGGGGGGGGGAGGCGACGGGACTTCCGGTTCGCCTCTCCCGGGCCGCGCTGTGATTGGCCGGGCACACAAACACTTCCGGGTCGCTTTAGATAGGCAGGCGGGGTCCCATTATCCGAGGAGTGGGCTCCCTCGTGATAAATTAATATCTCCAAAACGGGCACAATAAAAGCGGCAGATGAGCGGGGTGGCACCCGTGCCGCTAGACCACCTCACGGGGCGATCAGATGCCGGGTGGGCACCGGCTGGGCACACCAAGCGCTAGCAGCGTTAGCAACGAAGGACAGGCGCTCCCAAGCGCCACAGGACAAAATACAGCGCTCACAGCGCTATGGGCAAAATAAAGCGCTTTCAAGCGCTAGGCAGGAGACTTCAGCGCTCCCCAGCGCTGAAGGGCAGAGAGCAGCGCTCTCAGGGCTGCAGGCAAGGAATCCTCAGTGCTCCCCAGCACTGGAGGACAGGACAAGGCTCCAGCAGGGGCTGGAGGCAGGCAGGGGGGCAAGGCTGGGCCAGAGCCAGCACACTGGGTCTCCAGGCAGGGAGACACAAGTGGCGGTCCTCCTGGCCCCAGCAGCAGCAACAGCGCCTTCTGGCAGGATCCCAAAGCAGAACACATTCATGGGGACACAGCCCCTTCTTATACTGTAAAATCCTTTGTTTCAAGGTGCAGGGTGGGGGAAAACCAGTTGCAGCTGGCTTGGGAGCACTCTTGATGGCCCAACCACCCATTTCTTTCACTGGGGAGACTAGGGTCGTTAGACACACCACAGGGGGGCGGAGCCAGCATTGTGTGGGGAAAACCCAGCCCATCCAGGACACAGGTACACTCCTCCCACACATCACTCATGCTAATCTCACACTCACCACCGGGCAGACCCATCCAGACTTCCTGGAGCCTGGCATGCCAGCCAGCTCCAGCCAATCACGCTCCAGCACCCTCACTGCACACATATCTCAATGTCCAGAAGTAGCACTTCCCTTCTAGACACATACAAGCCGCAGACACCATCTCGTAGCATTCACTCTCACGAGTTGACACATACTAAACTCGAGCCTGCACTCCCCAAGCATCAGGAACTACCAGGGACACACACATTCCCCATGCATTCCTATGGGAGGGCAGGCCAGCCATGCTACACGCACGCACTTTCACTCTGGGACCCAGGGAAAAGTGCGCAGAGACCCAAAAAAATCACTGACACAGGGTCACACATAAAGCAAAAAGTTTAGGGGTGAACCTGCCCTACGGGCCAAGTCCAACACCAATCACCACTGTTACGGTCGTCGACATGTTTCTGCCCACGGCTCTAATGAGTCAGCGGCCTTCCTCAGGACGAAAGACGAGCTCTTATTTTTGTAATATAATACTAGATATTTCCTTCTTGTTAGGGTGACTAGAGTCAACCTCTGACCTTACGTGTGGTTCTTAGGTCCGCAAGCGTGGGGTCTTTACTGCCCCATGGGGGGGAAGGTTCCAGGACCCCTGTAGACACACTTGCCTCAAGGTACGTCCCTCACCGTACCCCTAAATACGTCGCTCCTTCTCCCGATGGTCAGCCTCAGAGCTGCCATCCTTGAAAAGAAGAGTGGAACCTATGGCGAGGGTGGAGCGACAGGACTTGGCCAGGTAGCCGAGGAAACCACAGAGAGAATCTGAGGGCAAAGCCCGAACGAAAAGAACAGCACACAACTCTGAGTGAAGGAAGAGAGCTGGACGGGATGTAAAAGAAAGGTGCTGGCTAAGGAGGGAATAGAAAGAGCTCTCTCCCGGGGAGCATAGAGAGAGCACAGAGCAGCAGACCCCCCTACACGAGGAGAGCGGCGGTCGGCACAGAGCACCGACCAGGGAAGAGTCAGAGGTAGAATTAGATGAGACCTCACCAAGGGCTAGATGTAGGTAAATAGGATTTACCGATTCTAAAATATCGAATTTTACCGATTCAGTATTTTAGAATCGGTAAATCCTATGTAGCTAATAATTCGATAAAAATTACCAAATCGTTAAGATTCCTTATTTACCGAATCGGTAATTGCCATTCATTCCTATGTGCCTGGAGGCCCTTAGGAATGAATGTGAATTACCGAATCGGTAAATACCGATTCAGTAAAATAGGGGAAGAGTCAAGGGTGGCAGGGTGTCACTTTGACACCCTGTTGCACCCCTGAATAGTGCTTGTGTGCACATGTGGCACATATACATGCCCTAAGGGCATGTATGTCTGCCACATGGCACAGATGTAAATGCACAGATTTGCATTTACAGAGGTTTTCGTTATTTACCACAAACTAATGGTTGGTGGTAAATAACGAATCCTTAAAGCACAGAAGCACTCTTCAAAGTGCTTCCTACATGTCATTTACCGAATCGGTAAATGATGATTCGGTAAATACCGATTCGTTATTTACCGAATCCTCCCCTACATTCCAAATACCCAACGGTAACGGCCAAAATTCGGTAATTTCGGCCGTTACCGACCGGTATTGGGCCACCTACATCTGGCCCCAAATCTTTAAAGAAGGAGCGGGGTTAAACGGGAGATCAGGGACCAAGGTAGCCTGGTGCTGACCTAACCAACACAGAGGAAAAACAGGATGGCACCTCTGCACACGCACAAAGGGAGCAGCGACGAAGACGTGTGCTGCTCCACCCAAACGCACAGCATAGATACACTGACCCCAAGGGAGAAACTGGCCAAAGAGGAGCGCGAGACCTTGACGCAGCACTCTGCCACTTGCTAGCACGCTGGACCGAGACAAATGACCAGTACGATAGACCCTGGCTGAAAGAGGGATGATTCGAACCAGAGGTCATGGCCAGGGCGGAAGACTGCATCCGGCATGGAGGAGGAGATCCCGACTGGAGCCTCCCCTACACGCAGGAATGCCTAAAAAGATGGGATGGCCATGTTAAGGAGAAACCAGAGGAACTACCCAAAGCAAAGATGTACCAGCTGCTACAGAAGGACACACCAGGGACCATCTACGTGCCGTGGGCTCAAAAGGATAAAGAGGGGCTAAGGATAAAGTTACCGCCATTTCTGGATGGAGCGGGAAAACGGATCTCATGCTTTGAAAAGAACACGCCGGGAATAAACCTAGCGATGGGCGATATCAAAAGTCTGCAAAGTAGTCTTATCAGACAGCAGACTGACAAGCGTTCATTCCAGCAATTACGCTGACAAACACCGAGCACGACGGGCCGCATTCAATTTATACAGACTTCGAGTATGGACGGCCCTGAAGGAGATGTTCACTGACCGCACTGACATAGGAGGGTTAATGGCGGAGACTATGAAGGTAGGGGAGACAATAACCCATGTTCTGGCTAGGATGAGGGAACGATGGGGACAAGAGATAGGACAGCCGTGGACTGATACAGGCCCGCAAGTCGCATTCTTTTACATTATTCTCAAAAAGGGGCTTTCCAGTGAGATTCAAAGAAGATTGGACAACGTGGTACGGTTAGACACAAGCCCTGGAGGGAGATACGAGCCATATATAGCATTACCACCAAACGAAACAAGAGAAGGATAGAGAGAATAAGGACCAAGCCCAGAGAGACACTCATAGATTAGTTCAATACAAACTGAAAAAGACCGCCCTTGAGGGGGCCGCATTGGCTGTGAACGTGCAAATGGTGCCAGTCTTAAATGGAGCTCCACTGTAAAACCCCAGCTATAGCAGCAGAGTCCAGGGAGTTTACCAGCAGACAGACCTCAGAGAATGTTACGATTGCCACAGGATGGGCCACCTGGCAGACCGATGCCGGTTAAAAGCATACCATGAACAGAGATCGATGGGTTAGGGTCAGCCACCACAAAATCCTAATCCCCGAAATCAAGGTCATGGAAACCTGAATACACCCTTCATTCAGCAGCAGTGAGGCCAAGCAGCCAGCGCACCACTGTGACGGGGATCAGGGAGTCGGACAAACACATAGCAACAGCAACCGCAGACAGGGAGCTCAGCCCAAGAGGGACCGGGCCACAGACTAGGCACGGTGGGGTAACCGCCTGGGGAGGTAATGCCTTCACACAAACACAGAGTCCAAATGCGCAGTGAGATTAAGCCCCAGAGTAAAATACCCTCCATTTACCCACATCTCAAGAGTTAAATGTACCAAAAGAAGGACCATTTAGAAAACATTGGGAATACAAACCTTTACTTTCATCTGGGGATACAGAGCTGCAATATGTGCCCCGCCGATCGGGTATCATCACTAAAGTTCGCCATTAAGGGAACCAAGGCCCGACTCTGCTGTTAATCCTCCAGGGCAGGGTCTGGCCACACCGCAGGGGGGAGGGCAGTCTGACGAGGGATCGGGGCAGCTCCCAGACCTAGAACTTAAAAAGCAGGCACCCAGGTTCTCGCATCCAAAGTCAAATGGGATGGATTCCAATTAACAAGTCGAAAGGTCCCCATTCGCGGGCACTCGGCCTGGGACCCATGTTTCCATCATGGCGTGTGGCATGTAGTTCCAACAGCACCCCCAAAAACTAGAAGCCTCGAGCCAGATGGAGGCCCCCTCTCAGTTCTAAAACCAAGCTGTCCTCAAGTGGCGGGATCCAGGATTCCCATATGCCTGGGATATTGAAGACCCCATAACCTTCACAGCACACACACAAAAGTCATTAAGTTGTGAAGCGCCCTCACGGCATCGGGTTCATTGAGAGGTTCCTCAGGTCAGCCAGACCTCCGAGAGTAGCAAAGCAGTCCCGGTCCAGTCATCATCCCTATGCAAAGTTTGGCGACCCCCACATTCCTATGATCTCAGCAATATTTTCTGTTATTTCCTTTAGGTTCTTTGAATATCGGAAGTTCAGTCACCATCCCATACTTCCAGGGAGCTCACTATTTGGAAGTCCATAGCCACAAGTCAGGAACTGCAGACCCAAACACGACTGAGAAGACGTTGTCCGAGGGGTGAGGTGGGTGCCTGGGAGAGTTGAAGCTGCAAAGTCCATCAAAGCTCCAGGCGAGAGTAGAAAGCAGACTGCGCTCACCCCGGATCAGGCCTAGCAATTGTCCAACACACCAGACCTCACATACACCACCTGGTGAAAGCAGTAAATCCCGACCTCGAACGCCACAAGATGGCGATCAGGGGTACATGGGAGCCAAGGAATAACTTTCCGACCCCTTGGCCTCATAAGTGAAATAGCGAATTGCGCGATATCTAGGGAGACACCCAAAATCCAACACAAATAGCCCAAATTTAGCCCAAAAGAGAAGCCTCTAGATGAAGGATGAAGCCCAGATATCTGGAGCCACAAGGAAGGAGCACATTGCGTGCCGCGAGACACGTCATCTCGGGGCACATTGCAGCCACCACACACCACTCAATAATAACATGCACCCGCGTCGTTCAGTCCAGGGCACATGTAGGTTGAAAACAACCCGCATCAATGGCGACCAAAGGCACACATCCGGAGAGACAGGGTCTCAGGCAACGGCAGAAGCCCATAAACCACTAATCCAAACATCCCATTAAGTACAAGAACTCGTAAAGTAGATTAATCTGCCTAATTACTCATAAGCCACCTTTTAGCTTTTAACCATCAAAAAGATACCCCGACGAGGCCACCTTCCAGTGCCTCACTAAAAAATTGCGTAAATGGAGTGTGGAGAACAGACCCCTGAGGGTAATACAGGAGTTCCAAAATAAATGATTATTAACCATGGCGCACATGCAATGTTCTTCTGAACTAACAAACAAATCCAGGTCTTACCAGACAGGTCTGCAATCGAGTCAACAGACGGACCACCTTTCAGCCGCCACGTAATCGCACTAAAGGAGATCTAATAGATGTTAATCAAACTTACGAACTGTACTGTGAACTTTTTGATCGAACTGTTGAATGAGAACACCTGATAACCAGAGGACCACAGACATCTTCCCTGGATCCATATCCGAGAGCGGTTTGTATTTTTCAACTTCTATTTATCCTCTGTCTAGTTTGGTTGCTACCACACTTATTCGCTGCCAAAGAGCTGCCTGGCTAAATGGAATCCGTTCAAAAACTATCACAGCGCTTGCGTAGTGATCTCTCCCATGTCACTTATGTTTACAGCGACCCAAACACTAGCATTCCACATGCACTACACAGCGCCCTTTTACACAACATGTGGTATCAGCTCATGACCGCCGTGGGCTCCAAGACATCAGCCAGGTCGTGTTACGTCTATTAGCTGATACTGCATGCAGTAGGCACAATGCCTTCTCCACTTTTACCTATTCAAAATAAGGGCCAAAATCCAGCCCAACAAGATAGAACCCCAAAAAAGCAGTAGTGAATTTGACCCGTTACAGACCAACCCAACCTTCTCACCGAGCCCAGCTACTTTCAAACTGAACTAGACAGGATACGCCGGAAGGGCACCATTGAGGAGGATATTGTTTGGCCCCGAGACTTCCCACACAAGAGATTCTTGGAGGTAGCAAAACCCCCAACTCAATCCACAAACACATACACTTCTACATCCATTTGCGGTCGAAGGGTAGCCCTTAGCGTATCTGGGGCAGTCTTCTTTAATAACACATGGACCCCCAACATGGAGTTTCTGTGTAGGACCTTCCAGCTGATGATACAAAGGAAAATGTGTCTCAAAGAGGAGGGATGAACGAAAGAATAGACACACCATGTCAGGAAATCTGGGATTCCGAGGTGGGTGGACACACTTGACTAGAAGGGAAGGAGCAATCCCTAATTGTATGGAAATTTACACTGTATTCCTTATGTCTCAGAGGTAAAGGTCATAATGCTTTCACTAAGCACAAATGAAAACTGTGGCACAATCCTGCACATTCCGGATATGCAATGGGGCACCTCCATGCCGATTGATATGTACTGGCAGTGTGGTGCGCTTGTCCCCAGATGGCACGGACTGTGCTCTCTCGTCACTATAAACACCCCTACCCTGGTCATTCCCGGAGAAGAACTATCACACTTTTACGAGCACACGCTAAGGAAAAAACAACCATGCTGTATCAGGCTCATGAAAAAAAGTACTGCAGATTATTTTGGCTGGGCTCAGTACAAGGACATTCCAGAAGAATTTAGACTGTTCTCGGACTCACAAGTATTGGTAGGAGGGTTCACACCCTCCTTCACCATGTAGACGAAAGCCAATGCCCACTGGTTTCAAATTACCAGATGGGAAATGCTTCAAATGCTGAACAGCACTGAGCTCTGCCTTAATTTGATCAAAGAAGAACTGAGAGCAATCAGCATCAAGGTGATGCAGCATTAGTATGTGTCAGAGTTAATGACTGCGATGGAGGGAGGCGTGTGTGACAAAATTGGTGCATCCTGCTACACATTTATCCCAGGGAATGACCTAGATATATCCAAGCACTGCACAGTTTACAAAGAGACATGCGTGAGGAGGGAGGTGTCCCTGAGCAGGTGTGGTTTTCGAATTGGTTACCCTGGCTCCCTCGGTGGCTTTCCAGATTGCGCACGTTATTGCTACCTATTTTCATTGTGTTTTTTTTGTTTGTGACTCTGTGCAATTGGGGATTTCCTGCTGTAAAAAAAATGTCCTCAAATTGGGTAAAATGCAAGTAAATACGAAAGTAACAATTGTCAGAACCAAAGAACAACTGCCCCTCAATAAAGTAACTGTCATGAAGTATGGGTTAGATAGTGAAGTTGAAAATCCTACTAGAGGTGGGAATGTTAATATTGAGAAAGACGATGTCAGTATGAATAACGATACATTCATGTATAAAAACGAAATTGCATCTGTATTGATGAAATTTTCCGGTGTGAACTCCACATCAACCCTGAATCAGAAATACGTGGTTAGGCAGGCCCTGAGACCCAGACCAGAGGTTACTGATTGATAAATCACAGGTGGGGTAGCACATAGCCAGCATACAAACATGTGAACAGGAAATCCCAGATCATTCCGGGAGATATGCGCAGTTACACCACAATGGTCCAGGGAGATTGGCCCCAATAAATCACACAACAGGAGGGGTACGCGCACTCCCAAAGTACTATGAAGTCAGATGCCACATGAAGTTAGGAACACTTAGCCAATCAAGACACAGTACACACAGTGATTACACGCTACCCATGCAGGACATCTGGACAAGTTACCCAGTGGCTGCATTGTGTCCACACAAGGCTGAGGCCCGCCTGGATTCTCATCCAATACCCTAATGCATGGCCCAAAGAAAGAAAGAGGTGCAAAAAAGGATCGCCAGAAACATTTTAATAAATTCAATGAACTGTATAAAAGTCTGTGTTGGACTAATTGTAAATTGGGATAGGCCTGTGCCTGTGCTACAGGCCTCATTGTTTAAGTAAATGACCTGTCCTTGTTTTGCCAACGCCTCTTGTCTATTTTTATAGCTCAAGCACTTCATCCAGTTTTGGACAGGGCAGGACCAGCCTCAGAGCTGCTTTCCCTGGAGAGAAGTAGGCCAGCAGAGCGTGAATCTAACCAATCCAACACCGCTGGGATCCACCTTACTTGGGGTGATGACCATTTACAATCCAATAACTTTCTAGCCATTTCTAGATAGGAGTGGGCCAGCAGGGAGTGAATTTACCCAATCCAATGATATGATATGTAATTTATAATCACAACAGCTACTTTCAAGAGTGTCCCGACGCAGAACATAGAGAGGTCAGGCGTGTGGAGATTAGCATTGCACAAAGAGACAAGTGTTTAGTCTCTTCCTAAACAGCAGAGAGTTAGCAACTGATTGGAGCTCCATCGGGCGCTGGTTCCGTGCGGAAGAGCCCAAAAAGCGAGTGGCTTTCCTCCAGACCGTTGGAGTGGGTTCTTTGGGACAACTGCACACCATGTATTGGAGGAGCGTAAGAGTCTGGCATGGCTGTAGATATTGAACCTGGCTCTGAGGTAATCGGGCTCCGTTTGGTACAAACCGTCATGTTAACAAATAGACAAAGGGGTGGTGGAGGGTCCGAGGGGAGATAGTTTATAGACCGGGAGAGTACCTTGTCCCCCAACTAAATAGCAAAAAACACGAGAGGTACTTACAGTCTGGGTATCAAGAAACTACTGGAACCTAATTGTGTCCCGTATTTATATTCAGACCACACAGTTGATCTAAACAAATGACAGTGTCAAGACAGAGAAGTGAGACAGAGAAGATCAAGAGTCTGAAAGACTAGAAAAAGTACCCATCAGCCCACTCAAAAGTGGAATCTCGTCATCTGGGTTGTTCAGTGTTGGAGAGAGGTGTCCTATAGGCTCCTCCTCAGGGAGAGTCTAAGGTTGCCTAGTAGCGGACCCTAGGATAAAGCATCCAAACAGTAGATGACAGTGTGTGAGCAGAAGGGGCAAAAGTTGCAGTGCTCAAAAGAAAAACAGAAAAGGAAAATGATCCTCGTGAGTTAAAAATACCTACTTTGATGACATAAGAAACTTTATTGGGTCTGACCATCAAAGTGGTATTATTAAAAAAAGCAGTATGCTGATAGCATGGAAGGAATTACTATCCACCATGTATGTTGGTTGGTCGACATGTTTCAGCCTAGAAGCGGCTTTCTTCAGGACCTATGGTTTGCTACTGCAACACTTACTTATGGTGATTCAGAACGTGGTTTACAACCACTCTCCAATTAATTAAGAGGAAGATGGTGTGTCTTCTCCTGTGTGTACAAATGTAGGAAACAAAAGTGACAGTATTAGAAAAATGCATATCTGTAGCATAAAACTCACAACTCTGTACAAGTAGAATATATATAACAAGTAATTCTAACTCACCCTAATTTCAGGGAGAAAAAACCTCACCTCACCTGGCGACTGCTCAGGGTGAAAGGAGGCCACGCACTGTAAATAAGCGCATGGAACTGAAGTTAATTTCAGCGCAACTAACATTGTTGCAGAAAACATTTCATGGGTGATACTACTGGACAAATGGCAGAACTAGAGTAAGATTAAACGCATCTACGGGCAAGCGTCTGAATAGCAACCTCCATTCATTCGGCCAACTTGCTCAATGATTAAAGTAATCGGTTAGCCAAAATGTGAGGGAACCAGGACGCCCTCCCTTAGTGCTGGGATGATTCATTAGTACTTAGAAAAAAGATTAAGCGCCTAAAATGCTGTTAAAAGGGCAGAGAACCGCCGCATAATGGAGCGCTATGACTCACCTCTCCGTCGTTGCCTCGGATAGAAACCTGAGCCGAGGGGGAGGTGAAAAATTGAGTTTAGCGCGGTGTTTTTAACTGCATAAAGCGGACCTGAGAGGGAACTCTTAAAATGAGCGTTCCTATTGGCTCACTGTGTATGCACAATGTCAGCCAATGAATACAGTTCGAGCCTACGAGCGGGCCTGTTGAAAACGGTGCAGTACAGGCCAATGTAGAGCCATCACGGTAAAACCGAGTCCGTTCGTGAGGCGGACCTTGTTGGAAGCTCGAGAACAGGGATATTCTGATAGGTTCCCTGTCTAGGCCAATGGCTGAAAGCTGTATCAGAAGCCTCGATGAGAGGGAAACGTGATTGGTTAAGTGTGCACCAATCGTGACGGAGTCAGATTAACGTGGTTCAGTCTGTAGAAGTAGCGGACTAAATAGAGAACGTGTCAAGTTTGGACTTCGTCAATTATCAAATGTGGGCCGCGCACATCTCGTTTATTAAATGGGCGCCACGCACAGACTCTGAGATGCAGTCAAAAAAGAGAGACAAAGTGGTGCATCAATAACGTATGTTGTTAAACGTGTACAAATGAGTAAGATAGTTAAATGCGAATAAACCCACAGGTCGTATGCATAGAGACGCAATATGCTGCTCAGGTATCTCGAACTGCAATATGCCAGGGCAAGAGGACACACAGACTAAATAGAAGACGTGTCATGTTTGGACTTCGTCAATTATCAAATGTGGGCCACGCACATCTCGTTTATTAAATGTGGGCCACGCCCAGACTCTGAGATGCAGTCTAGAAAGAGACAGAGTGATGCATCAATAACGTATGTTGTTAAACGTGTACAAATGAGTTAGATAGTATAATGCGGCAAACCCACAGGTCGTATGCATAGAGACGCAATATGCTGCTCAATTATCTCAAAATGCAAAATGCCAGGGCAAGAGGACACACAGACAGAATACCATGTCTACACGTTTTCATGAGACATATATGTAAATGACGCAAGGTGTACAAAGATCAAACTAGAGTGTGGGGATAAAGTCCAATGGAAGTACAGATTCCTGCTTCCTACTAGTATCTAGTTGAGTCATTGCTTGTTCTAAACAATCCAAGCATGAGTGTGACCCGGTAAGGTAATGCTGAACAGTCAACAAGGTGTACAAATCCGGGTGGTGTGTCTGCTGCATAAGCATGTGTCGGCAGTCTGACACACTAGCCCAAGACACACAAACAATAAAAAATATGTCCAATACGTACAGACATATGATATTAGATGATGTCAGATGATGTCAGCTGAATAGTGTAGTGTGTCAGCTAGATCATACTAGATGTTACTCATAGTTGAATCTCACAACTGCATCCACGGGATGTCATCATTCAAACCTTCCGTGTCACTGCGTAATTTGTAAACCCATCTTTGTTCTTTCCTGAGGAGAAACAGTGAGATGTCTGTGACATAACTGGGTATGTGTGGTTGCTCTAGGATCAACCATTTCAAATCATCAGGATGGTGTTTTTTCTCTAGAAAATGCGAGGTGAGCCGGGTGGCCTGCTTGTTGCGTCTGATTGTGCTCTTATGCTCTTGTATTCGCAATTTAATTTTTCTCGTAGTCATTCCTATGTACCTAAGACCACAGGGACAGGTAATTTGATAGATGACTTTGTCACTGTTGCAATTCGTGTGGCGTTTAAGTTGCCAGGGTCGAGTAGTGCCAATGTCTACTACAAGAGTCTTGCTGGTTTGTGCACACACTGAACAGTTGCCGCACGGATGGTGTCCCTGCACTGGGGGGAGGTTCCACAAACTAGAAGTAGATTCCTCTGCTCTTTGTCGAGGTCTCGTGTGGACCAGTGCGTCTCTCAAATTGGTACCTCTTTTAAAAGAGAACAGTGGCAGAGGAATGTGTTCTCCAGAGCTATTCAAAATCCGCCATTTCTGTCTGATGATTTTCTGGATTTTCGACGAAGAGGTATTATATGTGGTCACACACACCAACCTACCTAGAGGTGGTTTCTCAACTGGAGGTTCTAGGAGGGCCTCTCGATGGTTGTTCGCAGCTCGTTTTAAGGATTTGCGAACTAGAGTTTGAGGATAGCGCCGCATTCTCAACTTCGTGGAGAGATCTTTGGCCTTAGACTGAAAGTCTGTCAGATTGGAACAATTCCTCCGAACCCTCAGGAACTGCCCGAACGGGAGGTTCTCCCTGAGGGAACGGGGATGATGACTGTCAAATCTCAGCAGGGAGTTCCGTGCCATCGGTTTCCTGTACAAAGAACTGGCCAGATGCCCTTCATGTGGGAAAATCACCAAGTCCAAAAAAGGGAGTTCAGTCCGACTGTACTCCAATGTGAACCTGAGATAAGGATTCTGACCATTCAGCCATTCTTGAAAAAGCAAGAGGGATTGTGTGTCCCCTCGCCAGACAACTAGGATGTCGTCAATGTAGCGCTTCCACATCATCGGATGGAAGCGCTACATTGACGACATCCTAGTTGTCTGAACGGTCAGAATCCTTATCTCAGGTTCACATTGGAGTAATTGTTCCAATCTGACAGACTTTCAGTCTAAGGCCAAAGATCTCTCCACGAAGTTGAGAATGCGGCGCTATCCTCAAACTCTAGTTCGCAAATCCTTAAAACGAGCTGCGAACAACCATCGAGAGGCCCTCCTAGAACCTCCAGTTGAGAAACCACCTCTAGGTAGGTTGGTGTGTGTGACCACATATAATACCTCTTCGTCGAAAATCCAGAAAATCATCAGACAGAAATGGCGGATTTTGAATAGCTCTGGAGAACACATTCCTCTGCCACTGTTCTCTTTTAAAAGAGGTACCAATTTGAGAGACGCACTGGTCCACACGAGACCTCGACAAAGAGCAGAGGAATCTACTTCTAGTTTGTGGAACCTCCCCCCAGTGCAGGGACACCATCCGTGCGGCAACTGTTCAGTGTGTGCACAAACCAGCAAGACTCTTGTAGTAGACATTGGCACTACTCGACCCTGGCAACTTAAACGCCACACGAATTGCAACAGTGACAAAGTCATCTATCAAATTACCTGTCCCTGTGGTCTAAGGTACATAGGAATGACTACGAGAAAAATTAAATTGCGAATACAAGAGCATAAGAGCACAATCAGACGCAACAAGCAGGCCACCCGGCTCACCTCGCATTTTCTAGAGAAAAAACACCATCCTGATGATTTGAAATGGTTGATCCTAGAGCAACCACACATACCCAGTTATGTCACAGACATCTCACTGTTTCTCCTCAGGAAAGAACAAAGATGGGTTTACAAATTACGCAGTGACACGGAAGGTTTGAATGATGACATCCCGTGGATGCAGTTGTGAGATTCAACTATGAGTAACATCTAGTATGATCTAGCTGACACACTGCACTATTCAGCTGACATCATCTGACATCATCTAATATCATATGTCTGTACGTATTGGACATATTTTTTATTGTTTGTGTGTCTTGGGCTAGTGTGTCAGACTGCCGACACATGCTTATGCAGCAGACACACCACCCGGATTTGTACACCTTGTTGACTGTTCAGCATTATCTTACCGGGTCACACTCATGCTTGGATTGTTTAGAACAAGCAATGACTCAACTAGATACTAGTAGGAAGCAGGAATCTGTACTTCCATTGGACTTTATCCCCACACTCTAGTTTGATCTTTGTACACCTTGCGTCATTTACATATATGTCTCATGAAAACGTGTAGACATGGTATTCTGTCTGTGTGTCCTCTTGCCCTGGCATTTTGCATTTTGAGATAATTGAGCAGCATATTGCGTCTCTATGCATACGACCTGTGGGTTTGCCGCATTATACTATCTAACTCATTTGTACACGTTTAACAACATACGTTATTGATGCATCACTCTGTCTCTTTCTAGACTGCATCTCAGAGTCTGGGCGTGGCCCACATTTAATAAACGAGATGTGCGTGGCCCACATTTGATAATTGACGAAGTCCAAACATGACACGTCTTCTATTTAGTCTGTGTGTCCTCTTGCCCTGGCATATTGCAGTTCGAGATACCTGAGCAGCATATTGCGTCTCTATGCATACGACCTGTGGGTTTATTCGCATTTAACTATCTTACTCATTTGTACACGTTTAACAACATACGTTATTGATGCACCACTTTGTCTCTCTTTTTTGACTGCATCTCAGAGTCTGTGCGTGGCGCCCATTTAATAAACGAGATGTGCGCGGCCCACATTTGATAATTGACGAAGTCCAAACTTGACACGTTCTCTATTTAGTCCGCTACTTCTACAGACTGAACCACGTTAATCTGACTCCGTCACGATTGGTGCACACTTAACCAATCACGTTTCCCTCTCATCGAGGCTTCTGATACAGCTTTCAGCCATTGGCCTAGACAGGGAACCTATCAGAATATCCCTGTTCTCGAGCTTCCAACAAGGTCCGCCTCACGAACGGACTCGGTTTTACCGTGATGGCTCTACATTGGCCTGTACTGCACCGTTTTCAACAGGCCCGCTCGTAGGCTCGAACTGTATTCATTGGCTGACATTGTGCATACACAGTGAGCCAATAGGAACGCTCATTTTAAGAGTTCCCTCTCAGGTCCGCTTTATGCAGTTAAAAACACCGCGCTAAACTCAATTTTTCACCTCCCCCTCGGCTCAGGTTTCTATCCGAGGCAACGACGGAGAGGTGAGTCATAGCGCTCCATTATGCGGCGGTTCTCTGCCCTTTTAACAGCATTTTAGGCGCTTAATCTTTTTTCTAAGTACTAATGAATCATCCCAGCACTAAGGGAGGGTGTCCTGGTTCCCTCACATTTTGGCTAACCGATTACTTTAATCATTGAGCAAGTTGGCCGAATGAATGGAGGTTGCTATTCAGACGCTTGCCCGTAGATGCGTTTAATCTTACTCTAGTTCTGCCATTTGTCCAGTAGTATCACCCATGAAATGTTTTCTGCAACAATGTTAGTTGCGCTGAAATTAACTTCAGTTCCATGCGCTTATTTACAGTGCGTGGCCTCCTTTCACCCTGAGCAGTCGCCAGGTGAGGTGAGGTTTTTTCTCCCTGAAATTAGGGTGAGTTAGAATTACTTGTTATATATATTCTACTTGTACAGAGTTGTGAGTTTTATGCTACAGATATGCATTTTTCTAATACTGTCACTTTTGTTTCCTACATTTGTACACACAGGAGAAGACACACCATCTTCCTCTTAATTAATTGGAGAGTGGTTGTAAACCACGTTCTGAATCACCATAAGTAAGTGTTGCAGTAGCAAACCATAGGTCCTGAAGAAAGCCGCTTCTAGGCTGAAACATGTCGACCAACCAACATACATGGTGGATAGTAATTCCTTCCATGCTATCAGCATACTGCTTTTTTTTAATAATACCACTTTGATGGTCAGACCCAATAAAGTTTCTTATGTCATCAAAGTAGGTATTTTTAACTCACGAGGATCATTTTCCTTTTCTGTTTTTCTTTTGAGCACTGCAACTTTTGCCCCTTCTGCTCACACACTGTCATCTACTGTTTGGATGCTTTATCCTAGGGTACGCTACTAGGCAACCTCAGACTCTCCCTGAGGAGGAGCCTATAGGACACCTCTCTCCAACACTGAACAACCCAGATGACGAGATTCCACTTTTGAGTGGGCTGATGGGTACTTTTTCTAGTCTTTCAGACTCTTGATCTTCTCTGTCTCACTTCTCTGTCTTGACACTGTCATTTGTTTAGATCAACTGTGTGGTCTGAATATAAATACGGGACACAATTAGGTTCCAGTAGTTTCTTGATACCCAGACTGTATGTACCTCTCGTGTTTTTTACAAACCGTCATGTACCAATGTCGAAGCCATAAATGTAATCCTCTCCCTAATGGACAGCCAATGAGGTACTCTTAAATGACCAATAATGTGTTGTCTTTTTGGCATCTTCAGCAGAAGGTGAGCTGCCGCATTCTGGATTGGCTGTCATTTATCCATGAGATATTCCGGTTCGCCCAAATATAGGGCATTGCTGTAGTCCAATCTGGATGTCAATCTTCTCGTACGCAGATGACACCCAGCTTCTCTTTTTTCTATCCGCCATAGATAAATCCAGTATGTCTTCCCTACAGCTAGGGCTGTACAAAATCGCTAACTGGATGCACACTAACTGGTTAAAGCTAAACGGAGGAAAGACGGAGGTTCTGATCATGGAGAGGGAGAAAGATCTCTGGGGCCCGCACCACTGTCCATCTGAAATGGGTGAACTTCCTAAACCGGTACAGACGGTGCGCAATTTGGGCATAATGATTGACGACCAGCTGACGATGAAGCAGCAAGTAGCAAAGACCACTTCTACTTGCTTCATGATCCTCAAATGGCTCCACAAGATATTATGGATGATGCCTGAATCTTCACAGAGAACGGTCATCCAGGCCCTAATCATGTCAAGGCTTGACTATGGCAACGTCCTTTATCTAGGAGCAAACAGGGAGTTAGTACGCAAACTGCAGGCGGTGCAGAACTCAGCGGCCAGGCTACTTCACCAGGTACAGAAAACTTCCTCCGTCACAGGGATTTTGCATGATCTCCACTGGCTCAAAATTGAACAACGGACAAAATTTAAGGCTTTATGCTATATGCGTAAGATCACGCTGGGTACTGCTCCCCACTATCTATGCTCTCTAGCTCAGTCTTATCTTCCTTCACGTCTACTTCGTTCCGCGTCCCAATCCAACTTCATAGTCCTTAGATTCAGACTCTCACGCATGGGTAGACGTTCCTTCTCGTACCTGGCCCCAACGCTGTGGAACTCTCTACAGTCCCCACTTCACCACGAAATTTGCCACAAAAGCTTTCGTAAAGGCCTTAAGACCTGGCTTTTCAATCAGTAACAAGATTGTCTGTTCTGTCTGCATTCTGTCCTGTGCGCCGGGAAACCTCTGGGTAGATGTGCGCCTTATAAATTTAATTTAATAATAATAATAATAATAATAATAGACGGCGCCACGGCCAGGCACCCTGTTTCTTTTAACTCTCACAGGCTAGTCTACTCCCCAGACGCACTGTGTGCTTTTAGTATCCCCTCACAGCTCTGCCGCGAGCACAGGTGGGCCCCAAATGAGTTGCTTCAATGCTGCAAGAGCTTCAGTCTCGCGATTAGCCCTCCGGGACCGATGACCAGGCCGCCTCCCAGGTCCCTCCCCACTTACAGCCTTAACTACCGCTCTCTGGCCAAACACCTCGCCAATGTCTTTGATCTCATCCAGGACAATGTCCCAGATGCCTGGCTGTGCCAGTCCACGAGAGTGGAACCCCTCCTCCAGCCTAGCTTAGAAGGAATCCATCTTTCCTTGTATTCAGCCCACGTACCCGGACCTCTGAAACATGGCACGGTCATCTCTGGATGTCTCCAAACCTGGACATTTCTGCCCTATCCCCTTTGGCCCTTTCTTGCGAAGGTCAGAGAGGGACAGGTTAATGGCATTCCAACTACATCTTGGATATCTCTCAAAACGGCTTCAGGCCAAGGCACAGCACGGCATCCGAGCTCCTTGTGGCTACCGAGCACCTCCGCAGTGCCCTGGTCGAAGGACGAGCTTCAGCCCTCCTCCTGCTTGATTTGAGTGTCGCATTTGATACGGTGTCTCACAAAATCTTACTCTAATAAAAGAGAGAGGGACCCGAACCAAAGGGATGGGGTACCAACAGAAGACTTTATGTCAAAAATAAAATTCCCTTTGGGTATATAAATTTTACGGACATCAACTTCTCAGTGACATAGAAGGATAACAAATATTGTAAACATAAACACAAATATAACCATGGAGACTAGGAAACTAAGAGCAATGCATTGGGTTTAAAATTATGAGATAACAGTAAGTTCAAATAAGCACAGTTTATTTATACATAAAATTAATAAAAAATACATAAAATCACAATAGATTTGGGAACACAGAGAATATAACAAGGGAATGAATCAAAACCATAAATTCATCTAATCAAATTCATACACCTAAAACAAGGAAATACACAAAAATCCTAAATCAAATATCGATAGTATTATTCCCTTCAATTCAACGCGTTTCGACGGACATTTAGCCTATCGCCGTCTTCATCAGGAAATATAGTCTGTATTCCCAAGAAATCTGCAATTACATAAAATATGTCTTAGTGCTATCACCATGGCATAATTAAAACTATCCTGTACATTCAATCAAACCACAATATCATTTTAAATAAAACCCAGCTATTGCTCAGAATATCATAGCAGCATAACCATCACATCCTCTAGGATAAACCATGCTGAACAAAAGATGAAATGCTGTATCTAGATTTCATTTCACCCAGATTTATGATCCACTGGTGTGATGGTTATAAATGTAAATAATATGTCGTCTGTATTAGGATGTATACATCTAAGATAAATTTTCGTTGTATTTTCTGTTTGTAAAAAAACTGATCTGTGTGATAGTTTGTGTTAAAAAACTGTGGATATGCTGCTATGATATTCTGAGCAATAGCTGGGTTTTATTTAAAATGATATTGTGGTTTGATTGAATGTACAGGATAGTTTTAATTATGCCATGGTGATAGCACTAAGACATATTTTATGTAATTGCAGATTTCTTGGGAATACAGACTATATTTCCTGATGAAGACGGCGATAGGCTAAATGTCCGTCGAAACGCGTTGAATTGAAGGGAATAATACTATCGATATTTGATTTAGGATTTTTGTGTATTTCCTTGTTTTAGGTGTATGAATTTGATTAGATGAATTTATGGTTTTGATTCATTCCCTTGTTATATTCTCTGTGTTCCCAAATCTATTGTGATTTTATGTATTTTTTATTAATTTTATGTATAAATAAACTGTGCTTATTTGAACTTACTGTTATCTCATAATTTTAAACCCTATGCATTGCTCTTAGTTTCCTAGTCTCCATGGTTATATTTGTGTTTATGTTTACAATATGTGTTATCCTTCTATGTCACTGAGAAGTTGATGTCCGTAAAATTTATATACCCAAAGGGAATTTTATTTTTGACATAAAGTCACAAAATCTTACTGCAGCGCTTACAAGGCATTGGCATAGGTGGAACGGCAATGCCCTGGTTCGTGTCTTTTTATCTGAATGCTTCTTTCAGGTCATTTCTCCCCCCTACTGTTCCCAACCCCATACTTCACACCACAGCGTTCTCCAGGACTCTTCACTTAGCCCTCACATGTTCAATGTTTATATTCAAGCTTCGGCACAAGTTAGCAAATCTATGGGGATCGCGTTATCTTATGCGAATGACACACAGCTTGTGCTCTCCTTCACAGAGAATCCTTCGCTCGATGAGGCCAACTTCCAAAGAGAATTGCTAGATGTTGCATCTAGACCCTGATGAAGTGAGGACTCTTGGCGCTATCCTTCTCTCCAGGGATCATCCCAGCGCTCAATGAAGTGAGGACTCTTGGCGCTATCCTTCTGTTACATCTGGCACCATTGGCATGGGTCTCCCTTCCATTTTTTGTTGTTGCCTCCTGTGTTTTTGCTGTTGTTAGATGCTTTGGGCACTGTGCCACTGCTGTTCAGTGCCACAGTGCAAGTGCTCCCTATTGTAAATTGATGTACTATTCAGTGGTTCCATGTTTGACTATTTGGTTTACTTGTCAGACCCTAGTCTAGTGCACTGAGTGTGCCAGGGCGTGTAAATCCAAATGCTGCCAGTGGGCCTGCAGCACTGGTTGTGCCACCCACAGAAGCAGCCTTTTAAAATGTGTCTAGGGTCTGCCATTGCAGAGCCTGCGTGCAGTCTGGTACTGTCATGCCGAATAGGCAAGTGTACCCACTTCCCAGTCCCTAAACCTTCCTTTTCTTCATATCAGTCACCCCATGGTAGGCCCAAGGGCAGGGTGCATTGTAAGTATAAGGTAGGACAAGCCCTGATGTGTGTGGCATGTCCTAATAGTGAATTACAGCCATTTTCGTTTTTCACTATTGCAAGGCTACCTGTTCTCCATCGGCCAGAATGGGCCATTAGACTTATTACATTTTATAATCCTAACTGTCTCAGAGAACATAGTAGAAGTTCGAGTTTAGTATGCCGGAACTCAGAATAATAAAATACATCTTTCAGTGAAGTTTATTTTAATATTCTGTGTTTGCAAATACCACTTTTAGAAAGTAGTTATTTGCTTGTCTAACTATTCAAACCTGCCTCTGCAAGGTTGTGTATTCCTATGTCTGGTTTTGTGAGTGAAAGGGCTGGGGAATTCCAGGAGACAGGCTGAGTCACCCAGTGGTGAATAGAGAGATCTGCATCTAGATGGAAGGGAGGAGTGCACCTGAACCTTGAATAGAGCTGTGCCTGCCTTCCACAATGCTGGCTCCACCCCCTGGGGAGCGGCTGATGTCTCTGCCCTGCACACTGAAAGAAGAGAAGGAGCCCTGTAAATAAAGTGCTCCAGGGCTGTACTTGCCTTCCACAATGCTGGCTCCACCGCCTGTGGGGCGTCTGATGTGCATACCCTGTACTGTGAAAATAATGGAGAAGTCTGGTAAACAGAGTGCTTCAGAACTGGTTTGGACTGGGCAAAGGCCCCTCTCCCCTCAGGGAACAAAGGATTTTGGGGTATAAGTATTGGGACCCTGATCCCATGAAATTAGATCACGTTGGACTACAAGAATAAACCTTTACTGAGGAGAGGAACCTGAAGAAACTGAGGAGAGACTATTCCCAAGCTGAAGTGAGGGCTCTTGGCACTATCCTTCTCTACAGGGATCGTCCCAGTGCCTGGTGAAGTGAAGTCTCTTGGCGCTATCCTTTTCTTCAGGGATCGCCCCAGCGCCTGATGAGGTGGGGGCTCTTGGCGCTGCCCTCCTCTCCAGGGATCGTCACAGCACCTGATGAGGTGGGGGCTCTTGGAGCTATTCCTCTCTCCTGGGCCCTCCCCCAGCCCCTGATGAAGTGAGGGCTCTTTGCGCTATCCATCTCGCCAGGGATCGCCCCAGCGTCTCATGAAGTGAGGGCTCTTGGCGCTATCCTTCTCTCCAGGGATCGCCCCAGCGCCCCATGAAGTGAGGGCTCTTGGCGCTATCCTTCTCTCCAGGGAACACCCCAGCGCCTGATGAAGTGGACACACAGCATGTCCGCTATCTTGCAGACACACAGCATGTCGGCTCTCTTGCAGACACACAGCATGTCGGCTGTCTTGCAGACACACAGTATGTCCATTCTCATCCAGACACACAGCATGTCCGCTCTCTTCCAGACACACAGCATGTCCGCTCTCTTGGAGACACACAGCATGTCCGCTCTCTTCCAGGCACTGAGAATGTCTGCTCTCTTTCAGACACACAGCATGTGCGCTCTCATGCAGACACACAGCATGCCCACTCTCATACAGACACAGAGCATATCCACTCTCTTGCAAACACACAGCATGTCCGCTCTCTTCCAAACACAGAGGAGGTCCGCTCTCTTGCAGACACACAGCATATCTTCTCTCTTCCAGACACACAGCATATCCGCTCTCTTCCAGACACTGAGAATGTCTGCTCTCTTTCAGACACACAGCATGTCCACTCTCTTGCAGACACACAGCATGTCGGCTCTCTTCCAGACACACAGCATGTCCGCTCTCTTGCAGACACCCAGCATGTCCGCTCTCTTCCAGACACACAGCATGTCCGCTCTCCTGCAGACACACAGCATGTCCGCTCTCTTGCAGACACACAGCATGTCCGCTCTCTTGCAGACACACAGCATGTCCGCTCTCTTGCAAAGACACAGGATGTCCGCTCTCTTGCAGACACACAGCATGTTTGCTCTCTTGCAGATACACAGCATGTCCGCTCTCTTGCAGACACACAGCATGTCCACTCTCTTGCAGACACACAGTATGTCCGCTCTCTTGCAGACACACAGCATGTCCACTCTCTTGCAGGCACACAGCATGTCCGCTCTCTTGCACACACAGCATGTGCGCTCTCTTCCAGACACTGAGAATGTCTGCGCTCTTTCAGACACACAGCATGTGCTCTCTCATGCAGACACAGAGCATGTCCACTCTCATGCAGACACAGAGCATGTCCACTCTCTTGCAAACACACAGCATGTCCGCTCTCTTCCAAACACAGAGGATGTCCGCTCTCTTGCAGACACACAGCATGTTTGCTCCCTTCCAGACACACAGCATGTCTGCTCTCTTGCAAACACACAGCATGTCTGCTCTCTTCCAGACACACAGCATGTCTGCACTCTTGCAGACACACAGCATGTCTGCTCTCTTCCAGACACACAGCATGTCTGCTCTCATGGAGACACACAGCATGTCCGCTTTCATGCAGACAAAGAGCATGTCTCCTCTCTTGTAGACACACATCATGTCCGCTCTCTTGCAAACACACAGGATGTCCGCTCTCTTGCAGACACACAGCATGTTTGCTCTCTTGCAGATACACAGCATGTCCGCTCTCTTTCAGACACTGAGAATGTCTGCTCTCTTTCAGACACACAGCATGTCCACTCTCTTGCAGACACACAGCATGTCGGCTCTCTTGCAAACACACAGCATGTCTGCTCTCTTCCAGACACACAGCATGTCCGCTCTCATGCAGACACACAGGATGTCCACTCTCTTCCAGACACACAGCATGTCAGCTCTCCTGCAGACACACATCATGTCCGCTCTCTTGCAGACACACAGCATGTCGGCTCTCTTGCAGACACACAGCATGTCCACTCTCTTGCAGACACACAGCATGTCGGCTCTCTTGCAAACACACAGCATGTCTGCTCTCTTCCAGACACACAGCATGTCCGCTCTCATGCAGACACACAGGATGTCCACTCTCTTCCGGACACACAGCATGTCCGCTCTCTTGCAGACACACAGCATGTCGGCTCTCTTGCAGACACACAGCATGTCCGCTCTCTTGCAGACACACAGCATGTCCACTCTCTTGCAGACACACAGCATGCCCACTCTCATGCAGACACACAGCATGTCCGCTCTCGTGCAGACACACAGCATGGGCACTCTCTTGCAGACACACATCATATCTGCTCTCTTGCAGACACACATCATATCTGCTCTCTTGCAGACACACAGCATGTACACTCTCTTGCAGACACACAGCATGTCAGCTCTCCTGCAGACACACAGCATGTCCGCTCTCTTGCAGACACACAACATGTCGGCTCTCTTGCAGACACACAGCATGTACGCTCTCTTGCAGACACACAGCATGTCCACTCTCTTGCAGACACACAGCATGTCCACTCTCTTGCAGACACACAGCATGTCCACTCTCATGCAGACACACAGCATGTCCGCTCTCTTGCAGACACACAGCATGTCGGCTCTCTTGCAGACACACAGCATGTACGCTCTCTTGCAGACACACAGCATGTCCACTCTCTTGCAGACACACAGCATGTCCACTCTCTTGCAGACACACAGCATGTCCACTCTCATGCAGACACACAGCATGTCCGCTCTCTTGCAGACACACAGCATGGGCACTCTCTTGCAGACACACATCATATCTGCTCTCTTGCAGACACACATCATATCTGCTCTCTTGCAAACACACAGCATGTCTGCTCTCTTCCAGACACACAGCATGTCCGCTCTCATGCAGACACACAGGATGTCCACTCTCTTCCAGACACACAGCATGTCAGCTCTCCTGCAGACACACAGCATGTCCGCTCTCTTGCAGACACACAGCATGTCGGCTCTCTTGCAGACACACAGCATGTTCGCTCTCTTGCAGACACACAGCATGTCCACTCTCTTGCAGACACACAGCATGTCCACTCTCATGCAGACACACAGCATGTCCGCTCTCTCGTAGACACACAGCATGGGCACTCTCTTGCAAACACACATCATATCTGCTTTCTTGCAGACACACATCATATCTGCTCTCTTGCAGACACACATATAGAAAGAACAATGGTCCTGAACCTATTAATTATGATTATTGACTTAATCAATTATGATGCACACAGTTTTTATTGTACTCAAGTTGCTTAGTACCACAAGATAAACCTACACCACGGTTACAGAAAAACTTATAATTTTTGTTTTTAATTTTTAGCAGTTCATTTTATACACAATATATCATTTCAGAGTAGATAAAAACAGGGTGGTTGCCCAAAAAAGGAGCGTGCAAAGAAAAGCGTGATCAGAAGTGTAAGACAGATAAATAGAAAGGAAAATTCACAATAGTGATCAGAAAAAATTCACATTATTTGACAATCAATACCGGACCTTTGATTTGCCGTATTGAGTACCTGGCCAAACCTTTTTTTAAACTTTCTGTAATCAAAACATTATTGCATCCAGACATATAAGTCCTAGGGTTTTTTTGCACTATATATACAGTTTTTAAATAGTTGGTCCAAGGTTATATGAAGGTAGCGTCGACGTTTCGACTCGTCTTATGCCCAAACGGTGATTTGGACCTGGCGATTGCGAGTCTTCATCAGGACTGGAAAAACAGACGTGGGCAACCAAGGGATACTAATAACCCTATGGAATATAGAATTCAGATTACTAACCGTGGTGAGATTAATTGAAATAAAACGATAACCCATAAATGGGTCGGTCTCGTTTCTTACCCTTCAAAAATGGAAAAACAATAGGAGGAGGTCCATAGGTACAACTTCCCATCAATTCTCCTGTAAAAGAAATGAAATGAACCTAGAGTTTATCTAGGTCTAATAGTTGGCAATTCTCTAACCATGATCAGTGTTGAAGAAAGGGTTGTTTACCTTAATATAGGATTCTCTCCTCACTTATGTTGAGAGGGCACAGATCCTCATGTATACATCATGGTGGAGTAATCTACAAATAATTTATGGTAGTGTGAGTATACAATTCACCCTAGATACAGCATAAAGGTGAAAGCTCATTCCAAAACATTTTTACCTTGATATAATTGTCGTTCGATCGAATTCTTATTTGAGGGGCTCCTGTAGGTAATATCAGGTAGCTGTATACGGAGACAAAATAAGGTCTCACTTGAAATGTAATATAATTTATTATACAGCACAGAATCATTTAGGATCGATCAGTGCAATTACCTTCTTAACGCGATTCAGATAATCAGGTCTTGATTTGAAATGGGCTCCTACTCATAAAGTCAGGTAGCTGTAAGGGAGACAGAGATATAGTCTCGCTTAATATCAATGAGGGAATGTTGATCCGATTTAATTTCAGCAGCGAAATCCTTTTCAAAGTTTTGCTGCGAATTTAATCACACCCAAAGGTTCAAGGGCTTACCTTATTGCCGATTATTCAGCCGGTATGTACAGCCAAGCCTCAGTGTGTGCGAGGACGCCGCCGGTAATGCAACCACATTTCCGCGTTCAATTGTAGCCAGCCTTCCTCTCCCGATTAGGCATAGAGAGAGGACTTATGTTGTAGAAATCACGTAACCTTACAAATGTGTAAACACCCGAGCCGTTTTTTTTTAAAAAAAGGACTCGTGTTAGTGCTAGTCACCTATTTATTTTATTTTAAGCACTTTATATCGCTATTAAAAATATTTCGGAAAATTATTTTACAATTTTTTTTTTTCGTGGTGATTATTTAAAAAGGGGTTACACTAAATTCACGGGGTTAACTTATATCCATCCAGTGTTCTATCTAGGGTAACGAGGACCTAGATTAGTGTCAAATCGATTATGTGTACACGAACTAGATGAGCGACTTCATAATAGACATAAAAGATGGACAATTCTTATTCTATTATTGAAGCATGCATCCAAACTTCCCTTGGAAAAGCCATATTAATGGCTATGCCTATATATATCCAACCACATAGGGTGGAAAAGGAAGTACCAAACAAGTGTAACAATCACACTGGTCGTCATAATTTTATCATACATTTGGAAACCTCCTCCAGTTATGACCCACGTAGGTATACAGCTTCTTCTCTGGGATTATTCCATTACAGTTGGAGTAAGGTAGACAAAAGGCACATTTATACACATAGAGTTGGTAAGGGATTTTTCAAAAATTCTCAGCAATATTACATCTGTTTAGTGTGGTGTTTTCCAGAACATTACGGCAGTCTCATATAAAGTCTAAACAGGTATCAGTGCATAGGAAAGATCATACAATTATGCAAATATACACAGATATGATGGAAATAAATTTACATTTGCTTCCATTTGATTGACACAGTCATATATATATATATCTATACCTAGATATGATGATGAATATATTACTTAGTGATTAACATTCACATGTTAAGGTGGATACAATCAGTGTTCGGTACATCATTTTCACAGCATTGCTATAATCACATGAGACAAATTCAAGACAGCTGTTCTTATAACACCAACAACAACTACTGGTATGTTTAGTCTACTGGATTCATATTCCCAACAGTGCCACTTGTTTATTCATTTCCTCAAGTTCATTGAGGCCCTTATTGACCGTATTTAGAGTATATATCCACTTACACTCCCTCCTATTCAGGATGTTATGTAGGTCACCTCCTCGTGGGTTCGCTGTTATTTTTTCGATGACCCACCACCTCAAGCTGTTTTCTGGGTGCTCAAATCTACTGAAGTGATCAACTAAAGGGGGCCCCCTGGACTTTACAACGTATCCGACTCATGTGTTGCAAGATCCGGCATTTTATTTTCTATGTGGTCTGTCCCACATACAGAAACCCACATGGGCACCTGATTGCATAAATTACCCATGAGGTGTTGCAGTTGGTATGTTTTGTGAGTTTATATATCTGCCCATTATGATTAAACATGTTACCCTCTATTGTAAGGGGGCAGGCTTTACAAGACCCACATTTTCTGTGGCCGTTAACTGTTGGTGCATCCCATAGTGTAGATTGGCTCAAAGGCTGTTTTTTGGGTAACAAAGATTTGACTAGGTGATCACGGATGTTCATCCCTTTCCGGAAGGCGTGTAGTGGTGGTGGAATCCCCCCCAATTCACCGCTGATTAGATGCCAATGACGGTTCACACATTTTTTAATAGCATTGCTTTTCGTATTAAACGTCGTCACACAAACCAACCTTTCTTCCTTTGGTTTTGCAGACACACAGCATGTCCGCTCTCTTGCAGACACCCAGCATGTCAGCTCTCTTGCAGACACACAGCATGTCTGCTCTCTTGCAGACACACAGCATGTCTGCACTCTTGCAGGCACACAGCATGTCTGCTCTCTTGCAGACACACAGCATGTCCACTCTCATGCAGACACACAGCATGTCCGCTCTCTTGCAGACACCCAGCATGTCAGCTCTCTTGCAGACACACAGCATGTCCGCTCTCTTGCAGGCACACAGCATGTCTGCTCTCTTGCAGACACACAGCATGTCTGCTCTCTTGCAGACACACAGCATGTCTGCACTCTTGCAGGCACACAGCATGTCTGCTCTCTTGCAGACACACAGCATGTCCACTCTCATGCAGACACACAGCATGTCCGCTCTCTTGCAGACACCCAGCATGTCAGCTCTCTTGCAGACACACAGCATGTCCGCTCTCTTGCAGGCACACAGCATGTCTGCTCTCTTGCAGACACACAGCATGTCTGCTCTCTTGCAGACACACAGCATGTCTGCTCACTTCAGGACACACAGCATGTCCACTCTCTTGCAGACACGCGGCTTGTCCGCTCTCAATCTATAGTCACAACAGAGGTTTCAAAGGAAGCTACTCATGACATATAGAATTATAGATGGGTAACAGTGAATGACACTGTTCTGATGGCTGCGGAGGCTCCTGGGAGTGACCGCGGCCCTCCGCGGATGCCATTAGCAGGCAGCATGTGCGGGACACCTTGGGTGCAGGCTTAACACAGGTTAATTGAGTAAAAGCCTGCTCCCGCAGCAGGGCCATCTGCCTGCCATCCTTGGCGCATCTCATTAGCAGGCAGCGGACGAGCAGCCACGGGGAGGGTTGCAGCAGGAGGCCACAGCTGTCAGCAGGGTTTATCCTCACCCACCGCTCCCAGCAGACACACACTTCACTCCACTCCAAGGTCAGGCAGCCCTGCGCCCCAGGAGGAGAAGGACCCACAGAAGTACCAATCCTACTCGTACCCCATTTACTCTTTATCAATAAAGATGTGTACAGCACACCCACTGCTGGACAGACGAGCAATGCAATGCCAAATAGAAAACAACTGGCCCTGCACAAGCAGCTACAGGGAAACACAGCCCTTCCCAACCTGATACATTTCAGCCATTGGAAACACAGCCCTTCCCAACCTGATACTGTTAGACCTGGCATCATTGGCGTGAGTCTCCCTTCCATTTTGTTGCTGTTGCCTCATGTGTTTTTGCTGGTGTTAGATGCTCAGTGCACTGTGCCACTGCCAACCAGTACCACAGTGCAAGTGCTCCCTGTATAAAATGTATACATTGATTGAATTCCATGATTGGCTCATTGGATTTACTGTTAGTCCCCAGTAAAGCGCACTAGGAGTGCCAGGGCCTGTGAATGCCAATGCTGGTAGTGGGCCTGCAGCACTGGTTGCGCCACCCACAGCAGCAGCCTTGTAAAATGTGTCTAGGGTCTGCCATTGCAGAACCTGCGTGCAGTCTGGCACTGTCATGCTGGCTGGGCAAGTGCACCCACTTGCCAGTCCCCAAACCTTCCCTTAACTTCATATTAGTCACCCCTATGGTAGGCCCACGGGCAGGGTGCATTGTAAGGATAAGGTAGGACAAGCCCTGATGTGTGTGGCATGTCCTTCACAAATGCTTAACCTATAAAGCTCTGAGATAAGCCCTGTCTGCTCGCGCCACACTACCTAGAGGTTGAGCAAGGGTTATTTTAGAGGGTAATCCCCTTGTCCTGACTAGAGGAAAGGGACCCTGCTTGTCACAAGTACTTACCTGTGCCAACCAGAGACCCCCAAATCTAACAGATACACTTCAGCCTTTGGAAACACACCCCTTTCCAACCTGAAACACTTCAACACCGGAAACACAGCCGTTCCCAACCGGAAACACAGCCCTTCCCATCGGATACACTTCAGCCACGGGAGTGTGAGTCTGCCCAAAGGTTGCCTATTGCATCCAGCACAGGCTAAGACAACACCTTCCAGGGTTGTAGGATCCCACCTCTAGGTGGATTGCCCAGGACTCCCCCGCCCCCCCAAGGGGAACGTGTTAGCCAGATCTGGTAAATATCACGGTTAAGTTCCTTGGGATCTTCACCAAGGACCCCAGAAGGGATATATCCAGGTCCTGGTGCGCAAGGAAGGACAAGTTGCTCGACTTGTCCTGACCGGCGGCAACGATGATGGAAATGGCTGAGGCAGTCAAGGACATCGGGGGAAGCAATGGTGATGTCGGTCCTGCTGAAGGATGACCAAAGCTGGAAGAGCTGGCTTCTTC
Source organism: Lissotriton helveticus (assembly GCF_964261635.1). NCBI lineage: Eukaryota > Metazoa > Chordata > Amphibia > Caudata > Salamandridae > Lissotriton > Lissotriton helveticus. The sequence continues at coordinate 8,031,559 of NC_136067.1, read as the reverse complement.
GGAGGCAGGTCTGGAGACCTATCTAGTGACGCCTTGGTGTGCAGTCTAGCTAGGGTATCTGGACATTCATAGTGAAAGACAAAGTGCCGTCTTCGCTAAAGAACTTTGTTACCCCAAAGGTTATAGGGTAGGGTGGGCTGGGCATGGCAGGGAAGGCTCGTCTGGCAGGGACTAGCTTCCCATATGGGCCAGAGCTTTGAAGAGAAGGTTAACAGGAACAGCAAAAGTTTAACCCCTTCTTTCTGTCCACAGTCGAAAGGGAACAGACCCACATAGGTGGTGGTGAGGCAAAGCGGATGTTGCAGGTGAGTTATCTGTCTTCTCCAGTAAGGCTGGGGACAAGAAAGTGCAGTGGCTGGACCAGTGTTGAGAAATCTCTAGGGATGCCTGGATTCTCCAGATAGTACTGGGGTTCAGAATATAATTCTGGGGCACCCCAGTGCATACAGTAAAACCCCACCCTCCAAAGAGGGTTTGAAGACTCTGACTGCCCGAAGTACGAAGTTTGGAGGCCAAAGGGTCAATCCAGAGCTCCCTCCTCCACTGAGGGGATTCCTCAGCAACCTCTTCCTGGTACAGAAGAAAGGGAACGGTATCAGACCAGTGATAGATTACAGGGACTTCAATGACTGGCTCTCGACAGACACTCCAAGATGAAGGCGCTTCAGCTCTGGAGGCGCTCCAGCACGTCTAGACCTAAAGAATGTCTACCTTTCAGCTCCTGCTTTGGGCCCCACTGTCGTTTCTCACTGTTCCTGTGGGGAGAACTGTGGGAGTTCGGAGTAGATCTGTCTGGGTTATCTTACACCCTCAGGTGTTTTCCAAATTGCTCTAACAAGTGCTGGCATGGTTAGGGGATTATGAAATCAGACTAATTATCTATAACTCGAAAAAGAATTCTGTTGCTGCAAGCAGCAGGTAAGTGTGTCTGTGTTCTGTTGCTGTTGAAAACTGAGTCTTTCTGAGTTTTGTTGTTGTAAGACGGCTGTGAGTCTTTCTAAGCTCTGTTGCTGCAGGAAGGTAGAGAGTTTTTCCAAGTTCTCTTCCTGCAGGAAGGTAGTGAGTCTTTCCAAGTTCTCTTCCTGCAGGAAGGTAGTGAGTCTTTCCAAGTTCTCTTCCTGCAGGAATGCAGTGAGTCTTTCTGAGTTCCATTGCTGTAGGAAGGCTGTGAGTCTTTCTGGGTTCTGTTGATGTAAGAAGCCTGTCAGTCTTTCCATGTTTTCTTGCTGCAGGAAGGTAGTGAGTGTTTCCAAGTTCTCTTCCTGCAGGAAGGTAGTGAGTCTTTCCAAGTTCTCTTCCTGCAGGAAGGTAGTGAGTGTTTCCAAGTTCTCTTTCTGCAGGAAGGTAGTGAGTCTTTCCAAGTTCTCTTCCTGCAGGAAGGTAGTGAGTGTTTCCAAGTTCTCTTCCTGCAGGAAGGTAGTGAGTCTTTCCAAGTTCTCTTCCTGCAGGAAGGTAGTGAGTCTTTCCAAGTTCTCTTCCTGCAGGAAGGTAGTGAGTCTTTCCAAGTTCTCTTCCTGCAGGAATGCAGTGAGTCTTTCTGAGTTCCATTGCTGTAGGAAGGCTGTGAGTCTTTCTGGGTTCTGTTGATGTAAGAAGCCTGTCAGTCTTTCCATGTTTTCTTGCTGCAGGAAGGTAGTGAGTGTTTCCAAGTTCTCTTCCTGCAGGAAGGTAGTGAGTCTTTCCAAGTTCTCTTCCTGCAGGAAGGTAGTGAGTCTTTCCAAGTTCTCTTCCTGCAGGAAGGTAGTGAGTCTTTCCAAGTTCTCTTCCTGCAGGAAGGTAGTGAGTGTTTCCAAGTTCTCTTCCTGCAGGAAGGTAGTGAGTGTTTCCAAGTTCTCTTCCTGCAGGAAGGCAGTGAGTCTTTCCAAGTTCTCTTCCTGCAGGAAGGTAGTGAGTGTTTCCAAGTTCTCTTCCTGCAGGAAGGTAGTGAGTGTTTCCAAGTTCTCTTCCTGCAGGAAGGTAGTGAGTGTTTCCAAGTTCTCTTTCTGCAGGAAGGTAGTGAGTGTTTCCAAGTTCTCTTCCTGCAGGAAGGTAGTGAGTCTTTCCAAGTTCTCTTCCTGCAGGAAGGTAGTGAGTCTTTCCAAGTTCTCTTTCTGCAGGAAGGTAGTGAGTGTTTCCAAGTTCTCTTCCTGCAGGAAGGTAGTGAGTCTTTCCAAGTTCTCTTCCTGCAGGAAGGTAGTGAGTCTTTCCAAGTTCTCTTTCTGCAGGAAGGTAGTGAGTCTTTCCAAGTTCTCTTCCTGCAGGAAGGTAGTGAGTGTTTCCAAGTTCTCTTCCTGCAGGAAGGTAGTGAGTCTTTCCAAGTTCTCTTCCTGCAGGAAGGTAGTGAGTCTTTCCAAGTTCTCTTCCTGCAGGAAGGTAGTGAGTCTTTCCAAGTTCTCTTTCTGCAGGAAGGTAGAGAGTTTTTCCAAGTTCTCTTCCTGCAGGAAGGTAGTGAGTCTTTCCAAGTTCTCTTCCTGCAGGAAGGTAGTGAGTCTTTCCAAGTTCTCTTCCTGCAGGAATGCAGTGAGTCTTTCTGAGTTCCATTGCTGTAGGAAGGCTGTGAGTCTTTCTGGGTTCTGTTGATGTAAGAAGCCTGTCAGTCTTTCCAAGTTTTCTTGCTGCAGGAAGGTAGTGAGTGTTTCCAAGTTCTCTTCCTGCAGGAAGGTAGTGAGTGTTTCCAAGTTCTCTTCCTGCAGGAAGGTAGTGAGTGTTTCCAAGTTCTCTTCCTGCAGGAAGGTAGTGAGTCTTTCCAAGTTCTCTTCCTGCAGGAAGGTAGTGAGTCTTTCCAAGTTCTCTTTCTGCAGGAAGGTAGTGAGTCTTTCCAAGTTCTCTTCCTGCAGGAAGGTAGTGAGTGTTTCCAAGTTCTCTTCCTGCAGGAAGGTAGTGAGTCTTTCCAAGTTCTCTTTCTGCAGGAAGGTAGTGAGTGTTTCCAAGTTCTCTTCCTGCAGGAAGGTAGTGAGTGTTTCCAAGTTCTCTTCCTGCAGGAAGGTAGTGAGTCTTTCCAAGTTCTCTTCCTGCAGGAAGGTAGTGAGTCTTTCCAAGTTCTCTTTCTGCAGGAAGGTAGTGAGTGTTTCCAAGTTCTCTTCCTGCAGGAAGGTAGTGAGTCTTTCCAAGTTCTCTTCCTGCAGGAATGCAGTGAGTCTTTCTGAGTTCCATTGCTGTAGGAAGGCTGTGAGTCTTTCTGGGTTCTGTTGATGTAAGAAGCCTGTCAGTCTTTCCAAGTTTTCTTGCTGCAGGAAGGTAGTGAGTGTTTCCAAGTTCTCTTCCTGCAGGAAGGTAGTGAGTGTTTCCAAGTTCTCTTCCTGCAGGAAGGTAGTGAGTGTTTCCAAGTTCTCTTCCTGCAGGAAGGTAGTGAGTGTTTCCAAGTTCTCTTCCTGCAGGAAGGTAGTGAGTCTTTCCAAGTTCTCTTCCTGCAGGAAGGTAGTGAGTGTTTCCAAGTTCTCTTCCTGCAGGAAGGTAGTGAGTGTTTCCAAGTTCTCTTCCTGCAGGAAGGTAGTGAGTCTTTCCAAGTTCTCTTCCTGCAGGAAGGTAGTGAGTCTTTCCAAGTTCTCTTTCTGCAGGAAGGTAGTGAGTCTTTCCAAGTTCTCTTCCTGCAGGAAGGTAGTGAGTCTTTCCAAGTTCTCTTCCTGCAGGAAGGTAGTGAGTCTTTCCAAGTTCTCTTCCTGCAGGAAGGTAGTGAGTCTTTCCAAGTTCTCTTCCTGCAGGAAGGTAGTGAGTCTTTCCAAGTTCTCTTTCTGCAGGAAGGTAGTGAGTCTTTCCAAGTTCTCTTCCTGCAGGAAGGTAGTGAGTCTTTCCAAGTTCTCTTCCTGCAGGAAGGTAGTGAGTCTTTCCAAGTTCTCTTCCTGCAGGAAGGTAGTGAGTCTTTCCAAGTTCTCTTCCTGCAGGAAGGTAGTGAGTGTTTCCAAGTTCTCTTCCTGCAGGAAGGTAGTGAGTCTTTCCAAGTTCTCTTCCTGCAGGAAGGTAGTGAGTGTTTCCAAGTTCTCTTTCTGCAGGAAGGTAGTGAGTCTTTCCAAGTTCTCTTCCTGCAGGAAGGTAGTGAGTCTTTCCAAGTTCTCTTCCTGCAGGAAGGTAGTGAGTGTTTCCAAGTTCTCTTCCTGCAGGAAGGTAGTGAGTGTTTCCAAGTTCTCTTCCTGCAGGAAGGTAGTGAGTCTTTCCAAGTTCTCTTTCTGCAGGAAGGTAGTGAGTGTTTCCAAGTTCTCTTCCTGCAGGAAGGTAGTGAGTCTTTCCAAGTTCTCTTTCTGCAGGAAGGTAGTGAGTCTTTCCAAGTTCTCTTCCTGCAGGAAGGTAGTGAGTGTTTCCAAGTTTTCTTGCTGCAGGAATGCAGTGAGTCTTTCTGAGTTCCATTGCTGTAGGAAGGCTGTGAGTCTTTCTGGGTTCTGTTGATGTAAGAAGCCTGTCAGTCTTTCTGAGTTCTTTTGCTGCAGGAAGGCAGTGAGTCTTTCTGAGTTCTGTCGCTGGAATAAGGTGGTGAGTCTTTCCGAGTTCTCTTGCTGCAGGAAGGCTGTAAGTCTTTCTGCGTTCTGTTGCAGTAAGACGCTGTAGGAATTCCTGTGTTCTGTTGCAGTAAGAGGCTGTGAGTCTTTCAGAGTTCTCTTGCTGTAAGAAGGTGAGTCTCTCCAAGTTCTCTTGCTGCAGGAAGGCGCACATCTTTCTGAGTTCTGTTGCAGTAAGAGGCTGTAAGTCTTCCTGTGTTCTGCTGCAGTAAGAGGCTGTGAGTCTTTCTGAGTTCTGCTGCAGTAAGAGGCTGTGAGTCTTCCTGTGTTCTGCTGCAGTAAGAGGCTGTGAGTCTTTCTGAGTTCTCTTGCTGTAAGGAGGCAGTAGCGTTTCTGATTTTTTTCGCTGCAATAAGGTGGTGAGTCTTCCTTTGTTCGGTTGCTTTAAGAAGGCTGTGAGTCTTTCAGTGTTAATTTGCAGTAAGAGGCTGTGAGTCTTTGTCAGTACTCTTGCTGCAGGAAGGCTGTGAGTCTTTGTCAGTTCTCTTGTTGCAGGAAGGCTGTGAGTCTTTGTGAGTTTTGTTGCTTTAATAGGCTGTAAGTCTTCTTGTGTTCTGTTGCAGTAAGAGGCTGTGAGTCTTTCTGAGTTCTTTTGCTGTGAGTCTCTCCAAGTTCTCTTGCTGTAAGAAGGTTGTGAGTATTTCTGAGTTCTGCTGCTGTAAGAAGGCTGTGAGAGTTTGTGAGTTCTGTTGCTTTAATAGGCTGCAAGTCTTCGTGTGTTCTGTTGCAGTAAGAGGCTGTGAGTCTTTCTGAGTTCTTTTGCTGTGAGTCTCTCCAAGTTCTCTTGCTGTAAGAAGGTTGTGAGTATTTCTGAGTTCTGCTGCTGTAAGAAGGCTGTGAGAGTTTGTGAGTTCTGTTGCTTTAAGAGGCTGTAAGTCTTCCTGTGTTCTGCTGCAGTAAGAGGCTGTGAGTCTTTCTGAGTTCTCCTGCTGTAAGAAGGCAGTAGCCTTTCTGAATTTTTTCGCTGCAATAAGGTGGTGAGTCTTCCTTTGTTCGGTTGCTTTAAGAAGGCTGTGAGTCTTTCAGTGTTAATTTGCAGTAAGAGGCTGTGAGTCTTTGTCAGTTCTCTTGCTGCAGGAAGGCTGTGAGTCTTTGTCAGTTCTCTTGTTGCAGGAAGGCTGTGAGTCTTTGTGAGTTTTGTTGCTTTAATAGGCTGTAAGTCTTCTTGTGTTCTGTTGCAGTAAGAGGCTGTGAGTCTTTCTGAGTTCTTTTGCTGTGAGTCTCTCCAAGTTCTCTTGCTGTAAGAAAGTTGTGAGTCTTTCTGAGTTCTGCTGCTGTAAGAAGGCTGTGAGTCTTTCTGAGTTCTCTTTTTGTAAGAGGCTGTGAGTCTTTCTGAGCTCTCCTGCTGCACAAGGTGCAGACATTCGCACACCCTCAGATTACAGCAGTCCTTGTGCTTCAGAGCTCGCTGGGTCTGGCATCAGTCCTGCTCCAGGGCACTGTCACTGCTGACCTGATGTCGTCCCTGACGCAGCACTACAGAATCCCCTAAATACGGTCACCCGAGAAGCCTTGCCTTCAGCTCAGGTTTGCACGGATGCATCCGCGATTCGACTTCAGCTCACATTTGCACGGATGCCACCGCGATTCGACTTCAGCTCAGGTTTGCACGGATGCATCCACGATTCGACTTCAGCTCAGGTTTGCACGCATGCATCCACGATTCAACTTCAGCTCAGGTTTGCACGGATTCATCCAAGATTCGACTTCAGCGCAGGTTTGCATGGATGCATCCGCAATTCGACTGCAGCTCAGGTTTGCACGCATGCATCCGCGATTCGACTTCAGCTCAGGTCCGCGATTTGACTTCAGCTCAGGTTTGCACGGATGCATCCGCGATTCGACTTCAGCTCAGGTTTGCACGGATGCATCCACGATTCGACTTCAGCTCAGGTTTGCACGGATTCATCCAAGATTCGACTTCAGCGCAGGTTTGCATGGATGCATCCGCGATTCGACTGCAGCTCAGGTTTGCACGCATGCATCCGCGATTTGACTTCAGCTCAGGTCCGCGATTCGACTTCAGCTCAGGTTTGCACGGATGCATCCGCGATTCGACTTCAGCTCAGGTTTGCACGGATGCATCCACGATTCGACTTCAGCTCAGGTTTGCACGCATGCATCAACGATTCGACTTCAGCTCAGGTTTGCACGGATGCATCCACGATTCGACTTCAGCTCAGGTTTGCACGGATGCATCCGCGATTCGACTTCAGCTCAGGTCCGCGATTTGACTTCAGCTCAGGTTTGCACGGATGCATCCGCGATTCGACTTCAGCTCAGGTTTGCACGGATGCATCCACGATTCGACTTCAGCTCAGGTTTGCACGGATTCATCCAAGATTCGACTTCAGCGCAGGTTTGCATGGATGCATCCGCGATTCGACTGCAGCTCAGGTTTGCACGCATGCATCCGCGATTTGACTTCAGCTCAGGTCCGCGATTCGACTTCAGCTCAGGTTTGCACGGATGCATCCGCGATTCGACTTCAGCTCAGGTTTGCACGGATGCATCCACGATTCGACTTCAGCTCAGGTTTGCACGCATGCATCCACGATTCGACTTCAGCTCACATTTGCACGGATGCCACCGCGATTCGACTTCAGCTCAGGTTTGCACGGATGCATCCACGATTCGACTTCAGCTCAGGTTTGCACGCATGCATCCACGATTCAACTTCAGCTCAGGTTTGCACGGATTCATCCAAGATTCGACTTCAGCGCAGGTTTGCATGGATGCATCTGCGATTCGACTGCAGCTCAGGTTTGCACGCATGCATCCGCGATTCGACTTCAGCTCAGATCCGCGATTCGACTTCAGCTCAGGTTTGCACGGATGCATCCGCGATTCGACTTCAGCTCAGGTTTGCACGGATGCATCCACGATTCGACTTCAGCTCAGGTTTGCACGGATTCATCCAAGATTCGACTTCAGCGCAGGTTTGCATGGATGCATCCGCGATTCGACTGCAGCTCAGGTTTGCACGCATGCATCCGCGATTTGACTTCAGCTCAGGTCCGCGATTCGACTTCAGCTCAGGTTTGCACGGATGCATCCGCGATTCGACTTCAGCTCAGGTTTGCACGGATGCATCCACGATTCGACTTCAGCTCAGGTTTGCACGCATGCATCCACGATTCGACTTCAGCTCACATTTGCACGGATGCCACCGCGATTCGACTTCAGCTCAGGTTTGCACGGATGCATCCACGATTCGACTTCAGCTCAGGTTTGCACGCATGCATCCACGATTCAACTTCAGCTCAGGTTTGCACGGATTCATCCAAGATTGGACTTCAGCGCAGGTTTGCATGGATGCATCCGCGATTCGACTGCAGCTCAGGTTTGCACGCATGCATCCGCGATTCGACTTCAGCTCAGGTCCGCGATTCGACTTCAGCTCAGGTTTGCACGGATGCATCCGCGATTCGACTTCAGCTCAGGTTTGCACGGATGCATCCACGATTCGACTTCAGCTCAGGTTTGCACGGATTCATCCAAGATTCGACTTCAGCGCAGGTTTGCATGGATGCATCCGCGATTCGACTGCAGCTCAGGTTTGCACGCATGCATCCGCGATTTGACTTCAGCTCAGGTCCGCGATTCGACTTCAGCTCAGGTTTGCACGGATGCATCCGCGATTCGACTTCAGCTCAGGTTTGCACGGATGCATCCACGATTCGACTTCAGCTCAGGTTTGCACGCATGCATCCACGATTCGACTTCAGCTCAGGTTTTGTGATGTATTCCTATAGGTTCTGAATCGATCCCCTATTCCTGACCCTATTCTGGTTAACAAACCAACAAGTTAACTAGCAGTCAGCCCATGAGGCAGCAAACCCCCATGATGCAGATACCGTTATCTGACGAAGCCACACTATGGCACAGGAACGTGTTATCTGATTAGGTCATAACGCTTGCGATCTAATTAGACAAGCGATATTCCTCCAGCCCCTGATAAGGCATACGGAGTTCTCATAACAAATCAAACCTATGACAACCTGGGAAAAACCCCTGCGGCCATTGTTTTGATTTCACCAAGAACTTCAGCAAAAGAATGTGCTAACGACCTGGTCGTATGACATCCTTATTGACGTATCTATGTCCATCCTTACGTCAATCTCTGCACCTTAAAGGTATAAATATTACCGATATTGCCCTATGCAAACACACGCGGTGGTGACGAGACGGAGCAGCCATACTTGCCGAAGCGCAGAGCAGACCCCGCTGGCGCAGCCCCGCCTTCCTGACGCGCTGAGAACGAGACGCGCTGCTTTCTCCTGCCGAGAAATCCAGCACCGGCGTTTCCGGGTAGCCCTCGCAGGCAGCCTGGAATATCGAGAGCAGAGAGAGAGATACCATCCCTCATTCATCCTAACTTCCAGGTACAGAACTGAATAACCCCTCACAGAGAATTCTTTAGTCAGTCACTTGGCAAAAACAAACTTAACTTAAACTGTAACTTTCTATTCCCGCCCACGTATTAGGCTCAGGTCAGGTACACGGGGTAGGCGTATCTAGAAACACCAGTTGAGTACGTTTAGTCAAATGTATATGTGTATGTAATATATTTTATTCATTTTAAACCTTCATATGGCTTAGAAACCATATCAATGTTTTTACAGTATTATTTTATACTTCTGCTTTTAATGTATGCACTTTACTTAACGATAAGTATTGCAATAATATCGATCCATTTCTCTTGTACGAGAAAAGAGACTGATCAATAAATAACATCTTTTATTGAACACGCCCGTCTCTTCCTTTTCTCTACAATCTGATGAGACTAAGAATGCACGTACTGACTGAGTAAAATAAATTGCCTTTTGTTCACACGACTCTCGAGATACACTCTTGATTAGGGGAGAGCAAAGTTGTCATGTTCTATGGTTGTCAGAAACTAAATCCCTTCTTGTCTAATCAGGGAAGTTAATTCCTTCCTGAACATTCGAGAAAGTTTCTAGTGAACTCTGAGCTAGCTGGCAAACCCAAAACTTTAAGTCTAATATCGACAGTAGTAGACCTAGTTAACGTCTGGTCTAGGCCTATACTATTGAAGGTATTATTCCAATGCGCAGAGCCTATTGGGATCATAGGAACTACACTACATGGCGCCCAACGCGTTTGGAAAGGGCGATAAAACGAACGTAAGACATTTAAAGTAACTCAGTCGTGCTTTCTCACTCAGACCCCTTTTTCCCATAATACTCCAAAGACGTCTGGAGTGGGTGAAAGGTAATCTCCGCCAAACATCGCAGGAGGAAACTACTATGTATGGTACTTGGTTTAGTCAACGTTGAAGGATAAACCGTTCCAAAATATTGTGCATCTAATCTTTGTTTCCATAAGAAACCTGATCTGCAAACAAACAAACAAAGTAACCATCCTGTCGGTAAAATGGTAGACAGTGATGATGAAAGAGAGGCAGTTAGATTAGCAACTGAACTCGCAGCAGCTGATACTGCACTGCAAGACGCAGACCCGGATATAATACTCATCCCGGTCATTAAAAGGAAATCTATAACTTTAAAACTTATAGAAAATGGACTGACACCTAGAGGTGGTACAGTCATATTCGTAATTGAGGCACACGAATATCGGCAGACAGAGGTATACTATTCATGGATAAATTTTCCTGCAGCAAATGCTGTAACAAAGTACTTCCACTATTACAAAATAGAGGAACCTCCTGAAACGTACACTCCTTTCCAGGAGGTGGAAGTACCACTCAAATTTCAAGAGCACCTGCTCTTATTTGATGGCGCCCTAAAACATAATAATCACATCACCAGGCTCGGTCCCTTAGGTAGACCAGGAGCAACGTGGCCGGTCCTAGCCGGATACACACCACATCCAGACATCGACGGGATGTCTGCAGCAAACCTTTTAACACAGCTAAAACAATTAATAAAAATACATAGACAATTAGTCCAGTATGTGATGCGGACTTCTACAATTCAGCCAGCAATTAAAATTCCACAGCTGACCCCTCACCAGGGGAACACAAATAAAATTACACCACAGAACATACAGTCCTGCCTAGGTAAAGTACCAGCTAAACGGGAACAAATACCATTCTGGTTGGCACAGAAAATAACCCAAATAGAGGCGGTGTTTCCTGACACCACCCCATTAGAAAAACACAGGATTCTGACTATCTGTCTTCCAATGGGAATCGCACCACACATTGAGGACTGTGACACTTGGGGCACAGTCTTTGCTTCCATTTACACAAAAACGCACGGTGTTCCATCCATTTCGGTAATACCAGATGTGCTAAAACAAATTCAAGACGAATACGGTCCAGAACCCGCTTTAACTCTTGGTATGAAATTACTAAAAGACTTCAAGCAGGTCTCAGCTATATTATTAGCCAACATAAAGGGAGAAGCAGCAAACGTGGCGATCCGCCAGAGGTTAAAGGAGACCGATATAGCAGACCAACCAGCTGAAATTGCCAGAATCATAGAAAAATCCTATGAGGAACTAGGTAGAGATAGTTTAGGTGGAATACCAGTAAAACCACAACTGATTGAAAGTCCTGAAAAATATTTTTTAATAATAATTCAACATCACAGAAAAAGAGCTGGGATGGAAACAAACAATCCAATCCTAAAGAAAAGAAATTCCAGTCCAGAGGCAGGTCTCCAAGGCGAAGAGAAAAATCTCCGAACCAAAGACACAGGTCACCCCAGAGTGACCCCTCTGGGAAAAGATATAACCTTAGAAATAGGGATAATATAAAAAAGCCTGATAGATATCAAGACATTGATACACGTCCCTCTCAATCTTTTACGACTTCCTCGCAGAAATCGGAAAGAAGAGGACGATCAGAACAAAGAGAAGAGCACGCCAAGTCCAAAGACAAGGAACCTGCTCAGCTAAAAAAGAAATTACAATTTCCCAAAAAAAAGGTAGCCAGTATCAAGGTAGTTAACAATGCCGAGAATACTGAGGACACAACTGAAGAACGGAGAATGGGCTCAGACAATGCTAGACAGCGCAGCAGAAGTGAGCATAGCTCGCAAAGTCCTTATGAATCATCTGGAGACAGTGGACACGAATGAATATCTTCAAGTGGAAACTGCAGACACCAGAGTTAGCAAACCTCACAAAATATACGAAATAACATTACGTATAGAGGGAGATAAGACTAGAAAAATAAGGGGACTATTTTGGGATAATCTCTCCAAGGGCTATGACATCCTTCTAGCTGAAAAAGACTGGCCACCAGAATTTGTCAGGGAGTGCCCTCATGGTGAAGAAGTAATTATGCCTGCCTTCTCAAACCACATCCCAATTCATAAAAAATACACACTTGCTAGAAAGTGGGCAGTAGCTCTAGCTCCTGCTTTATATAAAAATCACGTAGGATGGGATGAGGACTCTCCTCCTCACAAAATCCAGTTAAAATCACAACCTACTGCACAAAGGCAGTACCCAATTAAGCAAGAAGCAAAAAAACAGGTAAAAGAAATTCTAGATCAGCTAGAATACCAGGGGGTGATTGAAACTTGCACCTCACAAATGAACAACCTTTGTTTCCGGTCTCCAAACCAGACAATTCATACCGTCTAGTTTTGGATTACCGACACCTTAACTCATGTTGCAAAACTTTTGCAGTGCAAAACTCACATAGTGCTGCACTAATGAATAACATAGTGCGCAAAAAATACAAAACAACCTTAGACATCTCCAATGGATTCTTTTGTCAAAACATAGCACCAGAGAGCAGATATTTGTCTGCATTCTCAATAAATGGCACTCAAAAACAATTCTGTCGGTTAGCCCAGGGGTACAAGAACAGCCCGGGAGTATTCTCAGCGAGAGTAACAGAATTACTACAAATATATGACGACGAAGCATTATCATATGTCGACGACATATACTTAACAGATGATGACTTGGAGACTCACTTGAAGAGAGTGAACACCATAATACTTGGGTTCGCAGCAGAGGGTTACAAATTCAACTTTAAAAAATCCAGAATTGCCCATCTGACAGTCCTGTTCTTAGGATATGAATTATCAAGTGAAGGCAAAAGCCTGGCTGACAATTTTCTAGAAAAATGTGCCGTACTCCAAGCACCTAGAACACTAAAAAACCTACAGTCAATTCTAGGCTTCCTAAATTTCGGAAGAACATATATTACAAATTACGCAGAAAGGGTCAAACCCCTTTATGATCTAATAAAACCAGATTTTAAAAGATCTAATTGGACTCAAATACACACAGAAATATTGAGATCCTTACAAACAGACATGCTAATTAAAACAAAATTAGAAACACGTGATAACACACGCAATCTTGTGATCCGAGTCATCCCAGGGAGATGCGGATTCACATACCTGACCTCTAATGAGGGAGAAAAGGTACCAATTGCATTCAAATCACACTTGTACACAGAAGCTGAACAGAAATTCAGCATTAAAGAAAAAATTGTTCATGCAGTTCAAACCGCAATAGCTAGAGAAAAAGATCAAGCAGACGGTAGACACATCACAGTCAGAACAGCTGAATCAGCCTTTGAGGCATTAACAACACCATGTAATTTACCAACAACAACATTGAATCCGGAATGGATACAATGGGTGAATTCAATCACAACGGACAAAGTATACTACTACTTTGATCTAGAACTAGAGGAATTAAAAAATCTAGAATATGAAAGAACATTCCCTCTGCCAATCGATATTCTGCCTTTACGACATTACGCCTGTGTAATTTATACAGACGGACATGCTCAACCCCCCGTTTGGGGAGAACAAGCATACAACCCCACATGTGGGATTACAAAAGAAGTGTGGCGCGGAGGTAAACTAAGACCTCTATTAACAAAAACACACTCAGTAGAAACTAATTCAGAACAACAAACTGAAATATTAGCATTGAAAATGGCGCTAGATAATGCGGATCGCGAATTCCCGACACTTATAGTGTCAGATTCATATTACTGCGTCAAATCATATAACAACGATTTGCAGACATGGATTCAAAACGGTTACAAAGATGACACAGATGCAACAATAAAGCAGGAACTGCTCTGGGAACAAATAGCTCTTTTACAAAAAGAACTACCAAAGACTCACGTGACACACTCACTGAGTCATCAGCGTGATGGCGTTCACGTTGCAGGGAATTCATTGGCTGACACAGCCACAGCGGTAGCAACTAAATCGGCTCCCGTAGTTCGAAAAAAGCGTACATTAAAATACATTGACGGTGAAACAGTGCTGGCGGTGAAAACGTCATCAAAAGGCGACTGCTCAGCACTACCGATCAACTATCCACTCAATTATACATACATAATCGATGCAAACTCCGTCCCTTTTGCTCGAATCCCTGGAGTGGGGGATAGAGTGATTCCAAACATGGACAGGAGAAACTTGTTAATTGCAGACGCACATATGGGCGAGGGTCTTGGACACCTCAAACTAAAAGATTCTCTGGAAGATTTACAATCACGGTACTGGTGGCCAGGCATGAGCCTGCATCACACCATGTTTGTAAAAAACTGCCCAAACTGCAACAGAGATCGCAGTGGGGAGAGAAACAGCTTAATACCTCGTCGTTTTACTCCAGAAAAATCAAGAGTAAAAAGCAAGGCTTGCGATTAACATATACAGGCTAGTTTCCACTTATGATGTAGACCACCAGCACTCGGCTGACGTCTGGACTGTTATACAAAGATTTGCGAGTCTAAATGGCATATACGCTAAGAGCATGCTACGTTTGACCATTGTCTCCACTCTAGCCCTCCAGCCTGAGGGGACACATGGCCAAATTAGCATAGCACAGCGGGAATCTTCTCACTTCCTTCCTGAGGGATACGGGATGGTGTAAAGAAAAAACCAAGGCATAAAGCAATCTATAATGGAAAGGTATTAGGTTCGGGAGCTGGGTGGGTCAAACATCTAATAAGTGTCCAACGTAGTCTAAATAACTTGCCAAGAAATTCTCTGAAGGGATTCAGTCCGTACGAATTATTATTTGGAACTAGGATGTTGATCTCTGACCTTGATAGTCAGACTTCAGTGGTAAAAGAAAAAAGCTTTGATATCAAAGACCGTTTGGCTATTTTGCAGGACTTAAACAAAACAAGAAAAGACCTGAGCAACATAAAGTTGAAACAACAGCCAACAGCCACTGAAGAACCACCACCTGTCCCAGCAAGACCTGTCTGGATTCCAAAAGTCGGGGATCTGGTCAGAGAAAAGATTGCGGTAAAGAAGGAATTTGGGCCTTCTTACAGAAAAGCAGTTCCTGTCTTGTCTGTCAACGGGACAAGATCAGTTGTACTACCGCCGCTTGCTGGTAAAAAGGAGAACCGAGTTGTATCTATCGACCTGGTAAAACCACAATCATGTGGCCGATAACAAATAGTAGGGCAAGTGGACTCCCAATAAGTAGCAAAACACCAAGGTTTGCTACCAGTACAGAGGTCCTAACTAAGAGGCTTATTACATTCGAAACGCCTACAAAAGAACAACAAGGACTATGCAACAATGCAATGGAACTTAGACCTCTGAAAACCCAAATAAAAACATTTAGCAGAGACACACCAATCTATAATGAAGTACCAAGTGCAAATGCAAGAAACAGTGATCCTGAACCAATTGGAACAATTGACAGAACTGCATCCGGCTACTTCATAAACTTCGATGATTCCTCTGAAGGCTTCAGTGAATCAAAGACACAGCCATCATCAAATACCTTTAAAGATAAAGCTAAAGAACTTTTGAAACAACTGAAAGAAACATATCTGGTTTCTCCATGGCTTGAATTTTGGGTGGGTTTTGGTGCATTTATCCTCATACTTTGGCTCATCATGGTACTAACTTTGGGACGCTTCATTGAGGGAAAATATGCTAAAATGGACACAGCAAGTCAGAAAATCAACTTGATCCTCAAACCACACACATCTTCACACGTCGAGAAAAGAGAACTTTCTTCAGCCAACTTCACAGCCAATCCTATACCGGGTGGGGTAGCATGGGATAACACTGACTATGAAATTTATGGTCCGGTCGAAATCCTGAAATATCCACACCAAATTAAGATCTCATTGAGTGACTTTGTAAAACCGAGCTCATTTGCTGATGATTGGGACTTCGAAAGCATTAATAATATGATGTCTGACTTAGTAATGTCTGCTAAATTTACCAAACATGATTATTTGCAGGGTTCTACAAATTATGATAGTATGTACTGTTATAACCACTATGGTAATCATTTTCTACATAGATCTGCACAACCTAGAAATGTTTTAAATTATAATCAATGGGAACATTGTGCAACCCCTCCAAAAGGAAGCTCAAGAACCGTTTACGACAAATATTCATATTTTTCAGGTTTTAACATAAGTAATGCTGAAACATTTTATTTCAAATTGTCAAATAAGACAGGGATGAAGACCATGATAACCAACACGAAATTGATATATTCAGACTCATTCTTTGAACAAATGAATACTTTTGGTTTTGATTATTGGGACAAAAATGTTGAATTGAAAAGTATTTGGGGTACAAAAGAATGGCAAGTACAGGGTATAGAATCTTTGTTTAGAGCCTGCATGATCCCAGAACAAATTATATTTTTAAATGACACTGTTCAACAAACCACCTGTCTTGGCCTAGCCAAAATCAAAGACTTAAATAAACCGTCTATTCCAAAACCAACAATGAACAGCAATAGTTCTACAGAAGAAGAGATAGACGTAAATTATGTATTAAACCAAAACAGAACACATCCAGATTGGAAACAGTGGTTGATCTGGCCCACAGATACTAATAACTGTCAAGACAGATTCCTGAACAAAACACAGGGGTTCAAAATGACCAGGCCAGACCCTAGATATCCTCAAAGACATCACCCAGGGATAATAACCACCTACAGTGTGGGCAAATTATGCCTTCAATGGCTACAAACTTCCACACTGGCAGAAATTAAGCAACACCTAACTTTACTTACTGATGGTGCTGACTTGCGTGATTTCACTATGGTACCACGCAAACAGCGTCAAAAGCGTTTCATAGCAGCCTCTGTATATGCAGCATACAATGAGGCCTGGAAGGTTACTCAAATTGAAACAGCAGAGAGAATACGGGAAATTGACCGTATTAATTTGGAAAAATCACTTTCTGTAGTGGACAATGGGTTAATGACTCTGTCCTCCAGAATTTTTTCTTTGGACAGCATTGTGTCTTCAGCAATCGACATATTATCGCAAGACTTACTGTTATTACAACACGGTCAGTCCCAATTGCGTTCTATTGTACAGCTTGGCTGGACGTTACAAAATCTGCGTTCAGGCTATGTGCCTTGGCGTTTAATCAACACAACGTCACTATTCTATATCTTTAACCTTACTGATAGACAAATCAGTATGGCCCAAAAGGGAGCTGATTATACAATCCTGAGCATTGAGAAACTTGAGAGATTACCAGTGACAATGTCAGAACGACCTGTCAGTGAATGGATAATACATGGGATAATAAATATTCCAATTTCAACCTTCAGGTTTCAATACTGCCAAAAATATATACAGGCTGGCATGTACGAGAAATTGGGAAAGGGGTACATTAAAACAACATGGGACCTGCCCTATTCACATACATGTGTCAGTAATAAAGGACAGAAAGTGTTTCTTAGTGGCAATAATTGTGCAATGTCACTAAGCGGTACACTTCTGTGTAACGGAATTAGTTTGCACGGAGCCTGTGAAGGGAACTCAAATAACCTTTCATGTCACCAGCAAGGCGCACCTGCAACAGAGATAGAACCATTCTTTCAAAGACTCTATAATGGGAGTTACATTCTAATTGTAGATCGCAGATGTTGTAGTCTTATGCCCGGGACTCCTTATCTCGTAACTACGACTGCGAAGGTCAAGTGCTGTGGACACTCATTGTTCCCCAGCTCCTTTCCAGACAGGGAGGCAAGGGCATGGCCCAACTTGAAAATTACTTCTATTCGAATAGATACTTTAAGCAGAATGAAAACAGTGCTTCTTCAGACGCCTACCAGGCTCACGTCATCAAAAGAAACATATGATCTACAAGTCGCAAGGACGACTGCAGAGATACATTCATTGTTATCAACTAATTCCCCCATACATTTCGCAGAAATCCTGAATGAAATCTTAAATATTTCTGATACCAGTGGGGTCTCACAAGTATTTAAGACAGTATTTTCGATGGCATTAACACCATTCAAAGCCATACTGGGTATTTTTCCAGACTTCGTCCATTCGATTTTTGGCGGACTTCCCCTCATTTTAGGACTGATTGCAGGAATCCTATTCCTAGTCCTTATTTTTCGTTATGGCAACCCATGTCACAGACAAAACACCTGCGACAAGGGAAGAAACAATCCTAGCCATTGGATACTGGGACCGAATATCAAAAATCCTGGGACTATCCCGGCTTAGAGACCTGAACATGACTTGGTTTCTATCCTTTCGACCTATGTGGCAACGATGTGTTTTACCTGTATTAAGGTGCCTGCTATGCGGAGAAGAATGCGTGTTAGACACCTGTCTGACACTACAATCGGATGCGCCAATGGATGCAGAAACATTGTTGAGTCCGATCAAGGCTCATGCTTTGTGCTGCCCTCAAAGGCTACCAATCCTGATGACGGCATTCGTGGAAGCTTCACCACTACGATTAAGGGGTAGTGAAGTACAAGATGAAAGCAGCATCGATCAGGTACAACCTTCTGTCAGCAATCCAAATCAGAATGTCAATGGAGCATGGTTACACCTATTTCCGAGTTAATGGAACTCTCCCAGGAAGCGGTTGACAACTTTTTCGAAAGCCTAAATGATATGATGTTCTCACCAGAACAGAAATAGGGACTTTTGAACAAACTCGTACACAGCGTTCCCTGAATTTGGCCTTCAACTTTAATAACAAAGTCACATGAACAGCTTTCCCTCCAGTTCACGGACAGCAATTTTTTCAGCAGCCCCAAATTATTTTTTAAAATTTTTCGGGTCACTTATCTTCTGCTTAAAGTAAGAGACTATTCCTAGAGAACTAAGATTTCTATTTTTAGACAGCTTATAGACATTAGCTGCCCGCTGGTATGTTCATTGTATTATATTCTGTGATGAAGTGGTCTCGAACTTTTTTCTGTATTAAGAGCCATTTCATGTGTAAATCTCATATACCAAATAGCATTAATGTATACAAATGCGTTATTACTTTAGCATTATTCTACAGCTTGAGTGCATACTATACATATGACTGCATTTCTTCCGTATATTTGAAAATTTCAAAATGCATATATGTATTTTGGGGTGGTAAGGTATACACAATACTCTATAAATATATTGTACTATGTTTTACTATGCATAGATTAGTAAATATGACCATAGTTAGCGTGGAGTGGGTGTGATGTATTCCTATAGGTTCTGAATCGATCCCCCTATTCCTGACCCTATTCTGGTTAACAAACCAACAAGTTAACTAGCAGTCAGCCCATGAGGCAGCAAACCCCCATGATGCAGATACCGTTATCTGACGAAGCCACACTACGGCACTGGAACGTGTTATCTGATTAGGTCATAACGCTTGCGATCTAATTAGACAAGCGATATTCCTCCAGCCCCTGATAAGGCATACGGAGTTCTCATAACAAATCAAACCTATGACAACCTGGGAAAAACCCCTGCGGCCATTGTTTTGATTTCACCAAGAACTTCAGCAAAAGAATGTGCTAACGACCTGGTCGTATGACATCCTTATTGACGTATCTATGTCCATCCTTACGTCAATCTCGGCACCTTAAAGGTATAAATATTACCGATATTGCCCTATGCAAACACACGCGGTGGTGACGAGACGGAGCAGCCATACTTGCCGAAGCCCAGAGCAGAGCAGACCCCGCTGGCGCAGCCCTGCCTTCCTGACGCGCTGAGAACGAGACGCGCTGCTTTCTCCTGCCGAGAAATCCAGCACCGGCGTTTCCGGGTAGCCCTCGCAGGCAGCCTGGAATATCGAGAGAAGAGAGAGAGATACCATCCCTCATTCATCCTAACTTCCAGGTACAGAACTGAATAACCCCTCACAGAGAATTCTTTAGTCAGTCACTTGGCAAAAACAAACTTAACTTAAACTGTAACTTTCTATTCCCGCCCACGTATTAGGCTCAGGTCAGGTACACGGGGTAGGCGTATCTAGAAACACCAGTTGAGTACGTTTAGTCAAATGTATATGTGTATGTAATATATTTTATTCATTTTAAACCTTCATATGGCTTAGAAACCATATCAATGTTTTTACAGTATTATTTTATACTTCTGCTTTTAATGTATGCACTTTACTTAACGATAAGTATTGCAATAATATCGATCCATTTCTCTTGTACGAGAAAAGAGACTGATCAATAAATAACATCTTTTATTGAACACGCCCGTCTCTTCCTTTTCTCTACAATCTGATGAGACTAAGAATGCATGTACTGACTGAGTAAAATAAATTGCCTTTTGTTCACACGACTCTCGAGATACACTCTTGATTAGGGGAGAGCAAAGTTGTCATGTTCTATGGTTGTCAGAAACTAAATCCCTTCTTGTCTAATCAGGGAAGTTAATTCCTTCCTGAACATTCGAGAAAGTTTCTAGTGAACTCTGAGCTAGCTGGCAAACCCAAAACTTTAAGTCTAATATCGACAGTAGTAGACCTAGTTAACGTCTGGTCTAGGCCTATACTATTGAAGGTATTATTCCAATGCGCAGAGCCTATTGGGATAATAGGAACTACACTACAGTTTGCACGATTCAACTTCAGCTCAGGTCCGCGATTCGACTTCAGCTCAGGTTTGCACGGATGCATCCACGATTCGACTTCAGCTCAGGTTTGCACGCATGCATCCACGATTCGACTTCAGCTCAGGTTTGCACGCATGCATCCGCGATTCGACTTCAGCTCAGGTTTGCACGGATGCATCCACGATTCGACTTCAGCTCAGGTTTGCACGCATGCATCCACGATTCGACTTCAGCTCAGGTTTGCACGATTCAACTTCAGCTCAGGTCCGCGATTCGACTTCAGCTCAGGTTTGCACCCGCGATTCGAATTCAGCTCAGGTTTGCACGGATGCATCCACGATTCGACTTCAGCTCAGGTTTGCACGGATGCATCCACGATTCGACTTTAGCTCAGGTTTTCAAGGATGCATCCACGATTCGACTTCAGCTCAGGTTTGCACGGATGCATCCACGATTCGACTTCAGCTCAGGTTTGCGTGGATGCATCCACAATTCAACTTCAGCTCAGGTTTGCATGGATGCATCCACGATTCGACTTCAGCTCAGGTTTGCGTGGATGCATCCACAATTCAACTTCAGCTCAGGTTTGCACGGATGCATCCACGATTCGACTTCAGCTCAGGTTTGCACGCATGCATCCACGATTCGACTTCAGCTCAGGTTTGCACGATTCTACTTCAGCTCAGGTCCGCGATTCGACTTCAGCTCAGGTTTACACCCGCGATTCGAATTCAGCTCAGGTTTGCACGGATGCATCCACGATTCGACTTCAGCTCAGGTTTGCGTGGATGCATCCACAATTCAACTTCAGCTCAGGTTTGCACGGATGCATCCACGATTCGACTTCAGCTCAGGTTTGCACGGATGCATCCACGATTCGACTTCAGCTCAGGTTTGCACGGATGCATCCACGATTCAACTTCAGCTCAGGTTTGCGTGGATGCATCCACAATTCAACTTCAGCTCAGGTTTGCACGGATGCATCCACGATTCGACTTCAGCTCAGGTTTGCACGGATGCATCCACGATTCGACTTCAGCTCAGGTTTGCACGGATGCATCCACGATTCAACTTCAGCTCAGGTTTGCGTGGATGCATCCACAATTCAACTTCAGCTCAGGTTTGCACGGATGCATCCACGATTCGACTTCAGCTCAGGTTTGCACGCATGCATCCACTATTCGAGGACAATGATACAGGTTTCTGGGAGGAGACTGCTGTGATGAATGCAGAGAGGCCTGGTGCCTGCTGTGATGAATGCAGAGAGGCCTGGTTTCCACCGCCACTGCAGCCAGCCCGCAGCTGCACACAGATTACTCCATCCATCTCTCAGGATAAAGAGACAATCTGTCAAAGTCCATTATCTGAATACACCACAGCTGTCTGCAGAAAACCGTTTACAAAACGTGATAAATAAATGAGAGGACTGATGGGAGCTGCGGGCAGGCAACGAGCTGTGATTAATAAAACACTCTCACATCTGTACCGCTAGCAATGCCTGTTTAATTCCACGCCTTTGCTACTTAGAGAGCCCTGGGCTCAGACGTCACCAGGAGGCCTCCTTTAATAAACAAAGAACAGGTTTACACAAATCCTTCCGGGCACAGTTGGTGGGGAGTCGCTGCAGTGGACACTCTAGGCGCTTTGTACCGGGGGGGGGGGCTGGTTTAAAGACTAGTTAGCAGCATCCTTCCTCTGAGTCTTGACTGACAGCCCGGATACACAGGGCTGCTGACCACTCACACCCCACTGACCAATGAACCGACTCGGACTTACAGAGTGCAGAGACTCCCTCTGAGGGTGTCCAGGCGCTAGGTGCTGGGATCAGTCACCAGGTCTTGAGTAACCAGGCGCTAGGTGCTGGGATCAGTCACCAGGTCTTGAGTAACCAGGCGCTAGGTGCTGGGATAAGTCACCAGGTATTGAGTAACCAGGCGCTAGGTGCTGGGATCAGTCACCAGGTCTTGAGTAACCAGGCGCTAGGTGCTGGGATCAGTCACCAGGTCTTGAGTAACCAGGCGCTAGGTGCTGGGATCAGTCACCAGGTCTTGAGTAACCGTGCACTCGGCTCCTCTAGCAGAGGCTGCCGAGATTTGTTAACTACGCATTACATTGAAAACACGGAATTCATGCATAAATACCAACTCCTACACGTGCACCCACAACTCTTTGATAAGACAACTTAACCTTTACATGCTAAAAAGCATATCACCAATTCACAAATGTGAGCTTTGAGAAATGTTAGGCAGTGAGAGAGGTGATGATTTTGGGGTCCCCCCTAACCTAGGGGGAGGACCAAGGCGATGCTTTGAACACAAAGAGCATATCATGCTGAACGATTCAGTGGTGGTACCATCCTCCTAGGACCACCACAGCTATGGGTAAAAAATACAATCCCAACCAAAGGCCCAGCAAAGCATTATGGGACAATATTCTAGGGTGCAGTGAATATTATAGTATCCAACATCAAATCATTCCTCAAGGGGCAGGATCTCGGGCTCAGCTGAGAGCTAATACTACTGAGCCTTACTCAACTTCTCTCACTGGCACTTCAATCTCCCCGGGGATTCTCCCTGTAACACCTGAAGCCTTACTCAACTTCTCTCACTGGCACTTCAATCTCCCCGGGGATTCTTCCTGTAACACCTGAAGCCTTACTCAACTTCTCTCACCGGCACTTCAATCTCCCCGGGGATTCTCCCTGTAACACCTGAAGCCTTACTCGACATCTCTCACTGACACTTCAATGTCCCTGGGGATTCTTTCTGTAACAACTGAAGCCTTACTCAACTTCTCTCACTGGCACTTCAATCTCCCCGGGGATTCTTCCTCTAACACCTGAAGCCTTACTCAACACCTCTCACCGACACTTCAATCTCCCCGGGGATTCTTCCTGTAACACCTGAAGCCTTACTCAACTTCTCTCACCGGCACTTCAATCTCCCCGGGGATTCTCCCTGTAACACCTGAAGCCTTACTCAACTTCTCTCACTGGCACTTCAATCTCCCCGGGGATTCTTCCTCTAACACCTGAAGCCTTACTCAACACCTCTCACCGACACTTCAATCTCCCTGGGGATTCTTCCTGTAACACCTGAAGTCCAGCACCATGTGACTCTGGGCAATAGCTTGCTTAATCTTCCCGACAGCCCCCAGCGCCTAGAGACCCTTACGGGTGATTGTTTGCGCTTACTCAACATCTCTCACCGGCACTTCAATCTCCCAGGAGATTCTCCCGTAACACCTGAAGCCTTATTCAACATCTCTCACCGGCACTTCAATCTCCCAGGGGATTCTTTCTCTAACACCTGAAGCCTTACTCAACACTTCTCACCGGCACTTCAATCTCCCGGGGGATTCTTCCTGTATCACCTGAAGCCTCATCTCTCAATGACACTTCAATCTCCCTGGGGATTCTCCCATACCACCTGATGCCTTACTCAACATCTCTCACCGGCACTTCAATCTCCCGGGGGATTCTCTCTGTAACACCTGAAGCCTTACTCAACATCTCTCACTGACACTTCAATGTCCCTGGGGATTCTTTCTGTAACACCTGAAGCCTTACTTAACACCTCTCACCGGCACTTCAATCACCCCGGGGATTCTTCCTGTAACACCTCAAGCGTTACTCAACATCTCTCACCAGCACTTCAATCTCCCTGGGGATTCTCCTGTTACACCTGAAGCCTTACTCAACTTCTCTCACTGGCACTTCAATCTCCCTGGGGATTCTCCTGTTACACCTGAAGCCTTACTCAACATCTCTCACCAGCACTTCAAGCTCCCTGGGGATTCTGCCTGTAACACCTGAAGCCTTACTCAACTTCTCTCACCGGCACTTTAATCTCCCTGGGGATTCTCCCGTAACACCTGAAGCCTTACTCAACTTCTCTCACTGGCACTTCAATCTCCCTGGGGATTCTTCCTCTAACACCTGAAGCCTTACTCAACTTCTCTCACTGGCACTTCAATCTCCCTGGGGATTCTTCCTCTAACACCTGAAGCCTCATCTCTCACTGGCACTTCAATCTCCCGGGGGATTCTCTCTGTAACACCTGAAGCCTTACTCGACATCTCTCACTGACACTTCAATGTCCCCGGGGATTCTTACTGTAACATCTGAAGCCTTACTCAACACCTCTTACCGGCACTTCAATCTCCCCGGGGATTCTTACTGTAACACCTGAAGCCTTACTCAACATCTCTCACTGACACTTCAATGTCCCTGGGGATTCTTTCTGTAACACCTGAAGCCTTACTCAACATCTCTCACCGGCACTTCAATCACCCTGGGGATTCTTCCTGTAACCCCTGAAGCCTTACTCAACACCTCTCACCGGCACTTCAATCACCCCGGGGATTCTCCCTGTAACACCTGAAGCCTTACTCAACATCTCTCACTGACACTTCAATGTCCCTGGGGATTCTTTCTGTAACACCTGAAGCCTTACTCAACACCTCTCACCGGCACTTCAATCACCCCGGGGATTCTTCCTGTAACACCTCAAGCGTTACTCAACATCTCTCACCAGCACTTCAATCTCCCTGGGGATTCTCCTGTTACACCGGAAGCCTTACTCAACTTCTCTCACTGGCACTTCAATCTCCCTGGGGATTCTCCCGTAAAACCTGAAGCCTTACTCGACATCTCTCACTGACACTTCAATGTCCCTGGGGATTCTTTCTGTAACAACTGAAGCCTTACTCAACATCTCTCACCGGCACTTCAATCTCCCAGGGGATTCTTCCTGTAACACCTGAAGCCTTACTCAACATCTCTCACCGACACTTTAATCTCCTTGGGGATTCTCCCGTGACACCTGAAGCCTTACTCAACATCTCTCACTGACACTTCAATGTCCCTGGGGATTCTTTCTGTAACACCTGAAGCCTTACTCAACACCTCTCACCGGCACATCAATCACCCCGGGGATTCTTCCTGTAACACCTCAAGCGTTACTCAACATCTCTCACCAGCACTTCAATCTCCCTGGGGATTCTCCTGTTACACCTGAAGCCTTACTCAACTTCTCTCACTGGCACTTCAATCTCCCTGGGGATTCTCCCGTAACACCTGAAGCCTTACTCGACATCTCTCACTGACACTTCAATGTCCCTGGGGATTCTTTCTGTAACACCTGAAGCCTTACTCAACACCTCTCACCGGCACTTCAATCACCCCGGGGATTCTTCCTGTAACACCTCAAGCGTTACTCAACATCTCTCACCAGCACTTCAATCTCCCTGGGGATTCTCCTGTTACACCTGAAGCCTTACTCAACTTCTCTCACTGGCACTTCAATCTCCCTGGGGATTCTCCCGTAACACCTGAAGCCTTACTCGACATCTCTCACTGACACTTCAATGTCCCTGGGGATTCTTTCTGTAACACCTGAAGCCTTACTCAACATCTCTCACCGGCACTTCTATCTCCCTGGGTATTCTCCCGTAACACCTGAAGCCTTACTCGGAGAGGTGTGGCGCTGCGGCCAGGGCGACTGACGCTGGAATCTGTGGATCACGGTTCGATCCCCGGGTCCGGCGGCAGGTTAGTCCAGCACCATGTGACTCCGGGCAATAGCTTGCTTAATCTTCCCGACGGCCCCCAGCGCCTAGAGACCCTTACGGGTGATTGTTCGCGCTTTACAAATGTGGATTATTATTATTATTACTCGACATCTCTCACCGGCACTTCAATCTCCCAGGGGATTCTTTCTGTAACACCTGAAGCCCTACTCAACACCTCTCACCGGCACTTCAATCTCCCTGGGGATTCTCCCTGTAACACCTGAAGCCTCATCTCTCAATGACACTTCAATCTCCCAGGGGATTCTTCCTGTAACGCCTGAAGCCTTACTCAACACCTCTCACCGGCACTTCAATCTCCCTGGGGATTCTTCCTGTAACACCTCAAGCCTTACTCAACATCTCTCACTGGCACTTCAATCTCCCCGGGGATTCTCCCTGTAACACCTGAAGCCTTACTCGAGATCTCTCACCGGCACTTACATTTCCCAGGAGATCCCTCCAGTAAGAGATCAAATAAAGTGACAAGACCCGAAATGTCCAGAGTAAACAATCACACTATTCAGTAAGCGTCATATACATTACCCAAAAGAATATTACAAGAAAGGGGGATAAATGTATTAGAGTACAAAAATCCACACAATTGTATATTGAACAAATCCTCACAAAAATAATACCATAACAGTCACAATACATTAATGCATTAACAGTCTACAAAAATACAGAGAGCATGTCTTAATACAACAGTAAGTTGGTTAGATTCAGCGGTAGTCCGTGCGGGGGCAGTGTGAGGGGGTGGGGTGGAGTCAACATACGACGGAATAGGAAAAATTAAATAAATAAATTGTATTCTGTTGCCTGTCGACATCTCCCCGCCCCACCAGGCTTACCTGCACAGACCGCTGCTGGTTAGATGTCACATTTGAGACACAGTTATGTTTTATGAAGTCAATGAACAATGAACACAGCCAACATGTTTCGTCTGGAAGACTTCTTCAGGGCTGTTACAACAAGAATACACAATGTATATATTGATCTAATCACGTCAACAAAGTAGGACATGAGAAGTGGCTAGAAAAAGTAACAACTCCAAGTCCATACCAAAGTGTGATTCAAAGACATAGCAACAAAGCACCAAGAAAGAAATATGCATCAAAATATTATTACATAAAAGTATAACACAAGCACCTCAACTCAGAAAAATTTTACATGCTGAGGCAAGACCAGGAAGAATAAAACCAAACTACAACCGCATGTGACCATCTCACACCCCATAGTATCATAGAAAGAAAAATGGACAATTAAGAAGTCCAAAATAAGTATCAAGTATACAAAAGCTACCTATTTGCACGATTTCTAAATGTAGAGAGAAACATTGACACTGTAATGTTGTAGAGCTGCAATCTTAGACAAGTGCACACATTTCCTTGTAAAAGGAAACAAATAGACCATCATACTCGCAACAAAGAAATATATATTATTGAAATGGATTCTAAAAACTAAAAAACAACTCTCTATAAATTACAATAACTCCCAAACTAATTTTATGGTGCCAGTCTGCATATTAGTACATGTGTTTAACTTTTCAAAACTATAAATGTTGGAGACGAACAAAATGTGAACAAAAGGAAAAGAAGAGAAATCCACTAGTCACAACAAATGGAGAATAAAATGTCAATGAGCCAGGCGTAACAAAAAGTATATAGATGACAGCCAAAATTAGGCCAAAAGTTAATTTATCAATATGGAGAGTTACAGAAAGGAAACCAAGTACTGTGTCTGCAGTCCAAAGAATTCAAAACCACTGCTTGCGTTTAGTAGTCAAAATGTCAAAATTCTAAATCAAATCTGTGATCAGAATGTATAACCCACTGTTAAGAGTAGTACTATGGGACACATCCCGCGTTAGTATGTAGCAACATTACCCGGGCCCAAAACGATACGATTAATGGTCACAATGCACATAATAAGTCACTTTAAAAGAGCAATCTATGAAGACCCGCTCTATCCCAGGTTCAAAGCACATCTGTATAGTGCCCGTCACCAAGCCTTGTCCAGTAACACTCCATGGGTGTTTGATGTACACGCGAGGACTCCATAGCTCATCAAACATACTACGGCACACTTAAGAAGGAGTGTCTACCAACACAGCCAAGCATTGGGCATCACAAGTCTAACTCTAATGCCAGTCACCGCACAATTTACCAGTAGTCCAAATAACCAATGTGGCGGCCACCTGATTCCAAAGAAACTCACACTGAGACGCACCCGAACACATGCACCTCAAATACTCGATCCACGACATGAAAAGAAGACTGGCAACACCACCTGCCCTCCTGACTCAAATGAAAATGAGCTCCCTATACAGATGCAATAAAGAGCTCCCTGTGTACCCGCCCCATAGACCAGCAGTTTGTTGGGCAAACCTATGCAAGCAAGCGTGATCCTCAGTGCCACGCGTTTGTAATCAAGATAACACAAGCAGTGCATAGAATACTGACACATACACACCACCAAAGTATCAACATCCAGACATTTGTATGGTACGGGTGAACATGGCACCTATGTAAGCCACTAGACTTGATATGAACACGTCACATGATAACAAAAGTACAAAAATAATGGATAACGCAGATGGAAAGAATTGGATGGAACAATGCAACACGATACAAGGCCCATCCAGATGCAACATACATGTTGAGAAACATTTGATAGAAGATATAGGTTGCCCCAGATTTTCAGGTTGAATCCCGGAAATGGTGCAATTCCCTATCTGTATTGGGGCCTTTAGCCACCGCTCTCAGTCTAATAAGCCGTTTGGCCTCTCTCATTCTATTCTCACTGCATGGCAGAGTCAATAGTTTCCAGGGCTTGGCACCTTATGTTGATAGCCTCGGCATCAGGATGTAGCTCATTTTAATATAAGACCAACAGATAGAGCCCTTTTGTGTTCTAGGATTCGTTTCCTGCGGCTATGATCTGTGCTGCCTACATAGATGAGGGAACATCTACAGATGATTACGCAAGTTCCAAAACTGGTACCAGAGTTCATGAAGTCTGTTATGAGGCGTGTGAGTGCACAGTTACACTGGACCTCACAGACGCTTGTCCACTGCAACGGGGCAGACTTTACATTGACCACATTTGAAGAATCCGTCAGGTTTGGGCGGTAACCATGACAGCGGTGGAGGTGGTGGTAGGAAGCTAGTACAACAAATCTCGCGGATTATTGTCTCTTATATACAATATTAAGTTGTTGAGAAATGCACTCCTGATACTAGGATCCATGGTTAGAATGCCTCCGTATTTACGGAAAATATTGAAGACTTTACTACTTTGGCAATTACAAGCTCTTATCAACAATGGACCAGATTATTCATGGTTTTTGGCAATTGTATAATTGGTGAAATTATATTTGACCTTGCTTACAGTGACCACTCTTTGAGCAAGAACTGTGCTAGCATTCTTCTACTGCTACCCCTGTGATGGTTTAGATCAATAAAGCGCCCTGCAACCTTCTAGGAAAGGTGGGAAGCAAGCAACGCACCACCAAACCAATCCACTCCAGAGGGAGACACCATAGACCTGGTCTTCAATCTCTATACAATGCCGGCCGCAAGTACCACTTCACAAAACCAATCCACTTCGAAGGGAATGATACAGACCCGGTCTTCAACACAGTCGACCACAAGTAACACACCACCAAACCAACCCACAACAAAGGACCTCGTCTTCAACCTCTAGACAACACGGGTCACAAACAACATCACCAAAGCAGTCAACGCTCAAGGAAATCACTGTAGACCTGTTCTTCATGTCCATGCTGTTCAGGAGTGGTTTGGAAACCCCACCTCTGCCACTCAGTATGCAACAACAATTCTAGCTTCAGCTACGACCGTTCGAGAGTTTCCAGCATACTGCAGTCTGGTCAGATACCAGAGGCCAGAACAAGACTGCTGCCTTCTCCAAGGCTGGGTGTGGTCTTCTTTGTATTTCTAAGGATTTTTTCATTTTCATAGTGACTGCCGGACCTTTGTTAATAGGAGTTCATTCTTCTACAACGACTTATTGGATTGCAGTTTTCCTGTTTTTTCACCCAAAGTGCTTCGAGGTGGCTCCTGTTTTATAAATACATTTAAATGCTGGTTGTTGTTGGAACAAGCAGTGCCTAGTTGGCTCAAGGGATGCCCCCAGCCTGGCAGAACCTATCGCTCCCGTCCAGGGCAGGTGATTACACTCGCTGTATAACCCATGCTCACCCATGGGTAGCGTGGCACTGAGCAGTCCACCCCACTACAGAGGCAATGTGTGAAGCAAAGGCACAGCAGTCATTGCTATATGTTATACTATTTTATAAAGTGCACAGCTGCCCCGGCAAAGCGGCGTCCCTGCGCTGATTCACAATAAATACACTGAGCGTCACAAAAGAGACTTCACAGAGGATGTATGTAAAATGTTTTATATTCAAAACACATATTTGGCCATTATAATAAACTTTTTGGGCATAAAACACATTTGGAAATATTACTAGCAGTACTAGGCCCACTCGTATTGTGTGAGCTGTGGGTAGGAGCTGTACAGCCAGGGAAAGTACAGGGCAGAGCTGTGCACATGTGGGTGGGACAAGCAACACTGGACCAGGGCAAACAGCCAATGAGGAGCCTGGACGTGAGCTGTGGGTAGAAGCTGTACACCCAGGGGAAGCACAGGGCAGAGAAAACGTGGCAGCGCCATCATCTTAAACGGCAGTGACCGCCAATGCTAGACATCATTTTTAAGCCACAGCAGCGGACTCTGAGATTACACAGGCACTCTGAGCCAAAATCTAACCTGACTGCCGGAACAGCCGCAGTGGATTAAAGCCACATGGTTTCCTTAAAATAAGTCCTCTGTCTTGTCTAAAAATCCCATTTGTTGAAATCAATTAGTACCAAAGCAGAAACATGGTAGATGGGGTAGTAATTATAATATTTCAGGGAAATTGTGTTTTTAAATAACAGAATCTA
Source organism: Lissotriton helveticus (assembly GCF_964261635.1). NCBI lineage: Eukaryota > Metazoa > Chordata > Amphibia > Caudata > Salamandridae > Lissotriton > Lissotriton helveticus. Next base: position 8,000,780 of record NC_136067.1, on the reverse strand, counting down.
ACTTTTAGAGACATTTATTTTCAATAAATGTGTACATTCAAATTTCTGCAATGACAACAGACATGGAGAGAGGAGTTGGCATAACGGCTAGGGCGGTCAACCTCGAATCTGGGGAACCGGGTTCGAGTCGCGGTAAGGACGCTGAACATCCTGTGATTCTGGGAAAATCACTTAATGTTCCCGTGCCTAACAAAAAAGAATGTGTCCTCATGTAATGCAACTGGTGCTATGGAAAGCGATCTGATACCCGACACATGGCAAGTTCGCGCTATATAAAACTCTGTAAAAAAAATTAAAAAAAGACAACTATTCAGTCCCTTTGAGGAGTTATATCCAGGATCACAATGTGATCTGCATATAGCAGGTAAGACACCAATCTGTCCCCAATTTGTGGCAAATCGCCGATACGCTTGTTTCCAAAAATAAATGCAAACCAGAAAGAGAAAACAGCAAGGGACCCAAAAGACAGCCCTGTTTCAGGCCTTTTTAAGAGTGAATTACAGCCATAACTCTTTGGGGCTGATTCACAGAACTAACTTAAGACAAAATCATAAACGAATTACTGTTGGTATTCACAGAAGGCATTTAGTAGTCTTAAGTTAGGATTTTGTCTTAATTTAGGATTTTGTCTTAAGTTAGGATTTTGTCTTAAATTAGGATGTGGTCTTAATTTAGGATTTTGTCTTAAGATAGGATTTTGTCTTAAATTAGGATGTGGTCTTAATTTAGGATTTTGTCTTAAATTAGGATTTTGTCTTAAGTTAGGATTTTGTCTTAAATTCAACTTAAGTTTGTCTTATGTTTAATTTAAGATAAAATCCTAACTTAAGACAAAATCCTAACTTAAGACAAAATCCTAACTTAAGACTACTAAATGCCTTCTGTGAATACCAAAAGTAGTACATTTAAGATTTTGTCTTAAATTAGTTCTGTGAATCGGCCCCTTTGTCTCCATCCATCAACACTTAATGTAAGGCAAAAATGAAACCTAACAGGGCACTAAGATCATAACTTCATCCATAACGTGGGATGGTCAACTTCATCAAACGCTGTTGAGAGAAGGATACAGGGCGCAAATAGCTGGAAATCTCTCATTTTCACATATTTATCAGTTAAGAGTTGAAGGGCTCTGACATTATTTAATGTCGAGAGATTCTCCCTAAAGGCAGATTGCTCTATTCGAATGCTCTTTTCAGTTTCCACCCAGGAAAATGTTCCAAGATACTTTTCGCAAACATTTTGCCTCCTGCGTTTAGGAGGGCGCATTGTCTAGAATTGTTTAGTAAGTTACAGCTCCCTTCGGTATAATGTAATTAAGACGCTCCTTAACCATGATGGAGGGAGGACAGCCTGAGCATAAATGTGCAGAGACAGGAGCCAGGACATGTCCCCAGAGTTCGGGGTCTCTTGTTATAAGGGAGATTGGTCCTACATACGGGCCCCTGCCACCCGCCTTTGTCATCGAAAGAATGAAGGCCGCAATCTGCCCGGCCGAGGAGGGGCCATAAACCCATAAATCCACTTCCAAACTATAATATTTTCTCATATCCTTACGGTAGGCTGCCTCTCTGAGTTTAATCCATTCACAGTCATACTCAGTTTTTTTATCCTTTCCTTTAATCGCCTTCTCCTCTTAAGGAGAGAAATTAATTTCCTTCTTTCCACAGAGAAGAGGAAAATTGAACTCTAACTCATATATTTCTTTATTTAGGCCTAAATGTGCTGCTGTAGGGTTTTGATTCGGAGGGTCCTCTCTTGCACCACCCTGACTCACAAGATGTCTCATGGCCTCAGCACATAAACAGGGCTCGAAAAATCATAGAGAATGCACTAGCCCTGCAGGTCTAGTAACCTACAAAATGTCTGAAATGCACTTGACCTCTGACTCTGAAAGCTGAGCAAATGTGACAAGTTAACAAGATTTAAAAGCATTTTTATTGCTCATTTACTTTGTGAGCAATAGAGATGATTTAACATTCTTGCTATCTTGTCACATTTCCTCTTCTTTCAGAGGCAGAGGTCAAATGTCAGTTTGTCTTCCTACTCACCAGAAAGGGCGAGTAGGACCTAAAAATAGCTCGTCCTGAATTAATCTGACTAGCAAATGCAAGTGGTTGAGTGAATTTTTCGAGCCCTGATAAATAAAGTGTTTCAGCACCCCCAGACTCCCTAGGAATCATAATCTCTTCCAACAGCCTTTACTCTGTGAATCAAAACTAGTCTCCAATGGGTTCCACCTGACAATTCACAAAACGTGTTATATTCCTATTAAGCTTCCATGGACCCACCCCAGAGGACAAAATTCTGGCAAAAAGACGTCGCTGTTTGATCACTCCAGGAGCAGTGGATACTGGTCATTTCCAGAATCGATTTACAAGCTGGATAAAAGGCTGAGAGAGAGTCAATTTTATACCACTCAGTCGTGGACTTATGAGTATGGTGTGACAGCGAGTCGAAATCTATTCGACCATTAACTATTATGCACTAATTTTTTCTGAGTAGATGCGGGAGTAGAAAACCTCTTATCATTAGGTCGGGCCTGGGCAGCGCTTGCGCTGCTGCGAGGCATGCACTAGTGGAGTATGGCTTTGAAGCCCGCCCACTCTCTGCCCATATTTTTAATTGGCTCGTGTCATTGTCCTTCCTAAACGCTGGCTTCTGAGTGGTTATTAGGCTTGTTACCGCCTTGTCTGCATTTGTTACCTCCCCTAAGGACTGGATCTTTCACTGGTGTTGTTACACGTCTGCTTTAAAGGTCGGTGAGCACTATTTTATTTAAAGCTCTTCCCATATTCCACCCACTCCCTCGCAGCACGCCGTGCGCTTTATTTTAAAATTTGCTAATGGCGGTCCGCTTTAACTATAGCGGCCTCGTTATTTATTTATTTAAGCAGCGCAGTCTGCATTTAGCAGCCGCGCTTACTTATTAATTTTGTTAACTAGTTACCATGCAGCGCTCTCTCATTTATGGAGACCGTACCCCCTTTCTTTAGACAAAGAGCGCCTAAAGAAAGGTACGCAGTTGACATTAAAGTGAAAGTGCGACTTTGGCGCTTTTACCCCAAAAAAATCTGTTTGTCAACTGGACAAAACAGATGCTTTTTTTCACATAGTCCCAATGCTGCGGTTTCACTTTAATGTCGGACACATCCCTTCCTTTAGATGTGGTTTATCTAAAGAAAGGGGCGTGGCCTCCATAAACGTGAAAGTGCTGCATGGGCGCTAGTAAAACAAATATTTGCAAGGTCATAGGTCTCGTATTTGCGAAAGTTTTAGGTATTGCATTGCCAATAGCTTAAACTCTGGTTAATGCGAGACCTATTGCATTGCAAATGCTGGTTATATTTGCGGAGAAGCACGCCGCAGCAATATTCAAAGTCTTTTCTTTCTCTAGATCAGAATTTAGGCTGATGGAGTAGTTAGAGGACCACAACGAGCAGAAGCTTATGCACAGCTTCCTGGCCTAGCCCCGCATTTGTAATGAAAACAAGGCCGGGAGAAGAGCATTGTGACCGGGCTCAGGAGGGATAGAAGCAGTGACCAATAACACTGACCCGTCCGCGATCTTATCCTGCACCGGAGAGAGCTTTACCACTCGTAATAAATTAGAAAAATCTGAAAAACTGCAGTAGTTTCAACTCAAATGACTCCTCAGTAGATTAGCTACAGCACCCCTGGGATGTCCCCCCAAGACGACGCTGCCTTACAACTAAGTACAACCTAGCCATCTAAGACTAGATCATTCAAACACCCTGCTTCCCGGGTGCAGACCACATCCGCTCTCAAATTATTTTTAAAAAATCTGTCTCATCAGGGTAATTCAACAATCCCGCCGCATTCCAGGAAACCACTTTGAAACTCTTATTAACTGCACCTATCAATCACTTGTCCCAACACAAGGTTACCATCAAGGGTGGCTGGAGGCAACTCCATCTCCTCAACTCATCTTCTGTCTAAGGAAGGTCCTTCCGCTTCAGTCTCCAGCCGGAAACAAGTCTCCGCTCCATCGCTGAATGGAAGGACGAGGGTAGAGCCTCCTCTCCATCGCTGAATGGAAGGATGAGGATAGAGTCTCCTGTTTGTTAATAATCCCTCAATGAGCAAAGATAATCAATTTCCCAGGTGTTTCTACATCAAATGGATCCTTTCTTGGATCTCCGGTGTGGTGTGGGGTTTTTCTTTTCTTTGCACAACTCTGGGTTTGGGCTGTGGGGCCTCTCCCAGAGTAGCGCTTACGCGTTGATGTCTTGGGGACCACGTGTGATGCTCTTGCGCCACTCCCCAACATCATGCGAACGCTTACGCCTAGAGGGTTACATCTTTGTAACCAGTGAAGTCCTACTCAGCGAGTAAATCAAGACGAGGAGCGGTCTCTTCTTTTTCAGCTGCCCACTCTACTAGCTCCAGGAATCCTCAATCTGCGGCCACGGGATTGTTTACTTGCCCTTAGTCAATCACTTGGCCCACTTCCAGTTAGTGAGACAGTCAAGCAAGGGTTTGCACCTCTCCACGGGACTGCCATGCCTCACGCGTTGCCAAAAGTGGTAAAGATGGCTCCAAGGAGCTTAAACTCATTCATTGCAGCTCAATCCTCACCTCCGACCACTGCGCAAGCCAGCAGGAAACGGATATCCAAGTAAATGAATACATTCTAAACAACCCATTTTACAATACACAAATATTCCCACAGGTGAACTCTAGATTAATTCATCACAACATTATTCAGACCCATGGCAGATCCAGAACTCTCCACTGCAGAGATTCGTGACCTCTTAAATTCTGTGAGGTTCCCAGGGAATCATTACAGGAATACGGGTGCCCCCCCGACTCATTATTGGAACCTGGGACCCCCAGGGAATCATTACAGGAATCCGGGTGCCCCCACTGACTCATTATGTAAAGCCGGGGACCCCCAGGGAATCATTACAGGAATCCGGGTGCCCCCACTGACTCATTATTGAAAGCCAGGGACCCCCACGCGATCATTACAGGAATCCGGGTGCCCCCACCGGCTCATTATTGAAAGCCGGGGACCCCCACGCGATCATTACAGGAATCCGGGTGCCCCCACCGGCTCATTATTGGAAGCCGGGAACCCCTGCCTCAGCAGTTTCTATGAATTGAACCTCAAAATAATTACAGAAAAATATAGAACAAATGCTCAAATATTGAAATATGTTGTTTGTTTTGCAATCAAATTGACTGTACTGTAAAAGAAAGTGTTGCAATCAATACAGAAAAGGTTTCAACATTTTCACTTTGGTTCTATTATTTGTACAAACTTTATTAATTTTAATGTATTAATTTTAATATAGAATTAGTGACTGAGCAGGCCTCGGGTCCTCGGACCAGAGGTGAAGGACCTCAGCTCTACTGGACTTCCAACTCTGCTGACTGAGAGTCCCACTGGGCTCCCACCACAGACAAGGCACTTTTTGTAGCAGAATTCCAGCCCAGCAACCAAACCTTTGAGGACACCATCAAGAAATGCAGAAAATGTCCCCAGCTGAGAGATTTGCAAGCCAAGTTTTAATTTTAGTATACTGTACAGCACTTATGGAGGGCCTGCACAGAAGACTGAAAGAAGGCAAAATAGAGGCGTCTTTGGTCTAATTACTATGTATTCAGCCACTTAGCGGTCTGCGGAACAGGAGAAGTGTGTAGAATGAGTTCTCTATGACAACGTGGAGACGTAAGGTTGAGGCGCCATAGCAACTGTTGATTGCCACAAACTGAGCCCTGTGAATCATACGCGTGCACCCAACACTCCAGCGGAGAAGCAGAGAGCGATACAAAGCGCTGCACAAAGTGCGCGGCGTGGGAGGGAGAGTGGGCCGGAACAGAGTGGGCGAGAGCCCACCAGGATAAATCCCCACAACTCCAGGTCCAAAAACCATAGCAACTGCTCGCTGCCACACACTGAGCTCTGATCGTCAGGCATGGGCCTTTAAGGATGGACACGTTGAGCAAAGTGAGGGAGGGAAAGGACTGCACACCCCCATGACTGAATGCCCACCAAAGAAAGTCCACCATGACCTGTGTCCCTCAGAACCTGGGTATACCATGTGATAGACCACAATGCGATCTGTTGGCTGTCCCAATTGGAATGGTACACCTATACGCGAAGCTCAATATAGGGTCTGCAATGAACTAAGAGTGTGGGTCTATGCTGACCGTCACTCAACACCAAAGTCCATTGTCAAGATAGACGACACACAATAATCATAATTATGCAAAGAAAGAAAGTCATCATGACTGCGACCCCATCAATTTTGAGGGTCCACTTTGCAGGGAGGTTATGACTTAACAGGAATGAGGACAGGAACTTAATTTGACTGTATTCACCTGTGGCCAGTAGGATGACCACACAGTGTGGGGCCACACAGAGAATCCCGCAGCCGCACCAGCTTGATTAATTGTGTCCAATTTCCTTCCAAAGCTGTGGTTCTAATCTGAACCCCTGTTCCCTACAGGAGTGCGGGGATCATTTCCATAAGTTGGGTTACTTCTCAGACTCGTGCCTTAGTTTTATTTACAGAAAAGTGAATAACGATCAGCATATTTCATGCCAAAAATGGTGGAAGACATAACATTTTATCATTCAAAATACATCTGTATAGCAAATTACTTTCACATGAAATCACAAGGGTCACTAGTTAGATGAAGCACTGTCCCTTTAAGGAGCCCGAAAAGAAGATAGCAGAGCGGCCAATCAATCGCGTTCATAAGAGCTGTGAGCTGGACACAGGGATGCGAGGGACCCGGAGGACTGACTCTCGAGGAGGAAAACTTTCCCACAGCCACTTTCAGAGCACTCCAGAGGCAGCAAGTTGTGGAATCCATCGTTCTGGTGAATTTAAGGCTGTTTTGCATTTTGATGACCATTACATGTCCAAAAAGGCTTCACTCCACACTCTACAGGGCGTGTCATGATATAACCCCTTCGACGCTCATGACGAGCTGGGCTCGTCATGCAGTAGCCTCCTGCTACGCTGATGACGAGCCCAGCTCGTCATGTAAAGTGGTATCTGTAGAATCCCAGCACAGGAGAAAAATCCCCATAGCGTTCAAGGTGTTAACCTTCAGGTTGAGAGTTGTTCACAGGGGTGTGGAATTTAATAAAATATCTACTTGCCCGTGGTGCAGGTTGCTTCATAAATCCACTTGTCCTGTGACAAAATCCACTTTCCCCTTCGGTGCCCTGTAGTGAAGCGACAAATTATGGCAGCAATCTCATTATGTAAGAGCTCTGATATAGCCTCTCTGATTATGCCAGGGCTCATACCATAGAAGTGTCTGAATACTTGCAATCCCCTTATGTTGCCACATTACGGCAGATCTACATACTGGGACTGAAGGTAGCTGTAAGCAATAGTTCCAGGGTTAGAGTGCCCTTTTGAGTCTGTGAAAACCTACTAACGTGCATGTTTTAAGGGTTTTCAACAACCCATACTGAAAAATGTTGGAAATGTGCTCCTGACAATGGCAGGCGTAAACATTCTTCCAGATTTGGAAAAAATGTGGTTGGAGAGAAAGTGAACTTGCAAACACTCTGTTAGAATTGGGGGTCTCTGATTGGCACAGGTATGAACTTGTGTCAAGCAGGGACCCTCTCCTCTAAGTCAGGGCAAGGGAATTACCCCTCAAGAAAAACCCCTGCTCACCCTCTAGGTTGCGTGGCGCGAGCAGTCAAGGCTAATCTCAGGAGTGCTGTCAGTTAAGCATTTGTAATCACATACAATAAATACACCGATTCCCCCACAAATGGACACCAGGCTGTAGGTTGTATCAAAAATACGTCTTCTTTATGTAAAAATATATGCAGGCAGGTAAGTTATCACAAGACCTTTTATAACGTTCTAAAAATGGGGGCCACCAGATTTCACAATGGCAAGTGTTTCTTTTTAAGTGATACTTTAAATTACCAGAGTTCCTTTAGGAATACTTGTTTTGCAGGTTCCCACACTTCCTTCCGTTCTAAAATACTTAATGCAGTGTTTCAGTCACTTCGGAAAAGTTTGGAGCAAGCTGTACGCCTCTTAGCGCTCCTGTGTGCTTCGTAAGGTGCGGGAACAAAGGCCCTACCGATGCTCACCCATCTCGCGGTACGGGGCATACGGATTAAAAGGCTGGGAGACAGGAGTATGCGGCATAACGTCCAGGCGGTTCACAGCGCACAGCTTCCTTCTCTTCAATCTCAGCGTCCTGTTCAAGAATGAGGTGCAAAGCGCACAGTTCGTTGGGAGGAAAGCGTACCAGCAACACAAGGCGCACTGGTCTCTTCGTTCAGTTGTAAATGCACCCAGGTAGAGGTACGCGACATACCGTTCGCCTGGGTCTCAGCGCCCAGTTCAAGATTAACCTGGTGTACGCACCTCGCACAGTGCCTGCGGGGAAAGAAGAACGTTGCGGGCCCCGAGCCTGTGACAAGCACTGTACGTAGGCGGCGGAGAGTACCTTGGGGTCGTTCCAGGCGGCGGATGGTTTCCAGAAGGCGGGGCGCGGCACGGGACCTCTCAGTACGGCCCGTACTGGAAGAGGATCCCTTCGAGGTGCGGTGCGGCCTTTTCCGTGGTCAGAGGGTAAAGCGGGGTGGCCGGGTGCGATACAGCGTCCAGGCTTAGGAATGCGCTCAGGACCTGGATTCCGGCGGGAGGGGCGAGGGAGCGCTCCACGCACTCCAATAGCAGGCGGGTAGCAGAAGAGCAGGCGGCCTGACCCGAGGGGCAGAGAGCGGCTCTGGTAGAGCGAGGCTCTCAACGGGCAGAAAGGCAGGCGAGCTCCCGGGTGCCTCGGCCCTAGGAGGGGGCGCATACTTCACCTCCGGCGGGAGGAAACACACGGCTTCAAGTTTCAGACGAGCCAAGGCACAATGAACCCACTGGTCCTGGGGTTCAATTCAGGGGGCAAGCTCAGTCAAGCCCTTGGAGATAGTTTTTTAGCACAGCAAAACAAAGTTATTTTTGGTCTTCTCCTCTCCTTCCTCAGCAAGGCAAACTGCAGGCCAGTCCTTCAGCTTCTTCTTGGTCCTTCTAGTTGGGCAGAGGTTCGTTGTGGTAAAACTGGATCTGAATTCTTAGGGAGCAGGGCTCCTACATTTATAGTCAGTTTCTTTTGTCTTTTCAGGCCAGGGGGGGCTTTGCATAGTCCTTTTCAGCACTGGAGCACTTTGTTGTGCAGACTCTGCCTTCTCCTTTCAGTGTGTGGGGCAGGGGCAGCAGACGCTCCGCAGGAGGTGGAGCCAGCATTGAGATGACAAGTACAGCCCGGAGCACTTTGTTGACAGTCTTCCCTCTTCCTGGTCTAGGTGTCGGGCAGAGTCATCAGTCGCTCCCCAGGAGGTGGAGCCAGCATTGTGGTGGCAGAGCACAGACCTATTCAGAGTCAAGGGGCACTCCCACCACCCACTCTGGTGTAATCCCTCCATTCACCACCTGTCATCCCCAGCCCTGTCACTCACACAACCCTGACAGCAGATACACATCCTGGCAGAGGCAGGCTGAAATGGTTAGGCAAGCAAATGCTAACTTTCTAAAAGTAGCATTTGCAAACACAGGATATTAAAATAAACTTTATTAAAAGATGTATTTTATTATTCTGAGTTCAGGCATACTAAACTTGACTTTCTACCATGCTCCCTGGGACTGCTAGGATTATAGAGTGTAATAATTCCAGCAGCCCATTCTGGCCTATGGAGAGCAGGTAGCCTTACAATAGTGAAAAACGAAAATGGCTGTAATTCACTATTAGGACATGCCACACACATCAGGCTTGTCCTACCTTATGCTTACAATGCACCCTGCCCTTGGCCTCCCATAGGGGTGACTCACATGAAGTAAAGGGAAGGTTTAGGGGCTGGCAAGTAGGTGCACTAGCCCAGCCAGCATGACAGCACCAGACTGCACACAGGTTCTGCAATGGCAGACCCTAGACACATTTAAAAAGGCTGCTTCTGTGGGTGGCGCAACCAGCGCTGCAGGCCCACTAGCAGTATTGGCATTTACAAGCCCTGGCACTCCTGGCGCACTTTACTGGGGACTAACAGTAAATCCAATGAGCCAATCATGGAAATCAATTATAGGCACAGTTTACATTGGGAGCACCTGCACTGCGGCACGGATTGGCCGTGGCGCAGTGCCCTGAGCAGCGAACACCATCAAAACATCTGAGGCACATCAGCAAGAAGTGGAAGGGAGACTCACGCCAAGGTGCCAGGTCTAACACACTCAGAGCAAATCTACACATGCATATTTGCTCATGCTAAAATGCAGTTCCCAAATATTTTCTAGGAGTACCATTTTTTGGCCAACTTCTGTAAATACTTGGAAACTCACAAAAAACGTATAGCTGCATTTAATGCAAGGACATATATCATGGGTGCACTTTTTAGACTTTCTTTAATAATTTGGCCCCTAATTTGGTCTGGCGTTGACCGTGACCTTTTGTGTTTATTAAAATTCTGTCTCTCTCTCTCTGTATCGGCTGGCTTCACTGTGAGTAACAGAATTCTGCTCTTTCACAAGAAGCCTATCGGCACACAAAGTAGATTTGTTCAGGGCCAGTAACTACTGTGGCAGTGTGTGCTTCTTGAGATCCCCAATTTTTTGTGTTGCTTTTGTCAATGTTTGTTATAATGGTGAGACCCGGCAGCTCCCACACCAATAACGTTTTACAAAAACCATGCCAAACAAGTCACACATTGACAAAACTAAAAATCTGACCACCAATTTCAGACCTACTAGCTTTGTCAATGCTTGTTTATTTTTGTTTCCCACAATCTCATTGAAACTAGTTAAACTGATTTTCCATTATGAATATTTTTGGGAGATACTGGCATACATCAGCACATGCTCCTAACTGATGCTGCAAAGAAATGGCCCCAGAAATGTTACAGTAATTTAGCTAAATGTTTTTTTCCTGCTTTCATATTTTTATAAACATTTTATTTTGAAAGCAAAGACTCATCAATCTTGCTTTCAAGAATCTGCAAATATTTGCATCAAATCAGAGAGCATTCTGGGAGCAGTATACATAGCCTCATATTGCTAAACATTGAAAACGTGTGTACACACTTTTATACTGAAACCACTGTCAGTAGTGCAGTCGGAGCTTACAGCATTTACTTAGAGCGCTCTCCCTAATAATAAAGGCTTTCAATATATGAACCATAAATACAAGTTTTAACAGCATTAACAAAGGGACAAAAATATTACTTTAACTGCAGACAGTGCCCTTCCCTGATCCATATTGTGGTACTGTAAACTGGCAGCCAAAGGGTTTGAGCTGCAGAGTTGGGCCTACTAGTCCCAAGGACAAAAAGCACATGAAACGTGTTGCTCTTGAACCCAAACAATATGTCCTGGGTGTCGGGCTATAGGAATTCCACATCCCTACAGTTCAGACTGACTGAGCCTTTACAGCACAGAGTGAAGGCAGCAGGAATGCTCTAGCACACTTCTTAACCTGTGGCACTGGCGTCATTCATTCGTGGAGAAGTGTGGCACAATGGTTAGAGCGGCAGACCCTGCTGCAGAGGTCTAGCCCGGGACCAGGGTTCAATACCCGCCTCGGCGGGTCTTGGGCTCAATTTCCTCAGACCTGATAATTCTCGCCTCGGTGCCTATTCCAATCATGGGTCCCACTCTGCAACTCTGGGCAATAGCTTGCTTAATCTCCACAACGGCCCCAACAGCGCTGGATGCCTGGCTTCCACCTTGGGGGTGCCCAGGAGTGGACACCTCACAGGGAAAAGCCAGGAAGGGTTCCACAGCGGTATACGGACAGCACCGGGACACTTCCGTTGGATGTAGCTGTGCGCTTTACAAATGCTGGCATTTACAAGTAAGACCGTGCTTACGAAGACTGGAGATACCCTGTCATTTAGTGTTAGACCCGGCATCTTTCGGCTTGTTTTTCCCAGTCTTTTTGCATCTGGTGTCCTCTTTTTGACTGTGTGGTGAACTTTATTTTTGCTGGTTTTAGGACTCTGGGCACTTTACCACTGCTGAGCAAGGCTAAAGTGCATGTGCTCTGTATCTAAAATGTCATGGCATTTGGTTTCTCCATGATTGCCATACTTAATTTGCTTGTAAGTCCCTAGTAAAGTGCACCATGTGTGCCCAGGGCCTGTAAATCAAATGCTGCTAGCGGGCTTGCAGCACTGATTGTGCCAACCACATCAGTATCCCTACAAACATGCCCCAAATCGGCCACTGCAGTGTCTATGTGTGCAGTTTTAAACTGCCATTTCGACCTGGCAAGTTCACCTGCTTGCCAGGCCCAAACTTTTCCTTTTATTACATATAAGTCACCCCTCAGGTAGGTTCAAGGTAGACACATGGGCAGGGAACAGTGCATTTAAAAGGACAGAATGTACTTTGGAGTTTTACATGTACTGGTAGTGAAAAACTGCTAAATTCGTTTTCCACTACAGCAAGGCCTATCTCTCCCATAGGTTAACAGAGATTGTCTTGAAACATCTTTCGAGTGTAATTTCCCATTGGAGCAGATGATAGGGGCTGTCTGATGGGCCTTCCTGACTTAGGGTGGGAGGGAGGAACTAACACTTGCACCTGAATAGGGCTGTGCTAACTCCCACACGAAGAGCAGCATACCCCCTTGTAGTGTGTCTGGAGCCAGGGCATGATAGGGCAGAATATTGTGCACACAAAGACCTTTCTTTGATGTCTCCCTACTTTAAAGGCCAAGGTAGGTATAAGTACTAGACCTCTGACACCATATGCCCAAAATGCTTCTGGACTGAGGGCATTCTTCTAGAAAGAAGATCTTGTGTGCTGCAATTTTGCTGTGTTGGCCTCCTGCCTGCTGCTTCTTGTCTGGGAGTGAGAGGACTGGACTTTACTCCCTACATCCTGAATCTGTAAAGGTTCTCCAAGGGCTTGTTGGGCTTGCCTCCTGGTGGAAGTCTCAGGGATAGTATATACTTTACCTCTGCTGTGAGTCCTGCTCTGCCAAAATGGTGCCAAATCCAGTCGTGGGCCCTTGGAAATGAGTGCTTTGTGCTGCAACCCAAGAATTTGACGCATCGAACCAGCACATCAAACGAAACCAACACATTGAACCCGGCGTGTTGTCCGGAACCGGCGTGTTCTACCCCGATCATGACACATTGCCGCTGCTTGCGGCTCAGCTGCGGACACCACTCGCCAAAGTGCGACGCACTGACCACTGACAATGTAGCCCTGACTTTACCGACGCATCAGCCCGATGTGCATTGCTCCTTGACACACAATGCTTGAACGTCGCCACACTGCCTTAAGGAACCAAGGCACCACGTGCAAAACAGTGACACATCACCTCCTTTGCGCAAAACACTGTCCCCGAGCTCCAACGCCTCAACGACCCTGCACTGCCTCCAGGAACTGACACATTATTTGCCACAGTGACGCATCACCTCCTTAGCGCAATACATCATCCAGTGAGCCAAAGCCGCACAGACCCTGCACTGCCTCCAGGAAGCGACGTATCTCTTGCACCTGCGACGCATCGCCTCCTCTGCGAAAAGCATCGTCCCAGCGCATCGAAGCATCCAAAGGTACGGTGAGTGGAGTCTGTGTGACTCCAGTTTCCGGCTCGCGTTCCATCACGGTCAGATTGAACTTTTGGATTTGCCCCAGTCAAGCGTGACCAGAGAGCCCCAGGTGGAGCTATCGATTTTTAAACACTGCAATTTGATTTAATTTTGAAAAATTCATATCTTGACTTGTGTATGTTGGATTCTTGTAATTTGATCTTGTTTTACTCAGATAAATATTGGCTATTTTCTAAACGAGTGTGGAGTACTTTTGTGGTGCTTTTACCGTGTTGCTGTGTGCATGTGCACTCATACTTTACACATTGCCTCTTTAGTTTAGCCTGACCGCTCTGTGTGAAGCTACCAGAAGGTGAGCACAGGTAAACTTTTAGTGTGTGCTACACTTACCCTGACTAGAATTGTGGTTCCTGCTTGGACAGGGTGCATATCTCCACCAACCAGAAACACCACGTCATTCAGAGCAGTGCAAACTATCACAGGTGTGAGGCATCTGGAAATCCCCAGAGCACCATGGGAGATATAGTGTGTGGTATCCAGCTGTGAGGTAGTCGTTGTGTGAGGGCAATGGAAAGCGTGCTAAAGAGTGCTCCAGGACCTGCAGACTCTCTCAGGAGTCAGTCACTGAGTGCTCCATGGGACTGCAGACTCTCACGGGAGTCAGTCTGTCAGTGCTCCAAGGGACTGCAGACTCTCCCAGGAGTCAGTCATTTAGTGCTCCAGGGGACTGCAGACTCTCCCAGGAGTCAGTCACCGAGTGCTCCAGGAGACTGCAGACTCTCCCAGGAGTCAGTCAGTGCTCCAGGAGACTGCAGACTCTCACAGGAGTCAGTCAGTGCTCCAGGAGACTGCAGACTCTCTCACGACTCAGTCACCGAGTGCTCCAGGAGACTGCAGACTCTCCCAGGAGTCAGTCACCGAGTGCTCCAGGAGACTGCAGACTCTCCCAGGAGTCAGTCAGTGCTCCAGGAGACTGCAGACTCTCTCACGAGTCAGTCACCGAGTGCTCCAGGAGACTGCAGACTCTCCCAGGAGTAAGTCACCGAGTGCTCCAGGGGACTGCAGACTCTCTCACGAGTCAGTCACTGAGTGCTCCAGGGGACTGCAGACTCTCTCAGGAGTCAGTCACTGAGTGCTCCAGGGGACTGCAGACTCTCTCGGGAGTCAGTCACTGGGTGCTCAAGGGGACTGCAGACTCTCTCGGGAGTCAGTCACTGAGTGCTCTAGGAGACTGCAGACCCTCTCAGGAGTCAGTCACTGAGTGCTCCAGGGGACTGCAGACTCGCTCGGGAGTCAGTCACTGAGTGCTCTAGGAGACTGCAGACTCTCCCAGGAGACAGTCACCGAGTGCTCCAGGAGACTGCAGACTTTCCCAGGAGTCAGTCACTCAGTGTTCCAGGAGACTGCAGACTCTCCCAGGAGTCAGTCAGTGTTCCAGGAGACTGCAGACTCTCTCAGGAGTCAGTCACTGAGTGCTTGCTCCAGGGGACTGCAGACTCTCCCAGGAGTCAGTCACCGAGTGCTCCAGGGGACTGCAGACTTTCGCGGGAGTGAGTCAGTCACTGCTCCAGGAAACTGCAGACTCTCTCAGGAGTCAGTCACTGAGTGCTCCAGGAAACTGCAGACTCTCCCAGGAGTCAGTCACCGAGTGCTCTAGGAGACTGCAGACTCTCCCAGGAGTCAGTCACTGAGTACTCCAGGAGACTGCAGACTCTCTCAGGAGTCAGTCACCGAGTGCTCTAGGAGACTGCAGACTCTCACAGGAGTCAGCCAGTGCTCCAGGAGACTGCAGACTCTCCAGAGAGTCAGTCACTGAGTGCTCCAGGAAACTGCAGACTCTCCCAGGAGTCAGTCACCGAGTGCTCCAGGGGACTGCAGACTCTCTCAGGAGTCAGTCACTGAGTACTCCAGGAGACTGCAGACTCTCTCAGGAGTCAGTCACTGAGTGCTCCAGGGGACTGCAGACTCTCACGGGAGTCAGTCACTGAGTACTCCAGGAGACTGCAGACTCTCTCAGGAGTCAGTCACCGAGTGCTCTAGGAGACTGCAGACTCTCTCAGGAGTCAGTCTGTCAGTGCTCCAGGGGACTGCAGATTCTCTCAGGAGTCAGTCACCGAGTGCTCCAGGGGACTGCAGACTCTCTCAGGAGTCAGTCACTCAGGGCTCCAGGAGGCTGCAGACTCTCACAGGAGTCAGTCAGTGCTCCAGGAGACTGCAGACTCTCACAGGAGTCAGTCAGTGCTCCAGGAGACTGCAGACTCTCCCGAGAGTCAGTCACTGAGTGCTCCAGGAAACTGCAGACTCTCCCAGGAGTCAGTCACCGAGTGCTCCATGGGACTGCAGACTCTCTCAGGAGTCAGTCACCGAGTGCTCTAGGAGACTGCAGACTCTCCCAGGAGTCAGTCACCGAGTGCTCCAAGGACTGCAGACTTTCACAGGAGTCAGTCAGTCACTGCTCCAGGAAACTGCAGACTCTCTCAGGAGTCAGTCACTGAGTACTCCAGGAGACTGCAGACTCTCTCAGGAGTCAGTCACTGAGTACTCCAGGAGACTGCAGACTCTCTCAGGAGTCAGTCACTGAGTACTCCAGGAGACTGCAGACTCTCTCACAAGTCATTCACCGAGTGCTCTAGGAGACTGCAGAATCTCTCAGGAGTCAGTCACTGAGTACTCCAGGAGACTGCAGACTCTCTCAGGAGTCAGTCACCGAGTGCTCCAGGAGACTGCAGACTCTCCCAGGAGTCAGTCACCGAGTGCTCCAGGGGACTGCAGACTCTCTCGGTAGTCAGTCACCGAGTGCTCCAGGAGACTGCAGACTCTCTCAGGAGTCAGTCAGTGCTCCAGGGGACTGCAGACTCTCCCAGGAGTCAGTCAGTGCTCCAGGGGACTGCAGACTCTCTCGGTAGTCAGTCACGGAGTGCTCCAGGAAACTGCAGACTCTCCCAGGAGTCAGTCACCGAGTGCTCCATGGGACTGCAGACTCTCTCAGGAGTCAGTCACCGAGTGCTCTAGGAGACTGCAGACTCTCCCAGGAGTCAGTCACCGAGTGCTCCAAGGACTGCAGACTTTCACAGGAGTCAGTCAGTCACTGCTCCAGGAAACTGCAGACTCTCTCAGGAGTCAGTCACTGAGTACTCCAGGAGACTGCAGACTCTCTCAGGAGTCAGTCACTGAGTACTCCAGGAGACTGCAGACTCTCTCAGGAGTCAGTCACTGAGTACTCCAGGAGACTGCAGACTCTCTCACGAGTCATTCACCGAGTGCTCTAGGAGACTGCAGACTCTCCCAGGAGTCAGTCACCGAGTGCTCCAAGGACTGCAGACTTTCACAGGAGTCAGTCAGTCACTGCTCCAGGAAACTGCAGACTCTCTCAGGAGTCAGTCACTGAGTACTCCAGGAGACTGCAGACTCTCTCAGGAGTCAGTCACTGAGTACTCCAGGAGACTGCAGACTCTCTCAGGAGTCAGTCACTGAGTACTCCAGGAGACTGCAGACTCTCTCAGGAGTCAGTCACTGAGTACTCCAGGAGACTGCAGACTCTCTCAGGAGTCAGTCACTGAGTACTCCAGGAGACTGCAGACTCTCTCACGAGTCATTCACCGAGTGCTCTAGGAGACTGCAGAATCTCTCAGGAGTCAGTCACTGAGTACTCCAGGAGACTGCAGACTCTCTCAGGAGTCAGTCACTGAGTACTCCAGGAGACTGCAGACTCTCTCATGAGTCAGTCACCGAGTGCTCCAGGAGACTGCAGACTCTCCCAGGAGTCAGTCACCGAGTGCTCCAGGGGACTGCAGACTCTCTCGGTAGTCAGTCACCGAGTGCTCCAGGAGACTGCAGACTCTCTCAGGAGTCAGTCAGTGCTCCAGGGGACTGCAGACTCTCCCAGGAGTCAGTCAGTGCTCCAGGGGACTGCAGACTCTCTCTGTAGTCAGTCACTGAGTGCTCCAGGAAACTGCAGACTCTCCCAGGAGTCAGTCACCGAGTGCTCCATGGGACTGCAGACTCTCTCAGGAGTCAGTCACCGAGTGCTCTAGGAGACTGCAGACTCTCCCAGGAGTCAGTCACCGAGTGCTCCAAGGACTGCAGACTTTCACAGGAGTCAGTCAGTCACTGCTCCAGGAAACTGCAGACTCTCTCAGGAGTCAGTCACTGAGTACTCCAGGAGACTGCAGACTCTCTCAGGAGTCAGTCACTGAGTACTCCAGGAGACTGCAGACTCTCTCAGGAGTCAGTCACTGAGTACTCCAGGAGACTGCAGACTCTCTCACGAGTCATTCACCGAGTGCTCTAGGAGACTGCAGAATCTCTCAGGAGTCAGTCACTGAGTACTCCAGGAGACTGCAGACTCTCTCAGGAGTCAGTCACTGAGTACTCCAGGAGACTGCAGACTCTCTCATGAGTCAGTCACCGAGTGCTCCAGGAGACTGCAGACTCTCCCAGGAGTCAGTCACCGAGTGCTCCAGGGGACTGCAGACTCTCTCGGTAGTCAGTCACCGAGTGCTCCAGGAGACTGCAGACTCTCTCAGGAGTCAGTCAGTGCTCCAGGGGACTGCAGACTCTCCCAGGAGTCAGTCAGTGCTCCAGGGGACTGCAGACTCTCTCGGTAGTCAGTCACCGAGTGCTCCAGGAGACTGCAGACTCTCTCAGGAGTCAGTCTGTCAGTGCTCCAGGGGACTGCAGATTCTCTCAGGAGTCAGTCACCGAGTGCTTTAGGAGACCCCAGACTCTCCCAGGAGTCAGTCAGTGCTCCAGGGGACTGCAGACTCTCTCGGTAGTCAGTCACCGAGTGCTCCAGGAGACTGCAGACTCTCTCAGGAGTCAGTCACTGAGTGCTCCAGGAGACTGCAGACTCTCCCAGGAGGCAGTCAGTGCTCCAGGAGACTGCAGACTCTTCCAAAGAGAGGGGAAGGACTTTGCTTTGTGCTGTTTCCCCTTGCTTGAAGGAATCTCCAAGGGAGATTCCTTCAAGCTGGCTCCCTGTTTTTGAAGTCCCAGGAACAAAAGGACTTCACCCCCAGCTTCCCTGAGCTCTGCTGAGAGAGCTCTGTCCATCCTGGAGTGCTTGGCCCATGTGTGGTGCCTCTGGAAGTGGTACCTGTGTTGGCGAACTGGAAATCACACTTTTAAAGACTTTGCTACAGAAAATCTATCGCAAACCCGGCCAAGCGTGAAAATTTCCGCCGCTACGAAGATCGAGATCGTCGCAGCGCCTGCCGCGCTGCCCAAAGACGTCGCACCCTTCGTTAGCAGGAAGATTTCCGCCGCTGCAAACATCGTCGCAGAGCCTGCTGCTGCTGGGTGAGATCACCGCATCAAGTCGCTGAGAGAATCGTTGCAGAGCCATCGCATCGAGGAGCTGCGTGAGGAAGATCACCGCTGGACTGCGCATCGTCGCCCCGGAGATCGTCGCAGCCCCCGAGAATCATCGCATCGTGCCTTTGCGAGCCTCTCACACTACGGAACGTCCGTACCAGAATCCATACAAGTCATCGCAACCCTCCCCATACAGATTGAAGTCATCGCAACACGCCGCTACATCCAGCGGAATTGTCGCATCGCCTCCCCAAGGTCTCAGGAGTGTCACAAAGCTTGTTTTCCACCGCAACAGCTTCTGTTTTGGAACTTTGTCGCATTTAAAGGTACTGTTGGCTAAACGTGGCGCAACTGTGAACTTTTCACGCAACTGTGGATTATTTTGTTGCTAACATTAAGAACTCTTTTGCAACCATATTCTTGAACTGTGTATGTTCGATTTTTGTCGTTTTGATCTTGTGTAGTTTAGATTAAAAACCTTTATTTTTCTAAACTGTTGTGGAGTCAGTTTGTGGTGTTTTCACTGTGTTACTGTTAGTTTTGGTACAAATACTTTACACATTCCTTTGATAAGCCTTGACTGCTCTTGCCAAGCTACCAAGGGGGTGAGCAGGGGTTATCTCAGAGGGTTTCCTCCTTACCCTGACTAGAAGCAAGGGTCCCTATTTGGACAGTGGTACCTACCTGTGCCAACTAGAGACCCCCAGTTCTAACATTGTTGGTCAGCGGTGGTATTTGAACTTGTATTTGTACTAGACCCACAGTGATTGGTGTACATTACTAGTGAGTGCAGATCACTACGCCACCATATACTACTTTTTTTTGGTTGGTTTATTTTTGAGTAACTCTTCAAAGCAGCATGTCTGTGAATGGAAAGGCACTCAGTGAGGTGGCAGAATTGGAATTGGAGTTTTGCATTGAGGATTTGTATTCCTACAAGGTTTCACAGCTTAAAGAATTCTGCAACAAGTTTGAGTGCCCCTTTAAAAGCAGCCTCAGGAAGGAGGATCTGCAGAGCATCTTGAATGGTTTTCAACCCACTGATCTGCCTGTGAGCAGACCAGGCTCAAGGCCTGGCAGCACCCATTCCAGTAGGGGTTTCACCCAGGAAGAGTTACAGGAGAATCAAGGAGTGAGAGAATATGTCTTGGAAGTCATGAAGTTAAAAATAGGGCGGCGGAGGAGAGCAAAAATGCCCGTGACCTGGAAGAAAAAAAATTGCTTTTGGCTCATTAGCTGAGCATGAGAGAACTGGATCTTAAAGCCAAGGAGGTGGCTTCCAGTTCAAATGGTGGCAGCGCACAGCCAGTGCAGGGGGGTAAAGTATATATTCCAAATGAGCAGGAACAGAATTACCATAGGAGTGAGGATATTTATGCCTGGTTTACTTCTTCTGAAATTGCATTGAGAATGAATGGTGCGCCTGAACAGCATTGGGGGGCGGGCCTGTGGAAACATTTTGAGGCTTCTGGGAGGAGTGCTCTAGAGCCCTTAGAGTTAGCAGGTGCCATGACCTACCCAAATATGAAGGAGGCCCTATGTCTCAGGCATGGACTTACTCCAGAGCAGTACAGACTGCAGTTTAGAAACTCTAATAAGAAAGAGTCTGAGACATGGATGGAGTGTGTGAATTTGTACTCACGTGCACTGGAAGGTTGGATGAAGGGCAGTAAAGTAACTGATTTTAAGGGGTTGTTGCATTTGATCAGTTGGGAGCACTTGAGTAGTCTTTTTGTTCCAGAGCTGCGCCAGCATCTTTTAGACAGCAAGCTGACAGACTCCATTGAGCTTGCAAAGGAGGCGGACCGCTGGACCAGTACCAGGGTCCACAGAGGAATTGTGGGTACCACAGCCAAAGGTGGTCAGGGTCCCCAGCAGAAGAGTGGGGGGACAAGGGTAACCAAAAGGCGTTCTCTCAAGGGCCCCAAAATAGTTCCCAGGGAAAGGAATCCCAACCCCCCAGACCTAGACAGCCATGGCCCCCTAAGGGCAGGCGGGACAACAGAGACCACAGGGACAGTAGGGGCCCCCCTACCTGCTTTCACTGCAATGAGGTGGGACATGTTATCAACAGGTTCCCCAAGAAACCCCCAGCACCCACTGGTGCTCCAGCCCCAGGGTTAGCGAGTGTAGCTTTGGGAGGGGATTTGATTTCTAGTGGGGACGAGGGCCTAGCAGTTATGTCCCTTGTCTCTTTAGGAGACCAAGAGATGGTCCATGAAACCTTACTGCCCCTTAACACTAAGAAATACGGGCAGAAGGTGACCGTCAATGGGAAAGAGATAGAGGCTCTGAGAGACACAGGAGCCAGCGTGACATCCGTGAGGTATCAGTGGGTGTCTGAAGAGCAGTGTATCCCCAATGTACTCCGCCCGGTAGTTGCAGCTGATAGCTCAGCGCGCCTCTGCAAAGTGGCACGTGTTCCCTTTGAATGGGGGGAGGGGAGGAGTCTCTGGTCTTTTGGAAGTTGTTGTCAGTGATGCCTTGCCTGTAGACTGTCTGCTAGGTAATAACCTGGAGAGTTCTCCATGGAATGATGTAGAACACAGAACTCATTTGGAAATGTTGGGTTTGCCTGGATCTGTGTGACCACGCATACTATGGCAGCCAGTAGGGGTGATTCAGCAGAACTGGAACCTGAAACAGTGGCCCAGAGACCTGCCAGGCGAGGAAGAGGCAGAGGGCGCGGGAAACCAGCCCCAGCAGTTCCCACGGTCCAGGAAGGAGCAGAACCTGAAGGGGATGCCCTGGAACCTACAGGGGAGCAGGTGGGGAACTGGGCGACCTGCCTGAGCTGACACATTGGCAGCAAGAAGGTGGTCCCTCCAGGGAGGAATTCTGCAAGGAGCAGAAAGAGTGCCCTTCTCTTGCTGGTATGCGGGCACAGGCTGTAGACCAAGCAGCAGGCCTAGGGTCCAAAGATCTCTACATCTACTGGGAAGATGAGTTGTTGTATAGCGAGCCTGAGTTTGCTGAGCCCGGTGCAGCCCGTGTGCTGGTGGTACCCGCGCGCTTCAGGAACTTCCTAATGGGTCTGGCTCATGACGTGCCACTCGCAGGACATCTGGGGCAAGACAAGACCTACCACAGGCTTGTCGCCCACTTCTACTGACCCCAGATGAAGAAGCACGTTGGTTCCTTTTGCAGGTCTTGCCAAACATGTCAGGCCAGTGGCAAGACTGGGAGTGAAGTGCAAGGCACCCCTCCAGCCCTTTCCTGTGGTGAGCATCCCTTTTGAGCGGGTGGACATCGACATCGTGGGGCCCCTGGATCCCAAGACAACCTTAGGCAGCAGGTTCATCCTGGTCTTGGTGGTCCAGGTCACCCGGTACCCGGAAGCAGCCCCTCTCAGGACAATCACAGCACCCTTGGTGGGCTGTGCATTGATGGGGATCTTTTCCCGTGTGGGGTTCCCCAGAGAGGTGGTCTCCGACCGGGGTACCAACTTTGTCTTTAGATACATGAAGTCGCTGTGGGAGGAGTGTGGGGTAACTTATAAGTTCACCACTCATTACCACCCCCAAGGAAATGGGTTGGTTGAAAGGTTCAACCGCACCCTAAAAGGTATGATTATGGGCCTAGTGGAGCCCATGAGACGGAAGTGGGACTTCTTTCTACCATGCCTGTTGTTTGCCTACAGGGAAGTGCCTCAGAAGTCCTTAGGGTACAGTCCCTTTAAACTCCTGTATGGCCAAACTGTTAGAGGACCTCTCACACTGGTGAAGGAGGGGTGGGAGAAATCCTGTGGGAAAACCCCCCAGGATGTGTTCAGCTATGTGCTGGCCATCCGCAACCATACACAACGCTTCAGGAAGCTCGCTCAGGTGAACCTGGAAGCAAACCCAGGAAGAAATGAAAAGATGGTACGACCAGAATACCACTCTGGTCGAATTTCAACCTGGGCAGAAAGTGTGGGTGATGGCGCCAGTGGAGCCTTGTGCGCTCCTAGACAAATGGACTGGGCCATATGAGGCGGTGGAGCACAAGAGCGAAGTAACCTACCTGGTTAACTTGAAGACTCCCAGGCAGCCCCTGAGAGTCTTGCATGTGAACCGCTTCAAACCACACTTTGAGAGGTCTGAAGTGACAATGCTCATGGCTACAGATGCTGGATGGGAAGAGGATAGTGATCCGCTCCCTGACCTCCTGGCAGCTAAGGAGCAAGACAGGTCAGTGTATGGTGTGGTCCTCCCGCCCACCCTGACCCCAGACCAGCAGAGGGACTGTCGCCAGGTGTTGGGTCAGTTTTCTTCCCTGTTCTCCCTGACCCTAGGTGTCAACAATTGGTGCGTCCATGATGTGGACACAGGAGATAGTTTACCTGTGAAACAGGAATTTTACAGGGTAGGTGACAAGGTCAGGGCCAGCATCAAGGAAGAGGTTTCCAAGATGTTGGCGCTAGGGGAACTCACGAAATTACACTGGCTGCCGGTGCGGAATAGGATTGCCTTTAAGGCCTTATGTTTGGTCTTTAAGATCCTTCAAGGCGCCGGACCGGCCTGTTTGAAAGTTCATTTTCAATGGCATAACCCCCCCCGACAGTTAAGATCATCGAGTCTGCGACTGGTCAAGGTTCCTCGCGCAAAGGCCTGGAATGCCCTGCCTTTTGCTTTGAGAAACACAACTGATCTTATGACCTTTAGGAAGGGCATTAAGACTTGGCTGTTTACTCATTAATCCCGCGGGCGCACCCCTTTTCAGAGCATTTCATTAGCGCCAAGGCACCTCCGAGTAACAGCGCGCTCTATAAATGTCAAAATAAATAAATACATAAATAAGGGTGATTGAGCCCTCCAGCAGCCCCTGGGCTAGCCCAGTGGTGTTGGTACCAAAAAGCTGCTGCGCCCGGTGCCATTCCAGTACTCAGGTTTTGTGTGGACTACCGTGGGCTCAATGCGGTCACAAAGACTGATGCACACCACATCCCCAGAGTTGATGAGCTCATGGATTGGTTGGGAGCTGCCCAGTACCTCAGTACATTTGATTTAACTTCTGGGTACTGGCAGATTGCCTTAACTGATTGGGCCAAAGAGAGGTCAGCATTCTCAATGCCAGAGGGGCACTTCCAGTTCCGAGTCATGCCCTTTGGGTTGAAGAATGCCCCTGCCACACTCCAAAGACTGGTTAACCAAGTACTGACCGGGCTGTAGGAATTCAGCGCCACATTCCTGGATGACGTTGCTGTGTTCAGCTCCACGTGGGAGGAACATTTGCAACACCTCTGTGAAGTGTTGAAGGCTCTGCAAAGAGCAGGCCTCACTATCAAGGCCAGCAAGTGCCAGATAGGGCAGGGATCTGTGGTGTACTTGGGACACCAGGTGGGGAGCGGCCAGGTGGCGCCCCTACAGGCAAAGATTGACACCATTCTGGCTTGGGAGCCCCCCAAGACCCAGACAGGGGTGAGAGCCTTCTTAGGACTCACCAGGTATTACAGACGGTTTGTCAAGGGATATGGCACCATCGTTGCCCCCTTGACAGAGCTGACCTCCAAAAGGCAGCCCAAGAAATTAAATTGGACCGAAGCCTGCCAGACTGCTTTTGATGCCCTGAAGACTGCCATGTGCACAGCACCGGTGCTCAAGGCGCCCGACTTCTCCAGTGAGTTCATAGTGCAGACAGACGCTTCAGAGCATGGTGTGGGAGCAGTACTCTCACAGATCAATGACGGGGCTGGGATAAGCCTGTAGCTTTCATTACTAGTAGGAGGCAACTCCCCAAGGAACAGAGGTGGAGTGCAATTGAAAGGGATGCTTTTGCTGTGGTCTGGGCTCTGAAGAAACTGAGGCCCTACCTGTTTGGGACTCACTTCCGTGTTCAGACAGACCACAGGCCCCTCAGATGGTTGATGCAGATGAGGGGTGAGAACCCAAAACTGTTGAGGTGGACCATCTCCCTACAGGGAATGGTCTTTACGGTGGAACACCGCCCTGGTACAGAACACGCCAACGCTGATGGTCTGTCCAGATTTTTCCGCCTTAGTGATGAGAACTCCCAAGAGGGTGGGTGGTTCCCCTCACTTTCAGCTGGAGGGGACACATGTTAGACCTGGCATCTTTGGCGTCGTTTCTTCTGTCTTTTTGCCTCTACCTCCTGTATTTTTTATGCTGTGCTGGATTTCGTTTTTGCTGGTTTAGATGCTTTGGACACTCTGCCACTGCTGATCAGTGTCAGAGTGTAAATGCTCCCTGTGTAAATTGTTATTGTGATAGGATATACATGATTGGCATATTTGTGTTACCAAGAAGTCCCTAGTAAAGTGCACTAAGTGGGCCAGGGCTGATAATGCAAATAGTACAAGTGGGCCTGCAGCACCGATTGTGCCACCCACACGAGTAGCCCTAAAATGGTGTCTCAGGTCTGCCACCACAGTGCCTGTGTGCAGTCTGTGTGGCCACTGACCGGGCCTAACCCTTCCCTTTCTGTGCACATTTGTCACCTCTATGGAAGGCCCAAGGTACCCCCTTGGCCAGGGTGTAGTCAGTGTATGTGAAAGGTAGAGCATGTACTTATGCAGGTGACATGCTCTGGTAGTGAATTACAGCCATTTTCATTTTTCACTATTGTAAGGCTATCTTGCTCCATAGGCTATCATGGGGATGCTGGCTACAGTGGCTACCCGCATATCTTCAAATAGGAGCAAGATAGGACATAAAAGTCTGGTATCCCTGAACTCAGAATTTAATAACATGTCTTTTAGGGAAGGTGGTTTTTAAATCCTGTGTTTGAGAACAGGACTTTTAGAAAGTTGATATTCTCTTGTCTGACCTTTCAGTGTGCCTTGGCCTGTTTGTGAATTGACTGTCTGGTTTGAGAGTGACAGGGGCTGGGGATTCCCCTGGAGGCTGGCTGAGACAGCCCTAGGCTGAATGACTGCATTTGCAACTTGAGTGGTGGGAGGAGATAGCCTGAATAGGGCTGTGCCTGCCTTCCACAATGCTGGCTCCGCCTCCTGCTGGGCGGCTGACGATCCTGCCCCTCACTCTGAAAGGAAAGGAGAAGCCAGGAAAACAAAGTGCTCAAGGAACACCCAGAACTGGTTCAGACCGGGCTGAAGGCCCACTTGCACAAAGAGAACAAAGACTTTTAGGGGTATAAGTACAGGACCCCTGACAACAGAAAATTAGATCATCCTGGAATCAAGAAGGAACCTCTGCCAAGGAGAAAGCTGAAACTGAAGAAGGAAGACTGTCCTGCTATTGCTCTGCTGCACTGACCTGCTGTTGCTTTGCTGCCAAGGAGAGGGGAAGGACTTTGCTTTATGCTGTGTCCCCTTGCTTGAAGGAATCTCCAAGGGCCTGAGAAGAAATGGCTCCCTGTTTTTGATGTCCCAGGAACAAAAAGACTTCACCCCCAGCTTCCCTGAGCTCTGCTCAGAGAGCTCTGTCCTTCCTGGAGTGCTTGGCCCATGTGTGGTGCCTCTGGAAGTTGTACCTGTGTTGGGGAACTGGAAATCACGCTTTTAAAGACTTTGCTACAGAAAATCTATCGCAAACCCGGCCGAGCGTGAAAATTCCCGCCACTACGAAGATCGAGATCGTCGCAGTGCCTGCCACGCTTCCCAAAGACGTCGCACACTTCGTTAGCGGGAAGATTTCCGCCGCTGTGAACATCGTAGCAGAGCCTGCTGCTGCTGGGTGAGATCACTGCATCACGTCGCTGCGGGAATAGTCGCAGAGCCATCGCATCAAAGAGCTGCGTGAGGAAGATCGCCGCTGGACGGCGCATCGTCGCCCTGGAGATCGTCGCAGCCCCCGAGAATCATCGCATTGTGCCTTTGCAAGCCTTTTTCACTACGGAACGTTTGCACCGGAATCCATACAAGTCATCGCAACCCTCCCCATACAGATCGGAGTCATCGCAACACGCCGCTACATCCAGCGGAATTGTCGCGTCGCCTGCCCAAGGTCTCAGGAGTGTTGCAAAGCTTGTTTTCCACCGCAACAGCTTCTGTTTTGAAACTTTGTCACATTTAAAGGTACTGTTGGCTAAACGTGACGCAGCTGTGAACTTTTCACACAACTGTAGATTATTTTGTCGCTAACATTAAGAACTCTTTTGCAACCATATTCTTGAACTGTTTATGTTGGATTTTTGTCGTTTTTGTCTTGTGTAGTTTAGATTAAATACCTTTACTTTTCTAAACTGTTGTGGAGTCAGTTTGCGGTGTTTCCACTGTGTTATTGTGAGTTTTAGACAAATACTTTACACGTTGCCTTTGATAAATCTTGACTTTGCTCTTGCCAAGCTACCAAGGGGGTGAGCAGGGGTTATCTCAGAGGGTTTCCTCCTTACCCTGACTAGAAGCAAGGGTCCCTATTTGAACAGTGGTACCTACCTCTGCCAACTAGAGACCCCCAGTTCTAACAGTGGTGGTTAACAAGAAGCAGCCGGACAGTGGTGGTTTACAAGAAGCAGCCGGGTGGTGGTGGTTTACAAGACGCAGCCGGACAATGGCGGTTTACAAGACGCAGCCGGACAATGGCGGTTTACAAGAAGCAGCCGGACAGTAGAGGTTTACAAGAAGCAGCCGGATGGTGGTGGTTTACAAGACGCAGCCGGACAATGGCGGTTTACAAGAAGCAGCCGGACAGTGGTGGTTTACAAGAAGCAGCCGGACGGTGGTGATTTTGCAGATTTAGTAGAAGTACAAGAAGCAGCCGGACTTTGGTGGTTTTGCAGAGTTAGTAGAAATACAAGTAGCAGCCAGACAGTGGTGGTTTACAAGAAGCAGCCGGACAGTGGTGGTTTACAAGAAGCAGCCGGACAGTGGTGGTTTACAAGAAGCAGCCGAACAGTGGTGGTTAACAAGAAGCAGCCGGACAGTGGTGGTTTACAAGAAGCAGCCGGATGGTGGTGGTTTACAAGAAGCAGCCGGACAATGGCAGTTTACAAGAAGCAGCCGGACAATGGCGGTTTACAAGAAGCAGCCGGACAGTGGTGGTTTACAAGAAGCAGCCGGACGGTGGTGATTTTGCAGATTTAGTAGAAGTACAAGAAGCAGCCGGACTTTGGTGGTTTTGCAGAGTTAGTAGAAATACAAGTAGCAGCCGGACAGTGGTGGTTTACAAGAAGCAGCCGGACAGTGGTGGTTTACAAGAAGCAGCCGGACAGTGGTGGAGGTGATCCCAAGACTCCATTTAATGCTGTGAAGAAGCCTCAGCCCAGCATAGGGATCCCCTACAGTCGCGTTATCATGTAGATTCAGTTGACTTTGCTCACACACAGGCATAAATCGACTTGAATTCTTCAAGGTAAGCTACAAAATCAATGCTGCACGCTCCATGTGCCCTTAGAGCTGGGCTCAGCGAAAGCGCTCTGAGAAGCCGCCTCTGGGCACAGGCCGCGTCCGCCTCAGCACTCTGGCTCTTTTCACATGGTCAGCACCATCACCTTGGGGCATGTTCATCCAGCTGACAGACCCTTCCAAGGAGTTCAGTGCGATGGAAGAAGATGGAGGCAGAGCTGAGGCAGCTCGCTCCAACCCTCTGGTGTGAACCATGCTGGCCGGCAGGCAGGGGGTTCTTCAGCAGTGGCATGCACACTGGCCTTTAAAAGCTGAACTACATTACTATGTATGGTGATCCTTATATCAGTTCCTGCTCTCATCTCCAGCAACGTGAAAAACCTTTTCTTTTAGACACGTGCACTGTGCATCAAATACTCTCCAAAGTTACATGTATCTAAAATCCAA
This sequence comes from Lissotriton helveticus, assembly GCF_964261635.1. Taxonomy (NCBI): domain Eukaryota; kingdom Metazoa; phylum Chordata; class Amphibia; order Caudata; family Salamandridae; genus Lissotriton; species Lissotriton helveticus. The sequence continues at coordinate 7,972,224 of NC_136067.1, read as the reverse complement.
GATGGTGGAACCTTGCCTCAGCTCTGCAGAGCTGCTCTCTGCCTCCCAGCTCCACCCCTGGCCCTCCCAATTCACACAGTGAATTACAGAGGAAATCCACTCCCACTGTCAATCCCAGGCGAGGCCTCGCCCAGAAAGGGGACCAGACAGATTCCTAGGACTCGGCTAGAGACAGGCAGGGGGAGAGGGTCCCTTCAGAGACTTCAGTTGAGTAAAACTGTAAGACTTCCCACCTCTCAGAACAGCTGTAAGCGCACAAGACAACTGAGATTACTTTCACACTCACCGCTTAAACCAGGGTTCCCTGCACACTGCAAGATCAGTTCTAATCTCATTGTGTTACCCACAAGTTAGAAATGAAATGTGGCACTAGGGTTTACACAGCAGAGGACACATAGGGCAGGGCGACACTGTGCAGTCAAAAACGAGTGATTAGAACCGAGAGGGGGCGATTGATCCCTCATTGCCACTTTCCGCAACAGTACTCTGGTGACTGCACACGAGACAGCAGTCCTGCCGGAGCAGCTTTTGTGGCAAACAAGCGTCAGGATCTTCTGGAGAGCTTTGCTGAGATGAACCATCATATGGTTTGGAGATTCCTCTGATGAAAAGAGAACTGTATGAACAGTCAATCAATCAATCAATCAATCAGGGAATGGTAAGCGCACTACTCACCCGCGAGGGTCTCAATGCGCTGAGGGGGTGGGGGTGGTCAGCTGGTCCGTTAGCCGAAGAGCCAGGTCTTGAGGGTCTTTCTGAAGGTGTTTAGGGAGGGGGCCGTCTGATGTCTGCCGGTAGCTCGTTCCAGGTCTTGGCAGTCCACATGAAGAGATCATGCAATGTAATTCCTTGTGTCTTTTTTTATCACCTGTGCTCCTGCCACTCAAGGATTGGAGACTCCAACACCTACTCTAGCCAGGGTTGAGGATGCCTTTCACAGGCCCCGCCTCTGGGCCAAGCACACTGGCCTTCGGCCTTACCGCCCAGCGAAGGCAGGGCCTTCCTCCCACGAGCTCTGGCTACAGCCACCTGGAGTCCTTTTACACATTTGTGAAATGTCTTCGATTGTAGGCAGGGACTTGTGATAATGACGTACTCAGGCATGTCATCATCAACCGAGAAGTCTTCCTTTACAGAAGGATGGCAAACATCGGTGATCCAAGATCTTCCTGGTGTATCCTGAGGTGCCGGATCACTGCTGGTCCTGGAGGGCGGAATCGCCGCGCTGTGTAAGGATAGGGACGAGGACGAGACGGATTACAAGTACTGCAAGCAGCTGCCGCCAAGAGCTTCAGCCAATCCCTTTTTGGCTGTTTTTGGGTCCAGAAAAGCTATAAAGCCTCCAGGGCTATGAGCCAGAAAGATGCCTTCATGGACTGCACTGGGTCTGCGTGTTCAGACGCTGGCGGATGGCTGTACAAGGGGTTTGCTTCAGTGTCCAAGTCTTTTACTCCCTCTACTTGGCCCGGTTTGTACTTGGAGATCACACTGGTGTCTCCGGCTTCCGTTTCACTGGTAGAAATGTGCTCCCCCGCTAGAGAGAGCACCTGTTAGATTTGGGGGTCTCTGGTTGGCACAGGTATGCACTTGTGACAAACAGGGACCCTCTCCTCTAGTCAGGGCAAAGGACTTACCCCTGGAAAATAACCCCTGCTCACCCTCTAGGCGGCGTGGCACGAGCAGACAAGGCTAAACCCCAGAGCGTTCAGAGTTAAGCATTTGTAATAACACACAGTAACCAATGGACACACTACAGATGGACACAAGGCTGGTTTTATGTAAAAATATACTTATTTTATATGCAGGCTTAAGCAGGCTTAATTACAAGGTGGGCACGGTGAACGTATGCTTCTTGTGTCCCTCATGTCATCTTAACATTCTTATTTGGCACCTCCTTGCTGCATTTCATACTTTCAAATCTACGTATTCCGATTACAAATGCAAAACACTTAGGGCCAGATGTAGGTAGCCAAATACCGGTCGGTAACGGACGAATTCGGCCGTTACCAACCGGTATTTGGCTTTTGAGATGTAGGTGGGTAGTTATTTACAGAATCGGTATATTTACCGATTCGGTAAATTTACCACTTCGGTATTTTACCGAATCGGTAAACATACCGATTCTGTAAATCCATATGTAGGTGACACTCCTAAGAGTGCCACAGGCCCTTAAGAGTCGGTATTTTACCACCCAATCCTATTGGGTGGTAAAATACCGAATTCAGGTGTGCATGCACATCTGTGCATGCACACCTGTGCAATGTGACACACAGACATGCCCTTAGGGCATGTATGTGTGCCACATGTCTCACTAGCCTATACTTGGGGTGCTAGAGGGTGTCAAAGTGACACCCCCTGCACCCTTGCAAGATTCGGTATTTACCGATTCTGTAAATACCGATTCTGTATTTCCCATTGATTCCTATGGGCTTCAAGACCCATAGGAATCAATGTGAAATACAGAATCGGTATTTACAGAATCGGTAAATACAGACTCTTACAGAATCGGTAATTTTTTACCTACATCTGCCTCCTTCCAAATTACCGATTCGGTATGAGTCGGTATTTAAGAGTCGGTAAATCTGAATTACCTACATCTGGCCCTAAGTATTGTTTAGTATTTGTTTCATTAATGGATTTTGATAACCTTCGACAAGCTGGTAGGAGTATTTAAGCTGCATGTAGGCAAAGGTTAGGGAGGGAGAAATCTTAAGTTCAGGAAGCAGCAAACTGAGGGCACGAGATAAAAAAAACAGAAGCTGTAAACACATTTGCCTTTTCAAAGGTAGGCACATCGAGTTGCAGGCGGCCTGACTGCTTGTCTGCAGACATAGCTGTTGTGTGCAGAGAGAGGCACAAGAGCTGTCGCCATACAGAGCAGTAAGACTGTTGTTCCATAAAGGTATGCGGGTGAAAGGCGATTTGGTTGTGTTATGTTTTTTTTTTTTTAATTGTCCCCGTTATAGAAATTATATTCACTAGAATGGGATTTTTATTTCAATAAAAGTCATAAAGTATGTTCTTAGTATATAGTCTTGAGTGCGTCTACTGTGTTGATTTATGGTGAAAGGAGGTTGAAAACCTACCAACAAGAGGCGACCTGTGAGACTCAGGACTGATCGTCACCTGAACCATTGATCCGCATGTAGTGCTCAGGTAGTTTGTGGGTTACACAACGGGATCATGGTGGTATCTTGATTAACTCTGCGCTGCCACGGGGTCCAGAGACCCCAGCTCGCGGGCTGTGTTCTGGAAACATTTTTGAAAAGGTATCACAGTGAAGGCCCCATGCACTGTTTTAAGGGAGAGGTCACTTCTGGCCTGCGCTCACCAGCCAAGGCTACTCCAGTACATGAGTCTTTAAATGATGGCGGTGGGATGGCGTCTCCGGTGGGATTGGGAGCGTGAGCGCAGACCACCATTGTTAGGCCTTGAACTTCAGCTTTACGCCTCCTCTGTCGCAGCTCCACAAACCAGCTGGACCGCCCATTTTTCCACTAACCACTCCCTTTCTTTAATTAATAGGTAATACGTATTTTAGTCTCCAAAATATATTTTGATGTATTTATTAAGTTCCTCTCATGGCAGTCTGAGGGATGGATTGATTAGGCAGGGCAGCAGCAGTCTGTCATCACTGTTTATGTCACTGAAGATAAGTACCTTGTGCCATTTCTTCTTGGGTGGCCGGGTCTGGCCGAGTTTCCAGGACTGGTGGTTCCAGAAGTGTGTCCATCTTAGTAATGTATCCCAGCACACATGTTGAAGCACCTGTGTTTCATCAAGATTAGTGAACAGTTTTTCCCATCGTAGGCCTACTTTTGCAACATTAAGACGTCAATTCAAACCTCCAAATACAGATCCCAAATGTTCCAATCAATATTTCACCAATAATGAATATGACCCATGACATTTCCAGAGTTCAGCAGTCTGAAAGGTCTTTGGCTGGGTTGGGGCCACATCTGTATGCGGCTCACAGGCGACTGCCCGCCAGGATTTGGGAGTATACTACCTGCCACCCCAACCACCACTGACTTTCGATCTTTGCAGCTGGGGCATCATTTACTTCTACAGATGCTAGGTATGCAAGTATTTACACTTGAACATTTTTTAAAGTACTTCCCAAATTTTAGGATAATTATTTTTGGTCTTCCTTTCCAATAAAGTTTTCATTAGATCATCCGATTTGCAAATCCATACTAATGTAATGAAGAGAGAGCCCAAAGCTTTGAGGCGGGTAATCTCAGGAACCACAGCATCAATCACAACACCCAATACAGCGTTGGAAAGGGCAGTTGCAGCAGAAGGATATAGGCTACGCAGACGCCCACCATATACATTTAAAAGGTAAAAGAACCGTGCCAGAAAAGTAGTCCCTTGTGGGCGTGTCTGCGTTGTACTCTGGGCGTGTGCTGGGGTGTGACAAACGCTGGGGGCGTGTGGTACGTTCCGTCCTTCATGCCATGTTCCGTCCTTCATGCCATGTCTCATATTGTGTGCTGTGGGCGTGTGCTGGGGGCGTGTGCGGGGCGCGAGATTACGGAAAAAACAAGCGAGCGTTGTGCCCAATATTACATTGTTTTTTCTTCCCAGGTTCTGTACATTCCAGCTCCGGGTGTCCACCCTGCTCCCTTTAAATACCCCTGCACCCCATAATCATAACCCACCCTTACTCTTTAAAATACCCCAACACCCTTAAACACTAACCCATCTTAACCCTATAAATATACCCTTACCCCAAAACCTAAACCTATCCCTAAACCCTAAAAATACCCCTGTACCCCAAAACCCAAACCTAGCCCTGAACCCTATAAATACCCCTGTACCTCAAAACCAAAACTACCCCTGAACCCTAAAAATATCCCTGTACCCCAAAACCCAAACCTAGCCCTGATCCCTAAAAATACCCCTGTACCCCAAAACCAAAACCTACCCCTGAACGCTAAAATACTCCTGTACCCCAAAACCCAAACCTACCCCTGAACCCTAAAAATACCCCTATACCCCAAAACCCAAACCTAGCCCTGAACCCTAAAACTACCCTTGTACCCCAAAACCCATACCTATCCCTAAACCCTAAAACTACCCCTGTACCTCATAACCCAAAACTATATCTGAACCCTTAAAATACCCAAACACCCCAAAACATATACCTCAGTACCCCAAAACATATACCCCTATACCCATACTTACCTTATCCAAACATTAAAAAAAAACATGCTTTTACCATTCATGCATTTACAACGAATTTCGTTGTAAATGTATGCGTGGTAAAAGCATATAAAATTTAATGCGATGCGTTATAATGGCATTGCGAAGTCATGGTACTTTCGTAATGAAAGTATGCGGAGTGATGCTATGCGGAAAGAAAGTTGCGGAATAACGGGTGTTTACCCTCCCTGGTAAGTACATTGGTGGCACGGCGGCACACATCTCCAGCAACAGACTCACATTTTTTCACCACCCATTTGAAAAATGCACAGGTCTCTCTCATTGATGGCCAGCGCCGACAACACACCTCCCGCCACAAGTTCTAGAATTGCGAACTTTAGAGCTGGGGAGCTACGTTCGAATCTCGGCATCAGCTCAACATCCTGTGATTCCAGGCAAATCGCTTTGTCTCCCCGTGCCTACCACAAATGAATGTGTTCTTCTGTAATGTAAATTGTGCTCATGCCATGTTGTCGAGTTCGCGCTATATAACATTGCAAGGAAAGATAAAGTAGGGAAACTCGAGTTCACACACTACTGAACGCGCACTCTTAAGTGAATCAGCAGTGCACTGTGAATCGGAGCGTTTCACAGGCCTGTCACACATAAGAAATGCTATCAAAACGAAATCCTACAAAACAATATAGTACTGGCCGGCAGCAATTCATACCCAGACAACGTCGGGACGGGCTGCTAGTTAATGAATAAAATCAGAGTATGGTGTTCTCATTGTTTCATTAACCCAAGTTCTACCTTCCATCATACTTTAGACATGGGTGGACACTGAGAAGTATTTTACCGCTACTTTCAACAAAAGAGAAGTCTGCATTGGAGAGTCCAAAGAATCTCAACCTGGGGTGGACCTCGGAAGCTAGGGAGACTTGTGTACCCCTGAACTTCTCAGTGCTCTGGAGTGACACTGGTGAGACGTAGGGCCTTGTAAAACTTCCAAATACAGAACTAACTGGCACATGCATCAAAGCTTTTTGCGATCGCAAACGGTGCAATTCGCAAAAATCGGCCGTTTGCGATCGCAAAATTAGCTTTTGCGATGCATCAAGGGTCAAGGCCCTCGCAATTTGAAAAATCGCAACTAATTGCAAGTTCTCAAATTGCGACTGCATTTAAGGAATCGCATTTTGAGATTCCTTAAATGCAATGCAAGATCCACTTTGAAGTAGCAATTTCGCTACTATTGGTCACAAATTACCATGAAGTTGAACTTCATGGTACTTAGCAAGAACTTTGTAAAATGCACTAAAGTGCATTTTTCAAAGTTGTAGGTTACACACACACATGTCCTTGGGACATATGTGCGCAACATTTGTGCACAGATCAATTTCAGGAGTGCAACAGGGTGTCCTTTTGACAGCCTTGCAAGGACCTATTCGTTCTCGCAAACTGAGCATGCAATTCCGATTCATTGCTATCGGCCTGTAGGCCCATAGGAATAAATGGGAAGCCATTCCTTATTTGCGAGTAGGAAATAAGGAATTTGTAGGAATCGCTATTTTTATAGCGATTCCTACATGCATAGGCTTTTGCGAGTCCTTAATTGTGATTCTTTAATAATCGCATTTAAGGAATCGCAAAATCCTAGCTTGATGCATTTGCCTGTAAATCAATAAACCCTTTCAGAGCATTGCATGCTATCACCCTTATCGAAACCAAGCCGCCATCTTCTGGCCTCTCTCTACTATGAACCGACTCTTACGGCTATCTGTAAGAAGACGTTATACATTATTTTCTTTCATCCTACATATGATCTTCAATGCCCCGCGCGAGGTCACAGCCGAGACAGGAAGGCGTGAAGAGCCAAGACAGCGGGTTCCACCAGAGGAGGAGGAGATGGTAAGACCTACCACGAGGATATGGCCTCACACCGTGATGATGGACATGGCCTACGCGGCTTGCTGCAGCGGCCAGCTTCAATCACTCCGTTCCACATAGATTATATACCGCCTGCACAGCAGGGGCTCATGGTACATTCTGTTTGTGCTCTGGCAGTATCCACAGGGTTGACCTCTTCCATCACTGCAGGGGCAGTGGCTAAGTGCCAAAGGCTGGGCAGAGCCTGCAGGAAGCCAGGACCTCTCTGACCCCCCTCTGTGTCCGCCGCACGGTGGAGCGGATGCCAGGGGGAGAGCAGCGTGTACCTAATGACAAGGCTGGAGAAGGCTGGGAAGCCAAGTGATAATGTCACAGCTGGGGGGTGGTGAAAGAGTGCAGTGTTACAGCAGGAGGTGGAGGGCCGCCAATGACACATCCTTCAAACAAGACGCGGTAGAGCATTTAAAGCGTTGTTTTTGGGCAGCGAAGGCCCAAGGAAACTAAAGGAAACTAAGCATTTTCAGAAATGAAAAGAACTGCTAGTATGTAGGAGTACACGCGGAGGACTCCAGGTGGGCCCACTTCCTTAATAAAGCTCCGGGCTGCGGAAGATGCAAGAACACAAGTGAAGGTAATGAACTTTGATGTACTGTCGGCGAGCACAACATCTCATTAGTGTGGCTGGATACATCCGCTGCTGTTAATCCCGCCCCCAGGGACCTTCCCTCCTGAAGTCAAAGCATTAACCCTGCAAGGACCCAACGAGCGCCTGAGTAGACGGCTGGCCCCAAAATACGATTCACTAAAATTGTAACTACTCCTGCGACCACGGGGGAACCTGAAACAGGAGCGGCTCCTCCACGAGAGCAGAGGAGCGTAACCCCGCTAAACAAATGCCCCCAGAGTTGACAAATAAAAAGGTAATAATGCTTATTTATTTCCTTTTTATTTTTCAGTAACTTGTCATGAACCGAGTGTCAGGACGCGGCGGGCCAGTGCTGCTGAGTGGCAGCAGCAGGGAGCCGTGCACTTATGTTTAAAATAAGCATGTCTCTTGGGCTGGCTGGCTTGCGATGGCCCGCCAGTCTCGCGCTTTTTGAACTTCTCTAACCTAGCTCTCTTAGACAGCTGGGTTAGAGAAAGCACAGTCCTCCAGCGCTCATAAAAGCCCTGAGATGAGCCGCTCCCTCCAATCCTGACGCTTCTCTCATGCTGTGAGAGCAGCACCAGGATTGGGTAGTGCAGTTTCTTAGGTCCCGGCGCTTCGAGGATGACGCTGTGTGGCAAACCAGGAAGGTATGTGCCATTGTTATGTATGAAATCTCTTGTATTTAATATATCTTAAAAGGGGGCTCTCATCTGTTCCCATAACCAAATTACTGTGTGAATTCGCTTTTGCGTGGAACTTTATTTTGTTAACTTCCCCAGCCTGCACACATTTAGGATACTTCTACTGAAGCTGTTCACACTGTTTAAGCCCAAGTCACTGTCAAGATCAGATCTCTTCCCATGAAAGAGGCAGACAGCTTCTAACAGTGTGCTGGATTTCCTATTCATGCCTCAGTACCTTTCTTTGCACTTTGTAGGCATGATCCGATTGATTTTTTCAACTTAATCTATCTGGTCCTTATAATCAAATTCTAAATGTTGTCATAAACAGTGCACATTAAAAAATAAAGTTAATATACAAGAGCGATGCTATATTTCACTATTAAACAGGCAGTCACAAGTGCAGTTACCTTGCAGACAACAGGGTCATGATTTGAATGGTGCAGCAGGCGCAGCAGCACCGGGCCTAAATGTTGTCAGAACTCCTCTAAACACATAATATTGTTCTATTTGAATCCTAAAAGGGCAGTGACAATTGCAGGTACCTTGCTGTTAAAACAGACTTGATTTGAATGGTGCAGCAGGTGCAGTTGCACAAGTACCAAAAGCTCCAGGGACCCCACTAAACCCAGATTATTGCTAACATTGTGAACTAAATAGGCAGTTACAAGTGCAGTTACCTTGCAGACAACAGGGTAATCATTTCAATGGTGCAGTGGGTGCAGTGACACCAGGACCAACATCTCTAGGCACCCCACTAAACACAGCAGTCAACTTGCAGTTAAAAGGGGCTTGATTTGAATGGTGCAGCAAGTGCAGTTGCACCAGTACCAAAAGCTGTAGGGACCCCACTAAACCCATATTATTGAACTAAATAGGCAGTTACAAGTGCAGTTACCTTGCAGACAACAGGGTAATCATTTCAATGGTGCAGTGGGTGCAGTGACACCAGGACCAACATCTCTAGGCACCCCACTAAACACAGCAGTCAACTTGCAGTTAAAAGGGGCTTGATTTGAATGGTGCAGCAGGTGCAGTGGCAACCCGGCCAAAAGTTGTCATAAGTCCACTAAACACTGAATATTCCAATATTTTACTACTAAACACGCTGTCACAAGTGCAGTTATATTGCAGGCAACAGGGTCATTATTGGAAAGGTGCAACAGGTGCAGTGGCACTGGGCCAGAAGCTTTAGGGACCCCAATAACCACCAAATATTGCTACATTTTAGTACTAAACAGGCAGTCACAAGTGCAGTTATCCAGCAGGCACTAGGGTGATGATTGCAAAGGTGCTCCAGGTGCAGTGGCGCCGAGGCCAAAACTTGTCACAACTCCTCTAAAACCCAAATATTGCTATATTTAACTATTAAATAAGCAGTCACAAGTGCAGTTACCCTGCAGGCACTAGGGTGATGATTTCAAAGGTGCTCCAGGTGCAGTGGCGCCGAGGCCAAAACTTGTCACAACTCCTCTAAAACCCAAAGATTGCTATATTTAACTATTAAATAAGCAGTCACAAATGCAGTTACCCTGCAGGCATTAGGGTCATGGTTTGAATGATGTAGCAGGTGCAGTGGCACCGGGCCCAAAAGTTGTCAGGACTCCTCTAAACACATAATATTGCGATTACATCAGTGAATTCTATTATTTCTCACTTTCATTTCATTTTTAAAATGTTGCTATTAGTTACCGGCACTAGACCACTAGTAACAGCACACTATAGTGCCTTTTTGTACATAAACAAGTCATAACACTCTAACAGACCTTCTGTAACTTATATTGTGCAACTACTCAGCCAGCTACAACTTACAAAAAAAACTGCTTATTATTAATCAAATAGGCTAAACATACTGCGTTTACCAATGCTTATTTAATGTATGTTTTATTTTAGTACCACTTGCCCCGCCACTCTAATTATTTGCCAGTCGGTACTGCTTAGAACCTGCAGTACTAAGAAAGTGAGAGCACGCTGGTCAGGAGTAGGCACAGACGTGGCAGCAGCGAGAGCACGCTGGTCAGGAGTAGGCACAGACGCATCAGCAGCGAGAGTGCGCTGGTCAGGAGTAGGCACAGACGCATCAGCAGTCAGAGCGCGCTGATCAGGATTAGGCACAGACGCATCAGCAGTCAGAGGGCGCTGATCAGGAGTAGGCACAGATGCGGCAGCAGCGAGAGTGCGCTGATCAGGAGTAGGCACAGACGCATCAGCAGTCAGAGGGCGCTGATCAGGAGTAGGCACAGATGCGGCAGCAATGAGAGTGCGCTGATCAGGAGTAGGCACAGACGCTGCAGCAGCGAGAGTGCGCTGATCAGGAGTAGGCACAGACGCGGCAGCAGCGAGAGTGCGCTGATCAGGAGTAGGCACAGACGCGGCAGCAGCGAGAGTGCACTGATCAGGAGTAGGCACAGACGCGGCAGCAGCGAGAGTGCGCTGATCAGGAGTAGGCACAGACGCGGCAGCAGCGAGAGTGCGCTGGTCAGGAGTAGGCACAGACGCGGCAGCAGCGAGAGTGCGCTGGTCAGGAGTAGGCACAGACGCGGCAGCAGCGAGAGTGCGCTGATCAGGAGTAGGCACAGACGCGGCAGCAGCGAGAGTGCGCTGATCAGGAGTAGGCACAGACGCGGCAGCAGCGAGAGTGCGCTGGTCAGGAGTAGGCACAGACGCGGCAGCAGCGAGAGTGCGCTGATCAGGAGTAGGCACAGACGCTGCAGCAGCGAGAGTGCGCTGATCAGGAGTAGGCACAGACGCGGCAGCAGCGAGAGTGCACTGATCAGGAGTAGATGCGGCAGCAGCGAGAGTGCGCTGATCAGGAGTAGGCACAGATGCGGCAGCAGCGAGAGTGCGCTGATCAGGAGTAGGCACAGACGCGGCAGCAGCGAGAGTGCACTGATCAGGAGTAGGCACAGACGCAGCAGCAGTCAGAGCGCGCTGATCAGGAGTAGGCACAGACGCGGCAGCAGCGAGAGTGCGCTGATCAGGAGTAGGCACAGACGCTGCAGCAGCGAGAGTGCGCTGATCAGGAGTAGGCACAGATGCGGCAGCAATGAGAGTGCGCTGATCAGGAGTAGGCACAGACGCATCAGCAGTCAGAGTGCACTGATCAGGAGTAGGCACAGACGCATCAGCAGTCAGAGTGCACTGATCAGGAGTAGGCACAGACGCATCAGCAGTCAGAGTGCACTGATCAGGAGTAGGCATAGACGCTGCAGCAGCGAGAGTGCGCTGATCAGGAGTAGGCACAGACGCTGCAGCAGCGAGAGCGCGCTGATCAGGAGTAGGCACAGACGCTGCAGCAGCGAGAGTGCGCTGATCAGGAGTAGGCACAGACGCGGCAGCAGCGAGAGTGCGCTGATCAGGAGTAGGCATAGACGCAGCAGCAGCGAGAGTGCGCTGATCAGGAGTAGGCACAGACGCGGCAGCAGCGAGAGTGCGCTGATCAGGAGTAGGCACAGATGCGGTAGCAATGAGAGTGCGCTGATCAGGAGTAGGCATAGACGCTGCAGCAGCGAGAGTGCGCTGATCAGGAGTAGGCACAGACGCTGATCAGGAGTAGGCACAGATGCGGCAGCAATGAGAGTGCGCTGATCAGGAGTAGGCACAGACGCGGCAGCAGCGTGACTGCGCTGGTCAGGAGTAGGCGCAGACGCATCAGCAGTCAGAGCGCACTGATCAGGAGTAGGCATAGACGCTGCAGCAGCGAGAGTGCGCTGATCAGGAGTAGGCACAGACGCATCAGCAGTCAGAGCGCACTGATCAGGAGTAGGCACAGATGCGGCAGCAATGAGAGTGCGCTGATCAGGAGTAGGCCCAGACGCATCAGCAGTCAGAGCGCACTGATCAGGAGTAGGCACAGATGCGGCAGCAATGAGAGTCCGCTGATCAGGAGTAGGCCCAGACGCGGCAGCAGCGAGAGTGTGCTGATCAGGAGTAGGCACAGACGCGGCAGCAGCGAGAGTGCGCTGATCAGGAGTAGGCACAGACGCGGCAGCAGCGAGAGTGCGCTGATCAGGAGTAGGCACAGACGCGGCAGCAGCGAGAGTGCACTGATCAGGAGTAGGCACAGACGCGGCAGCAGCGAGAGTGCGCTGATCAGGAGTAGGCATAGACGCTGCAGCAGCGAGAGTGCGCTGATCAGGAGAAGGCATAGACGCAGCAGCAGCGAGAGTGCGCTGATCAGGAGTAGGCACAGACGCTGATCAGGAGTAGGCACAGATGCGGCAGCAATGAGAGTGCGCTGATCAGGAGTAGGCACAGACGCGGCAGCAGCGTGACTGCGCTGGTCAGGAGTAGGCGCAGACGCGGCAGCAGCGAGAGTGCGCTGATCAGGAGTAGGCACAGACGTAGCAGCAGTCAGTGCGCGCTGGTCAGGAGTAGGCACAGACGCGGCAGCAGCGAGAGTGCGCTGATCAGGAGTAGGCACAGACGCGGCAGCAGCGAGAGTGCGCTGATCAGGAGTAGGCACAGATGCGGCAGCAGCGAGAGTGCGCTGATCAGGAGTAGGCACAGATGCGGCAGCAATTAGAGTGCGCTGATCAGGAGTAGGCATACACGTGGCTGTAGTGAGAGCGTACTTATCAGGAGTAGGCACAGACGCATCAGCAGTCAGAGCGCGCTGATCAGGATTAGGCACAGATGCAGCAGCAGTCAGAGCGCGCTGATCAGGATTAGGCACAGATGCAGCATCAGTCAGAGCGCGCTGATCAGGATTAGGCACAGATGCAGCAGCAGTCAGAGCGCGCTGATCAGGATTAGGCACAGATGCAGCGGCAGTCAGAGCGCGCTGATCAGGATTAGGCACAGATGCAGTAGCAGTCAGAGCGGGCTGATCAGGATTAGGCACAGATGCAGCAGCAGTCAGAGCACGCTGATCAGGAGTAGGCACAGACGCGGCAGCAGCGAGAGTGCGCTGATCAGGAGTAGGCACAGACGCGGCAGCAGCGAGAGTGCGCTGATCAGGAGTAGGCACAGACGCGGCAGCAGCGAAAGTGCGCTGATCAGGAGTAGGCACAGACGCATCAGCAGTCAGAGCGCACTGATCAGGAGTAGGCACAGATGCGGCAGCAATGAGAGTGCGCTGATCAGGAGTAGGCCCAGACGCGGCAGCAGCGAGAGTGTGCTGATCAGGAGTAGGCACAGACGCGGCAGCAGCGAGAGTGCGCTGATCAGGAGTAGGCACAGACGCGGCAGCAGCGAGAGTGCACTGATCAGGAGTAGGCACAGACGCTGCAGCAGCGAGAGTGCGCTGATCAGGAGTAGGCACAGACGCGGCAGCAGCGAGAGTGCACTGATCAGGAGTAGGCACAGATGCGGCAGCAGCGAGAGTGCGCTGATCAGGAGTAGGCATACACGTGGCTGTAGTGAGAGCGTACTGATCAGTAGTAGGCACAGACGCATCAGCAGTCAGAGCGCGCTGATCAGGATTAGGCACAGATGCAGCAGCAGTCAGAGCGCGCTGATCAGGATTAGGCACAGATGCAGCAGCAGTCAGAGTGCGCTGATCAGGAGTAGGCACAGACGCAGCAGCAGCGAGAGTGCGCTGATCAGGAGTAGGCACAGACGCATCAGCAGTCAGAGCGCACTGATCAGGAGTAGGCACAGATGCGGCAGCAGTCAGAGCGCGCTGATCAGGAGTAGACACAGATGCGGCAGCAATGAGAGTGCGCTGATCAGGAGTAGGCACAGACGCGGCAGCAGCGAGAGTGCGCTGATCAGGAGTAGGCACAGACGCGGCAGCAGCGAGAGTGCACTGATCAGGAGTAGGCACAGATGCGGCAGCAATGAGAGTGCGCTGATCAGGAGTAGGCACAGACGCAGCAGCAGCGAGAGTGCGCTGATCAGGAGTAGGCACAGACGCGGCAGCAGTCAGAGCGTGCTGATCAGGAGTAGGCACAGACGCGGCAGCAGCGAGAGTGCGCTGATCAGGAGTAGGCACAGACGCGGCAGCAGCGAGAGTGCGCTGATCAGGAGTAGGCATACACGTGGCTGTAGTGAGAGCGTGCTGATCAGGAGTAGGCACAGCCGGGGCAGAAGTCAGAGCTTGCCCTTCAGAAGTAGGCACAGACGCGGGAGCCTTTCTACCTCAATCTCCTTCATTATGTCGACAAATTGCCTAAGACTCATTTCTTAGGCCACAACTTCTCCGTCTCTGAAGCCAGAGCCTGCATACCTAACAATACATAATCTCTTCTAGCTCTTCTACTAATCTGACCATTTACGAGAACCTCCTGTACACCACTAATGACCTCACTTGTCTCAAATCTAATCTAATGCAAGAAACTGAACCAAAGACAATGAATGATTTCATTGTGCGTGCAAGACTACGCGCAAAATCCAATAATAGCCAAAAAACAACAAGCACTGGCTTAACCACTAACCGTGGGCTCCTGATTAGCGTACTAGGGCCCGATAAATCGCTTCAATGCCTTCTCAGGGGTAGTAAGAGATTCCTGTGGTGGGGGGCTCATTCTGTTTTCAATCTCCTTTGCCATGCACCGCCTCAGATATCGCCTCAATCTATATATATAAAAACAAATGTATGTCTGTCTGTCTGTCCTTCATGCATTACTACAACATTCATCCGATCTCCATGAAACTTTGGGAAGTTGTTGAGTACACTCCCGCGAAGGTTTCTGGCATAATTTATTTTTAAATATCGGCCCCCCAGGGCCTTCATACTCTTTCGAATACTGATGTACGCACCAAATGGAAAAACAACAAATTGTGTATCCACAAGCACTCGAATAAATAAATAGAATTAAAACAGCATTCATCCGATCGCCAGGAAACTTTGGAAAGTTCTTGAGTACACTCCCGCGAAGGTTTCTGGCATACATTTTTTTTAAATATCGGCCCCCCAGGGCCCTCATAATCTTTCAAATACTGATGTCCGCACCAGACGGAAAAACAACAAATCGTGTATCCACAAGCACTCGAAGAAATAAATAGAATTAAACCGACACTTTGAAATGTTTGCCATATTAAAATGAATATGTTTCACGAAAAATGACACAATGTAAATTGAATGTTATAACGAGTTTCCTTGAATGTCCTTTCTTCGGAGATCGCAGCAATGCGCGACGGGTAAGCTAGTGCTTCATAAAAACAAGTGACAGTTTATTGGTAATTGGTCATCACTCGATTCCTAGAGGTGGTGAATCCGGAGAAGAATCCACCAGGTGAATTTCTACCACCATATGGCTAGTACGGGCAGGCAATCCCAGGAGACGTGACACTACGGAAGGAGCTTGGCAGTCATGGACGTTCTGTGGAGTGGTCTATCTTTATCACTGTAGGCCTCTGCCTGGTAAGAGACAATCCCCCTGCCCCAAGTGCCAAATTGCACTGTTGCTTGGATCCCTAATGCAGATTTTTTTGTCATGGGCGTTCACAGATGTTGTGTGTGCACCATGACATTGGCCCGTCCCATTGATTGCAGTCTTGTTGGACCGGGAGGAGTGCCCAAAGCACTACCCTCATGAATTGTGGAAGGCTCCCGCCTTCATCAGGAGTTACGCAGCACGAGTGCTGTGGTGGCAGCGTACTGTGTAGTGATCAGTAGTAGTGAACAAGACCTTTTTACCCAGTGTCACAGCTGAGAGAGCTAGAGGTTCACTCACTTTTTTTAAAGTTACTCTCTGTGCGCCTAACTCACCCTTGGCCGACTTCAGGTATTTATTGTTTTATTTATGCGTTTTTATATAGAGTGTACTTCACCTGATGGTGTCAGAGCGCTTTACAATAGAACCAGTTACATTACATAAGGACTACATTACGTTATATAGGGACTTTAGAGTACATGAGCTGTATATAAAATATGAAACAGATACATGCTTCTAGGCACAACAAGAAAACGTTACAATGATGTGTACGGGAGACGTGCAATGTATACTAACAGCGTAGATATAATCTGCCAGTGTAGGGGGGGAAGTGAGCACCAAGTATTAGCTAGAAGGGAGAGCAAAGAATATAGAAATAGTATAATGATATTATATAGCATAGCATTATGATATCAAGAGTTTGGTCAGATCGTAGGTGCCTGGAGGGATCCCCGAACAGGTACTGGCTGTGTTGGTAGAAGGCTGGGTGGTGGATGGTGAAGGCGGCGTGCTTGACCCCGGGCCTGTCATTAAAACCATGTACTGGGGCACCCAGCTGTGGGAAGAGGGTAAGCTCAGCTCTGTAGGCCAGGAAGGCTCCATAGCCAGCGTAGGGCGATCCGAGCATGCAGGAGAGTCAGTCATCGGTGTGCCGGACGAGTGCTGTGAGAGAGAGACTGGGATAGCAGGAGCCGGACAGTCATCGGTGCACCGCTTGATGGCGTGAATACTGAGACTTGGGCAGCGCGAACAGGCGGGGCAGGCGGCCGATAGTATTGGTGGCAGGGGCAGGAGAGACAGCCCTGATTGATTAGCCCGACCAAGTCAGAGGCTCCCCTTGGAGAACACCAATGGCTCCTTCAGTCGAGATGCAGCAGTCTCCAAGATGGAGGAAGGCAGTGTCAGGCTTGCCTCTTGATCCTCCGGCCTCCGAGCCTCTGAGATGGGTGGGCACTCACTGGAGAGGAAAGGACACAGCTCCCTTTATACTTCAAAAAACTGTTCTTTGATTCAGCGATAGATCAGAAGGAAGGGGCCTTGACACATCTCAGGAAGGGAGAAGGGGCTGATAAGAGAATCATAAAGAGTAGGGCTGGGACCCTGGGATTAACCACTGGGACCTGCTTTGCAGAGGGCTGACTCTGTTCCAGCCCGGCTAGCCTTTCATAAAGTACTGAAGTCACCCTTCACAAAAAGTCGCATGGCACGCCTGATGCATGGAATAAGCCACTGGTATGTGTGACACTAAAGCTACAGCTCACCCTTGAGCCAAGCAGACTGTGCACACTGACTCAGAGCCCTACTCAAGCCATGCACCTGATGCCAGCACCCTAATGCCAATCAGCCCGGTCACATGCTTGGTCACTTGTGTTCAAGAAAACCCATGGTGGATCCGATTAACTGGGAACCAGTGGACGAGCCAGACGTAAGGCAATGTACAAGCAACTGTGGGCTCCTGTGAGCTCCTCTTCCTGCTCCACAACCCAGTTTGAACCCCTTGAATGCCCGTCTCAGAATATCGCCCTTGAAACACAACACAACTGGAAAAGGAACACAATGCATGCACAAACAAGAGTAAACAGATCAGTGTTCAATCATTACCTTTTTAGGTCTGGCTTCACAGCACAGCTGTTGCCAGACTTTATGAGATCAACAGAAAAAGAGCTGGGAGAAGCACTACTGAGGAAGGGGGTTTGGCTCCGCCCTAGTGTTGATTACCTGAACCACAGCATTTGTTTGGTTGAAACAGAGAGCTTGCCTTACGCTCTTTGCCTTAGAAAGCTAGTGGTCAATTCAGTGTCAGACTGGCCCACAAAGCAGTTTGGCACAGCCAGAAGAGCTGACTTGACAGACCAGTGTGTGGGACTTAATTGGCTGTTTGTGGGCTTGTCCTATATCTGGTGGGCCAGTTTTCGCTGTTGATTTTCCTGGTATTACCACAAACATTGTCTGCACACAAAACATGCATACAGAGTGCCCATGCAAGCTCATACCTACACAGAGTGACTGTGCAGCTCACCCCTATAGCGTACCCGTGCAAGCTCACAACTACCCGATTTGCATATGGGATCCACTTTTCATAGGTATTTGATACACTAATGGGGGGCACTTGGGGGCATATGTATGAAGCCTAATTCCCATCGCAAACGGGCCGATTCTCAGAATCGGCCCGTTTGCGAACGGGAAAAGGGTGTATCATCCCAAAATGCCCTCGCAATTTACGGAATCGCAAAATTGCGATTCCTTATTTTGCAAATGCATTTAAGGAATCGCAAATTGCAATTCCTTAAATGAAATGCAGGAAGCAACCAAATTGTGCGATTTGGCCTAAGAAATCGCAAATTACCACCAACTTAAAGTTGGTGGTAATTTGGGATTTCTTTGAAAAATGCACTTTTTGCATTTTTCAAAGTGCCATGTGGCGCACATACATTTTTCAGGGGTGCAACAAGGTGTCGTTTTGACACCTTTGCACCCTTGAAATTGCATTCGCAATTTGCGAGTACCTAATGGGTATTCGCAAATTGCGTACGTCTGCACATTCATTTGTATGGGCCCATAGGAATAAATTGGAAGTATTCCTTAATTGTGAATCGCAATTCCATGTTGCTAGTTCTTAATAGCGATTCCCTAAAATTCGCTATTAAGGACTCGCAAAACGGGATTGCAGTTATTGAGCGGAAGGCAAGAGTGTGTTTGCAATAAAATCAGGGCGATAAAGTCAAGAAGGTTAGGCCTCCTCTCATTATATGCAGGTAATTGTCCAAAGGAACAATTAAAGAAAATGCCTCTGACATTCTGGGTCCAGTGTCCTGAGGGAAAATGCCCTCTTTTTTGTGGTGCTAGCAGACTTATATTCCAGGTGGCCGGAGGTAGCATTTCTACACTGAGATTAACACATAATCAGGGATTAGATTCTTGAAGGATGTATTTCATAGGTAGAGAAATCCCAAGGTAATTGTGACTGACAATGGAGTATGGTTGATGCCCAAATAGAAAACTTTCTCAAGAGTAAGAACACTGTGCATAAGTGGTGTTCCCTCTACCACCCACAGTCTAATTAAGCGGTTGAAAGATTCAATAGGTCTGTACAGGAGACATTACACTTAGCTGGATAGGTACATAAAGATTGGAAGATGGAGATGAAGAGCAAAGTTGAGGCATGCAGATTTACACCACACAAGGAGTCACGCCCTTTGAACTGTTCTGCAAGAGGAAACATTGTTCTGTGGTATGTCCCTTTGGGTAATGAAATGTGCCAGTGAAGAGGGGTGTGAAAGAGAGCAAGAGGAGATTTCCAGGGCTCTGTGCAGGGGAAGGGAAGTAGCAGAAAAGAATAGAAAAGAGAATTAAGATGTGAGGAAGGTAGTGTCTGATGCTAAGCTGGATGTTGAGAACATGGTAGTTGTGAAGTCTACTGTCCATCGGAGTGGCACTTCGAATTTTAGCAAAGCACTTAGTTATGAAATTGTATATTGGACCTGTGAAATTGAAAGATGGTTGCATCTGGAATTGAAAGTGCGTATTAGTAGCAAAATAGTCATTTGTTTTGTAGTGTTTTCCTGTTGTTCGTCTAGTTCCCTGTGTTCTTTTAACTAGTGTCTGGTTGTATGTTTTGTTAGGTCAAGCCTAGGCAGAGCACGTGCTGTCTGGAGAAATGCTGTATTCACTCTGTGGCTTACAGCTCTCTTATTGGCTTTTTATTGGTGGCTTGGGCTGTCCTTCAAAAAGGCTTGCTTTCTAGTGGGTAATCTTTCTTCTTTGTCCCTCCTTTTTGTTGTTTGTTAACTCCCAGAGAGCAGTGCTTAGCTACTGCTCTTGTTCCACTTTGGTGCTTATCGATCTGTATCAGGAATTATTTTTTTCTTCATTTCCTGTTGGGATCTGGGTTCCTAGAGGAAGTTTCGAACAGTTCTTTTTCGGAGTTCTTGGCCTTTTCGTGTACTCTTGATTGAACACATTCAAAGGTCGCACACATGCTTCTTTCACTCTCATTGCACCCTGTTAGCCTCCCGACATCAGCATAGATTTCTTTGATTTGTCATGTGTTTGTTTTCCCTACTTTTAATTACTGGGCGTTTAATGTGAGATGGGGAGCCCTCTGTGTCTGAGTGTGGGGGCCAGGAGTAGCCGCTCCTGAGGACACCCCGGGGTGCACTGGACACCTCTGCTTCGACAGCTGCATGTCCGCCCAGAGAGGACAGCAAGGAAGGCTGGTCCAGCAGGAACTGGTCAGGTGTCAAAGGATCCCCAAGGGCAGGGGAGCCTCATTGGCCAGGAGCTGCTCTCCAAAGCTGAAAAGACTACACAGGGAGGTGCCCAGAAGAAAGAAGAGAAAGAGAGCAGGCGACAGCGAGCAGGAGCAAGGCAAAGGGAAGAACTCGCTCATGGCAAGGCCAGCCCAGCCCGCCGCCATCTTGCTTTTCCGTTTAACCCTTAGGCAAAAATACCACCTATTTTGGGGGAACAAGGCTTATTTTAGTCCATCACATGGGTGGTGGTCAAAGCCCAATGAGGTGAAAAAAATCAAGGCTGGGTGAATAGCCTCTATTTCTCCAAGCATAAGAATTCAGAGGGTGCTTATTGACAGTTGTAGTGTCAGGTTTTGAATGCATTAATTCCACTCCCTTGAAAAGGCCATTGGTGTTGCTACATGTCCACCTCTTACTCACCTTCACAGCCTCCCATTGGTTAACTGTTGCAGGAATGATTACAGGTGACCCAAGCCTGGACTGGATCAGTGGGTGGCCAAGGCCTCTTCCTAAAGGTGCTCTCCCACCTACAGTGATTCCACTGCCTTATGACCTGCCCGAGTATGGGGCACTTAAGACGAATGCGGCACGGGGTGAGGGACTCTTCGACTGGGTCACTGAGGCCCTCTTTGAGTATGCACTACACTCTGCCCTCACCCTTAGCCTCCTAATACTAACCTGTCCCTCGGTGTACGAGTATGCACCCACTGCACCGGTCTGTCTGCGAACATGCACCGGTCGTCTCCTGTTAGTAAAAGTGCTCCAGTTCCTATGCCTCTCATTATGTGATTATACAGCTGTCCAAACTCTCCTTCTGATCGGGTTTCCTGGCCAGTCTCATGTGAAGATGTACCCTGATCACGTGATAATCTGCCAGGCCAATACCCTGCATCAGCTGCTCGGAGCACACATTGTTCAACTGTTGAAGGCACTGATGACAGGCTGCATGTGCCAAACCTCAGAGAGTGGGACCCCTGCTCAAGTGACTGATGCTGTCTTTGCCAGAAGGCACCTTCTCAGCAGTAAACATTGTCACAAATACCTATGTGGGGCGATTACTTGTCTCTCATTTACTTTCTACATGCTCAATGTAAATGGCAGAAATCATGTTGCCCATGTTCCTGTTACCTAGGCATGGTCACAAGCTTAAAGGTCCTTGAGGGACAATAAATGACTTATACCCAGAGTGTGAGAAGTTGGCCTGATAGGTGATGTTTCCAATTCTGGAACCACCTATTATCAGACCAAACAATCCCTTATGGTGTCTGGTTGTAAGTCAACCTTATTAGACAAGCTATCCTAGGGGTAGCATGGACTAAGCAGCCTAAAGGCTTAACTTAAGAGGTCGTGTTAAGCGAGCTGTTTTACCACATACAATCCTGTAATATCAAATGAAAGGACACCACACAAGTATATATTATAAAAATATATGTATTTATTACTAAAAACAATCCCCAGTATTCTTTATGAATAAAGGGGCACAAGCGTTAAATCAAAAGCACTGTTTAAACATACAAGTTGCACAATTATGGATGAGGGCGGGTGGCCACTCAAACCATATACTAAACAAGTGGTATAAGAGATGCCACTCGAGCAGTGGTTAGGCCTAGGGCCTAGGGAATCGCTGGGAGCAGTCAGGACAAGCAATGCTGAAGTCGGGAATGGCCCTCGGGATTCGGGAGATGTGCGGAAAGCGCACGCATGCACCAATGTTAACCAATGGTGCGTAAAAGTCATAAAGTTAAAGTTTAAGGACACTTCCGCTGGACCTAGAGGAACAAAACTTAACACACAGACCCTAGAGGTGTGCACCAGTGTGGGAACACCGGCGGAGCAAAGTTACCTCACCCACAGGAAGTGGGTGCACAGGGTCGAAGTGGCGTCGGGTTTTGACACGCAGGCTCTTGGTGCTTGAAGCTGAAAGGGCTGCAGGCGGGTTGAAGATGAAGTGTCCGGTGGAGTCCAAGGGTGGACTCAAGTCGAAGGGTACCTGAAAGCAGAGGGGACAGAGTCTGGGTCACTCAGCAGTGACCAGGGTGGAACCAGGACGGAACCAGGCAATGTCGGGCGCAATCAGGTGGTCGTCGAGGAGCTTCTCTCCGCTGTCACGTGGGCTCTGGGGCATCTGCGACGTCCAGGAGCAGGTCACGATCTGTCCCACGCAGGCTCTCACCGTCGGTGCAGTCGGCTTCAAGTTTGGAGCAAACAAGCCTTGGCAAGAGCAATCCACGCGGGATCGGAAGATTGCTTCTCACTCGGACCAGGGAGGTCAGAGTCGGGGCTCCTTTTCAGGGGAGCTGGTGTGGATCTGGAGCAACCAGATTCACGAGTCTTCTTAGTAGTTTCGTCGGCACAGGGACCACTAGCCAGCTGGCAAGTGACCGGGCCAACGCGTTGAGCCAAATAGAGCAGAAGGGCCCCACGCAGCACTCGTCGAGTGTGGAGGGCTGAACTTCGGCTCAGGAGTAGCTCAGGGTGGGGGCTTCTCAAACCCCGGTGCACAGCTTCGAGGATCACTCGTGGGCTGCACGGTCAGCGTCTCGTGGTCAATTCAAGATGGCGTGCCCCACGCTTCCGGTCGCCTCCACGGGTCTCAGCTCTGCAGGGACTGTGGATCGGGCTGTTGGAAGGCAGGCAAGCTTGATCTCGTCGATCTCAATCGCTCGAGTTCCGGCGGGAACTGCAACTAAGTAGACGTCGAGGGCTGGATGGTGCCTGCTGCTGCAGGGTGGTCACTCCTTGACCACAAGGGAGATTCTTCGGGCTTCCACGTTGAGATGGAGGTCCAAGGGTCCAGAGTTTCGTTTCTAATGTTTCTTCCAGGAAATCTGATGTGCATTGGCACTGCTCCCACTCTTATTCCAATCTGGGGGGCGTGATTACCTGCTAGGTCCCCCCCTATGGGTGGGACCCAGGAAGGGGGTGGATACACCCCTTTCCTTTGATCCAGGCCGCCCTGGCACGAGGGCTGGAGTGCCCCAGAACCGGTTTGGCCGGATTATGCAAGGGGCAGCCTTGTGCGCCCCAGGCAGTGTCTGGTTTCTTTCAGACCTCCCTGCTACAATCCACTATCTCCTGTCTGGAGGGTGATGACACCCTCCTGTGACAGGAAACCCTTTGTCCAGGACCCCTTTGGCTGAGTTTCGGTCAGCTGCAGGGGTCCAGACATTTGTCTGTGGCAGAGGCATCCATTTTGTGGATCTAAGGTCTTTGGAGAATTTAACCGCATTACAGTAAAGGAACATGTCTTACCCCTCTAGAGGGGTGGAATGCCATCCCCGTCGCCAGAACTGGCGAGGGGATGGTATTCCAAATCGTATGACACCTTACACGACATGTTTTGATAAAGCCAAACCAAAGTTGCTAATTAACCGCGAGGATTATAAGGCACTTAAGAGTATATGGTATGGCATTATCCTGAAACAGCTTAGGGAGTTGTTCCCGACAGCTGCAGACAGGCTCAGCTCATGCTAGAGCTCCATCTCACATAAAACCACGCACCCTGCCTCCAGGATTGATGAGGCCTTCCATAGGAGTGGCTCACAGGTTTACATGTGTCCAGATATAGGTTTAGATATAGGTATACTATATCTAAGCAAGGGGTGATTACACCACCTTACCCCAGCTGAGTGAACAGCCAGTTGTGTCAATTTAAGAACCAGCCAGGGGTGGCAAAAGATATGCTGCAGCCCCTGGTAGGCCTTGGTGGCCCCTATGCCCTGGGCACCTATAGTGCATTATACAGGGGCTAACAAGGAGTCCATTTCCAATTGTGGTATGTACCTAGGGTACATGGAATCCATTTTACAGAGAGAGCAGATGGCCTGGGGCCCTGATTAGCAGGGAACCAGGTCAACTAAGTCAAAAAACCAGCTAAACACAGGCAAAAAATCTGGGGTAACCATAGTCAGGTAGCCACCTTCCTACATAACCCCCCCCCAAACGAAAGGAGATAAGGCTATCCTTGGCCAGGTAAGCCTATATTGCCTGAGTGGCCATATAAGGAAGTACCTGCACTAGCATGGGTACCCCCTGTCTCATGGTCCACTAAGCAGTCCCTCACCCTTTGGGTATTAGAGGGTCTCCACCATAGGGAATCACTACCTTGGGTGTGTTTATGCAAAGTTAAAGGCTGGTTTGGATATGGAGTATTGAAGTGAGGCTCTACTAAGTTAGGGCTTGGCTTCCTCCAATTATCTTCCACCATGTGTGCCTTTCTTTCTTTAACTGAGTTGCACTGTGCTCTCAGGGTCAACCTCTGGCTACCTAAAGCGGGAGGCTGGGTCCCTCTGTTTGGCTTGCTGGAGGGACAGTTCAGGTTTGGGCCCCTTGGGTCCCAGGTTTGGCTGTGCCCAACAGAATCCATCTGTGGGAGGTCCCTAACTGTTTTTAAGGGGGCTCCCTCAGGAGTTTTTAAAGTTTTCACCTTACTAGGGCTACTAGTTTTGGTGCACCTAATCTTTTGATGGGGGTGCTTTATTTGACAGGGGGCCCTCTGGGTCTCACTGTCCTTCTTGTCCTCTGCAGCCCTGGGCTGGCTAAGGCAAGGTAGAGAGGGGCAGGTTACCTGCTCCAGACTGGGTCCCACCTGAGAAGGGTCCACCGCCATCAGAGGCTCTGTCAGGCCAGGCCTAACAACCTCTGGGGAAGTTCCTTCATCAGGGGTAAGATCAGTTCCCTGAGGAGGCTGATCCTGTCCTAACGTCTGGTGAGGGGGAGATTTCTCTTCCTCCTCCATGCTCTCAGTTTGTGTGGAGTTATCCATCATTTCAGGCTTCACAACACACATATCAGTTTGAGTTTGGGCTGTGGCCATCACAGCCCCACCAACCTTTTCAGGAGGAGACTCAGTTTGGGTTTCTGCTGTTATCATAACAGCTTTGCTATTCTGTTCAGGAAGAGCTTTTGCTAAAGATGGGGCAGAGAGTTTCTCAGCCCTACCAACCTTTTCAGGAAGGACATCTTGCATTGGGGCTGTAGCCATTACAGCCCCACTAACCTTTCCATTGGAATTTACCATTCTAGAATGGGTTTCCTGTTCAACCTCAGCCCAGGCTGAGATCTCCAAATCATTACCAAGTAGGCAGTCTACAGGCAAGTTTGGTGACACTGCCACTCTCTTTGGGCCAATGACACCTCCCCAGCTGAGACTTACTACTGCCATGGGATGATTTGTTTGGATTCCATCAATGTTTGTAACCTGGTATGTGGCACCAGGTAAAAGTTGCTTAGAGGGGACTATGCCATCAGCCACCATGGTGATACTAGCCCCTGTGTCTCTAAAAGCTTCAACTTTCAAACCATTGATGATGGGTTCTTGTCTATACTTGCTCAAAGTATTTGGGCAAGCAGAGAAGTTGGCAAACCCCATGCCAGTCTCATAAACAAGATCATTGGGTGATGGGGACCTGGATAGGCCAGGGTCCACCTGAGCTCCAACAGTAAACCCACCCAGATTCCTGGGTGTGCTTCCACTTCCTGGGGGATTACTGCTGACAGTAACAGGAGGTGTTGAAGCTGGCTTTGGAGGTGTATTTTCTTTATTGTTATTCTTGGGACAACAGTTGTCTGTTTTGTAATGCCCAACCTGTTTACAGGCATAACAATAAGGCTTTTTCTCAGTTGAAGAAGTGTCTTGGGACCCACCCCCATTCTTGGAGTTTTGGGGCCCTGGGGAAGTCTTTTCTTTATTTTTATCCCCACCCTTATCTTGAGGCTTGGTAGACTCCTTCTTCTGGTTACTGTCCTGATTCTTAGGCCTAATCCTGGTTCTGACCCACTTGTCTGCCTTCTTTCCCAATTCTTGGGGAGAGGTCAGATCAGAGTCCACCAGGTGCTGGTGTAAGAGCTGGTTCTGACAATTACTTAGGATCTGCTCCCTCATAATCAAATTATACAATCCTGTAAAGTCATGTACTTTGCTGCCATGTAGCCAACCCTCCAGAGCCTTAGTTGCACAATCAACAAAATCAGTCCAGTCCTGAGTCTGTGTCTTCTGGGTGTCTCTGAACTTCAACCTGTATTGTTCAGTGGTTAAGCCAAACCCATCTATTAGGACACTCTTCAGGACTTTGTAATTGTTTGCATCCTCAAGTCTAACAGTGAGGAGCTTATCCCTCCCTTTCTCTGAAAAGGAGTACCATAAGATTGCTGCCCACTGTTCCTCAGGAACCTGCTGTACCATGCAGGCTCTCTCAAGAGCAGTTATCCACTTGTGGATGTCATCCCCTTCCTTGTAGGGGGGCACAATCTTTGTCAGGTTTCTACTATCATAGGACCTGGGTTTCTCTTTAGGAATATTGCTGCCACCAGTGGCATCTAAGCCACTCAATTTCTGCTCTCTTGCCAAGGTAAGTCTAGCTTGAGCCAAGGTAAGTTTAGCTTGAGCCAGGGCTACCTCCTCCCTCTCTATCTGGAGTCTGACAGCCCTCATTCTGGCCCTATGCTCAGTCTTTTGAGAGGCAGTCATACCTCTCTCAGATTCTCTTGAGGCACTAGAAATATGAGAGTCCCCTGAGGGGGATCTCACTCTTCTGTTGCCTGGGAGAATGCTATAGGATCTGGGGAGGTGCTGGCCCTCTCCATTCCCTAGTAGGCTTAAGTTGGCCTGGCTAAGCCTGGCAACTCCAACCTGGCTATCCTCCCGACCCTGGTCTTCTGTGTCCTCAACCTCTGAGTCCTCATCCCCCTCTTCTCCTTCTTCTTCCTCCTGAGGGGTACCAGTTACAGGTAGGTTCTCTCCATTTCCTGATCCTAGGGGAATTCCCTTCGCCCTTTCTAAGTCATCCTGTTCTAGAATGGCTATCAGGATTGGACAGGTGGGGCTTCTGCCCCTTTTTAACCCTCTTGATTTGCACAAGGCAACCAAGTCCTTTCGGGTTAGTTTGTCATAGCTGGAAGTTGCCTGGGTAAGGTCAACTGTCACAGGAGCAGACCCTGAGGCTTTTCCTGTGTCAGACATGACTCTAGTGTGGTGTAAGTGATGCACCTACCTACACTAAGTGTTTTCCTACTGTACCTTACTAGTGAGTTGTAGTCAGGGTGTGCTAATCCCTTCAACCTACAACTACTAAGTTCAGTAGAACTTAATATGCTAAGCTTTTGATTTTATATGTACCTAGAGGTACTTGATGTGATCTTTCAATTTGATACAAAGATTGCAATGGTAAAACAACAGCAAGCTCAAATCCGCACCGCTGCTCACCAATGTGAGAAGTTGGCCTGATAGGTGATGTTTCCAATTCTGGAACCACCTATTATCAGACCAAACAATCCCTTATGGTGTCTGGTTGTAAGTCAACCTTATTAGACAAGCTATCCTAGGGGTAGCATGGACTAAGCAGCCTAAAGGCTTAACTTAAGAGGTCGTGTTAAGCGAGCTGTTTTACCACATACAATCCTGTAATATCAAATGAAAGGACACCACACAAGTATATATTATAAAAATATATGTATTTATTACTAAAAACAATCCCCAGTATTCTTTATGAATAAAGGGGCACAAGCGTTAAATCAAAAGCACTGTTTAAACATACAAGTTGCACAATTATGGATGAGGGCGGGTGGCCACTCAAACCATATACTAAACAAGTGGTATAAGAGATGCCACTCGAGCAGTGGTTAGGCCTAGGGCCTAGGGAATCGCTGGGAGCAGTCAGGACAAGCAATGCTGAAGTCGGGAATGGCCCTCGGGATTCGGGAGATGTGCGGAAAGCGCACGCATGCACCAATGTTAACCAATGGTGCGTAAAAGTCATAAATTTAAAGTTTAAGGACACTTCCGCTGGACCTAGAGGAACAAAACTTAACACACAGACCCTAGAGGTGTGCACCAGTGTGGGAACACCGGTGGAGCAAAGTTACCTCACCCACAGGAAGTGGGTGCACAGGGTCGAAGTGGCGTCGGGTTTTGACACGCAGGCTCTTGGTGCTTGAAGCTGAAAGGGCTGCAGGCGGGTTGAAGATGAAGTGTCCGGTGGAGTCCAAGGGTGGACTCAAGTCGAAGGGTACCTGAAAGCAGAGGGGACAGAGTCTGGGTCACTCAGCAGTGACCAGGGTGGAACCAGGACGGAACCAGGCAATGTCGGGCGCAATCAGGTGGTCGTCGAGGAGCTTCTCTCCGCTGTCACGTGGGCTCTGGGGCATCTGCGACGTCCAGGAGCAGGTCACGATCTGTCCCACGCAGGCTCTCACCGTCGGTGCAGTCGGCTTCAAGTTTGGAGCAAACAAGCCTTGGCAAGAGCAATCCACGCGGGATCGGAAGATTGCTTCTCACTCGGACCAGGGAGGTCAGAGTCGGGGCTCCTTTTCAGGGGAGCTGGTGTGGATCTGGAGCAACCAGATTCACGAGTCTTCTTAGTAGTTTCGTCGGCACAGGGACCACTAGCCAGCTGGCAAGTGACCGGGCCAACGCGTTGAGCCAAATAGAGCAGAAGGGCCCCACGCAGCACTCGTCGAGTGTGGAGGGCTGAACTTCGGCTCAGGAGTAGCTCAGGGTGGGGGCTTCTCAAACCCCGGTGCACAGCTTCGAGGATCACTCGTGGGCTGCACGGTCAGCGTCTCGTGGTCAATTCAAGATGGCGTGCCCCACGCTTCCGGTCGCCTCCACGGGTCTCAGCTCTGCAGGGACTGTGGATCGGGCTGTTGGAAGGCAGGCAAGCTTGATCTCGTCGATCTCAGTCGCTCGAGTTCCGGCAGGAACTGCAACTAAGTAGACGTCGAGGGCTGGATGGTGCCTGCTGCTGCAGGGTGGTCACTCCTTGACCACAAGGGAGATTCTTTGGGCTTCCACGTTGAGATGGAGGTCCAAGGGTCCAGAGTTTCGTTTCTAATGTTTCTTCCAGGAAATCTGATGTGCATTGGCACTGCTCCCACTCTTATTCCAATCTGGGGGGCGTGATTACCTGCTAGGTCCCCCCCTATGGGTGGGACCCAGGAAGGGGGTGGATACACCCCTTTCCTTTGATCCAGGCCGCCCTGGCACGAGGGCTGGAGTGCCCCAGAACCGGTTTGGCCGGATTATGCAAGGGGCAGCCTTGTGCGCCCCAGGCAGTGTCTGGTTTCTTTCAGACCTCCCTGCTACAATCCACTATCTCCTGTCTGGAGGGTGGTGACACCCTCCTGTGACAGGAAACCCTTTGTCCAGGACCCCTTTGGCTGAGTTTCGGTCAGCTGCAGGGGTCCAGACATTTGTCTGTGGCAGAGGCATCCATTTTGTGGATCTAAGGTCTTTGGAGAATTTAACCGCATTACAGTAAAGGAACATGTCTTACCCCTCTAGAGGGGTGGAATGCCATCCCCGTCGCCAGAACTGGCGAGGGGATGGTATTCCAAATCGTATGACACCTTACACGACATGTTTTGATAAAGCCAAACCAAAGTTGCTATTTAACCGCGAGGATTATAAGGCACTTAAGAGTATATGGTATGGCATTATCCTGAAACAGCTTAGGGAGTTGTTCCCGACAGCTGCAGACAGGCTCAGCTCATGCTAGAGCTCCATCTCACATAAAACCACGCACCCTGCCTCCAGGATTGATGAGGCCTTCCATAGGAGTGGCTCACAGGTTTACATGTGTCCAGATATAGGTTTAGATATAGGTATACTATATCTAAGCAAGGGGTGATTACACCACCTTACCCCAGCTGAGTGAACAGCCAGTTGTGTCAATTTAAGAACCAGCCAGGGGTGGCAAAAGATATGCTGCAGCCCCTGGTAGGCCTTGGTGGCCCCTATGCCCTGGGCACCTATAGTGCATTATACAGGGGCTAACAAGGAGTCCATTTCCAATTGTGGTATGTACCTAGGGTACATGGAATCCATTTTACAGAGAGAGCAGATGGCCTGGGGCCCTGATTAGCAGGGAACCAGGTCAACTAAGTCAAAAAACCAGCTAAACACAGGCAAAAAATCTGGGGTAACCATAGTCAGGTAGCCACCTTCCTACACAGAGGCTTTGTTTACCCCAAGTTGGCAGGGTATGCTCAGACGTGAGTCTCGTGCTCTCCACACCACTTGAGTCAAGCTATCCTGGCTGAAGACGGCTGATAGCCAGAAACTGGTCCTCGGAAGCTTGTTTCCGGTCCAGGGAAGACATGGCTTGGCAGTTCGGGCTGGACTGTTCCCATGAGGCACAGGGTCAGACTGATTTGCATATAGCCATGTCTGAACTGGGCTGGCAGAGTGGGCTAAAGAACGGTGATGGATTAAACCCAGATCTTTTGACTGGGTGTGAGTGTCTGATTGGCTCAGATGCTCCGGCCATCACCACCCTCTTTTGTACCGCTTTGATACCCAGAGGGGGCAGAGATTGATTCACCACCCCCGACCCCCTTCAGGAAGTGACATAAATGGTCCCAAGGGCGTCTTCTTCCTGTAGAAAGCCATATCCCTTTTCTAAAAGAGGAATGGGAGTACTTGTGTTCACTGCTCATCAGAGTGACCATTGACATGCTATGGATAAGCAGACAAGCACATCCAATACCACGGTCCTTAAAAGAGTCATGGGAGTCCCCTTGACGAGGCGTGAACGAGGGTTTGCCCCATTCATCTAAGGGACTTCCGCAAACCCTTCTTGGGTCATAGAGGCCACAAGAAGGCAGCATCGTTGCAGCAGATTCACCCCGGTGCACCGAATGCACAGATCTGGTTTCCACCTGGTGGATGGGCTCCTTCGTAGGTAGCACGACGCCAGAAAGTTCCTGGAGCCACACGGTATTACGGAGGATTGTCTGCCTCGATAACGCTGCTCTTCTACACGTGGGTGCTCTCCTTCAGGAAGCTGTGAAGAGACTGTTTGCTTGACTGACCACTGCTGGTGGTCCAGCAACAGCTGTTATTATTACCCAACGAGGATTCATAAAAACCTGGCTCAGCTCTGCCTGGATTTTAAGATGCGTTCCTCTCTGCGGGCGGTCTCCCAGCTCTTTATACTTATAGCAGGCAATCAACAAGCAGTGATGAACCTGCTGGGAGTTTTTCGTACAATTATTGTTATTGTCTAAGAGACTGCTGGTTTGGTACCACTGAAGGAACACCAACTCAAAGATATCTCATCCCTCGCCCATCCGGCAGCCTCCTTGTGCTGCTCAGTGTCGAGAGAGCTGGTGAGCATGCAAGGTGAGCTGTCTGCTTTCTGTGCCAGCAGTCCGGTCTCTTGAATGTCTGCCATCATTCAGATTTTTATCGGATTTGGTCTCATGGTGTTAAGAGACCCTGGAAGAATTGTATGCGTGAGAACCTTGTGTCTCAGAATGCTTCCTCTCGTTCTCTCCTTGAGGACACTGATTGTTCCTGCTCTCCTTCTCAATGTGCTCTCTTTCACTCTTTTCTCTAATAAAGGCAGCCTTGAAAATGATTTAACCCCTTCCATGCGGATGACGGCCCGCGTCCGTCATGCATCCCGGTGGGCGTGTGCTGATGACGGTTGGGGGCCGTCATGAACCTGCCCACTCAATAAAACGGCCGCACAGGCGCAGAATCGCGCCCGCGCCCAAGGGGTTAATAATATCCTGAAACTGCACTTAATGAGCCAATGCAGGAAGCTACTCCATGGACATCATTTAGCGGTCACCCGGGGTTGCAGCTGCAACCCCTGGCTTGCCTCCTGCGACCCCCAGCACTGTCACTGAGACCCTTGACCACAGAGGGCAGTAGATTCATGTATTGTTCCAAGTGTGGATAGTCTCTGCTGCCCCCTGAGCTGTCCTGGAGCTTGTGGAGAGTGAGAAACAAATACAGAGAAATGGGCTTCAGAGAGCGCTTCCGCCAGCTCGTGAAACCGCTATACTGCCAGCGAGGGCCCGAGTGCTGGTCAATGGGGCCATGTCCCCGCCCTTCCCTATCCACAGGGGTGCCCCCTGTCGCCCCTCCTCTTCGCTCTCGCAATGGAACCCCTGGCGTGTCTGGTGCACTCTGATGATCTCATCCAGGGGTGGAGATGGCCTGGACTCGGCGAGGACAAAATTGCCCTTTAAGCCGATGACGTCCTCCTGTACCTGGCCGAACCTGCGCGGTCGGGACCCCGATGCCTTCGAGCTCTGACCCTTTTTTGAGCAAATCTCCGGCCTCCGGGTGAATGCTGCCAAATCCGTCCTGGTCCCCCTTCCTCTATCCCAAGAGTGCTTTGACTGGCAGTCCACGATACCCCTCCGGCGGCAGTCCTTTAAATATCTCGGGATCTGGGTGGCCCTCCTCCCTGACCTAACCTGGGCGCTGAAGAAGGCCCAGGCCGATCTCCTTCGCTGGCAACCGTTGCCCCGAACCCTATGGGTAAAATAGCTTTATTTAAGATAATGATATTGCCCAGGTTCCCCTGTATATGCTCCAGAATACGCCCCTTTTCTTCACCCGTGCATGGTTCAGGGAAATGGACAGCCTAGCTGTCAAATTTCTCTGGGGGGGGTCGACGACCTCGTCTGGCCCTCGCACAGTGTCGAATTCCACCCTATGATAGCCGTCTGGGGATGACAAACCTATATCTTTATTATCTGGTGACTCTCCTTCTTGTAGTGCACGACTGGTTCAATGGGGGATGGTCGGACCCAGGCTACTGGCTGGAGCTTCATACTCTGGGCCTGCCCACCATTCAGGGGATGCTATACAGTGACACCATCCCCGGAGCCCTGCCAGAGATCATGCGTGGGGTCCTCTTGGACTGGCGCAACGCCCTAATGGCCCCTAAGTTAATCACCGTCTCAGCGCGGCTCCGATTGGTACAGCTCTACTACTTGCATGCTGCCTATCTCACGCCGCTGCGCCTCCACCGAGCAGGTCTTCGTTCAGAGGCATCATGTCCGCGTTGCTCACATCCTCAAGCGGACTTCTTCCACATGGTATCACCCATCGCACATTTTTGGGAATCGGTGCTAGGGGATCTCAAGAGGTCCTGGGATGGGAGGTACCTTTTAATCCCACCAACGTACTCCCAGGCATTACAGAGGGACTGGATGGCTCTCGCGCCGATACGCTCTTCCTAAACACGGCTCTAGTGGTGACAAAGAGAGACATTGCACGATGCTGGCTGAATCCGGCGGCACCTGCCCTGCCACGATGGCGCAGGGGAGTGGACTGGTGCGCTGCACAGAAGCGCTTTGTATATGAGGCCAGGGGTTGTCCCAAGAAATACAGCAAGGTGTGGGTTAAATGGGCGGGGTGACAGACAACTAACACTCTGGCCTTCGTGGGAGGCGGTAGGTGCCAGGCTCAACCCCTTCAATCACTAGATATTGATGTGCAGTGTTGTGGAGTACTGCGTTCTCAGGTGCACCGCGTATTGAATCGACTGTGTGTACTTCGTTTGTGTTGTATGCTCTCTTTGAAAATCAATAAAATTGGTTCTCAAAAAAAGAAACAAATACAGGGGATAGAAAGAGAGAGAGATGGGAAAGGTAAAAGCCTTTGAGGCAAAACTAAAGTAAAATAAAAGGA
Organism: Lissotriton helveticus; assembly: GCF_964261635.1. Lineage (NCBI taxonomy): Eukaryota > Metazoa > Chordata > Amphibia > Caudata > Salamandridae > Lissotriton > Lissotriton helveticus. The sequence goes on along the minus strand of NC_136067.1, from coordinate 7,938,577 downwards.
AGAAGACACTACAGACAGAAGGGTATGTGATCAAGAGGCAAACACAGGAAGATGTATGTTTGAGAGAGACAAAGAAGGATGAAAGAGACACCAATAATACTGTGACATAGAGAGGTGAAAAAGGACAGATTGGGGAGTAGGAGAGGAGGTAGAAAGGTGAAATAGATTGGAAAAAGAGACAGAACGGGTGAGAAAGTCAGGTGAGAGAAGGCAAAACATGTATTATAAGGAGATGAGTGAGAAGGACACAGTTAAGATAGACAGGAGGGGTGAACAGGAGTCAGATAATGAAAAATTTAGATAGATCACAAACAGCTGAGGGGACAGAGAAAGTCATATGACATCAGTTCCTGTGATGTCATCGAGTTAAAAAAAAATGGGTTATACTTCCCCTGCCCATGGCATTTTGGTGAATCGACGCCCATGAGCTACTCTGATACTTTTCAGGAAGGTTTACGGGGTGATTACCCACCAAGGTAACTGGATTAGATGATTTATTTTAGGGTAAATTTGAACATGTTCACCAGGTGGGGGCAAGCAGTAGGCTGAGACTCTGCCTGGGATGACTGCAAGATATTACAAGGCTCCTGTAGAAACCTGTGCGGATTGCATCGTGTAAATAATACACTCCGTCTCAACACACAGAGTCCCTCCTCAGACACTCAACTGGTTACGAGGTAAGGACACAAATGAACCATCTCACGATGGATCATTTGCAAAATAGACAATATCCCTGGTGGCGTCTGGGCGTAAACGTACCCGGTAACAAACACCTGGTCTTCATTCCTCTGATACTCAAATGGTTACGAAGTAAGGACACCGAAGAACCATCTCACGATGAATCATTTACAATATCAACAACATCCCTGGTGGCTTCTGGGCGTAAACCTACCCGGTAACAAACACCTGGTCTTACCTCCTCGGACACTCCGCTGGTTACGAGGTAAGGACACCTAAGAACCATCTCAAGATGAATCATTTACAATATCGACAACATCCCTGGTGGCGTCTGGGAGTAAATCTACCCAATAACAAACACCTGGTCTTCCCTCCTGGGACACTCAACTGGTTACGAGGTAAGGACACTGTACAACAATCTCACGATGAATCATTTACAATATCAACAACATTGCTGGTGGCGTCTGGGCGTAAATCTACCCGGTAACAAACACCTGGTTTTCCCTTCTCGGGTGCTCAACTGATTACGAGGTAAGGACACTGTACAACAATCTCACCATGAATCATTTACAATATCGACAACATCGCTGATGGCGTCTGGGCGTAAACCTACCCAGTAACAAACACCTGGTCTTCATTCCTCAGGGACTCAACTGGTTACGAGGTAAGGACACTGAACAACAATCTCGCGATGAATCATTTGCAAAATAGACAATATCCCTGGTGGATTCTGGGCGCAAATCTACCCGGTAACAAACACTTGGTCTTCCCTCCTTGGACACTCAGCTGGTTATGAGGTAGGGACACTGATGAACCTTATGACGAAGAATCATTTACAATATCGACAACATCGCAGGTGGCGTCTGGGCGTAAACCTACCTGGTAGCAAACACCTGGTCTTCCCTCTTCGGACACTCAACTGGTTACGAGGTAAGGACACCGAAGAACCATCTCAAGATGAATCATTTGTAAAATAGACAATATCCCTGGTGGCTTCTGGGCGCAAATCTACCCGGTAACAAACACCTGGTCTTCCCTCCTCGGACACTCAACTGGTTACGAGGTAAGGACACAGAAGAACCATCTCACAATGAATTATTTACAATATCGACAACATCCCTGGTGGCGTCTGGGCGTAAACCTACCCGGTAACAAACACCTGGTCTTCCCTCTTCGGACACTCAACTGGTTACGAGGTAAGGACACCGAAGAACCATCTCAAGATGAATCATTTGTAAAATAGACAATATCCCTGGTGGCTTCTGGGCGCAAATCTACCCGGTAACAAACACCTGGTCTTCCCTCCTCAGACACTCAACTGGTTACGAGGTAAGGACACAGAAGAACCATCTCACGATGAATCATTTACAATATCGACAACATCCCTGGTAGCGTCTGGGCGTAAACCTACCCAGTAACAAACACCTGGTCTTCCCTCCTTGGAAACTCAACTGGTTATGAGGTAGGGACATTGATGAACCTTATGATGAAGAATCATTTACAATATTTACAACATCGCTGGTGGCGTCTGGACGTAAACCTACCCAGTAACAAACACCTGGTCTTCATTCCTCAGATACTCAACTGGTTACGAGGTAAGGACACTGAACAACAATTTCGCGATTAATCTTTTGCAAAATAGACAATATTCCTGGTGGCTTCTGGACACAGATCTACCCGGTAACAAACACTTGGTCTTCCCTCCTTGGACACTCAACTGGTTATGAGGTAGGGACACTGATGAACCTTATGACGAAGAATCATTTACAATATCGACAACATTGTTTGTGGCGTCTGGGCGTAAACCTACCCGGTAACAAACACCTGGTCTTCATTCCATGGGTACTCAACTGGTTACGAGGAAAGGACACTGAACAACAATCTCATGATGAATCATTTGCAATATAGACAATATTCCTGGTGGCTTCTGGACGCAGATCTACCCAGTAACAAACACTTGGTCTTCCCTCCTCGGACACTGAACTAGTTACGAGGTAAGGACACAGAAGATCCATCTCACAATGAAATATTTACAATATCGACAACATCCCTGGTGGCGTCTGGGCGTAAACCTACCCGTAACAAACACCTGGTCTTCCCTCCTTGGACACTCAACTGGTTATGAGGTAGGGACACTGATCAACCTTATGACGAAGAATCATTTACAATATCGACAACATCGCTGGTGGCGTCTGGACGTAAACCTACCCAGTAACAAACACCTGGTCTTCATTCCTCAGGTACTCAACTGGTTACGAGGTAAGGACACTGAACAACAATCTCGCGATGAATCATTTGCAAAATAGACAATATCCCTGGTTGATTCTGGGCGCAAATCTACCCGGTAACAAACACTTGGTCTTCCCTCCTTGGACACTCAACTGGTTATGAGGTAGGGACACTGATGAACCTTATGACGAAGAATCAGTTACAATATCGACAACATCGCTTGTGGCGTCTGGGCGTAAACCTACCCGGTAACAAACACCTAGTCTTCATTCCTTGGGTACTCACTGGTTACGAGGAAAGGACACTGAACAACAATCTCACGAGGAATCATTTGCAATATAGAGAATATCCCTGGTGGCTTCTGGACGCAGATCTACCCAGTAACAAACACCTGGTCTTCCCTCCTCGGACACTCAACTGGTTACAGGTAATGACACAGAAGAACCATCTCACAATGAATTATTTACAATATCGACAACATCCCTGGTGGTGTCTGGGCGTAAACCTTCCCAGTAACGAACACCTGGTCTTCATTCCTCAGGGACTCAACTGGTTACGAGGTAAGGACACTGAACAACAATCTTGCGATGAATCATTTGCAAAATAGACAATATCCCTGGTTGATTCTGGGCGCAAATCTACCCGGTAACAAACACTTGGTCTTCCCTCCTTGGACACTCAACTGGTTACAAGGTAAGGACACAGAAGAACCATCTCACGATGAATCATTTACAATATCGACAACATCCCTGGTGGCGTCTGGGCGTAAACCTACCCAGTAACGAACACCTGGTCTTCATTGCTCAGGGACTCAACTGGTTACTAAGAAAGGACACTGAACAACAATCTCACGATGAATCATTTGCAAAATAGACAATATCCCTGGTGGGTTCTGGGCGTAAACCTACCCAGTAACTAACACCTGGTCTTCCCTCCTTGGACACTCAAATGGTTATGAGGTAGGGACACTGATGAACCTTATGACGAAGAAGCATTTACAATATCGACAACATCGCTGGTGGCGTCTGGGCGTAAACCTACCCGGTAACGAACACCTGGTATTCCCTCCTCGGGTACTCAACTGGTTACGAGGTAAGGACACTGAAAAACAATCACATGATGAATCATTTGCAAAATAGACAGTATCCTTGGTGGCGTCTGGGCGTAAACCTACCCAGTAACTAACACCTGGGCTTCCCTCCTGGGACACTCAACTGGTTATGAGGTAAGGACACCGAAGAACCATCTCAAGATAAATCATTTACAATGTCAACAACATCCCTGGTGGCGTCTGGTCGTAAAGTGTGCTGGCAGGGACCACTACCAGGGTGACCGCGATACAGTCTGTCCACGGGATCTATGATGGTTTGGGGAGACAGACTGGAACCAGCTAGGGTCTCTTGTCCAACATTTCAGCATCCCTACATAGCGGATTCATCATTTTCTGTGGCATTAAAGACCACTCTCTAAATACGGTGGACGCTTTGCTGTAAAGGCGTAAGGCACGCGTTTTTAAGGACAGTGGGCGAATGGTAACTTTCAGGCTTAAAACCCAGTAGTTCACCTATACAGTGCCTTGCTGTAGCTCAGGGAACTTTGTAGCGCTGCCGGCACCTGGACATTCTTGGTGAATCCTTGCCGGAAACACGGTTTACCACCACCAAAGGCCAGGCAGGACAGAGCCCTCTACCAGAGCTCAACTTGATGGTTCCCCACAGTCCTCTGGGGCCAGTGGGCACTTGTCTGTCCCGGGGTCCTGCCTGCAGTGGGAAACCATAGTGCCTGGAAGTTTTGAGAGGTGCGTAGCTGGGAGGGTCCAACCATTCAAGTTAAACCTCTGGGGAGGTTTTGAGCCAGTTTACCTTCCCAATTAACCTGTTTTCAAGAGGAACAACACACTGGCCTGTGGCGGGCTTGGGCATCTGTACCATGCAGAGACAGACAGCCAGGGTGAGTCCAGCCTTGCCAGCTTCACCTGGGCACGAAGGGCCACCCCTAGACTGAAGTGCCAAGACACACCCTGAACAACATGCCACACAGAGAGCTACAGGGCAGGGTAGGTGACCTCTACCCAGCCCTCTCTGCCCTTCCGGATGCACAGTCCAGATGTCTGTGTGCCCACATGGGTGCACACACATACTGACTCCCCCGTCTCTCCGCCACCCAAGCGAAGAGGGAAGCTCCGGAGAATGACTTGTAATGCTCACTAACACGGTAAGCGGAGCAGTAGTAACATTTATTGAAGGAGAGAACAGGCAGGTAGAACAGGCAGGTACAACCTTCCTCTGGCTTCACACTACGCAACTGCGCCCTGCCCTCCCAACATTCTGGAACCTGTGGCATCCAGTCACGAAGGAGCTGATAACTAGGATACCACATCTCCCCTCTTCACAAAACACAAACAATACTGAACAAAAACCTAATAATGGAGGAATCCCAGCCATGAACAACTAGGCAACAAGAGCAAAGCCTCGAATAACCAGATTCCAACATGGTGCATGCAACGCAATATGGACCTTTAGAAAAACAGTATAATAGATAAAACGATATAATGTTGGTACTACCAAAAAAATATAATAGAGAAAATAATAGCATGTACCGACACCCTCACTCCCTCTTCTGGAAAAAAGATATAAAACTTACATGACAAAATCCTGGAATTTCTTGGGCAGTACCATGTGCCTACCCTTACTAGTGGCCAAGGCCCCCCACTATGACCAGCGGAAGCACTAGTGGAGGCGTCCACCCCCGGCAAAAGTTGGTCAGAATTGGCCTCCAATGATGTTGAAGAGGATGCACTATTACATGTGTTAGTGACTTCATCCAACATCCAATCGGTGGGGAAACTGGAATCACAACCACAAACTCTCTCCCAATCCATGATTGTGTTGCATCTGGCCATTCTACCATAATGCCAAACCTTTCCATCGCTCAATGTAGCAGATTTAGAATACACTTCCGTTACTTGTAAGGGATTAGAACATTTGCTCTCTCCTTTCTTGGTTTTGCACCCTAACTTAACTCTCAACCAATCACCTTTGTTAAGATACACAACTTTAGTGCAATGCTTCTGATTGTAATGTAGTTTATAAATCTCCTGCATGTTCCTTAGATTGGCTCTTACAACAGCAGGAGACCATTTGATGCAAACATGCCTATGATTCCAGGCAGGATGATAGACAGGCGTCTTCCTACCAATAATGCCATTCCTAGTTAGGAAGTTGTTAAAATGAGAGAGGGCCATTGTCGCTTAGGATAAACTTGGGACTTCCTTCTCTCAAAAACATCTTCTCCAGGCAATCAATGACAGTTCTGCTATCCACAGTGTCCAGCACATCTACCTCTGGCCACTTTAAAAATTGTTGATTATTATAAGCAGATGCTTGGGATTACCATTCCCATCCAAAATGGGACCTAAAAGGTCAATAATTAGATCCTTCCAAGGTCCACTAGGAATCATTCTATCACCTAAGGATGGTCTGAGCAACAACTGAGTCCTGTCCGAATTAGCATAAACCATACAAGACCTAACTACATCCTTAATTTCTTTGTCCAGACCAGGCCACCAGTACAAACGTTTCACTATAACTTAATAATTCTCAAATGTCCTCCATGGTTGATATCAAGCATTCTGGCCCTCAATCCACAACTTCCCTGTCTCCTCTTAAAACATGGTTGGAATCCGCGACTGATAACTCCTCTCTGACTTCCCACAAACTATTGTAACCTGTTGGAGGTCTTTCTTGCTGGGCCATCCATTGACAAGGAACTCTCACCACCGTAAGGATTGCATCTTTGCCACATTCTTCCTCCCACTCTTTCTTAGACGTGGCAGAAGTATCTACCTCAGAAATGCTCCCACACTGTAATCCTCCTTTGTTTCAGCAAAACCAGCTAAGGGAGTTCGGCTCAGAAAATCCTCCGCTTGATTTCTCTTCCCTAATAAATATACTACATCACACATAAAATCCAGCAGCCGCAATGTTATTTTTGCAAATCTAGGTGTAGCCTTCGTGATCCCTTCTGAAGTTAAAATTTTCACCAAAAGCTTATGGTCGTGCGACAGGTAAACCTGGATCCCCAAATGTACTGCCTAAACTTTTCCATCATCCAGACAGCGGGCAGCATTTCTTTCTCTATGACTGACAATTTGCCTTCAGCAGCTGTCAAAGATATTGAAGCGAAAGCTACAGTGGATTCCTCACCCACGACATTCTTCTGAGTTAAAACAGCACCTAAGCATTTACCACTTGCATCAGTGGTTATAATGCTGTGAGCAAGTGGATCGAAACCCTGCAAAGGAAAAGCATTGCATAATTCATCTTTAATTCCAATGAAATCATTTTGTAAGTTCTTATTCCATTTAAATTCTTGTCTTACTTTCAAAACCTCCCTTAAGGCATGTGTTTTTGAGGCAGAATTGTTCACAAATTTAGAGTAGAAAAACTCTGCCAATCCTAAGAAGGATCTCAATTCTTACTTAGAAGTTTGAGACGGGGGATCCTTGATGGCTTTAATTAAATCTTTTTAGGAGAAATTCCATCGCTCCCCACTTCATGCCCCAAATATGTAACAGAATTCATGGCAAATTTACATTATTACAATTCAGCAGTTAAACCATACTCTGAAAGTTTACTTAGGACAAAATCCAGGTTTCCATCATGCTCAGTCTTGTCTCAACCCATCACCAGGATGTCGTCTTGAAAGTATGTCACCCCTTTTTGCCTTTAAATATTCTGTGCATCAACTTCGCAAGGCCAAAAGACATACGTATAAATCTGTCGCAGCCAAAAGGGGTGACAAACGCAGTAAAATTCATACTAACAGGGTGTAAACGGACCTGGTGATAGGCAGAGGTCAAATCTATGATGGAGAACCATTTTACCCTTGGTTCATCAATCCTATGGAGAGTAAATGTGTCGATCACAATATTCTTGTTGAGGTTTCTCAGGTCAATGCACAAACGAAGACGGCCATCAGGTTTCCAATCTATGACTAATGGGCTCAGCCACTCCGCACTTTCAACGGGTTGTATTATACCCTTCTCCTCAAGGACTCCAGCTCCGCCATAACTCCATCTCTAACCCCTAGAGGTATATTCCTTGCTTTATGACAAACAAGAACAGCTCTTACTTGAGTACTATTTTGTGTACAAAGCTGTTCATCTTTCCTACTTTGCCAGAGAATGCACTAGGGAATTTCTCCTTTAAGGTTTCCACCAAGGATTGGTCCTGGTCATTTAACTACAATATTTGATCTCTTTTATTGGTTTTCAGGATGATACCTAGAGCCCCTTGGTCCCTCCACCCTAAAACTGAAGGGCCAATCTCCGCTACATTTGGCTTCCCATTGGAAGTCCTATTCTTAAATTTAAAAACTACCTCTACAAATCCTACCATGGGAATTTCCTCACCCGTAAATATAACAGGATGGATGTCTATAGGTCTTAACTCTTTATTCAATATGCCTGCCAATTTGTTCTCCCATACCTTCCGTTGAATAATGGTGTATGGGACCCAAAATTCGCAACAATTTGATATTGCACTCCTTTGATAGTTATGTCACATCAGGGTTTCTTTAGGAAGCTTGCACCAACACCTAAGACAACATCATCAAAACATCCCTCCTCCTCAAAACCACCCTCATTTAAAGAATAAGTGGCCCCATTGTTTTCCAAACAATTTTCACACACACACATCACATGTTTCTTTCCATCCCTGTGTAACTTTCTTCTGCAAACTTTGGCAAAATGACCCATTATCCCGCAATAAGCACATTTAGATTTCCAGACAGAACAGTTCTTATCTCTAGCAAAGTGACCCCTGTTGTCACATCTAAAACATGTAGGGCTCTTCACATCTTGAACTACTTTCCTCTTATTCATCTCCTTGAAATTTGGCCTATCTACCTTCTTGCTTTCACTCTTAGGAAGGGTAGAAACCTTCCCCACAACTTCTCCATCAATTTAAAAGCCACTCTGGCACATCTTCTGGACATTTCTGCCTTTTAAATTAAGGGACTTCTGCTAATGGAGCTTCACCACATACCCATAGTTTTTCTTGGATCCCAGAACTACTAGGATGTCTAACCAACTGGTCCCTTATAAAGTCATCATGTAGTGGCCCAAATTTGCATGAAATGGCCAACTACTTTAAGGCAGCAACGTAATCCTCTACACTTTCCGTGCTCCCCTGCTTCCTCTGGAAGAATGAGAATCTGTCTATGGCAACATAAACTGTGGGGTGATAATGAGCATCTAAGTCTTCTAATGCTTCCGAAAAAAGGATGGTGCTTCCACTAGGTCCAACTTTCTCTTCTATTTGATTAAAAACGCGAAGACCCTCCGTATGAACATGTGAGGTTGTGAGTCACTTCAATGCGTCGCTCGGCAACCACCAGCCTTTAAACCTTCCACACCACATGTGCACGTTGCACGAGCTTACAATGGCTTGTGCTGGCAGTACCTGGTGCCGGCCTAATTTAATCGACCTGGAAAGGTAGTGGATCCACTGCAACGGTTCCACAGAAGTGTCTTGCGTTCCAAACCTTCTCGTCCGAGTAAACAGAGGAGGGGGGTTTCTCACACGAAGCCACTCTGCCTGTTCTCTCCTCGCATCAGGAACCAGCAGGAAGGTGTTGCTGGCTTGTCAACACGCGTCAGAAGATCTTCCTTGCTCTTCGCCACTTTGTAATGACCACTGACACTGTAAGTGGAACTGTAGCAACATTTATTGCAGGAGAGAACAGGCGGGTACAACCCGCAACTTCACACTCCGCAACTGCCCCTGCCCTCCCAACTTTCTGGAACCTGTGGCATCCAGTCACCAAGAAGTTGATAACTAGGATACCACAGGAATCTTTCCAAGTGCACTCTGTGGTCAGACCTCGGACACTATGAACTTCAGACCCTGCCCTGTGCTCCCCCGGAGGGGATCGGTGGGAGTCACCCCGCTGCCTTCAAGACATAGATCCAACCACCCCTCAGTCCAAGCCTCCACAGTAGCCACCCATGGGAGAACGGTGCCCATGAGATAACCCGCTGCCTCCAAGACGCCGGTCCAAACACCCCCAGGCCAGTCTAGGCCTCCACAGAAGCCACCAATGTGACATCATGCTAACAGGTCTCCGGTCAGCAAGAGTCCAGAAGCACACAGAGCTCTGCAGTCTGGACAGTCCAGAACAACAGAGGCCACACCAGAGAAGAGCTGTGCCACACAAGAGAAGAGCAGTGCCACACAAGCGCAGAGATGTGCCACACAAGTGAAGAGATGTGCCACACAAGTACCACAGACACCCCAAGAGACCCAAAACACACGGAGGGGTTACATCTCATTCTTCATGGATGGGGCATAAAGTAGGAGGGGTCCAACCCTAGCAGAACTATGTGCAGCAACAGGTTTGAGAGGGAGAAACGTGAGCGCGTCACAGGCAGGCTCTCCATGTAACAAGGTCATGGATGTGCCATCCCCGGCCTTGCAGCTAGGTTTGTACTACACACATCCTCACAAATGTTCTAAGACTGCCCCCCCATGCAGGGCTCTCCTGCTCGAACAGGCAGAGCCCAGAAGGGAAGCGGAGCAGAACTGATGCTGTGCCAGTCCTCTTCTCAGCTCTGGTGCTAACCGGGCACCGCGTCAAGGACAGACGGAGACCCTGCTTGTTAGCGTGGTTGGACCGGCCCCAGCCTCACACTCCGCGTGGGGTTGGAGGAGCATGCTTTTCTAACCAGTGCCAGGGTGGGTTCAATGGAGTTTGGATGTACAGAAGATTGGCACGGTCTGTGGCACTCACCTGTGGGGCTCAAGGTGCATGCACTGATCCTAGCCTGTGGACTCTCTGTGCCCGCTGCCCTCCTGCTAGAGTGGCAGATGCCCACCACTGAGGCTTGCACACTGCTGAGAGGCTGCCCGCCTACCACCCACTCTGTTTACTTCTAGGCCGCCTTCTGCTCGCAGGCTCCACAGAGCCACAGGCTGCATGGTGTGAGGGCCCCAGCTACAAGCAAGTTCAGGCTGGTGATACTGTGAAGCAGGGGCCCCAGATATCATGAAATTAGGGCTCCTAATACCAAGAAGTTAGAGCCCAAGATACTATGAAATTAGAGCTCCAAATATCTTGAAGTTAGGGCCCCAGAAACTGTGATCTTAGGGCCACCGACACTATGAAGTGAGGTTCCCAGATAATATGAAATTAGAGCCTCAGACACTATGAAGTTAGGGCTCGGGAAACTACGGAGCTGGGGCCCTAGATATTAAGAAGTGAGGGCCCAGGATACTATGAAGTTGGGGTCCCAAATCTCATGGATAGGGCCCGACTTACTATGAAATTAGGGCCCCAGATACTGTGATTTTAGGGCCACAGACACTATATAGATATCATGAAGTTAGGGCCTGACATACTGTGACGTTGGGGCCCTAGATATCATGATGTTAGGGCTCAAGATATTATTAAATTAGGGCATCAGATATCATGATGTCAGAGCCCAAATTACTATGAAGTTGGGGACCTATATACCATGAAGTTAGGGCCCGAAGGTACGATGAAGTTGGGGCCCCTGATATCATGATGGAACTGCCTAAGAGAATATGAAGTTGTGGCCCTAAATATCATGATATCAGGGCCCGAGATACCTTGAAGTTCAGGCCCTAGATATCACGATGACACGGACCGAGCTACTATGAAGTCGGGGCACTAGATACTATGAAGTCGGGGCCCTAGATATCATGTTGTCAGGGCCCTAAATACTGTAAAGTTGGGGCCCCCGATATCATGATGTCAGGGCCCGAGATACCTTGAAGTTCAAGCCCTAGATATCATGATGTTAGGACCCGCGATACTATGAAATTGGGGCCCTGGATATCATGATGTTAGGGGCCCCCGGATGTCATAATTTTAGGGCCCAAGATATTAGATTTCATGAATTTAGGGCCTGTGATACTATTAAGCCGGGGTCCCAGATATCATGATGGCAGGACCAGAGATACTGTGAAGTTGGCGTACAGAAGTTGTTGAAAGCGGGGTGCAGGCTTTGGGTCCGGGTCAGATTCTGGGGAACGCCCTGTGGCCCCATTGGCTGAGCTCCGCCTCCATCACCGCAGGAAGCAGGAATTTTAAAACTCAAAGATGAAATAAAAACGATCTGATCAGCAAGATGCTAGAGTGAACAATTACAACCAATCGATGAAATAACTGTGTTCAATTGTAATTTTTAATCTTCACACTCAACAGATACACATACAATAACCTTATTGTGTTGTGAAAACTCAATGCAGTTGTGGTTCGTTGTTGACCAAACGTTGTACATATCACCAGGGTTAGCGCTCAGAAGGCGCCGGACACAGAAAACCAGCACATTTTAGAAATCACAACAATTAAACAACTAATATCATAATTTACGCAATTAACATGTAAAAGAGCATCCGCTTTCAATAGTTACATCTCTCTACAGATGTTTATTGCCCACTCCACTCCAATGTGGTCTCCAAACTAGTGTCTGATTCATATTGTCACAAAGTCTTTGAACCTTGGGTAGAGGTTCACAAGTCTCCTCGTTGCCAGACCAAGACCCTTCCTTCCTGAGCATGCCTAAAGGGCAGGTAGTATAGCCCGATCGTTTCAAGTAAAGTAAACTAGGACTAGAAGTCCCAGAATGCACAGTTGTGTCCCCGTGACATGAAGTCATATGGCCATAGCTACCTCAACTCAACGCCTTTCACTCCAACCTCTTACAGCAGGCACTTGCTTGTTCCTAAGAAAAACATGTGGCATTGTGCCACCTTTCTGTGGCACCTCCTTCTCCCCTCCAATAATCAAGCCGAGATCTCTCAATATCTCTACTCCAACATCTGGGTGACTCAAACTCCCTTCTCAGATGCCTGCCTCTGTCCCACTGACTCTGTCACCACCATCCTCCTGTCTTGCATCAGCCAGTCCATTCTCCCTGCTCTTTTAGTGACTGACCTCACATCCTCAGTCACCTCAACCAGGCACTGCCCCTGTCCTCTCACACCGACCGGGGCAAAAAACCCTGTAGAACTGTCAACTTCAACCCTAAGTTCATGCTTCCAGTCTCTCCCTCTCCTATATCCCTTCCCAGCAGCCACCCCTTCAATGTCCCTCACACACATGGCCACCCTGTAGCCTCCTTGTCTCACCCCCTGGTCCAATGTCCACCTCTTCACATCAACCACAAGTTCAATGTATCCTCTGTACACTGACTGGTCCAGCACACGCGCACACACCCACACCCACACACACACGCCCACAGACACACACACTCTCACACACACACACGCAGACACACACACACACACCGACACCCACACCCAGACACACACACCCACACCCAGACACACACACCCACACACAGACACACACACACGCACCCACGCACCCACAACCAGACACACACACACCCACAGACACACACACCCACCCACACACAGACACACACACACACACACACACCCACACCGACACACACACACCCACACCGACACCCACACCCAGACACACACACACCCACAGACACACACACCCACACACAGACACACACACACGCACACACACACGTGTCTTCAAACTAGGAGGTGCAGCCCCCTGCCTAGGGGCTCCATGCCTGCATCCAAGGGTTGGCACAAATGCTTCAGCAAGCACTTGTAAATGCAGACGGCCTTGAAGCCTGACCTTGTCTGGGGCTTCCAGGCTCTCTTCATTAATATGCAGATGTTGAAGTTGCTTAAAAGTGTTGAGCTGTAATCCTGGGGGACCCGGGGGCAAAGTCTGGGAGACTCACAGATGAGGCTCTAAAGAACTAACTATTAAGTAAATATTTTGCTTTATTACCTGTCAGGAAACTGCATATGAAATAAACGCGCGCACACCATAAATAAAGATAAATGCAAGTTCAACGAATCCACCGAAAACATTCTCTTTTACATATTGAAGTCAGCCAGCCAATGGGATCAGAGCAGATGTCTGCGCCCCCCCAAAACCTCACAGAAGTGAAGCCTGGCACAGCAGGGAATGGGAACGTGTGTATTTATAGCGCTACGAAGTCCCATCCTTGGGTAAAAAGCACTGTGTATATGTAAATGATGAGTTATATGAAAGCGCACACAGGCCAGCTTTAGCACTGATGGCGCCTGGGGCGACACTCCTTTTCTGTGCCGCCCCCTCTTCCCAATGACCTCGGGCCCGATTCACAGAATTGATTAAGACAAAATCCTAAACGTAATAATTAAGACAAAATCCTAAACGTACTACTTTTGGTATTCACAGAACGCACTTGAGACCCTCAAGGGTGAGTAGTCGTGCTATACAAACACCTGATTCCTTGATTAATTGACACACACAATATGCAGAGACAATGAATCATACGTGTGTAAATCCGTCTATAGGAAATGTTACATAAGACCATGAGGATTACAAGGTGTAGGAACCACGTCATCCATACTAGCAGCAAATATATTTTAAGATTGTTTAGTCTGGAGAAGCACAAACTCAGGATTTAAAACGCACCACCGTGGGTGGGGTTGCCTTTAATAAGAATTTATTTCTACTCAAACAAACCCTTTCTAGCAACATTAGAATAATGAAAGACTGGGAACAATCAGGACTCTCTCACCTACACCTTGCAGTTTGCATGCAGCTCTTTGATGACAGTTCATAGGTCACTGTGCTATATTATGATTTTAACTTATGAACTACAAGTAACAAAAGGATCTCTGTGACAAGCAGTAACCCACTGAACTATCCACATAAAACACAGTTCTGATATCGGTATCGTACACGTTCTTTGCAGCAGGCATATTAACCCTCTGCACTACTTCATGATGAGGCAAAACTGCCACTAGACAAAACTCGATCTCTCTTCAGCAGAAACATTAATCACCATAGTTATATTGACATTTTACTGTTGCCTGAAAACTGCTGGACACGCAAAAAACTCTACAGCAGCATAAGTTATTTGTGAACACAGCGCCCCAAGCTCATTGTCAGGTGCGACTGCACCGGTCGCACCGCCCTAAAGCCGGCCCCGCGTGCACAAGAAAACAAAGAGGTGAATAGTTGTGTGGCTAAGGCAGACTTCGGATTGAAACATAGGGTTCTTAGGAACTTGCAAAATCTTGAAGGATTCATACTATAGCAAATAGGGAGGTTGGTTCCAAGAATGTCTGGCAATATTATAATATACAATTATGTGTATACATTTCAGTAATAAGTAAATAGAATATATCTACAGCATTTGTCCATTAAAAGGATACACTCCAGTACTCCACTGGTAACACCCTTACATTACCGCTCAATAGGAATAAATCTTTTTCGGGGTGGAGATTCAACTGACTCTATTAGATGAGACCCATACGACCTCCCAACCAGCCTCATTAGCACCGGCTTAGCACCAAAATGCATCAAAAAGCAACAGAAAGGTGACCAGTTAACCTTTGCAAAGGGCCTTTTAATAAGCTGAAAAACGTCACCATGATTTTAATGACTTTGGACCCTTTGTGTTAGAAACTATGGCATAGATGCATCAAGCTAAAATCCGCTCGCAAAGGGGCAGATTCTCAGAATCCGCCCCTTTGCGACCAGTATTTTTGCATTTGGGATGCATCATCCCAAATGCAAAAATCGCAATTTAAGAAATCACAAATATGCGATTACTTAAATTGCTATTGCATTTAAGGAATCTCAAATTGAGATTCCTTAAATGCAATGCATTAAAGTTAGAAAATTAGCGATTTCGCTAATAAGGGGAGCAAATTACCATGAAGTTGAACTTCATGGTAATTTGCTAAAAGTTTGAAAAATGCACTAAAGTGCATTTTTCAAAGTTCAATTTTACACACAGACATGCCCTTAGGGCATGTGTGTGTGTGTGCAAGATGTACACATATGCAGATTTCAGGGGTGCAACAGGGTGTCCTTTTGACACCCTGGCACCCTTGAAATCGCAATCTCAATTTGCGATTCTCTAATTGAGAATCGCAAATTGAGAATGTCGTCCCATTCATTCTTATGACCCATAGGAATGAATGGGAAGGTATTCCTTAATTGCGACTCGCAATTTGCTAGTCGTAATTAAGGAATTTTAAGTAATTGCTATTTTTAAAGTGATTTCTTCATGCATAGTCTTTTGCTATTCCTTATTAGCGAATCCTTATTTTTCGCCAATAAGGAATAGCAAAATGGGTGCTTGATGCATCTGGGGGAATGGTTGTTAAAATCTACAGATCGCACAATTCTAGTGGTCTTGAAGAAACCCCAATTGTACTGTTTTACTAGCCTTCCTCGCTTGCATGAGGTCCCAGTGCTGTGCCAGGGCTGCCTTGGGACTCGGAGCAAAGGCCGGCGGGAAGGGAAAATGGAAGCAGAGGAGACCCCATAGCTTGGGCATGAGAGAGATGGCACTGGGGGGAAGGAGCAAAATGGGAGCTCAAGTGTCAACAAAGGGCAGAAAGAGCAGCCCCCTTTGAAGGCAGCGGCTCTCATCAGTGAAGCAGGGGCAGTGGCACCGGGTTCAGGGGGGCACTGGGTCACACCTACATCTGCCTTTAACTAAAAAGGGAAAAACAAAAGGGACAGCGAGCCTGATTCAAGATTGGAGTCTGTAAGAGGCATAGTTTAGAAGGGGTGAGAGAGGCAGAGGAGACAGAGTCCTACCCAGGGCTGCAGCTATCATCAGCACAGAAGGGGCCGCTCCTTTGGGGGCCAGAGGTGGGAGGGGCTCACAACACCCAATTTATGGAGAACAACGTTTTTTGGTCAATTTGTGTTTGATGAATTTCTCTAATTATAAATCTCACATTTATTGTGGATTACAAGCTACAGAAATCGCACCCATGAAATAATGTAATAAGCTCCACCCCTCTGCTCAGCCTTTCCCCTCCCAATACTTGTTCTGAAGTTTTGGAGGGGGGCCCCAAGTTCAGGACATTTTGCTTTGGGGGCTTATAGCAGAAACGTTTGAAGACCTCTGCTCTAGAGCACGACCACCGCCTCAATGTCTTCCACTCACACCCACCAGCCCCACATCCTTGTATCTCGAAGGCCAGTGCAGATAGCTCGAGTTTCACTCCTGCTGATCCAATACTTCCCTCGTTCACAACAGACCTCTCTATGACACACAGACGGGGAGAACAGCTCATCACACACCCAGGGCTCTCACACACCCAGGGCTCTCACACACCCAGGGCTCTCACACACCCTCTCACACACACACCCAGGGCTCTCACACACCCTCTCACACACACCCAGGGCTCTCACACACCCTCTCACACACACCCAGGGCTCTCACACACCCTCTCACACACACCCAGGGCTCTCACACACCCAGGGCTCACACACACCCTCTCACACACACCCAGGGCTCTCACACACCCTCTCACACACACCCAGGGCTTTCACACACCCAGGGCTCACACACACCCTCTCACACACACCCAGGGCTCTCACACACCCAGGGCTCTCACACACCCAGGGCTCTCACACACCCAGGGCTCTCACACACCCAGGGCTCACACACACCCTCTCTCACACACCCAGGGCTCTCACACACACCCAGGGCTCTCACACACCCTTTCACACACACCCAGGGCTCTCACACACCCTCTCACACACACCCAGGGCTCTCACACACCCTCTCACACACACCCAGGGCTCTCACACACCCAGGGCTCACACACACCCTCTCACACACACCCAGGGCTCTCACACACCCTCTCACACACACCCAGGGCTCTCACACACCCAGGGCTCTCACACACCCAGGGCTCTCACACACCCAGGGCTCTCACACACCCAGGGCTCACACACACCCAGGGCTCTCACACACCCAGGGCTCACACACACCCTCTCTCACACACCCAGGGCTCTCACACACACCCAGGGCTCTCACACACCCTCTCTCACACACCCAGGGCTCTCACACACCCTCTCACACACACACCCAGGGCTCTCACACACCCTCTCACACACACCCAGGGCTCTCACACACCACCAGGGCTCACACACACCCAGGGCTCACACACACCCTCTCACACACAACCAGGGCTCTCGCACACCCTCTCACACACACACCCAGGGCTCTCACACACCCTCTCACACACACCCAGGGCTCTCACACACCACCAGGGCTCACACACACCCAGGGCTCACACACACCCTCTCACACACCACCAGGGCTCTCGCACACCCAGGGCTCACACACACCCTCTCACACACACCCAGGGCTCTCACACACCCAGGGCTCTCACACACCCTCTCACACACACCCAGGGCTCTCACACACACCCAGGGCTCACACACACCCTCTCACACACACCCAGGGCTCTCACACACCCAGGGCTCTCACACACCCAGGGCTCTCACACACCCAGGGCTCTCACACACCCTCTCTCACACACCCAGGGCTCTCACACACCCAGGGCTCACACACACCCTCTCTCACACACCCAGGGCTCTCACACACCCTCTCACACACACACCCAGGGCTCTCACACACCCTCTCACACACACCCAGGGCTCTCACACACCCAGGGCTCACACACACCCTCTCACACACACCCAGGGCTCTCACACACCCAGGGCTCTCACACACCCAGGGCTCTCACACACCCTCTCACACACACCCAGGGCTCTCACACTCCCAGGGCTCTCACACACCCTCTCACACACATCCAGGGCTCTCACACACCCAGGGCTCACACACACCCTCTCACACACACCCAGGGCTCTCACACACCCTCTCACACACACCCAGGGCTCTCACACACCCAGGACTCTCACACACCCTCTCACACACACCCAGGGCTCTCACACACCCTCTCACACACACCCAGGGCTCTCACACACCCAGGGCTCTCACACACCCTCTCACACACACCCAGGGCTCTCACACACCCAGGGCTCACACACACCCTCTCACACACACCCAGGGCTCTCACACACCCAGGGCTCTCACACACCCTCTCACACACACCCAGGGCTCTCACACACCCTCTCACACACACCCAGGGCTCTCACACACCCTCTCACACACACCCAGGGCTCTCACACACCCAGGGCTCTCACACACCCTCTCACACACACCCAGGGCTCTCACACACCCTCTCACACACACCCAGGGCTCTCACACACCCAGGGCTCTCACACACCCTCTCACACACACCCAGGGCTCTCACACACCCTCTCACACACACCCAGGGCTCTCACACACCCAGGGCTCTCACACACCCTCTCTCACACACCCAGGGCTCACACACACCCTCTCACACACACCCAGGGCTCTCACACACCCAGGGCTCTCACACACCCTCTCACACACACCCAGGGCTCTCACACACCCTCTCACACACACCCAGGGCTCTCACACACCCAGGGCTCACACACACCCTCTCACACACACCCAGGGCTCTCACACACCCAGGGCTCTCACACACCCAGGGCTCTCACACACCCAGGGCTCTCACACACCCAGGGCTCACACACACCCTCTCTCACACACCCAGGGCTCTCACACACCCTCTCACACACACACCCAGGGCTCTCACACACCCTCTCACACACACCCAGGGCTCTCACACACCACCAGGGCTCACACACACCCAGGGCTCACACACACCCTCTCACACACAACCAGGGCTCTCGCACACCCTCTCACACACACACCCAGGGCTCTCACACACCCTCTCACACACACCCAGGGCTCTCACACACCACCAGGGCTCACACACACCCAGGGCTCACACACACCCTCTCACACACCACCAGGGCTCTCGCACACCCAGGGCTCACACACACCCTCTCACACACACCCAGGGCTCTCACACACCCAGGGCTCTCACACACCCTCTCACACACACCCAGGGCTCTCACACACACCCAGGGCTCACACACACCCTCTCACACACACCCAGGGCTCTCACACACCCAGGGCTCTCACACACCCAGGGCTCTCACACACCCAGGGCTCTCACACACCCTCTCTCACACACCCAGGGCTCTCACACACCCAGGGCTCACACACACCCTCTCTCACACACCCAGAGCTCTCACACACCCTCTCACACACACACCCAGGGCTCTCACACACCCTCTCACACACACCCAGGGCTCTCACACACCCAGGGCTCACACACACCCTCTCACACACACCCAGGGCTCTCACACACCCAGGGCTCTCACACACCCTCTCACACACACCCAGGGCTCTCACACACCCAGGGCTCTCACACACCCTCTCACACACACCCAGGGCTCTCACACACCCAGGGCTCACACACACCCTCTCACACACACCCAGGGCTCTCACACACCCTCTCACACACACCCAGGGCTCTCACACACCCAGGGCTCTCACACACCCTCTCACACACACCCAGGGCTCTCACACACCCTCTCACACACACCCAGGGCTCTCACACACCCAGGGCTCTCACACACCCTCTCACACACACCCAGGGCTCTCACACACCCAGGGCTCACACACACCCTCTCACACACACCCAGGGCTCACACACACCCTCTCACACACACCCAGGGCTCTCACACACCCAGGGCTCTCACACACCCTCTCACACACACCCAGGGCTCTCACACACCCAGGGCTCACACACACCCTCTCTCACACACCCAGGGCTCTCACACACCCTCTCACACACACCCAGGGCTCTCACACACCCAGGGCTCTCACACACCCTCTCTCACACACCCAGGGCTCACACACACCCTCTGACACACAACCAGGGCTCTCGCACACCCAGGGCTCTCACACACCCAGGGCTCTCACACACTCAGGGCTCTCACACACCCTCTCACACACACCCAGGGCTCTCACACACCCTCTCACACACACCCAGGGCTCTCACACACCCAGGGCTCTCACACACCCTCTCACACACACCCAGGGCTCTCACACACACCCAGGGCTCTCACACACCCTCTCACACACACCCAGGGCTCTCACACACCCAGGGCTCTCACACACCCTCTCACACACCCCCAGGGCTCTCACACACCCTCTCACACACACCCAGGGCTCTCACACACCCTCTCACACACACCCAGGGCTCACACACACCCTCTCACACACAACCAGGGCTCTCACACACCCAGGGCTCTCACACACCCAGGGCTCTCACACACACCCAGGGCTCACACACAACCAGGGCTCTCGCACACCACCAGGGCTCTCACACATCACCAGGGCTCTCACACACCACCAGGGCTCTCACACACCACCAGGGCTCTCGCACACCCAGGGCTCTCACACACCCTCTCTCACACACCCAAGGCTCTCACACATCCTCTCACACACAACCAGGGCTCTGGCACACCCAGGGCTCTCACACACCACCAGGGCTCTCGCACTCCCAGGGCTCTCACACACCACCAGGGCTCTGGCACACCCAGGGCTCTCACACACCACCAGGGCTCTGGCACACCCAGGGCTCTCACACACCACCAGGGCTCTGGCACACCCAAGGCTCTCACACACCCTCTCTCGCACACCCAGGGCTCTCACACACCCTCTCACACACACCCAGGGCTCTCACACACCCAGGGCTCTCACACACCCTCTCTCACACACCCAGGGCTCTCACACACCCAGGGCTCTCACACACCCTCTCACACACACCCAGGGCTCTCACACACACCCAGGGCTCACACACACACTCTCACACACACCCAGGGCTCTCACACACCCAGGGCTCTCACACACCCAGGGCTCTCACACACCCAGGGCTCTCACACACCCTCTCTCACACACCCAGGGCTCTCACACACCCAGGGCTCACACACACCCTCTCTCACACACCCAGGGCTCTCACACACCCTCTCACACACACACCCAGGGCTCTCACACACCCTCTCACACACACCCAGGGCTCTCACACACCCAGGGCTCACACACACCCTCTCACACACACCCAGGGCTCTCACACACCCAGGGCTCTCACACACCCTCTCACACACCCCCAGGGCTCTCACACTCCCAGGGCTCTCACACACCCTCTCACACACACCCAGGGCTCTCACACACCCAGGGCTCACACACACCCTCTCACACACACCCAGGGCTCTCACACACCCTCTCACACACACCCAGGGCTCTCACACACCCAGGGCTCTCACACACCCTCTCACACACACCCAGGGCTCTCACACACCCTCTCACACACACCCAGGGCTCTCACACACCCAGGGCTCTCACACACCCTCTCACACACACCCAGGGCTCTCACACACCCAGGGCTCACACACACCCTCTCACACACACCCAGGGCTCTCACACACCCAGGGCTCTCACACACCCTCTCACACACACCCAGGGCTCTCACACACCCTCTCACACACACCCAGGGCTCTCACACACCCTCTCACACACACCCAGGGCTCTCACACACCCAGGGCTCTCACACACCCTCTCACACACACCCAGGGCTCTCACACACCCTCTCACACACACCCAGGGCTCTCACACACCCAGGGCTCTCACACACCCTCTCACACACACCCAGGGCTCTCACACACCCTCTCACACACACCCAGGGCTCTCACACACCCAGGGCTCTCACACACCCAGGGCTCACACACCCAGGGCTCACACACACCCTCTCACACACACCCAGGGCTCTCACACACCCAGGGCTCTCACACACCCTCTCACACACACCCAGGGCTCTCACACACCCTCTCGCACACACCCAGGGTTCTCACACACCCAGGGCTCACACACACCCTCTCACACACACCCAGGGCTCTCACACACCCAGGGCTCTCACACACCCAGGGCTCTCACACACCCAGGGCTCTCACACACCCAGGGCTCACACACACCCTCTCTCACACACCCAGGGCTCTCACACACCCTCTCACACACACACCCAGGGCTCTCACACACCCTCTCACACACACCCAGGGCTCTCACACACCACCAGGGCTCACACACACCCAGGGCTCACACACACCCTCTCACACACAACCAGGGCTCTCGCACACCCTCTCACACACACACTAGGGCTCTCACACACCCTCTCACACACACCCAGGGCTCTCACACACCACCAGGGCTCACACACACCCAGGGCTCACACACACCCTCTCACACACCACCAGGGCTCTCGCACACCCAGGGCTCACACACACCCTCTCACACACACCCAGGGCTCTCACACACCCAGGGCTCTCACACACCCTCTCACACACACCCAGGGCTCTCACACACACCCAGGGCTCACACACACCCTCTCACACACACCCAGGGCTCTCACACACCCAGGGCTCTCACACACCCAGGGCTCTCACACACCCAGGGCTCTCACACACCCTCTCTCACACACCCAGGGCTCTCACACACCCAGGGCTCACACACACCCTCTCTCACACACCCAGAGCTCTCACACACCCTCTCACACACACACCCAGGGCTCTCACACACCCTCTCACACACACCCAGGGCTCTCACACACCCAGGGCTCACACACACCCTCTCACACACACCCAGGGCTCTCACACACCCAGGGCTCTCACACACCCAGGGCTCTCACACACCCTCTCACACACACCCAGGGCTCTCACACACCCAGGGCTCTCACACACCCTCTCACACACACCCAGGGCTCTCACACACCCAGGGCTCACACACACCCTCTCACACACACCCAGGGCTCTCACACACCCTCTCACACACACCCAGGGCTCTCACACACCCAGGGCTCTCACACACCCTCTCACACACACCCAGGGCTCTCACACACCCTCTCACACACACCCAGGGCTCTCACACACCCAGGGCTCTCACACACCCTCTCACACACACCCAGGGCTCTCACACACCCAGGGCTCACACACACCCTCTCACACACACCCAGGGCTCACACACACCCTCTCACACACACCCAGGGCTCTCACACACCCAGGGCTCTCACACACCCAGGGCTCACACACACCCTCTCTCACACACCCAGGGCTCTCACACACCCTCTCACACACACCCAGGGCTCTCACACACCCAGGGCTCTCACACACCCTCTCTCACACACCCAGGGCTCACACACACCCTCTCACACACAACCAGGGCTCTCGCACACCCAGGGCTCTCACACACCCAGGGCTCTCACACACCCAGGGCTCTCACACACCCTCTCACACACACCCAGGGCTCTCACACACCCTCTCACACACACCCAGGGCTCTCACACACCCAGGGCTCTCACACACCCTCTCACACACACCCAGGGCTCTCACACACACCCAGGGCTCTCACACACCCTCTCACACACACCCAGGGCTCTCACACACCCAGGGCTCTCACACACCCTCTCACACACCCCCAGGGCTCTCACACACCCTCTCACACACACCCAGGGCTCTCACACACCCTCTCACACACACCCAGGGCTCACACACACCCTCTCACACACAACCAGGGCTCTCACACACCCAGGGCTCTCACACACCCAGGGCTCTCACACACACCCAGGGCTCACACACAACCAGGGCTCTCGCACACCACCAGGGCTCTCACACATCACCAGGGCTCTCACACACCACCAGGGCTCTCACACACCACCAGGGCTCTCACACACCCTCTCTCACACACCCAAGGCTCTCACACATCCTCTCACACACAACCAGGGCTCTGGCACACCCAGGGCTCTCACACACCACCAGGGCTCTCGCACTCCCAGGGCTCTCACACACCACCAGGGCTCTGGCACACCCAGGGCTCTCACACACCACCAGGGCTCTGGCACACCCAGGGCTCTCACACACCACCAGGGCTCTGGCACACCCAGGGCTCTCACACACCCTCTCTCGCACACCCAGGGCTCTCACACACCCTCTCACACACATCCAGGGCTCTCACACACCCAGGGCTCTCACACACCCTCTCTCACACACCCAGGGCTCTCACACACCCAGGGCTCTCACACACCCTCTCACACACACCCAGGGCTCTCACACACCCTCTCACACACACCCAGGGTTCTCACACACCCAGGGCTCTCACACACCCTCTCACACACAACCAGGGCTCTCGCACACCCAGGGCTCTCACACACCCAGGGCTCTCACACACCCAGGGCTCTCGCACACCCTCTCTCAAACACCCAGGGCTCTTACACACCCTCTCTCACACACCCAGGGCTCTAACACACCCTCTCTCACACACCCAGGGCTCTCACACACCCAGGGCTCTCACACACCCAGGGCTCTCACACACCCTCTCGCACACCCAGGGCTCTCACACACCACCAGGGCTCTCGCACACCCAGGGCTCTCACACACCCAGGGCTCTCACACACCCAGGGCTCTCACACACCCTCTCTCAAACACCCAGGGCTCTTACACACCCTCTCTCACACACCCAGGGCTCTAACACACCCTCTCTCACACACCCAGGGCTCTCACACACCCAGGGCTCTCACACACCCAGGGCTCTCACACACCCTCTCGCACACCCAGGGCTCTCACACACCACCAGGGCTCTCGCACACCCAGGGCTCTCACACACCACCAGGGCTCTGGCACACCCAAGGCTCTCACACACCCTCTCACACACACCCATGGCTCTCACACACACCCATGGCTCTCACACACCCAGGGCTCTCACACAAACCCAGGGCTCACACACACCCTCTCACACACACCCAGGGCTCTCACACACCCTCTCACACACAACCAGGGCTCTCGCACACCCAGGGCTCTCACACACCCAGGGCTCTCACACACCCAGGGCTCTCACACACCCTCTCTCACACACCCAGGGCTCTAACACACCCTCTCTCACACACCCAGGGCTCTCACACACCCAGGGCTCTCACACACCCTCTCACACACAACCAGGGCTCTCGCACACCCAGGGCTCTCACACACCCAGGGCTCTCACACACCCAGGGCTCTCACACACCCTCTCGCACACCCAGGGCTCTCACACACCACCAGGGCTCTCGCACACCCAGGGCTCTCACACACCACCAGGGCTCTGGCACACCCAAGGCTCTCACACACCCTCTCACACACACCCATGGCTCTCACACACACCCATGGCTCTCACACACCCAGGGCTCTCACACAAACCCAGGGCTCACACACACCCTCTCACACACACCCAGGGCTCTCACACACCCTCTCACACACACCCAGGGCTCTCACACACCCTCTCACACACACCCAGGCCTCACACACACCCTCTCACACACAACCAGGGCTCTCGCACACCCAGGGCTCTCACACACCCAGGGCTCACACACACCTAGGGCTCTCACACACCCAGGGCTCTCACACACCCTCTCACACACAACCAGGGCTCTCGCACACCCAGGTTCTCACACACCACCAGGGCTCTCGCACACCCAGGGCTCTCACACACCCTCTCACACACACCCAGGGCTCTCACACACCCTCTCACACACACCCAGGGCTCACACACACCCTCTCACACACAACCAGGGCTCTCGCACACCCAGGGCTCTCACACACCACCAGGCTCTCACACACCCAGGGCTCACACACACCTAGGGCTCTCACACACCCAGGGCTCTCACACACCCATGGCTCTCACACAAACCCAGGGCTCACACACACCCTCTCACACACACCCAGGGCTCACACACACTCTCTCACACACACCCAGGGCTCTCGCACACCCAGGGCTCTCACACACCACCAGGGCTCTCGCACACCCAGGGCTCTCACACACCCAAGGCTCTCACACACCCTCTCTCACACACCTAGGGCTCTCACACACCCAGGGCTCACACATACCCTCTCACACACAACCAGGGCTCTCGCACACCCAGGGCTCTCACACACCACCAGGCTCTCACACACCCAGGGCTCACACACACCTAGGGCTCTCACACACCCAGGGCTCTCACACACCCAGGGCTCTCACACAAACCCAGGGCTCACACACACCCTCTCACACACACCCAGGGCTCACACACACTCTCTCACACACACCCAGGGCTCTCGCACACCCAGGGCTCTCACACACCACCAGGGCTCTCGCACACCCAGGGCTCTCACACACCCTCTCTCACACACCCAAGGCTCTCACACATCCTCTCACACACAACCAGGGCTCTGGCACACCCAGGGCTCTCACACACCCTCTCACACACAACCAGGGCTCTTGCACACCCAGGGCTCTCACACACCCTCTCACACACACCCAGGGCTCTCACACACCCAGGGCTCTCACACACCCTCTCTCACACACCCAGGGCTCTCACACACCCAGGGCTCTCACACAAACCCAGGGCTCTCACACAAACCCAGGGCTCTCACACAAACCCAGGGCTCTCACACAAACCCAGGGCTCTCACACACACCCAGGGCTCTCACACACCCTCTCTCACAAGAGGTGCCCAGTATCCCCTCTTGCCTCCAGGAGCCTGAGACATCTCTAACAAGTCTCCTCTCATACTAACCCTCCCTCTCTCCTCTCTTACACGTGGAATAACATCCCTCTCTCACACACACACACACACACCAGTACTATAACATTCCGCTTTCACATCAGGCCTTGCACTCAACTCTACACCCACACCTCTCCCACAAAAGAGAGAGTCACACACACACCCCAATATGTGACACATATACTGCACCATAAGCCAGGACCACGGCCAGTAACACGTTTTGCAAACCACATATATATTTCATAGTTCTTTGCAAGCAAACATAACTCTGTCACCCTCTCACGTCTGCGTGAATACCTGTCAGGCACGGATGAGACACAAATGAATGAATGCAAAGCTGTGCACGCCCGATATTAAATCCATGTATAATTCAAACTCATCAAGTTGATGTCACGAGTACATCAAACATGGATGTGCGGTCATGTTATGTTTTATTACTACTCCGAAGCAACATCATGCTTGAGTGGTACATGAAAGTAACACACAGAGTAAAAGGTAGTTTCGCATTAAAAACAGGGTACATTTACATGCGATGTTCACACAGTTAAGAACCCATGCAAAGTGAACTCATTTCTGAAACAAATGCCAAGTTTCTCTGGTAAGTACAATTAAAATGTACACTTTTCCAAAATGACTGAGTAATGAATGACCTGAATTATTTGGATAATGAATAGCTTTGGCATATTAAGCGGGAGTGGTGTCTATCATTGCAGCCATGCCTGCTTCTCAACTATGGGGACGGTGCATTTGGAAGAGAAAAACCAGGATATTTCACAAACACAGAAGTAGGACTACAATTGTGCATTCATTAGTAAAACTGCTAAATGTACTGAAATATGCCAGAACACCTGGTGAGAGACAGAACAAGCCCCAGCAGGGCCTGGGAATACCAGAAGCTGGAGGGTGAAAGGGTTCCCTTGCCTTACGCCCCTTCACCCACCCTGGGTAGAGGGCAGAGTGTGCCGGGCGCTCCTGCACCCAGCACTCCACCATCTGACCTCCTTCACAACACTCAAACATCCCTCACACACGAGACAGGGCCAACAGCTCCACTCTCCCAGCAATGATCCAATATCTCCCTCACCTGCATCTCAAGGGCCCCTCACTTCCCCTGGCCCCGCATCTCAAGGGCCCATCACTTTCACTGGTCCTGCATCTCAAGGGCCCCTCACTTCCCCAGGCCCCGCATCTCAAGGGCCCCTCACTTCCACTGGCCCTGCATCTCAAGGGCCCCTCACTCCCACTGTCCCTGCATCTCAAGGGCCCCTCACTTCCCCTGGCCCCGCATCTCAAGGGCCCCTCACTTCCACTGGCCCTGCATCTCAAGGGCCCCTCACTTCAACTGATTCAGCATCTCAGGGGCCCCTCACTTCCACTGGTGCTGCATTTCAAGGGCCCTTCACTTCAATGGATTCAGCATCTCAGGGGCCCTTTCACTTCCACTGGCCCTGCATCTCAAGGGCCCCTCACACTGGTCCTGCATCTCAAGGGCCCCTCACACTGGCGCTGCATCTCAAGGGCCCCTCACTTCCACTGGCCCTGCATGCAAGGGCCCCTCACACTGGCGCTGCATCTCAAGGGCCCCTCACTTCCACTGGCCCTGCATGCAAGGGCCCCTCACACTGGCACTGCATCTCAAGGGCCCCTCACTTCCACTGGCCCTGCATCTCAGAGGCCCCTCATTTCCACTGGTCCTTCATCTCAAGGGCCCCTCACTTCCACCGGCCCTTCATCTCAAGGGCCCCTCACTTCCACTGCCCTGCATCTCAAGGGCCCCTCACTTCCACTGGTCCACCATCTCAGGGGCCCCTCACTTCCACTGGCCCTTCATCTCAAGGGTCCCTCATTTCCTCTGGCCCTTCATCTCAAGGGCCCCTCACTTCCACTGGCCCTTCATCTCAAGGGTCCCTCATTTCCTCTGGCCCTTCATCTCCAGGGCCCCTCACTTCCACTGGCCCTGCATCTCAAAGGCCCCTCACTTCCACTGCCCTGCATCTCAAGGGCCCCTCACTTCCACTGGTCCTCCATCTCAGGGGCCCCTCACTTCCACTGGCCCTTCATCTCAAGGGCCCCTCACTTCCACTGGCCCTTCATCTCAAGGGTCCCTCATTTCCTCTGGCCCTTCATCTCAAGGGCCCCTCACTTCCACTGGCCCTGCATCTCAAGGGCCCCTCACTCCCACTGGCCCCTCATCTCAAGGGCCCCTCACTCCCACTGGCCCCTCATCTCAAGGGCCCCTCACTTTCACTGGCCCTGCATCTCAGGGGCCCCTCACTCCCACTGGCCCCTCACTTCCACTGGCCTGCATCTCAGGGGCCCCTCACTCCCACTGGCCCTGCATCTCAAGGGCCCCTCGCTGACACTGGTCACTGGTCCTGCATCTCAAGGGCCCCTCCCTTCCACTGGTCCTGCATCTCAAGGGCCCCTCGCTGACACTGGTCACTGGTCCTGCATCTCAAGGGCCCCTCCCTTCCACTGGTCCTGCATCTCAAGGGCCCCTCCCTTCCACTGGCCCTGCATCTCAAGGGCCCCTCACTTCACTGGCCCTGCGTCTCAAGGGCCCCTCACTTCCACTGGCCCTGCGTCTCAAGGGCCCTCACTTCACTGGCCCTGCATCTCAAGGGCCCCTCCCTTCCACTGGTCCTGCATCTCAAGGGCCCCTCCCTTCCACTGGTCCTGCATCTCAAGGGCCCCTCGCTGACACTGGTCACTGGTCCTGCATCTCAAGGGCCCCTCCCTTCCACTGGTCCTGCATCTCAAGGGCCCCTCCCTTCCACTGGCCCTGCATCTCAAGGGCCCCTCACTTCACTGGCCCTGCATCTCAAGGGCCCCTCACTTCCACTGGTCCTGCAGCTCAAGGGCCCCTCACTTGACTGGCCCTGCATCTCAAGGGCCCCTCACTTCCACTGGTCCTGCAGCTCAAGGGCCCCTCACTTCACTGGCCCTGCATCTCAAGGGCCCCTCACTTCCACTGGTCCTGCATCTCAAGGGCCCCTCACTTCACTGGTCCTGCATCTCAAGGGCCCCTCACTTCACTGGCCCTGCATCTCAAGGGCCCCTCACTTCCACTGCCCTGCATCTCAAGGGCCCCTCACTTCAACTGGCCCTTCATCTCAAGGGCCCCTCACTTCCACTGGCCCTTCATCTCAAGGGCCCCTCATTTCCACTGGCCCTTCATCTCAAGGGCCCCTCACTTCCACTGGCCCTTCATCTCAAGGGTCCCTCATTTCCTCTGGCACTGCATCTCAAGGGCCCCTCACTTCCACTGGTCCTGCATCTCAAGGGCCCCTCACTTCCACTGGTCCTGCATCTCAAGGGCCCCTCACTTCCACTGGCCCTGCATCTCAAGGGCCCCTCACTTCCACTGGTTCATCATCTCAAGGGCCCCTCACTTCCACTGGTCCTGCATCTCAAGGGCCCCTCACTTCCCCTGGCCCCGCATCTCAAGGGCCCCTCACTTCCACTGGCCCTGCATCTCAAGGGCCCCTCACTTCACTGGCCCTGCATCTCAAGGGCCCCTCACTTCCCCTGGCCCTGCGTCTCAAGGGCCCCTCACTTCCACTGGCCCTGCGTCTCAAGGGCCCTCACTTCACTGGCCCTGCATCTCAAGGGCCCCTCACTTCCACTGGTCCTGCAGCTCAAGGGCCCCTCACTTCACTGGCCCTGCATCTCAAGGGCCCCTCACTTCCACTGGTTCTGCATCTCAAAGGCCCCTCACTTCCACTGGCCTGCATCTCAGGGGCCCCTCACTCCCACTGGCCCCTAATCTCAAGGGCCCCTCACTTCCACTGGTCCTGCATCTCAAGGGCCCCTCGCTGACACTGGTCCTGCATCTCAAGGGCCCCTCCCTTCCACTGGTCCTGCATCTCAAGGGCCCCTCCCTTCCACTGGCCCTGCATCTCAAGGGCCCCTCACTTCCACTGGCCCTGCATCTCAAGGGCCCCTCACTTCACTGGCCCTGCATCTCAAGGGCCCCTCACTTCCACTGGTCCTGCAGCTCAAGGGCCCCTCACTTCACTGGCCCTGCATCTCAAGGGCCCCTCACTTCCCCTGGCCCCGCATCTCAAGGGCCCCTCACTTCCACTGGCCCTGCATCTCAAGGGCCCCTCACTTCACTGGCCCTGCATCTCAAGGGCCCCTCACTTCCCCTGGCCCTGCGTCTCAAGGGCCCCTCACTTCCACTGGCCCTGCGTCTCAAGGGCCCCTCACTTCACTGGCCCTGCATCTCAAGGGCCCCTCACTTCACTGGCCCTGCGTCTCAAGGGCCCCTCACTTCCACTGGTTCTGCATCTCAAAGGCCCCTCACTTCCACTGGCCTGCATCTCAGGGGCCCCTCGCTCCCACTGGCCCCTAATCTCAAGGGCCCCTCACTTCACTGGTCCTGCATCTCAAGGGCCCCTCGCTGACACTGGTCCTGCATCTCAAGGGCCCCTCCCTTCCACTGGTCCTGCATCTCAAGGGCCCCTCCCTTCCACTGGCCCTGCTTCTCAAGGGCCCCTCACTTCCACTGGCCCTGCATCTCAAGGGCCCCTCACTTCACTGGCCCTGCATCTCAAGGGCCCCTCACTTCCACTGGTCCTGCAGCTCAAGGGCCCCTCACTTCACTGGCCCTGCATCTCAAGGGCCCCTCACTTCCACTGGTCCTGCATCTCAAGGGCCCCTCACTTCACTGGTCCTGCATCTCAAGGGCCCCTCACTTCATTGGCCCTGCATCTCAAGGGCCCCTCACTTCCACTGCCCTGCATCTCAAGGGCCCCTCACTTCCACTGGCCCTGCATCTCAAGGGCCCCTCACTTCAACTGGCCCTTCATCTCAAGGGCCCCTCACTTCCACTGGCCCTTCATCTCAAGGGCCCCTCACTTCCACTGGCCCTTCATCTCAAGGGCCCCTCACTTCCACTGGCCCTTCATCTCAAGGGTCCCTCGTTTCCTCTGGCACTGCATCTCAAGGGCCCCTCACTTCCACTGGTCCTGCATCTCAAGGGCCCCTCACTTCCACTGGTCCTGCATCTCAAGGGCCCCTCACTTCCACTGGCCCTGCATCTCAAGGGCCCCTCACTTCAACTGGCCCTTCATCTCAAGGGCCCCTCACTTCCACTGGCCCTTCATCTCAAGGGCCCCTCACTTCCACTGGCCCTGCATCTCAAGGGTCCCTCACTTCCACTGGCCCTTCATCTCAAGGGTCCCTCATTTCCTCTGGCACTGCATCTCAAGGGCCCCTCACTTCCACTGGTCCTGCATCTCAAGGGCCCCTCACTTCCACTGGTCCTGCATCTCAAGGGCCCCTCACTTCCACTGGCCCTGCATCTCAAGGGCCCCTCACTTCCACTGGTTCATCATCTCAAGGGCCCCTCACTTCAACTGGCCCTTCATCTCAAGGGCCCCTCACTTCCACTGGCCCTTCATCTCAAGGGCCCCTCACTTCCACTGGCCCTGCATCTCAAGGGTCCCTCACTTCCACTGGCCCTTCATCTCAAGGGTCCCTCATTTCCTCTGGCACTGCATCTCAAGGGCCCCTCACTTCCACTGGTCCTGCATCTCAAGGGCCCCTCACTTCCCCTGGCCCCGCATCTCAAGGGCCCCTCACTTCCACTGGCCCTGCAACTCAAGGGCCCCTCACTTCACTGGCCCTGCATCTCAAGGGCCCCTCACTTCCCCTGGCCCTGCGTCTCAAGGGCCCCTCACTTCCACTGGCCCTGCGTCTCAAGGGCCCCTCACTTCACTGGCCCTGCATCTCAAAGGCCCCTCACTTCCACTGGTCCTGCATCTCAAGGGCCCCTCACTTCCACTGGTCCTGCATCTCAAGGGCCCCTCACTTCCACTGGTCCTGCATCTCAAGGGCCCCTAACTTCCACTGCCCTGCATCTCAAGGGCCCCTCACTTCCACTGGTTCTGCATCTCAAGGGCCCCTCCCTTCCACTGGTCCTGCATCTCAAGGGCCCCTCGCTGACACTGGCCCTGCATCTCAAGGGCCCCTCACTTCACTGGCCCTGCATCTCAAGGGCCCCTCACTTCCACTGGTCCTGCAGCTCAAGGGTCCCTCACTTCCACTGGTCCTGCATCTCAAGGGCCCCTCACTTCCACTGGTCCTGCATCTCAAGGGCCCCTCACTTCCACTGGTCCTGCATCTCAAGGGCCCCTCACTTCCACTGCCCTGCATCTCAAGGGCCCCTCACTTCCACTGGTTCATCATCTCAAGGGCCCCTCACTTCCACTGGTCCTGCATCTCAAGGGCCCCTCACTTCACTGGCCCTGCATCTCAAGGGCCCCTCACTTCACTGGCCCTGCATCTCAAGGGCCCCTCACTTCCCCTGGCCCTGCGTCTCAAGGGCCCCTCACTTCCACTGGCCCTGCATCTCCAGGGCCCCTCACTTCCACTGGTCCTGCATCTCAAGGGCCCCTCCCTTCCACTGGTCCTGCATCTCAAGGGCCCCTCGCTGACACTGGCCCTGCATCTCAAGGGCCCCTCACTTCACTGGCCCTGCATCTCAAGGGCCCCTCATTTCCACTGGTCCTGCATCTCAAGGGCCCCTCACTTCACTGGCCCTGCATCTCAAAGGCCCCTCACTTCCACTGGTCCTGCATCTCAAGGGCCCCTCACTTCCACTAGTCCTGCATCTCAAGGGCCCCTCACTTCCACTGGTCCTGCATCTCAAGGGCCCCTCACTTCCACTGGCCCCGCATCTCAAGGGCCCTGTAGTAAAAAGTCACACCAAAGGTAAGATGAGCTTCACGTTAATTAATTATTCAAAGAGAACTCTGTGCCTCCTGATGCCAGAGCTGAGGGAGAGTACTGAACATTCTAGGTGAGCCTTCACATGAAGGTTCTAGGGTCATACCACTGGGCTGCCGCAAGCTGGTAGAAGCTTGCGTTAATAAGCAGCTTACGGCTCATCTGGAGGAGAATAATATTCTTCACCCTAACCAAGCTGGTTTTTTTCATCATTCTACTGAGTCGGCGCTATTGTTTACAACAGAGACTTTAAGAACTGCTCTGGATCAGGGCAAGAAGGCAGTCCTGATCCTACTAGATGTATCTGCAGCGTTTGACACGGTGTCCCATGCTATATTGTTACATCGCCTGCCAAATGCATAGCGGGCACCGTGTTAAAGTGGCTCAAAGATTTCCTGACGCACTGACAGCTCTGCTCTGATGAGAAGGTGGTGCAATCAGGGGTTCCACAGGGCTCAAGTCTGAGCCCCACTCTTTTCAATCTGTATATGGTCCCCCTGATTGAACTAATCTCCTCTTTTAACATCAGCACAGTTGCGTATGCTGATGATACGCAATTAGTTCTAGTCTTGGATGAGGACCTGGCCAATGCCAAACAGACCCTGAAAGAGTGTCTAACTGCGACCTTTGCCTGGATGTCTAACAATCATCTCAAATGTAACTCCGCTAAAACAGAAATTTTGCCATTTGGACAAAATAACCTCTTTTCCCCCCAGACGTGCTGGCCTGAGGAGGCCGAAGCCCCGCCCAATACTATTACAGCTGCACGCAATCTAGGGATTAAATTCGATAAGACCCTTTCGTTCAAACAGCAGGCGCGGGAAGTTGCCGGCTCTTGTTTCAACATTATAAAGGGCCTTAGGAAATGTTTTGATCTCCTTCCTTTATCAGCCAGACACACTGTTGCAGTAGCATTGATCACATGCAGATTGGATTATTGCAACAGTTTGTATGCAGGAGCGAATAAGTCGACCCTGCACAGATTGCAGATGGTTCAACACGCAGCAGCGAGATTGGTTCTCAGATGGCCAAGAAAATCTTCTGCCTCTGCTGCGCTAGATGCCCTTCATTGGCTTCCTATCCAGAAGCGTATTCTATTCAAAGTCCTGACGATTGCCTTTAGGGCCTTTCATAAACATGGCCCACAGTATCTCTACAAAAACTTCAGGCGATACCATCCTACGCGAGACCTTAGATCCGCGACAGCGAACCTGATGATGGTCCCGAAATTTAGACTGACAACGAAGGGAGGAAAATCCCTGGCGGTTATAGGCGCAAAGGCCTGGAATAAACTGCCCTATCATCTACGCATGATCACCACCGAACAAAAGTTTCGAAAACTGTTTAAGACAAGGATCTACAGCCTTACAGACGCCGCATGTAAAATACTGGTCTAACCCCCCTGCCGGCTGAGCGAGGACAAGGAAGCTGTGACCATCTGTTCAGCTGCATGAGTTAATGCGCCAAGATGCTCCATGGAGTGGTAGTGCGCTATATAAATGCATATCACATCACATCCTCGTCGCCAACAAGGTGTGGTAAAAAGTCCCACCAAAGGTAAGATGAACTTTACGTTTATTAATTATTCAAAGAGACCCCTGTGCCTCCTGATGCCAGAGCTGAGGGAGAGAACTGAACATTCTAGGCGAGCCTTCACACGAAGGTTCTAGGGTCATACCACTGGGCGGGAGGGAGGGGGGATAGAGGGTCAGGAAGGTTATAAAAAGTTTGCGCTATATAAAATCGCATTAAATAAATAAATAAAATTAATAAAATTAATAAAATTAATAAAATTAATAAAATAAAAATAAAAATTCAGACCTTGTGTTTCACAGATGAGCCAAAGCCCCGCCCACCACGGAAGCCCCGCCCAGCAGGAGCGCGCACCCCTTACGCTGCCCCTGGCCCGGCACGCTCCGCCGCCGTAGCCTCGCGCTAGCCCCGCCCCTTGCGCTAGCCCCGCCCCTTGCGCCAGCCCCGCCCCCCGTACCTGGGCACGCAGCTGGGCGACGAGCGGTCCACCTCCCAGGTGGCGAAGAGCTTCATGGGCAGCGGCACCGGGGCGGAGGCGGTGGCGCCGCCCGCGCAGGGCTCCGGGGCCGCCGCCGCTGCCACCGCCGCGCCCGCGGGCACCATGACTGAGGCGGGCGGAGCGCGCGGCCACCGACGGCACCGAGGGCGCGGGCTCCGTTATTGGAGGCACAGGCAGGTGCCCGAGCGAGCTGCCGCCGCCCCGCCCACTCCGCCACCGACCAATCACGGCGCGTCACTGCAAGAGAACCCAGCCTATGGAGAGTGGGTGCGCTGCTGCCCGGCGCCAATGATGGGCGGTCTCACGCCAGGGAAACCGTTATCTCCCTCGGATTGGTTGAATGACGCCGGTTAGATCCGCCCACTCGCGAAGGGAGCCAATTGCCTGCGGGTGCGACGAGTGCGGCTTGTCACAGCTCGTGGCCGGCGGTGAGACAGCTGTCAAAAGCTGGAGCGCGCGCACCGCGCGGCACGTGCGCCCCGGTGCGAGGGGCGGGGCTAGGCGCTCGTAGAAACAAGCTGAGGGAGATGAGGGGCTCGAGACCCCCAGCACGCACAGCCGCCATCTTAGGAGGTCAGACGTCCGCGGCGGGGGCGCCTGACTCTAAGAGGGCGGCCACGCTCTTTACTATGGGCTCCTGGGGGCAGTCCATGCTGTCACTAGGGGGCGCCACCGGCCAAGCGGGCACATTGTGGATTGAGGGTATAAAAATTCTGAAAAAAGGGTCAATATAATGGAATATTATATTAAACAAGTGAATGAACCCACAATTAATTTGTCATTTCATTTCATGAAGCTTTATTCGGTTCATATTATACAATGACCATAAAAGCACATAAGCAAAATGCATGATACAAAACAATACAGTTAAAAGGGTGTGTAATAAAAACAATACAGTTATTTCTCATCTGAATTGATCTAGAAATAAAAGTGGCGATATAAAAACATTTGTCCGGAGAATTCATATTATAAATTAACTTCATCACATCCTCCACATTTCCGACACCATATTTTACAAAAATCGGTTTCAGGTAGGCCACCCTAACATTCAAAAAGAGAGTACAGATTAACATAAAGTGCAAGGTACTTTGCTTGGAATGCCCATCTCATGGGCACGGCCCAACAGGTTGCTTCTTAGGTTGGGGAAAGGCAACCAAAACGTGAGCCGTACCGAATCTTAGTCTGGTTAGGACAAACCTATGTGCAGGTCTAGTTACCATGCTCAAATATAGCTGTGATAAATCACCTTCAATGTATTTATTATAAAGACTGACTGTTGTAAGGCGAAAGTTAACTTCCAGACGTTTCTGAACTGCAAAAAGGTGTTTTTCATGTCTACTTTAGGGGTATTCCCTGTAGAACATGGTTCTGCCAGTACATTGAGCCCAAAAATATCTCTGAAGCTGTCTAGAACATACTTAAGCCAGGGTATCTTGGTATAGTTGTCTAGTTCAAGGCAATTCTTAATGACGCTTTGATTAAAGGCCGTTTCATCCTTCCCCCAAATCGCACGCCATATCATCAGGGGTCTCAATGAAATGAGGTCGCCTAAATAGGCGACACCCAGTTCTCTATGAATCAATTCATTTGGGGCTGAGGTAGGTAGGCAAAGAAGTTTTTTGAGGAAATTGTTTTCTTCTCCTTGCACAACATCTACATTAGTATAACCCCATATCCCAGCACTGTATAATGCAATTGAGACACTCCTGGCCTTGTAAATTGACATCATATCTCTGATCCGTCTATCGCCGATCTTAGATGCAAACTTAAAGATACCGTGGGCACTCTTTACCATTTTTGTCCTAACATTTGAAAGTTCTTGTGACCAGCTAATATTGTGCGTAAAGGTGACACCCAAGTAACAAAAAGTTTCCACCTGCTGCACTTTTACCCCTTCAATAAAAAAGGTGTTCCTTTTGTTACATTTAGCCCCACAAGTCATAACAAGAGTTTTACTCTTATTAATTAACAACTTTCTTTCGCCAATAAAATCAGAGAACTTATCCATCAGGCGTTGTAGACCTATAGATGTCCTCGAGAGAAGCACAGCGTCATCTGCATAAAGCAGTACTGGCACGCCTAATCCATTGACCCGTGGGACATCTGCTTGGACTTTTTTCAGAACAGCATCCATGGCGTTAGCAAAAAGGGTAAACAACAGGGGGGCAAGGACGCAGCCCTGCCGAATACCACGTTTTACATTAAAATTAGGGGTGCACTCTCCGTTTCCCCGTAGCGCACGCACGTTTGCATCTTTTCATAGAGTCTAGCTAAGAAAAAGATAATGGGTTTCGGTGCACCCATTTCTAATAAGACTGGCCACAGGATTGAATGGTCTACTAGGTCAAATGCACTACTCAAGTCGGCAAAGCAGAGGTACAAAGTACCCTGCTTTGCCGAAGTGTACTTGCCAATTAGGAGTTCTAAATTCAGGCACTGATCTAGTGTCCCTCGGCCCTTTCCCAAACCATACTGTGAGCTTGCGAGGATCCCTTCATCCTCGGCCCAAGCTTCCAGCCTGGACAGCAACACTCTACTCATAACTTTCACCGATGAGTCTAACAGACTGATCGGGCGATAGTTACTTGCTGCAGACCTGTCTCCCTTTTTATAAATAGGGACAATAATAGAGTCTGCCCAGGTAGGCGGAATCATAGTTACCACAGCCGCGTTAAGAACCAGAGTGAGGATAGGTCCCCACATTTGCGGAATGGCCCTATACACATCGATGGGGACTCCATCAGGCCCTTGTGCCTTGCCCCCCTTGCTGGCCCCGATACTACCTTCAACTTCTCCCAATGAGATGTCCAATGGGAGTACAGGCCAATGGCTTTGTTCTTCCACAATAGAGCCATTAGCATTAAATATAGCCGAAAAGTGAGATACCCAGGCCTCACTGCTAACGTTAGATGCAAGGTGTGGGGCTTTATCGTCCTTTAGAAAGGGTGAATTAACCGTTGACCAAAACAGGCAGCTATCAGAGGTTTCTGCAGCATGGGATAGATTATCCCATTCTTCCTGTTGCAGCTCCCTCTTCCTTTTGGAATAATGCTTTCTCAGGAGTGAAACTTCATTTTGATCCCTCGGTCTTAATAATAAGGCACGTTTGAGTTGTACATGGAGTGCTGTACATACATGATCAAACCAGCCCTTATTGCGTGTGGTGTTATTTGTTCTACGACCTGTGAATATGGTATTAATCATTTTACTGATATTAACAAAATTATTTATAATTGCAACAGGCGCACTACCTGCTGCCAAAATACCCTCAATATCTGTCAACGATTTAGAAATAATTACAGGTAAAACTACACTGGATTTTTCACCTCTCCATCTCAACCTTATCCCGTTAGATCTGTGTGGCTCACTGCTAACTAGGGTTCTTAGCACATCCTGACTTCTGCACTGAAAGGATTCAATTCTCAATACAATGCAATTATGGTCGCTTAAACTAGAATCCTCAATTACATTTGTAACCTATTTTGAGAATTTATTGAAAGAATAATATAGGTTACAGCTATAATTCAGCAATTCATGCTCGTTTTAAAAAAAAGGTACATGTTTTGTAAATTGAATTTGACTTTTTTATATGTGGTATTAATTGTTTATTACTAATTTATTATAGCATGTGAAGGAAATGCATTTTATGTTTTGGAATATTGTAATGGTTTTAATTAACTATACAATAAATAATTTCTCTCTCTCTCGAATGAACGCCTAACACCAATACAATTCAAAATAGGTTTATGTTTTTGCTCTGCATAATACATAACAGCATTATACACATTTATATGCAGCTGGACACATTTGCAGAATATAAAAGAAGGAAACATGCTCACTATTAAAAATTTGACCACTGATTTGGGAAGAGTTATCATAGGATTCAACCTCTTGAACATCAATCAATCAAACATTTGTAAAGCGCACTACATACCCACGAGGGTCTCAAGGCGCTGGGGGGAGGGAGGGGGGCTGCTACTGGTCAAACAGCCAGGTGTTGAGTAGCCTCCTGATGGTCAGCAGGTCTTGGGTCTGTCGTAGGCTCAGTGGGAGGGTGTTCCATGTCTTGGCGGCGAGGTGGGAGAAGGATCTCCCACCGTGGTTGTTCTTCAGATGCACAGGACAGTGGCGAGTGAGAGGTCGGCGGAGCATAGCTGGCGGTTGGGGATGTAGAAGGAGAGCCGTCTGTTGAGGTAGGCTGGGCCGGTCTTGTGGAGTGCCTTGTGTGCGTCCATGAGGAGCTTGAAGTATATCCTCTTGTTGACAGGGAGCCAGTGTAGGTTTCTCAGGTGGGGGGGTGATGTGGCCGTGGCGTGGTACTTCCAGGATCAGTCGTGCTGAGGCGTTTTGGATGCGTTGTAGTCGTTTGATGAGCTTGGTCGGGTCTCCCGCGTAGAGGGCGTTTCCATAGACGAGTCTGCTGCTGATGAGGGCCTGAGTGACTGTCTTTCTTGTATCTGTCGGGATCCATTTGTAGATCTTGCGGAGCATGCGTAGGGTGTTGAAGCTGGAGGAGGAGACGGCGTTGACTTGCTTGGTCATTGAGATTGTTGTGTTATGTGGGAATCTAAGACCCTGGTGTAATTTTTCCCGATTCATGCCCATATATAGGTATAATTCACTCAGTCCTTATATAGCCATAAAGAATCATTGCCTTATTTACTTATAGCCTGCGCAGCCCTAATACGGCATGGCTACTTCCACTAAACTCCGAGAATCCACATTGATTTCGTGGTAAAACCAGCCTTCTGCAGTGAGGAACTCCCCCCTGCTTGAATACTAATTTATCCAAGAAATCCAGGAGTTTTCAAGGAACTGAGGCACTAGAGACGATATTATTTCCAATCTTACTTCAGACTTGGCACCTTCAGGGGTATAAATATGCCTACAGTTGCCCAGTCAAACACACGGAGGTTCAGGAGCAGATCGACTAACTACTTGCCCGACGCCCTGCTGCTGCAAGTGCTGAAGGAAGCCGACCCTACAACTGACGCACTGAGAGACTCTGTCATTTCTCCTGCCGAGAAATCCAGCTCCGGTGTTTCCAAGCTGCCCTTGCGGGTTGCTGGGAGATCGAGTCCCGAGAGAGAGATACCAGCCGTCTTATCATCCTAAAACCAAGGTACGGAGCTGATTAGATCCCTAGAGAATTCTTGAACAGATTCTTCGCAGAGAAATACTAAAACTTAAACTACTCCTCACTTACTTCTTCCCTTGTACTAGGCTTAGGTACACCGGGGTAGGCGTATTTTAGAAGCACCAGTTGAGTACTTTTAGCCACTCTTTTATTATTGTATGTATTTTATGCATTTTATGAATTCTATGTTTATGGCTTAGAAACCATATCATGCTTTTACAGTACTATTTCATAATACTATTCATATTATATACATTGTACTTCTTAACTAGCATTTCAATTGTAGCAGTGCATTTCATATGCATAAGAAATAGGACTGTTCAATAAATACTTTTATTGAAAACGCCCGTCTCTCTATTTCTAAGCAACTCTGGTGAAACGAAGCATGCACCTCTGACTGAGTAAAATAGCCGTCTATTGTTTCCGCGACTCTAGAGATACGTATGATTCTGGGGAAACAAAGTTGTCATGTTATATGGTTGTCAGAGACTAAACCCTTCCTGTTTATTCGAGAAAGTTTCTAGTGACCTCTGAGCTAGCTGGCACTCACAATTAAGTCTAATATATTCGGCAGAGACCTAGTCGACATAAGTCCTACTTCTAAGCTGTAGGGTATATTATTCCAATGCGCAGAGCCTATTGGGAATATAGGAACTACACTACAGTTGAGTCAAGGATGATTCCCAGGATTCGTGCGTGGTCGGTGGGTGTCGGGGCTGCCCCCAGTGCCGTCAGCCACCAGGAGTCATCCCAGGCTGAAGGGTTGGAGCCGAGGATGAGGACCTCCGTCTTGTCCGAGTTCAGCTTCAGACGGCTGGTCTTCATCCAGTCGGCGACCGCCTTCATTCCTTCGTGGAGGTTGGCTTTGGAGGTGATGGGGTCCTTGGTGAGGGAGAGGATCAGCTGAGTGTCGTCGGCGTAGGAGATTATGTTGAGGTCGTGCTGTCGGGCTACGTGTGCGAGCAGGGCCGTGTAAATGTTGAACAGCGTCGGGCTGAGGGAGGATCCCTGGGGTACGCCGCAGATGATCTCAGAAGCTTCGGAACGGAATGGGGGGAGGTAGTCGCTCTGGGTTCTGCTGGAGAGGAAGGAGGTGGTCCAATCCAGAACCTTGTCTCGGATCCCTGCGGCGTAGAGGCGTGCACGCAATGTGTGGTGGCAGACGGTGTCGAAGGCGGCATTGGAGGATGAGTGCTGCAGTCTCGCTGTTGTCCAGCAGGGTCCTGATGTCGTCGGTGGCGGCGATGAGGGCAATCTCGGTGCTGTGGTTGCTGCGGAACCCTGACTGAGAAGGGTCCAGGATTCTGTTTTCTTCGAGGTATCGGGTTAGCTGTCTGTTGACGGTTTTTTCAATGTCCTTGGCCTGGAAGAGGAGCAGAGAGATGGGCCAGAAGTTCTTGAAGTCTCCTGGGTCTGCCTTAGGTTTTTGAGTAGGGCGTTGATCTCGGCATGTTTCCAGATCTCTGGGAGGTCGCTGTCTCGAGGGAGAGATTGATGACGTTGCGCAGGTGGGGTGCGATGGAGCTGCTTGCTCTGTTGAAGATGTGGTGCGGCAATGGGTCTGAAGGAGAGTCGGAGTGGATTGTGCGCATGGTCTTGATGGTGTCATCGATGCACACGCTGGCCCAGGCTAGCACGGGGTCGTGGTCGATGGTGTGCGGAGGTTCTGTTGTGTTGCTGTCTGTTGGGGCTGTCTGGGTGTTCAAGCTGTCGTGTTACATAGTGCGCTCGCATTTGCCGACTTTGTTTACTTTTTCCGGCCATTTTGTTTGTTGTGCCTCGTAGCGAGGCTCCCCAGCACGCACCCGCCTCCCGCTGCCCCTCCCTCCCACGGACTGCCTTCAGGCTGCTTCGCTGCCCACTGCTCTGTGACCTCCTGATCCTCGTGACCAGTGGTCGCTCCCTGACCGATCTCCGCCTGGATATCTGGTATTTCCCCGCAACTGCCTCACCTGTGACTAATTAATTGATTTTCAGCTTCCAAAACGCTCGCATCTGCTAAATAATCATAGCGCTTAGCAGTTACATAGTGCGCTCGCATTTGCCGACTTTGTTTACTTTTTCCGGCCATTTTGTTTGTTGTGCCTCGTAGCGAGGCTCCCCAGCACGCACCCGCCTCCCGCTGCCCCTCCCTCCCACGGACTGCCTTCAGGCTGCTTCGCTGCCCACTGCTCTGTGACCTCCTGATCCTCGTGACCAGTGGTCGCTCCCTGACCGATCTCCGCCTGGATATCTGGTATTTCCCCGCAACTGCCTCACCTGTGACTAATTAATTGATTTTCAGCTTCCAAAACGCTCGCATCTGCTAAATAATCATAGCGCTTAGCAGTTACATAGTGCGCTCGCATTTGCCGACTTTGTTTACTTTTTCCGGCCATTTTGTTTGTTGTGCCTCGTAGCGAGGCTCCCCAGCACGCACCCGCCTCCCGCTGCCCCTCCCTCGCCCCTCCCCCCCACCATCCATATATGTCAGTAGTTCCCGCGCGCAGCGTCCACGCGCAGCGACCGCGCCCAACCCGCGCCGAAGGTGCGCCAAAGGTAAGCCCGTCTACGCCCGTCCGCGCCTGGATCGCGCCCAGCGCCATACCCCCTGGCCCCCGTCCCTCCCAGCCCCCCCGCATTACCTACGATGCCGCCACCCTCCTAGCCCTTAACCCCGGTCGCGCCCCCAACTGCGTCCAAGCCGCTCCTGGACGCACCCATGGACCGTTCTCCTGCCTCTCCTGCAAATTTAGCGGCACCGACAACATCTCCGCTACGACCACACCACAGATTCCCGACCCCAACCACCTAGAATGCATCCTTCTCAACACCCGCTCGGTCCACAGGCACGCCATTGACCTTTGGAACCTACTAGACACCATCTCTCCGGACGTCGCCTTCCTAACGGAAACATGGATGAACGCTTCCTCCGCCCCTGACATCGCCATCGCTATCCCTGATGACTATAAGATCACACGCAAGGACCGCACCGACCATACAGGAGGAGGAATCGCTATCGTCCATAAGAAATCAATCCGCATCTCAACCAGCTCTGACGCCAACCTCGCTAACTCCGAACACCTTCACTTCCAGATCCACATCGACCCCAAATCCACACTCCGAGGCACTCTCCTCTACAGACCACCAGGACCCCGCGCAAAATTCAGTGAAGACATCACGGACTTCATCACCCCACACGCACTCCCCTCCAAAGACTACATCCTTCTGGGAGACCTCAACTTCCACCTTGAAAAGATCAACAACCGCAACACCGCCACCCTTTTGGACAACCTCGCCAACCTCGGACTTAAACAACTGGTCACTTCCCCCA
The DNA here is from genome assembly GCF_964261635.1 of Lissotriton helveticus. Classification (NCBI taxonomy): domain Eukaryota; kingdom Metazoa; phylum Chordata; class Amphibia; order Caudata; family Salamandridae; genus Lissotriton; species Lissotriton helveticus. Next base: position 7,894,025 of record NC_136067.1, on the reverse strand, counting down.
CCCACATCGCAGGTCACACTCTCGACCCCATCTTCACCTCCAGCAACCATGTCTCCTTCAGCCACACTACGGATCTCCTCTGGACTGACCACAGCTGCGTTCACTTCACCTACAACAAGCCGAAACCCACCATCCTCCTCCAACCAACTCTACAAAGAAACTGGAACAAAATCACCACAGAACAGATCTCCACATCGCTCCTTCAAACCTCCCCAGCCCTCTCTTCTAACGCCAACGAAGCCGCCTCCAACCTCACCCTTTGGTTATCCAACACCGCCGACAACTTAGCACCACTGAAAAAACGTCAACACAAACTTGGCATCAAGAAGGCCTCATGGTTCAACGACGACCTCAAGAAGTCCAAGAAACTGTGCCGCTCCCTTGAAAAGGCCTGGAAAAAAGACCCATCCACCAGCAACAAGGACGCCTTCAAAAGCGCCATCCGTACTCACCACCAACTGATCCGAAAAGCCAAGAAAACAGCATTCAAAGATCGACTTGACAACAACGCCCACAACAGCAAGGAACTTTTCAACATCGTCAAGGAATTCTCCAACCCCTCGGCCAACTCCAACGACATCACCCCCTCTCAAACCCTCTGCGATTCCCTAGCCTCTTTTTTCCACAACAAGATTGCTGACATCCACAACAGCTTTGACAACCAACCCGGAAGCCAACCCACCCCACCATCAGCTGACCTTCTTCCCCCCGTTAACACCCTTAACGCCTGGAACCCAATCTCCACTGAGGACACCATCCGCCTGATGAATTCTATCCACTCTGGATCCCCCACTGACCCATGCCCTCACCACATCTTCAACAAAGCAGACTCCGTCATAGCTCCGCACCTCCGAGACGTCATCAACTGCTCCCTCAACTCCGCTACCTTCCCAGAAGACTGGAAACACGCTGAACTCACCGCCCTTCTGAAAAAACCAACAGCAGACCCCACCGAACTCAAAAACTACCGCCCCATCTCGCTTCTTCCATTCCCGGCCAAAGTCATCGAGAAAGCTGTCAACAACCAGCTCGCCGCCTTCCTCGAAGCCAACAAATCACTCGACCCCTCACAATCTGGCTTCCGAGCCAAACACAGCACTGAGACCGCCCTCATCGCAGCAACAGACGACATTCGAACTCTACTGGACAATGGAGACACAGTCGCCCTCATCCTCCTCGACCTCTCTGCAGCCTTCGACACAGTCTGCCACAGCACCCTTTTACAACGCCTCAGAAACATCGGAATCCAAGGAAAGGCACTGGAATGGATCACCTCGTTCCTCACCGGAAGAACCCAGAGAGTCCGCCTCCCACCATTCAAGTCCGAGGCCTCAGAAATCATCTGCGGCGTACCACAAGGATCCTCACTCAGTCCCACCCTCTTCAACGTATACATGAGCCCCCTCGCGGCCATCGCCCGCCAACACAACCTCAACATCATCTCTTACGCGGATGACACTCAACTGATCCTATCTCTCACCAAGGACCCCAGCACCGCCAAAACTAACCTACACGAGGGAATGAAAGAAGTCGCCGAATGGATGAAACAAAGCCGTCTGAAACTGAACTCAGACAAAACAGAAGTCCTCATCCTAGGTAAATCCCCCTCTGCATGGGACGACTCTTGGTGGCCGGAAGCCCTCGGGAAAGCACCCATCCCGACAGACCACGCACGGAACCTAGGCGTCATCCTGGATTCTTCACTCTCAATGAACAGACAATTCAGCGCCGTATCCTCTTCCTGCTTTAACATTCTTCGCATGCTCAGAAAAACATTTCGCTGGATCCCCTCCGAAACAAGGAAAACAGTCACCCACGCTCTGGTCACGAGCCGACTGGACTACGGAAACACCCTCTACGCAGGTACTACCGCAAAACTCCAGAAGAAACTACAACGAATCCAAAACGCCTCAGCCAGGCTCATATTAGACATCCCACGCAACGAACACATCTCTGGTCACCTTAAAGACCTCCATTGGCTACCCGTCAATAAGAGGATTACTTTCCGACTGCTTACCCACGCACACAAATCACTCTACGACATCGGACCAGAGTGCCTCAACTCTCGACTGTCCTTTTACACCCCCTCCCGCCAACTTCGCTCTTCCAGCCAAGCCTTGGCCACTGTACCTCGCATCAACAAGACCACCATGGGAGGCAGATCCTTCTCTTACCTGGCTGCCAAAACATGGAACTCACTCCCCGCTTACCTTCGCCTCACCCAGAATCACCTAGCGTTCAGAAAGCAGCTTAAAACGTGGATATTTGACAAATAATCCTACTCCCCTTCCTAAGCGCCTTGAAACCCTCTGGGTATGTAGTGCGCTATATAAATGTTATGACTTGACTTGACTTGACTTGATGTCTACTAATTTGTGGTGGAAGAAGGTGGCGAGGGAGTCGCACAGGGCTTGCAACGGCGGGATGTCGTTGGTGTTGGAGGTGGGGTTGGAGAGTTCCTTCACGATGTTGAAGAGCTCCTTGTTATTGTGTGCGTTATTGCAACAAACGACAAGGCTTTTTAAAGAGACCGACCAGCTATGGCGTCTGCCGTGTGTCACGTATTTTAGTTTATAACAATCAATTAATGACGGTGCCCCAGAAAGGAGGAATAGCCTGAAATCCCCCAAGCGGACCCAGGTCCTTAGATGCAACAAAACATAGGATCTGTGCACACATCAGCTATCTCACTGTACAGTATTGACAGGCAAATCATGCACGATATAGCACAGAGTCAATGAAGTTGATATGATCTTGATGGTAGTCTTCAGTTCAGAGTTTATTTGCAACACCTAGCCAACACGTGTTTCGTCAGGGTGGTACACCCACGACTTCGTCAGGGCTCTAAAATGTACAATGGCTGCATGTTACATACATGTACTTGCACCACATACATCATAAACTCATTTGTATCACAATAAGGTGCTTAAGGGTTAGTGTGAGTTTACAAATCAGACTTAAAGAAGGGGTATTACAAGAGATAGACCCGGCTCCTAGACAGGCCTGATCATATCACCGTGAGTAACGTGCGCCCACTATAACTTAGTGTCGCAATCATGCACTTTCCATTTTGGTCATTATAATTCTTCCTAGTGATTGAACAAATGTGCACTTCAACCGGTCACCCAGGCTCGTCCGTGACCCCATGGACACCCGAGTAAGAAGAAAAAAACAGCGAAACCAAGTAGAAAGGAAAGTAAAATATAAATAAATATGACCTAAAGTACAATGGTAAATGGTTTAGCACAGCTGTGCTTCATACCCAATGGGCAGTGGTATCTCAGCTTATGTTGGAAATCTCAACGCTGTAGGGGATGTCAATAAATTGGCTAAATCAGTATTCAATCTATGCATATCTTATTTTACATGGCACTATAATTATGCCCAAGTGCCTATGGAGAGTACCCCACCTCTCCGCCGTTTGTACTTCCGTCCCGGCTGCCAGGTTAAAACAGAGTAAAAGTCGACACTGCGTGTAATCAGCAGCTTGCGCTCAGTATGGTATCCTTCTGTTGTGGAACACTGGGGAAAGGAGAAGGACGTGACCACTGTTATCCTTTTGCCTAATTATGGCAATTGATAAAACCGATTAAATTCACTTAAAACACTTCTAACGTACTTCCTATCTTAAGCTTCCCGGGTGAGCCGCGCCCCCTCCCAGTGCCCGCCCCCACCGAAGTGCTCTTTACTCCTCGCGGCCCCCGCTTCGCGGGAGCCGCTCGCTTAGAGGAGTCTTCTTGCCAAAACCCTGTCCGTGCTACTGGAGTAGCTACCATCCGTTCCTGACTGTGCTTTCTGCCGGTGAGAGGAGCTTCCAGCAGCGAGGCCGCAGAGGAGGCGAGAGGCGCGGCCCCGGGACTGCGAGGACCAGCCCACAACATCCTCAGCTGTGTCCTCTTCCCGGGTGAGCCGCGCCCCCTCCCAGTGCCACGCCCCCTCTCCACCCAGGAGTTTATCAGCAAGCCCGGCAACGCGCACCGCGGGACGCGCGCGGGCCGTAGCCCCGGGCCAAGGGCGGGCCCGTTGTTGCCCGTTAGTGACCGGTAGAGACCGGGCCCGGGCCACTCCCCTTGGCTCTGGTTTTCAACAGCTCGTAACTTACCTCACTCCAGAGCCTAGTATTTTCTAGCATACTTCCATCATGCTTACCAGAACCAGAAGAAACGCCAAAACCAAATCCAAAAACGCCCAAGCCGTAGCCAAAATAACTGGACCAATTGACCTATTTATTTCACGGACTAACGAGGCCATTGACCAGAGCATTTCTCTTCTTGAAAAAAGAGTGTCACTGGACCTTATGAATGCGAAACGCTCGTCACTGGGCACTATAGCAACTGCAGCTTCTCCCATTCACCAAATTCTCCCAAACTCTTCTCTCCCCGTGACTGTGCTTGCTCATGACACCAATATAACTCTGTCTACAGTAGATCTATCTGTTACTCAATTTGAGTCAGACCTATCATCATCGTCAGATAATTTAGAGGCGACTCCTGATTTAGCGGCTTGTCAAACGCTTGAAGGTTCTGACACTAACATAGATATTTACCTTCGAGGGGTAAGAGAAGGAGCCATCCCTAAACAAGGTAGTACAAACCCCATCGATAATGTAGCACCCATGGCTTCTTTCCCCGGTCACGCGACGGAACTGGGGGGGGGGAATTACTAAATCAAACCACAAAATCTGTCCAATTAATCGCAACAACCCCATTACAAACTAACCTCTTGCTTCCTACTACCCATAACGAGGCTACTGACAAACCCTGTGGAACTTGTAAAACTACTTCTTACATACTAACTGCACTAAAAGACCTCCTGCTACAGCACTTGAAACCTATACAATTAAGTGTTAGGAATCTTGAAGCTCAAATGGCAATTCTTTCCACTACTTTTCATACTACGAGTGTACATTCCGCAATAAAAGAGCCCCGTAATGTGACTCAGCATCCAAAAATATCTCATCAACAACAATCACCGAAAGTAACAAAACAATCAACTCCGACCATACCTTTTCCTCAAAACATAATGTCACAAAGCAAAATTTGCAAAAAGTAACGTCTCAAGCACAACAGGCCAAAACAACTGTGGTGACGAATCAACACACACCTAATATTGGCCCGGCAACCCCAGGTACAACAGGGGCCATACTAGGAAATGTGATTCCAACTCAAAATACCAAAAAGACAACACCTTTACCATCTAAACCAACGGTCCGTCCCCAGTTATCACCAAAAAAGATCCTAAAAAAAACACCAAGAGTCAGACGTCCAGTTCATCTGCCCCCAGAGGCCACACCATATACATTCATACTCACTGGTGTACCCGAATTAACAGAAGACACCTCAGAAACTGCCTGGTCACTCAAAAATAAGGTCATGCAATGGCTAAGCATTAACAGGCCACTAGAATCCCATCACTCTGGAGGGATCTCTACAGTCCGTAGGGTGGTTTGGGTAGGTAAAGTACCAAAGTTGACCCACGGAGATTGTATCATCGTATTCTGTAGAGATCCTTCCACCGTGGACCATATTTGTTCTTGGCCCTCGTTGGAAAAAAAAGGGAGGAATTGATGCTCGCCATCTTTCTTTCTTTTATCCTCCAACTAAGCAACATCACTATACCCCAACCTGGAACTGGCATCAGCCCCAAAATGAACAGTGGAAGCAGGTGGGGCATACTTATGACCACGGAAACAGAAACATACTTAGAGATTGGCCAAGGCAGCACTGGCAGGATAGACCCTATCAACCTTATGAAGGTTGGCAGGGCTTTCCTACACAAAATCGCTTTGACTGCTTAGAGATGGTGGATTGACCCTTTTGGTCTGTGTTGGACTTGGGCCTTGTGGCAGGTTCACCCCTGAACTTTTTGCCTTAAATTATAGTGATTTCTGTCCTTTGCGCACTTTGACACTGTGGCGCAGTGTAAAGTGCGTGCTCTCCCTGAGTGCGTGTGTGAGATTGGCCTGCCCTCCCATAGGAATGCATGGGGAATGTCTGTGTCCCTGGTAGTTCCTGGTGCGTGAGGTGTGCATGGTCAAGTTTGGTATGTGTGAACTCGGGGGAGTGAATGCTGCGAGATGGTGTATGCAGCATGTATGTGTCTAGAAGGGAAGCGCCATTTCTAGACATGGCTGTACGTGTGCTGTGAGGGTGCTGGCGTGTGATTGGCTGGAGCTGGCTGGGATGCCAGGCTCCAGGAAGTCTGTGTGGGTCTGCCCCGGTGGTGAGTGGGAGATTAGCATGAGTGATGTGTGGGAGGAGTGTACCTGTGTCCTGGATGGGCTGGGTTTTCCCCACACAATGCTGGCTCCGCCCCCCTGTGGTGTGACTGATGACCCTAGCCCTGCCTGTGAATAGAATGGGTGGTTGGGCCATCAACAGTACTCCCAAACCAGCTGCGACTGGTTCTGCCCCCACCCTGCACCTAAAGACAAAGAGAAAGGTGTATAAAAGAGGGGCTGTGACCCCATGAAAATGTTCTTGTTCTGCAACTTGAATCTGCCAGGGGCGTGCTGCTGCTTGGGCCCAGGGGGAAGGCTTGCCTCCCCTGGGCCCTGCCCAGCCCCTGGACTTCTGAAGAGCTTTGCTGGACTTTGGTCCCTTATAGCGCTTGGGAGCGCTGTTTATTCCCCTCTAGCGCTGTGCTTGGACTTTTGCTGGACTTGTGTTCCCCTGAGGCGCCTGGAGGCCCTTTGTCCTGTCTAGTGGTGCTGGGAGCGCTTGACTGGTGGCTTCTAGCGCCTGGAAGCGCTTGTGTGCTGTCCCTAGCGCATTGGAGCGCTTTGTGTCCTGCTAGCGCTGTGAGCGTTTTATTTTTCATGCCTGGGCAGAGCGCTGTCGTTTTCCCTCTGAGGGAAGCGCTCCTGCCCCTCTGGTGCCCCAGAGTGCTTCGTTGCACTTTCGTCTTAAATACGGGTGCCACCCCGTTTATTTAATTAATTGGCGAGTGCCCACCTCGCTGTGCTGGTTTTAATTAATCTCGAGGGTGCCACCCCTCGCTATGCCCCGAGAAATCACCGCCGCAGCCTCGGGCAAAACCGGAAGTCAGGCGGCATCGCGCCTGACTGTAGGCGGGACTTCCGGGTTGCTGAAGGAAGTCCCGCCCGCCGCCGTGCTCTGATTGGCCAGGGCGCCCGGCCGGAGAAGAGGAGCCCGGAGCCTTGAGGGCTCCACTTTCCAAGTCCCGGTCCCGAGATGGGGGACCGGGTGAAGATGCCCCCTCCCCTCCTGGAGCCGGATGTTGCGTGTTGGGGCTCCCAGGAGTGAGGGGAGCCCCAGAGGCGAAGTCCTGCGCTGCCCCCGGTGAGGGGACACAGAGAGAATGGACGCCCGGTGCCTGGTAAGGAGAGGGGCCTCGGGGCTGTCCTGATTGTTCTTTGAGCGGCCCCACATGATAGCGGGCCGCTCCCACGATGTGGCCATATCTGTCTTCAGGGGCAGAGTGATGCCTAGAGCCCGAGAGGCTGTTGGGCCCCATAAGTGATTTCGAGTCCCCCGAGAGGGACTCCGCCTACCGCCCACCTTGCTCGAGAGGCTCCCCTGGGTCCCACATTGATTCACGAGCCCTGAGAGGTTTATTACCTAGTTTGGCCATATCGAGTCCCCAGAGGGGGGACTCCAGCGAAAACACCGCCCTATTTACAAGCCCAGAGAGGCTCTAAGGTGCCCAGTATTTCGAGAGCCAGATGGCTCAGTGTGGCGCAGTGTTCCTGAGGGGCTAGTGAGAGCCCCTGGCGTGTTCTGATCCCAGCTGCCCAGCAAGTAGTGGGCAGCTGCACCGTGTAGGTATTTCTTTCCCTAGGGACATGTACTCTGGACTTTAGGAGTGAGGCGCACTCCTTCATCCCTGGCCTTTCCCCAGCTGCGCAGCACTTAGTGCCAGCTGCAGCGTTTAGGCCCCCTGTTCTGTCCCTCAGCTGCCCAGCACTTTGTGGGCAGCTGCTACGTTTAGGTCTTGGCGCAGTGGCGCAACCTGGACTTTGTGAGTTCTACGCTAAAGGTTTAGATGCTGTTATGATCTATGTCCTATTGCTTTTGGGTGTTAGGAAATGTACAATGTGTGGTATGTTTTGCGCACCCTGTGTTCTGCACCTCTGAATGTGTTGTTGATACATTATGTGCCCTGTTCCTTACACCGCTGAACGTGTGTTGATGCGTCATGTGTTCCTTACACCGCTGAATGTAGGTTCTGCATCATGTGTTTTGTCCCCAGGTCTATGCCCCTAAATGTATGGTGATATTTAGTTGGTTGTTCTTGCTAGTGCAGGTGGTGCTAGTAAGGTCCTGGTTCCCTGCGTGACCTGTTCCTAGGGTGGTTAGGATTGCGTAGGGGGGACTTACCAGTTACCAGTGGGTACTGGTTTTGTGCTTTATGTCCTATTTTGTGTTACAGTGATCTTCTGTTATAAGTGATCCTAAGGGCTTGATACTAAGCTTGCCCCCTGACCAGAGTCCCAGGACCAGTGGACTCTATGGTGCCTTCCCTGCCAAATTGATGGGACTTGTCTGATCTCCCTGGGCCCCTGGGGCCTCGCTGAAGTGTGCCTCGCTCGTTCCCCTCGGCAGCTCGTGCCGGCAGCCCGTCCAAGCCTCGAGCAGCGCCGCTCTCCCCTGAGCCGCGCCGCTTCGCTGGGTCGCCCGCATCCTGCCTCCCCCTCCTCTTCTGAGCCGCACACATTGGTCGCCCCAGAGAAACGCTTGTACCATGCCGGTAGCCCGTCCAAGCCTCGAGCAGCGCCGCTCTCCCCTGAGCCGCGCCGCTTCGCTGGGTCGCCCGCTCAAGCTTACTAAGGAGGTCACTCGCATTATCCCGTGCAACCAGGACGGAAGGTACTGTCTGATAGGCTATGTTCTAAGTTCTAGGCCTACAAGTATTGTATTGTTACTTCTAAAAGTGCTGATTCCTGACAGTGGTCCAGGTGGCCCTGTCTTGTAAATAATCCCTTGTAAATTCTGCCCGTGCCTCTGGCACATTGTAAAGTGTGTGTTTTATCTAATGTGTTTTGGTGTAATACAAAGGCTATTTTTATATAACCTTGTGTGGAGTTTCCTTTGTGGTGGGCCTTTGGTTGTTGTTGCTGGGGTGCGTGCGCAAATACTTAACCTACATCGCCTCCAAGTTTAGCCTTGCTGCTCGCGCCACGTTACCTAGAGGGTGAGTAGGGGTTAGCTTGGCGTGTAACTCCCTTGCCCTGACTTGGGTGTGGTGGTCTCTGACTGACTTTGGCGAAAGCCTTGGCCGGCCGGGGATCCCATTTCCAACAGTCTGAATCTAAGAGTAAGAATACTAACATCACCTACCCACCAGTACATCTAACTCAAGAGCGACCTTCACCTAAATCTGTTTCGAAAGTAAAACAACTTTCCCCTTTCAGCACAAACCAAAAGTCAGAGACAACCATAGATGTCTCCCTCAGTTTCACAAATGTTACGCTCGCTATATCCACTGATCCTCTGGGGACTGGCCCCGATTCACATTTCCTTCAATCAAAAGCTTCAAGAGATCCTACCAACTTTCCCCAGACTCAGACAGGGTATCCGACAGACACCTCGACAGTGAGTCTCTCGAGGGAATTACCTCCTTCTCACATATCCCCGGAACCCACTGATCTGAGTCTTTCCATTACATACTGGAATGTCGCAGGTCTGTCCTCCAAGATAACATCAGAGCCTTGGCTTGATACAGCCAGGGAACACCAGATCCTCTGCCTGCAAGAAACATGGTGCACAACTCCGTTGCATCTAACGGGATACAAAACCTTCTTCACCCCAGCAGTGCAAGGAAATATGGGCAGGCCAAAGGGGGGGCTCACGATCTATGTTGCTAATACTCTTCCCTTTAAATCTACAAGACTCCTAAAAGAATCTCCAACATATCAAATTATGCAGATAATCCCTACAACTGGTAACATCTATATTCTTATTAATTATTATAACAACTCGGGTCCATCGGACTGTTGGTTAAACTTAACAGAGATTGCTACTTCTCTAGCAACTCTCCAAAAAAAAACGACAAAAACATAACACACATTATGTGGGGTGGTGACTTTAACTTGCCTCTATGCCCAAACCATAAAAGAGGAATCTGTGGGCTGGAAAACGAACTTGCAAGTCCCATACCCCATTTTGTCCATTCGACTTGTGGAAGTAAGCTGAATGACATTATATTCTCCCTAGACCTGGATTTCGTGAACGAACTAGTAGACCCGCAGCAGGACTTTCTACCAACCTTCCACGGAAGAGGCTTCCTAACAACTATTGATTATATAATAGCCTCCCACTCACTTAAAGGGCAACTAGTACACTTTGAAACTGGGACTAACCCAACGAGTGACCATTATCCACTCAGTATAAGGATTACCATCAAACTGGCAAACGACCACCCTACAAAGCCGAGTTTTTTTAACCAGCATTCACTTATTATGAACAAATTAAATGGCTATACGGTCAAATGGGCCAAGATCGACCCGGAAGAGATATCCCAGAGGGTTCTCGGAAAATCCGAGCATTGGATATCTGAATGTATGTCCCTGGAGTCATCACCTCAAACAATTGTCAGCAGTTTCCAAAGTATCCAAGAAACGATAAGGGATGAACTATTTGTCAAGCTAAAAAAGAATAACAACCCCCCTACCACGAGATGGTTTGATACCGCTTGTCGAAAGGCACTCTCAACTCTAAAAGAAGCTCTACATAGACCCACGAGGGACCTCCCAGAAATCTCCAACTTAAGAAAAGCATACAACTCTGCCAGAAGGGATCGTAAAAAACAAATCAAACAAGAACTTTGGTTACAACTGCACGACAGCTCCCAAAGAAAGGACAGCACCCTATTCTGGCAAGTCATAAGGTCCCCATTCCTGACAAATAGTACAGAAACCAATCACTTAGACGTGGCAATAACGGAAGAGGATTGGGTCACCCACTTCTTAAAAATCTTCGGCCCGCCGGGCCTTGCAACAGGAAATGGTACAGGAACAAGCGAGGACCATCTACAGGAAAACAACATCTACCCGTTAAACATCCAATTCCATCTCACCGAAGTCATAAAAGCAATCAGGGCATCAAAATCTGGCAAGGCGTCTGGCCCTGACGGAGTTCCAATGGACATCTTTCTTCACAATGTAGAGTTCTGGTCCCAGCTAATCACTCGGGTCATGTCAGCTGTAACCTCGGTCGGGCTTTTCCAGTCGTGGTCGACGTCAGTCCTTTTACCTATCTTCAAAAAAGGCGACCGCAACGACCCAGCCTGCTACAGACCAATCTCTCTTCTGGACTCCATGGGTAAGATCGCGGGTCGAGTGCTCCTGGACCGTTTACAATCATGGGCCCGGGAGAATAACATCATAACCGACCTACAATATGGTTTCCAGAAGGGGCTTGGGACTGTGGAGCAGGCTCTTAACCTTGCCCTCCTGGCGGGGAAATACGTTGACGCCAAAGGAGGTAACATCTACCTCGTCTATGTCGACTTAAGTGCGGCATTTGACTGCGTCCAACACCCAAAACTCTGGCAAATACTCAGCGACCTTGGAGTGGACCCCCCATTAATAGCTTTTTTACGTGAACTATATTCTAACGCCTCAGGGCGTGTAAGATTTGGCACCAGTGGTGAACTGTCCCGTTCATTTCAAATAACGAAGGGAGTAAGACAGGGATGCGTACTGGCTCCCTTCCTGTTCAACCTCTACACAAATGGGCTTGAGCAGGCTATGTTGGAAGGGAGCCAGGACTTACCGCAGATAAAACAGCGTCCGATACCAACACTTTTATATGCTGACGACTCAGTAATTTTGGCACGGACTCTGAATCAACTCCAGATACAAATCAACAAATATGCCACATTCATGGACTCACTCGGCCTCAAAATAAACATAAAGAAAACCTTTACAATGCATATTGGTCCTAGGGTCAAACACCCTAAACCGATAATGGTCGATAAAATGAAGCTGGAAAAAACGTCAGTCTACCCCTACCTGGGAATTTTAGTGGATGATGCGGTAAACTGGCGCCAGGCAATTGACGCCAGAAACCTTCACTTTCGGAGGGCAACATCGGCCTTGATGTCTTTCTCGAGGAAATTGGGGAAACCAGCGCCACCTGAACTTTTAACCATATATTATGCTAAGTGCCACAGTGTGGCTACCTACGGAGCTGGTGTTTGGGGTTATGGACGTATAGATCAATTACAAATAACAGAGAATGGCTTTATTAAATATGTTCTAGCCCTCCCCCAAAGTTCCCCGATACTAGCCTCGCATCGTGAGCTAGGCATGGAGTATATTGTAGACACCATCCGCTCCCAACCAATTTTATTGTGGCACCAAATATGGACCAACCCTGAATGCCACCTAACCCGCTCCCTCATCACAGACTGCTTAGCCCTGGCAAACTGGCGGAAAATTCCTTGGCTGACTTACATCTGGAACTTTTTTAATGACCTAGGCCACAAATCTTACTTTGATGATCCCGTTTCAATTGAAGATATCTCCAGGAAAAAATTAAAATTAATGTGTTTGGGCCACCTGCGAGAATTGCGGAACCAAACTGAGATTATAAAACCCTCTAATGAAAAAATCTGTGCACAACAGTCCTGTAAAGGCATATAATCATACTTGACATACTTTTTTATCAAATTATGAGAAATTTTTATTAACAAGATTTCGTTTTAACATCTTTTTTTGCTTAGTTACATTTCCTGATACTCAAAATTGGTCCCACAACCTGATAAAATGCCCTTGTGATGGAATTTCCCCACAGTCAACGATCCACGTTATTTTATTTTGTAAATACTATAAACTTCCACGGAAAACGTGGATCATTCCATTTCTTCGATCCAGTGGCTATAGACAATGCCCCACGTAGCAAAACTTATAGTGACCTTCCTTAAAGCAGTTATTACAACACGTCAAAACATTCCAAACTAATTAGAAGTATCTAAAAATGTAAAATCTTATTCCTAGCACGTGTTTTACTTTTTTGCTGTACTTTTTAAACTCATTTAAGTGTTGGAAATGTCTCTCTCTATGTACTTTTTATGATTATACAATTGATAATCGAATAAAAGTTTATGAAACTGAAACTGATTTTGTGAAACCCACACATCGAGACGTTCAGAGTGAGACCTGCATCAGCAAGTAACTGGCACACTTGGGTATTTCATCCTGAAATATCTCTGCACCGAAAAGAATCCAAAACTCAGTCTCTTATATCTGAACAAACCAACATGAGTCAAAAAGGTAGTAATGTACCTACAGTTCACCTCCAGCTCGAGTTGATGGCATCCTTTATTCAGGTCAAGACGGGAAAACACTTTGGCTCCGTTCAGTTGCTTGATCATGTCTGCTATGTGTGGACTAGAGTGTCTCTCTCTTTCTCTCTCTCTCTCTCAATGGTTTTGTTTGCCTGGCACATATTAAGGCAAGTACGCACCGCGGCAATACTGTCCTTTTTCGGTACTAGTACTATGGGCGAAACTCATGGCATGGGGCCTGTGGAGCTTTCAATGATGTTGTGTGTTAGGAGTCCGTCCAACTCTTTCTCTACAGCTTCTTGTAGATAAAAAGCAACTCTGTGGTGCCGCTGAGCAATAGGGCAAATAACTTCCTTGATGTTGAGCTGTACTTTCATTTTCCTGAGTTTTCCCAGAACATGGAAGAACGACGGGAACTGGCTCATGATCTCAAACTAAGCACTGAGGTTGTAGTTAAGGGATATCGACCCCAATGTCAGCAGCGGTGGCAAAACTGAGCAAACAGGCACTGAATGAAGTCCCTTTTAGAACATGGCTCGCACAGAGGTCTTTTTGTGTCACGTTGTCGCTGTGAATGACTCTTGGCTTTTCAATGGCTCAGAAGCCGCCCACGTATATACCTTTGGGCCTGATGGAGTGAGGCGAGGTGCAGGGGAAAGGCTGTTAAACTTTTCCACTGGCATGATGTTAATTGATGCACCACTGTCTATGATTCAATGTGATTTTGGGACAGTGTCCAACCGAAGTTTGTCACTTTGTCTGGTGAGCTTTCTTTGAACTGTGATCTGATCTTCTTTGCAGGCAGCTCAATCCACATGTGCACGCCGTCCTTTGGTAGATATCATCAGGCCACACCCGTCATCTTCGCTTGTACTCGACAGTGACGTCTACGAGCCTGTTTGCGATGAGCTTGACGATGATCGATTTTGCCTGGTTTCTACCTGTTGCAACTGATGTTTCTTTTTGATTTTAGGTGCATGGCCAGAATGCTTCCTGAATGTTCTTGCACTCGTTTTTCTTGCCCTCATAATGCATTTCATTTTCTTTAAGCTCGGCACACTGTTTTGAAATGATTCTCTTTTCCACAACTTTTGCAAACCTGTCCTATAGCTGGACAGTTGCCTTCATGGGGAAACAAAAATCCACATACGTATATTTTCATTGAAAATATCGTCTCATGTGCATCTTGTGTATGCTTGTACTTACTTTTCGCAGTCAGTGCCAATTCATTGTGTGCTTTTCCTGCTTCCATATCAGCAGCTTGTCGGTCTGCTCGCTCATCTGCTCTCGCAGCCATCAGCATTTTTTCTAGACTGTTTGTTTCTTTCAGCATGCGCCTTCTAAACGAGTCTGAAAGGCAGTCATCAACGACTCTGAAGCACCTGGCTTCCACATCGTTGAAGTCACAGAACTTGCAATGTTTAATCAGCACATCAAGTATTTCAACAAACTCGTCCACTGTCTCACGAACCAGCTGTTGCACCTGGTTGAAGAGATACCTTTCATAAACAACGTTCAGCATTGGATAGAACTTGGCCTCCAACGCTTCTTGTATCTTTTGTTACAATTTTACTTCAGTTTGTGAGATTTTCTTTAGCACTTCTTTCACTTCATCAGGTGCAAGGTTTTTCAAATATTTGATGATCTTCTTGTCATCTTCTTCCTCTAGTGCATTTATGAAGTTATCAAATGTTTCGATCCACGCAGCCCACCTGGCACCAATGTTCTGTTTCTTAGACGTATTGAAAGGAGGTGATGGCTTCCGGAATGGGTGCATTGTATTTAGCTCTCTCTTCTGCCGTCATTGAGAGCACATGCTGTTCCGATGGCTGTCGACATGCAGAATAGCACCAACAACCTCTGTAAGCACTAGCCTTGTGCTTGAACCTGGGTCCCAGACTGCTTCAGATGCCCTTGACGGTAAGTTCTCTGTTTCTCGTACCTGGTTGTTGCTGTCTTTATCCTTTTTTGCTTTATCTGAATATTCGTTCTGTATTTGGGGCACAGCGCAGCGTCTCTGTTGATCACCTTGTCAACATTTTTGGCGAGTGATTTGAATATGCTCCCATGCAGGGCCTTCGATCTCCTCTGCATTCATGTAATGAAATGAATGAAATGAAATGTCAATTTATAGAGCGCGATTGTTGCCCTGGGGCGTCCAAGCGCTAGCGGCCAGTTTTGAAGTTGCTTAAAAGAAAGGAAAGAGTTAAAATGGAGCATTAAACAAAAAAGTCTTCAACTGTTTCCGAAAGGTGGAAAGGTTTGGATTAGACCTGAGTTGAAACGGAAGTGAATTCCACAGCTTGGCGGCGTTGTAAGTGAACATCCTGCCACCAGCTCTTGCCTTATTTATTTTGGGGACTAAAGCCATGCATGCCTGGCTAGAACGAAGATTTCGGCTGGGTTGATACTGTGTTACTAGGTCCCGGACAATAGCCGGTCCCGTGTCCCAGAAGGCTTGGTGGGATATACACATCGCCTTATAATAATAATAATCCACATTTGTAAAGCGCACAATCACCCGTAAGGGTCTCTAGGCGCTGGGGGCCGTCGGGAAGATTAAGCGAGCTATTGCCCAGAGTCACATGGTGCTGGGCTAACCTGCCGCCGGAGCCGGGGATTGAACCGTGATCCCCAGATTCGAGCGTCAGTCGCCCTGGCCGCGGCGCCACACCTCTCCCTTAAAGGCGGTTCTTTGTCGTACTGAAAGCCAGTGCAGACTGCGCAGTCCAGGTTTGGCTGACAGTCTGCGCGGCAACTGGAGCATGGTGCGAGCCGTGCAAGACATGTATGTGCTGGATCAGGGCTCTGACGCCATGTGTGCTGGTCACAGATCGCTCTGCATCGATTCTGAGCACAAGTGGCCCGCACGAGCATTTTACGGTATTGTTTCAAACTCTCAGGGGAGGCAGTCTTGTCTTCTTGGGCACGTATCCCTTACTCGTTGCCAGTTGTAGCGTCTTCCCCAGCAGGCCCCCCCTCAGCTTGGATCAGGAAGAGAACCTTTTACAAGAGGTCACAGCCTCTTTTTATACACTAAATCCCTTTGTCTAAAGGTGCAGGCAAGGGGCGAACCAGATACAACTGGTTCCTGAGCACTTTGTTTTGCTCAGCCCCTCTGCCTATTCACAGGATGGGTAGGGTCATCAGTCGCACCACAGGGGGCGGAGCCAGCATTGTGTGGGGAAAGCCCAGCCCTATTCAGGTCCCAGGTGCACTCCTCCCCGGCCATCAACATGCAGATCTCCCATTCACCACCGGGGCAGACCCACACAGACTCCTGGAGCCTGGCACACCAGCCAGCTCCAGCCAATCACAAGCCAGCACATTCACTGCACAGGCACCCCAACTTCTAGAAGTGGCACTTCCACACTTGACACATTCACGCCGCACACATCATCGCACAGCATTTAATCACACGAGTCCGCACATACCAAACTCGAGCCTGCACTCCCCACACTTCAGGAACTAACATGGACACATACATTCCCCATGCATTCCTATGGGAGGGCAGGCCAATCTCACACACGCAAGCACTTTACCCTGGGACACAGTGGTAAAGTGCGCAGAAACCAAAAATTATTATCACCAGGTCACCATTAAAAAGCAAAAAGTTTAGGGGTGAACCTGCCAGAAGGGCCAAGTCCAACAGTCTTGCACTGTTTCGCACTTTATTGCTTAAATATAAATATTGGTGACATACACAGCGGGGTCACACTGGGAACTGCGATAGACAAGGACAGTTGGCACATCTATCGCTCCTGGTCACTCAACGTTCCTGAGACCCCTGGGAGTGGGTGATTAGACATCCCATGATCCTGGGTGTTTGACTCAGAAAACATGGGCCAGTTCATGACATTAATCGACAGAGTTCCGATGCAGGCCGCAGTAGATACGGGCAGAGGGCAGCAGACCTTGACAAATGTGTGACAGTAGGTCCGGCCCCCCACGGAACTCATGGGGCTCCTTTCTGAAACTTCCACAGTATTGAGCTACTAGAGGAAACCATCCTCTTCCAATTATTGCACCTTAGTGCGTGCAACACATTTTGGTCTGAAAACACAGTTAGACCACCACTAATTACCACTCACATAGGTCCTGATGAAAGCCAGTTCAGTACTGAGACCTGGCTGAAACATGTTGACCACACGGGTTATTGGAGCCATAAATTACCTCCAGTAATACCCGCTTCTCAGTTTTTTAAGGCTGCCAAGGGCCCACCATTAAAATTGTTTTTTGAGCATCTGGGACCCTTTGGACAGTTTTTCAACTCACACACTTTGCACTTTCACTGCACACTCACTGCACACAACCTGCTCCGCTGTAATCAGGCGTCGAAGCACACCCAAGGTGCCCTCGGGGCTTTGGGTGGGACCCGATTATGAAGCATGCCACCAACTAGGTTGGTGGGTGAGGGTCTTCCTAAACAAAAAATAATTGTTTTTCCATTTACAAACATATACATCGAGCGTCTACTCTGTCGCTAGTTCCCATTGATCTTTGCATACTCAACAGGGGAAGTGAACTAGTACATGCTTTTTCCTCTCTCTCGCGCTTGATACTTACCAGTTCACGGTTACACAGGCGTTGAGGTGAAGGGAAAACCAACCACTCAGTGGGGATACAATGCTCAACTCAAGTTGTCTTTATTCGATCTTCCGGGGACAGACCATAAAAGGTACACACATTAATAAGAAAAAAAGACAAACTACAATATAGGCAACACATGTTGAAAGATAGCAGCCACATAAAAAAATGTCTTGATACACAATGAATAAAATAACAAGGCAAATAAGCTAATTTAGCTACAGAAAAAGTGACAGAGCAGCAGTACTGGATCCAGAGTTAGTGGCAAAGAGGCAGGTGAATAAAAATGTATAACAATTAGCATTAGTGATGAGCATATAAAAATCATTACCAGATAAGTGATTGCTAAAAAACACTTTATGTGACCATAGTTTATTGGCAATTAATATCAGCAATAGACATTTAAAAAGACATTTCAAATACAGTGATTACTGAAGTCACTAAAGTGTTTTTATATCAGAACAGGATACTCTTTCTCTTTGCTAAAGTGCACTTCAGAAAACGCGCAACTGCAAAGCGGACGTTGCACTCATTAAATTGCTGCAGATAATAAAGGGCCGCTTTACACTTGGAAAATTGATGTCTGCGCAGTAGCGGTGGTAAAAACCTCCTAGTAAAAGGGAGAGAAAATTGGTAGAAAAAGTTAGTCAGTCAAAACATCTTTATTCGATTCAAGGAAAAAAAATTATACAATGTTAAAAATACTTCCAGTCCATAAAATATATTCAGTTATAGATTGCCAAATTATAAAACGTTACATTTGTGCAAATATGCAATTTGAGTATAAAGCGCGATCGAATCAGTACAGGAAGGAACACAGTCATTAAATCCATTATAGTAATATTCACAGTTATGGGTTACCAATTCATAGAATATAGCGTTGTGCAAATACGCAATTCCAGACTAAAGTGCGATCGCCATAGAAATGTAAAGTTCAATTAGGTATATGAAATACAATGCCTTTTTATCATGATAGTTTTCCCCAGAATTACCGGGAATGCTTTGCACAATAAAATATTAAATACTATATACACTAAAAATAATCAACTACGAAACAAAAAGAGTACGTGCTTAATATTCTTAGGTCCACTAATACAAAATCCTAGTTAAAATTTCATTATATAGTTAGCAGCCAATAAAAATCTCGAAACTCCAAAAACAACAAGCTGGGTGTCATCTGTTTTTAAAATACGTAACACGTCCATATATCTTCTCACACCCATATTCCTTCCCAACGGTGCAATCCATTTCTGCCTGGCTTTCATGTAGGTGGGGGCAAAATATAAGAACGTGTGCTGTACTTTCCTTCGTAGACAGCTGCTCATTATACACTTACTATCTTCCTCCCCATTGCGGGGCGTTCCCCACTTGGCTGTAAAGGACCTAACACGAAGAGTCCCGTATCTGAATTTTAAAAACAGTATTTTTGCAAGTAGAGGTTCTATTTGGTCAAGAAAAACCTCAAAACAAGGGACGGGTTTGACCATCAGGTAATCATTCGTGAGCGAGCCAGCCCTGCTATTCTGTACTACTTACAGTACATCTTGGCTCCAATAGATCCTCTTAAGTTCCTTTTTTGAATCCAGAGTCAATTTTTCTGGATAGAGCCAGAACTCGATAAGCCCCAGGTCTATTAGCCGTCTGTGTATATTAATCAGCCAAGGGAAGGTTACGTGTGTATCTAGTGCAATGAGTTCTTTTAGTGCCTGCCTATAAATAAAAAGTTCATCAGTAGCCCATAACCTAATCCAATATAACAAGGTCATCAAAACTGCCCTGTCCACAATGCGTTTTAACCTCAGGTCATATGTATGGAATCGCCGGGGTACTTTGGGGCAAAAGGATCATTGCTCTTAGAACCCTGGGGCATATTACCAAGAATAAGCGAAAATTATCGCTAAGCTTGGTTAGAGGCAATAATTTTATCGCCGTGCTTCGCCTATTTTTATCACTTAGAAACCTTGCAATTATCAAGGTTTATCTCCTAAGCGATAAAAATCGGCCGAAATGCATGAATATTGCTGTAAAGTCAGCGATATTCATGCATTACAGAGCGAATGCTCTTAGCCATGTTATCCACCTACCATTGGATCACATGGCTAAGAACTTCTCAGGGCAGGCGTTAGCTTTTGGAGATAATCGCGCTTAGGGCGAATATCTCCAAAAGTTGGTAATAGGAGATAGCGATGTTAGCGACTGTTTCCAGTCGCTAACATCTTGGCACGCCCACTTTGCATGTCATTAGCGATATATATCGCTGACATGCAAAGCGGGGCCCAAGATGGTCGCTATCTCCTACTAGCTGTCGCTAACTGGTGTTAGCGACAGCTAGGTAATAGCACGATAAAATTATCGCCGCTTTAGCGGGAAAAATTCCCACTAAAGCGGCGATAAGGCCCTTGGTAATATGCCCCCCTGTTTTCTCTCTTGATTATAGTGGAAGTTTGCTCCCCACCCCACAACTCAGAACCATAAAGGGCGGCAGTTTGGGCCTTCGACCTGTATACCTCCAATGCCGGAGTCATGGATTTAGTATAGGTAGCACGGAGTTTTTTCAGGATCGGCACTGAATTTTGCATCAAAATCGTCCCTGATTTTCTGATGTGGGGGCGCCATGAACGCTTAGAATCTAGGGTCACTCCTAAATAAACAAAATCGTGAACCCTCTCTATTCCTGCACCATTTAGTGTGATATTATTTTTAAAAACTTTTATGGGGCCTGATACACATATATTTGGTAGAAAAAGACAAAATGTAAAATAGTTTGGCTCGATTGCGCAACAGTTTCTAGCGGGGAAACAAATTATACAACAAAACGACCCCAACTTGTCAGCAGGTTTCTTTCATGGAATTGGTCACGTATAAAAGATACGGAGCAATTGTTGGGGTCGCTTGAATGAGGCAATAATCTCTAACTGAGTGTTTGATCACTTCCAATAGTTTCCTCGGGGTTTGTTTGTGCTTACAAAAACTATCCATTATCCACTTTCTATCCCCTTTTTCAATTTAGTCGGGGTGCTCAAACAATGAGGCACAGCCAAGTGCCGAAAAGAAAGTTTTAATATATTGAAGCCAAGGGGTGGCCAGGCCATGGACGCAACTTAAGCAGTCTCTATTGCAAGGGGTCTCCAACCTTTTCTGTATTGAGAGCTACTCATGTTCAATAAAACACAATAACAGCAACTAATATTATTAGTGCAGTATAATTTCAATTTCTTTATATGTATATTAATTCAACCAAGCAAAATCTTTCTAATTTAATAAGCTGGGCTGCACACAGGTGAGCTACTCAGAGTTAGCTCAAGAGCTACAGTAGCTCACGAGCTACGGGTTGGAGAACCCTGCTCTATTGACAGTCCAATTAAAATCAGCTTCTTTGTTAGACCAGATTGAACACCAGGGGGCTAAAGGGGTAGCATTAATGATGTCTTGGACATACTCCATGCCTAGGTCCAGATGAAGGGAAAAATGCGGAGATGAGAGGGGAACCCCTAAAACTCGGCGGCAGAATCTGTTATCCTCTATCTGGAATGCATGTGCATACATACAGCCACAGATACCCTTTCCATATCTTAGAATCGGCAGGCATTTGCGAATGTAAATCTCTAGTATTGGAGCAATGGGCTTTTTACCAATAGACATTGCAAGTGAGAAAGTGGTGCCTACAACATGTGTATATCGGGTTATTCTATAGCCTTATAGCCCGCCGTAGCGAGCTATACCGGCTATTAAAGGCCCGCTGAATCGTTAAAGGCCCGAGCCGAAGGCGAGTGACTTTAACGAAACAGCGGGACTTTAATAGCCGTATAGCCCTGCTACGAAGGGCTATAAGGCTATTAGAACATTCTGCCACTAGAGGGCAGAATGTTCTAACAAATTAAACAAAGGGTTCTCGAAGCTCGAGGGGATATAAATCCCCTCGAACTTCGAGAAGCCTTTGTAGAACATTGGAATGTTGCTCTGCGGGCCTTTACCGCCCCGTAGAAGCAGGGAGCACTCCACTGTCTGCAATCGAGCTCCCAACATTCCAATGTTCTAATATTTTTTAAACCACAAACAATATTCGTCGAACTCCAGGCCTAAGTATGGGAAGGAACTGACCCTCTCCAGATGTTTGCCCTCTATGTTTATAATACGGGTTTTAGTATTTTTCGGGCCACATAGCATTGTAAAAGTTTTCTTGTAGTTTGGCTCCAAACCCCGGTCCTTCATAAAACTGACATAGCTGACGATAAGTTTTTTAAGACCATTCGCAGTCCTTGCCAGAAGGACTGCATCGTCAGCATATAGAAGAGCCGGCCCGCCCTTATTCTCCACCTGTGGGACATCAGCCCCAACAGAGACTAAAGTATTCTCCATATCGTTTGTATTGAGAAGAAAATGGATTGGGGCAAGGACGCAGCCTTGGCGCACCCCACGCTTGATGCTGAACGGCTCTGTGCATTCGCCAGCACCTCCAAACCTTACTGAAGCAGAAAGGTCATAATAGAGATGCCTTAGCAACGTAACCAAGACGCGCATCAACTCCCAGGCTCTCTAGAATAACCCACAACTTTGAAGGGGAGACATAATCAAATGCACTTGACAGGCCCAAAATGCCGGATGGGTGGACCCACCCTTAACCACATGGGTGCTGCTGACGAGCTGAGCTCGTCATGAGGAGCAGCAGAGCTGCCCTCATGACGAGCTGAGCTCGTCACGGCCATTGGAATGTTTGCATGCGGGGCTAATTTCCCCGCTGTGCTGAACGTTCTAAAAACGGGTGTGGCCGTGACGAACTGCGCTCGTCACCAGCACGGCGGCGCCGCGCGTGGCCACCCTCTCCCCTGCACAGCGGGGGGGGAAACACCCCGCAGCGAAGAGGTTAATATATTTGTATTTTGCGACATTGATGTGGAGATTGAGGCACTGGTCAATTGTTCCAAGCCCCTTACTGAACCCATACTGGCTAGGAGCAAGTATGCTGCTGGCATTAATCCAGTCCAGTAAGCGGTCCAAAACGACTCTCCCAACAATTTTAATGGAGGAATCCAAAAGGGATATCGGGCGATAACACTTAACATCGTGCAAGTGTCCTTTTTATAAAACAGGCACAATTACAGATGAACGCCACAAACTTGGCACTCTCTTGCTGCAGACAGAATTAAAAACTGAGGAGAGGACTGGGGTCCAGAACACTGGGTCTTCCTTAACCCCTTCGCTGTGGGGTGTTTTCCCCCCGCTATGCGGGGGGGAGGCGGACGCGCGAGGCGCCGCTGTGCTGGTGACGAGCTCGGCTCATCATGAGGCACAGCGGAGCTGCCCTCATGATGAGCTGAACTCGTCACAACCACACCCGTTTTCGAACTCTCAGCATAGCGGGGAAATTATCCCCGCGTGCGAACGTTCCAACGGCTGTGACGAGCTCAGCTCGTCATGAGGGCAGCTCAACCGTCCCTCATGACGAGCTGAGCTCGTCACTAGCACACAAGGGGTTAAATAAGTCAAGTGGAATGCCATCCATCCCCGGAGCCTTCTTGCATCTGCTATTAACAATTTCTTTAAAAACCTACTCTTCATTGAAAACAAGGTTTGGACACGTTGTGGTCATCTGGCAGAGGCATCATCAGTCCTGCAAGCAGAGGACTACAACCCCGTAAAATGCGCCAACCACGCCTCAGCCGAAATACGGACAGTTACTTTATCAGTTGCTAAGACGGGGGATAAGACAGGCCGCCCAGCTTTCCAGAAGGCTTGTGGCTCTTTAGATTGGCAAGTGCTCACAATAGACTCCCATTTCTCCTCCTTCATAGCCGTCCTTCTTCTTTTGATGTCTTGCTGGTATAACTGATACCTGAAGCCATTAACGCAATAAAACTCCGACCTATCTAAAAGACACGAGGGATCTTAAGAATCTCTTACAGGACTTCAACTACTCAGTAGAAAGAATGATTCTGGTGGGGCTCGATGTTGAGAGTCTTTACACGAGCCTCCCCCAACAGAAGACTCTGGATACATTAGAAACTATCATCTTTAACAGCGATTGGGATTACAAAACACCCAGACACTTCGTACTTGAGTGTTGTAAGATGGCCCTCACAGAAACTATTTTCAGTACAATGACACTATCTATCAACAATGCCATGGGACATCAATGGGCAGTACATTTGTGGAGTGGAGAAGTGTGGCTCAATGGTTAGAGCGGCAGACCCTGATGCAGAGGTCTAGCCCGGGACCAGGGTTCAATTCCCGCCTCGGCGGGTCTTGGGCTCAATTTCCCCGGACCTGAGAATTCTCGCCTCGGTGCCTACTCTAATCATGGGTCCCACTCTGCAGCTCTGGGCAATAGCTTGCTTAATCTCCACAACGGCCCCGAAAGCGCTAGGATGCTTGGCTTCACCTTGGGGGCGCCCAGGAGTGGGCACTTCACAGGGAAAAGCCAGGATGGGTTCCACAGCGGTATGCGTACAAGCGCCGAGTTACCCTCATGGGTGATTCGTGCGCTATACAAGTACCACTACATTTACATTTGCTCCGAGCGTAGCGGGGCTCTACGTGAGCAGTTTGGAATCAGAACACATCAATAACCCCATTAATCCATACCACAAACAGATTTTATTTTGGCGTCGATACATAGACAACATCATTCTAATCTGGGAAGGATATATGGAAAGCCTAAAGAACTTCCATGCCTGGATCAACGCAAGGGATGAATGGTTGAAATTCACATATGTAGCAGACAGGCACCAACTTGACTTCCTTGGCATTACCATCTATGCCGAGAACCAAACTTTACAGACAAGAACTTACTACAAACCAACATCAAAGAACAGTTTACTCTCGTACCAGAGTTTTCACCCCCGCCCACTTAGGGAGAATCTCCCTTACTGTCAGTTCTTAAGATTACGCAGAAATTGCAGTAAACCAACAGAGTACAAAAAACAGGCAAATGAACTGTGTGGCAAACTCAAAGAAAGGGATTACCCTCAAAGAGTCATCGATAAATGTAAGAAGAGGCCAAGTAACCAGAACCGAGAAAGCCTTTTGGAACCTACCCAGAGAGCGCTTGAACCAGGCCTGAAGACGTGTGTCACCACCTATGGCCCGGCAAGTAACAATGTTAAAAAGATCATCAATAAAAACTGGGGAATACTCACTTCGGCAAATATCAAATGGCCAAAACCAAGGTTTGCCAATAAAAGGACCCGCAACCTAAAAGAAATATTGGTTCACACCAGACCATCTCCAAAGAAATCCACAGTTACAGCAGGCCAACTATGGGATCTCCGTCCAGTAACTGGGCACTTCCCATGTGGTAAATCAAAATAGGTTGCATTCCCATACGCGTGGGATATGTCCCCCAGGCTCCGTTGACTGCCTTCGAATGGAAAGTTTATCCATTTAAAATGAAAGATGAAAACATTTGTGTGAGTTGATAGTCTTTTGTTTTTATTCAGAATCTCGTTATTTTTTCACAAGATTCTTTTAAAGTACACGTGATAGTTCATTCATGTTTCAATATCCACTTTGCAATTCCCAATGCATTTCGGCATGAAGTATGCCTTCATCCGGGGATATTTCTAAAGGAAAACGAAGTGTCTGTATTAGCACTCAAAGTTGAGAAAACAGCGATAAAAACGGAAAAGTGTGTGTAGTTAAAAACACCGACTGTGAACCATGGTCCCAAACAATGTGGGTTTAGTGAGTAATACCTGTGTTTGAACCGCAAACTGAACGGATATTAAATAGGTCAAAAACGAAAATCAAACGGTGCATTAGTAAACATGTGAGATGTCGGGTATTATCTGCGTAACTGGTCCGTGAATAAAGGTGAGTACTGAATGAATGACAGCGTGCGGTTGAATCTCGTGATGTTAAAAAAAAATATTTGAAGAAAGTACTAACATGCATAAACATACAAGAAAAGATTCGCAATTAACAAGCGGGGCTTACCGCAATTCTCGGCGTGTCGCCTGACCATAAATGAACCAGAAGTTATGCATGTTAGTACTTTCTTCAAATATTTTTTTAACGTACCCGACATTACTCACTAAACCCACATTGTTTGGGACCATGGTTCACAGTCGGTGTTTTTAACTACACACACTTTTACGTTTTTATTGCTGTTTCCTCAACTTTGAGTGCTAATACAGACACTTCGTTTTCCTTTAGAAATATCCCCGGATGAAGGCATACTTCATGCCGAAATGCATTGGGAATTGCAAAGTGGATATTGAAACATGAATGAACTATCAAGTGTACTTTAAAAAAAATCTTGTGAAAAAATAACGACATTCTGAATAAAAACAAAAGACTATCAACTCACACAAATGTTCTCATCTTTCATTTTAAATGGATAAACCTTCCATTCGAAGGCAGTCAACGGAGCCTGGGGAACATATCCCACGCGTATGGGAATGCAACCTATTTTGATTTATCACATTACACTCCCAGTCAGAGAGTGATACCCCGGAGCACCGAACAACGTATCAAGTATTGATTAACACGTGTAGTGCGCCCAACCAACACCTTTTTACACTTCCCATGTGGCTCATGTTCAGTGTGCCCACTGACAAAGACCACGAAGGAGATACAACTACTACCTGACTTCAAATGGAGATTAATAAATCACACAAACTCCAACACCAGTCATGTGATCTATATGATCACGTGCCCATGCAAAAAGCGTTATATAGGGATGACGTGTAGAAAGGTCAAGCAGCGCATCTGCGAGCATCGCAGCAATGTCAAGTGTAAGAAAAATACCACCAAGATGTCAAGCCATTACCTTGAAATAGGACACACAACGGAGGATCTAAATTGGATAATCTTAGAAACTCTAAACAACAAAGATCATAATGCCGAAAGAATCCTCTTTGAGAAGGAACAGAGGTGGGTACATAGACATCAGACAGACTCAGATGGCCTAAACGACAATATTCCATGGGGAAACGTATATAAGTAGCCAGCGCCATAACAGAACTCCTCTGCTATGCCCGTATGTACCTACTAGCCACCATTAACTGTTGAACAATAGCCCAATGAATTCCTCTGTCATACCCATTGAATATAGAAATGGCGATTTACTCATAAAAGCGATAGATGCTCTGTACCTTGGAACTATGTGATAACAACACGTGGCAATAATGGTTTGGGGTCTAGAATTAATTTGCAATGTTGAATTCTTCATAAAAAACAGAGCCAACCATGGTCCAGTTTCTACACTCTCAATACATATATGTATAAAACACTTTTAAAACCTTACAATTGCCTTCACGACTCTGTATTAAATTAAATATTATTAAGTAATAACATTAAAGAAACAGACTCGGATCAATAGTTAGAAGTCTGTCCTCAATGGCAATTCAGCCGTCTCTCGTATCTGGCCACCCGGAAGAGCTTGCGCGATCCCAGGCCCAGAGTGGAAGAGTCAGCACAAGTGGTGCCGACGGAGACCGCAGGTAGCACGAGGATGACACGGACGCCGCTACAGAATCGTAACGTATTCTCAATAACCTCCCAAGGTTCTGAAACTGCATTATATTTTCTAGTAGGCCTCCCTGACCCCCTGGAACCCCGATGAGGCAAAATTACATCGGATGAAGGTACGTGTTTATCGCGCATTGACAAACTCGCGCATAAGCATTTTGACTATCAAGATACCGGTACCTTTGAAGTTATGGTAACGCATAATTCTTCAAATCAGGGGTATATCAGATACCATATTGCACACATTGTTCCACAACCTTGTGGCACTATATCCTTATGGGCAGATAAGTTCCGTACGTATGTCGTTACTATACAATGAGTAGAGAAATCTTGCCAATTTAAAAGGATGACCCATATTTGGGAGAGTTGACCTTTACCATTAGCTTGTGTGTGGTTGAGAAAAGTATTGCCATTTTCCAGTTGCTTCACTGTAATAGTGTTTGTATGTTCCTGGTAAGCATTATCAGTACACTAGTCCAACGTAAAACCAAAAAAAGACCCCACCCCACCACCTCCCTTGTCTAGTATTTGTTGTTTTTTCATTACAGGTACCTAGCGACCTACAAGGAGTATGATTAATATATCATCCCCTTCACTTTCAACAAATAGGCAACCATAGTAATTGCTATCTGCCTAACACTAATAGAGACGCCCAAGGTCTCTAAACACCTTGCACTTCGGTCCTGAAGAAAGCCCACTTGACCTAACCGGCAGCAGAGGGCTGAAACATGTCGATCTACAATATTCATTAAACTAAGTGTGTGAGAGCCCTAATCAGTCTCATTCACACAACTTTATCTTCATATCTCAAATCCAGAACAAATAAAATTACTACTCTGGCAGGAAGAGATTTTTAATATTTTTAATTCACAATTTCACGTCACTGATCACTACTGTTTTTAACCAGGGGTATAACCTCCGGGTGGAGGATGCATAACCACTAAACCCGATGATTATGCACACACGTGTCAAGAACAGCGGAGAATCAAGATATACCGCAAAATTTACCGACTCTACACGTGCATGAGAGTTTTTTTTTGGGACTAGCTAGAACGAAACCTGCATACCCTGGTTATGCAGGACAAGTGATCCTTCTCTCTTGATAATTTGGTATAACTGATAGACACCATTAGTAAAGCGTTTTGTATGTTGAGGGTTAACCCCTTCCGTGCGGGGCTGTTTCCCCCGCTGTGCTGGGGGGCGGGGGGGCGCGTACAGCGCCACGATGCTCATGACGAGGTCAGCTCGTCATGAGCTACGACGCTCCGGTGCTCATGACGAGCTGAGCTCGTCATGACGACGCCCGTTCCAATGGAACGCTCAGCATAGCAGGGGAATCAGCCCAGCGTGCGAGCGATCCATGCAACGGGCGCGGTCATGACGAGCTCATCTCGTCATGAGCACCGGAGCGCCGTAGCTCATGACGAGCTGACCCTGTCATGAGCACTCAAGGAGTTAAGCTGTGTCCTCAGACTCACCAAATTGAGATAGATAAGAGAGAACTCCAGGCCCTGGTTAAAGAAATCTCTCCAAGCACAGGACCGAGATTACCTCCTGAAGAAAAGTTCTGTACGCTTCATGGTCACAGCGTGGCAAAACGAACAACATTTCCCCTACACTGATAGGTTGCCCTGTCGCTGGTTAAGAAGGGAATTACTAAGGCTAAGAATTGGGGTTAACCCCTGTTATGTCAATAATGGGGTAAAAAGATCCATGGTTGATAGTAAGGGAAACTGTGTCTGCACCTTGGGTACAATGTGTGAAACTCAACATATACTATTTGATTGTCAGAAGGTTGTATATATACGAAAAGAGTTTTTATGCTCGATTTTTAAAAAGTATGATATCAAAAATAGGGTTCAGGCAGTAAACCTTTTAAATGAAATTAGTATTTTGTAAAATTGTGCCAAGGGGAATCTCATTCAAAAAGTTAAAGTATTTCTCAAATGTGAATGTAATTGAAAGGCTGTTTTATAGGTTTAGGTGCCCTGTGTATATGAACTGTGGATAGGACAATTGAGTGCATTATATGGAATTTTATGATGTTTTATGATGTTTTTAAGAATTGTGATTTAAATTTTTTATATTAATGTAAGTTTTAAAAATGTTTAAGGACTATTGGTCTAAATAAACTTGCTTTGAACTGACTGAAACTGGTATAACTTTCTACTTTCCTTACTCGCAGACTGATCTCTACGAACTTGCTTTAAGGCCCTAGGTAGGATGTTATTGGCTGCTCTACAAGCGTTATCAAACCATGATTAAGCGTGGCGACGCGGCTGGGCAATGGGTTAGAGAGCAGCATTTTAATCCCAGCTCAAAGGTATGTGAAGTCGGTTAGACTGCAAGCCGGTTCGTAGGGTATGCGACTACAGCTGTTCACCAGGGCAGTACAATTACATATCACCTGGGCCATAATGCTATTCAGGTTCGCAGTTGGCCAAACCACCCTACGTCCTGCATCCTTGGTAAATAGGACCTGGGAATGCAAAGGCTAAAGTTTATGTTGCATATGTGGTAGCACTTTCTTAGCAGAAATGGGATTGTGGTCGCTATAGGTCTGAGGAAAGACCGCACGGTTCTTAACACCTTCCATGCTCATGACGAGCTCAGCTCGTAATGAGCCACGGTGCTCCTGTGCTCATGACGAGCTCAGCTCATCATGACCGTTAGAATGATCGCACGCTGGGCAAATTCCCCTGCTGTGCGAGTGTTCTAATGAAACGGGTGTGGTCATGAGCACACGATCACCGTGGCTCATGACGAGCTGAGCTCGTCATGAGCACCGGGGCGCTGCGTGCCCCCCCCCTCCCTCCAGCACAGCGGGGGAGTATGTCCCGCACGGAAGGGGTTAATGGTTGGGGACGTACTCCAGGAGGCAAAGATGTAATCAATGCGCCCCGCCCTATGAACATTGGAATATATTGGTCAGTAGAATTAGGAACCTTACTGAGCATGCCCCGTTCTGCCAGATGGGGGAATAAGGCCCGCCCCTAGCGTCCATCCCATTACAATCAGACTCTCGGGAGAATAAATCAAAAGTGGGTGGGGATAGAGGCGGAGGGTGCCCCAATTTAGCATTAAAATCCCCCGCCACCAACAGCTTAAGGGGGCATTTCACCCGGGCATCTCTCTCCACAAGCATGTCGATCACTACAAAAAGACCTTGAAAATTACAAACACCCTTGGACGAGAAGTTGTTGTGGTAGAAATTTACCAAATAGATCTTATCCACTTCCATGCGTCAGACGGCCCCTCGCCGTCCAACGTCACGGTGGGCGTGTGCGTCGGATGGCTGGGGGACAGTCCGATCTGCGCACGCACCAGATTCGCCCACACCGCAGGGGAATGTCCGCCACAGCGAATTGGTTAAAAGTGTCTTTCCAGTTGAGGCAGAAGGTTTGCGTTTCCTTTTTGCTCCCGAAATAATGGAACAATTGAACAGCCAATATCAACTTTAAATCAGGCAGTCAAGCCCCCGTTAGCTCTGCCGGATGGAGATGGAATTGAAAGCAAGCTAAAGCACATAAAGCCATCAAATACAATTTCATTTACTTCCCAGGTTTCTTGCATGAATACTACATCATAAATCGCAATAAAAGATCGCCATCCGTCAATCAGGATTTTGGAGGCTAAACCCGCAATGTTCCGGCTTGAGAAGTTTAAAACAGGCATTATCTATTGGGCCTTCAGCCACATAGGTGCCCGCACCGGCCCCTACGGGAAGGAGATTCTGTGTAGATATAGTAGACAAGTGGACAGCAGGAATTGAACAGTCAGGTACCCTGCCGTTATTCCGAGCACCGGGCCCTGTACGGGAGTAGTTCTGAGGAGGGATAGTATACACTTGGGCAACAGGGATGGAACTATCAGAAGCCCCACTCGAAACCATAGGCAGACGTCCATGCTCTGAGCAGATTTAATATAGCCTTATAGCCCGCCGTAGAGGGCTATACCGGCTATTAAAGGCC
The DNA here is from genome assembly GCF_964261635.1 of Lissotriton helveticus. Classification (NCBI taxonomy): domain Eukaryota; kingdom Metazoa; phylum Chordata; class Amphibia; order Caudata; family Salamandridae; genus Lissotriton; species Lissotriton helveticus. Next base: position 7,862,748 of record NC_136067.1, on the reverse strand, counting down.
CTCTCCAGCGTTAAAGGCCCCGAGCCGAAGGCGAGGGCCTTTAACAAGGGAGAGGGACTTTAATAGCGGTATAGCCCAGCTACGAAGGGCTCTAAGGTTATTAGAACATTCTGCCACCAGAGGACAGAATGTTCTAACAAAAAAAACAAAGCCTTTTGGGAGCGCGAGGGGATTGGAATCCCCTCAGGCTCCTTGAAGCCTTTGTTTACAGCCAGAGCTGTGAACAAAGAAACATTGGAATGTTGGAGCTCCGGGCTTATACCAGCCATTAGAAGCCCGGAGCATGCCATTGATTTCAATGGAGCTCCCAACATTCCAATGTTCTAATAGGGACTAAATCAGAGCTTGAATACTTAGTTCAAACGGAAGTCCCGGAACCCAAAGGCTTCACCGATTTGGCTTCAATTTCTGCTAGTCGCTCAATAATGGGGCAAAATTTGGAATCCAAAAGATCACCTATGCACTTACTGAGTTTGCTCCAAGTATTTCCATTTGCCACCGCTAAACCCTCAATCAAATCGTCATTTCCAGCCCTGTTACGCGAGTCCATTTTGCTATTTGCAGCAGGGTTGCTGGACTTTGTTGGTTTGGCAGTTTTCCTCCTGCGTTTTGCCTTGGGCCACGCTCCCCAACAGATTCACAGAGCTGATGACCACCCTCGGTGCCAATAGAGCCGGGCTCGGCTCCCCCTCCTAACGCCGAGACTCCAGCCCGCATACAATCTATGCCGACACCCACATTTTGACCTAGCCCCACGGGGCAGACATAGCCCGATGAAACCGCTAATGGGCTTGTTACAATAGATACACTCTGCAGCGGTAACGGCTCAGAGGAACTTTGGGGCATATTAAAAAGCGGCAGCGATAATTATCGCTGGCCGCGCCTAGCGCAAGTTTCCCTATCGCTGGAATTCATCGCCAAGCTGGCGCTGTATTTACAACGCTTAGTGCATTGGCGAATAAAATTCCAACAATAGCAGGGAAATATCCCAATATCGCTGGAAAACCAGCGATGTTCCCTGCAAAACAGCGATGACCTTGCTGATACGACCCTGTGGTTGTAACCCCACATTCCACCTCCCATGCAAAGTACGCCTAACACTGGATTTTAGCAGACGTTAAAATCCAGCGTTAATAGCCAGTTAGCGCGATTTTGTTTATCGCTACGCCGGCTGGGGCATTGTTGTAAAGAGCGCGAAGCTGCCTTCGCGATACTTTCCCATGTAGTCTATTGAGGCATGCTTACCTTGCATCTCATTAACAATGCGATGCAAAGCGGGTGCTAAATCACAGAAACACGCGCTAGCGTGGCCTTGCTAATATTGCAATAAAATTATCGCCGCTTTTTGGCCGAAAACAGGCGCTAAAGCGGCGATAATTTGATCTCCCCCTCTTGTTAATATGGCATTTATATTTTGGTGAGCAGCACCCACCGTGCCGGGTCAGCGGCAGGCTTAATTTGTGCACGTTCTCCGCTTCTCAGCACCGGCTCCTACTTCTTAAAACCAGAACTAATTTTTGATGACTTACCACATGGTGGCGCTGTCTGTATATATTAGAGCACAGCAGAATATGGAAAAAACTATCAACACCACCTCCTCCATGCAGAGCTGACCTTTGGTCTGGAAGCGCCCCGGGTGAAATCAATTCAGGGCCCCCACCCACTCGTCCTCTTTAATTGTCTATGTATTGAAAATATGGGAGGAGTGGGGAAGGTAAGGAGTGCTCTGAAAAAAACCACAAACTAAAAGCACACAAGGTTTAACCAATGAACGCTGATCAGTACTTAAGCCTGTGATTTGAGTTCCATGTATGAAGGCGTTAACACCCCACACGTGGATCAAGTTTGGTGTCTGACTAACTACAAGCCACTAGGTTCTACTAGGAAAGGCTGACAAAGCTTAGCACCAAGACCAAAGCACAGTCCATGTGTAGCATTACAAATGCTGGAAACTGTAATTGTGAGTATAAAACCTATAAAATGTATGAACCTACCTAGCATACCAGCATTGTATACACTGAACATTTAAGCACTTTGGGGCCATATGTATCAACTTGAAGTTGGTGGTAATTTGCGATTCCTTAAGGGCATTTTGCTAATTTTTTTTGCTACATACATTGCATTTAAGGAATCGCAAAATTTGCGATTCCTTAAATGCAATTGCAAAATAAGGAATCGCAAATTTTGCGATTCCTTATTTTGCACCACATTTTGCTTAATACATTCCATTTAGCAAATTCGCATTCGCAAAGGCCGAAATTCTGCTAATTTCGGCCTTTGCGAATGCGAATTTGCTTGATACATATGGACCTTTGACCATTATTAAAAAAACATTGTGCACTGCATTTGGTATTCCGAGCACGGCAATTGATATTCCCTAGGAAAATACAGTTATAACTGTATATTTTTGCACATATATTTATTCAGACATTATGTACCCTGCTGTATTGTCACAGGATGTTTAACCAAAAGAAATGAGTAATTAGTGAGACCTTTAACAGCATTTAGGGCCAGATGTAGGTCGCCCAATACCGGTCGGTAACGGCCGAAATTACCGAATTTCGGCCGTTAACGACCGATATTTGGCTTTTTAGATGTAGGTGGCATGATTCCTGGAGCTGGTATTTTACCAAATCGGTAATTTAAGGAATCGGTAAATTACCGAATCCTTAATGTAGGAAGCACTCAAGTGAGTGCTTTTCACCTGTAAGGATTCGTTATTTAACACCAACTACAAGTTGGTGGTAAATATTGAAAACCTTTGAAAAAGCAATTATTTTGCTTTTACAACAGTGCGATGTGGCAGACATACATGCCCTTAGGACATGTATGTGTGCCACATGTGCACCCATGCACTATTCAGGGGTGCAACAGGATGTCAAAGTGACACCCTGCCACCCTTGAAAGAGTTCCCCCTATTACCGATTCGGTATTTACCGAATCGGTAATTCCCATTCATTCCTATGGGCCTGCAGGCCCATAGGAATGAATGGGAATTACCGAATTGGTAAATACCGATTCTTAATTACCGAATCCTACCGATTTGGTAAAATTTACTTGATAATTATCTGCATCCCATTTACCTATTCTTAAATACTGAATCGGTAAAATTCGGTATTTAAGAATAGGGGATTACCTACATATGGCCTTAATCCCTTATATTTGGGTCACAAAATCACTGTTTAAAATCCCGTGCATCTGGTATCTTATGTTGTGACGTGCAGTGGGATCTCCCTTCCTAGACGGAGTATCATCCTCGTAGGGATGAACAGCCGGCGTCTGTTAACATGTGGCGATGGATCCCAACGAGGGGGGCGGGCTATGAGATCTACACGCATTCGTGAATAAAAGACGTGTGATACCAAGGCCGTGTCATATAGGTGACATTATCAAGTTCACGGCCCTGAAACCGCTTTCAGAGTCACTTGAAGTCACTGGTAATGTGTTTACTGCTTCAAAACAGGTTAGAGCTGTTCTGTAATCTCATCCCCACCATTGTCAATAAAGTCTCTGAAACCTTCTGATGTGAGTTTATAATTAAGAGACAATCTCTTGCACAGGTCTACACACAACCCACTAGCATTCAAAAGTACTCTTTGTGCATTTTGTGTGAGGGGGCTGCTAGCAGGGTGTTTCTGCAGCTGTCACTGCAGCCATTGTCCTTATGTACATGGACAGACAGCCCTTGCCAAGCATACACAAGCTGCCCATGCATGCCCTGTGGGCATGACTCCTTCAGCTTTAACCGCACACCTTAACATGTCCTAAAAAGGTAATAAAAGAATACAGGAAGAACATTTCTGCATCCAAGAATAAAGTGGTTGACATCAGCAAAGAAAAAATATGAAACATTTTGGAATTTATAAATTCCTGAGGCTTAAATATGCAAAGTAAAAATTACTGAACTTTTCATTTATCTGTTTGAATTAAAATTCTACTACTGCGGAGACTTTGTGTAGCGTGAGGACTCGTTGAATCATAGCAACCCCCCCTCAAACGTTCACCTTTGTGGAAAATCTGTGTACTTAGAACAGAGTAGCATTAGGAACATCTAATATAATGCAGCAGGTTCATTGACCTGATGGAGGCACTAGCGCAGCAGAAAACAGGGCCGAAACGTGTCAGCAAGATCAGTGTCCAAGGCACGGATACAAAGAAAGCTCCCTGCTTGCCATGTTTGGAAACCATCCCGCAGAGGTTATGAAGTGGATAATGAAACAAAGGGACAAGAAGTACACACAGCGACACTCCGGATTTAGGCAGAAAACTCACGCTTCCGTAAACTACGCGTAAAACAAAGTTGGCTTTTGTCTACGTAAAGCTTAATTTACCCAAAGATTGTACAAACTAACTCTGCTGCTAGCCAACCCCTACAGACGTAATATTCCATAAGCAGCACAGTTCCATACAGATGTGGCTGCTTTAGCTGTCTGCACTCTCCAGAGGTGAGACCGCGCTCCTATGTGAAGTGCGCTTACTCAGTCCTACCCAGAGCGTAATGTGTCTCTGGTGTACCCCCAGAATGCCCACGCAAAGATCGAATGATACATTTCACAGTAAGTGGTATCAGCTCCATTTCAAAATTAATGCAAGCTGCACAGTATACAAGGATGAGAAGGAAATGGTGACAAAGGTAACTCACAAGAAAAGGCACGTGCAATTCCAGTCCAAACTAACACTTTCAATAAAATATTGGCCTTCACAAGAGAATATTGGTAGTTTGCATAGAAAAATCTACCCAAGTAGGGAGATGTCAGAACAGCGAAAGCACCACAAACTATCGCCAGTAATAAGAATCTACACCCGACTTGGGGAACATCCTTTGCCACGAAACTTTTACAACGTGGTACCGTTACCACGCAGCTTTTACAACGCAAGTTGTTACAACGACTTGCGCTGGGGGGCGCTCCAGGATAGGGAATAGTTTAATTTACTATCCAACTCCTTCCCTACTATCCACGGGGACTGGAGTTGGAATAGTAAATTAAACTATTCACTATCCAGCGCCCCCCACCGCAAGTCGTTGTAACGACTTGCGTTGTAAAACCTGCGTTGTAACGGTACGCGTTGTAAAAGCACGCGTTGTATCGTCATACATCCCCAGACTTTGGTTGCTAATAAGAACTTTGCACATTCTAGAAACGCAACACGGCTAACACGGTGCCCTGGAGAAGGCCCGTTTATTTACGGTAACGTTGACTTGTGGGCACACCTGTTCACTGTAACCTCACCCTGAGGGACCCAGCCCCAAGGAAGCACACATGATCTTTCATTTCATACATAGCCGAACTCTGAATTACATGAGCCTGACAGACCGAAGAGCATTGGAACAGCAAAGCTACGCTGTGTTATTGTGTTATAATACAGTGCGTCGCATTAAGGGCGGCATCGCTGTAGGAGATAGGGGTAAGAAGGCTGAAGAACGAGACCAGCCATACCCGGGTAGGGTAACTACTTTGCAACTTTAACACATCCATATGCAACACTCTCAATTTTTCTGAGCTATTAAAAAAACATAAATTCTCGTTCTTTCAAGGAAAACAGCTCTTCAGCATTTAGTAACTGGAACTGGTAAATAAAGCACACAATTTCAAATCATTTTTGTTGTGTTGTGATGGATTTAGATACTTCTGCACAAACCTGAAATATCTGGGTCATGGAGGAGCGAGCAGGATTATGCAAAACAGTCCATATTTGAAGGAGAAAATGCACAGTTGCAGGATAAACGAGAGAAGAAGCGCGCGCGCGCTTTCAGCACGTTGGCAAATAAGCGCGCTTCAATCGGTGGCGTTGACGAAATGCGACACGAGCGGTTCAAGTTGACAAATATGACACATACATCAGTCGATGCACTTTCACAAACATGCAACAATAAGTGGAAAGTGGCCCGGGGCTCAGCTATGAGTGGTAGACAGATAACACTTATGAGTGAATTAATTGATTATAATATTGTACCATGTGTAATGTGAATCTAGGCCATATATCGAGTGCACGTGGCGATTGACGTGCACGTTGCTTCTGCCTGCCGCCCACGCTCCAACCTCGTACACCATGAATTATAGACAAAGCGTTAACCTTTGATGTAAAACAGAAAAAATAAAGAGATATCCTGTAAGTAGCTGATTTGAACAATTTGAAAACAGAAAATCTGCTATCAATCCTGGCTTCCAACCTTGCCCATATTGTGTGATCCTCGGCAAATCTCTCTCTTGTGTTTAATTCAGTGGACTATAATGTTTCTCAATGTATAATAGAGTTTAGGACACATATAAGGTGCACGTGGGAAATGAATCACACGTGGCTTCTGCCTCCCACCTCATACACCATGAATTAAAGATTAGGCATAAACCTTTGATGTAAAACAGGAGAAATAAAGCAATGGCCATCTAATAGCAGAACGACACCACAGAAAACCTGGGATCAATGTTATGTTATGTTATAACGTGTTTTATATAGCGCTCAGCTACTCCGAGGAATGTCCCGGCTTCCACATGACCAAATTGTGTGATCCTAGACAAATCTTTCCTTATAGTTTGATGTACTAGAATATAATGTTGGTCCCTGTAGAATAAGAATCTAGGCCATTTATAGGGTGCCCATGAAAACTGATTTTCCTCTTAGCTTATTAATAGCATGGTTGTCAGGCTAGACGTGGGCATAAATGCTTTTAAGTTCACACCAAATTCCAGCTGTCCATTTTAGTAAATGACTGCCAAAGCAGCAATATAATATGAAATACTATGATGAAATGTATTTATTTCTTTGTATAGCGCCTGAATCGACCCCCGAAGGGGTATCTCTGCGCTTGGACGGGCGGCCAGAGGAGGAATGTCTAAAGAACAAATCAAGGGCAGAAGAGGGCAGTCGTGAGCTGCTTCCTCAATGGAAGATGGTCAGAGCCTTGTCTCAGGTGTAGTGGACGTTTGTTCCCATAGAGAGGACCCAGATAAGAAAGGGCCCTGATTTGAAACACTACAGTGCTGCTCCATTTAGGGTACGAAAGGGGCCATTTTTAAGGTATACACGACAACGGACTTGCTTCTTAGTTTACTAATGCCATTGTAGCCGTGGCAGGAGTGGGCAGGAATATTTACAAGTTCATATATAAAAACATCACTTGTAATCAATCCCTTTCAAGCAGTGATATGTAGGTGAAACGATTCCAAGGGCTAAATACACTTGTTTGAATTTTGACGCATTTCAATGGTTGTATTTTAAAATATCTTATCGGTTAAGGCACCTGCTGCAGAGATCTTTGTGTGCCCAGTAAATCTCTGGGGATAATAATAATGGTGAGGTAACTCTGGAGGTTAATGCACTTGCTGGAGAGATCTGTGTTTTGTCTAGTCCCAGTCCTGACTCATAAAGTAGCACAGAGGGTTATTGCTTCTCCAGCAAAGCACAACACGTGATACGCAGATGACATTTTTATTTTATGTAGATGAGTAGGTGGGTGACAGCTTTTAACACAGAGATGCCTTTGTTACTTGCAGTTTATAAACTGCCGTCCTTATAATCTCGCATCATGACCTATAAAGGACGACGTGCGACTCGTACACCTCGTAACCCTCATTCAGGCTCACTGGAATTATCTGATTTTGCAGGTGCAGTGCTTTGTGCGTGATTATGGAATTGCCTCATTTGCCACACAAACCATCATCTGCTGCATAATCTGCATATTTCAATCACAGTAATTGTTTTTAGCCCAAACAGATAAAAAGTTACAAAAAGTGCAGAGACGTGTTGCCGCGCAGTGGGAGGCCCTGCGCAAAGGTTGACAGGGCATCTTTCTGCATCTTTCTGAATCTTTCTGAATCTTTCTGCATCTTTCTGCATCTTTCTGAATCTTTCTGCATTTTTCTGTATCTTTCTGCATCTTTCTGAATCTTTCTGCATCTTTCAGCATCTTTCTGCATCTTTCTGCATCTTTCTGAATCTTTCTGAATCTTTCTGCATCTTTCTGCATCTTTCTGCATCTTTCTGCCTCTTTCTGCATTTTTCTGAATCTTTCTTGATCTTTCTGAATCTTTCTGCATCTTTCTGAATCTTTCTGCATCTTTCAGCATCTTTCTGCATCTTTCTGCATCTTTCTGAATCTTTCTGCATCTTTCTGCATCTCTCTGCATCTTTCTGAATCTTTCTTGCATCTTTCTGAATCTTTCTGTATCTTTCTGCATCTTTCTGCATCTTTCTGAATCTTTCTGCATCTTTCTGCATCTTTCTGCATCTTTCTGCCTCTTTCTGCATTTTTCTGAATCTTTCTTGATCTTTCTGAATCTTTCTGCATCTTTCTGAATCTTTCTGCATCTTTCTGCATCTTTCTGCATCTTTCTGTATTTGGTGCCGCAGTTGTTCTAATACCTTTGCACAAATAGTGTTAGCATGTGTACACATTTCTCAAGTTATTGAGGTACAACTAGCACGAAATGTGCTCCATTATGTCACATTTCTTTCTTTTATTTTATTTGTGATTTTTTATGTAGCACAAATATGGCTCATCCAGGTCTCAGAGCGCTGTACTAAGAGCAGACAAGTCTCACATGTAGACATGCAAATAGTAAATACTGTACATATAACAACAGGTATTGCATACAAATTGAGAAAAGGATCAACAAGAAACATGGTAGATATAAAATAACAAAATTGCATAGTGGCATAGGCGTCCAGAGCTGTATACACATATTTTACCTTTCCTTACTGCATAATTTGGTCTGCCCCACCGCATAATTCCAGTGGCCCTACTCTCATGTCTTATGTAGAATCCTGTACATTGATTTACACACTTGTATGATTTATTTTCAATGTATAATGAGTGCATATGATGTAAAGCGCTCTGACACCCTACACTGCGAGGAATAGCACTATAAAAACATTAAATACAAAATGGTAGCTTTTAAATTGTTATTTATGTAGTAAATACCCACAGAGACAAACACAGCTAACATTCCAGGGCATTCACATCTCTTTTATATAGGATTGAACAAAGCATAGTTTCTGTAAAGTGCTTATGAAGCGATAACACGCTCTGTGCCTTTGTTTTCCCTCCAGTGCCCTGGCATCCAGGGGATAGGCCCAGGCACGAAGATCCGTCAACAAAAGAGGGCTGATGGCCTTTTACATCAGGCCTTTGTTTTGGGTCCAGCTGGAAGTGAAAGCCCCCTCCCTGCTTGGAGTGAAAGCTGACAGAGCGCTGGTCAATGTGTCAGTGTCAGAAAATAGCACCGGTACAAATTCAGCAGCTATCACTGGGGCCCAACTTCTTGACAGGGGGGACGGCGCCCACCCTGTGAAACCGGTGGGTGGACGCCGTCCACCCGTGTGTACCCCAGGCCTGTGCCCTGGCAGTGCTGGGTGGTGCAAGCTGCAGATTGGGCCCTGGCACTGACCTCTCCGCAGATGAAGCCTCAATGAGGGGGGCCCCGGCTGCAGCGCCCCCTGCAGTCTGAGGGGATCCCTGCAGCCAGCCAGGTATGTGGGTGGCATCAGTGGTTGTGCCTGTGTCGGATGCATTCACATCCATGTTAAATGCTGACCGAATCGTGTGTTTTTTTCCTGCGCGCTGCAGTCATTTTTGTTTTTCAGAAAGAAACTCACAAAGCTGGAATTTATTTCTCATAAGCAAAACATCAAATCACCCTGAGATGCGAGAGTTTCATCCATGCCTTAGGCTGCCATGGGTTACCGTCTCTGCCTGCGCCCACTGTGCCTTGCAGGCAGTGGCAGCGACTGTCACCGCGCCTGTGACTGCTGTGACTACAGCCGTCACGTGTCTGTGACTGCGGCAATGGCTGTCACCGCGCCTGTGACTGCTGTGACTACAGCCGTCACGTGTCTGTGACTGTGGCAGTGACTGTCACTGCGCCTGTGACTGCGGCAGCGACTGTCACCGCACCTGTGACTACGGCAGGGACTGTCACCGCGCCTGTGACTGCGTCAATGACTGTCACCGCGCCTGTGACTGTGGCAGTGACTGTCACTGCGCCTGTGACTGCGGCAGCGACTGTCACCGCACCTGTGACTACGGCAGGGACTGTCACCGCGCCTGTGACTGCGTCAATGACTGTCACCACGCCTGTGACTGTGGCAGTGACTGTCACTGCGCCTGTGACTGCGGCAGCGACGGTCACCGTGCCTGTGACTGCGGCAGCGACTGTCACCTCGCCTGTGACAGCGACTGTCACTGCACCTGTGACTGTGGCAGCAACTGTCACCGCGCCTGTGACTGTGGCAGCGACTGTCACTGCACCTGTGACTGTGGCAGCAACTGTCACCGCGCCTGTGACTGCGGCAGCGACTGTCACTGCACCTGTGACTGTGGCAGCAACTGTCACCGTGTCTGTGACTGCAGCAGTGACTGTCACCGCGCCTGTGACTGCGGCAGGGACTGTCACTGCGCCTGTGACTGCGGCAGCGACTGTCACTGCACCTGTGACTGCGGCAGGGACTGTCACCGCACCTGTGACTGCGGCAGCGACTGTCACCGTGCCTGTGACTGCGGCAGCGACTGTCACCGCACCTGTGACTACGGCAGGGACTGTCACCGCGCCTGTGACTGCGGCAGCGACTGTCACTGTACCTGTGACTGTGGCAGTGACTGTCACTGCGCCTGTGACTGCGGCAGCGACTGTCACCGCGCCTGTGACTGCGGCAGTGACTGTCACTGCGCCTGTGACTGCGGCAGGGACTGTCACCGCACCTGTGACTGCGGCAGCGACTGTCACCGTGCCTGTGACTGCGGCAGCGACTGTCACCGCACCTGTGACTACGGCAGGGACTGTCACCTCGCCTGTGACTGCGGCAGGGACTGTCACCGCGCCTGTGACTGCGGCAGGGACTGTCACTGCACCTGTGACAGCGGCAGTGATTGGGAGCCCAGGGGTGCCTCCCACTAGCTGAACCAGCTGAGGCTTTTCTGGCAGAAGCCCAGCAGCACCCCCACAATGAGTCCGCCCCTCCCCCCCCACACACACAGTCCTGGCGTGCCCGGGAAGAGGTACAGCATTGACTGCCCGTGGCGCTGCATCTGCACGCTTTCTAAGCACTTGAATGATCATCTCCCAACATTGTTTATCTTTCAAACACCTTAACCAGTGTTTAATTTGAGCCAGTGTTTTCCGGCACTCGGCACCAGCACTTAATTGTCAACACCGGCACTTCTGACCGCTGCCACATGGTGGCGCTGTTTATCTAATTTAGAGATGAGCAAAACAACTGTTGTTTATTAATTCAATATACATTTAAATTACTTCTACCTGCCACCCAAGCCATTCTTCTATCTTTGAGGGGCTGGAATAGTCCGAAGTGTCACTCATGCAGGGTTAGTGGGTCTGTTGGTTCTGTCAGTGGCAGCGCTGGCGGGGGCAGTGGTGCTGCAAGCTGCAGCACTCTCCTGACGAAGTCCTTGGCACTTATTGTTTTACAAATTAAGCACTGACCCTAACTACACCCAACACCCTAGTGGGAGCAGGAAAGCAAAGCCTGGATCTGTGCTGCCGGTGTCTGTGGACAGATCCTTACAACGCCTCACCCGCCCTCCAGGAAAGGCCCCGGTTCAGACAGAAAGTGCTGGCGACCATATCTGGAAGCACTTTTGTGTAGTGTAAAGCTTATTAATAACTACAATGACCCTGGGTTTCTTAATTCAGCCTCTTTCTTAGTGATTTATTCACTACAGGAGATTTGTTTTGTAAGAAGTTAGAATTTCACACTAAGAAAACAATAATAAGACAACAGAAATAAAAGGAATGTTCCATTGGCTGATCAGCTGACCTGTTCCAATGCTGGCTGAGCAGACACTGCTGCCCCAGGGCACAAGGCTTAAAAAATGAGGTGGGGGCTAATCAAGTTAGACAGTATGCAAGTGACATCACAGTGCATGACATCATGGTGCGTGACATCACCGTGCATGACATTATGGTGCGTGACATCACAGTGCTTGACATCATGGTGCGTGACATCACAGTGCATGACATCATGGTGCGTGACATCACAGTGCATGACATCATGGCGCGTGACATCACAGTGCATGACATCATGGCGCGTGACATCACAGCACATGACATCATGGCACGTCACATCACAGTGCATGACATCATGGCACGTGACATCACAGTGCATGACATCATAGCACGTGGCATCACAGTACAAGACATCATGGCGCGTGACATCACAGTGCATGACATCATGGTGCGTGACATCACAGTGCATGACATCATGGTGCGTGACATCACAGTGCATGACATCATGGCGCGTGACATCACAGTGCATGACATCATGGCGCGTGACATCACAGCACATGACATCATGGCACGTCACATCACAGTGCATGACATCATGGCACGTGCCATCACAGTGCATGACATCATAGCACGTGGCATCACAGTGCAAGACATCATGGCGCGTGGCATCACAGTGCATGACATCATGGCGCGTGGCATCACAGTGCATGACATCATGGCGCGTGACATCACAGTGCATGACATCATGGCGCATGACATCACAGTGCATGACATCATGACGCATGACATCACATGCAGCATCATAGAAAGGGACACCATAGTAAGTGACATCATAGGCCATGAACTCACAGGAAGTGACATCAGAACATAAGACCTCACACAGTATATACTACATCTGGCTCCAGATGAGAGAAGTATCTCGCTATCCCCCATATTAAATCAAACTTTGACCTCAGGAGTTTTTCCAACGACCTGGAAGAAAGCCTGTGTCCGTCCTCTTTTAAAAAAAAACCAGTCTGGATCCCCTAGACGAGAAAGACTACCGTCCCATCTCCTGTTTGCCTCTGCCTGCCAAAGTCCTTGAGAAGGCAGGGAACTCAGAACTAACATCCGATTTAGAGACCGATAACATCCTTGACGCTACTCAACACGGCTTCCGATCATTACACTCTACGCCTACGGAGACAGCCTTGACGCTACTCAACATGGCTTCAGACCATTACACTCTACGCCTACGGAGACCGCCTTGACGCTACTCAACATGGCTTCAGACCATTACACTCTACGCCTACGGAGACAGCCTTGACGCTACTCAACATGGCTTCAGACCATTACACTCTACGCCTACGGAGACAGCCTTGACGCTACTCAACACGGCTTCCGATCATTACACTCTACGCCTACGGAGACAGCCTTGACGCTACTCAACATGGCTTCAGACCATTACACTCTACGCCTACGGAGACAGCCTTGACGCTACTCAACATGGCTTCAGACCATTACACTCTACGCCTACGGAGACAGCCTTGATGCTACTCAACATGGCTTCAGACCATTACACTCTACGCCTACGGAGACAGCCTTGACGCTACTCAACATGGCTTCAGACCATTACACTCTACGCCTACGGAGACAGCCTTGACGCTACTCAACATGGCTTCAGACCATTACACTCTACGCCTACGGAGACAGCCTTGACGCTACTCAACATGGCTTCAGACCATTACACTCTACGCCTACGGAGACAGCCTTGACGCTACTCAACATGGCTTCAGACCATTACACTCTACGCCTACGGAGACAGCCTTGACGCTACTCAACATGGCTTCAGACCATTACACTCTACGCCTACGGAGACAGCCTTGACGCTACTCAACATGGCTTCAGGCCATTACACTCTACGCCTACGGAGACAGCCTTGACGCTACTCAACATGGCTTCAGACCATTACACTCTACGCCTACGGAGACAGCCTTGACGCTACTCAACATGGCTTCAGACCATTATACTCTACGCCTACGGAGACAGCCTTGACGCTACTCAACATGGCTTCAGACCATTACTGTGGAAAATTAGTACGGTTTGGTAAACATTATCTGCGCCATCTTGCCTTTTCCCCTGATGCCACACTTTTTGTCGTGCGCACCCGCCATTTTAGGTGCCTCGATCAGAACCACCCCTTTGCATGCCACTGGCCCCCAGCATAGCCCTTCGCCCTTCGCCCTCACAAAAGCCCGCACGCTGACAACCCCCGCTCGCACATGCCTTGGGTCATAAACCCCCCTTCAGCGCAGCTCTGCCTCGGAACCCCATCCTGTTCCCAGCGCGACACTTCCCTTCATTCCTTTCATGGTCCCAGGCCCTTTGATGCAAACCCCCTTTTCCTGTGTGCCCGTTTGTCTTCCTCGTTCCCAGGCCACCACCTAAGCTCTGCGGATACTGTTTATTGCCCACCCCCCGTACAGTAGGAAGCTTCCCTCATTAAAGGACCCTCGAGTTGATCAAAGCCCCCACCCTATGAGATCCGATCAAACCCCCCACATTCCGTGAATCGGCGGAATGTCCAGCTGCGCGATAATCATCACCTGTTGTGACCGGGGTGGGGACTTCTGCTGTATATGTGTGTGGGAACGGGCTTGGAGCGGGGACTCCGAGAATGTCTTTCCGTACATCAAAGCATTGCCAAGAATGTGTTGTATGTAATAAAGCAATAAACCTGTGTATAAGAGGCCAGGCCTCAGAGATGCGGTTAGAGCACCTCAGGACGATACCTGCTGTTTGAACTGATGTGTTCTCCTCCGGAGAGAATAAACCTTGTTTCCTGCCTTCCCGTCTCCAGCGCCTGCCTCTTCATTGATTAATATTTCGTGGGTTAAAGAGGCGATACCGCCGGGCAAATATCGATTGTCCCTGACCTAGTTTCAACAATTGGCGTCCCAAGCGTGGGGCCCATCAGCGACTCGTGGATCCAGTGGGAGAGGTCCTGACGACAGAGTGAACGACTGCAACGATCGGGAGAGCTCTTGCCCAATAGACCCTCGTCTGGCAGCCGATCATCCGAACTTCACTGGTTCCGAACAGACCTCTCTCGAGTGATCTACGGTCCTGACTGGGAACCATCAGGAGTGCTGCGAGGAATACAAAGAAAAGAGGATGATCGGGCGCTGGATTCGGAAGATAAGAAACTGTCCATACGGTCCGGGTAAGGTCGTGTAGACACGACGAATCACGAAATAATTGTTCAGAAAATACTAGTATTACTCTTTGTTGACTCATTTGGAGATTCACTGTCTGCGCATGAAGAAACAGTAGGCTCTTTCTCTTTGCAAACAGTGAAGGATAGGTGACGCAGCCGTCGTGCCTATCTTCCTCCCCCACTGAATTAATTATTTATTAACGGCCACTGACTAACTGTTTTTGACCCCGAGCTACTGTTCGCGGATTGTTTTCTGGAGATTCTCTGTCTACAAACAGGAAAGAACAGGTTCCCCTTTGCAGATAGTGAAAGGGTAGAGGACGCAGATCTTTTGCGAATCTACTTATTCTTCCCACTGGTCCTCTTTTTGTTCATTTGATATTGGTTCATGAGGTATTCACTGTGTGCAAACAACGTAGAATAGAAATATTCTGTCTAGTCTTTGCACGCAGTGATAAGATAGGCAGTGCTGACTTTTTGTCCTCTTCGCGAGCCGTCATGTCTGTCTTCTCCCCACTGGTCGATAGCTGGACCGTTTATTAGAGGTGGATCATCTAGCTCCGCTGGAAGGCACCCCTAATAAAGACATGTTCATAAACTATGGATTAGTTACCATAGCCTATAGTAAACTGTGGCACAGGTATACCAAAGAAAGTCAAGAGAAACAGTGGCCACTGATAGGATCCTTCGATCTTGATAAAATAGAAACGTTAGAAATAGCCCTTCGTGATAATAAGACAACGCCTATTATGCTCGACAGTCTCGGTATGTGGCGCAAAGAAGCAACGCAACGAAAGAAAAGAGACGAGGACAGAGCAGGTAAAGGAATATATCGACAGGACGACCCCAGGACACAACGTCCCGAAAGTAATCCCCCGACACTACGCACAGGACGGCCAGACTTAGGGCAAAACCAATGTGCTTTTTGTAGATATGCCGGGCACTGGAAAGCCCAATGCCCGACTCTACTGAACGCGAGTAGGAGCAGAGGGCCGACAGGAATAACAGGCCGGCAGAAAGGGAAAAGGCGCGAGACAAAAATGAATCAGACTGACATGGACAGGCCAGATAGAACCACCACGTTCGATTATGCCCGATGGCACAGATTTCGCCAGGCCGATTTCAGCGACATGTTCGAGTCCTCATAGATCAAACAACGCTAAGACGACAAACCCAGTCTAGCTCTAAATTAACAGACGACAAACCCTGAATAAAGCAAAAAGAATAATGTACACACGTGACCAAGCATTCTTACGTTTAGCCAAGTAGGGAAAGGTTTAGGGTATTTCGAGGTAAGGGTTACACAAGTATCCTTCGCCGAGAGGACTAGGGATATTGCCAATGTTTGAAAAACCTACTACCTCCTTTTTCCGCATCCTTATAGGCATATAACTAAAAACTGTCCCATTGCTCTAACGATAAGTATGCGCAGCATACAGAAAAAAGATAATTATGGCCAATAACTGTTTTTTTGTTTGTCTTGGGTCTTTGTATATAATACTTGTACTGTCTCCCCGTCTGAGTTTGTGTGTACGTGATGCATGAATCTACGTCATCCCTCTGCCTGTGTTTCCGTGTTACTTAACTTCTGTTAACAGAAGCTTTAGCATGAAACAACCTGGAAAGAAAGGAAGGGGAAAACGAAATCCGCAGGCCACTGATGAATTTGAAACTTTTATTTAACATAACGAGCAAAAAACAATAACAATACGTAAATAATAACCCCTATTAATGCCCTAACAACAGGAAACGTTAGAAACAAGAACGGTAAACTGTAGAAAATGAAAGTCAGCAGAACATTCGCCCCCCCCACTCTGGAACCTTCCAAGGTAGGGCAGGGTTACGGCTACGCCCAGCCGGCAGCAACCCATATAAGGCGGGTCCTGCTGCCAACAGTCGGCCAGGAAATCGTAACACAGGGTGGAGCCAGAGGAGAGACAGGGGCCAGCGGGACCCAGCCAGGGGATCACCTTGACCACACCGGAGAGTTGTAGGGGGGGGAATGTCTATGTCCTCGACCCCCCCCTCTCTCTCCCCCAGTCCGGCCGCGGTGGCGCGTGGGAGTTTCAGGTAGTCCCGCCACATGTCCTCCCGGTCCGGCCACCAATGGCCAGGGACTGGGGGGCCAACTAGATCCGGCTGCAGCCGATGAGCCAAGGAACCCGTTCATGGGGCCAGAGCAAGGGGCGTCCGGCCGACATCCACCGGAGGCCCGGCCCAGAGAAGGACGGGACACTTCTTTCTTTTCTCCTCCGTAATGGCAGCAGCAGCACGCCAGGCGCCACTTGAATAATGGCTGCAACAACTCTGGGGGGAGGGATGTCTTGTACATACCTCCGCGGAAATTAGTCCAGGTCGGGCTGGGAGGGAGAGGCGACGCGGACGAGCCTCTCCCACCTCCACGGATAGGAGGTTTCCCAGCCCCCGGCCCGGCACCGAACTCCTCCAGCCAGGCGGTGGTGCCGATACCTGCGCAGCACCGAACATACAGCGGTGGCGCCAATACCTGCGCAGCACCGAACATGCCATGGTGGCGCCCCAGTACTTGCGCAGCACCGAACATGCGCCGCAGGTGGCCATACTTCCGCAGCACTGGGCATGGGACTTGTGGAGCACGGGATGTGGAGAGGCCATCGTGCATGCCCATGAAAGAGAGCGGCATGGAGTGCACCGGGAGAGGGAGACGGCGCGAACGAGTCTCCCTCGCCCCCCCCCCAGGTGGGGGCACCACAGCTGCACCCTAGCCGAGCGTCCTGCTTCCACAACACGGAGTTCCATTTCTTTTTGTCCCCAAAAAGGTCTCTTCCACTCTTGCAGGCTCGACGAGGGGGGAGCTGCTGCAGGGCCTCAAAATGGCGTCTGGGTCCGCTGGAAGGCGGGTCTAGGCCGCTAGAGTAACTTTGACCAGCAATGTAACTCGGGCGCTTGCCCACCGGAGCACGAGCCCCCACCTCCGACAGCATCTCCACAGCCTTGAAGATTCTACAAAAGTCCCAGGAGCCCTCGGCCCCTGCAGGTTTCCGGTGAGGGACAACTGCCTTGATCGCTAACGAAATAAGCATGACATAGCCACTCCTTCTGTTAGCATGAATTCTTGAACTGCCGAAAAGGACTCTGGTCCAACTGCCGGTTGTAGGAAACATTTTTTCCCTGATGCTACTTCCGGACTAACCCGGCCCCGCCCAAAATGGAGCCGGTAACAATAGGAACTTACGAACGCCTCGTGGTGTTTTCTTTTGCTAAAAAGACTCGATGTTCCGAGATATGTTATGATCCTTTGTACACTTGACGGAAAAGAGGGAGGATTCACTCGACGAACATGTAACAGGACCCCGTGAAAAATGTTTTTTCAATGTGCGATTCATTATGATATTATCATGTCTGACATGTAGCCTCGCTTATGACACACACACCCATGGTATACCTATAGGAAATTTGATTGCAACTAGTCCAACTGTGCTTCCAATTATGAAATGAATGCCCCTTGATCCCTCAACTATTCGATAGACATTTTCAGTTCCCTGCAAATGAATGAATGAACCTTTTTAACATATTTTTAATCCTACAAAATAGCCCCCCCCCCCTACTGTACGCACTTTAGCCATCGCCGTATCCGGCCAACCCCGATCACACTGTCATATCAACATGCTGAACGATTGTGCAAATAAAGGTTTTCCAAACTATGAACGGGTATTGCATGCTTTATTTAAAATGTGGGATCAGCGGGAGAGTTTTTTTCTGTGCACCCTACTTTGCTCTCTCTTTAAGGTTATTAGAAGATGGTTGCCCAGCCCCGGATGGAGGATCGAATCCAAGACACGATACTCTGCCGTCAAATATGCGACTGACTCAGGGACTCGCGCATGGAGAAAGACCTCGACTTCTGGGGATGGGTAAAGCGAAACGGTGTAAATGATGGAATATAAAGGATGGGTAAAGTGAAACGATGTAAAATGATAGAATATTATAAAGGTACGACACTCAAAGGTACTAGGGAACAGAGTTGTCCGAAGAACTGATAAACCTTAGAACATCACAGCGTTGAAAGAGATTTAAGGACCCCGATAGCTAAATACATCTACCAACTAGAAACCTCGCACTAAGTGCTTCTGATTCTCTAACGTTTCCCTACTCACAGCCTATAAGGACACACTGCCCCCACCCCCCCCCCCCTTGGCTCCAGAAACCAAAACCCCAGGGATTCTATCCCGAGGAGATAAGACGAGTATGAGGTAAGTAAAAGACTTTCGTACCCGTGCTTTTTGATATTCTCGAATGTTGTCCCCCTCCCCTCTTTTCCTCCCCCTACAGGCCACATCGGAATCACGACCGAGGTATGGTGAAGATCTGAAGCCTCGCCATGTCTGATACACGAAGCGGACTACTCGATGCATGTCCTCTGTAACCGGCCTAATGCTCGTCCATCCCAAACTGCATGCTTTCAAAATTCTAACACAGACCCGTAATGTCTTATGTTGTGTAATGCGCTGAATAGCCTATCTTAAATACATGGCCACTCCCCATGTCGCACGTGTACTATTTAGCCTGTTGTTGCACATCTCTCTCTCTCTCTCTCTCTCTCTCTCTCTCTCTCGCTCTCTCTCTCTCTCTCTCTCTCTCTCTTTCTCTCTCTCTCTCTCTCTCTCTCTCTCTCGCTCTTCCGAACGACTAGCACCTAAATTGGCAAACCGCCACCCCTAGTGCACCACCCAATTGGCTCCAAATACCGCAAGTATTTGCACAAAATTTATCCTAAATAAAATCACCCTGACGCCGTGTCACTACCTCTCCTTTCTGCTAAAAATTGATGAAACCGAGAATTGACCATAAGGGAAAGGACAGGTAAGACGACTGAGGTTCCCTAATCTGACCCGTAATAAGGGAACTACATGTCAGCGGCTCCTGTGTTATAAAAAAAATGCCTCAGATAACGCGACCTTCCCCGTCCCGAATTGTCGCAATACCCAAACAGTAAAGGTGATCGAAACATCCCCATCTTCCCAGAACACCCCCAGTTTTGTATCAGCTGCCCCAGACGAGAGTTTTAAAACTGTCCTTCACCCCCGGTTGTAAGAGATGGGTCGATTTACGACTAACGCAGGCCAGCCGTTGTTCCTAGAAATGATTTGTTGATAAGCAAACTACAGAGTTTGGAATTCGAGAAATATCACTAAACGCTTACCAACTGAACTGTGGCCTTCTGCTAAAATAATGCCCTTATAACACAAAGCAAGACGATAGTCCCTTACCACAGTTTTCTATGTCCCTAGTTGTTATCCATAAAACCCCGGTTTTTTTATTAAGTAGTCAGGTTGTAAGAGGCCATGTAGAAACTAGAACGATGTTTTCAAAATTAAGATTAGACCGAAGTGAAGAAATCGTTGCAATGAACCCTGTTGAAAGTAAAATGTTTAGCTGAAAGGCAGGATGCATTGATAGAATGAAAAATGTTTAGCCTATGTTCATCTCTCAGAAAGATACCTATCAGACCATGGTGATAGCACGTTGCGCCTTTTTTAATATAAAGCCCAGGAGAACGGTATAGCTTTGTAAGGCTCGTACTAGGAAGGTGGGTCTCCGTCAGAAGAACTGACGTAACTGTAATGCAATAAAAGGTACCAGATCTCGTACCACGACCAACAAACACCAAAGAAATAGTTGCGAGGGAAAGTTATAGTAAATCCAGCAAGCCCATCATCAGTCATTTATATGTTAGTTGTGAACCCCAATATAACGGACGTTTCTCATTTACCTGGAGCTGGGAGAGAAATAGACTTATGTGATTACCTTCCTCTGCCAATTCTCTAAAGACTGTCTTTTCAAACTCATTTAAGGGTACGACTGTCGGAGGAAAGAAGGACCGGATGTGGGAGCACGTGGCCTGACTACAGATTATGGAACATCTGCGACATTGGCCAAGGCGAGACCGCGACAGTAAGGAGCTGCAGGACGAGGCACCGTTTTCGACAAAATGAGAGGAAAGGGCTGACCTGATGCCCCTGCTCGCTGTTCAACGTATGCCGAAAAGTCCCCGCTCTCTGAACTCGGTCATGAGCCCGCCTACCTGAAATTTTCCGTCCCCCTAGTCTGTTCCCGATCTGGCCCTGCTCCATCCCCCTTTTTCTCCGACCTACCCTAAGGACTGCTCACACACATATTTCTTCCATCTGAACTTTTTGACAATCAACTCAAAGGACACAGGGCGGAAAGGACCTTTTTGACCAGAAACGCGAGGAAAAGGTCGTGCCCTGCAACGCGGGACCTAGAATAGAGCTGGACCCGTAGCTCCACCGCCGGTGCTCAAGAGTGCCAACAGAAAACGACAAAGAATGCTGAGAACTCACTAACTTCGAACATTGATACCCTTAATTATCGTTTCTACTATGTCTCATTTCTCTCCCAGCCACCATTGTATTGATTATGCTCCAACCAAATATGAACAGAACTTACATATGTAATGACCTATCAGTTTACATTCCGAACGACTATAAGTAGCTATGAAATGTACTCAATGCTCTCACTACAGAATCATTTTTGTCCGATATTGCATTACTATGACTTTCCTGCAAACGAGTTTTTATCGATAGACCCGCCTCCTAAGACGAAAGATTTTAAATGTAATGTTTATAGCTCCTTCACCTGGGTACCTACTTCTTTTCTTATGACCCCCACAGTAGACATGAATAGGAAATAGGCCAGCAAGATGTCTTGGATATGTTAAAGGGAGGACTGTGGAAAATTAGTACGGTTTGGTAAACATTATCTGCGCCATCTTGCCTTTTCCCCTGATGCCACACTTTTTGTCGTGCGCACCCGCCATTTTAGGTGCCTCGATCAGAACCACCCCTTTGCATGCCACTGGCCCCCAGCATAGCCCTTCGCCCTCACAAAAGCCCGCACGCTGACAACCCCCGCTCGCACATGCCTTGGGTCATAAACCCCCCTTCAGCGCAGCTCTGCCTCGGAACCCCATCCTGTTCCCAGCGCGACACTTCCCTTCATTCCTTTCATGGTCCCAGGCCCTTTGATGCAAACCCCCTTTTCCTGTGTGCCCGTTTGTCTTCCTCGTTCCCAGGCCACCACCTAAGCTCTGCGGATACTGTTTATTGCCCACCCCCCGTACAGTAGGAAGCTTCCCTCATTAAAGGACCCTCGAGTTGATCAAAGCCCCCACCCTATGAGATCCGATCAAACCCCCCACATTCCGTGAATCGGCGGAATGTCCAGCTGCGCGATAATCATCACCTGTTGTGACCGGGGTGGGGACTTCTGCTGTATATGTGTGTGGGAACGGGCTTGGAGCGGGGACTCCGAGAATGTCTTTCCGTACATCAAAGCATTGCCAAGAATGTGTTGTATGTAATAAAGCAATAAACCTGTGTATAAGAGGCCAGGCCTCAGAGATGCGGTTAGAGCACCTCAGGACGATACCTGCTGTTTGAACTGATGTGTTCTCCTCCGGAGAGAATAAACCTTGTTTCCTGCCTTCCCGTCTCCAGCGCCTGCCTCTTCATTGATTAATATTTCGTGGGTTAAAGAGGCGATACCGCCGGGCAAATATCGATTGTCCCTGACCTAGTTTCAACATTACACTCTACGCCTACGGAGACAGCCTTGACGCTACTCAACATGGCTTCAGACCATTACACTCTACGCCTACGGAGACAGCCTTGACGCTACTCAACATGGCTTCAGACCATTACACTCTACGCCTACGGAGACAGCCTTGACGCTACTCAACATGGCTTCAGACCATTACACTCTACGCCTACGGAGACAGCCTTGACGCTACTCAACATGGCTTCAGACCATTACACTCTACGCCTACGGAGACAGCCTTGAGGCTACTCAACATGGCTTCAGACCATTACACTCTACGCCTACGGAGACAGCCTTGACGCTACTCAACATGGCTTCAGACCATTACACTCTACGCCTACGGAGACAGCCTTGACGCTACTCAACATGGCTTCAGACCATTACACTCTACGCCTACGGAGACAGCCTTGACGCTACTCAACATGGCTTCAGACCATTACACTCTACGCCTACGGAGACAGCCTTGACGCTACTCAACATGGCTTCAGACCATTACACTCTACGCCTACGGAGACAGCCTTGACGCTACTCAACATGGCTTCAGACCATTACACTCTACGCCTACGGAGACAGCCTTGACGCTACTCAACATGGCTTCAGACCATTACACTCTACGCCTACGGAGACAGCCTTGACGCTACTCAACATGGCTTCAGACCATTACACTCTACGCCTACGGAGACAGCCTTGACGCTACTCAACATGGCTTCAGACCATTACACTCTACGCCTACGGAGACAGCCTTGACGCTACTCAACATGGCTTCAGACCATTACACTCTACGCCTACGGAGACAGCCTTGACGCTACTCAACATGGCTTCAGACCATTACACTCTACGCCTACGGAGACAGCCTTGACGCTACTCAACATGGCTTCAGACCATTACACTCTACGCCTACGGTACAGCCTTGACGCTACTCAACATGGCTTCAGACCATTATACTCTACGCCTACGGAGACAGCCGTGACGCTACTCAACATGGCTTCAGACCATTACACTCTACGCCTACGGAGACAGCCTTGACGCTACTCAACATGGCTTCAGACCATTACACTCTACGCCTACGGAGACAGCCTTGACGCTACTCAACATGGCTTCAGACCATTATACTCTACGCCTACGGAGACAGCCTTGACGCTACTCAACATGGCTTCCGATCATTACACTCTACGCCTACGGAGACAGCCTTGACGCTACTCAACATGGCTTCAGACCATTACACTCTACGCCTACGGAGACAGCCTTGACGCTACTAAACATGGCTTCAGACCATTACACTCTACGCCTACGGAGACAGCCTTGACGCTACTCAACATGGCTTCAGACCATTACACTCTACGCCTACGGAGACAGCCTTGACGCTACTCAACATGGCTTCAGACCATTACACTCTACGCCTACGGAGACAGCCTTGACGCTACTCAACATGGCTTCAGACCATTATACTCTTGTGGGACACCCCCGCGCCGCACGGCCACCAGCTGCTGCGTGTGCCCCCAGTGCCTGCCTCTGTCTCAGCGCCGGCCTCGCTGCCGCCCTGAGCGATCTCCGTGGTGTTTCCCCCTTTTTACCAGTAACTGTGCTTGTTTTTCCCTGAATTTGTGCTTGTTTTTTATTTCTTCCCCATATCGTGTTTCACTGTAGTTTTCACCCGCTTTTTTCCTGTATTTGTGCTTGTTCTCCCCAGATCGTGTGTCACTGTATTTTCGCCTTGTTTTCACTCTGATTTGCGCTTGTAAATCGCCGCTTATCATCGCGCTTTGCCCCCGCTTCCCGCCACCGCCTTAAGCCCCGCCCCTTTTCTCTTCTGTTTCCCTCCCCGCTCCCGCCTCCCAGCTGCTCCGCCCACCCGCGCACTTGGCCTTAAATGGCGACCGTGCGACACAGGTGAGTGTGACCCACTTGTGGGACACCCCCGCGCCGCACGGCCACCAGCTGCTGCGTGTGCCCCCAGTGCCTGCCTCTGTCTCAGCGCCGGCCTCGCTGCCGCCCTGAGCGATCTCCGTGGTGTTTCCCCCTTTTTACCAGTAACTGTGCTTGTTTTTCCCTGAATTTGTGCTTGTTTTTTATTTCTTCCCCATATCGTGTTTCACTGTAGTTTTCACCCGCTTTTTTCCTGTATTTGTGCTTGTTCTCCCCAGATCGTGTGTCACTGTATTTTCGCCTTGTTTTCACTCTGATTTGCGCTTGTAAATCGCCGCTTATCATCGCGCTTTGCCCCCGCTTCCCGCCACCGCCTTAAGCCCCGCCCCTTTTCTCTTCTGTTTCCCTCCCCGCTCCCGCCTCCCAGCTGCTCCGCCCACCCGCGCACTTCGCCTTAAATGGCGACCGTGCGAACGCGCAGCGGTCACGCGCAGCGGGCGCGCCGATTGTGCGCCGAAGGCGCGCCAAAGGTAAGCCCGTCTGCGCCCGTCCGCGACCGGACCGCGACCAGCGCCAGGACCCCTGGCCCCCACCGACGGAAGCCGACCCGACGAACCTACAGCGCCGCCGACCTCACCGCACTCAACACCGGCCACATCCCAGGATGTCACCGAGCCGCCCCGAAGCACACCCACGGACCCTTCAGCTGCCTCGCCTGCAAGTTCACCTGCATCCGGACCTTCCCTGCACCCGACAAGCCGAACTCCAGCAGCACCCACCTCAAGTGCATCCTGCTCAACACCCGCTCCATCCACAGACACGCCGTAGAACTCTGGAACCTGCTCGACACAACCGCCCCCGACGTTGCCTTCATCACCGAGACCTGGATGAACGCCTCCTCAGCCCCAGACATCGCCATCGCCATCCCAGAGGGCTACAAGATCACCCGGAGGGACCGCGACAACCAGACCGGAGGAGGCATCGCCATCATCCACAGAGACACCATCCGCATCACGACCAACACCGACGACACCCTCACCACCGCTGAACACCTGCACTTCCAGATCCACACCAACCCGAAGACCACCCTCAGAGGCACCCTGATCTACCGACCCCCGGGACCGCGCACACGATTCAGCGAGGACATCGCCGACTTCGTCAGCCCGCACGCTCTCCCCTCCGCCGACTACATCCTCCTGGGGGACCTCAACTTCCACCTGGAGAACAACAACGACCGCAACACCATCACCCTGCTCGACAACCTCGACAACCTCGGACTCAAGCAACTGGTGACCACCCCCACCCACCTCGCCGGACACACACTCGACGCCGTCTTCTCATCCAGCAAAGACGTCACCTTCAGCCACGCAACAGGACTCCACTGGACGGACCACAGCTGCGTCCACTTCACCTTCAGAAGAACGACGAGCCACCAGCTCCAGCAACAGGTTGCTCGAAGAAGCTGGAACAAGATCACAGCCGACCAGCTCACCGCCTCCCTGAGCCAGCACCCTCCCGCCAGCTCAGCGAACCCCAGCCAGGCCGCCGACAACCTCACGAAGTGGATCAGCAACTGCGCGGACGAACTCGCCCCTCTAAGGACCCCGCCCAGCAGATCCTGCAGCAGAAAAACACCATGGTTCACCGACGAACTCAAGTGCTCCAAGAAGAACTGTCGAGCCCTCGAGAAAGCCTGGAGAAGGGAACCAACGACGGACAACATGACCACCCTCAAGCTCGCCACCCGGAAACACCACCAACTGATCCGCGCCACCAAGAAAAATGCATACAAGGACCGGCTGGACAACAACGCACACAACTGCAAGGAACTCTTCAACATCGTGAAAGAGCTCTCCAACCCCAACGCCGGAAACAACGACATCACACCGTCGCAAGACCTCTGCAACTCCCTCGCGTCCTACTTCCACAACAAGATCACGGACATACACAACAGCTTCAACAACCAACCAACGCAAGCCACAACCGCAACGACGCCACCATCCACCACCCTCCGCACCTGGACCCCGATCAGCACCGAAGACACCATCCGCACCATGAACTCCATCCATTCCGGATCTCCGACTGACCCCTGCCCTCACCACGTCTTCAACAAGGCCGACGCTGTCCTCGCACCCCACCTGCGGGACATCATCAACACCTCCTTCGACTCCGCCACCTTCCCTGAGAGCTGGAAGCACGCCGAACTCAGCGCTCTCCTCAAGAAACCCACAGCAGACCCCACCGACCTCAAGAACTACCGTCCCATCTCGCTCCTCCCGTTCCCGGCCAAAGTCATCGAGAAGACCGTCAACAAACAGCTGGCCGCCTTCCTCGAGACGAATGGATCCCTCGACCCCTCACAGTCCGGCTTCCGAGCGAACCACAGCACCGAGACCGCCCTCATCGCCGCCACCGACGACCTTCGAACTCTGATGGACAACGGAGAAACAGCGGCCCTCATCCTCCTGGACCTCTCCGCGGCTTTCGACACTGTCTGCCACCGCACCCTAGTACAGCGCCTCAGCAACATCGGAATCCAGGAGAAGGCACTGGAATGGATCACCTCCTTCCTCGACGGAAGAACACAAAGAGTCCGCCTACCACCGTACAAGTCAGAGGCCACCAAAGTCATCTGCGGCGTACCCCAAGGATCCTCGCTGAGCCCAACCCTCTTCAACGTCTACATGAGCCCCCTCGCGGCCATCGCACGCCAACACAACCTGAACATCATCTCCTACGCCGACGACACCCAGCTGATCCTCTCCCTGACCAACGACCCCGCCACCGCCAGAGCCAACCTGCACGAAGGGATGAGAGACGTAGCCGAATGGATGACGACCAGCCGCCTGAAACTGAACTCAGACAAGACGGAGGTCCTCATCCTGGGCTCCACGCCCTCCGCCTGGGACGACTCCTGGTGGCCCCCCGCCCTGGGCACCGCACCCAAACCGACGGACCACGCACGCAACCTGGGCTTCATCCTGGACTCCTCCCTCTCCATGACCAGACAAGTCAACGCCGTCTCCTCGTCATGCTTCAACATCCTGCGCATGCTACGTAAGATCTTCCGGTGGATCCCCACCGAGACGAGGAAGACGGTCACCCAAGCCCTCGTCACCAGCCGACTGGACTACGGCAACGCCCTCTACGCCGGAACCACTGCCAAACTCCAGAAGAGACTCCAGCGGATCCAGAACGCCTCGGCGAGACTCATCCTCGACATCCCCCGACGCAGCCACATCTCCGGACACCTGAGAGATCTGCACTGGCTCCAGGTCAACAAGAGAATCACCTTCCGGCTCCTCACCCACGCGCACAAAGCCCTACACGACCAAGGCCCGAGCTACCTCAACAACCGGATCAACTTCTACACTCCCAAGCGCCTCCTCAGATCAACCAACCACGCCCTCGCCGCCGTCCCCCGCATTCGAAGAGCGACAACAGGAGGAAGATCCTTCTCCTACCTGGCCGCCAAGACCTGGAACTCACTTCCGACCAATCTGCGCCTGACCCAAGACCACCTCTCCTTCAGGAAGAAGCTCAAGACCTGGCTGTTCGAGCAGTAGCGGCACCCCCCCCCCCCCAGCGCCTTGAGACCCTACGGGTGAGTAGTGCGCTCTACAAATGACCTGATTGACTCTACGCCTACGGAGACAGCCTTGACGCTACTCAACATGGCTTCAGACCATTACACTCTACGCCTACGGAGACAGCCTTGACGCTACTCAACATGGCTTCAGACTATTACACTCTACGCCTACGGAGACAGCCTTGACGCTACTAAACATGGCTTCAGACCATTATACTCTACGCCTACGGAGACAGCCTTGACGCTACTCAACATGGCTTCCGATCATTACACTCTACGCCTACGGAGACAGCCTTGACGCTACTCAACATGGATTCAGACCATTACACTCTACGCCTACGGAGACAGCCTTGACGCTACTAAACATGGCTTCGGACCATTATACTCTACGCCTACGGAGACAGCCTTGACGCTACTCAACATGGCTTCGGACCATTACACTCTACGCCTACGGAGACAGCCTTGACGCTACTCAACATGGCTTCAGACCATTATACTCTACGCCTACGGAGACAGCCTTGACGCTACTCAACACGGCTTCCGATCATTACACTCTACGCCTACGGAGACAGCCTTGACGCTACTCAACATGGCTTCAGACCATTACACTCTACGCCTACGGAGACAGCCTTGACGCTACTCAACATGGCTTCAGACCATTATACTCTACGCCTACGGAGACAGCCTTGACGCTACTCAACACGGCTTCCGATCATTACACTCTACACCTACGGAGACAGCCTTGACGCTACTCAACATGGCTTCAGACCATTACACTCTATGCCTACGGAGACAGCCTTGACGCTACTAAACATGGCTTCAGACCATTACACTCTACGCCTACGGAGACAGCCTTGACGCTACTCAACATGGCTTCAGACCATTACACTCTACGCCTACGGAGACAACCTTGACGCTACTCAACATGGCTTCAGACCATTACACTCTACAGAGACGGCCTTGACGCTACTCAACATGGCTTCAGACCATTATACTCTACGCCTACGGAGACAGCCTTGACGCTACTCAACACGGCTTCCGATCATTACACTCTACGCCTACGGAGACAGCCTTGACGCTACTCAACATGGCTTCAGACCATTACACTCTACGCCTACGGAGACAGCCTTGACGCTACTCAACATGGCTTCAGACCATTACACTCTACGCCTACGGAGACAGCCTTGACGCTACTAAACATGGCTTCAGACCATTACACTCTACGCCTACGGAGACAGCCTTGACGCTACTCAACATGGCTTCAGACCATTACACTCTACGCCTACGGAGACAGCCTTGACGCTACTCAACATGGCTTCAGACCATTACACTCTACAGAGACGGCCTTGACGCTACTCAACATGGCTTCAGACCATTATACTCTACGCCTACGGAGACAGCCTTGACGCTACTCAACACGGCTTCCGATCATTACACTCTACGCCTACGGAGACAGCCTTGACGCTACTCAACATGGCTTCAGACCATTACACTCTACGCCTACGGAGACAGCCTTGACGCTACTAAACATGGCTTCAGACCATTACACTCTACGCCTACGGAGACAGCCTTGACGCTACTCAACATGGCTTCAGACCATTACACTCTACGCCTACGGAGACAGCCTTGACGCTACTCAACATGGCTTCAGACCATTACACTCTACAGAGACGGCCTTGACGCTACTCAACATGGCTTCAGACCATTATACTCTACGCCTATGGAGACGGCCTTGACGCTACTCAACACGGCTTCCGATCATTACACTCTACGCCTACGGAGACAGCCTTGACGCTACTCAACATGGCTTCAGACCATTACACTCTACGCCTACGGAGACAGCCTTGACGCTACTCAACATGGCTTCAGACCATTACACTCTACGCCTACGGAGACAGCCTTGACGCTACTCAACATGGCTTCAGACCATTACACTCTACGCCTACGGAGACAGCCTTGACGCTACTCAACATGGCTTCAGACCATTACACTCTACGCCTACGGAGACAGCCTTGACGCTACTAAACATGGCTTCAGACCATTATACTCTACGCCTACGGAGACAGCCTTGACGCTACTCAACATGGCTTCAGACCATTACACTCTACGCCTACGGAGACAGCCTTGACGCTACTCAACACGGCTTCCGATCATTACACTCTACGCCTACGGAGACAGCCTTGACGCTACTCAACATGGCTTCAGACAATTACACTCTACGCCTACGGAGACAGCCTTGACGCTACTAAACATGGCTTCAGACCATTACACTCTACGCCTACGGAGACAGCCTTGACGCTACTCAACATGGCTTCAGACCATTACACTCTACGCCTACGGAGACAGCCTTGACGCTACTCAACATGGCTTCAGACCATTACACTCTACAGAGACGGCCTTGACGCTACTCAACATGGCTTCAGACCATTATACTCTACGCCTACGGAGACAGCCTTGACGCTACTCAACATGGCTTCAGACCATTACACTCTACGCCTACGGAGACAGCCTTGACGCTACTAAACATGGCTTCAGACCATTACACTCTACGCCTACGGAGACAGCCTTGACGCTACTCAACATGGCTTCAGACCATTACACTCTACGCCTACGGAGACAGCCTTGACGCTACTCAACATGGCTTCAGACCATTACACTCTACAGAGACGGCCTTGACGCTACTCAACATGGCTTCAGACCATTATACTCTACGCCTACGGAGACAGCCTTGACGCTACTCAACACGGCTTCCGATCATTACACTCTACGCCTACGGAGACAGCCTTGACGCTACTCAACATGGCTTCAGACCATTACACTCTACACCTACGGAGACAGCCTTGACGCTACTCAACATGGCTTCAGACCATTACACTCTACGCCTACGGAGACAGCCTTGACGCTACTAAACATGGCTTCAGACCATTACACTCTACGCCTACGGAGACAGCCTTGACGCTACTCAACATGGCTTCAGACCATTACACTCTACGCCTACGGAGACAGCCTTGACGCTACTCAACATGGCTTCAGACCATTACACTCTACAGAGACGGCCTTGACGCTACTCAACATGGCTTCAGACCATTATACTCTACGCCTACGGAGACAGCCTTGACGCTACTCAACACGGCTTCCGATCATTACACTCTACGCCTACGGAGACAGCCTTGACGCTACTCAACATGGCTTCAGACCATTACACTCTACGCCTACGGAGACAGCCTTGACGCTACTCAACATGGCTTCAGACCATTACACTCTACGCCTACGGAGACAGCCTTGACGCTACTAAACATGGCTTCAGACCATTACACTCTATGCCTACGGAGACAGCCTTGACGCTACTCAACATGGCTTCAGACCATTACACTCTACGCCTACGGAGACAGCCTTGACGCTACTCAACATGGCTTCAGACCATTACACTCTACGCCTACGGAGACAGCCTTGACGCTACTCAACACGGCTTCCAATCATTACACTCTACGCCTACGGAGACAGCCTTGACGCTACTCAACATGGCTTCAGACCATTACACTCTACGCCTACGGAGACAGCCTTGACGCTACTCAACATGGCTTCAGACCATTACACTCTACGCCTACGGAGACAGCCTTGACGCTACTCAACATGGCTTCAGACCATTACACTCTACGCCTACGGAGACAGCCTTGACGCTACTCAACATGGCTTCAGACCATTACACTCTACGCCTACGGAGACAGCCTTGACGCTACTAAACATGGCTTCAGACCATTACACTCTACGCCTACGGAGACAGCCTTGACGCTACTCAACATGGCTTCAGACCATTACACTCTACGCCTACGGAGACAGCCTTGACGCTACTCAACATGGCTTCAGACCATTACACTCTACGCCTACGGAGACAGCCTTGACGCTACTCAACACGGCTTCCGATCATTACACTCTACGCCTACGGAGACA
Organism: Lissotriton helveticus; assembly: GCF_964261635.1. Taxonomy (NCBI): domain Eukaryota; kingdom Metazoa; phylum Chordata; class Amphibia; order Caudata; family Salamandridae; genus Lissotriton; species Lissotriton helveticus. Next base: position 7,830,809 of record NC_136067.1, on the reverse strand, counting down.
GCCTTGACGCTACTCAACATGGCTTCAGACCATTACACTCTACGCCTACGGAGACAGCCTTGACGCTACTCAACATGGCTTCAGACCATTACACTCTACGCCTACGGAGACAGCCTTGACGCTACTCAACATGGCTTCAGACCATTACACTCTACAGAGACGGCCTTGACGCTACTCAACATGGCTTCAGACCATTATACTCTACGCCTACGGAGACAGCCTTGACGCTACTCAACACGGCTTCCGATCATTACACTCTACGCCTACGGAGACAGCCTTGACGCTACTCAACATGGCTTCAGACCATTACACTCTACGCCTACGGAGACAGCCTTGACGCTACTCAACATGGCTTCAGACCATTACACTCTACGCCTACGGAGACAGCCTTGACGCTACTAAACATGGCTTCAGACCATTACACTCTACGCCTACGGAGACAGCCTTGACGCTACTCAACATGGCTTCAGACCATTACACTCTACGCCTACGGAGACAGCCTTGACGCTACTCAACATGGCTTCAGACCATTACACTCTACAGAGACGGCCTTGACGCTACTCAACATGGCTTCAGACCATTATACTCTACGCCTACGGAGACAGCCTTGACGCTACTCAACACGGCTTCCGATCATTACACTCTACGCCTACGGAGACAGCCTTGACGCTACTCAACATGGCTTCAGACCATTACACTCTACGCCTACGGAGACAGCCTTGACGCTACTAAACATGGCTTCAGACCATTACACTCTACGCCTACGGAGACAGCCTTGACGCTACTCAACATGGCTTCAGACCATTACACTCTACGCCTACGGAGACAGCCTTGACGCTACTCAACATGGCTTCAGACCATTACACTCTACAGAGACGGCCTTGACGCTACTCAACATGGCTTCAGACCATTATACTCTACGCCTACGGAGACAGCCTTGACGCTACTCAACACGGCTTCCGATCATTACACTCTACGCCTACGGAGACAGCCTTGACGCTACTCAACATGGCTTCAGACCATTACACTCTACGCCTACGGAGACAGCCTTGACGCTACTCAACATGGCTTCAGACCATTACACTCTACGCCTACGGAGACAGCCTTGACGCTACTCAACATGGCTTCAGACCATTACACTCTACGCCTACGGAGACAGCCTTGACGCTACTCAACATGGCTTCAGACCATTACACTCTACGCCTACGGAGACAGCCTTGACGCTACTAAACATGGCTTCAGACCATTATACTCTACGCCTACGGAGACAGCCTTGACGCTACTCAACATGGCTTCAGACCATTACACTCTACGCCTACGGAGACAGCCTTGACGCTACTCAACACGGCTTCCGATCATTACACTCTACGCCTACGGAGACAGCCTTGACGCTACTCAACATGGCTTCAGACAATTACACTCTACGCCTACGGAGACAGCCTTGACGCTACTAAACATGGCTTCAGACCATTACACTCTACGCCTACGGAGACAGCCTTGACGCTACTCAACATGGCTTCAGACCATTACACTCTACGCCTACGGAGACAGCCTTGACGCTACTCAACATGGCTTCAGACCATTACACTCTACAGAGACGGCCTCGACGCTACTCAACATGGCTTCAGACCATTATACTCTACGCCTACGGAGACAGCCTTGACGCTACTCAACACGGCTTCCGATCATTACACTCTACGCCTACGGAGACAGCCTTGACGCTACTCAACATGGCTTCAGACCATTACACTCTACGCCTACGGAGACAGCCTTGACGCTACTAAACATGGCTTCAGACCATTACACTCTACGCCTACGGAGACAGCCTTGACGCTACTCAACATGGCTTCAGACCATTACACTCTACGCCTACGGAGACAGCCTTGACGCTACTCAACATGGCTTCAGACCATTACACTCTACAGAGACGGCCTTGACGCTACTCAACATGGCTTCAGACCATTATACTCTACGCCTACGGAGACAGCCTTGACGCTACTCAACACGGCTTCCGATCATTACACTCTACGCCAACGGAGACAGCCTTGACGCTACTCAACATGGCTTCAGACCATTACACTCTACGCCTACGGAGACAGCCTTGACGCTACTAAACATGGCTTCAGACCATTACACTCTACGCCTACGGAGACAGCCTTGACGCTACTCAGCATGGCTTCAGACCATTACACTCTACGCCTACGGAGACAGCCTTGACGCTACTCAACATGGCTTCAGACCATTACACTCTACAGAGACGGCCTTGACGCTACTCAACATGGCTTCAGACCATTATACTCTACGCCTACGGAGACAGCCTTGACGCTACTCAACACGGCTTCCGATCATTACACTCTACGCCTACGGAGACAGCCTTGACGCTACTCAACATGGCTTCAGACCATTACACTCTACGCCTACGGAGACAGCCTTGACGCTACTCAACATGGCTTCAGACCATTACACTCTACGCCTACGGAGACAGCCTTGACGCTACTAAACATGGCTTCAGACCATTACACTCTACGCCTACGGAGACAGCCTTGACGCTACTCAACATGGCTTCAGACCATTACACTCTACGCCTACGGAGACAGCCTTGACGCTACTCAACATGGCTTCAGACCATTACACTCTACGCCTACGGAGACAGCCTTGACGCTACTCAACACGGCTTCCGATCATTACACTCTACGCCTACGGAGACAGCCTTGACGCTACTCAACATGGCTTCAGACCATTACACTCTACGCCTACGGAGACAGCCTTGACGCTACTCAACACGGCTTCAGACCATTACACTCTACGCCTACGGAGACAGCCTTGACGCTACTCAACATGGCTTCAGACCATTACACTCTACGCCTACGGAGACAGCCTTGACGCTACTCAACATGGCTTCAGACCATTACACTCTACGCCTACGGAGACAGCCTTGACGCTACTAAACATGGCTTCAGACCATTACACTCTACGCCTACGGAGACAGCCTTGACGCTACTCAACATGGCTTCAGACCATTACACTCTACGCCTACGGAGACAGCCTTGACGCTACTCAACATGGCTTCAGACCATTACACTCTACGCCTACGGAGACAGCCTTGACGCTACTCAACACGGCTTCCGATCATTACACTCTACGCCTACGGAGACAGCCTTGACGCTACTCAACATGGCTTCAGACCATTACACTCTACGCCTACGGAGACAGCCTTGACGCTACTCAACATGGCTTCAGACCATTACACTCTACGCCTACGAAGACAGCCTTGACGCTACTCAACATGGCTTCAGACCATTACACTCTACGCCTACGGAGACAGCCTTGACGCTACTCAACATGGCTTCAGACCATTACACTCTACGCCTACGGAGACAGCCTTGACGCTACTCAACATGGCTTCAGACCATTACACTCTACGCCTACGGAGACAGCCTTGACGCTACTCAACACGGCTTCCGATCATTACACTCTACGCCTACGGAGACAGCCTTGACGCTACTCAACACGGCTTCAGACCATTACACTCTACGCCTACGGAGACAGCCTTGACGCTACTCAACACGGCTTCAGACCATTACACTCTACGCCTACGGAGACAGCCTTGACGCTACTCAACATGGCTTCAGACCATTACAATCTACGCCTACGGAGACAGCCTTGACGCTACTCAGCATGGCTTCAGACCATTACACTCTACGCCTACGGAGACAGCCTTGACGCTACTAAACATGGCTTCAGACCATTACACTCTACGCCTACGGAGACAGCCTTGACGCTACTCAACATGGCTTCAGACCATTACACTCTACGCCTACGGAGACAGCCTTGACGCTACTCAACATGGCTTCAGACCATTACACTCTACGCCTACGGAGACAGCCTTGACGCTACTCAACACGGCTTCCGATCATTACACTCTACGCCTACGGAGACAGCCTTGACGCTACTCAACATGGCTTCAGACCATTACACTCTATGCCTACGGAGACAGCCTTGACGCTACTAAACATGGCTTCAGACCATTACACTCTACGCCTACGGAGACAGCCTTGACGCTACTCAACATGGCTTCAGACCATTACACTCTACGCCTACGGAGACAGCCTTGACGCTACTCAACATGGCTTCAGACCATTACACTCTACGCCTACGGAGACAGCCTTGACGCTACTCAACATGGCTTCAGACCATTACACTCTACGCCTACGGAGACAGCCTTGACGCTACTCAACATGGCTTCAGACCATTACACTCTACGCCTACGGCGACAGCCTTGACGCTACTCAACATGGCTTCAGACCATTACACTCTACGCCTACGGAGACAGCCTTGACGCTACTCAACATGGCTTCAGACCATTACACTCTACGCCTACGGAGACAGCCTTCACGCTACTCAACATGGCTTCAGACCATTACACTCTACGCCTACGGAGACAGCCTTGACGCTACTCAACACGGCTTCCGATCATTACACTCTACGCCTACGGAGACAGCCTTGACGCTACTCAACATGGCTTCAGACCATTACACTCTACGCCTACGGAGACAGCCTTGACGCTACTAAACATGGCTTCAGACCATTACACTCTACGCCTACGGAGACAGCCTTGACGCTACTCAACATGGCTTCAGACCATTACACTCTACAGAGACGGCCTTGACGCTACTAAACATGGCTTCAGACCATTATACTCTACGCCTACGGAGACAGCCTTGACGCTACTCAACACGGCTTCCGATCATTACACTCTACGCCTACGGAGACAGCCTTGACGCTACTCAACATGGCTTCAGACCATTACACTCTACGCCTACGGAGACAGCCTTGACGCTACTAAACATGGCATCAGACCATTACACTCTACGCCTACGGAGACAGCCTTGACGCTACTCAACATGGCTTCAGACCATTACACTCTACGCCTACGGAGACAGCCTTGACGCTACTCAACATGGCTTCAGACCTTTACACTCTACGCCTACGGAGACAGCCTTGACGCTACTCAACACGGCTTCCGATCATTACACTCTACGCCTACGGAGACAGCCTTGACGCTACTCAACATGGCTTCAGACCATTACACTCTACGCCTACGGAGACAGCCTTGACGCTACTCAACATGGCTTCAGACCATTACACTCTACGCCTACGGAGACAGCCTTGACGCTACTCAACATGGCTTCAGACCATTACACTCTACGCCTACGGAGACTGCCTTGACGCTACTAAACATGGCTTCAGACCATTACACTCTACGCCTACGGAGACAGCCTTGACGCTACTCAACATGGCTTCAGACCATTACACTCTACGCCTACGGAGACAGCCTTGACGCTACTCAACATGGCTTCAGACCATTACACTCTACGCCTACGGAGACAGCCTTGACGCTACTCAACACGGCTTCCGATCATTACACTCTACTCCTACGGAGACAGCCTTGACGCTACTCAACATGGCTTCAGACCATTACACTCTACGCCTACGGAGACAGCCTTGACGCTACTCAACATGGCTTCAGACCATTACACTCTACGCCTACGGAGACAGCCTTGACGCTACTCAACATGGCTTCAGACCATTACACTCTACGCCTACGGAGACAGCCTTGACACTACTCAACATGGCTTCAGACCATTACACTCTACGCCTACGGAGACAGCCTTGACGCTACTAAACATGGCTTCAGACCATTACACTCTACGCCTACGGAGACAGCCTTGACGCTACTCAACATGGCTTCAGACCATTACACTCTACGCCTACGGAGACAGCCTTGACGCTACTCAACATGGCTTCAGACCATTACACTCTACAGAGACGGCCTTGACGCTACTCAACATGGCTTCAGAGCATTATACTCTACGCCTACGGAGACAGCCTTGACGCTACTCAACACGGCTTCCGATCATTACACTCTACGCCTACGGAGACAGCCTTGACGCTACTCAACATGGCTTCAGACCATTACACTCTACGCCTACGGAGACAGCCTTGACGCTACTAAACATGGCTTCAGACCATTACACTCTACGCCTACGGAGACAGCCTTGACGCTACTCAACATGGCTTCAGACCATTACACTCTACGCCTACGGAGACAGCCTTGACGCTACTCAACATGGCTTCAGACCATTACACTCTACGCCTACGGAGACAGCCTTGACGCTACTCAACATGGCTTCAGACCATTACACTCTACGCCTACGGAGACAGCCTTGACGCTACTAAACATGGCTTCAGACCATTACACTCTACGCCTACGGAGACAGCCTTGACGCTACTCAACACGGCTTCCGATCATTACACTCTACGCCTACGGAGACAGCCTTGACGCTACTCAACATGGCTTCAGACCATTACACTCTACGCCTACGGAGACAGCCTTGACGCTACTAAACATGGCTTCAGACCATTACACTCTACGCCTACGGAGACAGCCTTGACGCTACTCAACATGGCTTCAGACCATTACACTCTACGCCTACGGAGACAGCCTTGACGCTACTCAACATGGCTTCAGACATTACACTCTACGCCTACGGAGACAGCCTTGACGCTACTCAACACGGCTTCCGATCATTACACTCTACGCCTACGGAGACAGCCTTGACGCTACTCAACATGGCTTCAGACCATTACACTCTACGCCTACGGAGACAGCCTTGACGCTACTCAACATGGCTTCAGACCATTACACTCTACGCCTACGGAGACAGCCTTGACGCTACTCAACATGGCTTCAGACCATTACACTCTACGCCTACGGAGACAGCCTTGACGCTACTCAACATGGCTTCAGACCATTACACTCTACGCCTACGGAGACAGCCTTGACGCTACTCAACATGGCTTCAGACCATTACACTCTACGCCTACGGAGACAGCCTTGACGCTACTCAACACGGCTTCCGATCATTACACTCTACGCCTACGGAGACAGCCTTGACGCTACTCAACACGGCTTCAGACCATTACACTCTACGCCTACGGAGACAGCCTTGACGCTACTCAACATGGCTTCAGACCATTACACTCTACGCCTACGGAGACAGCCTTGACGCTACTCAACATGGCTTCCGATCATTACACTCTACGCCTACGGAGACAGCCTTGACGCTACTCAACATGGCTTCAGACCATTACACTCTACGCCTACGGAGACAGCCTTGACGCTACTCAACATGGCTTCAGACCATTACACTCTACGCCTACGGAGACAGCCTTGACGCTACTCAACATGGCTTCAGACCATTACACTCTACGCCTACGGAGACAGCCTTGACGCTACTCAACATGGCTTCAGACCATTACACTCTACGCCTACGGAGACAGCCTTGACGCTACTCAACATGGCTTCAGACCATTACACTCTACGCCTACGGAGACAGCCTTGACGCTACTCAACATGGCTTCAGACCATTACACTCTACGCCTACGGAGACAGCCTTGACGCTACTCAACATGGCTTCCGATCATTACACTCTACGCCTACGGAGACAGCCTTGACGCTACTCAACATGGCTTCAGACCATTACACTCTACGCCTACGGAGACAGCCTTGACGCTACTCAACATGGCTTCAGACCATTACACTCTACGCCTACGGAGACAGCCTTGACGCTACTAAACATGGCTTCAGACCATTACACTCTACGCCTACGGAGACAGCCTTGACGCTACTCAACATGGCTTCAGACCATTACACTCTACGCCTACGGAGACAGCCTTGACGCTACTCAACATGGCTTCAGACCATTATACTCTACGCCTACGGAGACAGCCTTGACGCTACTCAACATGGCTTCAGACCATTACACTCTACGCCTACGGAGACAGCCTTGACGCTACTCAACACGGCTTCCGATCATTACACTCTACGCCTACGGAGACAGCCTTGACGCTACTCAACATGGCTTCAGACCATTACACTCTACGCCTACGGAGACAGCCTTGACGCTACTCAACATGGCTTCAGACCATTACACTCTACGCCTACGGAGACAGCCTTGACGCTACTAAACATGGCTTCAGACCATTACACTCTACGCCTACGGAGACAGCCTTGACGCTACTCAACATGGCTTCAGACCATTACACTCTACGCCTACGGAGACAGCCTTGACGCTACTCAACATGGCTTCAGACCATTACACTCTACGCCTACGGAGACAGCCTTGACGCTACTAAACATGGCTTCAGACCATTACACTCTATGCCTACGGAGACAGCCTTGACGCTACTCAACATGGCTTCAGACCATTACACTCTACGCCTACGGAGACAGCCTTGACGCTACTAAACATGGCTTCAGACCATTACACTCTACGCCTACGGAGACAGCCTTGACGCTACTCAACATGGCTTCAGACCATTACACTCTACGCCTACGGAGACAGCCTTGACGCTACTCAACATGGCTTCAGACCATTACACTCTACGCCTACGGAGACAGCCTTGACGCTACTCAACACGGCTTCCGATCATTACACTCTACGCCTACGGAGACAGCCTTGACGCTACTCAACATGGCTTCAGACCATTACACTCTATGCCTACGGAGACAGCCTTGACGCTACTAAACATGGCTTCAGACCATTACACTCTACGCCTACGGAGACAGCCTTGACGCTACTCAACATGGCTTCAGACCATTACACTCTACGCCTACGGAGACAGCCTTGACGCTACTCAACATGGCTTCAGACCATTACACTCTACGCTTACGGAGACAGCCTTGACGCTACTCAACATGGCTTCAGACCATTACACTCTACGCCTACGGAGACAGTTTTGACGCTACTCAACATGGCTTCAGACCATTACACTCTACGCCTACGGCGACAGCCTTGACGCTACTCAACATGGCTTCAGACCATTACACTCTACGCCTACGGAGACAGCCTTGACGCTACTCAACATGGCTTCAGACCATTACACTCTACGCCTACGGAGACAGCCTTCACGCTACTCAACATGGCTTCAGACCATTACACTCTACGCCTACGGAGACAGCCTTGACGCTACTCAACACGGCTTCCGATCATTACACTCTACGCCTACGGAGACAGCCTTGACGCTACTCAACATGGCTTCAGACCATTACACTCTACGCCTACGGAGACAGCCTTGACGCTACTAAACATGGCTTCAGACCATTACACTCTACGCCTACGGAGACAGCCTTGACGCTACTCAACATGGCTTCAGACCATTACACTCTACAGAGACGGCCTTGACGCTACTAAACATGGCTTCAGACCATTATACTCTACGCCTACGGAGACAGCCTTGACGCTACTCAACACGGCTTCCGATCATTACACTCTACGGCTACGGAGACAGCCTTGACGCTACTCAACATGGCTTCAGACCATTACACTCTACGCCTACGGAGACAGCCTTGACGCTACTAAACATGGCATCAGACCATTACACTCTACGCCTACGGAGACAGCCTTGACGCTACTCAACATGGCTTCAGACCATTACACTCTACGCCTACGGAGACAGCCTTGACGCTACTCAACATGGCTTCAGACCTTTACACTCTACGCCTACGGAGACAGCCTTGACGCTACTCAACACGGCTTCCGATCATTACACTCTACGCCTACGGAGACAGCCTTGACGCTACTCAACATGGCTTCAGACCATTACACTCTACGCCTACGGAGACAGCCTTGACGCTACTCAACATGGCTTCAGACCATTACACTCTACGCCTACGGAGACAGCCTTGACGCTACTCAACATGGCTTCAGACCATTACACTCTACGCCTACGGAGACAGCCTTGACGCTACTCAACATGGCTTCAGACCATTACACTCTACGCCTACGGAGACTGCCTTGACGCTACTAAACATGGCTTCAGACCATTACACTCTACGCCTACGGAGACAGCCTTGACGCTACTCAACATGGCTTCAGACCATTACACTCTACGCCTACGGAGACAGCCTTGACGCTACTCAACATGGCTTCAGACCATTACACTCTACGCCTACGGAGACAGCCTTGACGCTACTCAACACGGCTTCCGATCATTACACTCTACTCCTACGGAGACAGCCTTGACGCTACTCAACATGGCTTCAGACCATTACACTCTACGCCTACGGAGACAGCCTTGACGCTACTCAACATGGCTTCAGACCATTACACTCTACGCCTACGGAGACAGCCTTGACGCTACTCAACATGGCTTCAGACCATTACACTCTACGCCTACGGAGACAGCCTTGACACTACTCAACATGGCTTCAGACCATTACACTCTACGCCTACGGAGACAGCCTTGACGCTACTAAACATGGCTTCAGACCATTACACTCTACGCCTACGGAGACAGCCTTGACGCTACTCAACATGGCTTCAGACCATTACACTCTACGCCTACGGAGACAGCCTTGACGCTACTCAACATGGCTTCAGACCATTACACTCTACAGAGACGGCCTTGACGCTACTCAACATGGCTTCAGAGCATTATACTCTACGCCTACGGAGACAGCCTTGACGCTACTCAACACGGCTTCCGATCATTACACTCTACGCCTACGGAGACAGCCTTGACGCTACTCAACATGGCTTCAGACCATTACACTCTACGCCTACGGAGACAGCCTTGACGCTACTAAACATGGCTTCAGACCATTACACTCTACGCCTACGGAGACAGCCTTGACGCTACTCAACATGGCTTCAGACCATTACACTCTACGCCTACGGAGACAGCCTTGACGCTACTCAACATGGCTTCAGACCATTACACTCTACGCCTACGGAGACAGCCTTGACGCTACTCAACATGGCTTCAGACCATTACACTCTACGCCTACGGAGACAGCCTTGACGCTACTAAACATGGCTTCAGACCATTACACTCTACGCCTACGGAGACAGCCTTGACGCTACTCAACACGGCTTCCGATCATTACACTCTACGCCTACGGAGACAGCCTTGACGCTACTCAACATGGCTTCAGACCATTACACTCTACGCCTACGGAGACAGCCTTGACGCTACTAAACATGGCTTCAGACCATTACACTCTACGCCTACGGAGACAGCCTTGACGCTACTCAACATGGCTACAGACCATTACACTCTACGCCTACGGAGACAGCCTTGACGCTACTCAACATGGCTTCAGACATTACACTCTACGCCTACGGAGACAGCCTTGACGCTACTCAACACGGCTTCCGATCATTACACTCTACGCCTACGGAGACAGCCTTGACGCTACTCAACATGGCTTCAGACCATTACACTCTACGCCTACGGAGACAGCCTTGACGCTACTCAACATGGCTTCAGACCATTACACTCTACGCCTACGGAGACAGCCTTGACGCTACTCAACATGGCTTCAGACCATTACACTCTACGCCTACGGAGACAGCCTTGACGCTACTCAACATGGCTTCAGACCATTACACTCTACGCCTACGGAGACAGCCTTGACGCTACTCAACATGGCTTCAGACCATTACACTCTACGCCTACGGAGACAGCCTTGACGCTACTCAACACGGCTTCCGATCATTACACTCTACGCCTACGGAGACAGCCTTGACGCTACTCAACACGGCTTCAGACCATTACACTCTACGCCTACGGAGACAGCCTTGACGCTACTCAACATGGCTTCAGACCATTACACTCTACGCCTACGGAGACAGCCTTGACGCTACTCAACATGGCTTCCGATCATTACACTCTACGCCTACGGAGACAGCCTTGACGCTACTCAACATGGCTTCAGACCATTACACTCTACGCCTACGGAGACAGCCTTGACGCTACTCAACATGGCTTCAGACCATTACACTCTACGCCTACGGAGACAGCCTTGACGCTACTCAACATGGCTTCAGACCATTACACTCTACGCCTACGGAGACAGCCTTGACGCTACTCAACATGGCTTCAGACCATTACACTCTACGCCTACGGAGACAGCCTTGACGCTACTCAACATGGCTTCAGACCATTACACTCTACGCCTACGGAGACAGCCTTGACGCTACTCAACATGGCTTCAGACCATTACACTCTACGCCTACGGAGACAGCCTTGACGCTACTCAACATGGCTTCCGATCATTACACTCTACGCCTACGGAGACAGCCTTGACGCTACTCAACATGGCTTCAGACCATTACACTCTACGCCTACGGAGACAGCCTTGACGCTACTCAACATGGCTTCAGACCATTACACTCTACGCCTACGGAGACAGCCTTGACGCTACTAAACATGGCTTCAGACCATTACACTCTACGCCTACGGAGACAGCCTTGACGCTACTCAACATGGCTTCAGACCATTACACTCTACGCCTACGGAGACAGCCTTGACGCTACTCAACATGGCTTCAGACCATTACACTCTACGCCTACGGAGACAGCCTTGACGCTACTCAACACGGCTTCCGACCATTACACTCTACGCCTACGGAGACAGCCTTGACGCTACTCAACACGGCTTCAGACCATTACACTCTACGCCTACGGAGACAGCCTTGACGCTACTCAACATGGCTTCAGACCATTACACTCTACGCCTACGGAGACAGCCTTGACGCTACTCAACATGGCTTCAGACCATTACACTCTACGCCTACGGAGACAGCCTTGACGCTACTCAACATGGCTTCAGACCATTACACTCTACGCCTACGGAGACAGCCTTGACGCTATTCAACATGGCTTCAGACCATTACACTCTACGCCTACGGAGACAGCCTTGACGCTACTCAACATGGCTTCAGACCATTACACTCTACGCCTACGGAGACAGCCTTGACGCTACTCAACATGGCTTCAGACCATTACACTCTACGCCTACGGAGACAGCCTTGACGCTACTCAACATGGCTTCAGACCATTACACTCTACGCCTACGGAGACAGCCTTGACGCTACTAAACATGGCTTCAGACCATTACACTCTACGCCTACGGAGACATCCTTGACGCTACTCAACATGGCTTCAGACCATTACACTCTACGCCTACGGATACAGCCTTGACGCTACTCAACATGGCTTCAGACCATTACACTCTACGCCTACGGAGACAGCCTTGACGCTACTCAACATGGCTTCAGACCATTACACTCTACGCCTACGGAGACAGCCTTGACGCTACTCAACATGGCTTCAGACCATTACACTCTACGCCTACGGAGACAGCCTTGACGCTACTCAACATGGCTTCAGACCATTACACTCTACGCCTACGGAGACAGCCTTGACGCTACTCAACATGGCTTCAGACCATTACACTCTACGCCTACGGAGACAGCCTTGACGCTACTCAACATGGCTTCAGACCATTACACTCTACGCCTACGGAGACAGCCTTGACGCTACTCAACATGGCTTCAGACCATTACACTCTACGCCTACGGAGACAGCCTTGACGCTACTCAACATGGCTTCAGACCATTACACTCTACGCCTACGGAGACAGCCTTGACGCTACTCAACATGGCTTCAGACCATTACACTCTACGCCTACGGAGACAGCCTTGACGCTACTCAACATGGCTTCAGACCATTACACTCTACGCCTACGGAGACAGCCTTGACGCTACTCAACATGGCTTCAGACCATTACACTCTACGCCTACGGAGACAGCCTTGACGCTACTCAACATGGCTTCAGACCATTACACTCTACGCCTACGGAGACAGCCTTGACGCTACTCAACATGGCTTCAGACCATTATACTCTACGCCTACGGAGACAGCCTTGACGCTACTCAACATGGCTTCAGACCATTACACTCTACGCCTACGGAGACAGCCTTGACGCTACTCAACACGGCTTCCGATCATTACACTCTACGCCTACGGAGACAGCCTTGACGCTACTCAACACGGCTTCAGACCATTACACTCCACGCCTACGGAGACAGCCTTGACGCTACTCAACATGGCTTCAGACCATTACACTCTACGCCTACGGAGACAGCCTTGACGCTACTGAACATGGCTTCAGACCATTACACTCTACGCCTACGGAGACAGCCTTGACGCTACTCAACATGGCTTCAGACCATTACACTCTACGCCTACGGAGACAGCCTTGACGCTACTCAACACGGCTTCCGATCATTACACTCTACGCCTACGGAGACAGCCTTGACGCTACTCAACACGGCTTCAGACCATTACACTCTACGCCTACGGAGACAGCCTTGACGCTACTCAACATGGCTTCAGACCATTACACTCTACGCCTACGGAGACAGCCTTGACGCTACTCAACATGGCTTCAGACCATTACACTCTACGCCTACGGAGACAGCCTTGACGCTACTCAACATGGCTTCAGACCATTACACTCTACGCCTACGGAGACAGCCTTGACGCTACTCAACATGGCTTCAGACCATTACACTCTACGCCTACGGAGACAGCCTTGACGCTACTCAACATGGCTTCAGACCATTACACTCTACGCCTACGGAGACAGCCTTGACGCTACTCAACATGGCTTCAGACCATTACACTCTACGCCTACGGAGACAGCCTTGACGCTACTCAACATGGCTTCAGACCATTACACTCTACGCCTACGGAGACAGCCTTGACGCAACTCAACATGGCTTCAGACCATTACACTCTACGCCTACGGAGACAGCCTTGACGCTACTCAACATGGCTTCAGACCATTACACTCTACGCCTACGGAGACAGCCTTGACGCTACTCAACATGGCTTCAGACCATTACACTCTACGCCTACGGAGACAGCCTTGACGCTACTCAACATGGCTTCAGACCATTACACTCTACGCCTACGGAGACAGCCTTGACGCTACTCAACATGGCTTCAGACCATTACACTCTACGCCTACGGAGACAGCCTTGACGCTACTCAACATGGCTTCAGACCATTACACTCTACGCCTAGGGAGACAGCCTTGACGCTACTCAACATGGCTTCAGACCATTACACTCTACGCCTACGGAGACAGCCTTGACGCTACTCAACATGGCTTCAGACCATTACACTCTACGCCTACGGAGACAGCCTTGACGCTACTCAACACGGCTTCCGATCATTACACTCTACGCCTACGGAGACAGCCTTGACGCTACTCAACACGGCTTCAGACCATTACACTCTACGCCTACGGAGACAGCCTTGACGCTACTCAACACGGCTTCCGATCATTACACTCTACGCCTACGGAGACAGCCTTGACGCTACTCAACACGGCTTCAGACCATTACACTCTACGCCTACGGAGACAGCCTTGATGCTACTCAACATGGCTTCAGACCATTACACTCTACGCCTACGGAGACAGCCTTGACGCTACTCAACATGGCTTCAGACCATTATACTCTACGCCTACGGAGACAGCCTTGACGCTACTCAACATGGCTTCAGACCATTACACTCTACGCCTACGGAGACAGCCTTGACGCTACTCAACACGGCTTCCGATCATTACACTCTACGCCTACGGAGACAGCCTTGACGCTACTCAACATGGCTTCAGACCATTACACTCTACGCCTACGGAGACAGCCTTGACGCTACTCAACATGGCTTCAGACCATTACACTCTACGCCTACGGAGACAGCCTTGATGCTACTGAACATGGCTTCAGACCATTACACTCTACGCCTACGGAGACAGCCTTGACGCTACTCAACATGGCTTCAGACCATTACACTCTACGCCTACGGAGACAGCCTTGACGCTACTCAACACGGCTTCCGATCATTACACTCTACGCCTACGGAGACAGCCTTGACGCTACTCAACATGGCTTCAGACCATTACACTCTATGCCTACGGAGACAGCCTTGACGCTACTCAACATGGCTTCAGACCATTACACTCTACGCCTACGGAGACAGCCTTGACGCTACTCAACATGGCTTCAGACCATTACACTCTACGCCTACGGAGACAGCCTTGACGCTGCTCAACATGGCTTCAGACCATTACACTCTACGCCTACGGAGACAGCCTTGACGCTGCTCAACATGGCTTCAGACCATTACACTCTACGCCTACGGAGACAGCCTTGACGCTACTCAACATGGCTTCAGACCATTACACTCTACGCCTACGGAGACAGCCTTGACGCTACTCAACATGGCTTCAGACCATTACACTCTACGCCTACGGAGACAGCCTTGACGCTGCTCAACATGGCTTCAGACCATTACACTCTACGCCTACAGAGACAGCCTTGACGCTACTCAACATGGCTTCAGACCATTACACTCTACGCCTACGGAGACAGCCTTGACGCTACTCAACATGGCTTCAGACCATTACACTCTACGCCTACGGAGACAGCCTTGACGCTGCTCAACATGGCTTCAGACCATTACACTCTACGCCTACGGAGACAGCCTTGACGCTGCTCAACATGGCTTCAGACCATTACACTCTACGCCTACGGAGACAGCCTTGACGCTGCTCAACATGGCTTCAGACCATTACACTCTACGCCTACGGAGACAGCCTTGACGCTACTCAACATGGCTTCAGACCATTACACTCTACGCCTACGGAGACAGCCTTGACGCTACTCAACATGGCTTCAGACCATTACACTCTACGCCTACGGAGACAGCCTTGACGCTACTTAACACGGCTTCCGATCATTACACTCTACGCCTACGGAGACAGCCTTGACGCTACTCAACATGGCTTCAGACCATTACACTCTACGCCTACGGAGACAGCCTTGACGCTACTCAACATGGCATCAGACCATTACACTCTACGCCTACGGAGACAGCCTTGACGCTACTCAACATGGCTTCAGACCATTACACTCTACGCCTACGGAGACAGCCTTGACGCTACTCAACATGGCTTCAGACCATTACACTCTACGCCTACGGAGACAGCCTTGACGCTACTCAACATGGCTTCAGACCATTACACTCTACAGAGACGGCCTTGATCGTGGCAGGAGAGGAAATACGAAAGGTGATGGATGATGGAGGAAGGGCTGCACTGGTCATGCTTGATTTAACAGCAGCCTTCGATACCGTGAACCACGAGGTATTAATACAAAAGCTGCCGGACGTAGGTATCAGTGGTACATCTCTTGCCCTCCTCTCCTCCTTTCTGTCGACTACCTAACAAGTGATCTTCTGGGATGGATATCGGTCTGAGGAGTTTACACTCCCCGGCGGAGTCCCACAAGGCTCGGCCTTATACCCTACGCTTTTCAATATATATATAGCCTCTCTGGTTAGACTAATAAAAAGTTATGGCTTAACGCTGGTGTCATATGTCGATGACACGCAGCTTATAGTGTCTGTAACACGGTCAGTGGATGCTACGGCAGCCCAATTCTGCAACTGCACTTCTGCCCTGATGACTTGGATGAATTCTAACTTCTTTGTAAAAACTTTTTTATTTTTTTTATTTTGCAGTATATCAGAAGAAATAGAAGGGGGAGGGAAACAGTAATAGGGGAACAGGAAAGAAAGAGAGGAAGATAGGCGACATAACGCCATAAAGCCCCACACAGGGGGAGCAAAGACAGGGACTGAATCATTGAAGAAAAAGGGCGACAAGGCTCCAAAGTCCACAAGAAGCCAGCAATAATCCGATACGGCAACAAGGAAATGTCCGCTTAGATCAGTTCTCGTGTAGGACAGATTGTCAACAGTGGACATCGCAGCTCCAGACAGAAAGGACAGCCCAGATATCATCCAGAGTTTAGAGGTCCTCCCTAGGCAGAGCCAATCGCAACAGGAGAAGAAACAGAAGGCAATAACCCCAACTAACCCCCCCCCTCGTCCCTCCCCAACATCTCCCTCCCCCCCAGTGGTGGCAGCCAGCAAGCACGCAAGCAAATCAGGTCTTCAGGAATTCAAATCTGGAAGAGATGTAGGGACCTCACTGCTGATGGACATACTGCCGAGGGCAAGCCTCGGGACAAAAACCTCACAAGCGGGCCCCAGTTGTACATAAAATTCTTGAAATTCCCCAGGAAGATATCAGAGAGACGTTCCATGCTCAACAGACGCCACAGTCGGGCATGCCACAAGGAAATAGCGGGAGCAGACGGGGATTTCCAAGCGGCTGCCAGTGTCATCTTAGCCGCCCCTAGGCATAACCACATAATACGCTTATCCGCTCTAGTCTGGTGCTCAAGCAGCGGGTCCCTAAGCCCTAATAAAACAAAAGCCATGGAGTCCGGGATCGGGTAACCCAAAATGTCCTTAATGTGGGATAAGATCTCATTCCAGAATGGCTGAATGGTAGGGCATTCCCACCATATATGGCTAAAGTTTCCCAACATTCCACAGCCCCGCCAACACCTATCTGAAGTAGTGGGGAATATGCGGTGCAATTTAGAGGGATACAGGTACCAATCAAAGACGAGTTTCATATGTGCCTCCCTAAGGTCAGTAGAGTGATTATGCGCCGACACGTCCCTCCATAAGCCCTGCCACTCACTAGTAGAGATGTCCCTCCCCAGGGTGGATTCCCAATGATCTTGATATCGCGGCCGCGGCGCCACAGTAGAGTCTAACAGCAATTTGTACAGGAACGAGATTGCACCCTTCATGGCAGATGTGCGGAGAAGGAAAGATTCGAATTTCGATAAGGGTCTAGTAGCAGCGTCCACTACCGCCGGTGACGTCGCCCAATGCAAGAGCTGAAGGTGTCTGAAGCGTTCTGTCGGGGGAACGCCATAATCCCTCATACAGTTGTGGAAGGTAAGGGGTTCGGCGCCATGGAACAAATGGGTAAGGGCTCTGCAGCCGCCTTCCTTCCAGGCCTCAAAGGGGCCTTCCATCAGCGCCGGGGGAAAGGCCGGGTTGTAGTGAATCGGGGTAAACGGGGACGGGAATGTGGTCCAGCGGTCGTCGCCGCATACCGTGTCCCAGACTTTTAACACCGTGCTCGTGGGAGTGCTGATGTAAGCATTTCTGGGTCTATCTGCTTTGGGTAACCAGGCCAGATTCCAGATGGAGCGTCCCGCCACACTCCGATCCATATGGAGCCAATGTTTCTCCGACATCTGCTGAGACCACTCCACGATGACCCTCAGTTGGGCGGCCTTGTAGTACAAATGCATGTCCGGATAGCCAACTCCCCCCTCCAGCCTCGGACGGCGCAGAACCGAAAACGGAAGCCGCGCTCGGCCACCCTGCCAGACATATCGCAACATGACGGTCTTCAAGCGGCGGAAGTAGTCTGATCCTATCGGGATAGGTAAGGCCTGAAACAAGTACAACAATTTAGGAAGGAGCACCATTTTAATGGCGTGTATCCTGCCTAGCCACGAGATGAATTTAGGTTTCCAACGTTCCAGTTCAGTTTTAATGGAAGTTAACATCGAGGGGAAGTTAGCTTGGAACAAAGCACCCACTGTGGCGGTCAACCGGACGCCCAGATATAGCAAGGACGTCGACGCCCACGCGAGCGGAGTAAGCAGCCGGATTCGCTGCACCTCCCCTGGCGACAGGGTTAAATTTAGGATGTAAGATTTATCGAAATTAACTTTGAAGCCCGCCACCTCCTCGTAGGCAGAGAGCACCGAGTGGACATGGGGCAATGATAGTGCTGGGTCCTGGATGGACAGCAGGACGTCGTCAGCAAAAAGCGAGATCTTATGCTGCTCGCCTGTAAAGGGGAGCCCTAGAATCTGCTTGTCCTCCCGTACTGCCAAAGCTAACGGCTCTATACTAAGAGCAAAAAGCAGGGGTGACAGGGGACATCCCTGGCGCGTCCCTCGGGAATGGCGAAAACTCGCCGATCTGTGGCCGTTGATTATCACCCGAGAGGCAGGGCCACTATAGTTGGCCTCGATCATTCTAATGAAAGCGGCCGAGAATCCGAAGGTTACCAACGTCTGGTGCAGAAAGCCCCAGTCGACGCGGTCGAAAGCTTTCTCCGCGTCGAGCCCAACCAGCACCGCCGGAATACGAAACCTGTCTGCCTTTTCAATGAGATGGACGACGCGACGCAGGTTATCGTGAGTCTGCCTGCCCTTAATAAACCCCGATTGATCAGGATGGATCAAGGCAGGCATCAGATCCTGCAATCTACCCGCCAGAATGGAGGAGTACAGCTTGGCGTCCAAATTAAGAAGCGCTATCGGGCGGTAAGAGGCACAAGAGGTAGGATCCTTCCCAGGCTTGGGAATAACCGTGATTAAAGCTTCGGCCATAGAATCCGTGGTCTTACCATCACTCGCCATTGCGTTGAAAAGGGAGACTAAGTAGTCGCAAATGTCAGAGGCGAATGTTTTGTAGAAGAGGGCTGTGTAACCGTCAGGCCCAGGGGCCTTGTGCAGCTTCAGGGCCTTGATGGCATCTAAGACCTCCTCTCGAGTGATGGGGGAGGATAACCGCTCGTTCCAGGCCCCAGAGACTTTCGGGAGGGGCAGGCCCTCCAGGAATCTGGATTGGGCCCCCGGATCAAGCGAATCACTCGAGTAAAGCGCAGCATAGAAGCGCCCGAATATGGTAGCCTTGTCTGCATCCCTATGCTGAATGGAGCCCGCATGGTCGCGAATAACTCCGATATAATCCTTCTCGCGTTTGTCCCGAAGCTGCCGGGCAAGATGGCGCCCGATTTTATTGCCCTGGGAGTAGGAGGTGCGTCGGAGACGTAGGATAGTAAACTCCGCCCTGTTATTATAATGGGCCCTCAGTTTCCCACGCACCGCCGTCAGGGGGCGCAAAGTCACCCTAGAGGGGTTCGTCTTGTGAGCCTGTTCCAGAGAGGCCAGCTCGGATTCAAGAGCCTCTCTCTCTTCCCGTCGCAGTCTGTTCAGGGTCGCGTTGAGAGCGAGGCACGTGCCCCTTAAAGAAGCCTTGCACGCGTCCCAAGTGGTATACACCGATGTGTCCGTAGGTGGATTGAGGAGAAAAAATTCGCTAAGAGCTTTGCGTAGAGCTTTACAAGACACCTCATCTCGCACTAATGCAGCCGGGAAGTACCACTTCCTCCAACCGTCCCCCCCGGCGGCCCAATGTAAACTCAGTACCACGAGGCTATGGTCCGAGAGTGAGAGTGGAAAGATGTCAGCTAATTGTATGTCCCCCTGAAGAGCCTGGCTAGTCAAGATGTAGTCAATGCGGGAGTATGATTGGTGAACGCTGGAAAAGAAGGTGTAATCCCTGGCCTGTGCGTGAAGAAAACGCCAACTATCAATCAATCCCATGTCCCCTAGCTGACGTAGAGTTTCGTCTGAGAAGACTCCCGCATCCGCCCTGCGGCCCCCAGAGCTATCCAATCCCTTGTTCCATATCATATTGAAATCCCCCAGCAAGAACAGGTGACCCTCCACGAAGTTCCCCATCCTGTCCAGTAGTCCCTGTAAGAAGGCATTCTGACCCGCATTAGGAGCATACATCACAGCAAAAGTACACAGACGACCATGCAACAGCCCCTTCACCAGGAGTAACCGGCCTTCTTTGTCCGCAGACATCCCCGTGGGCTGAAAATGCAGGGAAGCCCGAAAAAGTAGGGCCACCCCTCTATGCTTCGTGGCCGCAGACGCCCTGTAAATAAGAGGGAACTGCCTATGACGAAGCCTCAACTCATCTCTTCTAGCCAGGTGGGTCTCCTGAAGGGCAACCACGTCTAAGTGGTGATCTACAATGTACTTCCAGAGTTTCTGCCGCTTCTGCGGGGAGTTAAGACCCTTTACATTCCAAGTTCCTACGCTTACAGGCATTAGGGAAAGTAATCACTCCACGCCATGTACACAACCAAACAGCCGCACTCCTTGTACTGGACCCGCATACCCACCAAACCGCAGAACAACATATGAGGGACAGGTGAGACTGTCATCAAACGCCTGACCTCCCCATACACCCTTCTGTCACCCACTAGATCATCCTCTCTCGTGAATCGGAGGCCAAAGCGGATCTCCAATACCAGAAGATCAGGAATAAGCAGTAAAACACGCATCTCTCCCCACTCTCGGCAATCCAGACACACCACACAGAGCTGCCACCACAGGTCCCTCACGCCCCATTCTCCCCCCCCCCCCAAAAAAAAGAAGAAAGAACAAAATGCAATATAGAGCACTGAACCTGAACCTCGCAGTCTTCAGTTCCAGCAGGTCAAGGCTCAGGAGGTCCCCACTGGACTGGTAACGGGGCAGGGGTGTCAACCTGGCGACCCCCAGGTCCAAGGTCTGGGGTGTCTTCTCCAAAAGTACCAGTGTACCCCAGGGACCTCAGGCCAAGAGCCCCTCCGACGCCATGCCATGATGTCGGGGTCACGCTGCACCAGAGCTCGTCTGGGACTCCGTCATGGTGGCGGAGGCCACCGATGCCACTGCTTCTCCTCTCTCCTGCTCTCTAGTTGCTGGATCCGGTCGCTGTCGCTCAGGGGACGGGCCCACCCTGTGCCAGGAAGAAGAACGACGCCTCCGCCGGAATGGTGAGGTACGAGCCTCTCGGGACGGTTCCTCCTCCTCGATGCCCAGGAGATCCCTCGCTGCCCGCAAGGAGTTGATCTGTCGCAATCTGTTCTCCCACCGAAAGATAATCCGGAAGGGATGACCCCAGGAGTAGGACACCCCGCGCTCCCGGAGGAAGGCGGTGACCGGCCGGAAGTCCTTTCGTTTTTGCAAGGTGGTAGCCGCCAGATCCTGATAAAGCTGGGGGCGATGGCCCCTAAACTGCAGGGAGGTGATGGTCCTAGCTTTCCTCAAAATCCTTTCCTTGACTTGGAAGTCGTGTACACAGACAAGGATATCTGGTGGCGGGCCCCCTCCCCTCCTAGGCAGCCCTACTCTGTGCACTCTGTCCATCTGGATGTCCCGAAGTTCCTCGTCCTCCAGGATCTGGAGAAACAAGGCTAGGACGTAGCCACGCAGGTCCCCCGATTCACCATCCCACGGCACCGCCTTGATGCGAATGTTATTCCTCCTGGAGCGGTTCTCCAAATCTTCTGCGTGGGTTTGCAGATCCAAATTCTGCTCCGTGAGCCGCATGATGTCTTGTTGAAGCTGGTGCACGTCATTTGCCAGACCAAGATCATGGTCCTCCAGCGTCGCCACCCTTTCGCCGATCCCATCCACATCTCTCCGCACCTCCCGGAGGTCTGATGCCAGCTGAGTTCTGAGTTCGGAGATGTCCTCTTTAATAGTTGCGAAAAGCTCCTTCATAAAGGCCTTAGTTGCAGGTGCCTCATCATCTGACTGTCTGGAGGACCCGCTAGCCCCAGGCGACGCCGGTTGCTGCGACGACTTGGGGGCCATCTCCTTCACCGTCTTCCCTCCTTTGCGCTGCGTGTTGGACATGATCGCGAGTTGTCGTCGCACTCCCACCACCAAGTCGGAGGGAGTCGCAGGCGGGAGTATGAAGCCCAGGACAGCGATCCCCGGGTTCGGGACTCCCCGCCAGCAGTGCCGCGTCACCCTCCAAAAGCAGCCGCTAGACCCCCTGCCCACAGCGTGGTAGGCCTTCCGCACCTTGGAGTCTCTGTAACGGTGGCGGGCCGAACCCGCAAGCAGTGAAGCACACTCCTCAGGCAATCCGTGCAGAGGCACAGCCTTCCCCCGTCAGCAACCACTACCACCACGGGAATGCAACAGGTATTAAGCGTGGTCTGCAGGGTAGGGGGGAGCCGCCGCAACGGTGACCCTCGCTATGGACACCGGGCAAATGCAGAGGCACCTTACGAGGCTTCCCAGCAGCGCAGCCAGACAGGTTCCGGTCAAACCGAGAGGTCCCCTAAAAATGGCGCCGAGGGTATCCACTTCGAGCGTTATATACCAGAAACACCTCGGGTGAACTCAGATCGCTGCTCCCAAGGGTCGATAGTCCGATATTGGGGCTCTACAGGCCAGGCAACAGGGAGTCCCCCGGGCCAATGGCGGCCAAAGAAATGGGCCCAAGTAGGCCACTGTCCACAGCTACTCTGGGCGCTGTTCCGCCCGTACCAAACAGGGCCGCTTCTGGTCCGCCTCAGAACGTGTGAGACTCAGCCGGCTCCCCGTGTCGGGGCCGCAGCAACGCCAGCCGTTTCTTCCTCAGCCCCGCAC
This sequence comes from Lissotriton helveticus, assembly GCF_964261635.1. Taxonomy (NCBI): domain Eukaryota; kingdom Metazoa; phylum Chordata; class Amphibia; order Caudata; family Salamandridae; genus Lissotriton; species Lissotriton helveticus. The sequence continues at coordinate 7,806,778 of NC_136067.1, read as the reverse complement.
CGTCAGGCCTCCACGAGTCGGAACTGCCCCTCCACGTGTGCGCGCAGCCCCAAGGCTCTCCGGCGTTGGACTCCCTCTCCGGACCGGTGTGCCGTCCCCCGAGCCCCCTCCGAGGCTCCAGTCACGCCCGCCAGCCTCTTTACCCACCGGGTCCCCGACCCAGGGACAAGGCTCACCCCCAGCCGGTCGCCAAGTCTCAGGGGCGGGGCTCGGCAGCGAGCGGCAAGTGCTCCTCCTGCACGCCGGCTGCCGCGTCAGGCGTGGCCGGCCCCCTGGACACCAGAGGCCGGTGCTTCGCAGGCCTCAGCTCGTCCCCGCTCCAAACTCCGTCTCCGGTCACCGTTCAGCTCTCCGATGGCTCCGGACGGCACCCCCAAGCAGCCAGCGACCTCCGCTGCTCGTGCAACGCCGAAAGGAACGGCCTGGACCCCGCTATTCGTTGCTTTGTGGAGTCGGCGCCGGAGAGGCTCTCAGAAGCGTCCTACTCCGACGCCATCTTGGCCACGCCCCCCGAATTCTAACTTCTTAAAGCTGAACGCAGACAAAACCGAGGTGATAGAGTTTGGTCAGAAAATCTCGGTCTGGAACCATCTATGGTGGCCAACCGCAGCCGGTATCTGTCCCGCTCCGGTCAATAAAGCCAGGAACCTCGGTCTTGTATTTGACAAAGACCTCACCTGGGCCCCTCAGATTATCCAAGTGTCATCAGCTTGTATTTTTATGCTAAAAGGCCCGAGGAAGATTCTCCCATTCATTCCTTTTCCCTTGAGGAAAACAGAGGTAGTAGCCACGACGATTTTATCTAGAATTGACTATTGTAACGCCCTCTCTTTGGGAACAGGTGCTGCTCAATTTGCCAAACTTCAGTCAATTCAGAACGCGGCAGCTAGAGTACTGCTCATATTACCCAAGCATCACCCCACCTCGACCAGTATAAAACGACTTCACTGGCTCCCAGTACGACGACGTGTTGATTTTAACCCCTCGGCTGCTCCGACGATTTTGCGGAAGTGCGGCACTTCCGCAAAACGGACGGGGCCGCGTCGGCCATTGACCGATGGCAGCACCAGCGAGGTAGTGCTGCCGTCGCCCAATGGCCGGTGGCAGCATGTAAGGGGTTAAGATGCTGTGTCTGGTGCATAAAGCCTTGTTTGGTGGTGGGGCCAAGGATGTGCAACCCCTGTTTTCCCGATACGTACCATCACGGTCTTTAAGGTCGGCTTCCCTTGGCCTGGTACAACTCTCAAAGATAAAGAAAGCAAGGTGTGGAGGAAAACGCTTCTCCTTCTTGGCATCCAAACTCTGGAACTCACTGCCCACACACCTGAGACTTCTGGCGAATAGATCTGTCTTCAGGAAGGAAATTAAAACCCTGAACATGTCGGTGTGAGAAGTTGGCCTGGTAGGGGATGTTTCCAATTCTGGAACCACCTACTACCTGACCAAACAATCCCTTATGGTGTCTGGTTGTAAGTCAACCTTATTAGACAAGCTATCCTAGGGGTAGCATGGACTAAGCAGCCTAAAGGCTTAACTTAAGAGGTCGTGTTAAGCGAGCTGTTTTACCACATACAATCCTGTAATACCAAATGAAAGGACACCACACAAGTATATATTATAAAAATATATGTGTTTATTACTAAAAACAATCCCCAGTATCCTTTATGAATAAAGGGGCACAAGCGTTAAATCAAAAGCACTGTTTAAACATACAAGTTGCACAATTATGGATGAGGGCGGGTGGCCACTCAAACCATATACTAAACAAGTGGTATAAGAGATGCCACTCGAGCAGTGGTTAGGCCTAGGGCCTAGGGAATCGCTGGGAGCAGTCAGGACAAGCAATGCTGAAGTCGGGAATGGCCCTCGGGATTCGGGAGATGTGCGGAAAGCGCACGCATGCACCAATGTTAACCAATGGTGCGTAAAAGTCAAAGAGTTAAAGTTTAAGGACACTTCCGCTGAACCTAGAGGAACAAAACTTAACACACAGACCCTAGAGGTGTGCACCAGTGTGGGAACACCGGCGGAGCAAAGTTACCTCACCCACAGGAAGTGGGTGCACAGGGTCGAAGTGGCGTCGGGTTTTGACACGCAGGCTCTTGGTGCTTGGAGCTGAAAGGGCTGCAGGCGGGTTAAAGATGAAGTGTCCGGTGGAGTCCAAGGGTGGACTCAAGTTGTAGAGTACCTGAAAGCAGAGGGGACAGAGTCTGGGTCACTCAGCAGTGACCAGGGTGGAACCAGGACGGAACCAGGCAATGTCGGGCGCAATCAGGTGGTCGTCGAGGAGCTTCTCTCCGCTGTCACGTGGGCTCTGGGGCATCTGCGACATCCAGGAGCAGGTCACGATCTGTCCCACGCAGGCTCTCACCGTCGGTGCAGTCGGCTTCAAGTTTGGAGCAAACAAGCCTTGGTAAGAGCAATCCACGCAGGATCGGAAGATTGCTTCTCACTCGGACCAGGAAGGTCAGAGTCGGGGATCCTTTTCAGGGGGGCTGGTGTGGATCTGGAGCAACCAGAATCACAAGTCTTCTTAGGTAGTTCGTCGGCACAGGGACCACAAGCCAGCTGGCAAGTGACCGGGCCAATGCGTTGAGCCAAATCGTGCCAAAGGGCCCCACGCAGCACTCGTCGAGTGTGGAGGGCTGAACTTCGGCTCAGGAGTAGCTCAGGGTGGGGGCTTCTCAAACCCCGGTGCACAGCTTCGAGAGTCACTCGTGGGCTGCACGGTCAGCGTCTCGTGGTCACTTCAAGATGGCGTGCCCCACGCTTCCGGTCGCCTCCACGGGTCTCAGCTTTGCAGGGACTGTGGATCGGGCTGTTAGAAGCTGGGCAGGCTTGATCTCGTCGATCTCAGTCGCTCGAGTTCCGGCGGGAACTGCAACTAAGTAGACGGCGAGGGCTGGATGGTGCCTGCTGCTGCAGGGTGGTCACTCCTTGACCACAAGGGAGATTCTTCGGGCTTCCACGTTGAGATGGAGGGCGAAGGGTCCAGAATATCGTTTCAAATGTTTCTTCCAGGAAATCTGATGTGCATTGGCACTGCTCCCACTCTTATTCGAATCTGGTGGGCGTGATTACCTGCTAGGTCCCCTCCTATGGGTGGGACCCAGGAAGTGGGTGGATACACCCCCTTCCTTTGATCCAGGCCGCCCTGGCACGAGGGCTGGAGTGCCCCAGAACCGATTTGGCCGGATTATGCAAGGGGCAGCCTTGTGCGCCCCAGGCCGTGTCTGGTTTCTTTCAAACCTCCCTGCTACAATACACTATCTCCTGTCTGGAGGGCGGTGACACCCTCCTGTGACAGGAAACCCTTTGTCCAGGACCCCCTTGACTGAGTTTCGGTCAGCTCCAGGGGTCCAGACATTTGTCTGTGGCAGAGGCATCCATTTTGTGGATCTTAAGGCCTTTGGAGAAATCAACCGCATTAAAGTGAAGTAACATGTCTTACCCCTCTAGAGGGGTGGAATGCCATCCCCGTCGCCAGAACTGGCGAGGGGATGGTATTCCAAAGCGTATGACACCTTACACGACATGTTTTGATAAAGCCAAACCAAAGTTGCTAAATAACCGCGAGGATTATAAGGCACTTAATAGTATATGGTATGGCATTATCCTGAAACAGCTTAGGGATTTGTTCCCGACGGCTGCAGACAGGCTCAGCTCATGCTAGAGCTCCATCTCACATAAAACCATGCACCCAGCCTCCAGGATTGGTGAGGCCTGACTATAGGAGTGGCTCACAGGTTTACATGTGTCCAGATATAGGTTTAGACATAGGTATACTATATCTAAGCAAGGGGTGTGTACACCACCTTACCCAAGCTGAGTGATCAGCCAGTTGTGTCAATTTAAGAACCAGCCAGGGGTGGCAAAAGATATGCTGCAGCCCCTGGTAGGCCTTAGTGGCTCCTGTGCCCTGTGCACCTATAGTGCATTCTACAGGGGCTGACAAGGGGTCCATTTCCAATTGGTATGTGCCTATAGCACATGTGTCATTAATTTAGTGAGAGAACAGCAGGCTGGGGGTCTGATCAGCAGGCCCACAGCCTCAGTAGTCGAAAACCAGTGAAGCAAAAAGCAAAAATTTGGGGTGACCATAGGATAGCAGACCCTACTCTCCTACACAACCCCCCCCCAAACGCAGGGACATTAAACTAACCTTGACCAGATAAGTCTTCATGTTCTAAGTGGAAGTACCTGGAGAGACCATCTGCATTACCATGGTCAGTCCCTGGGCGGTGCTCCACTGTAAAGTCCATCCCCTGTAGGGAAATGGACCACCTGAGCAGTTTGGGATTTTCACCCTTCATCTGATTAAGCCACAAGAGGGGCTTATGGTCTGTTTGCACCAGGAAGTGAGTTCCAAACAAGTAGGACCTCAACTTCTTTAATGCCCAAACCACAGCAAAGGCCTCCCTCTCAATGGCTGACCAACGTTTTTCTCTTGGGGTTAGCCTCCTGCTAATGAAAGCAATTGGCTGGTCTTGACCATCTTGATTAAGTTGTGAGAGTACAGCTCCCACCCCCAACTCAAAAGCATCTGTCTGAACAATGAACTGTTTGGAGTAGTCAGGACTCTTTAGGATAGGTGCAGAGCACATGGCCTTCTTCAGGTCTTCAAATGCCTTCTGACAGCTAACTGTCCACTGAACCTTTTTTGGCATCTTCTTGGATGTCAAGTCATTTAATGGTGTCACTATAGACCCATAGTTTTTCACAAACTTTCTGTAATACCCAGTCAGGCCCAAGAAGGCTCTGACTTGTGTCTGGGTAACTGGAGGAGCCCAGTCCTGTATGGCCTGGATTTTGCTTTCCAGTGGCTGAACCTGGCCCCCACCTACTAGGTGGCCCAGGTATACAACCTTACTCTGCCCTATCTGGCACTTTGTGGCCTTGATAGTTAGCCCTGCCTTTTGCAGGGCCTCCAAAACTTTCTTCAGGTGGATCAGGTGATCCTCCCAGGTGGAGCTAAAGACAGCAATATCATCTAGATAAGCTGCACAAAAGTCATCCAACCCAGTAAGGACTTGGTTCACCAACCTTTGGAAAGTGGCAGGTGCATTCTTCAAACCAAAGGGCATTACCACAAACTGATAATGTCCACTAGGGGTAGAGAATGCTGTTTTGGCTTTTGACTCTTCAGCTAGTCTGATTTGCCAGTAGCCAGCTGTCAGATCAAATGTGCTCAGAAACTTGGCAGAAGCCAATCTGTCAATGAGCTCATCTGCTCTTGGCATGGGGTGAGCATCTGTCCTAGTGACAGCATTGAGACCCCTGTAATCCACGCAAAACCTCATTTCTCTCTTACCATCTTGGGTATGAGGTTTTAGCACCAGGACTACTGGGCTGGCCCATGGGCTCTCTGATGGCTCAATCACTCCAAGCTCCAACATCTTTTGCACCTCAGCCTTGATGCAATCCCTGACATGATCAGGTTGCCTGTAGATCTTATTCTTGACAGGCAGACTGTCACCAGTGTCCACAACATGGGTACACCAGTCAGTTTGGCTGGGTGTGAGTGAAAACATTTGCCTGTGAGCCTGCAAAACTTGTCTGCAGTCCCTCTGTTGTTGGTCAGTGAGGCTGCCTGCCAAGGCTACTCCATCAACTGAACCATCATCAGGGTTCTGAGAAAGCAGGTCTGGGAGAGGGTCACTCTCTTCCTCCTGTTCCCCATCTGTGGCCATGAGCAAGCTCATGTCCTCCCTGTCCACAAATGCTTTCAAGCGGTTCACATGGATTACCCTGTGAGGGCTCCTGGGTGTTCCAAAGTCTACCAAGTAGGTGACTTCCCCTTTCTTCTCAATAATAGGATAGGGTCCACTCCATTTGTCTTGGAGTGCTGCTGGAGCCACTGGCTCCAGTACCCACACCTTCTGTCCTGGTTGGAACTCTACCAGCACAGCCTTTTGGTCATGCCAAGCTTTCTGCAATTCTTGGCTGGCCTCCAGGTTTTTGGATGCTCTTTCCATGTACTCAGCCATCCTGGAGCGGAGACCAAGTACATAGTCCACTATGTCTAGTTTGGGCTTTTTGAGAGGTAACTCCCATCCTTCCTTCACCAAACACAATGGACCTCTCACAGGGTGGCCAAACAAAAGTTCAAAAGGGCTGTAGCCAACCCCCTTCTGTGGGACCTCTCTGTAAGCAAAGAGCAGGCAGGGTAAAAGAATGTCCCATTTCCGCCTGAGCTTCTCTGGTAATCCTTTTATCATGCCTTTAAGGGTCTTGTTAAATCTCTCCACAAGCCCATTGCATTGTGGATGATATGGGGTGGTAAACTTATAGTTTACTCCACATTCCTTCCACATTGCTTTTAGATAGCTGGACATAAAATTCGTCCCTCTATCTGATAGTACCTCCTTAGGAAAGCCCACTCTTGAGAAAACTGCAATGAGGGCTTTTGCCACCACAGGTGCTGTGGTGGTCCTTAGGGGAATAGCCTCTGGATACCTGGTGGCATGATCCACTACCACCAGTATGAATCTGTTCCCAGATGCTGTTTGGGGGTCCATTGGACCCACAATATCAATTCCAACTCTCTCAAAGGGGACCCCCACCACAGGTAGTGGTATTAGGGGGGCCTTTGTTGTGCCACCTGACTTACCACTGGCTTGGCAAGTGACACAGGAGCGACAAAACTCCTTGACATCCTCTGACATGTGAGGCCAGTGAAAGTGTGGAACAAGCCTGTCCCACGTCTTGTTCTGGCCTAAGTGTCCTGCAAGGGGAATATCATGGGCCAAGGTAAGGAAGAATCCCCTAAACTGCAGAGGTATCACCAACCTCCTGGTCATGCCAGGCTTGGGGGCTCTAGCCTCTGAGTAAAGGAGTCCCTCATCCCAATACACAGTATGGGTACCTTGGGCATCCCCAGCAGCCTCAGCAGCAGCCTGCTGTCTGAGGGGTTCAAGGGAAGGGCAATCTAATTGAGCCTGCCTCAGGTCTGCCCTTGAGGGTCCCCCTGTCCCCAGAAACTCAACCTGGTCAGGTTCAAGCTCCTCAGAGACAGTCTCCTCTTGGACTGCAGAATCAGTTTCCTCTGAAACCTGATCCTCAACCTGGGGCAAGGTGGAAGGCGAGGCCTTTCCTCTCTTGCTCCTTCTCTTGGGTTGTGGCTGGTCTATTGTCTCAAGATCCACCACTGGTTCAGGAAGGCACTTCTTAGCCTGAGCCCTTGTCATGGCAAGGACATGCTCTGAAATCCCTAGCATTTCTGCATGAGTCCTGTACTCCACTTCTGACCATGCTGAGCTTTCAAGGTCATTGCCTAACAGACAGTCTACTGGTAGGTCTGCACTCACCACAACTTTCTTTAGGCCATCAACCCCTCCCCAGGAGAAGTTCACAACTGCCACACTATGGGAGGTAGTGGAGTTGCTTGCATTGGTTACTAGGTAGCTCTCTCCTAGTACAATCTGTCCAGGGTCCACAAAGCCAGGGGTCACCATGGTGACACTAGCACATGTGTCCCTGTAAGCTTGAGCCAGTTTCTCATTTATTAAGGGAGTCTGCCTGTATTTGCCCAGGTTAGTGGGGCTTACTGCAGTGGGCAACTCAATGTCCACATCATACAGGAGAACTGCCTGTGTAGGGATTCTGACTAGGCCAGATCCTACTTCAATACCCAGGGTCAACCCAGCTACACCCTTGGACTGTGTTCCACCACTGCTTACTGTACTTGGGGTTGCAGTTGCTTTAGGAGCTGTAGTGGTGGGAACTGGATTTGCCTTGGTGCACTCACTGCCCCAGTGTGAAACTGATTTGCAGGTATTACACCAAGGTGTCTTTGGACCTTTGTTCTTCTTCTTCTTGTTACCATTTTGGGAACCACCCTCCTTACTATTAGTTTGGGGGCCTGAAGACTTCTGGTCTTTTTCTTTATCTTTCTGATTCTGGTTACCACCCTTCTGGTCTGTTTTCTTCTGGTCACCACCTTGGTTCTGGGGTTTCTGCTTAATCCTTGTTCTGACCCATTTGTCTGCCTTCTTTCCCAATTCTTGGGGAGAGGTCAGATCAGAGTCAATAAGGTATTGATGCAACAGCTGGTTTGTACAGTTATTAAGGATCTGTTCTCTCATCATAAGATTGTACAATCCTGTATAGTCTGAGACTTTACTTCCCTGCAACCAACCCTCCAAAGCCTTAGTGGCACACTCCACAAAATCAGTCCAGTCTTGAGTCTGTGCTTTCTGGGTGTCTCTGAACAACAACCTGTATTGCTCAGTGGTTAGGCCATACCCTTCAATGAGAGCACTCTTCAAAACAGAGTAGTTTTTGGCATCCTCAGGTCTAACTGTGAGGAGCCTGTCCCTCCCTTTCTCAGAAAAGGAGTACCACAAAATTGCAGCCCACTGATTCTCAGGAACCTGCTGTACCATGCAGGCTCTCTCAAGAGCAGTCATCCATTTGTGGATGTCATCCCCTTCTTTAAAGGGGGGCACAATTTTGGTCAGGTTTCTATTATCATAGGCCCTGTCTTTTTCTCTTGGAAAATTGCTGCCACCAGTGACATCTAAGCCACTTAATTTCTGCTCTCTTGCCAAGGCAAGTCTAGCTTGAGCCAAGGCTACCTCCTCCCTCTCTATCTGGAGTTTGACAGCCCTCATTCTGGCCCTATGCTCTAGCTTTTGAGAAGCATTCATGCCTCTCTGTGATTCTCTGGAGGCACTAGAAATATGAGAGTCCCCTGAGGGGGATCTCACTCTTCTGTTGCCTGGGAGAATAACATGTTGGGTTCTGGGGAGGTGCTGGCCCTCTCCATTCCCCAGTAGGTCCAAGTTGGCCTGGCTAAGCCTACCAACTGGAACCTGGCTACCCTGATCCTGTACTTCTAAGTCCTCAACATCTGAGTCCTCATCCAAGTCATCATCATCCTCCTCTTCAGGGGGATCAACTGCAGGGGGGTTCCCTCCAGTTCCTGTATCTAGGGAAGCTGCTTTTGCCTTCTCTAAGTCATCCTGTTCTAGGATTTCTACCAGGATTAGGCAGGTGGGGCTTCTGCCCCTTTTTAACCCTCTTGCTTTGCACAAGGCAATCAAGTCTCTGCGGGTTAGTTTGTCATATCCAAAAGTTGCCTGGGTAGGGTCAACTGTCACAGGACTAGACCCTGAGGCCTTTCCTGTGTCAGACATGGTTATTAGTGAGGTGTAAGTGGTGCACTTACCTACACTAAGTGTTTTCCTACTGGACCTTGCTAGTGAGTTGTAGTCAGGGGTGTGCTACTCCCTTCAACCTACAACTACTAAGTTCAGTAGAACTTAATATGCTAAGCTTTTGATTTTATATGTACCTAGAGGTACTTGATGTGATCTTTCAATTTGATATAAAGATTGCAATGGTAAAACAACAGCAAGCTCAAATCCCACCGCTGCCACCAATGTGAGAAGTTGGCCTGGTAGGGGATGTTTCCAATTCTGGAACCACCTACTACCTGACCAAACAATCCCTTATGGTGTCTGGTTGTAAGTCAACCTTATTAGACAAGCTATCCTAGGGGTAGCATGGACTAAGCAGCCTAAAGGCTTAACTTAAGAGGTCGTGTTAAGCGAGCTGTTTTACCACATACAATCCTGTAATACCAAATGAAAGGACACCACACAAGTATATATTATAAAAATATATGTGTTTATTACTAAAAACAATCCCCAGTATCCTTTATGAATAAAGGGGCACAAGCGTTAAATCAAAAGCACTGTTTAAACATACAAGTTGCACAATTATGGATGAGGGCGGGTGGCCACTCAAACCATATACTAAACAAGTGGTATAAGAGATGCCACTCGAGCAGTGGTTAGGCCTAGGGCCTAGGGAATCGCTGGGAGCAGTCAGGACAAGCAATGCTGAAGTCGGGAATGGCCCTCGGGATTCGGGAGATGTGCGGAAAGCGCACGCATGCACCAATGTTAACCAATGGTGCGTAAAAGTCAAAGAGTTAAAGTTTAAGGACACTTCCGCTGAACCTAGAGGAACAAAACTTAACACACAGACCCTAGAGGTGTGCACCAGTGTGGGAACACCGGCGGAGCAAAGTTACCTCACCCACAGGAAGTGGGTGCACAGGGTCGAAGTGGCGTCGGGTTTTGACACGCAGGCTCTTGGTGCTTGGAGCTGAAAGGGCTGCAGGCGGGTTAAAGATGAAGTGTCCGGTGGAGTCCAAGGGTGGACTCAAGTTGTAGAGTACCTGAAAGCAGAGGGGACAGAGTCTGGGTCACTCAGCAGTGACCAGGGTGGAACCAGGACGGAACCAGGCAATGTCGGGCGCAATCAGGTGGTCGTCGAGGAGCTTCTCTCCGCTGTCACGTGGGCTCTGGGGCATCTGCGACGTCCAGGAGCAGGTCACGATCTGTCCCACGCAGGCTCTCACCGTCGGTGCAGTCGGCTTCAAGTTTGGAGCAAACAAGCCTTGGTAAGAGCAATCCACGCAGGATCGGAAGATTGCTTCTCACTCGGACCAGGAAGGTCAGAGTCGGGGCTCCTTTTCAGGGGAGCTGGTGTGGATCTGGAGCAACCAGAATCACAAGTCTTCTTAGGTAGTTCGTCGGCACAGGGACCACAAGCCAGCTGGCAAGTGACCGGGCCAACGCGTTGAGCCAAATCGTGCCAAAGGGCCCCACGCAGCACTCGTCGAGTGTGGAGGGCTGAACTTCGGCTCAGGAGTAGCTCAGGGTGGGGGCTTCTCAAACCCCGGTGCACAACTTCGAGAGTCACTCGTGGGCTGCACGGTCAGCGTCTCGTGGTCACTTCAAGATGGCGTGCCCCACGCTTCCGGTCGCCTCCACGGGTCTCAGCTTTGCAGGGACTGTGGATCGGGCTGTTAGAAGCTGGGCAGGCTTGATCTCGTTGATCTCAGTCGCTCGAGTTCCGGCGGGAACTGCAACTAAGTAGACGTCGAGGGCTGGATGGTGCCTGCTGCTGCAGGGTGGTCACTCCTTGACCACAAGGGAGATTCTTCGGGCTTCCACGTTGAGATGGAGGGCGAAGGGTCCAGAATATCGTTTCAAATGTTTCTTCCAGGAAATCTGATGTGCATTGGCACTGCTCCCACTCTTATTCGAATCTGGTGGGCGTGATTACCTGCTAGGTCCCCTCCTATGGGTGGGACCCAGGAAGTGGGTGGATACACCCCCTTCCTTTGATCCAGGCCGCCCTGGCACGAGGGCTGGAGTGCCCCAGAACCGGTTTGGCCGGATTATGCAAGGGGCAGCCTTGTGCGCCCCAGGCCGTGTCTGGTTTCTTTCAAACCTCCCTGCTACAATACACTATCTCCTGTCTGGAGGGCGGTGACACCCTCCTGTGACAGGAAACCCTTTGTCCAGGACCCCCTTGACTGAGTTTCGGTCAGCTCCAGGGGTCCAGACATTTGTCTGTGGCAGAGGCATCCATTTTGTGGATCTTAAGGCCTTTGGAGAAATCAACCGCATTAAAGTGAAGTAACATGTCTTACCCCTCTAGAGGGGTGGAATGCCATCCCCGTCGCCAGAACTGGCGAGGGGATGGTATTCCAAAGCGTATGACACCTTACACGACATGTTTTGATAAAGCCAAACCAAAGTTGCTAAATAACCGCGAGGATTATAAGGCACTTAATAGTATATGGTATGGCATTATCCTGAAACAGCTTAGGGATTTGTTCCCGACGGCTGCAGACAGGCTCAGCTCATGCTAGAGCTCCATCTCACATAAAACCATGCACCCAGCCTCCAGGATTGGTGAGGCCTGACTATAGGAGTGGCTCACAGGTTTACATGTGTCCAGATATAGGTTTAGACATAGGTATACTATATCTAAGCAAGGGGTGTGTACACCACCTTACCCCAGCTGAGTGATCAGCCAGTTGTGTCAATTTAAGAACCAGCCAGGGGTGGCAAAAGATATGCTGCAGCCCCTGGTAGGCCTTAGTGGCTCCTGTGCCCTGTGCACCTATAGTGCATTCTACAGGGGCTGACAAGGAGTCCATTTCCAATTGGTATGTGCCTATAGCACATGTGTCATTAATTTAGTGAGAGAACAGCAGGCTGGGGGTCTGATCAGCAGGCCCACAGCCTCAGTAGTCGAAAACCAGTGAAGCAAAAAGCAAAAATTTGGGGTGACCATAGGATAGCAGACCCTACTCTCCTACAGTCGGCCATTATTTTCATCACATCACCCAGCGCCAAGACGCCTCGGCAGTAGTGCGCTCTATTAATACCTTCAGTCAGTCAGTCAGTCACATACGTTTAGCAGGTCTATCATGAGAACACTTAAGCACATTAAGAGATGAAATAAATGAGATTTTGTGTCGACACAACCCCGGCGCTAAACCTGGGCCTCAATTTGTACTTTCATTTTTTAGAAACTCTGCCACAAAGAAATTAGCAACAAGAGGAAGCACGGCAGGAGATCTGCTCTGCTGTATTCATTGCAAAGTCTGCATTTTAAAATATCTTATGGGGTTAAGGCACCTGCTGCAGAGATCTTTGTGCGCCCAGAAAATCTCAGGGGATAACATTCATGCTAAGATAACTCTGGAGGTTAATGTACTTGCTGGAGAGATCTGTGTTTTGTGTAGTCCCAGTTTTGACTCAAAGTAGCATAGAGGGTTAATGTGTCTGTTGCACAATCATGTAACATGCGGCTCACAGATTTTTATTTTCTGTAGATAGGTAAGTGGGTGACTGCTTTTAACACAGGGATCCTTTTGTTATTTGCAGTTCATAAATTGTAATCCTTCGACTTTAGTACAGCGAGTTATGAATTGAATGTTACTCCCACGCCTTGTAACTCTCGCAGTTCTATGTAACATATCCTGTACTTAGATTTACACACACATGATGTATTGTCAATGTTTAATGAGTGATGTAAAGCTCTCCGAAGCCCTATCAGTGGCGGCTCCTCCGCTAACGAGAAGGAGCGTCACCCCACTGCTTTGCAGCAGTGAAATAAAGGAAACATAAAGGATTATAACTTGTGGCTATCATCATTTTATAATTGCCTGCTGCTGCAGCTTTGCGGGCGGGCGGGGCTTATCAACAGCAGACGCAGCCCTGAAAACCTGAACCAGGGGCAAACAACACTAGAATCCTAACAAGGGTTCAAGTTAACACAATATGTGCATCAATTTTTAAACAAAAAATCTAAAAACCTAAAGAAAACATTATAATATGAAAAAGATGGAAAGTTAGACCAATGGAGACACAGAGAAAGAAAAAGAAAAGAGAAAAAAGAAAACCCATGCATAAACATATACAATTCATAGATTTTCTTTATTAACAATGATAAATAATTCAATCTTAAAACATATAAGACAAAAGGCGCTCAACACAATACACAAAAAAAAAACCTGTAAACAGTGCAATGTGTAAACAGACAAGTGGCTGACGAAAAAGGTTTACAATTATCAGAAGTTCAGGACAAAACTGAAACAACACAAAGTCCTCTTCAATTTCAGCCACATATGTGCGTCAACTGCGTTTCGACCATAGTGAAACTAAATGGGCAAAATCAGGACAAACGGAAATTATATGACCGTTGTTAGAAATGGGGTTACCAATTCTACGGGGGTAGCATGGTGCAGAGCGGGCAGGCCAAACTCCTGAGGACATGTGTGAAGCGTCCACGCAGTACCCACAGACGACACACCAGGCACACCACAAAAGAGACACAACGGCAGTTTGGGTGAAAAAGAATAACTGTTGTATTGTACCAAATCTGCAACAGGAATCACAGTAGTCACAAAGCTGGGCCTACTGGCGCCAGGGCAATATATACACGGGGATTATTTACAGGGTAGCTGAGAAGAAGAAAAGGTAAGTAAGTCCATTAGTTCCAAAGCTGAAACAAAAACATAAGGCATTATCAGTTGGCATAGAACATCTGGCAGGAACACCTTAGGCATAAAAGCACTTTCATCCAACATGGACCTGTGGGCACGAAACCTTTGAAGCCTCAGGCCTAAGAACAGCAGGGTAGGCCTGGTGGCACCTAGAACATCGTGGCTTAACATTAGGCGCTAAACGCGATCATCGGGCCTGACATGTGAGCATAAAGCATTAGGCATAAAATCTGGGCATCCTGAGGCAGGAAACACAGTGCGCATCAAAATGGCCTAGAACCTTAGGTGACCCAAAACATCAAGTTAGGCATAGGTGCAACATTACTGTGAGCCTCGCACATTAGCAGAACTGCATTACCATAGGGCACTTTCACCTGCGACGTAAGCAATGGGGGCAAACAGCATTAAAGCATTCTATCGACATGCATGAAACCTGGGGCGGTCCAACATGGGCAGAAGACACCTTACGCCCATAGCTAGGCGGGGAACTATATCTGACCTAACCTCTGCCACGCTACCTGTGCTGTCACTCTCCTAAGGCCTCGCAGGCCTAGACAGTGTGTGCCCCAATTGTTGCCACTGCCCACTGTCCAGCGGAGCAGTGGTGTCCAGTAAAATTAGTCTTGGCTCCGGTGGAACCCTCACAACAAGACACTGGTCCCGGGGCGGGCACCGACCCTGTGCCCCGACACACACCCCAACTCCCACGCGGCTGAGCCCCACTCACCGGGACTCTGCTTCGGGCTCCTTCCTTGCCGAGATCGCGGGGCTCCCCTCAGTGCATGAGAGCCCCGTCAGGGGCAGCCACTCCTCGCCAGACTTCCCCGGGGCAGGGACTCTGCTCCTCGGATCTCTGCGGGCCACACGGGCCCCCGCACCTCCTTCGGCTTCACCCGGGTTCCCTCCTGAGACCCGGGGCTTCCGTCGGCCTCTTCCTGCTGCCCGACTGGGCAGCCAATCAATGCGCGGCTTTTGGGGGCGCTGCGTCAGCCGCCAATCAGGGCGCAGCGTTTAGCGGGGGCGTGGCCTGTGACGCGGCCGACGCCCCCGTCACATGACGCTGGGATCGGAGCTTCCAAGGCCCAGCGCGGCGTTGTTCACTACAGCGGCGGCCCTCCCCAGGCTCCGGGGGCCGCAGCGGAGGCCACAATCAGCGGCGGGCACCTCTTTGACTTGGCGCTGGGCCGTGGCGGTGATTTATGGCGCCAGGTGAGACCGGCAGCAGCGCCACCCCGCAGACTCTCTCCATGTGGCGCCCGGGCTGCGGCGGTGTTCACCAACGGCGGCAGTGAGGGGCCAGCTGCCCTTTCCATACACAGTGCTTAAACACCCAGGCAGTCTCCTGCAGCGACAGCGATAGGCAATAGCGCTTGTATCAACACAGCGCTGGGACGGACACAGCAGTGTCTGGGGCCAGACAGAGCTTTGTAGACGCAGCACTGCAAGAGACAGCAGTCCTGGCATAAGACAGTTCTTCCCAATAAAACAGTTCCTTTTGGCCAAGCAGCGCTTCTGCCGCACAGTGCTTGGGGGCACAGTCCTCCTAATACAATGCTTAGGAACCAGCAGTTCAGGCAGTAGCACCTCCAGCAGTCTAGCACTTCACAGGGCAACAGTGTCTTCACGGCACAGCGCTTTAGGGTTATAGCGCTTAGGGGGCAGGCAGTCCCAGCAGCAAGCCCCAGGGTAACGCTCCTCACCTCCTGGGGGGGGGTCCAGTCCAAGGTGCTCCTTCCTTTCCAGGCGCTTTTAGATATAGCGCTCGTGTGGCGCCAGGTCCCCACAGCCTCAGGGACCCAGGCTGGCACTCCTCTCTACCTCAGGGGCCAGGGAACAGAGCAGCAGGCACTACTGGGCCAGGTCAGCAGTTAGTGGGAACTCATCAAAACAGGGTGGTAGGCTTTCACCATCCCCACTGCAGCGTGGCCCTCCTCCTACACAGCGGCCTGAACTCCTGAAGTTGGGCTTCCACTAGCCCTGGGGACAGTAGGGGGGTCCTAGATGGGTGCAGGGCCCAGCACACAGGCCTACGCGGCGGTATCCCCTGGCAGCAGGTCCCCTCACGTTCCTGTCCCAGCTCTGACTCAGCACATGGTGGCACAACCCCCTTACCCCACCTACCAGGCAGTGCCAGAGCCTTCTAGAATTCTCTGGGGAACTGGTTCTAACTAGCTCAGGGGGAGGAGTAGAGCACCCTGGATGCCAGGCTTTCCCTCCAAATGCTGGGGTGGCTGGGTACCGTATACCACAATGAGTCACTACCAGTCTTTGTGTTTCTAGTGTGAGTGCAGTGTTTAAATTGTGAGTGCTGGCATCTCACAAAAAGTGAAGGACTGGCCTCACACACCACCTGCTGTCATGCTTCATCATAGACCAGTGCTCGCCCTCTAAAAACTTGGTTTGATAGAGGGCGGGCATACACCTGACGACAGGGATGCACTTCTAAACTAAGTGGGGGCCCAAAGGAAACAAGCATTTACAATGCAATGGTCTCGTCTTTGTTAAAGTTAGAGCTATTGGCATTGCTCATGACATTATTTTTGTTTTTAAAACATATAAATAAATGGCATTGTCATTTACAATGTCAATAGCTTAATCTCTCGCAAATGCGAGACCTGTGGGTGCATTTGCACCCACACACACACACAGAGCCACACAGAGCCACACAGAGCCACACGCACCCCCACACACACAGAGCCACACACACACACACATACAGAGCCACACACAGAGCCACACGCACCCACACACAGAGCCACACACACAGAGCCACACACACAGAGCCACACACACACACAGAGACACACAGAGCCACACATACAGAGCCACACACACAGACAGAGCCACACACACAGACAGAGCCACACACACAGACAGAGCCACACACACAGACAGAGCCACACACACACACACAGAGCCACACACACACACAGACAGCCACAGACAGAGCCACACTGTTAGACGGGGACCCGGAGGGTCGGCCGAGTACAGGGGGGAGAGGCCTCCGGTGAGAGTCCTCCCCGGTAATCGTACAGACAGGTAACTTCCCCCCCACAGATAGACACCACACAGGGACGCGTTCTTCACACTTTTATATTTCTTAAGAGCAAGGTAATTGACAGTACAGCAGGACCAGGATACGAGGACCCTGTCAATTCTAGTCTCTTTGGGGGGAAGGGTAGCGGGACAGTGTAGGAAGGGGGAGTCTCTGGTTGGCGCAGTGCAGCACTGGCGACAAACAGGGCCTCTCTCTTCCCCGTCAGGGCTGAGGGTTACCTTCAAGACAACCTCTGCTTACCCTCTAGGTAGTGTGGCTTAAGCAGTCTTAGGCTAATCTCTGGGGCATGTAAGGTTAAACATCTGCAATATTACACCGTCACAACCAACCCACCACACAATGACACCAAACTGTATTTGTAAAAATATATTCTCTTTATATAAATTTCAAGCAGGCTTGTAAATACAGTCTTGGTTATTTCAAATGCAGGTTCCAGTTACTCTTTAGGTTAAGTTGCCACAGTTCTTTCTCAGTAATAAGCAATCTTTGTTTAGTGTTATTCCCAAACAGTTCTTTCAGTGTTCTTTCCTTTCAAAGAGAAAGCCTCTCTCTGTTCTGGGGCTTTGGGACCCTCCCCGGCCTTCGGAGCGCCTTGCAGCGCCTCTCCTGCCTTCAAGGGTGAAACTGACTCGGCCCCTACCAACTCTCACGCATCTCGTGGTAGGCTTGGAATGGACACCAGAGAGGGGCTTGAAAAACCCTGGGCCTTTTCCAGAGGTGGGGGCTGAGCTCGGAGCAGAGCAGCAAGCAGGCGATCAGAGGAGCCCCGGACCTTTTCCAGAGGTGGGGGCTCCCGGCTGCAGTGAGGAGCAGGGAGGGGTGAGAGGAGCCTCGGGGGCCAAGGCACAGCCAGAGGTGGGGGCTCTCAGCTGCAGTGAGGAGCAGGGAGGGGTGAGAGGAGCCTCTGGGGCCAAGGCACCTTCAGGAATGCTTTCTTTCAGGAATTGTCAGTGCAGAGGGGTCCCTTCTGACAGCGAAGGATCTCCGGGAGGCAAGGCACCCTTCACAGTGCGGGTGCGGCCTCTCCTGGGGGGGCAGAGCAAGGCAGGGCAGCCGGGTGCAATCAGATGCCCGGGCACAGGCTGCTCGAGTCCCCGGGATTCCGGCGGGAGGGGCTGAAGTCTCCTCAAGGGCTCCGTGAAGCAGGCAGGGGTAGAGGAGCGGCCGGCCTTAGCCCTGGGGCAGAGAGCGACTCCGGGTGGAGCGAGTCTCTCAAGGGCAAGAGGGCAGGCTGGCTCCCGAGTACCACGGCCCTAGGAGGGGGCGAGAGGGGGCAGACTTCACCTCCGGCGGGAGGAAATACTCGGCCTCAGGCAGGGGACGAGCCAAAGCACAGGAGAACCCACTGGTCCTGGGGTTCAGTTCAGGGGGCAAGCTCAATCAAGCCCTTGGAGAATGTTTAGAGCACAAAGCAGCAAAGTCTTTAAAGCAAGTCTTCTTCCTCTCCTTTCTCAGCAAGGCAAGCAGCAGGCCAGTCCTTCCAGCGTCTCTTCTCCTTCTAGTCGGGCAGAGGTCCTTTGTGGTAAAACAGGATTCTGATTTACAAGGAGCAGGGCTCCTACTTTTATACACAGTTTCTTTTGTTCTCACTGGCCAGGGGGGCCTTTGCATAACTGCTCCAGTCCCTGAGCACTTGCGGTGGGTACTTCTGCTTCTGCATTCAGTGTGAGGGCAGGCACATCAGCCGCTCCCCAGGGGGGCGGAGCCGGCATTGTGAAGACAGGGGCAGCCTGAGTACTTTGTTGACAAGCTTCGGTCCTTCCTGGGCCAGGTGCAGGCTGAGTCATCAGTCGCTCCCCAGGAGGGCGGAGCCAGCATTGTGGGGGCAGAGCACAGCCTGATGCATCATTCAGGGGAAACTCCCACCACCCACTAAGGTGTCATCCTGCTATTCACAACCTGTCAACTCCCAGCCCTGTCACTCACACACTCAGACAGTCAGATACACACAAGAGCAGAGGCGGGCTGAAATGGTTAGACAAGCAAATGCTAGCTTTCTAAAAGTAGCATTTGCAAACACAGGATATTAAAATAAACTTTACTAAAAGAAGTATTTTATTATTCTGAGTTCAGGCATACTAAACATTAATTTCTACCATGTCCCCTGAGCCTGCTGGGATTATAGAGTGTAATAATTCCAGCAGCCCATCTGGCCTAGAAGGGAACTGGTAGCCTTACAATAGTGAAAAACGAATTTGGCAGTAATTCACTATTAGAACATGCCACACACATCAGGGCATGTTCTACCTTACACTTACAATGCACCCTGCCCTCAGGCCTACCATAGGGGTGACTAATATGAAGTTAAGGGAAGGTTTAGGGGCTGGCAAGTGTGTGCACTTGCCCAGCCAGGGTGACAGTACCAGACTGCACGCAGGTTCTGCAATGGCAGACCCTAGACACATTTTAAGGCTGCTTCTGTGGGTGGCGCAACCAGCGCTGCAGGCCCACTAGCAGTATTGGCATTCACAAGCCCTGGCACTCCTAGTGCACTTTACTAGGGACTAACAGTAAATCCAATGAACCAATCATGGACATCAATCACATGTACACTTTTCAGTAGGGAGAGCATATGCACTTTGGCACTGGTCAGCAGTGGCAAAGTGCCCAGAGTCATTAAACCAACAAAAACAGGTCAGAGAGAGTATTGGAGGAAGGCAAAAAGTTTAGGGATGACCCTGCCAAGAGGCCCAGGTCCAACAGACAGTCTCAGTACCGGACCGGTACGGGGGTAGCAGGTGTGGAGCTCACAATCCTCGAGCTGATGGTTCGCAAGTAGGGGCCGCGGCAGTGCCAGCAGGCCTTCGGGATGGTTCACGAAAGGAAGAGCCGCGGCAGCGCCAGCAGGCCTTCAAGATGGTTCACGAAAGGATGGGCCGCGGCAGCGCCAGCAGGCCTTCAAGATGGTTCACGAAAGGATGGGCCGCGGCAGCGCCAGCAGGCCTTCAAGATGGTTCACGAAAGGATGGGCCGCGGCAGCGCCAGCGGGCCTTCAAGATGGTTCACGAAAGGATGAGCCGCGGCAGCGCCAGCAGGCCTTCAAGATGGTTCACGAAAGGATGAGCCGCGGCAGCGCCAGCAGGCCTTCAAGATGAGTTTGTCTCGGTGTCTCTCGACTCCAGGATCCAACTGCCTTCCTGCTCTGGAGCTGCCCCAGTTATAGGCCTGGCGCCCTTTGATGTCCGGACCCTCGCACTTGGAGGTCGGGGGGTCCGGAATGAGGGAGTCCAGACACCCAGCAGGGGGGTGGAGCCAGTGCCCAGGGAGGCTGGGGCGATCGACACCTGGCGGAGGGGAGCCGTTGACACTCCTTCTCCCATTGACCTGCCAAGTGGTCTCTTTACCCCCTGGGTGGATGGTGGTGCCTCGATGTCGGGGCCTGGCTGGGCCCGAGGCCGAGGTCGACCCGAGGCCACGAGGCCTGGTCGAGTAGTGTCCAAAATGGCGGCTGGGCCGGGGACAGGGGTTCTGGAAAGGACCCGGGCCAGCCGATACGGTGGTGTTCAGGAGCCAGGGTTCCGTCGGGGAAGGGCCGGAGGTTGCCCCGGCGGGCTGCGGGGGTGGTTCTTGTCCGGGGAGCAGGAGGAGCAGGGGTCCGCGACCCGCCATGCGGGGAGGGGACAGCCTGGCCACGAGGCCTGTCCAACATGCGTCCCCCCCAGCTGAAGGCAGGGAGAGTCAGCCATCCGCTTGGGTACTCTCCTCGCCGAGGCGGAAGAAGCGGGACAGGCCGTCTGCGTTGGCGTGATCTTGGCCTGGGCGGTGCTCCACAGTGAAGTCCATTCCCTGCAGGGGGATGGACCAACGCAACAGCTTCGGGTTTTTTCCCCGCATCTGCATCAGCCATTGCAGGGGTCGGTGATCTGTTTGTACCCGGAAGTGGGTACCGAAGAGATAGGGCCGGAGCTTCTTGAGGGCCCATACTACGGCGAAGGCCTCCCGCTCGATGGTGCTCCAGCGCTGTTCTCGGGCCAGCAGGCGTCGGCTGATGAAGACCACTGGCTGATCGACCCCCTCGGTGTTGAGTTGGGAGAGGACGGCCCCTATGCCATGATCTGAGGCGTCCGTCTGCACTATGAATTCCCGGCTGTAGTCGGGGGCTTGGAGTACGGAGGCGGTGCACATGGCAGACTTCAGGTTCTCAAAGGCCGTCTGACATTCCGGCGTCCAGTTGACTTTCTGGGGGTTCTTTTTGGATGTGAGTTCTGTGAGGGGCCCTACAATGCTGCCATAGTTTCTTACGAAGCGCCGGTAGTACCCGGTGAGCCCCAGGAAGGCTCGGACCTCTGTCTGGGTGACCGGGGGCTCCCAGGCTTGGATGGCGGCAATCTTGAGCTGGAGGGGGGCCACCAGGCCACTTCCCACCTGGTGTCCCAGGTAGGTCACGGACCCTTGGCCGATCTGGCACTTGCTGGCCTTGATGGTTAGCCCGGCCTGCCGGAGGGCGTTCAGGACCTCCCGGAGGTGGTGGAGGTGTTCTGCCCAGTGGCGGCTGTACACAGCAATATCGTCCAAATAGGCGGCGCAGAATTCCTCCAGACCCGCCAAGACTTTGTTCACGAGTCTCTGGAAGGTGGCGGGTACGTTTTTCATTCCGAATGGCATCACCTTGAAGTGGTAGTGGCCGTCCGGGGTGGAGAAGGTGGATCGCTCCTGGGCACCTGGAGTGAGGCCGATCTGCCAATAGCCCGCTGTTAAATCGAAGATGCTCAGGTAGCGGGCGGCCCCCATGCGGTCGATCAGCTCATCTGCCCGGGGAAGGGGGTGAGCGTCGGTCCTGGTGACGGCGTTCAGACCCCGATAGTCTACACAGAACCTGAGCTCGGGGGCGACGCCCGGGGCGGCGGCCTTGGGGACCAACACGACGGGGCTGGCCCAGGGGCTGTCGGACGGCTCAATCACTCCCAGAGCTAGCATCTTGGAGACTTCCGACTGGATGCAGGCGCGTACTCGATCAGGCACCCTGTACGCCCTGTGTCGGATAGGGGGGCTATCCCCGGTGTCAACGTCGTGGAGGCACCAGGGGGTGACCCCAGGGATGAGGGAGAACAGGTCGGCAAACTGTAGAAGCAGTTCTCTGCAGTCTTGGCGTTGTGCTGGGGACAGGGCCTCGGAGAGGAGGACTCCCTTCACGGAGCCGTCTTTCTCGAGCGTTTTCAGGAGGTCTGGGAGGAGCTCGGAGTCTTCTTCAGCCCCACTGTCGGTAGCCATCAGGAGGCTAAGTTCAGAGCGTACAAAGTGGGGCTTGAGTCCGTTGGCGTGGAGGACCCGCAGGGGGTTTCGGGGGGACTCCAGGTCCACCAGGTAGGTGACGGGGCCCTTGCGCTCCACCACTTTGAAGGGTCCTGTCCATTTGTCCTGGAGGGCGCAAGGTTCAACCGGGGACATCACCCAGACCTGTTGTCCCGGCTCGAACTCGATGGATGAGGCATTCTGATCATACCAGCGCTTCATGTCCTCTTGGCTGGCTTCGAGGTTGGCTTTGGCGAGTTCCCTGAACCGCCTGGTCTGGTTACGGAGAGTCAAGAGGTACTTGTATACATCAGGGGGAGTCTTCTGAGGGGCCACCTCCCATCCTTCTTTGACTAGGCTGAGGGTGCCCCGGACGGGGTGTCCATACAAGAGTTCGAACGGGCTGAAGCCCAGGGATTTCTGGGGGACCTCCCTGTAAGCGAACAGGAGGCACGGGAGCAGCACATCCCATTGGCGACGTAAGGGTTCTTCCAGGCCCATGATCATCCCTTTGAGGGTGCGGTTGAATCGTTCTACTAGTCCGTTCCCTTGCGGGTGATAGGGGGTCGTGAATTTGTAGGTGACCCCGCACTGTTGCCATAGGGACTTCATGTACTTGGAGATAAAGTTCGTGCCCCTGTCACTGACGACTTCTCGGGGGAAGCCCACCCGCGAGAAGATCCCCATCAGGGCTCGGCCCACCACGGGCGCCGTCACGGTCCGGAGAGGTATGGCCTCGGGATAGCGGGTGGCATGGTCCACCAGGACAAGGATGAACCGGTGTCCCTGTGCTGTCCGGGGCTCCAGGGGCCCCACAATGTCTATTCCCACCCGCTCAAAGGGGGTGGTGACGATGGGAAAGGGTTGCAGGGGGACCTTCAGTTTTCGACCGCTTTTCCCGCTGGCCTGGCAGGTGGGGCAGGCCCGGCAGTGGTTCGCTACATCGTTCCGCACCTTCGGCCAGTAGAAGTGGGTCACCAGGCGGCTGTACGTCTTGTCCTGCCCCAGGTGCCCGGCAAGAGGCACATCGTGTGCCAAGTTCAATAGGACGTCTCTGAATCGGAGGGGGACCACCAGCACCCGGCTGGCTCCAAGTTCGGCGATCTTTTGCTCACTGTGGAGCAGCTCGTTGTCCCAGTAGATCCAGTGGGCCCCCGATGTATCCCCTGCGCTCTGGGCTATGGCTTGTTGTCGGAGGCCCTCGAGGGAGGGACACGCTCTTTGTTCCTGGTGGAACTGTTCCTGAGTGGGGCCACCTTCTTGGCGCCACTGGGCCAGCTCCGGGAGGTCTGGGGGCTGATCCCGTTCTTCGTTGTCGGACCCCGGAGGACCAGGCTCAGGGGTGGTTTCTTCGGTGACAATCGGTGGGGGAGGCTCGGGCCACTCTGGTTCCTCTTGGCGGGGGATGGCGCGGGCGGCCATGGATCGGGTCGTTACACAGACCCATTCAGGGAGACCAAGCATCCCCAGGTGCTCCCTCCGTTCAACGGCTGACCAGGGGGAGCTTTCGAGGTCGTTCCCCAGAAGGCAGTCCACCGGTGCATCGTCGCGGACAGTTACTTTTAGCATGCCGGACACCCCCCCACTCGAAGGGGATGCGGGCCATCTGGCACAGGCTTTCGGAGTTGTCTGCCGACCGCACTGGACAAAGTACATTTGGTAGGATCTGGTCAGGGGTCACCAGGTGGCAGCGGACTGCGGTCACACTGGCCCCTGTGTCACGGAGGGCTTCCGCCCGGCATCCATTGATTGTGACCCACTGGCTGTATTTCTGCGTGTTGGCGGGGATGGGCGCCCGCGGGACCATGTCCCTCTCTCCTAGACAGACCAGGGACATGGCAGCTGGTTCCCACTCGGGCTGGTACGGCTCGTACTCTTCGGCGTCTTCCTGGCCTGGCTCTTCTCCTAGAGCGGCGGCGGTGATCTGGCGGTTCATGGGACTCTGATTTTTCGGGCAGTTGGGATCATTGGCGTAGTGGCCGGGTCGCTGGCACTTGTGGCAGGTAACGTTGGCGCGGAAACCTGGTCGCGTTGGAGGGCTACCACTTCCGGCCGGGGGCGGGAAGTTGCTAGTGGAGGGCACGGTGACGGTGTCCCGGCCCCGACCCTGGCCTCCTCCTCCTCCCCGTGGCCGGTGGGGCCCTTGGGAGGCTCTGTTTTGCTCGCTGGGCCATTTTCGAGGGACTCGGGTGCTTTCCCATCGGTCTGCTTCGATGGCGAGTTTCCGAGGTTCGGTCAGTTTACTATCAAGGAGGTGCTGTCTTAGTTCGACAAAGCAATTATTGGAGAGGTGCTCCCATACAATCAGGTTGAATAATTGCTCGTAGGTGGTGACCTGGCTGCCCCTTGATCCATCCCTCAAAGGCTCGGCTAAAAAAGTTCACATACTCCACCCAAGTTGTACCAGGGATCCGTTTGCAGTCCCGAAATCTCTGCCAGTACATCTCATGCGTGAGCCCATAGCGAGTGAGGAGGGCGGCCTTCATGTGGTCATAGGATGTCATCTGGTGGTCGGGGAGTTGCAGCAGGGCATCTCTTCCTTCGTTAACGAATTTACCCCATAGCCTGGCTCCCCAGTCGCTCCGTGGAATTCGGTGGGAGGTCATTGCTACCTCGTAGGCTTTAAACCATTGCTGGATATCATCGTTCCGGTAGTATTCCCGGACGACGTCCTTGGGGATGTGGACCTTGGGGTCTGTCGGAGCAGTGGGGCTTGGGTGCCCGGAGACGCCGAGGTCTTTGTTCTGCCGTCGAATTTCTAGCTCCTTCAAGTTGCGCTCATGCTCGTATGCTAGTCTTTTTTCTTCCAGCTCCCTCTGGCTCTTTTTCTCTTCTCGTTCTTCCCTGAGCCGTAAGTGTTCGAGTGTTATTTTTTTCTCTGCCAATTTGAGTTCTCCATCTAAGCGGAGTCGAGCCAGCTCCAATTCGTGGAGCCGGCTTTTCTCCCGTTCTCGGGCCTCTTCGGACGAGAGGCCCGATCTTCTTTCGTCTGCAGGGGTGGTACTTGTTTCGGTGGTCTCGAGGCTTTGATTTTGGGGTGGGGATGTTTCCGTCTCCACCCAAGCTTCTAAGGCGTGCTTGAGGTCATCTTTCGTGCTCAGTCCCGTGGTAGCAATGCCCAGCTCTATGCAAAATTGCTTTAGTTCTTTGTGGCTGTATTCTTCCAGCTTTTCCATCTGAAATTTTTCCGTTGTTCCACTTTCCTTTGTCGTCATGGTTGCTGTGTGTCGTGGGGTGAGTTACTCTCTGTACGATTATGCGTCGGCTCGGATCGCGCCGCTGGCCACCAATGTTAGACGGGGACCCGGAGGGTCGGCCGAGTACAGGGGGGAGAGGCCTCCGGTGAGGGTCCTCCCCGGTAATCGTACAGACAGGTAACTTCCCCCCCACAGATAGACACCACACAGGGACGCGTTCTTCACACTTTTATATTTCTTAAGAGCAAGGTAATTGACGGTACAGCAGGACCAGGATACGAGGACCCTGTCAATTCTAGTCTCTTTGGGGGGAAGGGTAGCGGGACAGTCTCAGTACCGGACCGGTACGGGGGTAGCAGGTGTGGAGCTCACAATCCTCGAGCTGATGGTTCGCAAGTAGGGGCCGCGGCAGTGCCAGCAGGCCTTCGGGATGGTTCACGAAAGGATGAGCCGCGGCAGCGCCAGCAGGCCTTCAAGATGGTTCACGAAAGAATGGGCCGCGGCAGCGCCAGCAGGCCTTCAAGATGGTTCACGAAAGGATGGGCCGCGGCAGCGCCAGCAGGCCTTCAAGATGGTTCACGAAAGGATGGGCCGCGGCAGCGCCAGCAGGCCTTCAAGATGGTTCACGAAAGGATGAGCCGCGGCAGCGCCAGCAGGCCTTCAAGATGAGTTCGTCTCGGTGTCTCTCGACTCCAGGATCCAACTGCCTTCCTGCTCTGGAGCTGCCCCAGTTATAGGCCTGGCGCCCTTTGATGTCCGGACCCTCGCACTTGGAGGTCGGGGGTCCGGGATGAGGGAGTCCAGACACCCAGCAGGGGGGTGGAGCCAGTGCCCAGGGAGGCTGGGGCGATCGACACCTGGCGGAGGGAAGCCGTTGACACTCCTTCTCCCATTGACCTGCCAAGTGGTCTCTTTACCCCCTGGGTGGATGGTGGTGCCTCGATGTTGGGGCCTGGCTGGGCCCGAGGCCGAGGTCGACCCGAGGCCACGAGGCCTGGTCGAGTAGTGTCCAAAATGGCGGCTGGGCCGGGGACAGGGGTTCTGGAAAGGACCCGGGCCAGCCGATACGGTGGTGTTCAGGAGCCAGGGTTCCGTTGGGGAAGGGCCGGAGGTTACCCCGGCGGTCTGCGGGGGTGGTTCTTGTCCGGGGAGCAGGAGGAGCAGGGGTCCGCGACCCGCCATGCGGGGAGGGGACAGCCTGGCCACGAGGCCTGTCCAACACACACACACAGACAGAGCCACACACACACACAGAGCCACACACACAGCCACACACACACAGCCACACACACACAGAGCCACACAGAGCCATACACACACACAGAGCCACACACAAAGAGCCCCACACACACACACACAGCCACACACACAGAGCCACACACACACAGAGCCACACACACACAGAGCCACACACACACACACACACACAGAGCCACACACACACACACAGAGCCATACACACACACAGAGCCACACACAGCCACACTCACATACAGAGAGAGCCACACACACACACAGACAGAGAGCCACACACACACACACAGAGCCACACACACAGCCACACACACTGCTAGATCTAGGAATACATTCTGCCAACTGTTTCCATCGTGGTTAATACTCACACATCCAAACCAAATACTAAATTGGTTCTGTCTGATTTACAAAGTAATTATTTGAACTGCACATCAGTAAAATTGTGTAGTCCTACCTAGTGATTAGAGAAATGTTTCACCAAGATGTGAAGCTGGTGAAATTCACCATTTTTTAGTTCACCTATGGAGCGGAACTAGGTTCACAGGTAAGTGAATGTACCACTTCATAGGTAAATTGGAGAATTTGTCAGAATCAATTATTGAACATGGGAAACTACCTGTGTTTGGGCTGCCTCCCAGGACCAAATAACTTAGTTTAAGGAAGGGTGTGCTCCCCACATCAATTCTGATTAAGTGCCAACAGCAAATCAGAAGTGTCCTGACTCAGGAATGTATTCTGATTGGTTGAAATAGTGGCGGGTTTACGTGGATAGCAGCAAAATAATTCCATGCAGATTGATATTTTTGTAGTCCACTTTAGAGAACCCTGTCAACCAAGAATAATGGACTCATGACGATATTCACTTCCAGTTACCGCACACTGAACAAGTTTGCAGCTCAAAACATGGGCCTCATGTGTTAATAATTTATAAGCAGGACAGAAACCAAGCCTTGCAATCCCCGGGCGCGTCCTTTCTTGCCGACCAAGACCCAGATCAGAAAGCACTGCCCAGATACCGCTCCTTCCCTTTTGGAGCCTGGGTCCTACTTCTTCCCAGACCTTCCGTCTCAGGTACCTGAGGATCCAGATCTCCAACCGGGTAGAATTTGACATCCTTAAACATGTCCTCGGGGACCGTCAGCTCCTCCATGGCCTCGGCCCGCAGTTCCGTCCCCCTACCCCTGCATCAGCAGATGCTACTTCCAGTACCCAAACACCCAGGCCCAGCGTGTTCTTTCCGCGCCACAGACTGAAGCGCCCCGCCCCCTGGAGCCACCGAACCGCCAGAGCCAGCACGCGCCTTGGCCTGTACCATTGTGCAGGCTTCCGAGGGGGAAACGGGCCATACAGCACCCCTAAAGACTCACTCGGTACTATTTTTGCTATGTAGGCACTTTATTTAACAGCACCAAATAGCTACATATATTGCAAGTCATTTGTGGCAATTATTCATTTTGTGAATGCGTGTCTACTTTTGGGGTACAATAAATAACCCTTCTTAATGGTACGGACGGGAGGAAGATCCCCTAGACAGGAAGAGAAACAAGCCGTGAGCGTGCACTCTCCTGAACTTCCGGTGTCGGGATGTGCACGCTCATGTCCGTCTTATGCGCCCACGGAGTGGATGGCTGGCCCAGAGGAGCGGTGGCAGCAGAAGTCAGGAGGAGTGGCGGCTGAGGCCGCTGATGCGGTAAGTGGGCCTTGGGGGGCTTGGCACACGTGTGTGTGTGTGTGTGTGTGTGTCTGCGCGTGTGTGAGTGTGTGTGTGTGTGTGTGTCTGCGTGTGTGTGTGTGTGTCTGCGCGTGTGTGTGTGCGTGCCTTCGGCCGGCCTGCGTAAGCGTGTCCACAGACCCTGGTAGGCTCGTGCACCGCTCTGTCTCCCTTGAGAGGCAAGTGGGCGACAATAGGTCTCGAGAGCCAAGACCTAAAAAGGAGTGAATTAAAAAGCCATTACGGGTGTCGGCTTAGATTTAATAGTGCCGGCATCCATATGGTAGTTATTAGAAAGTGTACGGTGTCTTGGAGATATTAGTGTCCCCCCACCGTTGTGAAAGAGGTCAACATGTTTCTGCCTGTAGGCCCATGTGGGTCCGCGGCATTCTTCAGGACCATGTGAAAACGGGCTCCGCTCTTACCAAAGTATGGCCAGAGGGTTCCACTTAGTGGGGTGAGGGCGATCACACTCCACTCTGAAATGGCTATATCTTTATTGCCCTGGGATGAGGTCAAATTGGCCCCACAGGAGGGAAGTGGCAGGTGAACCCTTTCGGTCCAAAAATGCTCAGTGTCGACATCTCCGCCTCTGTGCCTAGGTCTGCTCGCCTCCGCTCCTGGCTGGGTACCGAACATCTAGACCGCTAACCTACTACAGTCAGGTGGCACAACACATAGCCATGGCATCCATTTTAAATGCAGCATTCCATCAGGGTACATTTCTATAATGGGGGGTTACTAACTGCACACCATTGCATTGCATTTAACATGGCGTCTCACACCACACATGGCCTAAACAGTAATATTTACCATGGGGGGGACATCCTAAACAGGGGGGTGAAAAGCAAAAGAATTGGGGGAAAATGGGCCAAGTCCAACAAGCGTCCGTACCAGTTTCCATAAAACATCTAAAAACAAAAATATATAGATATGGGTATCAAACATTCAAGGGTGATATTACAGCATAAAATGAGAGACATTTAGAAAAGGGAGAGAAGTGAAAATATAACCCAATAATGTTTGCTCCCCATATCTATATATTTTTGTTTCTAGATGTTTTATGGAAACTATGGTCGAAACGCCGTCGACGCACATATGTGGCCAAATATTTATACGTGGGTTTTCTCCTTTTTCTCTTTTCTTTTTCTGTGTCTCCATTGGTCTAATTTTCCATATTTTTCATATTATAATGTTTTCTTTAAGCTTTTAGATTCTTTGTTTCAAATTTTATGTACATATTGCATTAACTTGAACCTCTGTTTACAGAGCAGGGCAGGGGAGGAGTAGTTTGCCTACTCATAGGTGCGCATGACTGTTTGGCCGGCCTACTCGGTCCGGCCAAACAGTCATGTGCACTTTGCATGTTTTCCATGCAGGCTGCATTACATGCCCAGGTCCCCATTCCCTGGCTGAGCACCAAACCACAGCGCTAAGACCAATCACACTGCTGCTTTGCAGCATTATGATTGGCTAAGGGGAGCCGGGGAGCCTGGTGCTACCTGTGTTCCTGTTCTGGTCTGGAGAGACGACGGAGGGACAGCACAGGAGAGAACCGACAACCAGGTACATTTGTTTTTTCTTTATTTTTAACCCCCTCACCCCTCCTCCCCGCCCCCATGCCTCCGATCCGTGACGACCACCACTGCATCCTGCATTAGGATGAGTAGCGCGATAAAAGAAATAAAACAAAAGATCTGTATTTAAATTGGTATTGGTGTAAATACTGGGACAGTCCAACACATCTGATATTCTAAGGGCAGATTTACAAGAAACTGACGCATCTCTAGAGATGCGTCAGATCCCCTGCGCCAGCCTGCGATACCCTTGCACCACCATGGATGCGCCGTATTTACAATACGGGGCACCATGGTGCAAGGATTGACAGAAGCATCAGAAATTCTGACGCGTCTGTTGGGCCAAAAGTCACGCATTGCTAGAGTTGTGTTGCAAGCACGACGCTACTCCAGCAATGTATGTTGAGGCCTATATTTATTTTACTGTGTCACTCCTCACGCCTGCTTCAAGCAGGTATAAGGTTTTGACGCAGTGGCGTTTCAGCAGCGGCGCAGTGAAATCTTGTACATTTCACGGTGTCACTTTTATGGGGCTTCCATGCGACGGAACGCCCAACATGCATACATTACACCTGACGCAGGTATAATGTGACGCAGGGCTTTACAATGTGACGCATCTTCCTAGATACATCAACTTGTAAATTGCACGCATTGTTTACGCCGCTGCTGTGTCACAAAAGTTACGCAACGGCAGCACAAAAGTGTCTCAAGGGGCTTGTAGATCTGCAGCTTAAAGTGCATTCATAACTCGAATATAAATTCAAAAGCATGGCTCTCTGTGAAGTGATCAGCTGTGTGTCTTTGTTTCCCCTGCAGTTAGGTGTGAATCTCCGGATAGCTTTGGCCAGGATACTCGAACATAAGGAGGCCTGATGGCCCCTTTACTTAGGCCTTTATTTTGGGCTCAGCTGGAATTTAGAATAACAAAGTCCCCTCCCACCTGTAGGTTGCAGCTGGGAATGAAAGCAGGCAAGGTGCTGGCTCTGCTGACTGTGTCCTGGTGTCTGAAAAATGAGACTAGGACGAAGTCAGATTATATCAGTGGGGTCCAGCCCCTTGGAAGGGTGGACGGCGTCCAACCTGTGAAAACAGTGGGTGGACGCTGTCTACCTGCGCGTAGCCCCGGCTTGTACGCTTGTCTGCAACGCCTCTCTTGGCACTCTCTGATCGCACGTGGCGTTGGGAGTTGGCGCGCTGGCGTGGATCAGCGGTGCCCTGAGAGAGGCGCTGCGAATCTCCTTGTGGGCGTGTCATGTACCGGGCCCCTCCTCCCGCTCTGGGCATCTCGTGCCCAGCTGTCTGCGCCTTTCTTGTTACCAATTTGTACTTCTATGCCACAGCGGTTGAAGTGCATTAAAAGAGTATGGGAACTGTGGGGCATATTACCAACAAGTAGCGATATTTATCGCTAAATAGCCTTAGCGACAATATTTTTATCGCTGCCTATCGCTGGATATGTTAGCGGAGAAAACATGCTATTAGCAACGTTTTTCTCCACAGTGTTAAAATATCCAGCGATAGCGGCGAAATGCGTGAATATCGCAGAGAATCCAGCGATATTCAGGCATTAGCGACAAAATGCTCTTAGCCATGTTATCCACCTCCCATTGGATAACATGGCTAAGAACTGGTCTGAGCAGGCGTTAGTTTTTGGCGATAGCGGGAATATTTCCATCGCTATGCCTGCCTTCCTAATAGGCGATAGCGACATTAGCGACTGCTTTCAGTCGCTAACAGGTTGGGTACGCCCACTTTGCATGTCATTAGCGATAAATATCGCTGACATGCAAAGTGGGCCCCAAACCGCTCACTATCGCCTAACAGCTGTCGCTAACCAAAAACCGAAAACGGACGCTAAACTGGCGATAATTGCCTATCTTGGTAATATGCCCCAGGGATCCTGAGAGTAATGGGGCGGGGTTAGTGAGCTTGGGACCGGGGCCAAAGTCATGGATAAAAAGAACAAAATATTCTAGGACTATTTAGTTGGTCTTTCACTTTCAGGTAATTACACGTAAAGTAACACACATCTTAACGGAAAGATACATGCAAATTAAACTATTCAGTGAGAACTGCACTGTTTTACGTTGGTTATGAAACCTCTATTGATTGGTGAGGTCACGGTACACCCTTCCGGTACAAAATTCTATGTTTAGACAATTTTTATAAAATGCCACACGCTGTATATTATCTGTACAATGGAGCACACATGCAACGCGAGAAATGATAAGAGGAAAGAAAATGGGCCTGATTCACAGAACTAACTTAAGACAAAATCCTAAAATTACTACCATTTCGGTATTCACAGAAGTCACTTACGCATTTTGGTATTCACAGAAGGCACTTACTCATTTTGGTATTCACAGAAGGCACTTACGCATTTTGGTATTCACAGAAGGCACTTACGCATTTTGGTATTCACAGAAGGCACTTACGCATTTTGGTATTCACAGAAGGCACTTACGCATTTTGGTATTCACAGAAGGCACTTACGCATTTTGGTATTCACAGAAGGCACTTACTCATTTCGGTATTCACAGAAGGCACTTACTCATTTCGTTATTCACAGAAGGCACTTACTCATTTCGGTATTCACAGCAGGCACTTACTCATTTCGGTATTCACAGAAGGCACTTACTCATTTCAGTATTCACAGAAGGCACTTACTCATTTCAGTTTTCACAGAAGGCACTTACTCATTTCGGTGTTCACGGAAGGCACTTACTCATTTCGGTATTCACAGAAGGTACTTACTCATTTCAGTATTCACAGACAGCACTTACTCATTTCGGTATTCACAGAAGGCACTTACTCATTTCGGTTCGTATTCACAGAAGGCACTTACTCATTTTGGTATTCACGGAAGGCACTTACTCATTTCGGTATTCACAGAAGGCACTTACTCATTTCTGTATTCACAGAAGGCACTTACTCATTTCGGTGTTCACGGAAGGCACTTACTCATTTCGGTATTCACAGAAGGCACTTACTCATTTCAGTATTCACAGACAGCACTTACTCATTTCGGTATTCACAGAAGGCACTTACTCATTTCGGTTCGTATTCACAGAAGGCACTTACTCATTTTGGTATTCACGGAAGGCACTTACTCATTTCGGTATTCACAGAAGGCACTTACTCATTTCGTTATTCACAGAAGGCGCTTACTCATTCGGTATTCACAGAAGGCACTTACTCATTTCGGTATTCACAGAAGGCACTTACTCATTTCGGTATTCACAGAAGGCACTTACTCATTTCGTTATTCACAGAAGGCACTTACTCATTTCGGTATTCACAGAAGGCACTTACTCATTTCGTTATTCACAGAAGGCACTTACTCATTTCGGTATTCACAGAAGGCACTTACTCATTTTGGTATTCACAGAAGGCACTTACCCATTTTGGTATTCACGGAAGGCACTTACTCATTTCGTTATTCACAGAAGGCACTTACTCATTTCGTCATTCACAGAAGGCACTTACTCATTTCGTTATTCACGGAAGGCACTTACTCATTTTGGTATTCACAGAAGGCACTTACTCATTTCAGTATTCACAAAAGGCACTTACTCATTTCGGTATTCACAGAAGGCACTTACTCATTTCAGTATTCACAGAAGGCACTTACTCATTTCAGTTTTCACAGAAGGCACTTACTCATTTCAGTATTCACAGACAGCACTTCCTCATTTTGGTATTCACAGAAGGCACTTACTCATTTCGGTATTCACAGAAGGCACTTACTCATTTCAGTATTCACAGACAGCACTTACTCATTTCGGTATTCACAGAAGGCACTTTCTCATTTCGGTTCGTATTCACAGAAGGCACTTACTCATTTTGGTATTCACGGAAGGCACTTACTCATTTCGGTATTCACAGAAGGCACTTACTCATTTCGTTATTCACAGAAGGCGCTTACTCATTCGGTATTCACAGAAGGCACTTACTCATTTCGTTATTCACAGAAGGCACTTACTCATTTCGGTATTCACAGAAGGCACTTACTCATTTCGTTATTCACAGAGGCACTTACTCATTTTGGTATTCACAGAAGGCACTTACTCATTTCGTTATTCACAGAAGGCACTTACTCATTTCGGTATTCACAGAAGGCACTTACTCATTTCGGTATTCACAGAAGGCACTTACTCATTTCGGTATTCACAGAAGGCACTTACTCATTTCAGTATTCACAGAAGGCACTTACTCATTTCAGTTTTCACAGAAGGCACTTACTCATTTCAGTATTCACAGACAGCACCTCCTCATTTTGGTATTCACAGAAGGCACTTACTCATTTCAGTATTCACAGAAGGCACTTACTAATTTCGGTATTCACAGAAGGCACTTACTCATTTCAGTATTCACAGACAGCACTTACTCATTTCGGTATTCACAGAAGGCACTTACTCATTTCGGTTCGTATTCACAGAAGGCACTTACTCATTTTGGTATTCACGGAAGGCACTTACTCATTTCGTTATTCACAGAAGGCACTTACTCATTTCGTCATTCACAGAAGGCACTTACTCATTTCGTTATTCACGGAAGGCACTTACTCATTTTGGTATTCACAGAAGGCACTTACTCATTTCGGTATTCACAGAAGGCACTTACTCATTTCGTTATTCACAGAAGGCGCTTACTCATTCGGTATTCACAGAAGGCACTTACTCATTTCGGTATTCACAGAAGGCACTTACTCATTTCGGTATTCACAGAAGGCACTTACTCATTTTGGTATTCACAGAAGGCACTTACTCATTTCGATATTCACAGAAGGCACTTACTCATTTCAGTATTCACAGAAGGCACTTACTCATTTCGTTATTCACAGAGGCACTTACTCATTTTGGTATTCACAGAAGGCACTTACTCATTTCGTTATTCACAGAAGGCACTTACTCATTTTGGTATTCACAGAAGGCACTTACTCATTTTGGTATTCACAGAAGGCACTTACTCATTTTGGTATTCACAGAAGGCACTTACTCATTTCAGTATTCACAGACAGCACTTACTCATTTCGGTATTCACAGAAGGCACTTACTCATTTCGGTTCGTATTCACAGAAGGCACTTACTCATTTTGGTATTCACGGAAGGCACTTACTCATTTCGTTATTCACAGAAGGCACTTACTCATTTCGTTATTCACAGAAGGCACTTACTCATTTCGTTATTCACGGAAGGCACTTACTCATTTTGGTATTCACAGAAGGCACTTACTCATTTCGGTATTCACAGAAGGCACTTACTCATTTCGTTATTCACAGAAGGTGCTTACTCATTCGGTATTCACAGAAGGCACTTACTCATTTCGGTATTCACAGAAGGCATTTACTCATTTCGGTATTCACAGAAGGCACTTACTCATTTCAGTATTCACAGACAGCACTTACTCATTTCGGTATTCACAGAAGGCACTTACTCATTTCGGTTCGTATTCACAGAAGGCACTTACTCATTTTGGTACTCACGGAAGGCACTTACTCATTTCGTTATTCACAGAAGGCACTTACTCATTTCGTCATTCACAGAAGGCACTTACTCATTTCGTTATTCACGGAAGGCACTTACTCATTTCAGTTTTCACAGAAGGCACTTACTCATTTCAGTATTCACAGACAGCACTTCCTCATTTTGGTATTCACAGAAGGCACTTACTCATTTCAGTATTCACAGAAGGCACTTACTCATTTCGGTATTCACAGAAGGCACTTACTCATTTCAGTATTCACAGACAGCACTTACTCATTTCGGTATTCACAGAAGGCACTTACTCATTTTGGTTCGTATTCACAGAAGGCACTTACTCATTTTGGTATTCACGGAAGGCACTTACTCATTTCGTTATTCACAGAAGGCACTTACTCATTTCGTCATTCACAGAAGGCACTTACTCATTTCGTTATTCACGGAAGGCACTTACTCATTTTGGTATTCACAGAAGGCACTTACTCATTTCAGTATTCACAAAAGGCACTTACTCATTTCGGTATTCACAGAAGGCACTTACTCATTTCAGTATTCACAGAAGGCCCTTACTCATTTCAGTTTTCACAGAAGGCACTTACTCATTTCGGTATTCACAGACAGCACTTCCTCATTTTGGTATTCACAGAAGGCACTTACTCATTTCGGTATTCACAGAAGGCACTTACTCATTTCAGTATTCACAGACAGCACTTACTCATTTCGGTATTCACAGAAGGCACTTACTCATTTCGGTTCGTATTCACAGAAGGAACTTACTCATTTCGGTATTCACAGAAGGCACTTACTCATTTTGGTATTCACGGAAGGCACTTACTCATTTCGGTATTCACAGAAGGCACTTACTCATTTCGTTATTCACAGAAGGCGCTTACTCATTCGGTATTCACAGAAGGCACTTACTCATTTCGGTATTCACAGAAGGCACTTACTCATTTCGGTATTCACAGAAGGCACTTACTCATTTCGTTATTCACAGAAGGCACTTACTCATTTCGGTATTCACAGAAGGCACTTACTCATTTCGTTATTCACAGAAGGCACTTACTCATTTCGGTATTCACAGAAGGCACTTACTCATTTTGGTATTCACAGAAGGCACTTACTCATTTTGGTATTCACGGAAGGCACTTACTCATTTCGTTATTCACAGAAGGCACTTACTCATTTCGTCATTCACAGAAGGCACTTACTCATTTCGTTATTCACGGAAGGCACTTACTCATTTTGGTATTCACAGAAGGCACTTACTCATTTCAGCATTCACAAAAGGCATTTACTCATTTCGGTATTCACAGAAGGCACTTACTCATTTCAGTATTCACAGAAGGCACGGTATTCACAGAAGGCACTTACTCATTTCAGTATTCACAGAAGGCACTTACTCATTTCAGTTTTCACAGAAGGCACTTACTCATTTCAGTATTCACAGACAGCACTTCCTCATTTTGGTATTCACAGAAGGCACTTACTCATTTCGGTATTCACAGAAGGCACTTACTCATTTCAGTATTCACAGACAGCACTTACTCATTTCGGTATTCACAGAAGGCACTTACTCATTTCGGTTCGTATTCACAGAAGGCACTTACTCATTTCGGTATTGCACAGAAGGCACTTACTCATTTCGTTATTCACAGAAGGCGCTTACTCATTGGGTATTCACAGAAGGCACTTACTCATTTCGGTATTCACAGAAGGCACTTACTCCTTTCCGTATTCACAGAAGGCACTTACTCATTTCGTTATTCACAGAAGGCACTTACTCATTTCGGTATTCACAGAAGGCACTTACTCATTTCGTTATTCACAGAGGCACTTACTCATTTTGGTATTCACAGAAGGCACTTACTCATTTTGTTATTCACAGAAGGCACTTACTCATTTCGGTATTCACAGAAGGCACTTACTCATTTTGGTATTCACAGAAGGCACTTACTCATTTCGGTATTCACAGAAGGCACTTACTCATTTCGGTATTCACAGAAGGCACTTACTCATTTCAGTATTCACAGAAGGCACTTACTCATTTTGGTATTCACAGAAGGCACTTACTCATTTCGGTTCGTATTCACAGAAGGCGCTTACTCATTTTGGTATTCACAGAAGGCGCTTACTCATTTCATATTCACACAGAAGGCACTTACTCATTTCATATTCACAGAAGGCGCTTACTCCTTTTGGTGTCACAGAAGGCACTTACTCATTTCGGTATTCAGAGAAGGCACTTACTCATTTCAGTATTCACACAGAAGGCACTTACTCATTTCAGTATTCACACAGAAGGCACTTACTCATTTCATATTCACACAGAAGGCACTTACTCATTTCAGTATTCACACAGAAGGCACTTACTCATTTCAGTATTCACAGACAGCACTTACTCATTCGAGGGGCTACTTGGGCATAACATTTCAGTATTCACACAGAAGGCACTTACTCATTTCAGT